>NC_090940.1:417445774-418695774 GCF_040938575.1 Ambystoma mexicanum | reverse complement strand
GCACACTGGACCCTAGGGTTGACAGGTCATATAAGAAAACATAGCAGGCCGGCACCCCCGGCGAAGACATTAGGCATCTTGCTGAAGGACTTGGAGTTAGCAGACATTTGGAGGCGGCCACATGGGGACGGGAGGGGGTACTCTTATTACTCCAGCCTGCACGGGATGCACACACGCATCAATTACATGCTTACGGGCACTGAATTCCCTAGGCAAATTTGTTACAGCTGAATACAAAGCCAGAGTACTCTTGCACCATGCACCTTTGCCAGTAACATGCCAGAAAACTAACGTTAGGCCACCAATCCTGATGTGGGTACAGAGCGGAAGTGCTGCTTGATGATTCGTTTAGAGCTCATATCGGTGACAAAATTGAGGAATTCTTTGCGCTAAACTCACGGAGCGTGGATAGTGCAGAAACCTTGTGGGAATCCTTCGAAGTGGTGATGCGGGGTGAAACGATTGGCAAAATGGGAGGTGCACGCATGGATTTGGTGCACAGCCTTTCTGACAAAGAAACTGAGATTGAGGACCCGATGAATGGGGTGGAACTAACGGGGGGCATGAGAAGAAGCTCATTGAGCTGAGGCAAGCGTGCATCGCTGACTGGGAGTGGCTGGGTAAATAAGATTATGCAAAATATAGGGAGAAACGTCACGAAAGTGGGGACAAACCTGGGAGAGTGCTGGCATAGCTGTGCCTCGCAGATGAGAGGAGGGTAAACATTAGCTCTATTAAAGATGAGTGTGGGGCGAGAACCCAAAGAGCAGTGTGCCAGGATTAAACAAGTTGGGTGCAGGTCTCTGCTATAGACAGGAGTCAACAATAGAATAGACACGACTAAGTCGAGGGCAAGATTTGAAGACAAGAGGGCTGTCATCCAAAGTGTGATGGACAGAAAAGTAATAGAGACAGACATATGCAAAGCCCGCTTCGAGAGGGGGCGGTGCATAAACTGCAGAAATACAGAAGAGACCAGCCAGTTGTATCAAAGCCACAATTAGCGTAAACAGCCCTGGAAGGCATGGCGGTAACAAAGGAAGATATCGCTGGGATCCTGGTGGAAATAAATGCCCTGCGATCAGACATCCATATCAGAAATAAGAGGGGAAAATGTAGCGTATTGAAGGGAAAGTCGAAAATCTGGAAAACAACCAAGCCAATGTCGATCTCAGAGATGAAACTCAATGCAAGAATGAGAGATATTGAGTTATGAGAGGAGGAAATTACACTGAAAATGGATGACTTGGAAAATAGGGAGCAGAGATCGAACCTACGGATTTTGGGACTGGCGGAGAAGGATGGGGAAACCCCCCAACAAGTGGAGCGCAAGATCCAGGAGATTATCAACCTCCTATATGAGAACGAGGGAGGAAAATTGGCGGAACTGGAAAGAGCCCACAGGGGCGGGAAAGCATTTAAAAGAGGCCCGCGCTCAATAGTGGTTACATTCAGGAGTTACAAAGAAAAGACTGAAATCTTGGCAAGAGCCAAACAGAAGCAAGTAATTGAATATCAAGGATCCAAAATTAAGATATTTCAGGATCTCTCCAGCATGACTTTGGCGAGGAGGAGGGCTTGTAGACCGCTCACAGTATGGCTCACAGATCAGAAAATCAGATATAGATGGGGATACCCATTCGACCTCACGTTTGAATATTGTGGAGCGGATTACAGAGTCACCACCGCTGAGGAGCCCAGCCGGGTCTTAGAGGGATTGAAAGAGGCAAGTGACATGAGAGGTCCAACGGGCCCGCAGGGGGCCTCCAGTTCGCAAGTGGAGATGCAAGGGAGGGGCCCACAACAGCAAAGGGGCAAAGGTGGGAAGGAAGTACTTTAAGCCGAATCCGGTATCTCCAGTACAACCGTTGTGAGGAGGATGTGAATGATGGCAAATATAGGTCAGACATTGCAGAAAGTGAATTAAGAAAACTTGGAGGAAACTGTGAATTGGGAAGGCAAGCTATAGAAGTGTTTCCCTTCAGGAGTGCGGTCAAGGTTCCCTGATGGCCCTCAAGTTCGGTATGGCGTCTCAAGGGTGGGACCTTTTACTGCCTATTTGGGCGGTGGTTCAGTTTTTATGGTTTACTCAAGTTATGTTTGTTTGTTGTTTGTGGGGCAAAGGGGGGGGGGGGTGAGTGGGGAGGAAGGGGGCTTAAACGGACCAATTCGGGTGACTAGGGGATGGAGACAAATGCGGGAAGCTATTAAGGAAAGCAACAAGGTGCTGTGGGAAGCTACGTAGTAACGTCACTACAGGGGGATCAAAGAAGGGGGAGGCTGGTATTGAAGGTGGGCACCCTCAAAGTTAAAGGGCTAAATTCCCCAGCCAAGCGGTCCCTAGTGAGCAGGGAATTTGGTAGGGCAGAACTGGATGTCCTCTTCATTCAAGAGACTAGGCTCACGATGGGGGAGGAAAGTCCAATAAGGGGCCGAGGAATGGGACAGATATTCTGGGCGTCAGGGAGGCAAAAAAAGGGGGGAGTGGGGATAATCTCAAGTAAGCGATTAAGGCTGGAAAATTTGGTGGTGGAGCGATCAATGGAGGGTAGAAAGAGAATAATAAGGGGAGAATGGGAGGGAACACAAATTGTGTTGGTTGGAGTATATACCCCAAATCAGGGCCAGGGCTCTTTTAATGAGGAGGCCCTCGCAGCACTTGGAGGGAAGCAGGATAACCTGGTGGTGCTAGGGGGGGATTTCAATACCTGGGAAGACTTGGTAATGGATAGACAGCAGACAAAGGGCCAACTTAAAGGACTCCAGCGAGGGGAGACTAGTAGGTTTGCAACTACCTTGCAGGATGCGGGACTGGCAGATACCTGGAGAGAGAGTAACCCGGGGCAAAGGGGATACACGTTCAAATCGGAGGTCCACAATACTTTCACGCAAATTGATTACTTGTTGGTGAATAAAGAACAGCGAGCCAGGGTGCAGGACTCGAGTATCAGCACTGTGGGGTGGTCGGATCATGATATGGTTGTGGCAAACAGAAGAGATCGAAGGGATTACCCACAGAAATACCAAGTGGAGGTGTAATGACTCTTTATGGCAGGATAAGCTTTATGAAAGGGAATTGAGGGAAACAATAGAGGTGTATTTTAGTTTTAATAACAACAGTGAAGTGGGTATGACCATGGTGTGGGAAGCAGGCAAAGCAATCTGGAGAGGGCACCTCATAAGGGAAGGAGCGAGATGCAAAAGGGAACGTAAGCAAAAGGGAACGTAAACTGATCGAAGAGAGGCTGAAAGGGGAAATTATAGAGCTCGAGAAGACGTTGCATACCCAAGGGACATACCATGAAGAGCACCTACAGACCCTGAGGTGAAAGCAGGAGTAGCTGAAAAAACTTGGGAATGGGGAAGTAATAAGAACATTGAAATCCCTGAAACAAAAATGTTATGAGAAAGAGGATAGAGCGGACAAAATGCTGGCTTCCAGGCTCCGGGCGCAGAGGGTAGAAAGATGGGTAGAGGGTTTTCAAACGGAAGAGGGGAGCTAATCAGAGTGTCAAAAGAAATAGCGAACCAATTTGCTAAATACTATGAAACTTTACATGCCTGAGATGGTGCAGGACGAGGAGGAAATGGGGAACTACATAGCAAAGGCAGGCCTGACACATCTAGTGGAGTCAGAACAAACCCTATTGGAATCAGACATAACTCCAGAGGAAGTACTGAGGGCCATTAAGAGATTGCCACCAGGGGGGGCACCAGGGGAGGATGGTTACGGCATGAGGTTTTACGGGATATCCTGGCCCCGCACTTAGCGAGTCTCTTTAATGATATACGTGAGCACAGAGTTGCCCCGGAATCCTTTTCTAAAGCGCAAATAGTAGTTATCCCAAAAGGGGGGGGGAGATCCCACATTGTGTAAGTCCTATAGACCGATATCGCTCCTCAACACAGAAGCAAAAATATTTGCTAGGGTAGTGGCATCGTGCATGGAGGGCATCATGCCTCGCCTGGTCCACCCAGATCAGGTTGGCTTTATAAAGGATAGGAAGGTAGCGGATGTGATGAGGAAGACTTTGGACATTATGGAATTCACGATGGGAGAGGAGGGGGGTTCAGGCGCTCCCAAGTATGGACTCAGAAAAGGCGTTTGTTCGAGTTGAGTGGAGTTTCTAGTGGGCGGTGATGCGGAATATGGCATTTGGGGATACATTCCTTAGGGGGGGGGTCAGGCCTTGTATAGGTCCCCGAGTGGGATGGTGGTGGTGAACAACAGTGGGTCAAGAGAAATACTTAAGACCGGAGGGACTAGGCAGGGATGCCCCATGTCGCCTCTGCTGTATGCGCTTTAGATGGAGACCCTGGGTAACAATATAAGAGAAAGTCTGAATATTAGAGGGATAAAGATGGGAGCAAATGAATATAAACTGGCAATGTTTGCCGATGATATCTTACTCTACCTGGCCCATCCGCATGAAGACACCTCAAATGTCCTCAAAGTAATACGGGAATTTGGGAAATGATCGGGACTTAAAGTGAATGCGGACAAATCCACACTTTTTTATACAAAAGCAAGGGTAGTGAGGGGAGTAGGAGTGACTCAATAGGGGGAATCCCAGCAAACTACAAAGCTCTTAGATATGTGGGTGTTAATATCACGAGAACCACAAAGGAACTCTATGGGGCCAACTTTCCCCAGATTGGGAGGGAACTAAAGAAGGATATGGAAAAGTGGTCACATTTAACAATATCGTGGTTGGGTCGAGTGAACGCCCTAAAGATGGCTGTGCTCCCTAAAATATTGTATCTGTACCAAATGATTCCCACTGCTATCCCCAAGGGACATTTTTGTTGAAGTAAAGGGGATGATCAGAAGATTTGTCTGGCAGGGCAAAAAACAAGGAATAGAATGTGATGTCCTGGCTCAGCTGAAGGAGAAAGGAGGAGTGGGGTCTGCCCTATATGTACGAATACTACCGAGCCTCCCAGTTCAGGGCACTTGTGCCGCACTTGAGAGAGGAGAATCGAAAACAATGGGTGGTAATTGAGAATTATAGAATGAGGCCAGACTCGTTTGGGGAGTGGTTGTGGGCGTCAAAGAAATTTTTCCCGAGCAGTGTTATTAATCATTTTGCTATGGGCTCCCTTCTTGGGCTTTGGTGGAATAAGAGGGAGATGAACCAACTCACGACATGGCCTTCGCCGATGAGTTGCATATGGGCTCCCCCGATTCGGGATGAGGTTAGGGACTCGTTAGGGTTCCAAAGCTGGTACGAGGCGGGGTTGGTAAGGGTCAGGCAAATGGTAAAACAGATGGGTTGTATATCGATACAAGAGTTAGAGGAGGGTCTTCAAATAGGCCCATTTGATGTGTTTACATTTTTGCAGCTGAAGGGTGTATTGACGGCAAAGAAATGGACTGAACAACTGAAGAGGGGACTAGCACCCATGGAAAATATTCTGAGCGAGTGGGTCAATACGAAAGGTCTCATCTCTTGGCTGCACACAGCCCTGATAGAAGCAAAGGGTGTCCGGGCAGAGGGTACGATAAAGAGGTGGGAAACAGATATGGAGACTCCAATCTCGGATGCCTTGTGGTCTCGTATCTGTACAGGGGCATATAAGATGTCTATTTCAGTGCAATATAAGATGCACAGACGGAGGTTGCTGCACAGATGGCAATTAGACCCTAAAAGACTCTCTAAGATGTTTGCCCAAACAAGTCCAAAGTGCTGGAGGGGATGTAATGTAGAGGCAAATCACTGGCACATGTGGTGGTCTTGCCCTAAGTCACAAATTTATTGGAGGGAAGTTCTTGGCTGGATTAAAAAAGGGGAAGGGGTCTTGAGAAAATGTGATCCCATACTAGTCCTTTTCGGCCTGGAAAAGCAGGACAATCGGTGGGAGAGGGTTCCGCACATGGCCCACATTTTGCTCTTGGCTACAGAGCCTGTATAGCTATAGGGTGGAAATCGGAAACTCTGCCAACCGAGCAGATGTGGTCTAAAAAGGCCAAGGAACTCTATGCGATGGAGACTTTAACTGCACAGCTCCACGACATGGCCTCCAACACAGAGATGGAATAGGCCCCCTTCAAAGAAGTCTACAAATAACTTGTGAAAAGACAGTTTCTTGCTGCTTAATGTCTGAGTGCCCGAATAGCATGGACTGAATCCAATTGTTCCTTGTTTAGCCATGAGAGATGGGGAAGGGTTAATGGGGGATACGGTTGTGTTGAGACAGAGAACATTTTGATGGTTAATGTGATTTTGGTTTTACTGTTGAAATGTATTATGAAATGAAAATAAAATCAAATAAAAAAAAAAAAAAGACGAGTGTGGGGAGGAATGGAGGGAGCAAAGTGAAATTAACTCAATCATTAGCAGCAGCTGTAAGCGCGAGGGCCGAGGGCAGTGCAGCGGACATACAGGATGCTCTGTCACAGATCTCGCTGCACCGTTTAGAACAAGAACAGGCTAAAATGCTGGATGCTCTGCTCACTGCAGATGAATGGACAACGACCATACTGTTGTTGCCTACTGGTAAAACACTGTGGGCAGATACTTTGACAAAAGAAAGGTATGATCTCGCTAGGGGACAGTTCTTAAAGTATCACACGGTGATCAAGGCAGCAAAAGCCTGGTAGTCGGAATTCAAGCAGGGCGTGGAGGGGGCATGTGGTTCTGTACTCCCTCTATGACTTATAAGAGGGTGGACATGTGATTTCCAGGCTCTACGAAATGTTATTGGGGACACAACATCGAAGCTTAGGGTACGGAACCAATGGGAAGATTATGTAGGACGGGCCTCCACAGAGGGGGAGTGGGCTTAAGTGTTGATGTACACACAGAGGGTGTCCAGAAATGATTAGCTGAAAATTATATAATTATATGTTACACATAGGGCGTACCTGACCCCACATGCAATCTCACAATTGCGAGTGAACGAACAGGTGTGCTGCACATGTTCTGGTCATGCCCAGTGATTAGGACTGTGTGGTGGAAGGTCGCAGGCAAGGTGTCGACAGGGGGCATATACATGCACGATTGGACACTAGAGGTGTGCTTATTGGGCATGTTTCCCCATAAGTGAGAGGAGGCTCACCTTAACAGGATGAAGGACCATGTCTCCATGTATGTGTTTTGGTCAAGCGGAGGATAGCGGTTGCGTGGAAGACAGCTGGAGGACCGAGGATTGAGACGTGGCAAGGAGGCCTGAAGACGTGGGCAGAGGTAGATACAATGGTATGGCACTGTGTGGTGTACCTAGGGCAGAAGGAGGTCAGCGATGATGTGGCTGCATGGAATATGTTAACTCAGGCAATGTTTGTACCCTCAAAAGACAGGCCCAATGGCAGTCAGTAGGATGGTACAATGGTGCAACTGGAACATGATGCGGTATTGGGTTGGGCATTAGCGGCATTGGCGAGGGGAGGAAGGAGGGTAACTGGGCTAGAGCATGCCAGGGGTTTGGTTAATTGTTATTTTTGTTCCAGTGCTTGGACCTGGTTTGGCTAAGTACAAGTAGCATACAAGGACAAGAATGGACTCAGTCGCATGTTTTGATTTATAGACCTGATGGGAATATTACAAGAGATGACACACCCAGGTATGGAACACAGATAGGATATGAGGCAATTTTCCGAATTTATGCCATGCCTGCAATGTATACCATTGTACTGCCTATTTCTTTGTTGTTGGAAAACAAAAAGAAGTAAAAAAAAAAAAGAAAGCTTGAGTATCATTGATGCAGGCATTAGCAGTGTATTTCCTACCAGTGGATGCTACATACATTAACTCCAGAGGAAGAAGGAGGTTGCACTTGAAGACATTTTTCAGAAGAGGCATGTCTAGTTAAAAGGTTCAGCATCAAAATAATGCCACTAGGATGGGTGCACTTTCATATAGACAGAGAAGGATCGGAGTCCGGCTGAGGGGGATCCAAGGGTGAAGAGTAATCACCCGACATGAAGATTAGCAGAAGGAACTTTAGTTTTGTTGTTAATGGCGCATATCAGGTCCTCTGAAGCAAGACACTTTGCACGAAAGAGACTTGGACATAGAAGATCCTGATATTGAGAAAAGGAACTGTAACCTCTTGCCAGAGAAGCCCAGGAGTGTGTTGTACTCAAGAGTCCCTCCTTGTCCGGTGCAAAAAACGTGAGGAAGGGAGACCCCGGCCATAACATCCCGACTTATAATTTTGTAAACACTTCTTTCTTTGCTTGTGAACATTATCCCACACTATTTCTGTAGCATAGTGGTAAGGCTTGGCACTAGGCTTTTTAGTATAGGCCCTTTTTATTTGACTAGACTCCACTTGGACAGTATTATTGATTGATGGTCATAGCTTGCTCCCATCTTAGGTTTAGATTAGGCGTGTATCTCACCCATTTTTACAGTTTAATAAACACCCTTGAACTGTTATCACTTGTGTCGGTCTTACTTACATACCATGCCTTCCTTAGGTGTAGCTGTCTTATTTGCGAAATCGATCCCCATCGGCTTAGGACAGTCCTTCCAATTCTGATCCACCTGGACCAAAGTGGGTTTATTCACCGGTGCTCTACCCACGATAACATTAGGAAAACTCTTAATCTGGTAGAAATAGCACACAAGCTGGAGCTGCCAGCTGGGCTATTAACTCTTGATGCACACAAGGCTTTTGACCAGCTCGATTGGAGTTTCCTCACTGAGGTCCTTCAACGATTGGGCCTGGGCCCTAAGTTTCAGCAGGCTTTACTTGCTATTTACTCGGACCTGAGACCTGTGTGCTGCTCAATGGGAGGACCTCCCCCTTAATCAAAATGTGCAGAGGTACAAGACAAGGCTGTCCTTTATCTCCTCTTCTCTTTACGCTTTCGATAGAGCTGTTGGCCATTCGTGTTCGCTCCTGTGATGCCATCCGAGGCATTCCATTTCGACAACGGATACATAAAATATCTCTGTATACAAACAACGTCCTACTCTCGCTGATCAAGGTCGGTGACTCGTTCCAGGCCCTAAAAGCTGAGTTTGAGCGCTTTGGATTGGTCTCTGGATTGGTCTCTGGATTTGCCATTAATTATTCCAAGTCGGTAGAACTCGCTATCAACTTGACGCCTGCGGCATTGACGAAGCTCAAAGGCATTCCCGATTCCAATGGAAACAAGCTCACACGGGCTACCTAGGGGTCAGGATACCTAGCACACTTATGTCGTTATATTCAGCCAATTACCCCTCACTATTTGATCACCTTATATCGGACCTCCAATGTTGGAATAGGCAAACCATCTACTGGTTGGGACGCATCACTACTGTGAAAATGAATATTATTCCGAAACTCATTTATCACTTTATGGCCCTCCCGACTATGGTCCCACACATAAAATACACATGCTACAAAAAGAAATCCTGGAGTTCATTTGGCAGCATCGCGAACAATGCATTGCAAAGAGGGTCTTAATCCGCAGGGTGATCTTGGGAGGTCTGGGAGTCCTGGATGGCTACCACTATTACCTAGCCTCGCAACTTTTGCATATCTTTCGTTGTGGCCGAAATGGAGAAACCCTGATCTGGGTTCAAAACGAACAGGCAGCCTCCTCGATCTCTATGCGGCACTTACCATTCCCTTGGGGCAAAGCCAAATGACCTGGCACCATTCTCCTTTACTCTACATTGCATACAATCTAGTGTTGGGATCTGGCTACTAAAAGATGGGGAACCCCGGTTGGTCTTGACCCGCTTTCACCTGTACTTGGAAACCCAGACTCTGTCCTGGTTTGTCCCTAGAACCATTTGCTGCTTGGATGGCGAGAGGTCCCTTAGAACATCTTTATAGGAACGGAACCCCACTTACATTTGAGGAATACAAGAATATGTTCAAACTACAAGAAGGAGAGCGGTTCAGTTACGTGCAAATTCACCATTGGATATCACACCCTACCAGCCGACAGGAAGGTACCAGTGAACTTAATGCATTGCAGCTTACTTTTCATTCTGTCAAGAATAGGGGTAGGATTACTGGGCTCTATAAACTACTAGATCGGTTTACCCCTCAAAATCAATTGCCATATATGCAGGCCTGGGAAAGCAATCTGGGTTCTCCCGTTACTGAGGGCTCATGGCGATGTATATGGGAATGCAACCACAAAATCACAAGATGTACCACGGACAAAGAATGTCAATTTAAGTTATGCTATCATTGGTACTACTCCCTGAATAGATTGCACCACCTACATTCTTCATATTCAGAGACTTGTTGGAGGGGCTGCTGAGAAAAAGGGACTTATTTCCACATGTGGTGAAGCTCTAAGGCACAGACGTATTGGAAAGATGTACTTGCACACATTAAGAAGATACTGCAAGTTGCACTGCCCTTGGACTCTTTGTTGATTCTTCCGAGTATCAGTGGCGATGGGCTATACACTCTGTCGGGCCACAAGCTGCCAGTGTCAGAACCACTCTTGCTTTCTCTCAGCCTTTGAGTTTGGCTCCCCCCTCTGCTTTAAGGCCCAATAAGATGCGTTCTTGGGGTCTACTTTCTCTTGCCGCAAAAATACTTGGGTTTGCGCCTGCTGTACTTCCCGCCAAAAGGGTTCCATTTTGGGGCCTCTCCACCAGATGTGTTCCGCTGTACCTACCCAACCACAACCTCTCCAGCAATCCCCGGACACCTCTGGGTACATGTTGTGGAGGCGGGCTGGGGTATAATGCCCACCGTATAGGATTTTATACCAGGCTTCCTGCAACTGGGATGCCCTTGCTAATTTGGGAATCATTCACAACCGTTTCTCCCATTCTTCCCTCACGATCTCTTGCCCCAGTTATCGCTCCCACCGTTTCATGTACGGCCATCCAGGTCTGGGGGTGGTACCTTCTAGTGTTTTGTATAAATTTAATATCAGCCCCTTCGACCCATCGTTCGTCAACAGGAACTTCTCAAATGCCGTCACCTTCCTGGTGGCCGCCTCCTTAATTTCTGCATTTAGTACCCAGTGTCTCATTTGGGCACATCTAAGTCTCTCCCCTTCCCCCAGAGTGAATTTCTGTTTGCATTCTACGAAAAAGAGGATGTCCATTCCCCAAAACATATACCTTAATATTCTGCATCCTCCATCTTACCACTGTTTAAACGCTCCTTTCTCTGTCCCCGGCAAGAAATCCCTATTCCGAAAGGGGGAAGGGAATGTTGTGATTCCCCACGTCCTCACCAGTTTATCCCAGGTATCCGCTACCAGGTTCGTAATGATACTCCTATACATTTGCTTCGGTCTAAGCTGCTTCGGCAGCCAGAGCACCTCCCGTAAGTTGTGCTGCACCACTGCCCGGTCCATAGCAACCCACTGTTTTCCCTTCCGCTTCCTGGAACCATTCTCTGATTATTCTTAACTGTGTCGCTTCGTAGTATGTTTGAAAGTTCGGGAGGACCTTCCCCCCATCTTTCTAGGTGCCATGAGCAAATGCCCGTTGATTCTAGCCTTCTTGCCTTCCCATATAAATGTCCTCACTACCCGGTAGAAGCTTTTCGGGAGTGCCTGTGGGACCGCCTGAAATAAGTATAGAACGCGAGGTAATGCAACCATTTTTACAGCGGCTATCCTTCCTGTCCAAGATATTCTAAGATTCCTCCAACTTTGGAAATCCTCCCCGATTCCCTTCAATAGGGGTAGGTAGTTAGCAGCATACCACCCTGCCAGGGTCGGTGTGATCTGCACCCCTAGGTACTTGATCCTTCTTGGGCACCATACAAAAGGCGTTGAAGCCTTCAGTGTGTCCTGGTCTCCCTTTCCCAGAATGAGGCTAATCAACTCAGATTTGCTAATGCTGATGCAGACTCCTGACACCTCCCCAAACTGCTCTAACATCTCCCTTGCTGCTTGGATGGATTCCTGAGGCCTGGTCAGCGCCAGCAACATGTCATCAGCAAAAGCTGCGACTTTGTGCTGCTGCCCCCCGAAGGGTATTCCCTGTATCTCCTTCATCTCCTGTATCGCTTGAAGTAGATGCTCCAAGTAGACTGCGTAAAGCAGCAGGGAGAGCTGGCACCCTTGCCTTGTCCCCCTTCCTAAGTAGATTGGGTGCAAAATAGTCCCATTGACGACCAGACGCATTAACAGAGTTTGATAGTTTGCTTGGACCATTTTAAGAAAGTCCCCTCCTATGCTCATTTTCTCCATAACCTGGAACAGAAAGGACCATTCCACCCGGTCAAATGCCTTTTCCACATCTAGTGATAGTACCACTGGAGTGCCCGTTTTTGGTGCCTTTTCCACTAGATGTGCCCCCTCCTGATGTTGTCTGCCGTTTGCCTCTCCCTTACGAATCCCGCTTGATCCTGATGGATCAGGGCTGACAGGAGTCCCTCCAGTATTTTAGTATACATTTTTTGCGTCTATGCATATAAGCGCAATGGGCCTGTATGAGGTGCAATCCATGGGGTCATTGGGTTTGGGGATTAGGGTCACTTCAGCCTCCTCCATGGATGGGGTAATATAGACTGTGGTTTTGAATGTGTTATATAGCCGCGTCAGGTGCAGGATGAGAAATGTCGCAAAAGTCTTATAAAAGGCTGCTGTATAAACATCCGGCACGGTGCCTTTTTCACAGGTAGGTTCACAATGACCCTCCTCACCTCGTACTCGGTTATTTTCCGGTTCAATGCATCTTCGGCATCCCTACTTATCTTAAGTAGAGTTATGGGCTCAAGGAGGTCACTTTGTTATCGGTTCTGGGGGTTTTGGGACGTATATAATACCTCATAGAACCTAGCTAGGCATTCTTGTATATCCCCAGTGCGGGTAAAGCGTCCACCCTTCCTGTCTTTAAGTGTCATAATCACATTTCTTGACCCTGCCCCCCTCAGGAGCCTTGCTAACAGGGCAGCCGCCTTATTGGCTTTAGCGTAGAATCGTTGCCCAACAAAAAGTAGCACCCCCTCCGCTTTCTTCGTTCTTAGGATCCCGAGTTGCCCCACTGCCCGCCTGTACGTCCTAAGGGCTGACCTATTGGGAGTTTCGGCCGCTGTTTTCCTTGCAGCCTCAACCTCCTCTTCAAGTTGTGCCTCCAATGCTTTCCTTTGCTTCTCCCTTTAGGCTTTTGCTGCTATAAGTTCCCCTCTCAATGTGGCTTTGAACGCATCCCACCTAATACTGTCCCATGTATCATTGCTTTTGTTGGTCTCGAAGAAGGTCTTTATCTTCCCTTCCAGTTCCTCCCTTATCACTGGGTCCCTTATCAAGCTCCCCGGACATTTCCATCCCCATATCCCCCGCTTCTGTCTTTTCAAGTTCATCTTCATGGCCCTATTGGCGGCTATTCCGATAGGGCCCACTTCCCTCACCGTCCCAAACAGCGGCACGGATACCCAGATATAGTCGATTTTTGACTGCGTGCACACTCGAGAGGAAGGTGTATCCCTCTTCTTCCCCCTTAGCCCCCTCCACACATATCTCACTCACATCCTATCCATTCTGTCCCTTAATTCCGCTGATGCCAATGCTCCTCCCCCCTGTTCCACTCCCCCTTGATCTATCTTTCCCCCTGTGCCATGCCATGTTAAAGTCGCCCATTATTATTATATTCCCTCTTGAAAACTCCTACAAAACTGCTAGGAATTCCCTTAGGAACGTTTCTTGCCCCAAGTTGGGCGCGTATATCTATGCTATAGTGTAGGATAGGATACCTCCATGTACTCCCCTCGTATTATTATGTACCAGTCTCCCTTGTCCCTAGTAATATCTGCCACCCCATAATCCAGTGTGTCTCTGATCGATAGGGCCACCCCCCCTGTCTTCATTGTGCCCAAGGCGTGCAATAGCTGATTGAAGCCTTGTATTTTTAATTGCCCCTGATCTTTCTTCAGGAGATGTGTCTGTTGAAGGCCCAGAACATCGGGGCCCTCCTTCCTAGTGAAGCGCTCTAACTTTTGCCTTTTAAGGGGTGTATTGAGCCCCCTTACATTATGGGTCTGCCATTTGAATATGCTGCTGGGTATGTCCCATGCTGAGTAGTGTTCCCCCCTTCTTCCAGCTTCTTTCTCGCCCTATGCCCCCCCCCTACTGTTCTCCACCAGTTTGCCCGCTGTTTCTCTCCACTGGATGTTCCCCCTCCCCGCCTTGTCCTTGCCTATCCCTGTTCCCCGACCCTGGTGTTCTTCTCAACCGCCTCCCTCTTGGTGCATCCTTCCTTCCCCCTCCCCAATCTTTTCCCCCCACTCTTGAGATTTTCCCTCTCCCTCCCATACCCACTGTTCACCCCTCTCGGGCATATCCGCCCTTTCGAACTTTAAGATTATAACCCCTCTCTACCCCCTTGTCCCTTATTCCTCCCCTTTGAGTCCACCACCCTTATTATTATAATCTCTTTGGGCTCTTCATTTTTCCCCCTCCCTTGCTTCTGCTCCCTCCGTCGTCAATTCCCCTCTCTCCTTACGTGGTGGGCCTCGTAGTGTTGTTCTTCTTCTCCGTCTTTCCCCCACCATAGTCTACTCCCATGGTCTGGGCGTCGGTCTGTTCTCTGCGGCCGGTGATTTGTCATCCTGACGATCCGGGCACAGATCCATGTGTAGAATATCCGCTGCTTCCTGCAGTTAGACTATAAGCTTTTGCACTCCTGCCCATTCAAAAAGGAATCCCAAGGGGAAGGTCCATTTATAACTGATCCCACGGTCATTGAGTACTTTCAGTATTGGGCCCATTTGGCTATGATATAATATCTTATTTATATCACGCTCATACACAAGTGTTTCAAATCTTGATATAGCTCTATTTTCTGTCCCTTGTACTTCCACTGGTTCCTGCTGTCTTGCTGCTCTTAGGGCTGCTTCCTTTTGGGCGTACCTGGTGAATGCGCCAGGACATCCCTTGGTCTCGCGTTTGGGCTCTTGTTTATTCATCCCACTCTATGGATATGATCCAGTTTGATACTACTTGGGCCGTTTCCCCCAGAATCTCTGCAAATTTTCCCTGGACTCCCTTTAGTTCTTTGTCCATCACTGTCTCTGGTAGCAAATTCAGCCTGATGTTGATCCTACAAGATCTATTCTCCATATCTTCCATTTGGAGCTCTAGGTTCTATATAGCCACATCTAGCCGTTCTATGGCTTCGCTGTTCACTGTTGCTTCCCTGTCCACTTCCTGCAGTCCCTTTTCCAGCAGGTCTTTTCTTTCCCCCCAATTGTTCCATTTTGTGTCGTATCTCCATGAGTGCGGAGTTCAGATCTGACCTCTTGAGTTGGAATTGGTCCTGGAATGTCTTGGCCAAGGTAGCCTGTAGGGTGAGCATTTCCCCTCGGAAGTCCTGCCTTGACATAGGAGTCGATAGTTCTGTGACCTCGGTGGTGCTGCGTCCCGTTGCTCCCTCCTGCCTGCCTTTAGGTGCTTCCCTGGGTTCCTGAGAGAGCCACATCATCGGGAGGGATCCCGGTGCGTCCCCCGGTATAAGTCCTATTTTTGTTGCCCTTTTTTCTGCCTTGGTTGCCATGATGCCTTTGGGGTGTGGGGGGGCCTTTGTGTTCCCCAAGCTTTCTTCTGGGGCCTGTTCGGTGCTTCCCTGCTTGGGCCCCAGGCCTGTGTGCCTTCACTTCCTTTGCTCCAGGCTTGTCCCCCTCACTGCCCCGCTAATTTCTCCTCTTGACGGCCAAGAACACCCTCGCCTGCAATTGAAAGTCAGCTGAGGGGCCCATCCTGGCCCTGTGATGGAGTAAACTTTGAGAGATTTTGGCCTCAGAAAAAATAAGGGCCTTGTCTAAAGGTCGGTATACCTCTTATGTATTCAACTGGCTCCCTTTCATCAACTATACACAAGACTCTTAATGTGGAGCCTACAAGCGAAAATTATGCAAATATCTGCCTTTGCTTTAATTGTCTGGGGAGATAGGTGGGCCTTGGTTTGATGCTAACCATACATGTGACGCCTAGCCTTCTGTGTTTGGGATTTTGCTTTGTATAGCTGTCTATGTTACCTATGTTGAATTGTGCTGTAGTTCATCTGCCATCTAAAAACTATAAAGATGTTTTTAAAAAAGTATCTTTTTATTGATTTTCAAATAAGACCATCCACTCATAGAACAGAAAAAAGAAAATACACCTTCATTAGAACCATGAATTAAATCATCACAGCTACTATCAAGCTTTCAGTCTGCAACCTAGAAATTTCTCCCAGAATCCAGACATTTTTCAAAACCCCAAATCACCTTCCAGTAAACATCGTTGCAACAATAATTCACAGAAGTAACATGATTTTTCCTAAATACGGTTGCCTTTTTCTTCCACTGCTGTGCCTTTGAGCATTTACCTTTCAAAGACCGTGACCTGAGAAATCAGGCCTGGCCATTCAGAGTACAGGTTTGACATGTCTCCCATGCAGTGCCTCAAGAAAATTCTCCTTTCAAAGATGCTTGTAACTCCAATATGCAGAGAATGCCATTTGGAATTCTCAACTGCTCTGTACAGAACATCATGTAATGCTCTAAATACTTGCATTCCAAGCCTTTTGGTTAGTGGACAAGACCATAGCTTGGGAGAGAACTAGCTGGGTGACCCACAACCCCTTCAGCACAGATTTGATTGATATTTGTCAATCCTTAAAGTGTGGGTGGGGTGCCAATATGGTCTATGTAGAATCGGATAAGATATCAAACATGCATTCTAGTCTGTAGGGTCATTGTTCCACTGACGTAGTGCTTCTATCTAGGGGTCATTCTGCATGTCTTCAACTAGGTCTCTTTGCCAGGATACTTTTAGTGTGTGGAGGGAGTTACTTGTGTCTTAAAAAAGTATGCAAATGAAAGCCTTTTTAGCAGAGGCAAATGTCACACCAAAAAAATAAAGACATCACAAACGAAATCCAAACTAAAAATCAGCCTAGGTGAATTCTTTCAGTCTTTCCACCAGTTCAATAACCAGCATAACCAGTAAGCAGTGTCAAAGTTGAAGCGATCGCCGGAATTCCGTTCTGGGCAAATGTAACTCTTCTGCTATATTTGTGAAGGATTTAAGTACCACTTACCAATAGCATTGATGTATATATGTAATACCTGTTTCATTAGGCGCCCATTGGTGCTTTATAAGAAAGTTCCACCCCCTGCTTTTCTTTTTTTTGTATAGCTCCCAAATTAATTTGGAGTGTATTAATACTGTATTGTATGTGTGGTGTTGGTGTATATAATCAATGGCATTTAACAGTTGAAGTAGAGAATATTCATAGCGCACTCCGCATGGTCTCGCCGATCCAATACTGGTTCTTGCCAGTTGTGCCAGCCTGGATGTCCAATAATCAAGTTTGATGTGTGGTATTTTTTATTTCATGATCTACTATGGTTCAAATAACTTTTCACATATTTTGTATACACAATTACAAAACCATTAAAAAAAAAATCAATCAAATTCTAAACACATACAATTACAATTCATCCATAGACAAAACGGAGAAAACATAACAGAAAACTTTTACCGCAGATTTTTAAGCAGCAGTGTTCTCAAGCTGTCTGTTGATATTCTGCCACATGTTATAGAGCACCATATTCCTATGATTATTTCCAGTCAGATGAACCAGAAGGAATCTGATCTTATCTCGTCAACATCTTATCTACACGCCACTAGATAAGCTATATATATCGAACCCATTGATTTAGACTGGGTCATGAGGTGTCTGATTCCATTAGGAAGCTATCTTTACACAGGCAACGCAATCTAGATTTTTTAAGCATCCCAATTCTAGGGTCAGTTACTTCCGGAGTTGGTAGTTGGTTTAATCATAACAAAAGGACAAATCTCCTCAAAGCAGGAGAGGGAGTCAAAAGTAAATATTTCTGAAGACTTAAATATTCACATTGCACCATTTCATAGTCACCGTAAGATTTTAAGTTAGCAAGATGGTTAAAATTCAATCCACAATCTCAAACTTTACGGCTTTGTTTGAAGTCCCTTCCAATAGTTACTAGCAGGTGTGTTAGATCTGGAAAAGATCAGGGGCTAAGCTAATGTCGCGACTGGCGTGACTCGGGGCTAGCTATAGCCTTTTGGTTGTAGCCCATGAGCTTCTATCTGCAACTACAACCAAAAGACCCAGGGCTATAGCCCCCTCAGCCTCCCCCTACCCCTCCAGCAACACCTCTGGTTACTAGATCTTCACCTCAATTCTGATTCCAGCCTATTTCTTTGAAAATTCATTTGTTTAATCTTGCAAACTCTTGAAGGGAATGATTACCATTGTTTTTCATTCTCAAGATGGATAATAGCAGGGAATCCGGTGACTTCAGTACTTTGATATAATATAGGCCCCTACGCAAATATAACAGGCCTACCAGTGACATAAGACCCAACTCCACTCTTGGCACCTCTATCGGTACACATTGCAGGAAACCAAGGACACCCCTCCAAATGGTCTGCTCTATTTTATTCAACCAACTGGTGTTGATCATAACAGTGGCTTCCAACCCATAAAAAATGGGCAGTATTATGCTCTGTTTTGTAGATCATTACTCCCTCGAGGCTGTAATCAGCAGGTTTCCCAGCAAATGCCTTAATCATGGCAGTGTGGGCAACAGCGTTATTTACCTTGTCGTCAATGATATCTATCAAATCTGATCTGTAGGCCAAGGTATTTATATACTGGGACTCTCTCTATGCAAGCTATAATTGTGCCTGTCCCCCTTGACAATTCCCGGGCGCCACTAACTAACACTGCCTGAGTTTTATCTGTGTTTATTGTGAGCTCATTTTCCGATGCATACAGTCCTAGTTCAATAAAGGCCCATCTGATAACCACCAAGGTGTGGTCCATAAGGAGCACATCATCAGCGTAAGATAGGCAGTGTATCGGGTGTGTCCCGATTTTAGGGGGGGAAGTAATGGGCAGCAGCCAGAGTGGCAGGGAGATCAGCCAGGTGGTGAGAGAATAACATAGGCGCCAGCACACACCCTTGTTTTAAGACTCTTACGGTCAAGATTTCTTTGGTGCAGATGCCTCATGGTACTCAATCTCACCTGCATGCTTGTTTCTTCGTGATACTGTTGTCATCTCCAGGATTTACTCAGGAACATCCCTGTTCTTTAGCTTGGGCCATAATCTATCTCTAACCACTGTATCATATGCAGACTTCAAGTCCACGTAAACCAAGTAAAGAGGTGGGACTTCCTTTCTTCCTGGCCTCGGTAATCAAAGAGCTCAACAAAAGGATATTAGTGGTAGAGCAGCCTGCTCTAAATCCTGACTGGAAAGGGCATGTTTGTCCAACTTTTTAAATCTCTCCATATCAAAGATGCAAACATCATTCCAGCCACTTCGAGCATTGAGTATAGGCGGTAGTTCACTGGGTTCTTGTAAAAAGGTATTGAGATTGCCAGTCTCCAAGATTCAGGAATTCCCCCCTCCCTACAAATGCGAATAAACAAGGCTGACAACATTTCAAACCAGACCTCTGGATTCCCAGACATTAGTACACTGGCCAATCCGTCGGGCACCAGAGCTCTAGACTAAGTGTTTTGGATTCGACTATCAAAGCTAATCTCAAAACTCGCAGACCACCTTTGTCAGGTATTTTTGGACTTAGTGGACGTTACCCCATATGTACTTCTTACATAGTTTATCCCAGTTTTTTCTGGTATAGGATTTATGACAATGAGGGGTTTTGGTCTTTTCAAATCGTTGTATAATCTTCATAGCCACTTTGCTTTTTTAAACAATGCTTAGCATATACTGCCACTAGCCATTTTTTATAGCGAGTGGCCATCTGTTCAGCCAGTTGCAATCAATGTTTTTCTTCTTGTGAATCTCCGCCACCGCACCCGATAACTCAGGCGTAGATCTTTTTATTACTCATATAATACACCTGAGCCTATTTTTTGCATCAGTGGGATCATAAACTCCATTATGTTTTACTTCAACTCAATGTATATATGTATAGATGTTTTACAAACTACTGCAATTTTACTAGTGCAGTGGGAAAACCGAGTAATTTCAGAAGCTGAACAAAGTGGTTACCATACTTTGTATCCTCCAATTGTCCATGACAATCTCCCTCATTGCCTCCATGTTTTTTTGCGACCACGTTACACGATTTCCCCCATATTTACCTCTATATCACCTATGCAAGAAGGAGGCGGTGCCACTCTTATCGAATTTAACAGTCAGTTTAACCAAAGAATGGTCACTGTAAACGGAGTGTTGTGTGGTCAATGTCACAACACTTTCTGCGTCTGAGGGATTTATGAAAAAATTGTCGAGGGTTTCTTTCCTGTAGACTGCCCTCCAGGTATAATTACTGGGCACATCTGCCACTAATCGCTCATCAAACATACAAAGACCCCATCTTTTAATAAACCTCACCCAACTTAAGCCAGCCTTATTTGTTTGACAATGCCTCATAGTACTCTGTCCCGACACATGTTTGTCAGGTCCTATCCCTTGCTTATCAACACACTCAGCATTAAAGTCTTTACCAATTATAATTGACCAACCTCCATGGGATTGATACCAATTAGCTATTCTTTAACCAAGCAGCTCTTGTGTGTTGCTAGTGATTCCACCGCCAAGTGGATCAAAGACATTAACAACTAACAAAGAAGCAGGCCTTCGACAACGGAAACTTTTATATAAACAGCTAATATATTAGCAGTGTTTTCTATTGAGCTGATCACAAACTCACTGAAAGCACCAATTAACATACCACCCACTGGCCTCCCCAGTGCACTGTTAGTGGACATAGACTGTGAGATTATATACCCATCAATAATAACTTGGTGGATTAGCCAGCACTTTTGAAGGAGGAAAATATCTATCAGGTATCCCCTTTTCTCATTTATAAACTGACGAAAGCCACAAGTGTTTCATGTTAAGAGGCTTAGCAATCAAGGCCTAGTCTGGACGTTACTAGGTGAAAATTCAGTGATCCATCCCAAGTCCAAACCTTCATTTGGGCAAGGTAACTTACTCTTCATCAGGTCTATTAAATTGCCCTCACTTCTCCCAATAACACTTACTTGGGACCACATTGAAATCAGGGTTATGGCTCGTCTTATTCAGGCCCTGATGTAGTTTATTAGGCAGACAAAAGGAATTTATCACTTCAATGACATAATCCATGCAAAGAACGCAGATATGATGTACTAAAATAAGACCGACAGTTGCAAACGTATGGCAGTGACCCACGGCGGAGGCCAATTTCCTGTCACCGTCCGGTGGGGTATCTAGCTCTCCCCTATATCTGCCTTTGCACAGTGGGCCTAATTTGATTATGGCTCTGCTGCCATCAGACAAAACCTTTAGGAGGGCCCTTTTAATTATCTCTAAGTATTTTGTGAGATACAAAATCAGGAGCATTGTGACCAAGTATACCACCTGTGGTAATGAGATCTTGAAGAGTGATGTCCTAACCAGCAGTGAGAGAGGGAGACCTACCCAAAACGTAAGGTCATTTTCTATATTTCTCCATAGATTCTGTAGTTCATCTTAATTTGTCATAAACGTTTGTGTAATGTAAAGCCTAAATATCTTATGGTTGAGGAGGCATTTTATAGGCAGTAATGCTTGTACGTCCAGTTGGTCCTTTCCTTTGCCCAGTCTGAGAACCTCAATTATATCACAGTTTATTTTAAAACCGGATATCTGAGCAAATTCTGTTGTGATGTGTATGCAGGACTTCTTAGTCTGGATTAGCCAGGGTTCGCAAAATAAGAGCTTACCTTTTGTATCCCCCATTTTGATTCGACTGATCTCCTGGACATCTCTGATCCTACAGGCTCAATGGCTTTAGTGCAATAGAGACGAGCATTGGAGATAGTGGATACCCTTGCCTAGTGCCATGGGTCAGCAAAAAGGTTATTAGGTTACTTGTCCTGTTGAAAAAGTGGCTGTAGGCAATCCTTTACTAGCATCGATGCATGAATCCTGCTGCATATGCACAAGACCTTGATATTGATAGTTAACTTAAGGACTAATGTTCTCCATTTTTTTTTTTAAATTTAGCAATATTCATTTCTCTATTAGGATATCTTGAGAGTGGGCCAACTGAGGTAAGGAAGCTTCTTAACAACTGGTACACACAAGCCAATGGATACGATAATAATGACTGCATATGTTTCGTTTTGATGTCAATTAATAATTTATGTTATTATTTTTGTTTGTGTTTATGTGTGATCCCTTATCCCTGTATAGCTCTCCATATGTTTACCATTCCACTATTCTGAATATGCACTCCGAAAAATGTCACGTCTATTTTAATAGCGTAGTTTGCTTATTGTTGGATAACAGCACCTTTGCATGTAATGAAACAACTTGGAGTCGTTTTCTGAAATGTTAAAGGGGTAAATCACTATTAGAAGAAACAATTTTAACAGCTGTTGAAATGTATAACTTGCATTCAAGAAACCCACCTTGACTGATATACAAATCTTTAAGCTTAATAAACAGTGCTGTAATCAGCTATATTACAAAAAAAAGGTGGAGTTGCTATTTGAGTAGTTTGACGAGTCAGAAGTCGGACACAGGCTCTCAGAGGACGATATACTCTTGTTTATTCATGTAAAGGCAAAAGGCCTAACTTTCCCCATGTCTGTTAGTGGACCCTCCCTATATTAATAACCAAGATGCTCATTTGTCATGAATGTCCAAAGAAACAAGTCTGTTGTCCAAACTCCTGAAACTGACCCTACTACTAAGAGAAAACTAACTTGGGTCAGGAGAATGACTCCATTCTCCTGAAGGTAATGCTAGCCAGTCTTTAATATACAGTTTGCAAATAGTCTCTCATAACTTCTTTTATTAGTCTCTTTAACTCCCTAAGTGGGCACTTTCTTTCTTCACCTTGAATCCCTTGGTTGCTTTATACGTTTGCTCATAGACCTTCTTGTGCCCTTCTGAGGGAATATAGTTTTCCTGGCTCACTGGTTTGTAGCTGGTGTATGTCTGTAGGCTCAGAGCCCTGTCTTTTTCTATGCTTAATATTAGTTTGTTCTTGTTCGGGACAGCGCTTTGTTTCCTTCCCTTTCTCAGGGTATTTGTCCCACTAGTTCTCACTCTTATTATTCAGTTTCTCATCAATGTTCTCTCATGGTTCGCAATATTCATATCTATTCCTTTGCAAAGTTAACTCTGTCATATCTTCTACTTGGATGAGTTAACATTGGTTTATAATGATTTTCTCTCTATTTAAAATCTTTGTATCCATTTTTTAAATGTGTTTATTATAATTGTATATTAGTTCAGAAACTGAACTTTTACAATAATAACAATTTCAAACAAACTTGACAAATACTTAACACCATTTATCATCTATATCATTTACCAATTTCATAAATATAAAACATTTATCAAAATATAAAATATGTTCCATTAAAATAATAAAACATCACATTAAGGAAAGAAAAGAAACAAATCGTTTTCAAATCATTCCAACTCTCATTTAACAAACCCAATACAAACATTTGACTATCCTCAGCTTCTATCGTACTCATCAAAGTCCTGTTCCATGTCTATATCATTCTGTTCCAACAACATATTCACCGATCTCCAGACTCTATAGAGGGCCAACAATGCAGTTTATGAGGTAGAATTAAGACAAAATGTCCAAAACTCATCACTTTTAATATAGTCTAGATTATGGACAAGATGGCCCAATGTCACCATAAATAGAGAGCGAAGGCAAGGACATTCCGTCAATACATGTCTGGGTGTTTCAAAATTAGAGGGAATATGACAGATCCTACACAATCTAGACTCTCTAGGTATCACTCTCCGAGCTCCACAAACTTGCGGACAGGGAAAACTTCTAAATTTTGATGAACCACAACCGCCACATATGAATAGCATTTTAATGTACTAAGATGCTCATTGTTACATACCCAATCATATTTGTTTTTTCTACTCTTTAAAGCACCTTTCATGGTTTCTAAGTTGGAACAAAGTTTGTAATCCGGGAACCAACCTACCTCTTCACAAAGTTCTTTAAATAACCGGGCATGACTAATACACCTACTTCCTTCAAAATCAGATTCATAACTGGAGCCCAATATACCTAGTAGAGGACAGATGGGAGAAGTTCTAGCTTTCAGCATCAAACAGCCTCTTTGTATAAATAATTGGGCTCCGAGTGAAACAAGTCCCAATTCCAGGCAAATGCATTCAACCGAGGTTGCCTTTGATAACTGTAAAACCACTCTCCAGAATCTGGCTTCCACCCAGTTTAGCCTCAAGCCCGTATAATACCGTTGGGCATAGCCATTGATTGTATAACATTAACACCCCCGACTCTGTATCCATTTGCTTTTAAAGTAAGATCTATTTCATATCACTTACTGTGACAAGTTGGCTGTGTATTATAACTATTTTCTCTTGTTACACAATCTTTGTATCCATTTAGTTTCAAAGCTAACTCTATTTCAGGTCTTCCACTTCGACAAATTGTTTGTACAACATATTGATTGTCTGGAGTCTCTCCACACCCCTCGCTTGCCTGGTGTGAGAAACCCCAGGTGCCAATAGTAAAGACAGACACAAGTGATCACAGTTCAAACGTGTTTATTAAACTGTTACAGGTTGGAACAACACCTAATCCAAACCTAAATCTAAATCTAAGATAGGAGCAAGTGTCGACAATCAAATGAAAATAACGCAGTTCTAGTGGAGTTGTGTCAAATAAAAGGGCCTATACTGAGAAACCTATTGCCAAACCTTACAACGAATACAAAAAGGGTGTGGGTTGGTTTTCAAGAAAAGAAAGAAGCGTTCACAAATAATATGTCAGGATGCAGTAGCTTGGATCTCCCTTCCCCATGTTTTGAGCACAGGGTAAGATGGGATCTTGGAGCACAGTACACACTCGAGCTTTCCCAGCACGAGTGGACAGTTCCACTTGCAGCTATCAGAACAGTCGATGGGCAAGTCCTGTTTCTCCTGAAAGTCTCTTGCCTTAGAAGGCCTGATGTATTCACTCACAAAACAACAGTTCCTTCAACAAAATGAAAGTCAGTTTTCCTGGTTTTACTTAAGGTGATGATTCTTCACCCCTGGATCCCCCTCTTCTGAGTGCTGACCCCTGTTCCTTCGTGGTCTTGGGTGATCGGTTTCACCCCTTTGATCTCCTTCACCTGGTTTTGGATCCTAAATCCGTTCTTAACGATAACAAAGCCTCTGGGGTTATGGTTTCCCGGTCCTGTGGGCCTGATAAGTTTACCAAGAAAAACAACAAAGTTTTGTTCTGTGTATTTCTAGGAGGATGGATTCCACCCTGGGTTCCCCTCTTCCGGGTGCTGACCCTTTACAAATTGTACTCCATGAATCATACAACAGTTCTTTCTCTTAATGGACTTTGGGTGATGGCTTCACCCCTGGATCACACTTGTTTGGGCTTGGAACCCTCTACACTGTTAGCCTCCCTCCACCAGGTTCACTATGTCTTTTCCTTCCTTCACAACTCTTAATGTCTTTTTAAGCAGATCTAGTGGACATCCCTCGGCCAGGTTCGCTCTTGTCAACACACTGTTTCATGGGACGTTAGACTTTGCCCCCTTCTCGTCAGCATCTCTCTTCCGGGTTCACACTTGCTAACGTCACCTTCACATTCACTTTCAGTGTTTATGGGATTCACTTCCCTTGCTTTCTCGTGTGGTGGGATTCACTTCCCTTGCTTTTATAGTTCGTAGATCAAAGGTTTTCGACTGTATGTGGATTTTGCTTGACCTGTGACCTATGAGCACATTGACCTATCTTTGTGGCTCTCCCACGCCCTTCTGGTTTCAGTAGTTTTACTCAGATGGGGATTGAGCTGGTCTGATTCTGCAGCTGGTCTCCCCTTTTCAATTTTACAGTTCTTTTAAACATCTTTCAGTTTGTGACTTTTATTCACCACAGCCCAGTTCTCATCGGCTCTCATCTCCCCTTGACTCACCGGCTGTGATGAACGGCTTGGCTTTCCTCTTTACTGGAGTCAAGGGCGGTACCACGGAAGCAGGAGTCTTCCTCGCTCTGGCTCATTGGCGTCGATAAGCTCTGTGTACCGTTGACATCTGTTGCAGCACACTTGGGCTATTGTCCTTGATCTTCCATTTCTTTCAGCGGAGGGTTCGCAGGGTTTTGTCAAAAAGGGCAAGGTCGCATCTCTCCTAGTCAGCCTCTATTTGCTGCCTTTCTCCTCCAGAAACACTTGTGAATGGGCACGATACAAATAAAATATCAATACAATATCAATTGAACTGCCAGGTCTGGATAGCTGTCTAGTCATGTGGTCTGACTTGCTCATACTGTGCTCTCTTGCTCCACCTTTTATCCCTGTGGGGAAGGGAAAGGGCCATCAGGCGTGTGATTCTGATCAATTGCCTGACCCTTGTATTGGGACATATCAGGTAAATGGCTCTGGTGTTAGTCCGTTCTCTGGTGTGGTGTGCGAAAGTGTGTCAGAAAAGGGGGTGTGTGTGAGGGGGCAGTGGTTTTGAATGTCCTACGGGGAAGGATGGGGAAAAGCTGTTGAAAGAAGGGACATACCGCTTCTCACCCGTCAATGTCTCACTCCCACTCCCCGAGGACCCCCCATCCAGGTGATCCTCCCTCTCTAGTCCACCCCCAGGAACTGGATCCAATTGCGATGGCTGTGTCCTGGCCACCTGAATGACAGATACCTGGGGTTTAGCCAGGGAGGCAACTTCAGGTTCCTCACGCCGGTTACCTTCTTTTATGGCGGGGAACGCTGTATGAGGGTTTCGGTCCCGGGGTCTCTTCATCCTGCAGGGTATCGCAGACGGCATCTCCTCTCTGGTGCTCGCGTCTTTGCTCTTTCTCTTTCCTTCTCGTGGTGCTGCTGTTGTGCTTGACTGCCCCCCGGACACCTGGTTCTTCTGGGTTGATGGCAGTCTCAGCAACTTTCTTCAGACAGACGGTCCATCACAGATTCATGTCTGTGGTCTAGCCACCACTTACGCTTAGGATTGGGCTCCGGACTGACGTGCTTTGGCATCCCACAAAGCAGCTGCAAGCGAGTTTGAAACTCGCAGGTTTCTTGCTTTTCTCTCGTTTCCGGTGTAGTGCAGCTTGGAGTCTCCCACAGCCTGCAACTACGATCCTCTCTGGTATCCTGCTTCTCTCACATCACTCTTTGGAATCACGTCCTTTAACATACTTGTAGAGAAGCAGCTGCATGCCTCTTCAGGAAATCCCGCCCCTACCTCTTATCTTTTGGAAGCCTGAGATCGTACCATGTTTGACACAAGCAGTCGTGCCAATACTGCAGCATATATTTGCAAGAAGATACCCATTCAGACAACCTTATCGAATGTATCCCCGAAGAGACTACAATCTGAGGGAGGAGCTCCCTGGAGGAATATGAAAAAGAAAGAAGCTAGTGGCGTCACAAGAGACATTTATGACGTCCCAAGATACTGGCTGAAAATGATGTATGGATTCCACAGAAACCGATGACGAAGTGAAGAGTCAAGGGAACCTTTTAAATACAAAAAAGATTACACGTGCACAAAGCGCTGCAGAGAATCAACCGTTCAATAATTGTAGAGATGCTGGAATGCAAATAGACTAAGTCATCATAAAAGCTGGCTATTTGTAGGGAATAGAATGCAGACAAAGCCATCACTGTATAGAAGCTGGACATCGGTATCAGAAATTTAGTAAGCCAGGACCCATGAAGAGGGAAGAGAAAAACAATGTTGCAGCAAGAATAAGCTGAAATCGTGGAGCTGGAGGTTATCTGGCATGGAGTCAAGACTGAAGCAGCCAAGGTCGTCTATCTATTCTGGAAAGGAGTGAACGTACAAAGGAATGTATCATCTCTTGTTAAGGTGCAGAGAAAGAACATCAAGAGTGTCAGGTTTTATTCATTTAGAGCATTGAAAATGCTGTCACTCCTGTCAAGTGAGCCAAGGATGCAAATAGAGTTGAACTTGGAGTCCTAGAACAACGATAGCGAGTGCCCGCAATCCCATGTATTCCTAGAGAGAAGGATACTTTGCAAGGCCAAGTTCAAAGAATCTTCATGGCAGAAGGCTTGGGTGATGAGATGATGGGCTAATTGGGTGGGGAGTGATGCCCACCTCCTTGCACCTGGGTCTGGGCGTACATGCTGCTAAGTGAACCGAATGTTCCAGACATGGCACAAGCGTGCCAACCAAAGAGGACTGGGGGGTGGCGCCAGAGTCAGGGGAGCGCATGCTTCCAGGGCCGCGCGCCTCTAAATTTAAAGGGGAAAAAGAGGGACGCCCATACAGTATGGAGGAAAGGGGACGGGGAACGGGACATAGGAGTACATATGTTGATAGCAGGGACAGGGTCTAAGAGTGGAGTCTGGAGAAACTGGGTCTAGCCTGGCCATGTGGACAACGGATATCATGGGCCTGGAAGGAAGCTGCCAGCAAGCGCAAGAGAGCTCACTAGACAAGATGTAGGTCCCCAACACACAGACCTGAGAGCCCACAATGGGGGCAGTCAGTGAGCTAAGGAGGGCCAGTTCCTGTTTCACGGTGCAAGTGCTTAAAAAGTACAGACCTATGATAATGATGCACACCTGTTGATTTGTGACAAACACCGTAATCTTGTTTGGTTTGTTATTGTTATGTTTAATAGAAGCCACAGACTTGTATTGCCAACACAAAAACAAAGTCTGCATAATTTTGTATGATGCGTAAAGTATATTTTCAATGTTACACAGAGGCTAGCTATTCAAAAGCTTGTGGCACCTTGTGCGCCCACACGCACCCAGCTGACTTTCAAGCGCATGGTCTTAGGTGCGAACTGCCATTAATACTGGGAGGCAGTGAGGGGGACGGATGGACTTGAACAGGGGAGTCTGGAGACACTGGGTCTGGGGAGGCCATGTGAACAATGGTCCCTTTGCGAAATAACCCTTTGAGGTGACCATGGTGTTTGGCAACTAGAGTGTTCCCACCCACCCAGGCCCCTTGGGAGCACACGGCCATAGGTGTAAACTGCCATTGATACTAGAGGGGTATGGATGAGCATGAGGCGAGCGCAAAAGGCCCGGAACACTGCTGAAGGGATACAAACTCACGTTGATTGCTGGGGCAGGTTCTTGAAGAGGGGAGTCTGCAGACACCGGGTTTGGGTGAGGTTATGTGAACAATGGTCCTGTTGCGGTATATGCCTTTCAAGTGTACATGGTGTTTGGCAACTGGAGAGTTGCGACCCACCCAGCTGTAATGCTTACCTTAAGTCTCTGCGGGAGCGTAATGCCTTTTCAGCTGAGGACCTGTGGTCTGGCCACTAGTTCTGTTGAGACAACAATTATAACAAAACCACTATTGTAATCCCCATTCACAAACTGATAACTGTGATATAGTGTACCTTGAAAATGACCCTCCCTTGTCAACTATGCTTTTGTTTTGTGGAGCACTCCATCCTGTATTCTACAGGGGCGCGTTGGGTAGGTGACTTATTCTGAGGGGGTAATGGTGTTGAAAGCCTTTTATCTGTATAGCGTCCAAAACTTCTTTTAAAGTATCAAGGGAAAGTCTCTTGATAAGAATAATAATTGTTTACACTTCATCAAATTAG
Source organism: Ambystoma mexicanum (assembly GCF_040938575.1). Lineage (NCBI taxonomy): Eukaryota > Metazoa > Chordata > Amphibia > Caudata > Ambystomatidae > Ambystoma > Ambystoma mexicanum. The sequence continues at coordinate 418,666,327 of NC_090940.1, read as the reverse complement.
AAATGGTCCCTACGTTGGAGAGATCTCTCTTGCTAGAATTTCCTTTTATCCTTTGCAGTTTCGTGGTTCCCTAACAAGGGCTTAGGCTGTGGTAAGGCTGCAGCTATACTCGTTTTTTAAAGGGAAATATTAAATTACGTCAGTTCGTCGAAAAAATTGAGTAATAGCTGCCTTCAGAAACAAACGCAGTAGAAATAAGCAAAGAAAAGCCTTGTTGAGACTTCAGGTAAGCACATATGAAACTTCTTCTTTCTTTTCTTTTAACAAGTTCATTCATTTATTAATTCATTCATTAATTAATTCATTCAATCAATACCTTTGTTTTGCAGGTCTCCGGAGAAACTGTGGAAGAAAATACCTTCGGACGATGCAGGGAACTGCCGCAGAAACCTTCGGAAGAATATGCTGCGGCCGCGGACAAAGGCTGCTGAGAGAAGAAATGCTGCGACGGAACTTCTGACAGGAGATGCAGGGACTTCGAATATTACTGCGGACTGAGGAAAATTCCTGGAAAACTTTGGTTCGGTAAGTCTTTACAGTTTTTCTGCTGTTCTGTTGATTTTGCTATGGAACTAATATCTTTGACTCGTTTTCTTCTGTTGACAGGTTCTGTCAGGAGATCGCTGGAAGTGTTACCCGCTGTCAGCTGAGAAAACGCAAAAAGAGAGCTTTGGCGGAGGCAGGGCTTAAGTAGCTCCCTCTGCTACAGGTGTAGAATGTACTGTGAGCTATGGGATTTAGCTGCGGCCAGGTTGAAGATAGGGAAGATCATGTAAGTGTAATGAGCCTATGGGTACAATGCTAAGAGTGAGTCAAATGCCTCTTGCGCGAGGCTTGAAGCCACTGTTGACCCACTAATAGAAATGAAGTTCCCTGCCTCAAGTATTTCTGAATGGGATCTGTATTTCTGTGCTGGGATCATAACACCAGTCCTATTGCGAGTGCACGGTCAAAGGTGTGAACTACTACTGATGCTGGAGGGGGGGGGGGTGTGGATGGGCAAAAGGCCATGAACACCGCTCAAGGTACACAAACATATGTTGATTGCTGGGGCGGGGCCATGAACAGGAGAGTCTGGAGGATCCCTTTGCGTTGTACATGGTGTTTGGCACCTTGGCCGTTCCCACCCACCGAGTACCGCAAGGTGGATACCAGAAGGGGGATGGATGGGGATAAAGTTAGCGCAAAAGGGCACCAACCATTCTTTTATGACCCTCAGATGATTGAGCATGTTCTTGACTCACTGAAAAATTCAAACAACTATTTGTATATGCTCATTTGTATTTTATTTAATTTGTTGATGGACAAAACAAACTACAAATTGTGTACATGAGGTTGCAGCATAGTTTGTGAAAATCCCCTGTAAAGTCAGCTGTCGCTGGGGAATTTGGCGCGAATGGTTTGAACACAGCCGGGTTTCACAAGTCGAACGCGGAATCAAAGCCTCCCATAAAGCCACCATGTAAACGAATGATCGGCCACCATCCTGTACCACCTGTGAAAGAGACACATACTTATTTTAAGTTAATGAACCTGATCAGTGTACCACCTTACTTGAAAATGCATCCTAAATTCTATGGCATGGTTGCCCTTAGAAAAGTAACTTTCTGTAAAAATTAACTTGGGTTTTGAAGTCTCGACACATTACAAAAGGAAACACCCATTCAAGCCAGAATGGTTTGGGCCATAGGGAAATATTGTTTTTTAGTCGAAAGTGAAAGACACGTAAGCGATGAACACTCGGCTTTCCAAAAAGCGAGAGAAATGTATTCAATTTACAGACTAAATTCATTCATCATTGATCGATCAAAGTTACGACAATGTAGGAGAAAAACATGAAATGGTAGTCGTTTCAGTGGTCAAAATGAAATCACATCTAGAGCATACTTACTCTTTAACTGTTGCAGAGTGTTGCATAAGCACCATTATAATCCTCAACACAGTCATTGTGAGGCAGGCTGCCCTGAAGTCATGCAGCTCGGTAACGCATAGCAGTAGTGTGTCTTCTTCGGCTATGTAGGCCGAGCATCCAGACTTTTCTTGCCAACAGCAGTTCTCCACCTCGGTTAGCATGACCTTGCAACAATTGCAAGTACACAAGGTTAAAATGTCTTCCATGCAACTAGGCTCAGGCTCATTCTCTGTTGATTCATCTTCCCAACTATCGTTCGATTGCCCATCGTTTTGACATCTTTCTCTTTCCATTAGTTCCTCCTCAGAATACTCAGGCTCGTACTGGTAGGGCTGTATTGTTGCCATTATATGACAAATATTTAAATAAAACGCAAGTAACGAATGAAATCAGTTCTAGTGTAAGTACCTGTTCGCAGGTGCTTCGTACTAGGAAGATAGCTGAACAGAGCAGAAACGAGTCACAGGCGATCTAAATAAATACAGTGAAACGATTGACAAAGCAACTACAGCGTTGCCTGATCAGAAAGGGTCTGATTATACTTGTTGAGGAATAACCAGGTTACTCACCGTAGTGACCACCTTACTCCTAGTCCATAGTCCCCTTTCCTCCATACTTATGGGACATCTCTCCGTCCTGTGGGATGGGACCGGAGCACTTTGTAAAAAGCATCCAAAATTTTTCAAAAAATGTGTCCTTCCTCTCTTTCTTGCGCGGGGCCCGGCACGCGGCCGTAACCCCGCCCACCTTGGCTCTGCCGAGCGCATCGCCCATCAGTCCGTTTCTATCGCCAGGTCAGAGACCTATTAGCAATAACAGAGGAATCTTATTAGAGGGGACGGCGGGCGGGCGTATGGAGGAAAGGGGACTATGGACTAGGAGTAAGTGGTCACTACGGTGAGTAACCTGGTTATACTCCTACGTCCCGTCCCCTTTCCTCCATACTTATGGGAGATTCCCAAGCACTCCTTACAGGAACTACGGGTGGATGTAAATACCCCCTTACTGAAAAAGGTTCTTCAGCACAGCCTGACCAAACTGAGCATCAGCTCTTGAGCTCATGTCAAGACAATAATGGTTACAAAAGCAGATGGGGAGGCCCAAGTAGCTGCCCTCGCGATGGACTCCCAGGGGACATTTCTGAAAAGCAACCGCGGCTGCCTTGCCCCGCACCAGGTGTGCATGAATACCCTTGGGAGGTTTCAGCCCTTGGACAGTGAAAGACTCCGTGAGGCAGGCGGCAATCCACCGAGAAATAGTCGCCTTAGACGCCTGCTTACCCTGAGGGTTACTAAAGGTCACAAAAAGTTGAGAAGAACTTCTAAGCTCGGAGGTCCTGTGGAGGTAGAACTTAAGAGCTCTTCTGACATCCAGACAGTGCAGAACCCTTTCAGCCTCTTGAGGCAGGGTTCGGAAAAAAGACCGGTAGGGAGACCGACTGATTCAGATGGAATTCAGTTACTACCTTTGGTAGAAAGGCCGGGTTTGTCCGTAGGACTACCTTGTCCTTGTGAAAGACTAAGAAAGGATACTCCACCGACAAGGTCTGGAGCTCACTCACTCCAGACGTAACAGCGACCAGAAAGGACACTTTCCAGGATAGGTACTTGAGGTCCACCGTGGCCATGAGTTCAAAAGGTTTATGACACAGCGCCGTCAGGACTACATTTAGCTCCCACGGCGGGTGCGGACTACGAACCGGAGGGTAGAGGGGTGTCAAGCCTGCAAAATGCCTCTTAACCACTGGGTTACTCAGAGAATAAGAGCATTGGTCTGTAGCAAGATAAGCGGAAACGCTGAAAGGTAAGTTCTGCATGACAGAACGTGAACACCCGACTCTGCTAGGGAGGACACGAAGGACAGCACCGTGTCAATCGTAGCCACCCTTGGATCCAACTGCCTTTCCACCAACGACAGAACCTGAGCCATTTACTCAGGTATTGGGATCTGGTCGAGGGTTTCCTGGCTGCCTGGATAATACGCATGTTATCCGTAGACAAGTTAAGATGCTCTAAAGACTTGAACTCAGGCACCATGCCGCCAAGCTAAGCGATTGTGGGGAGGGGTGCCACATCTGTTGTTCCCCTTGATGAAGAAGATCTGGGGTTACTGGTAACCTGATCAGCGGAAACACCGACAGGTGTTGAAGTTCTGAGAACCAAAACCTGTCCGGCCACCACGGGGCCATGAGCAGAAGGGAACAGTTCACAGAGTTCTTCAGCTTCCAAATTGCTCGATGAACTAGAGGCAGAGGCGGGAAAGCGTAAGCTCTCATGTTGTGCCATGGAATCTCGAGAGCCTCCCCCAGAGAGGAGGCTCTCAGCCCCCCTCTGGAGGCATACTGAGCTTCTTGTTTACTGCCGTAGCGAAGAGGTCTACCTCCAGTGTGCCCCAACGCGAGAAAATCCAAGAAAGGACCTCCGCCTTCAATTCCCACTCGTAGCTGACCACTGACCGCCGGCTGAGGGCATCCGCTGAGTCATTCAGCTAGCCCGGGATGTGTACCGCAAGCAGCCAGACACCATGAAGCATGGCCCACTCCCATATCTAGATGGACGATCAAACAAAGGTGCCAACTCCGCAGGCAACAAAACATTGTACGGAAGGGGCATCCGAGCGTTCCGGTCATAAACTGACCAATAAGGATGCACACAAGGCCCAGAACCCAGCCCTACACCTGAGGCCGATGGCGCAGTTGTAGGGGTAGCATTCAAAATGGCCGCCGTGGTCGTGGCAGGAACGGGTGCCATTTTGTCATCACCTGAGGGGAACTGCGGCACGTGAGGAAGTGAGGCAGGGGTCCCCATCGATGGATCAGGGGTCTTAACTTTAGCCTTAACATAAGGAACCTTGGCAGAGCCGGTACTATGAGGCCTGGAATGTTAGAGACATACCAACCGCCAAATTAGCCTTCGAAGGAAGGACCTCAGCGCTGCCGGTAAAAGAAGAATTCCCCTTCTTTGCCCCCTCAACAGATCTGGTGTCGCCGCAAGAGCAGGAACGGTGAAAAACAACCTTCACCGATAAGGCCTTGCCAGACCTTCAGAAATGTTGGTAGCTTTAGCCTCTGTACGAGAGACCTCGGACCCAGGTCTGGTAACAGCCTTATTCGCGCGGGCCTCGAACATCCGTTCGGTAACACCAAGCCCCACCAAGGCCTCGGGGCGCACCCCGGCCTAAGAGCCAGTCGTCCAAATACGGATCCCCATGGATACCCTGGAGACGACGATAGGCCACAATCACCGACATCTTCGTGAAGACACGCGGCGCTGAGCTGGGTCCAAAAGGAAGCACTCGAAACTGGAAGTGTTCCTCTCCCAAAAAGAAGCGGAGAGATCTCCTGTGTGGGTTCCAAATCAGGATATGCATGCACGTGTCCTGAAAATCCACAACGCTGAGCCAATCGCCCATCTGGAAGGAGGAGCGTATCTGGCTGGGCGTGATCATCTTGAATTTCTCTTGGGGTAGGAAAAGATTGAACTGGGAAAGGTCTGGGATGGTGCGCAGGCCAGCCTGGTTGGGTTTGGGCACCGTAAACAGCCGGGAGTAGAAGCCCTCCCCTCGCTCCCCAAGGGGAACGGGTTCCACAGCTCTGAGGTCCAGAAGTTTCTGAACTTCGGCCTTGAGGGAGGGTGAACCCGACAGCTGAAAGGGAGGGTTGAAGGGTGGGGTAGGAGGTAAAGGTAAGCGGAAGCCCGCTCGAGCGACTGACAAGACCCATCTGTCTTCTGTGATGGTCTGCCACGCCTCCCAATGAGACGCAATGCGTCCTCCCACCGGGGTCCCATGCGAGCGCTGAAAACGCTCATTTGGCAAGTTTTTTGGTGGCGGTGCCACCTGAACCTGATGAGAAGGCTGAGGAGCGGGAGAAAAACCGCATGCGTTGTTGTCTACGGCGGTTACTCCCCGCAGGAGTATACACTCTGCAAGATTTGCGGTCGAGGAAGCCCCTAAAACCAGAGGAGGGTCGACTTTGCGACAACGGTCTCTGGGATTTGAAAGGAGCTTTGACCAGAACAGACAATGAATTAGCCATCTGAGTGCTATCGTCGTTCTTGATGAGCTCTACATCAGTAGTAGAATGAAAAAGCTCCTTACCATCGAATGGAAGGTCCAACACCTTGTCTTGCACTTCCTTAGAAAATTTAGTGGCATGCAGCCACACCTGCCGTGAGGTATCAACCCCAAGCATCAGGCCCCGAGCCCAGGTGTCTACGTGGTGAGCCGCAGCCTCCAGGAGATCCTGGGCCAAGACCCTGGCATCGTAAAGGCCTCCTTTGAAGTCTTCCAACTTCTCGACCGGGATGTGCTCCTCAAGCTCCGACAGACCTTTCCACATCCGCATGTTAGCTTCCGCCAATATCAACTCACCGTTGGCCTGCCTGAGCTGCAAGGCTGAGTTGGCAAAGATTTTCCTCCCAAGGGAGTCCAGGAGTTTATCCACCTTTCCCAAGACCTGAGTAGCCGTCGTGGAAGAGGATGCTGCAGGTCTGGATTGCAACGTAGCTGCAGCCACCACTGTGGAGGAGGGAGGCGGACAAGACGACAGGGCCACCACCTCGTCCGAAGAATGCAGCCTGTACCTCGTGTCAATCTTCTTATTGACAAAAAGTCCAGAGTGTGGCTTTTCCCAGACACTTCGGACCTTGGCCAGAACGTCCTTCTGCAGGTATGCTCCAAGGGAGACAGGGTGAATGCCCAAAAAAGCACGCCCTCCTGCGGAGCGGGTACCTCGGGCACCGGAACATCTAAGAAACTCATCATGTCCAGTACCCGGTCATGAAAGGTTCTGATAGAGCGGGGAAGGTCCTCGTTGTCCTGATCGCCTTGAGGGTCATCTGACAGGTCAGGATCCTGCTGAGCCGTGTCAGGCACTGCCTTGTCCACTGGGGACAATGGAGGCACAGGCGGAAGAGCCGGGGGAGGCACCACAGGCAAGGGAGGCGCCGGCAGAACCACCGGAGGAACGAGTGGAGCCCGAGGCACAGGTGGACATATCTCCTTGAAAAGCCCTTCGAAATATTCCCTCATGGGGTCAGTGCACATAAGTGCTTGAAAAGTACCGAAAAAAGCGTCCTCAGGAGATTGCTTCGGAACCTGAGGAGGCCTCTCATGAGGTGGACAAATCCAGGGACGTAACGGGGAAGGGTGCCACACCGGCCCCTCCACCGACATATCCACATAAATCAAAGGAGCCGCCCCCGTGGGCAACGAAACATTGTGCGGAAGAGGCATCCGGCCGTTCCAATCATAAACCGGCCGGTAAGGATGCACACAAGGGACCTTAGGTTCACCCAAGGGACTGCGCCCTACACCAGAGGCCGATGGCGTAGTTGTAGGGGTAGCACCTAAAATGGCCGCCGTGGTCGTGGTGGGAACGAGCGCCATTTTGTCCTCATCTGAGGGGAACTGCGGCACATGATAAAGTGAGGCAGGGATCCCTGTCGATGGATCAGGGGTCTTAATCTTAGCCTTAACATAAGGAACCTCGGCCAAGCCGGTACTATGAGGCCTGGAATGTTTTTGTGACATACCAACCGCCAAATTAGCCTTCGAAGAAAGGACCTCGGCACTGCTGGTAAAAGAAGAACTTTGCTTCTTTGCCCCCTCAACAGATCTGGTATCACCACAAGAGCAGGAACTGTGAGCAACCGCTTTCACCGACAAAGCCTTGTCCGGCCTCTCAGAACTGCTGGTAGCTTTAGCCTCTGAACGAGGGACCTCGGACCTAGGCCCGGTAACAGCCTTATCTGCATGGGCCTCGAACATCCGTTCGCTAACAACCAGCCCAGCCAAGGCCTCGGGGCGCACACCGGTCTTGTTTTTGAGGTAAGCCGACAGAGGCCTCAGAGCGAGCCCCGGTACCCCACGATTCAGTAGAACTGGATCTATAAACAGCTCCCACAGGAGGGGCCTCGGAGCACACTCCGGTGTTCACAGGCCCCTTACGGAGACCCTCGGAGAAAACTCCGGTAGAATTATTAGGCCCAACGGGCACCTCAGGGCGGACCCCGGTGACAGAGCGATCAACGCCCCTCCGGACCTAGAGGAACCCGGAAAGGTATCCCCCGGCCGGGGTGCTCTGAAAAGTAAAGAACTTACTGGGCGTTTCTTCTCCTCATCGAACGCCTGAAAATGCAAAGGAGGAGTTCGTCGGAACACCTCCTCCCACCGCTCCAACCGACGTTGAAGTGCCCGGACCGAAAGGGAGTCACAGTAAAAACAGGAGTCCCCAACGGTGTTCCGGACCCAAACACTCTAAACATAGAGGATGGGGATCCGCCCTCGCGAAGCGACGGTGACACAATGAACAATCTGGAAAGTCTAATTTGAAAGACAGACTAGTAAACGAACGCTAGCGAGAGCCAGAGAGGAAAAAAGGGAAGAAAATCTTCCGAGGATGCAAGTGCGTCCGGCCCCGATGGAGCGGAGAAAAGGACTGATGGGCGATGCGCGGGGCGGAGCCAAGGTGGGCGGAGTTATGGCCGCGTGCCGGGCCCCACGCAAGAAAGAGAGGAAGGACACATTTTTGGAAACATTTTGGATGCTTTTTACAAAGTGCTCCGGTTAAGTCCCACAGGACGGAGAGATGTCCCATAAGTATGGAGGAAAGGGGACGGGACGTAGGAGTAAGTGGTGTCTTGGCATTTCCATAGAGACATGTCAATAGCTTGCGCACAGAGACCGTTGACATGAGACGTGTATTGGCGTTGTGAAAAGGGGCGTGCACATCTAGTGACGTCAGCTTCAGGGACGGGCAGGGCACTCTGTATTCTTGCCGCAAGCGCACTTGAACTCTGGCCGATGTATCAACGGATAAGATAAGCACAAGAGGGCCGTGCCCAACTTGTTGTTTTGGCATGTGTAAAAGTGAGGAAAACTATGGTAAGATGCATAGGAAAAAACTTTAAGATCGATTACAGTATGCTTAAAAATACATGCTTGAACGCTCTGGACAATACCATTTTTGAGCGAACTTCCCCTTTAAACTCTCTAACCTAAAAGACATTCCCTAAAAGACATTACAGTATTGCATGGTTATAACAAATAGTTCTATAGCAAGATTCAACAAAAATTAACAGTGGACAGCCCTGCCTGGTCCCCATGCTCCCCTGAAACAAATCTCAAGTAAAATCATGTGTGTCAATGCAGACCTTAGATCCAGATTACAACCAGGCACCTGACAATTTCTGTAAACACCTAACTCTAGCACTATAGCAGAAAGTAAATTCCATTCAACATTACTGAACACCATCCCTGCATCAACAACAATCACTGCTCTAGATCTACAATCGTTATTAACAATTATAACACCCTAGTGGTGTTTGCAGTAACGTGATTGGTCAATCTGCAGGCTATATAGAGTGGTATAGCCCGCAGATTGAATATAGCCCAGAGATATTTAATTGGAGCTACGCTCCGACATGGCTGCAACATTGTAGGGCGTAATTGCATTACACCTGCTAAGAAATGCCGCCGCCTACACTTGTGGGTGTAACTGCAATGAAACACGGCACATGGACCTGAAACAGTTAAAGTTCTGTGTGCTGTGTTGCTGTAGAAGCATGCCTGGCGTGGTCACACCCCCTCAAGGAACTTAACTTCCTTTCAGTTTGAAATCGCAGTTAAGTCCGGACATAACGTCAGCACACCGACAGAAATGATTCCCCCAATTATGCTGCTACACTTGTCCCTCCCTCACAACGGTTGTTAAGGAAGCAACAGTTGTTAAGAAAGCTTGCTTGATGAGCTTCCTCTTGTGTGTGCTGCGGAAGCATGAGGGGCTGGAAATGAACATGTTGGGCTTCTGTAAAATGCCACTACACAGCAGAAATGTAATTAGCAAACAGTTTGTTTTGATAGTTAAAGGTACATAATAAATATGTTTTTAAAGCAATATTGGGCAGTTTTAATTGTAAATGCCATGTGACTAATCAGTAAGTAGTTTAGCCCAACATTTCCATACATACAAAGATGTATGTATAATTTTTCATTTGTTCTGCTTTAATTAAACACAGTGTTCTAATAGCTTTATAGACCTGCAGCTCGGGCCGTACCAGGCTTTGTGGTCCGTCATACCTCGTTAACTCGGTCTTCAAGGCCCATAACGCCCGGCACGGCCCTCGCTGCAGGTCTAGAATGCTATATTCAGATCAGGTTTTGTAGTAGACAACAGTTGTTAGTTAAAATCCATATTGACTTTTCACAATATAAAACTAACTGCCACTCAAATTTGGAGGCAAAGGAGTCTAGTTTCTCAACTGGATGTTTTCCACTTGTCCTTTATTCCCCCTTCTACGTCTGTGCTTTAGCCCAGTTTCCGAGATGAGGGGCTTCCTTTTATTAATTGCATCACTTTTTGTGGGTCTGAGAGGGATCAACTAAAGCGAGGTGTGACGAATGAGCTTCTTCCACTTGCAACAACCAATGTATTTAGACTAAATCTTTTAGTTGCAATAATAGTTTGACCAGTTAGTACTTCCAGAATAGCATTTTTTTTATTATTTTCATCTGCCCATGTGTCCTGGGGCATGGAAGCATGGACTTGGGAGCCGGCGTTAGTTGGTGCTTTTCCAATGACCGTATGTTTTTGGCTACCTTTCATCCTGGGTCTGCTGGCATCACACCAGGGCAGTGTGTGTTGTGTTAGGTTGACAAACAACAGCAGGCACTAATCCGGCTGGCCTCCTTACTCTAGCACAGACTTCAGTTTTGACCTGGTTCATACACCCTTTTCTCCACACCATTGGCTCTTCCACATCAGGAATGTGCAGGTGGCTTTAGAAATGTGAGCCAGGGGAGTGTGTTGTGCTACAGTACAGGCAAACTTAATCTTAAAGTAATAGATGCAAAGGTGCAACGAGTGCAAGGCAGGACATGGTAGGGTATGGCATGGTAGGATAAATGATCAAAACGAAATGTCAAAGCGTTTTAACCCTTTTTCAAACCAGCCGTTCAAAATATTTTTCTGCTTCTTTTGCTGCTTCTCATTAGCCCTTAGTCTTGTCCTTTTTTGCTCTGTATTTTCATCAGGGTTGGTATATTTTATTTTCCAAATTCTCAAATCCATTACAAATTAACGTCAATAAAAAACAGCTATGCAAAGATTAACTGGGAAAAGCAGGTTAACCAGGCTACAATACACCATAGAACTATGGACCCTGCCAGAGGCTGCTCTGGATAGTTCCAGTGTTGCCAGGGCCAGATCAGGTAAATGGTAGGTGCCAGCAGCATCATCACATTAACAGTGTGCAGTTGAGTGAGTTAACCTCTGTAGGAAAATACAGACAGCCACCTATCTCCCAAGCAGTGGCTGCGTTTGCGCAAACCTCACCTTCAGAGGCCACTAGCAGGTCTTTGGATCCCTAGTGTACTAGGTTTAGCTATTTTGCGGCTTAGCCATAAGCATGCCTTTGATGGTTGGCTTAAAGTTACCTCTTCACTTAACCCTCAGTGGGCAAAAGAAGCTGAAAAATACCAGTCAGCTTAACAGATAAAATGAAAGAAAATCACTACACACAGCATTAGCAAATGATAAATGCATTACAAAACTATTACAAAGGTTATTGCAGGAAGGCTTAAGCAACAGTCAAAAAAATAAATGATACTTTAGTACAGAAAGGCATTTATGTGCTTCATTTGAATCTCATCATGGAAAACAAGATATAGGTTTTCCTTAAGAATGAAATGTAATTTCAAATTTAAAATATTATGTTTTAGCAGCTTTTGGCTTTTTTTGCTGAATATGCCCATGTCTTCCAAATGTTGACTATCTTGTAATTCCAATTAACTTAGTTTAAGAAGCACTTATTTACAATAACATATTCAAAACTGCAATATACAATTTTTTTGTAAAGGTATTTTTATTGGCATTTTCAAATAAAACATTAACCCCCTGTCCCGTTTCCTCTAACCCCTCTACCCACCACCCTCCCCCAAGCAGTCTCATAATTTAATTCTTCTGCTGTACATAAAGGCAACAATTATTCTTAACTACATAATATTCAATATTCTCTGGCTATGTGGACACCATTGTTGTACAAAGTCACCTTTTAAAAAGTCCAAGACCATTGTACACTCTTGTTAGAATCTTACATGTTCCCCTTGCAAAATTATACATCATCCACTCAACTGCGATGAACCCCCGCAGTTTAAACAACCAGTCCCTTAAATTTGCGAGTCTTTTCTGTTTCCAACCACTAGCTATCACCAGCCATGCCGCTATCACCATTAACATAAAAGCTTCACTATGGGTCTTAGTGGGGAGACAGGTCTCCGGGTCGAACAAAGCACACACATCCATTCCCTAGGTGTCAATATCCCATCAGTGGAGACCATCATCTTTATCTGGTTCGGGACCTCCTCCCAGAATGTCCCCAAGATTGGGCAGTCCCACCAGGTATGTCTCCATATGACCGTGAAATCCTTATCGGAAGAGTCTGGAACTTGTACAGCAGTCTTGGTAGAGTTGGCATCTTAATAGTAGTTACTTTTCCTAACCATGAAATTTGGAGCAGAGTCCATTTCCCCAAGTCTTCTTTTAGCTTCTGTAGTAGTTGTGAGTAATTGCTAACGAACATCTGTGATACCATCTTAGTTTTATTAACCCCCAAGTATTGAATACAACAGTCTGCCATAACAAACGGAGAGTTGGAGGGTAAGATCTTCTGTAATGTAGATAATCCCAATTCTAGGAGCTCTGATTTCCCCATAATAACTTTGAGGCCGGCAACCCGCTATATATCTATCAATTCCTCCAGCAATGCTGGTATTGATTGTACGGGATATGTCAATGTTATTATATAGCAAGTAGAGCGCTCGCTTTGACATCCGTGCAGAGCTTGCTAACACAGGTTCGAATCCCGGCCGGGCCAAACTCAGCCTTTCATCCTTCCGAGGTCGATAAATGAGCACCACACACCGTGGGTAATAATAAGCAGCGCTCAGATACCCAAGGGTTCGTAGCGCTATATAAATGCCAAATTATTATTATTATTATGTCATCCACAAAGGCCATAATCTTATGCACCTTTCCTCCAAAGGGGATGCCCCGTATCGTCAACCTGATTTTGTGCAATAACGGTTCCAAATATATTACATATATAAGTGGCGATAATGAGCATCCCTGCAGTGCTGCCCGACCTATTTCTATATTACTGGACACGTGTTTATTGATCACCAACCGCGTCTTAGGGGCCTGGTAGTTTGCCTGCACCATTCAGATGAACTTGGTCCCTATTCCCATCTGTTCCATAGCCGCAAACAGAAAGGCCCACTCCACCCGATGAAACGCCTTTTCTGCATCTAATGACACTAAAACTGAGGGAATTTGTTTGGAATTAACTCTCTCTATTAGATGGGTCTCCCTCCTGATTTCTACCCATGATAAACCCGGACTGATCTGCATTTACCAACTCCGGGAGAAGGGGTGCTGTTCTCGCTGTCAGAATGCCTGTGTAAAGCTTTGCATCAATATATATTAAAGCGATGGGTCTATAGGACCCACATTTCATTGGGTCTTTCCCTGGTTTTTCTAACACCACCACTTTCACCTCCGATATAGGGCCTCATTACAAGGTTGGCGTTCTGGTAATAACGGTGCCGGTAAGGCAATACCGGCATCCATTACCGGGCCGTTGTATTACGACCCTAGATGGCGGTACCAACGGCATCGACAGGGACCCACTGTGGACGTGCACCACCACACCGGTGTGCGCGCGGCCGCCGTGCCAGTAATACTGGCATGCCGCAAGGAAGAGGACATTACGAGTCGCACGGACATGCACATACCGGCTGGAAATAAGGCCCACCATGATGCCGCCAATACCGGCTTCGCGGATCACCCGTAAATAGCAAAATGCTGTCTATCCAAATGCCACAGGTGCACACAATCGGCACAGGTGGAGGCAATGGAGTCAGGCACAGCACAAAAGGAGCACACCCACACACCACACCCCTTCCAAGTCCAAATTGATACCACTAGCAGTTGCAAACAGGGGCTGGAGGACATGCCTGCACTGCCACTACTCCAGCAGGCACTAAACCAGGGGATGTAGTGAGGCGCAGGAGGAGAAGGAGAGTGAGACTGGGCCAGCACATACCACCAGTTGAGGAGGATGATGGGGGAGATGGTGCCTATCAGACACAGCAGAAAGTGCCTGGAGGACGTGATGTACGCCAATCTATGATCAAACAATATTACTAATGTACACGGTAAAACATGGCACTTGGAATGTTGGACACTGGGCACTGCTGACAAATAAATGGACACAAACTCAATGATCAATGTCCAGTCATGAGTACTTCATGTGCACACCTGTTGCATTAAGAACATTTGAAATATGAACAATATGCAGGTTTAATTGTGCAGCAAACACCATACTTGTTCAACGAAGTGCCCCCACCCACCACCCCCCATCCCTCAAATCCGCCACACAACCACGTCCCTGCACCCAATACAAGTCCAAAAAGACTCCCTCCTGCATGTATGTCCGGCTACTAACGGCCCCTTTTGGTTCGAGGCTGTTGATCCCCTGGCCGGAGCATGCTGCGCAGCAACCTACGCACCGGGCTCGTCCAAGTTGAGCTAGCTGGGGTGGTGCTTGCCGATGGTGGGGGTTGTGGCTCGCCCGGTGCAGCATGACATTGGCCCATGGTGGCAGCCAACTGTGTGAGTGCCTGCTTCACAGATTCCATGCCCTCGCGCACCGGCCTGGCCATGCGGTACATAGCACGGGTGAGTTCCTGGTTGTTTTCACGGTGGGCCTGGCGTGTGGCCTCCCCATCTGCCAGGTATTGTCAAACCATGGCCTGCTGGCGCTCCTCCATGCGGGCCTCTAGGTCCCGTATGTTGTTTACAGCTGGTGGTTGGACGGGAGGTGGAGTGGGACTCCTTTGTGGGCTGAAAACATCTCCAGGCATCTCCTTCCAGGAGCTGGAACCACCAGACAAATGCCCCAGGGAGTGCTGTGGTGTGGGCGGCAGGGATGGTGTATGCACAATGTCCTCTGACATGCATAGACCTGCTGTGTCAGCATCGTCATGTTGGCCGTCCTCCTCCACGCTATGTATGGCAGATTGGGACGCCTCCCCTAGGTCACTTGTGGCCGCTGAGTGCGGCCCCTCAGCATTGATGCACGCTGGTGAACCCTCCTCGTCCACATGAGGTGGCTGCAGTGGGGCAGTGGTTGTCTTGTCCGTGGCCTTTGGGGCCGGTGTGCCATGTGGCATGTGTGCCATGGTGGCACCAGTTGTCCCTGGCCGGGGCACATTGCCAGGTGTCGGAGCTGGCTGCTCTCCAGGTCCTCCGGCCTGTGGGCCCTGTTTGCCGGGCTACTGTGGCTTGGTGGTGGTGGTTCGCCTTGGGCCAGCCCTTGACGTGGGCGACCTGGTGCCGTTGTCATCCCCTCTGCTCCTGCGTGCTGGTGTTGCCTTGGTTTTTGTGGTGGGCCCCTCATCGCTGTCTGATCCTGTGCCTGTGGGGGATGGAGAGGCAGGGCATGATTCATGGGTGAAGGTACATCCTACTTTATTGATGTTTGTACATTGTGGGCCCTGTGCATTGCCGTGTGCATGTTGGAGTGGCGGACATGGTGCTCACAGGAGTTGGGGGTGGGGTGCAGTGTCTGTGCATCATTGTAGCGCAGCCATGTTGTACATGCTGTATGTTGAGTGGCCTACGGGTGTGTTGGGGATTGAGTGCAGTAGGCAAGCCTCAGGGTCTGCCTGTCATGTGCTGTGTCATTGGCGCTCAGGTGTGAACTCGGTGGTGTAGATGTCAGCACCTTGCAATGAGAGGTCACAGTGGTGAGGCCTGCATCTCTACGGTGATGCATGTGTGTGTCCGCATGCAGATGGTGCTTGTGGTTGCAATTGGGGACTCATGTGGTTTGTGTCAGTGGTGTTGGTTGTGTGTTACCGTGACAGGGATGTGGCATTTCTGTTGGGGCAGACATTAGGTGGGAGGTAATGGGCGGCGTGCTTGCTGTCATCTACTTGCCATTTGGAATCCACCATTGTGTTTGGGGTGTTGTGTGTGTGTTCACTTTTGTGTTGAGCTAACAGTCACTCACCTTCATCAGCCGATGATGCCACTCCCGGTTCGGCATGGCCGACCCCTTCGATAGCCTGCATGTGAATCACGGAGCTGCACGTTTCTTCCCACCACGCTAGCTTAATGGGCGAGGATGGTCCGCCACCTGATGCCTGGGCCTGTGTACGGTTGGCTGTCAGTATGTTGCGGACATGCAGCCGCAGATCGTCCCACCTTTTGCGACAGTCCTTTACACTGCGTGGGGTTGTCCCCACTGTGGACACCTTCTGGGCCACCTCCTCCCAGATGTGTTTTTTCTGCATTTGTGCGGCACGGCGCAGGTCTGTGCAGAACACCACATCTGCATGCTGGACCAGGGTGTCTGCAAGCATGTTTAGCTCGTCGTCGCTAAACCGTGGTTTGAGCTGTCGAGGTGTGCCTTTGCGGGTGGATTGGGTCATTCTCGGGCAGGCAGGGTTCACAGTTGTCAATTCCAAGTCCTGTAGCCAAAGGATTGCAATGGATTGTGTTTTTCAAGATGGCCGCCTGTGCATTTCCCATTTCGGCGCAATGACGTTGCTTCCAGTGGCGGTAATGCCGTTAACGGTGGTAAGGGTAGTGATGCCGGTATGGACGGTGCCGCTCATAGCGGATTCTACGATGCCGGTGGTGGTCTCTGTGCATACGATGAGGCTGCTATCTGGGGGTTTGAGGGTCGTTACCGGCATGCCGGTACGGCTGTTACTGGCATGCGCATGCTTGCACACTCGTGATCAACCGCTGTTTGCGTTATCGAGGCTACACGGACATGTTACCGGCATGCAGGTCAGGACAGATTTTTTGCACCAATCTCGTAATGAGGCCCATAGTCTGTGTTACACCCTCCCCTTTGCCACTATCGTATTGAACAGCTCCACTAGCCTTGGGACCAACTGCCTGACATACTTTTTTATAAAAGGCAGCCAGGGACCCATCTGGTCCCGGCACTTTATTCAATGGCAGCACCCTTATTGCTGCCACCACCTCCTCTTCCCTTATATCCCATCTAGCTCTTCCCGTTCCTCAACCGTTATCTTTGGCAGAGTTAAATCCACCATATAAAATGGTATCTCCCGATTCCAGGTAGATCGACGCATATAATGACTTATAAAATTGGGAAAAATTCTCAGTTATGGCCTCCAATTCAGTCATTATCGATCCATCTGGCAGTGCTATCCGCTGGATCATCTTAGCTGCCTCTAATCTCTTCAGCAGTCGGACCATTAGCTTATCTGCTTTCTTTGCGTGCACATACTATCTATTTGGTCATTAGCAGGGATCTCTCTACCCTTCGGGTCCGCAACAGGATCCAATTGGCTCTGTAATTCCTTCAGTCTTTTAGACAAAGCCCTCATTCTGTGATACACTTTAGCCAGCTGGGTATCTTGCAGTTGAGCCTAAAGGTCCCCTCCATTTTCACCCTTTGTTTCTCCCACTGGGTTTGCAATGCAATAAATTCTCCCGGATTACTGTCTTAGAAGCATCCCAAGTCCCTTCAGGCAAGACTGATTGATTGCTTTTAACAGAGGAATACCCTTCTGTTTTGTCTCTTACCTCCTCTACCATCATTTCATCATTCAGCAATTCACCTGAAAATGACCAAGCCCACAGCCCAATGCGCGGCCCCATATCCTTAACCAGTACTATCAGGGGGGCATGATCCGACAGTGATATAGACCCCAGATCTATATCCTTTACCTCCCCCATTAAGCGAGTTGTTGCCCACGCATAATCGATTATGGACAAGGACTGGTATATATGCGATAAGCACATGTACCCCTTTGCATCTCATCTTTATTCCGCCACACATCTCGCAATGTTACATTTTCAAAACTTTTCTTTAAAGCCTGTGTGGGGAGTACGGGTCCCTTCTGTGTGCCTCCACTTCTATCTACCATAAGGTCCCACACCAAATAAAAATTGCCTGGGTATTATTTTCCCTTTTGCAAAATCCTCCAGCCTAGTTACTACCTCCCGCAAGAATCCTACTTGCCCTGTGTTAGGTGCATACACTGTTGACCAGGTAATTTGTTTATATTCCAATTGAACCAACAGAAAAAGATAGCTCCCTTCCGTATCCGCCATGCACCGGACTACTGAAGCCCTAAATGTATCCCTGAATCCTATCATGACCCTTGAGGTCTTTCCCACTGCACTGGACTGATAAATCCGGGAGAACAGCTACAATTTCCAAACAGATTTATCTGCCTTCTTAATATGTGTCTCCTGTGACATGGTGACATCCACTGTTTCCTTTTTTTATTAAAGCTTCATCTTTTTTCGCTTCACAGGGGAATTTAATCCCCTAACATTATAAGATATGACCTCGAACACAAAGCATTAGTGAATTATTCATTGCCATGATTAGATTCCCCCCCTGTGGTAGTAGTTGCCTTTTCCTCACTTCCTCTGCCCCCCATCGCCCACAACCATCCCCAAACAACCCCCCCCCCCCCAAAAAAACATCCCAGGACCAGGCCTAAGATCCTATGATACCCTTGGGGAATATCCCCAAGGTTAGGGCCCAGAAATTCACCTGAGGTTACCCCCTCTGGGAAGTATCCTAACACCTCCCTAAGATTCCAAGACATCCTCCAACAATCTTCCACTCCCGACAAATCCCCATATCCAGGCCAATTATTTCCCCACCTCCCTTTCTGTTTCCCTGTCACTGTTCACTTCTAAGAGACAGGTTCCCCACCCCCTTCTGCTTCACCCGGTAGCTCTCACCCCAGTGGACCTTTCAAATGTACCCCTCGAGTACCCCTCTTCCCCGGTACCACAGACCAGTCCCATTGTAGCATACAGCGTTGGGAGGAGGGCATCGTTCGTTTCTCTCCATGCCCCTCTTCTTCCTTCATGTTCATTAATGCCAGACCTTACGCACATGATGTTATGCGATGTTGTACCCCCTCCAGGGTAAAAAGCAGCCCAAACGGAAACATCCACTTACTTGGAATCTGTTTCGTAATTAAAGCGCGTGTCGCTTGACCCATATGCCTTCGCTTTTGCAGTGTTACCAACGCCAAGTCTTGATACAGTTGACTTGTGTCCCGTTCACTGTGATATTCCCCTCTGTTCTTGCTGCCTGCTCTTTTAATCCACATGAAGTTACAGCAACCAAAAAGTCTAT
This sequence comes from Ambystoma mexicanum, assembly GCF_040938575.1. Lineage (NCBI taxonomy): Eukaryota > Metazoa > Chordata > Amphibia > Caudata > Ambystomatidae > Ambystoma > Ambystoma mexicanum. Next base: position 418,647,211 of record NC_090940.1, on the reverse strand, counting down.
GTCTAGCACCCGGTTCTCTTCTCCTTGGACCCACTCTGTGGACAAGGTCGATTCCAATATCTTTTGGCTGTATTTCCGTCAGTAAATTTTGAAAACATTGCTGAATCGTACATTTCAAATCTGTGTCCAATATTGTCTTGCTTAAACATTTCACTCTAATCTTAGACCTACTTGAGCGGTTCTTCAAGTCCTCCACCTGTAATTCTAGATTGCATGAGGCTCTCGCCAGCTGTTCTAACAGTCCACTATTCTGCCGTACCTCATCCGATAACTCAGTGAGGCCCTGCTCAGTAACATCCACTCTTTCGCCCAGCTCTTTCATTTCCCCCTCAACTTCCGTTAGAGAGTGTCTCAGATCTTCTCGTAGCGAAGTAAACTGTTGCTGAAAGTTGTTTGAAATTCTTCCTTCCATTTCGCTAAGGCATTCTTTAAGGTCTTCCTTACTAAATGCCATTTCCCCAGTCTCCGGGATATCCCCTTTCTCGGCCATCAAGTCTTTCTATTTGTTCCCTATTGTAGTCTCACCACTTTGTTTCCAGCACTGATCCAGTTGTCCCTTCTGCTCTGCTTGGGATTGCCTGCTTCTGGCTTGAGTGCCCCATCTTTAGGCTTTGGCATTTGAGATACAGTGCCCCACTTAGGTTTCATATGCGTTCCTCAGCCTCCACAGCCACACTTCACTTCAACTGAGGTGTCCTTTCCCCCAGTTTATGGACCACTCCCCAGTTATTCAACGTTTTATAGTTCTGCACGTCTATCTTTTATGCGCATCAGTCTCTCTGTGCACCATATTTCCTCACTCTTTCCCCATTCTCTGCCCAGTCTCAGACTGGAAAACAATCCAGGCCACTGCTCTTATTTGCTGGTGTGTTTGTGCAACTCTGTTCCTCCTACCCCCCCCCCACCCCCGGTCTCTTTTACTGCATCTGCAAAGCTGCATATCCCTTAACACGCCCCGACCCAATCTGACCCGTGAACAGTCTGCCTACACAGAGGATGACAGTTGCATCAAACTGAGAAGACCGAGTGCCTGCCCTCACCTGGGGCGCACGCCTGAGTTGCAAGAAAGACTGAGCAACAGCAGAGGTGCACCAAGGCCCCCTGAAAGACAAGGTGTAGCTGCACCTGGGAGAATTGGGGTAGAGAAAGGTGCCACTGCCACAGGTGGACCCTAGCAACACTAAGGCTCCCATAAGTTTCAAAGTGCATTGCCCTGCGCGACTACACTCAGCAAAGCACAGTGAACATTGAGGCAGAAGAACGGAGGGCAACCCTCTAGACACACAACTTCACCTGGTCACCACATTAAAACACCTGTGAAAAACTGGGACACAATCACACGCCACAATTTAATGGTATCCAGAAAGACCCAGCGCCAACCTAACAGCCAACACCATCTATATCCACCACTAGGGGTCATGTCCCCACCTAAAAAGAGCATCTCCACGATTATGAAATCGTTTGCTGCAGCTAAACCGCGTGATCAACCGCAGAACACCGACGAGGATCGCTCGGATCAGGCGACCTCAGCTGAAACCAACAAAGACAAACAGGTGCTGGAGGCCATTGCTGGGCTGCGTTCCTTCATAGACACCAAAATAGCGGAGGTCAAGGCTGACATGCCTATCAGAGCGGGTAACGGCTACAGGGGCGGGACAGCAGGAAACTGCGGAAACACAAAGATATCCAGACCAGAGTGCAGGATCTGGAGAGGAGGAATAAAATCTTAGAAGAAAGGGCTGAAGATGCGGAAGGGTGGTCTAGACGCAACAATGTGCGCCTACTTGGCGTCCCTGAGGGAATAGACGGCCCCAACCCCACAAACTTTGTGGAAACCCTACTGCAGCAGGAGATTGGCACTGGTCGACTTTCACAGGGCTTTGTGGTAGAGCATGCCCACAGAACCCTACAAAAAAAGCCACCACCTGGATCGCGCCCCCGACCAATGATAGCTAGGATCCTGAACTTCCAAGATATAGAAGTTATATTGCGTCACTCACGTGAAGGAGGAGAAATAAGTAGAGATAATGCCAGAATTACCATATACCCGGACTGTCACGCTGTCCTCTCATTCTGTCCCTTTTTCGCAAACATCTAGGTCAAACAATAGGACAGGGTCAGACAATAGGACAGGCAACACTCACAATATACCAGTTACCCCAGTCAGGTTTCCACTCCATGTCCCTCACAGTGGAAGGTTGTCACGTGAGCAGGTTTACCCCAAGGGCCACACATGCAGACTCAGGGGTTCTCCGTTCTTTCAATGGCGTCTGCCATGGCGTCTGCAAGAGGGAGCTCGCAGACGCCGGCTACAGGACGCTGCTCGCAGAAAGTCAAGTCCGCGATCATGGAGACCACGCTCACGTGTCCCGCGACACATCACGTGACCCGCATCAGGTGACGCTGAAGCTTCCGCTATTTAAGCGCTGAACTTCCGCACGTCCGCGCTTCACAGCTGTTCTTTGGAGGACTCTGTACAGCATTTGGATACCTTGCGTTTTCACGGCTTCTTGACTCTTGGATTGTTTTTTGGATTTGCTTTTGCTCACGTCTTTGGCTCTGTTTGCTGGATCATCTCGAACTCGGAACGCTTTTTGGACTGTCTTGGATTACCCTGAATTGGACTTGGCATTGGTCTCTTCACTGCATTACGTTATCAAGTACTTTGGATTTTGGTCCTTTGTTTCATCAAGTTACAGGAGGGCAAGTTGGGTTTAACCCAGCCTACAGTTCTTCTCCCTACTGTCATCGGGGAAACCAGCTCACGCGCCCATCCACGGAATTACCACTATCTTAGGTTCTGGGCTTCCTCACCCATCAGTTTAGGTAAGCCCTGTTCTTTATTCTGCTTGTTTGCTTGTACTGTGCTCAGTTGATTGCTAATAAAGATTTTCTTTACAGCTGCCTTGGGTTTCAACATTTCCCGTGGATCCGAGCTGCAAGAACTACCCACCTGTGGCCTCAATGATCGCATAGGGAGTAATCTTGTATTCTCTCTCTGTGGTACTTGGGGACGGAGGTTTCAATACTCTTCACGACAATCAAGCAACCCGACACGGACTACACCCCAATTGTACAAAGGGCAAGGAATTCCTTTGTCACGATCAAGGCCAGACTAAGACAGCTGAACCTCAAATACATGCTAATGCACCCGTCAAGGATCAAAGTGCTATACAAAGGGAAAGCTGTCTTCTTGGAAACCCAGGCGGCCACCATATGGCTGGAACATAACAACATGGCGGAGGGAGAAGAAGCCGTGACATAGTCCGAGCTACTGAGTCGACATAGGGGACGCCGGAGGACTGCGGCTTCTTGGCAGACCACTTGGAGCAATACACTACTGTGGACACACAATCTTATTGTTGTAACCAGAGCACAGATCTTATGAGAGACGGGGGGAAATGCTGGAACCCTCGGCCTGAGCCAACAGGAGCACTCCCGCGAAAGGACTAGTGTCGGCCTGTTGCTGACTTGACAAGACCCGCACACGAAGACCCGGATGGGCCCAAATGGAGCGGGGGCACCCGAGCGTTGCCGGTCTAGAGTAACTGCTGGGTGCAGTTGGTTAATTTTGGTTTGTTGTTTGAACTGTTATAAGGTTTTCACAATATCTGGTACAATGGGCGGAAAAGAAACTCTAAGGGGGAAACGCAGGGGGCAGCGTCTGGAATGCAATGTGGGTGGTTAACTGCTGAAAGCAGAGAGGGGGCAGGGAGCTGAACTGGGCTACAATGCGCAGCAATGGCAGTCGATATAAAAGTACTGACATGGACTGTCAGAGGGATAGGCATCTACATATGCAGGAACAGGATCAAATCCTTCCTAAAAAGGAAGCGAGTCTCCATTGCTCTGCTGCAAGAAACTCACCTCCTTGCTGATAACAATAACAGAGTAGCAGAGCACTGGGGCGGGCAGGGCTACGGAGTGACTCACTATTTGCACAAGGTGTATACACGTGGTTTAGTGATGCAGTGCCCTTCCGCCTATTCACTTAGGTGGCAGACACAGATGGAAGATACCTGATACTTCGAGGAAGCATTGAACAGCTAGAGGTCTGTATAGTTAACTCCTACCTCCCTAACTGTGGAACCTCAGCGTACCTGACCAAACTGAGCGCGAAGTTAGCTTCCTAACAAGACTGCCTTTTTTATTTGGGGGGGGGAAACTTTAACTGCGTTTGTGATCTTGCCCTTGAAAGGTCTAGCCCGCCGACGCAGGGAGCAAAAACGATCCCGTCATCACTGAACGAGGTGATAGGGAACCTGGATCTGGCGGAGGTATGGATGGAGTTCCACCCAGAGGTCAGAGAATACTCCCTTTTTTCGTCGACTTGCGGTCTTTATACCAGAATAGATTACCTATTAATAGATAGAATACACCTGCCCCAAGTAGAGTCAGCACTATTCCTAGGTAGGTCAATATCCGACCACTCACAGTTACTCATGGAATGGAAGATGCGTGGCCCAGACCACCCATACCGCTATGGCGCATGCCAACAGACACCCTGACGGATGGTGCCTTCAGGGAGGGCTCTCAGAGTGGAATAGTGGAGTATAAAGACAATAACGTTGGGAGTGTTAAGGGCTGGGACACAATCTGGGAGGCACTGAAAGTCGTGGTTGGAGGGGAAGTCATAGCTAGCGCCGGAGGCATCAGAAAGTTGCTTAGAACTGAAATGGAGGCATGCGAGAGGAGGATTAGATTGATGGAGGCTTGTTCCAGAAAACCAGGGAGGTGGAACTGGAACTGTCGATGGCAAGGGATGAATGCCAGAGTGCCTGTGCCAGATTTACAAAATTCAACTACATCACAAAAACCACCAGGGCACACTCAAAGAGTGACAAGCCTAGCAGGCTGCTATCATGGCTGTGCCAAAGGGAAAGCCTGGGACACTCGATAACTGCAATTAAGGATGAATCAGGCTCGGTGCACACAATGCAATCGTCGATTAATTACGTTTTTAGTGAATTTTACTCCCGATTTACCGCCACGACACGCTAATACGCCAGGAGGAAATACTGGACACGCTAGAAGAGATCGGCCTGCCCTCATTAGACGGTACCCAACGAGAAATACTGAATGGGGAGCTAACGACTGAGGACATAAGTGATGCGATCAAATCACTAACCACTAGCAAGACCCCTGGGAGTGATGGGTTACCTCCTGAGTTCTATAAGGCATACAGCTCTGAATTATCTCCGGTCCTATACGAGGTATTTAAGGAACCATACAGAACAAAGGTGTTGCCGAAAAGAATGAGGGAGCCATTAGTGGTCCCAATACTCAAACCTGGGAAACCCACAGACGAGTGTGGCTTGTATAGGCCGTTAGCAATGTTGAACTACGATATCAAGATACTGACAACCATACAAGCCAAACAGCTGTCAAAAGTCATAGGGTCCATAGTGCACGGGGATCAGACTGGGTTCATACCAGGCCGAAACATGGCAAAAAAACATGCGATGGCTGCAACATATCATCGCACAAACAGATTTGCAGGAACAGTATGCTGTAGTCTCCCTAGATGCTATAAAAGCATTTGATTCTATATATTGGGAATGGCCGATAGCTGTTTTGGGGGAGTTTGGGCTGGACGAATACTTCATCGGGTGGATTAAGATACTATATGAAGCACCAGTGGCTAGAGTAAAGACGGGCAGAACAGTGTCGGCACCATGGGACATCCAAATGGGCAGCAGACAGGGTTGCCCGCTGTCGCCATTGCTCTACATTCTGGGACTAGAACCCATAGCAATATACCTCTGGAAACAATTATCGTTGTGTCCCTATATGCAGATGACGTACTGTTATATCTGAGGGATCCTCACTTCAATGTCCCACTGATCCTAGATGTGCTGGGGAACTACATGAAGAGGTTAGGGATCTCCTTTAGCAGGGAGAAGAGTCTTGCATATTCCCACTGGCAGGGCTAGCGAAGAAACCGGAGGGGGATCTCCCGAGCGTTGGGTTCCGGTGGCAGCTACATTTGTTCAGGTACCTGGGGGTGAATGTCTGGCACATGCCTGAATTAATGCACAAAAGCAACACCACTTTGGCGGTGCAAGGGCTCAGGAAGTACATGAGGTTTTGGTCCAAACTCCCGCTATCAGTGATGGGCAGGGTCACCATCACTAAGATGATAGTCCTACCGAGGTTCCTATAACTCTTTCATAATGTTCACTGCTACATCCCGACCTCCTCCTTTCGACTACTGGAAAAGTTGCTGAGGGAACTGCTCTGGGGTCCCACTAGACAAAGGCTATCTCTGACCGCACTCACGCTGATGTACAAGAAGGATGGAGTCCAACTACCGGATCTAGAGGGATACAATTTGGCAGCACAACTAAGCTTCATGGCCAAGTGGCTTGCAGATGAGACCACCTCGGAAACAAGGCTGATAAAGCAGCTAGTAGCCACTGTGCGCCTGAAGGAAATACTGTGGGGCTCCCTAGGAGACCTGAGCAACACCCCAATGATAGTACAATTAGGCAGGAAGGTTTGGAGCAGAGCCCTAAAACTGGCAGGACGAGAACCCCCCTATTCACCCGAGATCCCAATTACAGCTGATATTTGCGCAGTCAAAGCGGACCTGGCAAAGGTAAGCCAATGGGAAAGGTACGGTATTTACACCTGGGAGACACTTATGAGGAGGGCGTTTTCAGGGAGTTTGAATCCATGGGTGAGAAAGAGGGACTGCCAAACGGCCAGTTACTATGGTACCGGAAGATCAGGAGGGTAGCAAAGAGGAACTGGAGAGATTGGCCTGGGGAACCGGAGGCAGATCCGCTACTAGCGCTACTCCACAACCTAGGTGATGGATGGAAGCCAGTGTCCAGGCTTTACAGCCTACTGGAAGATAGACCTAACCCCAAAAGCAATAACCTGAAGCAGTGGTGGGCAGCTGACCTGGGGTTCAGCATAACAGACAAAGAGTGGAAGAGGATCCTAATGTACCCCCGAGAATTGTCTAGAAATTCCCTATTTAGGCTGATCCAACTGAACATCCTATATAGGACCTACATGACACCGAGCAGAATTGCCAAATTTAGTAAAAACACAAACCCGTACTGCCCCTGGTGCGAGCCGGAGGGATTGGGAATGCTGCACATATTCTGGGAGTGTTTGAAGGTACAACACTTCTGGGACAAAATAGAGCAAGCCTGGAGAAAGGCTGGGGTGACCCGGTACGAATGGACACCGAAGGAATGCCTCCTGGGTGCCTACCCAAGAATAAGCAAAATCAGACATATAATTAAATTCATGGACATGGTATGTGTGCTGGCCAAAAGGTCCATTTCAATGGCATGAAAAAGGTGGGGGGCCCAAAGTACGCCAGATGGCATAGCAAGCTGTAATACTGGACTGGTGCAGAAACGAGGCTATGGGGAGATAGTGTGGCTAAAGCTGGAGACGATGCGAGCCCGGCATATGAAGCCTGGAAAACACCGACTTGGGACATGTTTCATCCATCAGATGATAAACCCCCATGAACAAATCATGCCCACACTTGAAATGCCCGGAAGCCGGCAAGGGCTGGGCTACCGCAAAGAGGAAACCTAGATGAACACCCTCTGGCCCCCGACAATTCTGGCGATGCCCTGCATAACAAGGGTCACTTATACAGAAAGTCGAGTACCCCTAAGCGTAATGCCAATGATGAAGATTGTTATTGTTATAAAGTTGTTTGTTATTAACTTAACTTTACATACATATGTGATGATGATGGCAAATTGAGAAGCAAACTTATGTATGCTATAAATGCCAATAAAAATATTTTAAAATAAAAAAATCCCTAAAGACGCCCCCACTAGTTGCTATTTTATTGCAAAGCCACCAATCTGGAGGTCCCAATGTTATAGAGGCTCCTCCGTTGAATTTATGCTTTGCCTATTGGTCGCTTGCCTTACCGGGTTTCTTGTTCCACACGTGCGCCCCAATATTTCAAAACGTTCTGCTTTCCTCCTTAGCATGCTGCATTCATGGTCAAGATCGCCACCTTGTTCCTATTTCTCTTCATGGCTCCCACTGCTCTTCATTGAAGTCAGCCCTCCCCTCCAGCTCCACGTGTGGGTGACGCCCTGTTTCCATTATCCGGCAGGATCTTTCTTTCTTCCTTGCACACACTGGGGCAGGGGGGGAGAGTGTAGTCGTGGGTCTGCTGCTACTTCACCTCTTCATTTTGAGGTATTTTTATTGTGGCCCAGCCCACCTCCGATTAAGAATAGCAGGCTTGCTAATTCTGCCAGAAGTGGAGCCGAGGACCACACGTCCTCACTCACTGGCGGACATCTTGGAATCACAATATACTATTTTAATGTCTGTATACTAGGCATTTAGGTTGTAACTTGTTGCACCTTATTTTCCCAAAAACAAGGGAGCAGGAGGCGAAGTGATTTGCCTAGGAATACACATTTAGGTAAAGTGAGAGACGGGACTGGAACCATAGCAAATATGTTATGTAGTTGATATTTTGCCAGCAAGGAGCTTTTGAAAATAAATGCCCCACAATGAACATGGTTTGTAGTATTTTGCCAAATGTGTGCCATTATTAAACTGCTCAAATGGTAGGTTACTGCACACATTAATGCATTAATGTTAAACCTGTGTCTAAGGGCACGAGAGATTTGTCGAAACAAGGTCAAATGGAGGAGCTAGCATTGGAGCAGAGATCACCCAAGACAAAAGCCACTAGGTTAGGTCATTAAACCACAGAGCCTGCTAGATTACAAGGAAAGATTATCATTTCTGGCACCTCAGACATATTTAATAAAATAAAAGGGTTGCATAAAGGTCTTTCTTTCCCTATCCTAACAAGAGTTTCCCTACATAGGACACAAACTAAAAATCAGTCTGTGTCTTGTCGTCAAAATTATACTACCCGTCCTTGTGTCCAAAAGATATCGGACCGACCCTCACACTTATAAATAAAGAATTAAGCATGTGTGGTAAAGGTTTCTGTTTTGAATAAGTAGAAATGTGTAAAAATCAAATCAGAAAATACAACAAAGCGTTTTTATATCCGGGGACTGGTTTCCCTCCCCCAGGATTATTTCAGGTGAGTAGCAAAGATGTTGCTTTCAAACAATGGGTGTCATTCCGATCCTGGTGGTAGGGGGTTAACGGCACCGGTAAGGATGCTGGTGCCGTTAACCCCCTACCGCCCTATTACGAGGTCCCTTAGCGGGTCCCTCAAAGGGCGGCTGGTTTTACCAGCCGCTCTTAGCGGGAGCCACTAAGGGACCAGGGAGCAAATAACGGGCCCGCTATTAGCGGCCCCGTTATTAGCTTCCTCCCCATTCCCATTGAGCCCTATGGGGGCTCAAATGGAAATGGGGATTGGTTTTTTGAATGGGGATTTACCGGGTCCTCCTAGGTTGGAATGACCCGGTAAGTCCACAATCAAGGAACCCGGACCTGGACTGATTTTGGAGGCAGCCATGGTGCTAATAGCACCATGGCTACCTCCAAACTCGGAATGACCCCCAGTGAGTCTTTGGAAATAGATGAAATGTCTCTTGCTTAACGAGTCTTGCAAAAGAAGGTAAAATGTCTCTTTCTTAATGTTTTGTTCAGGATGGCAATTCACCTGGTCGGTATTCAAATGACTTATTTAATTGTCCAAATGCCTGTCCGCATGCCCCAGGGTTCACAATGCTCAATGGCAGACTCAACAGTGTCTGGCGTCTCAGGGCGGTGGCATGCTGCTGCGGTAAAGCTGTGGCTCCGGGAACGCTTCTCCGGCTTTGCTGACCCTCACTCGGCTTCAGCTTCGCTCTTGTGGGCTGGTGCGATTGCAGGGTTCCCGCTGGAACACGCGCCAAACAGCCTTGCCGTGGCTGCTGAATCTCCAACGGTCCCTTCAGAGCAACAGCAGTACTTTTCCCGGTCTCCATTCTTGCCGGGTTGATGTGGCTGCAAGCAAATGCTTGTAGAAGTCAGCCTTGCCCAGCACGGCTCACCTCCTCCCGTGTACTTCTGCCGACAGTGCTGCTTCCAACTCCGCTTGCTCTGCAGATTCCTTCGCCATTTCTGTATGGGAACTCTCCATTTGATTTAAAGGTCCTGTGCAGCTGATCTTTGTTAGGATAGCTAGACTGCACATGAAGCTTGAAGTTCCTTTCATTCCTTATTAACTCCAGCTTACTCCTCTCAGTACTTGAAGCTTTAAGGGACTTGAAGTTCACAGGTGTGGAACTTTTCAAAGACGTTTTGTTTTGAGTCTTTAAAAAAATAAAAGCCATAAAAAACAGGAGATGTTGAAGGTGTTTCATGCATGTATGAGGTGTAAATGGTGTCTTTCCTAGGTGATAGATAAGAAGGGGTTTCAAAGTTTTACCACTGGGTTGAATCTGTAAAATGACAAAATGCCATTAGAACTTGGGAATCATAATAGAAGGTCTTCTTCATCTGAGAGGGAGAAATACGGTGTCTCTCCTGATGGAGGATCCTCCCTCTGAATACCACCAGCAGGGTCAGGATCAGGTAACGGCTGCCTCCCCCCGGTCACATGGGAAAAGACTTTAGGCTGAGGACAGAGTATGTTGCTTACCTATAACTCCTGTTCTCCAGCATTGGTATCTTTCATGGATTCCCAAGCTTTGAATATCCTCTGCAACTTTGATATTATAGATTAGAATAAAGCTTTTTAGGCTCACTTTAGTAGCCCATCACTGTCCTTTTTGGGTGTATTCTGCCCCAACCAATGGGACGTTCAGTATTAAGCCCCACCCAAGAAGCCACCTTCAGATTCTAACCCCAGAGAGATGAGAGCTAGTGCATTGTAGCCTTAACTCCCTGCGGAGTGGTAGGTGGGTACTTGTGAATCCATGAAAAATACCAATGCTGGAGAACAGGAGTTACAAGTAAGTAATATACTCCTACAGCGTTGGATCTTTCATGGATTCACATTCTTTGAAAAGAGTACACAGCAGTTTACAATTCTTCATTGGAGGTGGTAAAGGAGAAAGGCATACCTTATTGAAACAGGCGTTGTGGGACGGCTCTTCCGACCCTTGTCTCTGCCTCTCCTTGTCCCTCCATACAGTAGTGCTTCACAAAGGTGTGCAGTACTGCCTAGGTTGCTGCTTGGCAAATGTCTGACAGGGGAACCGCTGCCCATAGCGCCACTGATGAACCCACTGCTCTGTTAGAGGGAGCACGAATGGCCCCTTGCACGGGTCTATTGTCTTGTGTATGTGCCATTGCGATTGTAGCAGAAACCCATCTTGCAATTCCTTGCTTAGAAATAGGTTGACCCGTGTTAGGGGCTCCAAAAGCCACTAACAGTTGTGATGTTTGCCAAAAGTATTTAGTTCCGTCTATATAGAATGTCAGAACTCTCAGAAGATCCAGTGAGTGCAGAGAGTGTTCTGCTGGAGTAGTAGGTATTGCGAAGAATTCTGGTGAAGTTACTTCCGCTTGTAGGTGGAATTCTGACAGTACTTTTGGGATGAAGGTAGGATTCGGTTTTAGGACAACCTTGTTTTTCTCAAAACGTAGGCACAGTGGCTTAACAGATAATGCATGTATCTCAGATACCTCTCGAAAAGATATGACTGCCACCAGAAAGGCTGTCTTCCAGAGACATTTTATGTTTGTAGTGGCCATTGGTTCAAACAGTGGTCTCAGAGCTGACAAGACCGTATTTAGGCTCCACTGCGGATGTACCTTCTTTTGTGGGGGGTAGGAGGGGCTATATTGAGTGGGTCTAATTGTTACTTAGCGCACCATCTGCAGAAACTATCCCACTTGTATGCATAGGACTTGTTCGTGGATTCTGCACTGGCTGCTTTTAGAATCTTTTTGCATTCTTCCTTGAGTGGGATTTGTCCAAATTCAATGAAGCCAGGAGCCATGCCTTTAAGTTGGGGGATCCCGGGTCATGGTGCAGCACCTGTTGGTTGCAAATTGAGCAAGTCAGGATCCTGACCTAGAGGAATTGGGTGGTCCCGAGATAGATGAATGAGGTCGGAGAATCAGGATTGCCTCGTCCACGCTGGTGCTATCAGAATGCTTGTGCACTTGTACATCGTGATCATCAGCAGGACCCTGCGTAATACCAGAGTTGGGGGAGAGGGGAGCATTTGCGACAATCCCCTCGCACGATAGAATAGATCGCTGGTAGGGGTTTTGCACCTTTGCAAAGATCTTTTTGAGTTTCCCATCTGCCAGTTGCCACTAGTGTGACTGATTGTCGGCCCTGCTGAGTTGGTCTTCAGGCTCATTCTCCTTTCCCGGTAGGTGAAATGTTTGCAGTTGCATGGCGTTTCTTACTGCCTAGTGCCACAGCTGTTGTGCTTTTGTTGACAGTGTTCTTGACCTTGTACCCCCTTGTTTTCTTACATAATACATGGTGGTCGTGTTGTCTGTCAACACTCCGACTAGCTTGTTTTGAGTATTTGTTGAAATGAGCAAAGCGCCCGTGACAATGCCTTCAATTCTAGGATATGGAGTTTGGTCTGAGGCGCTACAGTGCCCCTTTACTGATAGGTGATGGGTGTACACGTCCCATCCTGTCATGACGCACCTGTGACTAAGGTTTCTTTAAAGGGGAGTTCCTTGAATGGCATTCTCTTGTGATGTGAAGCGGCGTTGGACACCATTGCAACTTTTCTGTTATTAGTGGTGTTACTGGCAATTTGTCGTTCCAGGATCCTGTCGTCTGAGACCATTGGTCCACCAGAGATTCTTGCAGTGTACTCATCTGTAATCTGCAATGCTGGATTAGTGGAATGCATGAGGACATGGGCCCGAGTAGTTGCATGCATGTCCTGACCGATACTTTGGTGCCTGGGTAGGAGATGGGGTATTGATTGTGTCCTTCTAGGGATGGTTAAACCCGCCCTTTGGTGGTTTCGAATTGAGCCCCTAGAAACACTAAAGTGTTTGATGGCCTGAAGCAAGACTTGGTTTTGCTAAAAACTCAGAGTCGTCATGCGTTGAACTGCACGTTTCGTTTCTGTGTATGAAGGTGCCCGAATCAACCAATCGTCGAGATAAGGGTATGCATGGTATCCTTCCTTTCTTAGAGACACGGCCACTGGAGGTTGGCATTTGGTGAATGTCCTGGGGGATGAGCGCAATCCAAAACGGTAAGACCTTGAAATGATAATAGCTGGTTCCTACTACAAACCTTAGGAATTTACAGTGTACTTTCCGAATGAGGATAGGAAAATATGCATCCTTAATATTAATTATTATTATTGAGGTCCAGTGATGCCAGGGAGTCGCCTTCCCTTACTGCTCTTATTACGTCGGGTAAGGTGACCATTTTGACAAATTTGTTTAGACCTCTTAGGTCTAAAATTGGTCTCCAGGATTTGTCTGGCTTCCGGAGCACAAAGAACCTGGAATATATTCCTTTGTTTCTTTGATGCTTTGGAACCTTTTCGTTTGTGTGATCTATCAGTAGTTTTTCCACCTTGTTTTTCAGGATTTTTAAGTGCAGTTGATATTGTAACTGTGGTGGAGTCAGAGGTGGTTTTCTGATGAACTCCATTATATATCCTCCCATGAAAATATCCATAACCCACTTGTATGTGGTTATTTGTTTCCATTGCAGCAGATGGTACTGCAGGCTGCCTCCCACCTGTTATAGATGTTTGAACGTGGGGGCTCGGATCCGATGGGAGTGTCATGATCTCTGCTTCCAAAAGATCAGGACCTGCCCGACTCCCTTGGAAGCAGACCCATAACCCCGGTTCCGAGTGCCAGCCAGTCCCAATTGGGACCTTTTGGACCCTGTCCTGGCGCCAGTGGCACCAGGCTCATAAAAATGCCCAGTCCCAGCGCTGGAAGCGCCGGGCTCATAATGCTTGGGTGGACTTACCTGCAGCAGACCATGCTGCTTACTTACCTGCCAGTTGAACCCCTGATCCTCTTCTGTTTGGGACTACTTTTCCTGTTGGGTGGGGCAGGAGCCACTCCCTAGGTTCAGAACACTGGAACTCTTCTGGAAAGCAGGAACTCTTTTCTTACCTAGGCGTGGCTGTGGAAGGAGACACCTAAGCACTACAGGAGGCTATTTAAACCACACCCGATGGATGAATCTTGCTTTGTGTTATTCTGCATTCTCTGCAGCAGAACGCTCATCGTGTCTTCTGCTTCTGATCCTGGGCCTAAGGGAACAAAGGCTTACCATCCTAGAATCCAGTCTTCAGCAGCACCTGTAAAGACAAAGAAAGAACAGGTTAGCACTACGGTCTTCAGTGGCAGCGCATCTCTTACCTGGTCCATCGGCTGTCACCAACGCCTCGCGCTGCATTCCGGCATCTGAAAGACAAAGGCTTACCTACTCTTCGCATGCTCCGGAGGTCTTCGCACTGCATTCCGGCATCTGAAAGACAAAAGCTTACCAGCTCTTCGCACGCTCCGGAGGCCTTCGGCGCTGCATCCCGCATCTGAAAGACAAAAGAAGGTGCGTTTAAAGACATTGGGCAACTTTATTACTCACGTGCCATTACTCCTTCCCACGCCAAATCCAGTGGGTATTCCAGTACCCTTCAGCTTCTCTAAAGCTCCGAACTTGTACCAGCAAGATAAAAGGGACAGTTAGTGCGCATCGTGAAGCAGGCTACAAGCGCTTACTTACGTGCTTCCAGGCGCTTCTATTCCTCACGCGGGTTCGATCCTCAACTCTCATCAGCCCGCCATCCGCCATCGCCGGAACCCTGCAAAACAAGAGATATCATTACAAAAGACTTAAGACATTTGAAGTGCCCAGAACTTACCGTTCGTGCAGTTAACGACGGACAGCAGTCCTCTGAGGTCAAGAGGCCTGCACCCTTATCCAGTGAAGAAACTGGTTACGGCACCCTGCCCCGAGGCAGATGGAGAGCTCGGCGTTCACATACCTAAGGTGAGGGCGTTAACCTTTGGGGTTCTACAGGAGAAGAGAAAGGGAAGAGGAGAGAGGCACCCAATAACCCCAGTTCATTAATCCCATATTTTCTATCTGCAGACATCTTACTCTTCGAGTCAGACATACAGTGCACAGAGGTCCAGCCCAAAGAGCCAACCGTGTGTTACACATCACCTTTGAAGATACGGCATTCACCCAGTCAAGACCGGCGCCTCTGCGGGAATCAGGTGAGCGTTACAGGGAGTCAGGCTTGATTATGTTGTCTACCTCTGGAGGTAGTTGTTGTCTGTTGTCTCCTTGGAGCGGTCTTGTAGTCCTTTTGTTTGTAAGGATACACATTTCTACATCCTTGATAGTAGGTCTGAGAATAGGAAGACCCCCCCCATTGGTAGGACTTGACATGCCTATTTGTAGTCAATGATCGTCCTGCAACTATTCGGAATGAGCGAAAAGAGTGCTGCACTGTCAGAGTAGTTAATAATCTTGTGGTGTCTGTATCAGTGTTAACTGCTTTTAGGGACTTGTCTATTTTGGGGCCAAAAAGTTGGTCTCCCTCAAAGGGCATATCTAATACCTTTGATTATACGTCCTGTGTGAAATTGGTGCATTTCAACCATGCTTGTCTTAAGACGACCCTCTTACTAATTTGTTTGAAGCCAGTCTCTGCTATATCAACTGCAGTGTTGATAGCATGATTAGACGCGTCTTCGCCCTCTCGCAGGATTTTCAAGGCTTGCTTGCGTTTGTCCTCTGGCAAGCGTTCCAATAGTGAAGCCATCCACAGGTAACGGTAATATCTGGAGATTATTGCCAGGGAGTTTGCCACCTTAACTGTGGTGGTTTCTGCTGTCAACATCCTTTTGCCAAATGCATCTTGCTTCCTGCTGTCATTATCTGGAGGTACTGCACACTTCTGGCCTTGCGTGTTAGACTTTCTACCTGCTGCCGCCGATACCACCAAGTCCGGTGTCGGTTGTCACATCAGGCATTTCAGGGACACATCTGGTGGTCTGAATTTCTTTTCTAAGAGGCCTTTTAATGCCGGTTCGGAGAAAGGTCTTTTCATTAATAATAGTCCTTCTTCCCATACATGATCTAAAATGTGAGTGGACATCACTGATTTTCTACGTTTCTGCATTAAATCAAAAAGGAAACAATCCTCTTGTTCAGGAGGAATCGGACCGAATACCTCACATGCTTTTAGCACTGTAGTGTGGAAAGTGCCTATTTCGTCTGTCGGGGACTATCATGCAGGTTCTTTGGATATTGGGTCCAATTCCATGTCTGTGTTCTTCCAGTCATCTGGTTGTTAGAGAGCGGGTAGTAGTACTGTCTGTTTGTCATGAACTACAGAACACGCCCCTTTTGGACTTCCTGGTCCTTGTCGCATTGGGGCTTATACTCCCTTGTACTTCCAACATGGCCGTCCACTGTGAAACACCTTCCTCGCTCTACACCTTGGACGTAGCATGTTCTATTTATAGACCACGCCTCCCGTGGCTCCACGCGTCTCAATGCTATTGCGAAGTAGCGACCAGACGTGTGCTCCGTAGCTCGCGGTATTGTTTCCCTTGCTTCTTCCAGCCATCCCCATTCCTAGTCCCTTTCCTTTCTTCTTGATTCCTGGACTCGTGTGCTAGTAGTGCACTCTGTAAATTTCCCGGATTTCTGGATCCTTGCATCCCGGAACTTTGAACGCACGCTGGAGTCGGAAGAGACTCGTGCAGCCTTATTCAAGACTCGATTGGTCCGCAAGAAGGCATTGATCGAGAAATCCAGCAAAGATCGAACTCAGGTGAGAAGGGGGGAACTTGTTGACACCGTTTCTCGATTATCGCCGTCGTCTGTAGTAGACAAGGGAAGTTTTCCCTCTTCATGGTCGCAATGTGGCAATTGTATTGTTCTTGGAGAAGAGCCCTGAGTTTTGACCAGGCTTCTTGACTTATTCCACTGCCAAAGCATCACTGGTCTGATAGGTGACCCCGGTGGGGGTGACTTTGTACATCTAGTTGGTGCATCTTTGGTGTGACTGCTTCCCACTCCTTGTTGTGGTTTTTCTTTGGTAGAATTTAGAGGAATCCCAGAAGGACCTGGTATTTCCTCAGACACTTGTTGTTGTTGCACCTGCACCGTTGGTGATCTCTTATCAAACTGTTGGGCTAGAAACTGCAGTGTAGACAGTATTTGCAGCGACAATAAAGAATGCGGGATAAGAAGCAATTCTGCAGGTTGTGGAAGCTCTATTGGGGTATGGAGGCCTGGTTCCATGGGTACCTGCAAATGCCTTAATACTGGAAATGTTAGGGGGTGGTTCACCTGGTGATTGCGGGTTTGAATACGGCTCCTCGTTTGAGAACTGAGGCGAGTATACTTGCTGAAATTCAATAACGTTCACTAATATTTGCTGAGGTAGAATCGAGGAGACAGACAAGGATGGTTCCCCGTTTGTAGTTAATATGGGCTGATTATCAGTCTTCTTTTTTTTTATTTCTTTTAGTTTTTACAAACTTTTTGAAAATTTAAAAACAACAAGAAAAAAAACTTTCACAAAAACTCTTCACTTTCCTTCTACATCTTAAAACGATTAATAAGTTTCGTCTAGATCGTTTTTGTTTGAGACATTACTTAAACATCACAAACATTTCTATTCTATATATATGCTTGATAGATGTATTTGGTGACTTTTATAACATCCTCAGCTGATGTCCCGTCTAGTCGAATTTGTATTTGTTCAAGGAATCTCATCACTGCAATCAACAGGGATTTGTTTTTCCCCAATATGGAGATGTTTCCACCATTCCTCAGGATTATACGCCTGGAATCTAATCTTCTCCTTCCCTAAACATTTTTCACGTTGATCTTTTAGTTCGGTGCAAAACAAGACCAGATGTTTTAAATTTTCTTCTTCTTTCGCACACATCCTGCATTTGGAATTTTTTGCTGAGATCATCCTTCGATGTTTTAAGATTTCTTTTGTTTCGTACATTTTCAGGTAAAATTTTAAGTACAGTCTTCTTAACCGTTTACAAGGTGATAGGATTAGATAATTCGGAAGTGTTACGTCTTTTGGCTTCTGGCGGAGTGTTTTGCATGCATTTTTGAGTTGATCTTTTCTCATCGATTTCTGTCCAATCCAAGTCTAATAGTTTTCTTTTCACCAAATCTGGATTGTGCCATAGAGTTTGTTCATCTGAACCCAATTGTACTAGGATCTCTTTGCACTGCCTCTTCCAGTCACTCAGCGATGATTGCCTTTTGACCATTTTTTCTGCCAAGATTTTAACGGAGGGCAAGTTTGCTTCTTCAAATGTCTTCCTGAACAAAGCTAATTTATTCCAGGTGATTCTTGCGTTGAGAGTGGAGATCCCCACTTCATACAAAACACATGCTGTTGGTATACCTTGCGGGATCTGCAAAATCCTCTTCCAGAATAGACCTTCACATCGTGCCCATATTTTGTGGTCACACCCAAACATATTCTCTGCACCATATGTGAGAATTGGAGTTACTTTGCTTTGGTAACATTTTCTTACAGGTTCGCAAGAAAATTTCCCGTATCTTTTCTGTATAATGGTGTTTTTTTTCATTGGATCGTCATTTATACTAGAGTTGATGGTTGTTCCTAAATATCTTGTATGTGGCACCTTGTTTATCTTTTTTGACCCTATGGACCAAGTTGATTTTAGATTATTGGACTTCCTTCCTCTTTGGCTTTCCAGTACTAAAATTTCAGATTTCGCCACATTGATCTCTAGACCCAGATCTTCAATGAAGGTTCTTAAAGCTGTCAATTTCCTTTGGAGGCCAATGGGCGTACAGTCCAAGATGACCATGTCATCTGTATACAAGATGTGATTTATCTAAACTCCATTTATAAATGGTGGAAATGACACCACGGATGCCAATGCCATTCCTACTTCTGATATGTAAAAGTTAAATAGAGTAGCTCCTAATGGGCATCCTTGTTTCACTCCTCTCTCCGTCGGTATAGGATTTGTTAGGTTTCCTACACAATCTATCCGCACTTGTATGTAGGTTTCAGAGTATAGATCTTTAATGGCTTGGATGAGACTCACGTTGCACCCTCTTTCCTTGAGTTTTTACCACAAGGTTTCTCTATCCACTCCATCGAAAGCATTTGCCATATCGATAAATGCCAGGTATATTTTTTGGACTCCTCTTATGGCGTCAATTTTTAGCAGATTCAGTATGAGCAAGTTTACACTACACCCTACTCCTTTGACGAACCCCGACTGGCGTTCGTCAGATTTTTTGTTGGCGAATCCACGCAGTCAGTTGGGTCAGTAGCAACAATGCAAACACTTTGCCTACTACATCGAGTAGTGATATTGGACGATAATTCGCAGGATCAGATTGAATGCCCTTCTTAAAGATTGGTACAATGATCCCAGATTTCCATGTCGCTTCCCTTATTATCGAGCTAAACAGGGTGTAACAGAAATCTGACCATTCTTCAATATTTTCTTTCAGATCAGCATTAGACAGGCCATCCGGCCCTGCAGCACGGGAGGCGTTACTTTTTTGGATGGTTGCTCGGATGTCATGTCTCTCTATTTTCATTTCCCACGGCAGTCTTGGTCCCACCTTTGTTAGACTAGTGGTTTTCCTTTTTTTGAACAGGTTTGTGCAGTGCCTTTCCCACACCTTTTCTTGAACCACGCTTGAAAATAGTGCCTTATCGGAGTTCTGTGTGTCATTTATAATGGCCCAAAATCCTTTAGAGTTCTTTTAAGGCCTTCAGTAATGATTCATCATCCCTTTGTTCCATTATTGCTCTATGTTGTTTGCACCAGTTCTTGTATTGTTTTTTTTTACTGTTTTTAGTTGACTTTCCACATCCACAGACTTTAAGGCGAGAATTCTCCTTATTGATTTCCTTAGTTCTCTCTTTCTCCTTGCCACCTCCGAGTCATATTGATGCTTTTGAAACTCGGGCCTAATCAGAGAGGACCTCTTTTTGATTTTGTAGATCTCAAGGAAGTGCTGGTATTCTGTTGACATAGGCAGACTCTGTTCTTGGGTTTGTTGCAGCAGTTCTGTTACTGTCACAATGTCACTCTTTCATACGCAATCTATTCCGGCCTGGAGCCACAGAGATTTCTTGTCTCCAGTGACTACGCTCAGCCGAATTGATCTTATTCCATTCGGCTGACACAATGGTCACTTTGATTGGTCATGGACACTTGAAATTAGTCTATTTCATGAAATAGGCTGTCTGAAACAAAGATGTAATCTAATATCGATTTTTTACAGCCTCGTTCCTATGTTTCGTTTAGCTGGTGTGTCACCTCTTGTTACTCCATTCAACATTACTAGAGTTCTCAGGGACATTTCTTCCATCTAGCGATCACATTTTAATCTCTCTCTGTGGTTCACTGGCACCTTGGATTGCATGATTTCAATCAGTTTCATGTTGAAGTCTCCGCACATTATCAACAGCGCCTTTGGATCTTCCCTTAATATGTTATCAATTACATCTAAGAGGTCATCTTCAAATTGTGTGTGATTTCAGTGTTGTATTCCAGTACACATTTAGGAGGTAGATGGTTTGGTTGTTCGGAAATAATTGGATTACTGGTTCAATGCAGATCTTTTGGAGGTAGGGCAATAGGTTCAGAGCTGACTTAATTCTCAAACCACATTTCCTTTTGATGAGGGTTAGTTGGCCCGACATTGGGCAGCCTTTTTTCTTACCGATAGCTGGATTAAAAGCTACTTCAAATCCCTCAACACATGGAATGCATGTTAGCCACGTTTCTTGCATACAAATGAGATCGGATTTTCCTAAAGATTCGGCTGTAGAGTTCAGTAGGTGGGAGAAACAACTCATGTTCCAAGAGGTTACCACCAACTTTGACCTTTGGTCCTGACATTAACTCTTCATTGATCCATTTAAGGATTTTGCTAACCATCCCCAAGTTTGGGACTCTTCTTTGTGGTTCAATGTTCCCACATTCCGTGATCCGTTTGGACCTTGGGAGTTCACTACTGTTATTCTGATTCTCTTATGCCTTATCTCATCCATTGAACATTGCAATCCCGTTTCTTCTTCATCCAGGTGTCCTTTACCTTTTTCTTGGACTTCTCTTTTTGTACTCATTTTTGGAGAGTTACTCAGCTGGAATTCCTTTTCTTTTCCTATTGGCATTTAATTGTCTTGAGTTGTCGCATTCGGGTCCCACCAGCGCGTTATCTACCTCATATATTTGGTAGCCTGCGTCCAACAGCTGTCTCTCACACATCGTGATCATTTCTACGACCTTTTTCTCTGTGATGTGTAACAAAACAAATTTCTGATTTGACTCTGCTATAATTTCCACCCGATCAATTTGCAGGCTCTTTATTGTTCTTAACACCGGGATCTTTTGAAATAACTGCAGTATCGAGTATCTGTTTAGGGGGGCGTCGCTTTTCTTATTTTCAATTTTCTCCACCAACACCCTATATGGTTGAGGGTTAGCAACAGTGTCAGGATTAATAATGGAGGCAGTAGGGTTCGATACATTTCCTAGTTTTTTCATGGTACATGCTTTCATTTTCTGCACCCCAACAATCGACTTACACTTCGTTGAGTCATCACTAGAATTACTCAGTGATCCGACAGGAATATGATCATCCTTTTTTGCTTGCTGTGTGCTCCTTACACGTTTTTCCTCTAAAGTATAGAAGATTTTGGCTTTTTCCATCGTTAGAACATTTTATAATTTTTGGAGATTCCCCTTTTTTTGGAGTGTGAGGCCGCGAAAAAACTTTTTCCTATCGAAGTCATCTCTCTCCCTTTCTCAGATTCAAGTGGGAGCTTATGCGGTGTAGTTATTTCTCTTTCTTTATAGTCTTGCTGACTTTTCTCTTCACTTTCTTGGTCGATCACACCAACATTTTCCTCCTCCAAGCCCTCTCTTCAGGAGAACTGTAGGTTGATATATTTAATAGTTCATCTCTTCAGCAGCATCGTCGTCAATCACCAACGGCGCATTCGTTTTCTTTTCTGTTTTACTTGTTTCCACGTGGGGGGCCTTATTCTTGGATTGAGAGTCTGAAATCACCTTTCCTGCCTCCCCACTGGGTGGCTCGCTACATAGGCTCTGTGTTGCTACTGTAATGTTTAGCGCTTTAATATTTCGAAAGAGGTTTGCTGCACTTCGTGGGTTTTTGGTCTTTTGGACTTGCTGATTTTTGGATTTTTTTTTTACATTTATTCTGTTTCAGGTCAGCTATCTGGCCTTGAGTCTTTCCCTGTCCTCTCTTTCGATTTTGGGTTCTCGAAGATATCAAACCACTCCGCCTCCTTCATATTTCCTTCTCTGGAGACGGTTTTGCCTCCCGATATCGTGGGGCTAACCTCTTTAACCTTTTCACTGGACGTCTGGACAATTGGAGCAAGCTCAAGTTTTACAATTTTCGAATTCAGGAGGGCTACCAAGGTGGTTTGGTCACGGAAGCTCTCATTTAGGTTCTCGTAAAGTTTCATTAGAGGAGCCACCGCTATCGTTGTTGCTGACATCAATATGGGGCTTAGTTTTTCAATTATCGTCTCTAGGAGTGTGGCGACTTCTTGAGAGTTCCTTGGACTGCTGCTTCTCGATTGTCGACGGTAGAGACTTTTCCTCGTCATCCGACTCAGTACTGGTCTCGCTGAGTACTCTCTCAATCTCTTGGGTGTGGGCGCCTCCACCCATCTTTCTCTTCCTTTGAATCGTTTATTCTCACCTTCAGGTTCTATGTCAGAGCTTAACTTTCTCCTGCTCCTTTTTTGAGAAACCACAATCTCTTTGTTTCTTGACTCAAAGGACGGAGTATTCGCTTCAAGGCTCATCACATCTTGTAAATTCCTTTCCTTAATCACTTGCCGTTCGGCTTGTGGGATTGATCTTCCACAAGTATTTGATAACGAGGTCCTTCGTGGTTGCGATAGTTTGGAGTTCATTTCAGCCAAGTCTTTCAAGACTTGGTCGGCAATCCCCAAAGAGTCTCTTCTACGTATTGGCTCAAAAGCTCTTTCAGTTGTAATTCTTTCGTTCCATCTCGCGGCACGTGACCACTTGTCAGATGTCAGATTTGCCCTCGTAGTGTAGCCGATGAATTCTTCTTCCCAATGTACCCCTCTGGTTCTGGTTTAGAAAGAACCAGAGCGATCTATTGGAGAAAAGAATGGATGCCGATGGAAATCCTGGAGTCTCAATGGAACAACTCAGGTCGAGGATGTCAAAGGAGGACTGGAGATGGATAATACAACAGAAATTCGAAGCCGGACCTGCAAAGGTGAGATATAACAACACACCACAGCAGGAAGATTTGAGATACGTTATACCAAAGATTTACCATGCCAGGCAAAAAGGAAGTTAAGTAAATGTACCCCACCAGTAATAGTAAGAAAAAGATACATAAACCACCCCCCTTCTTCCACCCAGGCTTATCAGGAAAGATTAACCGCTTACCGGTGTGGTTTTGTCCCAGGAGAGGAAAAGCACACGTAGACAAGATCCAAGCAATCCACAAAGTAGCAGTCCAAACCTAGCCCGACGGCACAAGGACGCCTAATAACACCCTGACCCGACGGCACGAGGACGCTAGTACACACAGGAAGTCTCTAGTCCGTGTACCAATTCTAAACTCCAAAGTTCCAGGTAAGCGGGAAAAAACCAGAAGTTCCAAGAACAACAATCCGAAGGTGGAAAAGCGTATGCAGACGAGGTCTGGCCTGAAGTAACAAGGCATCCAAGGAGCAGGCAAGAGAATTCCAGTAGCGGTCCGTGATCAAGATACCAGACGAGGCAATTCAAGGCAAGGCGATAAGGAAGAGCAATCCAATAAACAGTCCGCGTCGAGGAGCCATGGTAACCATACACTGTGGGGAACAAGACAGGGTAACAAGGACAGGAACGGAGGGAACAAGAACAAGATAACTTTAAACAGGACTTGAAACGCCACTAATCCGTGATCAGAAGCACCGACCTAGAGGGAGGAAGTGCTAATAAGGAGGCAAGTCACGTGACAACACAGCGTGCTACTCGGCGTGGTCCATGGGAGGAGTAGAGCGGACGCCAGCGTTGCCATGCCAATTTCCAGGCACCAGGTTTCGCGTTTCTTAAAGGGACACGAGCCCGTAGTTTAGAAAGGAACGAGTGCCCATACATAACACCACTCCTCAGCTGGATCTTCTTCTGCCACATCAAGACTCACATTCTCTATCAAGGATGAAGTGGAAATCTCTAAGTCCGCTACCCGTACCGTGTTGCCTTTATGGGCATCATCCTTCGCATTTTGATTCAGTGAGATCATTATTTTAGATTCCGGTTTGTGCATTGCTGCAACTCTTGTCCATGCCAGTATCTTTAGAGAGGGTCCAGATTTTAATGGTTTCCCTGTGGTCACTGCTTCCAGGACCGCTGGGGACTCACTTGTCTCTCCCTCCTTGGGGTTGTATCATTCGCTTTTTGCATCGTTCTTGGTGCTTCATCCTCTGCTATAGCACAGTCCGTGTTGTTTGTCATTTTCATCTGTTGATTACCCCTTATTATATCACTGGTTAAATGTACCACATCAGTGTCTTTATCAGTGTGATTTCTGGGTCCTGTTTGAGTGTTAAAATTGTCAGAAACTGGCTTGTCGCTCTCAAACGTCCTCATGGCATTCGGGGGGGATTTCATTTTGACATCATGATGTACTGGTGATTTGGCAGCACTGAATATGTTTGCTGTCGGGGCGCAGTGTATCGTTACTGCGCAAACTTTTAGTCTCGACCCCATTTTTGCTGGCAAGTCTTCTGTTTTGTTCCTTGCATAGGCTGCATTTTTTTGTGTTTGGAATTGATTATGCTTTACACTTTTTTCTTCAAGAGGGGTGCCCCCTTTCCCACCACTCTCCCTCTCATTCTCCACGCACTCAGCCACCCACACCACCTGGTCTCCGGTTCCCTCTTCCGTTGCTTCCTCCTCGTCGTCATCGACGTATTCGCTCTCCGTCTCACGCTCCATCTCACCTTTGCTCGCAGTGCCCAGCTCTTCACTTATAGCTCTGCCGTATTTTGACATTCGCTTTTGCGCTGCACAATCTTTCCGCGGATTTCTCTTTCCGATAGATACAGAGCGGGACTCTAAGCCTGCTATGCGGGAATGAGGCGAGACGGGAGACATCGCGCCTTGCATCTTGGTGCTCTCTTCCACCGGTAAGTTTTTTCCTGCAACTATGAGTGGGGAATTTGAGGTATTAAACCGGGCGTTTTGGAACGTCCTCCCTCGCTTCACATGAGATTGGGTGTTGGCTGGAGCTAAAGCTCCCATCCTCATACTCAAGACTCACGGCCCACACCAATTGTCCGTCAGGTGCCAAACAACAGCCCACGGCTCACACAGTTCACACCAATTGTCCGTTAGGTGCCAAACAATAGAACAGCAGAACAGTATATGCGCGGCTGTTCTTACCAGTTCTTTTCTTGTGAGGTGTTGCACCCCGCAAATAGAGTCCTCTTCTCCACGGACTTCCACGGACCACCAAGAACAAGGGAAACACTGTCCACTCCGCTCCCTTGGCGTGGACTATTCACTTAAACAATCATGCCGACGTGAGGACATGCAAAAAATTAAATTGCTTCTTTTACTTTCCATCCGCTACACTTTAATCCTCCGATCCGTGCCTCACAGCTGACTCTGTAAACAATACACCACTTCAAAGGACTATCAGTCTTCTTGGAGGACTGCAAGTTTGTGAGGGGCAGTTTTATAACTAAATGTCTTTCTTCTGTAGTTCGAGCTTTCTGCAGCCTCAGATCTCTTGGAACCGGACTTCAGCGGTTGTATCCCACTGGATTTGTGTAGTTTATGGTGATCAGACCGCGATTTATCCAATTTTGCTTCTTCAGCATCTTTTTCATAGTCTTTTACAGCTTTCCATGTGCCCGCTGACGAGGACTTCTTTATAACCTTCTACACCGTAACTGCCATCGACAATGGCCCTCCTACTGGAGACTGTAAAGGTGTAGGGTACATTCATTGTACCTTCAACTTTGTTGTTGTCAGTGTCTGTCACCTTAGGTTGATTAGTCAATGGGTTGTTCGCCAACAGGGTTGCCGTCGACGTGGTCCGTGCCGATGATGCTGCCATCATCAAGGACTTGGTTGAAACTGGCCTGACCGTCAACAGGGCGGTAATTAATGTTGACGACAATGCCATCAACAAGGGTTTTCTTTCTTTTCACTTTAGTTTTTATTTAATATATTTCAGTAAACAATACACTGTGTTCCACGCAAAAACAGCAATTGAAACAAACCCTTGTATCTCCATCCCACCTCCCAGTACACTCCCCCCACATGAACTACCATAACTGACCATTCGGTGAAACCTTAAGACTGGTAATTCAGACAAAACCAACAACTTAATCTGGTGTTGCAATTTCCATATATCATGTCTGTGCACCCATGATGCCTCCTTCAACCGAGGAGACCAACGGCTCGAGTTAGAGCTTAAGAACCTCACATCCTTCTTTCAACAATACAGCGCCCCACTCAAACAAGAAACTTTCCATATTACCATTGCCAACGCTGTCAGTTTGTCATAAGTAAAAATATCCCACAATGTAGTCTGCCATTCCCTGTTAGTTGGGGCAGCATTGCTTTTCCATTTCTGTGCCAACGCTACCCTTTCGGCACTCAACATGGCTTCCACAATTTTTGGGAATCTGGTGGTTTCTGAGTCAGGGACGGGACAGCTAGCAAAATCTCAAGGGGGTGTAATGCCAGAGAAGGTCCTTGATCCAACTCAAGAGTTCTGCCCAGTACATCGGAATGGATGGGCACTCCCACCACATATGGTTCCACATTCCTCGCTGACCACACTCCCTCGGGCAAAACGGAGACACTCCAGCAAACATTTTAAAAGCCTTAATGGGGGTAGGTGCCAGAGAATTTTAAAGTTGTGTTCCATCACTGATATGTACAGAGAGAACAGGCGAGCATTCCTTTACAAACTTTTCCCCAGGTTTCGTCTGATATCTCTGCCCCAACACTGGCCTCCCAGCTTTGTCTAAAATTCTGCCTCCCCTCTCGGTCAGCCGTAAACCAAAACTCTATAAATCCTTGACAGAACTCCCTTTCTTGTAGTGGCTCGCAAACAGTTTTCTCAAAGGGGGTGAGGACACGGGAGACACCAGCGTACCACCTGGGGTCAGTTGGGATACCCTTCAGGCAAAGATACTCAAAGACAAGAGTGACGTTCCCATGGTTTCTGCTAATGCGTCGTACTCTATCAAGCTATTCCCCTTGAACAACTGGGCTGCTCTCTCCAAACCCATGTCTGACCACTGCTGCATGTCACAGAAGCCCTTGTTACCCAGATCCAGTGGAGCAACCCACAACAAACTCAGGGGAGAAGTCCAGGAAGAGAGGGGAGAGTTTGCTTTGTTACATTTCCACAGGCCCCAAAGTGCTGCCAATGTGGAGCGAGTTCTGATATCTCCTTGTAATTTGTCCATAGGAGGTCTCCAACCTTTTTAGGATGAGTTTGAGTATAATTTATGAACGTCCAATACGTTCCTAAGTCGTCCCTCAGATGTTCCAAAATTACCTGTAGCTGTGCTGCCTTATAATGTAGTATGAAGTCTGAGAGGACGAAGCCACCAAATCTTTCGGGAGCGTCAGAGTCGAGTACTTTGGGGGCGGGGGGAGGAGGCCCTAGAGGGCCCGCAACTGTGATGGCCGTACTCACCTGAGCTCCGTCTGCATCGGCCAAAGGGGGAGGTCAAACATGTCCCCACCGGAGGGGCAATGGACTGCATCTGCGGGGGCAAATGCATAAAAGCATAGCCCACCGACTGACGGTGGCTGGGAAGCTGCAGGGGCTGATACCTGCTGTCGGGAGGATGTGGAGGCTGAGCGGTGCAATGTGGCTAGTGTGGGCAGTGCTGGAGCGGAGCGCGGCAGAGATTCCACTCTGACTGGGGTCTATGGGACGCATCATGCCAGAGTGCCTCTGCCAAGGCAGGGGTACAGGGTGCGGGCAGACGGCGGTCGGCCACGGAGCGTGTCCCTCCGGTGAGAGGAGACCGGGGCGCCGAGAGGAGGCAGTATTACCTTCCAGGCTGGAAGGGGAGGCTGACAGCGGCCTCATTGCCTGACTCTAAGTGCCAGGAAAGGAGCGACACGGGTGTCACCAGCCCCCGCGGATGCCACAGCAGACAATCAGCCGGCACACAGGTGCAGAGTATAACCCCATAGTGCAATAAGGAAGCGGGTGTTGTCATCCTCGTCTGGCCTGGGGGGCTCGTCCGGGCCACCTGGACTGTGCGCGCCCCTGTGTGGAGGATCACTGTCGCCAGGTCGGACCTGGCCCCAGGTCGGAACTTACAGCCCGCAGCTGATGCTACATTTAACATATAAGGCGGCTTGGGGCCCTGCTGTGCCACGTATCAACAGTGAGCCCATCACCGACAAGTGATGGGGGCCTGCCTTGATTGTCTCTGCGACAAGGATACCCTGTGTGGAAGACTGTTGGCGACCATAGTGTCTGCTAGAGGTCAGCTTCGGGACAAGAGGTCCATTCTGTTTGCGCTGCCATTGGGCGCTGGGGCATAAACCCGGGGCCCCCGCGAACAAGCTTGCACAGACCCAGAGGGGACATCGGACCTGGAGGTGGCCTCAGCTGGGAGGAGGACAGAACCCTTGGAGAATAGGCAGCTGGGAGACCCCCATCCCAATGGGGTGACTGCTGGATACTCTCCCCCACCCGTCGGCGAGCCCATGGTGGCTGTCCCCCAGGATTGCTCCCGGTGGCTTTGATAGGAGTGAGCAGGGCCTGAATACCACATCTCACGCTGCCCTTGGAAGGAGAGGGTTGCGCCCTCCCCACCCACCAAGAGACCCGGTATTTGCTGTCGCAAGAGGCGCCCAAAAAAGCAGACTGGGGAACAGTCCCTCTCTGGTGACTGTTCTGAGATGCGTCCGGGGTGGGGGAGCCGGATGGCCAAGGGGAACAAGAGGCAATCCCATCTGCCCTTCGCTCAGAAGGAGGGCTTAAGCAGGGGTGGCAAAACTATATTGACGCTGCGTGACGCCGCGGACAGACCTGGCCTATCTGGCCAAGATGTGGCTCCCTAAAAGTCA
The DNA here is from genome assembly GCF_040938575.1 of Ambystoma mexicanum. Classification (NCBI taxonomy): domain Eukaryota; kingdom Metazoa; phylum Chordata; class Amphibia; order Caudata; family Ambystomatidae; genus Ambystoma; species Ambystoma mexicanum. Next base: position 418,618,234 of record NC_090940.1, on the reverse strand, counting down.
ACGGACAGAGTGCCGACGTCGGAACTCAGCCTGGTGCTGGCAGAAATGCGATCCGGCTTCGCGTTCATCAATACAAAACTCAATGGCATGGCTATAAGGTTGACCAAATGCAAGAACGTATCGAGAAAGAGAGTGGACGGATATCTGAAGTAGAACACTGAGTGGGGGCCTTGGAAGACACTAGCGGCGAGGCAATGCAGGCGGTCCGATCGCTCCAGAGGGAAGTCTATGCAATCAAGGAAAAGAATTAAGATCTGGAGGCAAGGTCCCAGAGGAACAACATCCGGGTGGTGGGGGGGCCGGAGGCCATGCCACAGCAGAATATAGAGATCTTTGTTGAGAAGCTGGTTCAGGAAATGCTGCAGGCACCCCCATTGCCATCCCAACTACTGATCAAGAGGGCGGACCGGGTGTTGCAGGTGGTCCTCAGACAAGGCCAGAGACCCCGCCTGATAATAGCACGTCTGCTCAATTACAGGGACCGCAACACTATTCCATGCAGGGCCCGAGAGCTGGGTGACTTGACATACGAGAACTCTTGAGCGTTGTTCTACCCGGACTTCACCCAATCAGTCGAGAAGGCTCGCCTGTCTTTCTTGGTGGTGAAACGTACCCTCCTGGAGCGTGGCCTACAATATGCCATGCAATATCCATCCAGGTTGCATGTGCAGCATGGTGGCCAAGCACACTTTTGTACGGATCCAGCGGCTGTGCACGACTTCCTGGAAAGACTGCCGAAGGAGTGAGGAAGCTATTGAGATCTCAGGTCAAACATCCTTGAGGCTAACCCGGCCCCGGTCTGCACACCGGGGCATGCGTGGAAAGAACAACCCCGGCAGCCTGCAACTTGGGGTGTCCCTGCAAATCTACTATTGTTGTTCCAAGTTTCTTCTGGTGGGACATAGATATGCTGGCCTATGTAATGAGTCAGTCCAGTCGCTGGTTTAAGTTGTCACTATAAGGGACTCCCCCCCTGAGGACTGCTGCGGAGGGGGGGTCCCTTCAGTTGTGGTGTCCGGCATCCCCCGGACGGGGGCCCAGGATGACCGTTACTTTGGGGAGATTTGTGGGGGTGGGTCCATTCACTGCTAGTTGGGGGTGAGCAGTAGGGGTGGGAACATTGGTTTCTATGGGGGTGTATGAGAAGGCGGTAGGGGGGGCGGGGGTATGTAGGAGCCGTTTTTTCAAAATGATTCATATCTCTTGTACGCAGGTTCTTGTGGAGGTGAGGCGCAGGAGTACTTGATGGCAGGGCGGGCCCATATGAAACAGCAAGGGGTTTATGGCTAGCTGTAGGATTATTAGCTGGACCGTGCAGGGGGCTTAAACTAAGACCAGCAAGGTGACAAAATATTGTGAGAGACACAGGGCTAAGGTGGTCCTTTTGCAAGAAACCCATGTGGCTGGGAGGGTAAATGAAGAAGTTGCTAGGTCTTGGGCAGGGTGCAGATACTACATGTCCTATTCCACATACTCAGCGGGTGTCATGATTCTTACCCACGAATCACTGTGGTTTCGCACTACAGAAACCGTAATCAACCCTGCGCGAAGGTTTGTGATGGTCTCTGGCTGCTGGGGTTCCACCCTGGTGACGTTTGTAAATATCTATGTTTCCCGAATGTCAATGACCCCCTCTTTGAGTCCCTTCTATCCATGTGCTCTAAATACTTACATATTAATATTAGATGGGTGGGGGATCTCAACCTTGCCCTCGACCCAAAAAAAGACAGATCAGTTGGGGCTCTCACCCGCGGACTGGAGCTACGGATATGGTGCGATGGTGCATGGCAGAGCTGGAATTGGGTGATGTGCGGAGGCTACTTTGGCCGGAGGGCTGTGAATACAAATTCCACTCGACGGTCCACAACACCTCCTCGCATATAGACTACATCATAGAGAGCCAGTCCTTTATACACAGAACAATCGGTTGAACCCTTTTTCCCAGAACGTTGTCTGATCACTCGCCCGTTCTGTGGTCCCTGGACCCGGGGGATGCGGTGGTCCCCTGTCCTTTTTGGAGGTTTAAACCAGAAGCCCTTTCAGATATAGTGTACCAAAGAAAAGTGTTGAGCCTCGTCAAGTTCTACTTCCAGGGGAACTTGGGCACGGTCCGCACAATGAGCTCCATGTGGAAGGATTCAAAGTAGTACTGCAGGAGGTGGATGTCTGTCCCTGGAATTGGGAATGCTGAAGACAATACGAAGGCAATTGTCCGAGACAGAGCTGGAAATTAAGTGCCATGAGAGCAGGGCTGAAGGCGGGGAGGATTTTGGCGGCAGGACCAGCCTCAGGAATGCGCTGGAATCGCTTCAATATCCTGGCGGACCGAGAGGTTAAATACCTGGTGCACCAGGCAATGGCTCGTAGATATGTTGAGGAAGGCAGGCCAGGTAGGCAGCTCGCAGTAATGCTCATGTGCGAAAGGGGTGCACAGTTATTACTGCCATGAAGAACAAAGATGGTGAGGTGGTTGAAAAGCTGGATGCTATTCTAGATGTATTTCGCCAGTAATATAAGCAATTATACGCGTCCAAGGGGTCGATCTCGGGGCTGGAGCGGTATGTGCGCGATGCTACCCTGCCCGTGCTACAACAGAGGCAATTGAAGCCCTTGCGAGACCCATTACGTGCAATGATATTTTGCTAGCTATACATGCCCTCCCCTCCCTCAGCTAAGGCGCCTGGCGCAGACGGTATCACAGCAGAGTTCTATAAGGAGCTGGGCCCTGAGATAGCCCAGCACATGCTGTTGGTGTGGGAAGAGGCAATGAAGGTGGGTCTGCTTCCCCCAACTATCCGAGAAGCAGTGATCACTTTGATACTTAAGCCTGGGAAGGACTCAGTGGAGTGTGCATGTTTTGAGGTCCAGGTTGGATGTATGGTGTAGACTTCCACTCTCGCTGCTGGGTCGGATAGCGATTGCTAAAATGATGGTAGTCCCTAAACTTCTCTACAACTTCCAAAATATCCCTGTGTGACCGGGAGTTAGCTACTTCACCAAACTGAGGACCCTGCTGGTTAGGCTGGCTTAGCACTGGCGGGCCCCGCAAATAAGCTGGAACACCCTTGTCCTCCCCTGGGAGTGTGAAGGTGTCGCAGCACAGGACAGAGAACTGTAGTTCATCTCTGCGCAATTACACTTTGCATCCTACTGGATACCAGGGACCCCTCGCTACCCTCACGTATGAATGGAGAGAGGCTCAGTGCACCCTTTCACACTTGCAGGGGGTCCTGTTATTGAGAAAGGTGGCAGACAAATGCAAATTTGACCCTGTGGCATGCACAATCCACGCATGGAATAGGGCTCCTAAACAGCTGCAGATCGACATTCCGTTCGACCCGGGTCTACAGATATGGAAAATAGGTGGTCTCCCACCAACTTGTGATGCGGCTATAATACAAGAGTGGAAAGGGGCGGGGATAGAATGCATGACAGACCTGTACTCGAGGGAGGGTTGGGGGCGGGTCATTTGTAACACGAACAATTCTCAGCAAGAATGGGAGGGGGACTCCATTGCATGCTCCAATACTACAGAATCGGGGTGGCATTTAAAGCATTGGTCCCTGTTGTTCCTGGACATCCCACCGACCCTGCCGCTGTTGCAATACCTAGTGGGCTCCTCCGTCACAAGGCGAGTGGTCTCTACAATCTATGGGTTGATTCAGCGTGACACCCCCCCGCTCCCCGGGAGACTCAGGTGCAGATGATTGTGGGAGGAAGATGCGGGTACCCCCTTTACTGAAACAATGGGCAATGATCTGCTAGCACACGCATAGCGTGGCATTTAATACACGTTTGCAATTGATTCAGCTCAAAACCCTGCACAGAGTGTATATGGCTCCAGGCCGCCTCCATTTGTTTAATCATGCCAGGGCGAGCAATGCCAGGGCGAGCAAATTGCCCAAGATGTAATACTGTGTCAGCAGACTGTCCATATGTTGTGGATGTGCCAAGTTACAGGAGTTCTGGGAGGGGGTGGTGAAGCCGATTCTGTTATGCTGGGGAGGACATTGCCTTGTGAATTAATGTGCTGCATGTTTGGCTGGTAACCCGTGCTACCTAAGCATAGTTGGAAATTGCTTACAACATGCATGATAATGATGGCGAGGAAGTGTATTTTGATGAGATGGAATGGTCCACCATCCACCCACCCCATTCCCCCCCCCTGCCGGGTTACAGACTTGGCTCAGGAACTTGATTTGACTCAGTGATGTGGACAAGGAATATAGGTTGCTTTGTGGTCTGCTGACTAGGCCCAAGAACATCTGGGGCCACTTTGTGTCTTATCTTCTGTTCCTGGACTCTGATACGGAGGAGGGTGAGACAGCACCTGCTCCGTTGACTATAAACAATAACCAACTACTCTCCCGACACAAACGTACAGTCCGGAACGTAACCTGTGTATAAGACTGCCCCCCCCCTTAGGCGAAATACTATATGAAGATGCCCTGTTGCCTATTGGTCGATACCCGCCTGGTACTATACCTCGTCATTATGCCTAATGTAGATTTTGTACTGTTGAATGTCTTGAGATGTGAATCAACCAATAAAGAGAGTTTAATAAAGAGTCCAGTACTTAATTCTCTGCCACTTCCCATTCCATATAAACTGCTGCACCAAACCCTGTAATTTCACAAAGAATTATTTGTGGAGGAGTGAGGGGAGAGCCGTGAATAAGTACAAGAGACGGGGGAGGACATTTATTTTTACAGAAACCATTCAGCCAAACCAAGAGAGGATGAGAGGCCCCAGCGATGTAGGTCTGATATTATTCTTTCTAGGATCGGAGTGTAATTGAGCTCAACTACTTTTTCCAAGTCTCTAGGGAGGTGAATGCCCAGGTACAGGGAGGACGACTACTCGACCCTCATACCACCTACGGTCTTCCTACCTCTGGTTTCTCAGTCATCTCCCCCCATGGGCATCACACTCGACTTGGAGAGATTTATTTTCAGACCCGAGAACCTACCAAAGGATTGTATCTGGTCTAGGAGTTCTGGTAGGGATTTCGATAGTTTCGTCAGATAACAAAGAATGTAATCTGCAAATAATGAGAGCTTAAAGTCTAACTTCCCCGCATGGGATCCCCGTAATCCCCTGGTTCAATCTAATGGCAATTGCAAGGGGCTCCATGACCAGAGCGAACAACAAGGGGCAGATGGGACAACCCTGCCTCGCCCTGTAGTTAGCTGCAGGGGAGCAGAGACACTGCCGTTGACCGCCATTCATGCCTTTGGACCATTATATAGAGTCGCTATCCACCCTCTAGATTTCTCTGAGGCTCATCCTTTTTAATACTTGTCCCATGTTAACGAGGTTATTTTTTTTTTAACTATAGTCGAGGGGATGGTTGTGACAGTCGACAGGGATTTTGTTTTCGTCGTCGATTAAGACTCAGGCCTTTTATTCCCGCCCTTTATTCATCGACAGGGTTTTCGTCCACGTTGGCTCTGTCGTCATCATCATCATTGACGGGCGGTAGATTTTATGAATTTTTCCTTTTGGAAAAAGATGGCAGTCTTTCTTTGACCTGGACCTTTTGGGGGGTTGAAGTCTATCTGCCCTGTCATCCACCACACTTATGGAGGATTCAGCGTCTGAAGGGTTGTATTTTCCTTAGTTTAACCATAGGGCTAATATCCTTTTCCTGTCTTTAAGAATTGTGGTGCTAAAAGTAGCACACATCTCACAGTCTTACTGGATACGATTTGGGTAAAGACAATATATGCATTAAGCATGCTTATCCTCTTCATACACATTCTTAATACCACATATTTAGCATGGCTTAAAAATTGCTTTCAGTTTTTCTTCCATTCTGCTAACAAAAGTGCCACTTATCTGTTGAAAGATTATGCTAGTTTTCAGAAGAAACACAGGTTCCTTGAAATATTTTCAAAGATTTGAAATTTCTCTCAAGAGAGAATGTTTCGAGGACTCCTCAGCATGTTGTGCGGTTAGAATCTGAAGATGGCCCCCTGGGTGGGGCTAGATACTCGATGTTCCATTAGTTGGGGCAGAGTACACCCAAAAAGACAGTGATGGGCTACTAAAGTGAGCCTAAAAAGCTTTATTATAAGTTATAATATCAAAGTTACAGAGGATTCCCAGCCTATTGGCTGTGAATATTCAAAGCATGTGAATCCATGAAAGATCCAATGCTGGAGAACAGCGATGACTCCACAGGATTCATCACAGTAGTCACATGCTTGTCTAGCAAGTCTTAGAATGTACCCACCCAACTGGCTTTTGTTTGTGAACCAGTTGCTAACGTCAAAAGAAATAAGTTACCTTTATGGTGTTTCCGGAACTCATAGTCCTCCATCATGCACAACTGGCTGGGCACGTCTGCCCTGTGGGCTGAACAGGAAAAAGCTTTGCCAAATGAGCATGCTGTCCTAAGAGTTTTAGAATGGGATCACTATGTGCAAGCATGCCAGAGCGCCTGGTCGCAGCCCCCATCCTTGCCTCAATTGGTGCCCCCCACACCTTCACCAGTTGAGGTTGTAACATAGAATATGCATAGATGGCATGGCTGGAAGGGCGTTGTGAAGGAGGCGAGTACTAGGAGTACCAGATTCATCATGAAGTACATTTTTGCATACACCAGCATCCTGCTCTCAAACCTTTCAACTGGTCAGGAAACTAGACTATGCAGAACCATTTACTGGGTGCAGGAGACAGCTTATGCTAAGCAAGGGTTCAAGCAAAAAAGTTTTGCAAAACCTACGGGCTGAAGAAAGCCGTCCTCCTATAGGATGTACCCAAAGAATAGGGCATAACAAAAGCAAGACATGCGGCCCAGGTGGTTGCCCTACAGATACCTGTGATGGGCATTTGTATCTTGAAGGCCCCAGATGATGTCTTAGATATGGTCTGAATGTAAAGCCTTTTGGGGAGTTGGGGCTAGATAATTCGTAAGTCTTAGAAACGCCGGAAACTAACCAGCTAACAAAGTTAGCTTTAGCAGTTCTCTTTCCGGGTCAGACTAGTACAGGTCATTAAAATTAAAAGATGGTCGGAGTACAACTCTATTCAATTTAGTTTTATTTCTCCAATGTGCCATAAAAGCGTGTCAATACTTCACAGTTGAAATCGGCACAACAAATGAATTCGTGTAGAAGCAATTCATAAAAATACATAGAAAAAAATGTGAAGCGAATGGTATGTCAGTGCTAATAAAAATGACAAATATTGCGTAAAAAATAAGATTTCACTAACATGTTGTACAAGTACGTGACACAATCCAAGAAATTAATCTACCAGTCTAATTTGACAGATCGATTAAAGTGCATTATTATAAGAGCGAGCGTCTGTTTTGCACCTTTACCTCAAAGTGCTAATGCATTTAAAGTGCAAAAACATAAGACAGTTTAATGCCCCCCACTAGATCCATATGGGCTTTGTTGCGAGACACACCCAAATACCTGAGCAGCATTACCACGTGGGACTAATTCAACAATGCCATGGCTGCATTTACCACAGGATTTCTCCCCAAGCTTTTGATGGCAGGGAATTTTGTCACACAGGACCTAGAAAATGGGCCCACTGGTACTTATAACTGAGCTGCAGAAACAGACTGACCCTGTCCCACCTCATGAGAATACACTCTGAAGCAGGCGAGGAATCCAACAGAGAATTTCTCCCAGAGAACCAATGCTCCTCTAGAATAGACACGGTCAGCTCAGCAAACACTGAATAAAAAAAAAAAAAAACCAGGGGTCTCCAAACAATCCACACTGACATTCACAAATACCAATATGCTTACTCTCCGCTCTACACCAACATACAATCAAATGCAGCTATACCCTGCGATCAATTTGGCCTAGCTGCACACATAATTTTGTACTCAAGTGCCACCACCACCACCAGAATGCTGACCCCAAGGGCATGGGCCTTGCTGCACACCACCTACTGGCCTGACACAGCCACTGCACCACACCTACCATTAAGAATGCAGCTACACCGCACTGGCTGCACACATGCCGGGTGCAACCAAGCACTACTACCCTACTCTCTCCAATGACCTGGACTGTGGTCCCGGAGGGCGTTTAACCCACAGCGTTTTGAGATCATACCAATGGTATAATAAGGCGCTATACAAATGCACAATAACAACTTGTTACTCAATTCCTGTTTAAAATGACAAGATCAATCACCAATGTTATTCATTGCACAAATCACAAAGGTATGCACCCTAAAATCACTCCCATTATAGAGATCATATTCTGCAAGCCCATAAACAAGCTGTGCCAATCTCCTTTTCCGGGCTCGTAAAGATAATTGTCCACAGAGTGGAATCCAAAATCTCCTTAGAAAAGCAGCATAAGGTCATTGATTGGGCAGTTGTTTTGATGGATCTGGATCTTACCCGAAACAGAGATTTTAAATAGCATTTTCTCAAGTCTAGGTAATGGGGGCATATCAGCATAAAGTGGATTATACTTTCAATTTGATCATCACAGAATGGACACGCTACCGTGATGTTACTATTCCACTTGTTAAGCAGGCATGTGTGATGAATTCAATGGAGTCATCACGGATTCCCCGGCGGGAACCTCCTCCCATGTTGTCAAGGGATGGCAGCCGCTACCTGATCCTGACCCTGGAGGCGGTTATAGGAGGGAGGATCACATGGGAGGCGACAACTAACAGGGAGATGTTATGACTTCATAGGATGAGTACCAGTGACCCCTCGCCCCCATTTCCCATGAGAAAAAAACACTGATTCCCAAAACCTTAAAGGCCTATTGTCAGCCAACGACCCACCCTCCCCCCTCACCCACGTAGAGAAACCTTTTCTCTACATCATTCTAGTCAGGCCCCCACTTTTGACCCCAACACCCATAACTCACATATAACAACTTTTGTTCTTGATGTGCCTTTATGTAAAGTCCAGGAGAAAAACCATTTAAGAGTGAAGAGTCCAAAGGTAACCATGTCCTCTAATTCTGTTGTGCCTTCATCTGAAATCCCTGAAAAAGAACAACTAAGAGTTCAAAGCCCAAAGACAGTTATGGACTTAAATTACATAACCTTTCGGGAACTGAGATGAGGAGGACGACAGGGGAGTTTGTGCAGAGTGACAGGAGCTCGAGTATCACATGCAGACTGGTTTTTCCAAACCTGCAATGAGCGGAACATTTAAAGACGACAGCTGCACTATGGTGAGGAGCAGTGCAGGGCGTGGGAGCAAGGCAAACCGTCCGAGCAGTGCAGGAGGAAAGGTTGCCATCCACGCTAAGGCTCATGAACGTGAGGTGCACCGAAAGAGCTGCAGAAGCAGTGAAGGCTGCCGGAACAAAAAGACGCCGCCTGCAAGCAAGTAGGGTAGTGGAGATGCTGGGAGCAGCGCAGAAGCTTGGACTGCTCGACAGGACAGCAGTGTTCACCCTGGGCCACGAAGGAAAGCCGACGTGTGACCGCGGAGCCACACTGAATGCTGGAAGAGCGTCTGCACACTCCATTCTGGAAAGCGGGTGAAGAAGCCTTACCGCAGAAGCGCGAGCAGCATCTGAGATGCTGGAAGAAACCAGTGAGTCTCCCCAAAGCAGCTGGGACCCTGGGACGCTCCGACAAGCACGCCAACAAGTAATTGAATGGTACAAGGTTGCTAGTGCAGAAAATATACAAAAGCAAAGTTAGTTTGGATGCAGTCAAGGCAAAGTACAAAGGCAAACCCCAATCCGAAATAGATGCATGAGATGCCAATGTGAGGGAGCAGTCTGAGCAAGTACGCTTGAACAAATATTACCATAGAGAGATATACCAAGCACCACATGGTATAGGCTATTGTGGTATATAAAAGAACTGTGAAATGCATAAGAGCTCTGGCAGGTGAATACCCCAGGGAGCTGAAGTTGAATCTAAGAGCTGTGAAACACATGGGAAGTCCTGGCAGTCTAGTATACCAGGCAGCTGACAAAGGTTTAGAGATTCCTGGCAGGGGGGTATACTAGGTAATTTGCAAAGTTACAAGAACCTTTACAGAAAGACTGTTACAGAACCTTTTGCTTGAACAGAAATGTGTGAGTCCAGTAAAGACACAAAGGAACAGTGAGCTGATGTAACGCTCACCTGGTATCCACGGGGACGTCACTCAGCCTGTTCTGACCTCTTACGATCTCGAACCCTTCCCTGGAGTCTACTCGACTGGAGACTGGGCCTGAAACGCAGGATTGGTAGAGTTTTACTCCCTATTGTCTCTGTGTGTTGAACCCCTGCTTTCCCGGGGTCCAACCCTTCCCTTTGATCCACAGCTCACCTTGTTTTCTTGGAAAGTGTGCTCTCCGTCCTGCTTTCAGCACAGGGGCGCGTTGATTGATGCAGGCTTGTTGCTGCTTAGTTACTTCACTGGCAAGAGTCCGACAGGTAAGTATAATGAGTCTTTTGAACAGTTCTCTAACAGTTCTCTAAGGGGTTCCTTTCCTTCCTTAGATGATGGCCGGCGTCCGGGGAAGGCGACGTGCTGCTGAGATGAGTAGCGCTGAAGGTGAGTGAGAGCGCGATGCGACCCTTTCGTATTTGTACTGAACCGAGTTCTTTTTCTGTGTCTTTCAGGTGCCGTGACGTTTTCAGCATGGATGCCGGTTATGAAGAAGAAATGCGGTGAGTAAGCGTGGTATGCGGCGCCTCTAGATGTTTCCACGCTAACCTGGAGTGTCTTTTCCCTCTTGCAGATGGATGAGAAGTTCCGGAGACAGAGTTCCCCCAGAGCGGCTGGGATTCAGGTAAGCGTTTGAAGTTCGTACAGTCTTTAAAAATAAGCGAAGATTTGCTGAATGCTTACTAATGCCTTTTTTCTGTTCCTTTCCCTTTTCCTTAGGAAGCTGCGTGCCGGGATGGGAATGACACCGCCGAAGATGCCCGCAGAACAGAAGGAGCGATGAATGATGGGCAGAAGCGCCGCAAGGTAAGGCTGTTCCTAATGGTGTTCTTGTTCTTGCAGGAGCTGAGCGCCGAAGAAATATGCATGCCTACTGGAGACCGATCCGAACACTGAGTGTCACGCTGCAGGTGCAGAAAATACAAAGCATGTTTCTCAGCCTGGGCGTGGCTTAAATAGTCTCTGGGTATCCCAGGTGTCTCTGGGCTGAACCACACCCAAAAGACTAGACTGCACATGCAGTTCTGGGAACCGAAATATGTGGGGGCATCCATCTTGTCCCCATCAATGCACTGCAAGTCCAATCCCCAATGTTATCCTATTAGAGTGAGTCTGGTGCCACAAGTGCCAAGTCTGACTCCAAGTGGGTCTTTGGAGGGATGGAGAGGCCCTTGAGGGCCATGTAGGTGATCGTGGCCTGGCTCCAGCCTGACATCTTGGAGGGATGGGGACATGAGGGGCAGGAATCATGACAGCTAAAGAGATATTTTACCACTCTATTTAAGAATCCAGGGGAAGGGGAAATCCTCTGGATCCAAGGGTCTTTACCTTGGAGAACATTTTCGTATTAGTCATTTGTATGCTTTTGGTGTCGAACACTTTTTCTCACATCAAGTTGGAGACATTTCCTTGCACCTTTTGTTGTTTGTTTATAAGTGTGAGGGTCAGGATAGGTTGTTTTGGACACAAGAACAGCTTTTCAGTTACTGACATCCTGACACAGACAGATGAACAAGTTACTTCTTACCTTGTAACGTTCTTTCGATGGGATGTTCCTCCGACGTATTCCTTATCTTGATAGATCATCTCCAGCTTGCTGGCCTCAGAATTTTTTTTTCAGTAGAAGGCGCTGCGCGCCGACGTCCCTCGAGCCGATGTCCCTCGACAGCCTCCGTATCGGCGCCGACATCATCATGCGTATAAATAGATACGCGCAGCATCCGTTGCTCAGTTCCGTTTTGACGTTAACAGTTGCTTTACATGGATTGGTTATTGACCCTGAAGGAGCGTAAGCTGTAACCACAAGGGAAGTTTTACTGAGGGGATGGATGGGAGGGGCGATAAGGAATACGTCGGAGGAACATCCCATCGAAAGAACGTTACCAGGTAAGAAGTAACTTGTTCTTCGAAGGGATTGTGTCCTCCGACGTATTCCTTATCTTGATAGACACCCATAGCAGTGGTGTGTAACTGGAGGTGGGAGTAAAATTGCCATGTTTCCCTTCAAGAATGAACAGAGTGCAACACAGCTTTGCCAAATCTAGTCTCTTGGCTAGAGGAGGAATCCAGGTTGTAAAATCTTGTGAAGGTATGTGCAGACGACCATGTGGCAGCCACACATATGTCTCGAATCAGTACCCCGCTTTGGAGGGCCGAAGAGGCTGCGATACCCCTGGTTGAATGAGCCCTAAGATTTTGAGGAGGCTCTTTCCCTGCCAGTTTGTAACATTCCAGAAGGGCCAAAATAATCCATCTGGAAATGGTCTGTTTTGTTATCGGTAATCCCAATTTGTGCCCCGAGTAACCCACGAACAGTTGGTCTGCTTGCATAATCCTAGCAAGTCTGCTGATGTAAAAGCTCAAAGTCCGCCTTGGGTCCAGCCTATGTAGCCTTTCTTCCTCTTTCCTTGGATGGGGAGGGGGATAAAATGAAGGTAAGGTAATCTTCTGAGTGATGTGGAATTCAGAAACCACCTTTGGGAGGAAATTAGGCTTCACTTGTAGGACACCTTTGTCCTTATGAAAAATTATATGAGGGGGTTTACAAGATAGAGCTTGTAATTCGCACACCCTCCTAGCAGATGTCAATGCCACTAATAAGATAGTTTTAAGGGTGAGAAGCCTTAGCGAACAAGAGTGGAGTGGTTCAAAAGGAGAACCCATCAGGAAATGTAAGACTAAATTTAAGTCCCATAAGGGAACTTGGAATGGTCTTGGAGGATAGAGATTTGTTAATCCCTTCAGAAATTGTATTACTAAGGGTAACCTGAAATACAATGGTTCCTCTGCAGTGCGCTTGAAGAACGATAGCGCTGCGAGATAGCCCTTGATAGTGCCAACCTGAAGGCCCGAATTTGCTAAATAGAGTAGAAAAGATAACACCGTTGGTGTACCACATGAAAAGGGGTCGATATTCTTTTCTCTACACTAGCTGCAAAATTTGTTCCAACGGCAGCGGTATAAAGTCTTTGTTGCTGGCCTTCATGCCGAAAGCAACACCTCCATGTCGTCATCTGGGAGGTCCCAATCCTTGCATCTCAACCTTTCAGATACCAAGCGTGAAGGTTGAGGGTTCTGATGTCTGGATGGAGAACCTGATCTCCCTTCTGCGAGAGAAGATTCTCTTTGCGTGGAAGACGAATTGGAGGGCAGATGGACATGTCCAGAAGGTCTGGGTACCACGTTCTCCTGGCTCAGTCCGGGGCAATTAGGATCATGGCTTTCCGGAACCTTCTCAACCTCCTGATCATTTGAGGAATGACAGGGACTGGAGGAAACGCGTACAGAAGTGGAAACTCCCAGTCCACTACGAACGCGTCCCCTAGAGCTCCTCTCGGGGGAAATTCCCTTGAACAAAACTGATCGCACTACCTGTTGATGCTGGTGGCGAACAGATCCACTTGAGGGGTTCCCCAAACGGTGAAGATCTGTTGAAGGACTTCCTGAGCTAGTTCCCACTCGTTGGAGACTGTACTCTGCCTGCTCAGAGCGTCCGCCGTCAAGTTTTTCTCTCCGGCTAAGTGAACTGCCGATAGAGAGATTCCTTCTTGGATTGCCCAAAACCAGAGCTGCATCGCCTCTCTGCACAGAGGCAGTGATCCTACGCCTCCTCTTTTGTTGAGGTAGTGCATGGCCACTGTGTTGTCCGTCATTATCAGGACATTTTTCCCCTGTACAGATGGCAGAAAAGCCTTCAGCGCTAGTCTGATTGCTCTCAGCTCTAACAGGTTGATATGTAGTCTAGACTCCGATGGAGACCAACGACCGCCTGTGGTCAAGTCGTTGGCATGGGCTCCCCACCTCGTGAGTGAGGCATCTGTGACTACTGTTCTCTCCGGCCATGGTTGCCAAAACAGTTCTCCTTTCAAAATGTTCTCCTGACAGGCCCACCACTGAAGGTCTCGAACCACCTTGTCCGGAACCTGAAGGAGATCTGTCATTCTCCCTGAGAATTGCGACCACTGAGTTCTTAGTGCCCACTGAAGAGATCTCATTCTCAGGCGAGCCTCTGGCACAAGGAAGATGCCGGATGCCATGAGGCCTAACAACCTCAAAAAGTCGAAGGCTGGGAGACGTTGGGCATTTTGAAACTTGGTGACCATCTGCAGAATATCTTGAGCCCTCACCAATGAACTGGAGTCTCTGTGATGGTATCATCTGTGACTTCTTTAAATTGAGGGAGAAGCCCAGTTTGTGAAGGAAGTGGCAGACATAATATAGCTGGATCTGAGCTTGTTCCGGAGATACAGCTCTGATCAGCCAATCGTCCAGGTAGGGGTAGAAGTGAATCCCTTCCCTCCTTAGACTTGTAGCCACTACCGACATTAGCTTGGTGAAGACCCTCGGGGCAGAGGTCAGCCCAAATGGCAGAACTCAAAATTGATAATGAGAGCCGCCAATTGCGAACCTCAGGTATTTCCTGTGTTTGAGATGGATTGGCACATGGAAATAAGCATCCTGAAGGTCCAGAGATACCAGCCAGTCCTGGAGTGGAGGGCCTGAAGGATCTGAGAGAGAGTTACCATCTTGAACTTGTCCTTCCTGAGGAACTTGTTCAATTCTCGTAAGTCCAAGATAGGTCTCAGTCCTACGTCCTTCTTCGGTATTAGGAAGTAGGGGGAGTACCAGCCCTTGTTCCTCTCAGCTACAGTTACCGGTTCTATGGCACCTTTCTTCAGCAGGTCTACAATTTCCTGCAAGAGGAGCGGATCTGGAACTTTCCGAGAGCTGTTCCCCGGTGGATGACTGAGAAATGCGTAGAAAAGGCAGGCAGTAACCTTGGGCAACTGTCTCCAATGCCCAAGCATCTGACGTGATAGCCTGCCATTCCGTCAGATGTTGAGTTAGCCTGCCCCCTACCAGTGTCTTGTGAGGAGAGTCCTCAGAGTGGTTTAGAGGCGGCTGATGCAGATGCCGAGGGTAAAGAGGCACCTGCTGCTGTGGCTTTTGTATTTTTACCCCTTCCACCTCGGGTGAATCTTTTTTGACCTATTTGAACCGACTGTCCTCTGCATTCTCCGAATGCGGAATAAAAGCGAAAGGACTTACCTCATCAAGAGGTTCCTGAGGGGCGATATGGAGTTTGACGGATTGCAGCTCCCAGGGATTTTGCTGCTGCTTTGGATGTCTGTAACTTTTCTAGGCTGTCATCCGCCTTCTTACCAAACAAAGAAGAGCCGTCAAAGGGCATATTTAAAAGTCTGGCTTGTACATCTGAAGCAAACCCAGACTTTAGCAACTACGCAAATCTGCGGGTTGTAGTACTTGCCGCCATGGCCCTACTGATACTGTCAGCAGAATAAATGTCAGTTTGAAGGGATTCGCACATTGCGTCTTTACCATCCTTAATGATGTTTATAAATGCTTCCCTTTCTTCTCCCTCTGGGAGGCAGTCAGCCGCTGATGAAGCACACTCCCAAAGTGTATGGCTGAACCTTGCGAGCGTACAAGTAGCGTTAACAGATTTCAACGCCATGCTACATGCAGAAAAGACTTTTAGCCATAGAGTCATATCTTTTGTCATCCCTGTCCTGTGGAACAGTAGGGTATGCCGATCTACTGCCTGATGCAGTTGCTGCTTGAACAACCAGACTCTCTGGAATTGGATGTTTAGACAAAAACTCAGGGTCAGTAGCAGATACCCTATATTTGGCTGATAACTTCTTGTTAACCGCCGGGATAACCTCAGGAGTTTCCCAGTTAGCCAATATTTTTCTTTGTAATGCAGCGTGAAATGGAACCACAGGATCCTCCTGTGGGCCTTTAACTAAAATGTCTGTAAGGTCATCCTGTTGGGATGCAGGTGAAGGTGTAGACCAATCCATGAATTCTATAATTCTTGCCATTAAAATTCTGTAAGGGGTCTCGGCATGTTCCCCTGGGTCTGGTTTGGCAAATTATATTTCTGGGGAAGTATCTAACCCACTTGCCTCATGTAAGGATTCTCGAAGATCCTTTAACCTATTTTCCTCAGAGGTAAATTCCTCTGGTTCAGGTGTTGCAGATCTCTGCAACCCAAAGGGTCTTTCTTGATCCGAATCCTCCCCTTCCTCATAAATTGAAGACAAAGGTCTGAAATGATCAGACCTTGGAAATGGCTTAAATCCCATTTCCAGAGCAGAAGGGGCTAAATTTGTCATAATTGGTTGAGAAAACATCGACGTCGTCGACGCGGACGTTAAAGGCTTCGAAAAAGGCGTCGAGAAGATTGGAAGAAGCCTCGAAGAACTCGAGAGGATCGGAATCCTACTCAAGGTTGTCGATGACATTCTCGAAGTCGTGTTAGAGGCCCTGGGTATGACCACTGGCTGTGAGGTAGGAATGGCCTTGGGTTTTTTCTTTTTCGGCGTCGATTCGATCGACCTATGCGTCGATGAGCCCTTCGATAATGGCCTCGATGACGCAGATGTATGCGTCGAAGAGACTTTAGACGATGGCGTCGATGGCACAGTGCCTTTGCTCGAGGGTTCGTGACGCTCTCGAATAGTTTCTTTCGCCGGGTGCAACGACTCGCGGCGTTTCGATTTTTCGGGTCTTTCACCCAGGGTATCACCCTCAGCTGTCTTCGAGGGGGTCGAGGCCGCTTTCTCGAAGACGCTAAGCATCCTTTTACGGAATTCCGCCCACTCAGCCTGAGAACTATGTTTTGTGGGGCAGGTGACTCTTTCCGGAGAAACAGAAGACGACGACGAGGAAGGGGATCTTCGACGTCTCTTACTTGAATGCTTGGATCTCGAAGAGTGGTGGGAACTGCTTTGAGACCTAGAACGAGAATGTTTCCTGTGTCGGCGAGGAGATGAAAGTCTCGACTCTGCCGAGGAAACTTTTGAAGGAGTTTTAACTGTCTTACCTCTCTCAAGCTTCCCCTTACGCTCCTTAAAGGCTTTCGCCGTCATGGACATGCAGTGCTCACACACTCCGAACATTGGTGCTCTGATCCCAGGCACCACAAACAGATCCTGTGAGGATCTGTCAATGACATTTTCTTTCCACAGTCTCGACATTTTTTGAAGCCGGACCGTGGAGTCGTCGGTTCAGATGAGGAAGCCATCGAGTAAGAGTTGGTATTCTCGAGGAATAATGAAGAATATATCTAACGAACTGAGCAACGCGATTCCGAGGGCCACGTAGCGCGGAAAAAAGGAACTGAGCAACGGACGCTGCGCGAGTCTATTTATACGCATGACGACGTCGGCGCCGATACGGAGGCTGTCGAGGGACATCGGCTCGAGGGACGTAGACGTGCAGCGCCCGCTACTGAAAGAAAAATTCCGAGGCCAGCAAGTTGGAGATGATCTATCAAGATAAGGAATACGTCGGAGGACACAATCCCTTCGAAACTTGGTTTTAGTTTCTAGGTAGGGAAGTTCCTCTTTAGAATAGGTCTAGAGAGGTGTTCTCCCAAACCGTCTTTAACCAAGAATACAACAACCTTGTGTCTGTCTCTTATTTCTGACCCCTTACACAAGTCACTGGAAGAATACCCATGCGTAAGCCTCAGAAACGCAGGAAACAGTCCATCTAACAAAGGTAGCTTTAGCAGCTTTCTTTAAATGCGAGACCAGTACAGGTAATTAAAAGATGGTCGGACTACCTGAAAGACTAGGTTCTCTCCAGACAGAATGCTTTGTTGAGACTGTTCAAAACTCCCATGCTGAGGAAATTTGAGGTCTGGGACAGAAGACCGGGGAAACAATCTCTCTCCCGATTCAAATGACAATCAGAAAATCTTGGGAATGAAAGATAAAACAGTTCTGAAGATGACCATATCTTTATGAAAGTTGATAAAAAAGGATCCTTGGAAGAGAGGGCTAGAAGCTTGCTCATTCTTCTTGCAGAGGTCTTAGAAGAAATAAGGTCAAAGTCGCAAGAAACCAAGGGTTCAAAATGGCCTACGCAAACAAGCTGCCAAAACCATATTAAAGTCCCATTGATGAAACAATTATCTGAACAGTAGATAGAGGTGAAGAAGCCCATGAAAAAGTGTCTTTTGAAACCTAATTTCTCAGAAAGTCTCCCCTGGGGTATTAAGGTAAGCATCAATGTCAGAAAGGTAATGCCTACTAGGTCTGTACGTGAACAGTGTGTCTTCTAATTAAGACATGAAAGATAAAACATTCAATAAAGCCTTAAGAGGAATAATGCTTCTAAACAAAACTCAGGGACACAATCTGAGCCACTTGCACTTACATTGCCTCCTCGTAGAGTCTTTCCTTGCTGTACAAATGACTGAGATGTTAGCTTGGGAGAGTCCCATGTTGGCGTAATCTAGTTTCTCAGGAAACAGATACTCAAGTTCAGCAATGGAATGTAAGGGTGCAGCACCGCTCCCCTGTTGGTGACCTAGGTCTCGAGATTTGGGTGAGAAACTCAAAAACTCCCGTCAAAAGAAGGATGACTGAACATCAAGTCTAGAAGAGTCAGTTAGGCGCCACCATGACCAGACTGCAGTTGTGTGGCCCAGAGAAAGTGCGCAGGGTTTGGCAAAGGAGGGAGAAGAGAGGAGAGGAAACATATAAAAAGCTTTCCCCAACCAGTCCAGGCTGACGACATCTCCCATGGAATGGAGCCCCAACCCTTGTTGAGGCATAGGCAACACAAATGTTTATTTTTCCTTCACAAACAAGTCCACCAGCAGGAATCCTATTTTTTTAACATACTGGATGATGTCATACACGTTCAATTCACAATCTTGTGAGGCATGAAAGAGTCTGCTCAGGGCATCTGCCTTCATGATCTATTCCCCTGCTAAAGGGGATGTGACAGGGTGAATGTGGTTCAGGAGGCACCATCCCAAAAGTTGAAAGGCAACGAAAAGGAGGGCAGGGATTTTTTCCCCCATTTGTTCAAATAAAACATTGCTTTCATGTTGTCTGTAAACATCTGAACTACCTTCACCCAGTTAAGAGGAATCAAAGTCTTAAAACTCAGGAAAATGGCTTTCAGTTCCAAATCATTTATGTGGTTTTAACTTTCCTGAGCACTCCACAAGCTGCAATTCCGGTGAACTTGACAGTATCCTCCCCATCTGGAGAGGGAAGCGTATAATCGCATACATTTGAGGTGAAGGGGTAGAAAAGAAGTCCACTTGTGGTCTTAATCTAGGGTCCACCAAGTGAGGGAACCCTTTTATAATGGTTATTTTCATGGATGAAGGGTCCAACAGCTAGTTCCATTTTGAAAGGGAGGTGCATATATAAGGGTTTCATCCCAAGCGTGGCCAGAGGCACAACCAGGATGCGCGAGGTCCCAAGTACTAGAAGCCTTAGACACCACCAGGCAGACATTTCAGTTCAGCTGTTGAAGTCGTGGATGGATCGTCTGTCTCAATGCCAGAATCCTGCCCGATAGGGCAAAGGGCATACCCACTGCTCTGATGAACTGGATCCTCAGAGAGAAGAAAGCATGATTTTTCACACTGATAGAAACCCTCATGTATTGATTTTTTATTTTTTTATTTAGCCTTTTGTTACAAACTTAAACCTTAGCTATAAGAAAAACGTGCAGAAAAAGCAAAAAGAGATGGGCCTCATTACGAGGTGGGCGGTAAGGGATTACCGGCACCGGTGCTGGTAATCCATTACCGCCCTACTACGAGGTCCCTTAGCGGGTCCCTTCCTTAACGCCTGGTTTTACCAGGCGTTATGGAAGGGACCCGTTAAGGGACTTCAGAGCTAATTACGGTACCGCAATTTGCGGTACCATTATGAGCACCTTCCCCCCCTTCCCATTGAGCCCTCTGGGGGCTGAAATGGGAATGGCTTTTTCAATGGGGACTTACCGGTCCCGCAAAGGTCGGAATAGACCGGTAAGTCCCCACTGAACGGGACCGGACACGGTACCGGCATTGGAGGTAGTCATGGCGCTAATAGCGCCATGACTACCTCCAACCTAGTAATGAGGCCCAATTTATTTATTTTTTAATCAGAAAAATGAAATTCCTTTAACAATTCATAAAAAATTGAAAGAAAAAAAAAAAAGACAAAGAAAAACTGGTTCCAGGTTCATGATCGCTGTCTCTCTTGCTGGGTAAACTAAATCGTATGAGCTCATACTCAAAGTCAAGGAGTTGTATCAAATCTTGAACTACAAGGTCACCATTCAATTAAGGGCACCTTCAACTTCAATGTACAGCTCAACTTTGGTTTACTTGAATGCCATTAGTCCAAAAAGTTCTTTCAAGAAGGCCAGCAGAGCTAAAGTCAAAGAAATGTGTGTGCTCGACATCAGTATTCCCCACCAATCCTCAGTCGAGATAGCTGTAAATTTGTCGAGGTGCTTAGCCAGCCATTTAGACCGGAGATCATTAGAACCAGGGCAGGTTAGGCTAAGATGGAATAGTGTTTCTCGGTCATTGTCACACAGTCGACAGCAAAAGTCCAGCAGGTCAGCCGATTTCCTGACCTCTATAATTTCCTTGGTAGGGTATACGTTCATTCTCACCCACGGGAAATTGTCACGCTTATGTTTACATGGAAATTTGGAGATGTAAAGCGACAATGAACCCCTCGCTCTAACATCCTTGAAGTTGTTGTTGTAGATCTTGGACTTGGCTCTTATCTCCAGCGCTAGTATCCAGTCGAGGTTGTAGAGCTTCCTTTTTACACGGGCTGGGTGCAACCATAAAGACTCCACTGTTTCCCCCAGGTCAGCTAGAATATCATTGCAGATGGAACTCCAAGAGGTCAATAGGGCATAGGAAGGCCTAGCCATAGCCACACCAATTGCCGCTAGGCCTCCTTCCATCCCCTTCACACAACATTTTGTGTAAAATTAAAGGGTTTTTCAAACCGTAATGGAATATAGGGATGTCAACCCCAATTCCAGCCCAATGACCTGAATTGGTACACAGTTCGGCAGCCGTAATAACTTCCGCCAGAATAGGCCTTCAAGTTTTCCCCACACTGATGCAGATAGTGTGAAGGAGGTTTCCACCCCATAGGTAAAAATCAGAGTCACTTTAAGGCGAAAGAAATCGATCACCGGGGTCAATGTGAATTTACTATTCAAAATTATACAAGCTTGGGCGGCTAAGTTCTTTGTCTTGCTCTGCATGGATAGTTCCCTTTGGGTATCAACAGCACTATCATTTAAGCAGAGGCCCAAGTAGGTGAGTGCTGAGATTTTTTTCACCTTTGATGAACCATGCTTTTGAGGCACCACCTTTCTTCTTCGTTCGGCCAAAGATAAGGATCCTTGATTTTTTGCCATTAATTTTTTTAAGCCGTTGAAAGTTCGAATTGGGTCGCTCATTTGGCCCTTTCGGTCTAGTTTCACTCGTAATGTAGTTTGGCAGTGCAGTTATTTCAATGGTTCTCTTATGTCCGGTGGGCAACCCCAATTTTCCAGTTTTGTGCACAGGCATTGTAGGTCAATAATATCAAAGGCCTGGGCCAAGTTGAATGATGCCACATATAGTTCTTGGCCGTTCCTAGCCTTTGCCTTTGATTTGAAGATGTTTAGAATAAAGAGATTTACAGACATCCCCATGCCCTTAATAAATCCTGTTTGCCGAGGGTCGTCATGTGTTTCTGAGGCCCAGTTGGAAAGGGCTTTGAGAAGCAATGACCCAAAGATGGACGCCTAAAAGAGCGATGGGCTTATAGTTAGCTGGAAGCGCCTTGTCGCCCTTTTTGAACATCGGCACAATGGTTGAGCAAGTCCAGGATAGCAGAATGTTCTTATCCTTTTTGATTTGTTCGTACCCGAGCCCCAATTTAATGGCCCAATGTTTCGGATCTTCTTTCAGGTGCAAATTCAACACTCCGTCCAGGCCTGCCGCTCTTGAATTACTGGCCCTCAAAATCGGATCATAGATTTCACTCTGGGTCGTAGCAAAAGCCCAAGCACCCCCTCAGCCCGGATTAGCTTGTGACCGGCTCTCACTCGGGCCGGCAAATACTTGCTTGAAATTAATATTACATTTTTCTGCTGGTGTTGAATTACGCAGCAGAGCATCTTGAGGGACCAGAAGGTGGTTTATAAGTCTCCATATCTCAACTGTATTTTTCGAGGATCAGTGATTTAACATACTTTCCTCCTCCCTTTGCAGCATCAGATGTTTATACAACTTAAGCCAGTTCTTAAACGCTTGCTTGAGCCATCTCAAGCGTTCCCTGGTCTCCGCCATTTGACTTGCAGAGTTTGATCTTATTTCCCTAGTCAAGTCCTTTTTCCTTTTAGCGACTTCTGGGTCATATTTATGATGTATGCTAAATCCAACTTTATTTGATGTTAAGTTCGTAGTATCGTAAGGTTTAAATGGTTCTTGGGATAGAGCTTGGCTGGTATCGAGATTTATAGGAGCAGCCGATTGTAGCAATCTCAACCTCAACCTGTTTCTTCCCGGTTAAATTTCCAGATTATCGCTTTGAGACTTGCAATCGCAATCCTTTGCTGGCCAGTTAGACACTGTTATGACTATGATGTTATGGTCGCACTTAAGATTTCCCCAGACCATCAAGTTGAAAATATTGGAAAATACTGACTCTGAGGCAAACACGTTGTCTAAATATTTAGCTTCCAAGCCTCTCCTTCCATGTTGGCCTTGAGGGACGGTCTTTTGTAAAGTGGCCCTTCACCAGGTGTATGTTCCTTTCTGCCAGTTCTCTCCTCCAATGTAACCCTTTCACCACTTGTTGAGGGGTCAAAGGAGGCATGTCTTCGATAAGGTTAAAGGCACTATCGAAACAATGGATATTCAAGTCACCGCAAACTAGGATCTCTAACCCTTTACCGATAAGTGTAAGTACTGTACCCATGAACCTGTCACTTCACTTGGATGCCATACACCAATACAGGTTTACCAACGAGACGTTCTTGGTACTTCCAGCAGGAGACGGTCCCATACGTATTATTATAGCCTGGATCAAGGGGGAAGGTTTAAGTTCTGAGATGATCGCATAACCCTGTTCTATACGAAGGGCTATAAGAAGGCCTGCCATTGGTCTCCCATTAAGGCCCTTTCCTGCCGGATTAAATGTTACAGAAAAACCCTCCAAGAGTGGTGGGGACCTCAGCCATGTTTCCTGAAGGCAAATTATATCCAACTCCTGAAGGTTTGGGATACCCTCTCCTAACAAATGCAGGAAGCCCTGTGTATTCCAGCTTCAAATTCTCACTTAACTGGTCAGGACCTGTGTCTGCTGTTCCCCCTATATTCCTCACGCTATGAGCTGGTATCTCCACCAGCCAGGACTCCCGCCAACCAACTCCAATCATCACCCAAGTCGTGGCGGGCCGACGGCCGGTCTCTCTGGTGCTTGTTGACGGTTTAATTATAGACCTGGGAGGAAATCGATAGGTGAGGGGACGTTACCAGCAAACTCCATCTGGAGAAGAATCTTTCATCTAGATCCGTCTTTTTCGGATGGTGAGCAGGGCTATTCCAATGTAGAGGGACCCGCTCCCCCTTGAGGTTCTTCACTTGAACGATTTTGTGGGCGATAATTAAGGTTTCGTTTATCTTTCGGAATCCAATAGCCTAAAGTCTAATTGTAGAAACTTTGCCCCTTGCCTTAATAACATGTCTTTCTTAGTCACTGATGAGAGGTGGAGTAAGATTTTATCCAGACGGTGTTCGTTCGAGAATTCCACCATCAGTAGGTCTTTAGAGTTTTTTTCACTAAGGGCCGGGATGGTGTTCATAGGACGCATACCATTACTTTGTTCAGGACTAGGTTGCCCATATTAATTAATATTCTCTCTAGGTCACTTGTCCCAATTTTAGTTGATCCCTTTGATGTTAGAGGTGGATTTCGATCCGTCGCTGACGATGGAGATTGAAACTTGACTTGGTGGAATAACAGGTGATGTTTAAGCTTGGGTCCCACTTTTTGTAGCGTTACTGGACATGGATCTTTTCTCTTCCAGCGTTTTAAAATTCGATGCGACCACTGTGGTTCCATAAGGGCTTTGGCCCAAATTTGGTCCGTCATCACCCTGCCTCTTTTTCAGAGGGATGTCTAGGTGCCTGTGATCCTAGAGACCTTTTACAGAAAAAGTGACTCTTGGTGGCCGTTTTGCCTGGCCCTTCGGATACTCCACTTGCCGGCCACTCTCACTGGCCATGATTTCTGTCGAGTTACGGGCTGCCTCTGTCGCTTCCTGTCTTCGGTGACCATTACTTAGGGAACATTCGGTCTCAGGGCTTGAGGCTTCGTCTTCCTCCATGGAATACGTGGAGAAATGTATAAGGTTCATTGCTGATTCGTCCCAGGAATCTTCCAGTTGACTTGCCACTGGAGTTTGGCCCCCAGGGCCCGAGGGGGACACTGCCAGTTCCGGGGCAAAGCAACCCATTGAGCCTCCTGGGGTTTTTAGCTCATTGGTCACGACAGGAAGCAAGTTCCTAATAAAATAGTGTGCCCCTCCTACACCCGGTAGGGGGGGGGGGGGTTCTCGTTGGACCTGCTTGAGAGCCTGCGGCTTTATCACATTCTTTTCCTTAGCTAGTCTCTTCTTAAGGGACACTCTCTTAGTTTGCAGTGATTTGCTAGTCGACCTTTCAACCGCAGATAGTTTTGACATTTTTTGTTGTTGTAATAAAGTTGGCCCTGGTCGGTCCAAAACATCCGATTCCTCCATACCGGCGCCCCTGACCCCAATACGAATGACTTGGATCGACTTTGGCGGGAACTGCGAGGCTTGCCTGGGTTGGGTAGGTTCTTTCCGTGGCGCCTTTAGTTGGCTCCACAGGGAATACCTCAAGAACCTGATCAGATTGTGAGAGATCTTTACTTGCTTCTGCATTTTCAGCCCCCGATGGCAAAGTATGTATTGCCGATGGGTATATAATTGGCGTCTTCGAGAGGGGCCTCTGGAATACTTTGCTCCTCTTTTTAGTCTTGTCTTCTGTAGCTGCAGTAATGATTGAATGGAGGATGTTAGTTATTTCTTCCTTGTTTTTTTCCAGGTTCCCCTGGATGCCCGTCAAGAAGCCCTCCAAAAATATCAGTTTAGTATGCAACATTGCAATCAAGGCAGACTGGTCCCTGATGTGATCGCTCAGTTTCGTGAAGTTTCATAAATGGGCCCAGGGTCAGAGTCATAACCGCTATCAGACATGCCCTCATCGGGACGGATCGCGGGGCCTGGTCTTCAACCTGTGGTGCAGCCAGGTCCAACAGAAGATCTTCATCCCTAATGTGGTTGTCCGGCATGGAAGAGTGGAATTCAGGCCCACTTGCTACTGATGCCACCCTCCCCAGTACGGGCAGCAGGTGCAGCACCCTTCGTGGTGGCATGCCCTCCAGTGTCCCCCGCTGAATTAATCTCAAGTCTTTTTATGAAGTGGGGCCTTGAGTCTTCTGACGACTCCGCTCTCCTTTTGAGATTCAGGCTCTCCCCACTTTGGCCCCCTTAAGATCCGAGCTCCCCCACCATGGGGGCACCAGTATCGCTCCTATCCTTTTCCCCCTGTCCCACCATCAAGGGGATTACCAATGGGCCTGCCCCTTCAGGGGCAAGCAAGCTCCTGGGGGGCGGTGCCCTACATCTGCATCTCTAATTTCCAGTAGGAAAAATGTGATATTGCCGAGGCAGTTTTTCCGGCAGCAGCCCTCTCGGCTGCCAACAGTTTTTGGTAGGTAGCTGATCCTATTTCTTCCCAGATATATTCCCCGGCTTCTTGGTGAATCTATTTACTCTGGGGAGCACTTGTTCTCCTCCTTTCAAGAATGCCATTAGTGGATCCAATGTCGGTTCCTCAGTTAGGACCCTTTCATCTTCCTGGGTGGCTGGCTGCAATTGTTGGGGAAGCGGGTGATGGTCCATAGATGGAAGGCTCGCCTGTACAGGAGCCGTCCCGTTCTCTTCCTCTTGCAGTGATGGGGCGAGCTTTGGGGAGGGTGTGCGGGAATTCGCCCCGCCCCTCTGACTGCTTTCTTGTAGGTAAGGGTCCGCGGGGGTAGAGTTACGGGCGGTAGGTCAGTAAACTCTAAAGTATTTAAGGCCGGAGCAGTTTTAGCTGCGACGTGAACTTGCACGTCAAAGGGACATCGGTTAGTTCTGTGTACCTCCTCCTCGGTCACAGACTGTATTTCAAGATCTCCCCCCTATTTGTTGCTCATGCCGTCTACATACGTTTCGTGTTCGCTTTCCACATGACTAGCCTCTTGGGTATCACTTCCTTGTTAGGTAGAGGCAAGGACTACTTCTATCAAAGGCCTGTTTTGCATATTCTCTATATTTCCTCAAGGTGACGAGATGGGTCAGTGCAGAGTCTATGTCGTTAGTCCTTGCCTTTTCACGAATTTTAGCCAGGCTGTAATCTAACCATGTATTTGCCAATTTTGTGCATGTAGTTTGTAGCTCTAGCCTCTAGCTCGTTGAACCATTTGCTGGATTCATATCTCCTTGCATGTTGGATGGTAAGCGCCAATAGACTGTCTGGGCCTGCTAAGTCAAACATTATCTTAGCCAATAAATTACATGAGGCTAGTGACCAACGCATAACTATGAATGCAAGGCCCAGCTCTAGTCTAATGGCCTGCGCAGGGGTGCAAGGAGGGAGGCTCAACATTGAGCACAAGATCTTTCCTTCCAGCTTCTCAATTGGCACGATCCAGTTCCAAGGAAAGACTTCTAGAGCGTAGATAATTGCTGGGACAATTGAGATTTTATAGGCTAGGAGTTTTGCTTCTATATTTCTGCCCCCTTGTCCATCAATGGTTTTCTTTAGGGATAACCATTTCCACCTCGCTTTTTTGGTTACTTCCTCTAATATAGAGGAAGCCATAGATTTAGTTGTAATGGCGATTCCCAGGTAGCGGTTGGTAATGTCGATTCTTTCTCCTCCCAGCCACCAATTTCTATTCTTGCTAACGGCGGTAGAGTTCCCAAATATCATGATCTTAGTTTTACCTATGTTAGGTTTAAGGGACAGCTCTTGTGAGAACGAATATAATGTCATCATAGAGTGTTGAAACCCAACTTTAGTTCTGTCGAGGATCACTACAATGTCCGCAAATGTGATGCATGTCGGGCCCTTGTTTCCATATTGCGGGGGGGGGGGGGTGTTATGGGCTGCCCCCAGTCTTCTCGCCAACATGGAAATCACACTGGTCTACGGCCGCACCTCTGCCCTATACAGTGCTCGGTCCTGCGGAATGCGAGTAGGTCGCCAAAATGCTGCCCCAATCTCGCACTTGCCGGCATGCAACAGGATGCAACTATAAGCACCAGCTGACTGGACTTGACTCTCCAACTCCACAGTGGATTAGGCACCTTGTGCTCGCCGGCACCTAGTAATCGTTCGTTGTGTTGTCTTTGCCACATCCACGTCCTGCGTCCTCCGTACCTCTGCTCCCCGTTCATGGATTAGATCCGAGGAAAGGACCTACAGGACCTACAGCGTGTCAAGTCGCACTGCATACGCGTACCAACCGGGATCAACAAATGTCGCTTCCGACAACCAAAGCTTCAAAATTCATGTATTGATATTGATCATTTATTTATATCGCACTCATACACAAGTGTTTCAGAGCGCGACCAAGCAAGGGAGAGGAAAAGGGGAAATCAAAAACAATGATCTTACTAGGCCCAGTGACATTGAGAATGCACAAGTGCATGGGAGAGGGAGAGTGCATGGGTGGGAGTTGAAAGTGCGGAGCAAGGGAGAAAATAATAATAAACAAACAATAAAGACAACAAATCATGATAGTGCAGCCAGCGAGGGCAAGTAGAGAAGGATCTTGCATAGGATCAAAAGGTTGGACAAGATTTCCTCTAAACCTCTAAAGAGGGGGCCCTGATTAACCCATCAGGGTCCAGTTGGGGTTAAATGTGAAAAAAGCTGAACTTGAGCAGCCATAACCGACAGCACCTTCATGAACACCCTGGAGGCTGCATTGAAGCTGAATGAAAGGTGCCTGTATGAACAGTACTTGCCGTCCAAAGTGAACATAAGCAGAAAGCTGTGCGCCTTCCTGATCAGGACATGAAAGTAGGTGTCCTATACATTCACTGATGTTAACCAGGCCCCTACCTGGAGGGCTTCCAAGACCTGAGCCAGGGTTGTCATGTGGAAGGTTCCCAAGGGAAGGGTTTATGGTCTTTCCATCTAATGCCATTGCATCCAATGTCATTCCATCAAATGTTTCCCCATCTAAAAACTTTGCATCTAATGCATTTTTTTTCTTTTTTTATTGGTTTATACAAAACCTTTAAAAAGATAACAAGAAAACCACCAAATAAAAAAAACACAATAAAATTAGAATAAACAATTTTTGTGAAAACGAAACACACAGAAGGACAAATCTCAATATCAAATGGTAATTTCTAAGGTGTTAGCTTAGTAAGTTCTTCATCAATAGTTTCCAAAAGAAAGGTCAGAGCGTAGGTCAGTTTTTTATTGGCTTCCGTAAAACATTCCTCCCACCATTCTTCCATTGTTAGGTGTGGTCTATTTGCAACAATTGGACCAAAAAGTACATTTCTTTTGGTCGAGAAAGCTTTGCACAGCAGGATTAGATGTTTAATATTCTCTTTGTGATGATCGCAGAATCTACATTTGGAATCCAACTTCTCATATTTAGGCCATCGCATGATCACTTCCTTGGTCTTAGATTGGTTTAGCCTGAATTTCATGAGCAAAATTCTTTTTCGCTTATTTGGACATCTTTCAAGATATTTATATATTGTTTTGTAGGCTTTTCCTTCCAAAGTACATTTTTCATAAGCAAGTATTTTGCTCTATGTATACCGGTACTGATCCAGTCTTGTTCCCAGAGTTTTTTTTTTTTACGACATCGAGATTTTTAATAGGTGTATCTTTATCACTGTTTAGATCCTTTAATATTTGATAGCATTGACTTATCCATGCCGCCAGGACAGAATTCGATAGTTTGTTGGCATGATCATGCAGGACTTTCAGCTGTGGAGCCCCATCTGGCAGAATTATTTTGCGAAAGATTGACAGAGTATTCCAGAAGACTTTTGCGTTAATGGAGATCAATCCTAGTTCATATCGCACTACTGCAGCAAGTATGCCTTTAGCCACTTTCAAAATCCTTGTCCAAACAAAATTTTTTCTCAAGAATGTCCCATAAAGCAGCCGGACATTCTAAGGCAGTTTCCGCCCCAAAGATTAGAGATGCCACAGCTTATTGGTTACAGAACTTTATTGTCGCAATCAGGGAAAATTTGCCATTTTTTTTAAATCAAGAACTGTGGCTTGGACACTGATTTGTCGGCATTTTGCTTTGGTTTTTTCCACTCATATTTGGTCATTTATGTTTGAATTCAGCCACATACCTAAATATTTTAGATGTTTTACGTGTTGCAATATTTCCCCATGTAACTTCCATTTATACTTTCTCACCTTATATGCAGTTTTGGAAAGATCTTGTAGCATTAGAACAACGGATTTGCTTGAATTTATATACAAACCATTGTCACCAACATATTTCTCCAAAACCTGAAGTTTCCGTTAAAGTCCAATAGGCGTAAGATCCATCAGCACTATATCGGCGCATAGAGAATCTAGCTTACGGCAGAGTCGTATATTTTGGGGTCAAAACCTGGGATGTTCTTGAAAATTTCTCCAATGTCAGATATAAACGCGTTGAAAATTATGGCTGCCAACAAGCACCCTCGTTTGACTCCACAAAAGGTCCAGATTGGTTTTGACAGAGTACCATTCGAGTCTAAACGTATGCTGATTTCAGTGCTCGTGTGTAGATCTTTGATTGCTGATAGTAAACTATCGGAACAATTCCAGCATTTTAGTTTTGTCCAAAGCATTTCCCCATCTACGCTGTCAAAAGCGTGAGACAGGTCCACGAACGCGAGATACACTTGATTACCTTTCCTAATGGCATCCATTTTCAGTAAATTAATAAGAAGAAGATTTAGACTACAGCCCACACCCTTAACAAACCCACTTTGCCTAAAGTCTAGATGTTTACTTAGGACTAACCATTCCATCAATTTGTGCTGGAGTTGTGTCGCATAGATTTTTCGTACGACGTCAAGTAAGGCAATTGGACGATAGTCCATTGGGTTTGATCTGTTACCTTTCTTGAAGATAGGCACCACAATTGCCTTCTTCCATGAATGGGGTATGGAACCTTGTACTATAATTCTGTCAAATAGGATTTTACAGAACTCTGCCCATCCTTCAGGATTAGATTTCAATATCTAGTTTGTTATGCCGTCAGGACCCGGTGCACGGGATTTAGATAGTTTTTTTATATTTATTAAGATATCATCTTGGTCAAATTGTATATCCCAATGCTGAAGAACTGGCAATGCCGGATTAGGAATGTTGCCTTTTTTTGAAAATAACTTCCAAAAATTCATAATCCATTGTTCTTCTGAAACCATATTTTTATGGCTCGCCTGCTGCACACTGCATTCATTATTGATTGCTTTCCAGAAGTCGGATGAATTCTTCTCTTTTAAGCATTTCATTATTTTTTCTGCATCCTGTTGTTCTATCAATGATTGATGTGCTATTATCCAATTTTTATACTTTTGTTTAATCTTTTTCTTCATGTTTTGTTGTTCAGGTATGGTGAATTTCTCGAGTTGTCGCAAAGCCTTGCGCATTTCTCTCTTTTGCATAGTAATTTGTGGATTATAAGCATGTATGTGCTTGTAGCTCTGTGTCCTATTTCGATTTGCCACTATCTTAAATTGTTCCAACAACGGGCTATAGTCTACACCAAACGTTTCAATATGCTTCTCATAATCAGTTTTCAGTGTATCCACCTGCTATGCTTTCAATTTAAGTCTGTTTCCACTGCAGTTCGGCATTATATCATAGTTCCATGTTGGTGACTTGTTTTTCCAAGACATCTTAAAGCATGCTTTAACCAAGTTATGATCACTATCTTGCATATAATTCACTTGCACCTCATTAGCATGTAGAGACACATTTTCTGATACACAGATGGAATCCAATATCGATTTTTGATTATTTCTTTGCCCGGCTGTTTTAGCTGGTATGTCTCCCATAACATTACCATTTAACCTAGCAAAGTTCGGTAGAGTGAACTCATTACACCATCTTTGCGCCAGATTTTGTTTTGCTACGGTGGCATTCTTATTCATTTCTACACAATTTAGATTTAAATCTCTGCATACAATAATGTAAGCAAGGTTATCAGCAATCATTATTTCATCGATTTGATCGATTACTTGGTCCACGAAAGACACTGTTCCTGCTTTGTGATGATGCCAGTAGAGGTTTATGATATAAAATAGTGATGTCTTGTCCTCGATGTCATTTCTCCTTGCAATAGTCGCCACTTGGATATACAGCGATATGTTCTTATACTCCTGCAGTCTGAAACCAGCTTCTTTTCTCACAAGTGTAAGGAGACCAGCGCTAAGGCGCCCTGTGTTTTTTCTAATAGCAGGATTGACTGCAATTTCAAAATTCTCCACAATGGGACATCTATCCAACCAAGTTTCTTGGAGGCAGAGAAGATCCACGCCTCTTGCCCACTCTCCATTAGAGATGAACAAGTGCGTGAATCCTCTCGTGCTCCATGAGCCCAAAGAGAATGTTTCGTCTTTTTGCTTCCTTAGGCATTAACTTTGGTTATTGTTTGCCAAAGTGGCTGCTAACCAATCCAACTCTCTAGTGTTCGCGTGACTCACCACTTTTTCATTTGATTTCATAGACTACTGAGAGCTTTTAACTATAATTGTAATTTGCTCAACTTGTTTCACTTCTTGGGAAACGTGATGTTCCCGGCGATTCAGAATGAATTGTTTGTAATCTGATTTCCAGCTCTCGTCCAAGATAATTTGCATTTATAAGTGATTTTTCTTCGTTGATGGCTTTTGCAGGATCTTGTTAACATGCGCCAAATCCATTAATTCTTTATGCAGATTGGCTACATCCACTTCTACTATATCGAGTCCACATGGTAACAGAGCTGGTGCGCCATGCAGCAATGATTCACAGACTAGTCTTGAATTCACATATAAATACACCTTGTCCAGAGAAATGTCATCCTTAAATTCGACAGCCTGGATATCACTGAACTCAATAGTCAGCAGAACTGGCACATGATGGAATAAACTTAGCACATTCTTTCTATTCATTATTAGTCCATCATGGATATTTAGTATTCTTTCCAAACTTAGGAAGTATTTTGCTTTTATTTTTTGCGCTTTACCTTTATTACCACTTTGGTTGCCATTAGTAGATCGATCTTTATTGAAATTCGTTTTTACATTACGTGTGTTAATTTCATATGTAACATTTGGAAACAAACTGCTTTTTTCAAGCACTTTACTCCCATGCTCTTGTATTTTCTCTGCGTCTTCAGGTATTTCAAGTGGAACCATATTCACAGATAAGGGATTGCTATTTCCTTGTTGCATCATCCTTTGAACCACCTTTTGCCTCTTTTCATGTAATGTTTGGTAAATGCCTACTTCATCTTCGTCAGTATCGATAGCCACCACCAGTACTTGCTTAACCACTTCACAGAAACGCCTTGTCAATGACACACAGTTTTCTTTTACTGTTGCCTCTGGTATTACCAGATTTTGGCTCGCAACAGACTCTGGAATCGAAATTCCTTCAATACTCTTGCTTCTCCTTTGTTCATCTTCTTGTGCATCTTCATGAGTTGATAAGTTCATTAGTACCTCAATATCAATGTCTTCAGACCTCTTTTTGGATTCTTGATCCAGCTGGAATGGCGCAGATGTTTGTCTACCACGTTGTTAGATCGTGTTGATATTCCCAATAGTTTACCCCTTCCTACGCCCACATCCATCTGATTATGCTCATGTTCACAACCTTTCGCAGAATCACATGAACTGTTTTGAGATTTCTTAGGAATGATCTTGCGCTGGTTGTTTTTCCTTTTTTCTGGTTCTTAGTTTTCTTTATTTGCGGCACTCCTTTTGTATTCAGCTTATTTTTATTTTGAGAAAAAATGTCACACAACCCCTTTGTGGCTTGCGTCATGTTTTTCAATTGGGCTGCAGCTTCGTTTTGTGTACCTTGCGTCATATTTTCCAAATGAGCTGCAGCTTCTTTTTGTGTACCTTGCACTTCTATTATATCACCCAATTGTCGCACACATGAGCACTTGAATTATCTTTCAGATGAACTTTCTTGTTACAATCTCCCTCGTTATTAATTTCATTTTTATCGCATTCAGGTGCCGCCAACTTTCATTCAAAGCCATCTACAAAAATCAAAGGGGCTGGCCTAGTTGGTGGAAAGGACTCCACAGAATCCTTCTCTTGCGCTTTTTGGACTAAATTCGTGGATATTTCTTCCTCCTTCTCAGGTATAAGTTGACTTTTATTTTTCTCAGCCAATTTGGTGTTTTCATGGATCATTTTAATAATAATAATAATTTCGCATTTATATAGCATTTATATAGCGCTACGAACCCTCAGGTATCTGAGCGCTACTTATTATTACCCACGGTGTGTGGTGCTCATTTATCGACCTCGGAAGGCTGAAAGGCTGAGTTTGGCCCTGCCGGGATTCGAACCTGCATTAGCAAGCTCTGCATGGATATCAAAGCGAGCGCTCTACTCGCTGTGCCACATGACTGACATGTTAGGCATATTTTCAGAGTTAGCCTGGGCCCCGTTCGAAACATCTGAGCATGGTTTATTGAGGAGCTTCAAAGCTTCACGGGCTACCTCTACGAGGAATTTTTGATCTTTGCTTGAATTTCGATTTGCCTCCAAAATCAGTTTCCATATACTGTCATTATGGATCTTGTCATTTTTCAGATTCTCATTGTTCGTTTGTATTTCATGTTCCAAGTTATTTACTTTGGAATTTAACAATGCTATAAGCGTGGTTAGGTCTTTGATGTTGCCATCCGTTTGTTCGTATCATTTCAGGTAAATTGACAAAGCTATATTCATAGCTGACATAATTAAGACTTGAGAGTCTGGCGACATTATATCTGCCTTAGTTGTTTTAGGTTGCACATGAGATGGATCTCTTTTCCAGTTTGCGCGTCTTATTTTAGGAAATGGGCGCTCTATTAATGAAGTGTCATCAGAATAGGCAGAGGAATCAGTGGACGTACTGGTAGAGCTACTTTTGTCGTTCATTGGTTGAAAATAAGTTCGAACTAGGCCTTTTACTATCTGACAACGGCTTTTGTGCAATCAGTGTGGCTCTTTTTGGGGATTGCAACGTGTGTTGATAGCTTTTGCCCTTCGCCTGGGAGCAGGCAACTTCCCCCGATGGACTACTTCCAATTCTTTTCCTTTTGTGCACTGGACCACATATGAATTTATGTAAACATACCTGTGTGGAAAGGTTCGCCTCAACACCAAGTCCGCATTCGTTTGACATATCATTGGCCTCAAAGTGCTCCGTAGTGGCATGAATCGTTGATGTTTGTAAATCCTTCTGATGGTTAATACTGCGATTATTGATGTCAAAGTTCATTTTTGTTAGGTCTTTTAGGAGTTTAATCGGCCACACTTATAGATCTCCTTCTTTCGTTTTCTTTGTGATCACTTTCATTTGTAGAATAGGGCACTTCATTAGCGCCAACACTGCTCATTAACTTCAAGCTACATGGTTTGTCATTGCTCCTTTGTGAAACACTTTTGCAAATCACAGATTCTATAGATGAGTTGGTGTTTAACACATTTCCTTTGCAGCCATCATGTTTTTCTGATACGTTTTCTAAGATCATTTTCCCACCATTTTGGGAACACATGCAGATATATTTTTCGCCAAACAGAGCCTGTCCTTGAACAGAGTTAGGATTTATTTGGTTCTTCAACTGCAGGACTCTCGCTGCCAAAACACACAATTGTGGTATTACATCGATCAATACAGGAACTTTAACTGTCGGGCTACACACATACGGATATTCCGAGCAGGAATAGTATTTGCAGGTGTTTATTGCCATTATTGACTCAAGAGACGGGGTGGGGCGCCAGCTGGTTCCAGGCTACTGATTGTTTCAACAGTAAAACAATCATTATTGTTGGGCAGAGTGCTTGCCACAATCGCACTGATCTCATCGCACACCTGCTCACACTCATCATTCACCCCGCCTGTGATTAAAAAGTGCATGCAGGCGGGGACACAAACCCAAAATTTGCTTTTTCTGTGGGGTTTTTTAGGTAACCATCGCTCTTATCATGGCTGTTGTGGTTATGCAGCTCGTTTCCAGAAAACATATCTGTTAAACATTTTTCTGAAATGTCAATAACTAAGGTATCCCTTACTTGAGTTAATGCAGATTTTCTTCTTGACGCACTCTTTACAGGAGCACATATGGTCTGTGTCCCACGCCGCAAACGAGACCGCGTCTGTGGCAGCTCCAGACTCTCCCCTTTTCCATGTATGGTCCCGGGGAAGCAAAATAATGAGATTTACCAAGGCGGTAGAAAACACTGCAAGCGACTCCTTCGACTCCAAGACACAAAGACTCTGTGCCGACTCTGAGGGTAATATCAGGGCAGCAGTACACTCTGGTGGGGCCAAGTTAACAGCCAGGACTTGTAGCTGCTCCCAGAGCGCAGCTCACGGCATCCACTTACTGACTATACTGCCAGAACCGTATATGTTCCCCCTAAACCGCTGTTTTTTACCCTTTATAATGCACCTGAACGAAAATTAACCCTTTATCCCCCAGCAAAACGCATTAGATGCCAAGTTTTTAGATGGAAAACATGTGATGGATTGGCATTAGATGCAATGGCATTAGAAGGAAAGACCAGATACCCAAGGGAAGTTACTTGCCGAGTTCCAAAAGGTCTAGAATGTGCCCAACACCAACCATTTTCTTAAACACTGAAGTAGCAAAAATAGAAGCCTAGACCCCTTTAATTCTCCTAAACAACTTCCATAGTATGGAGAAGATTTTGAATCAACTGTATACGTTTTAGAGAAACAAGACCATGTGTCAGCCTACAGAAAAGCAGCTCAATGGCTACCTGTGAGGGAAATGATTAAAAAATTCTCTCTATCACCCACTGCTGCCTCCCGAAATCCGCCTGCCTTACCTTTCACACAGAATTACCAAACACACATCATTCAAACTGACCAGAGCACTATACAGCCACCACCTGACCACCCCATGCTTTATGCGTAGGAAAGCTGGAGGCTTGAGCTTCCAAACCATTGCTCCCTGTCTCCACCAGTGCCTTGATGCATGTGGGTTTTGCACACTTTACAAATGTAAAAATAAATAAATAAGAACAAATCTGAAACCTTGGTGGGTATGACTTGGGCGAAGGAGGGATGTTCAGGTTCAGAACTTCTCTGATGATAGTGAGCCCACAAGGTCCTTGTGTGATGCTCAACCAGGCTTTGTGAGAAGAGTAAAGCCTTTCTCCCACAGCGGATACATGATGCCTGACTCAAAATCAAAACATTCATCCCATTGCAGTGCCAAGCTGATTTGGGGGCGACTGTCCTGTATGGTGGAAGGGGACACTGCTGGTTTTGTTCTAGAACAAAACCTGTTTTTCTTCTTGGTAACTCTGCCTGAAGTGGAGATGGAAGATCTGCCCTTAGCAGATTGTCTTGGCCTTAAAATGCAGCATATGGTTGATACCCTGATTTAAAGGGTGTCGAAATAGTGCTCAGAGTTGGCATTGAGAGAGCCATCTTACAGGGTTTGAAGGATCTCATCTGTGGACTGGGAAAATAAGGTTTTCCTGTCAAATGGAAGATCCAACAGTTTATCTTGGATGTTAAAGTGGTGAGAGGAAGTCTTCAGATAGGAGTGTCTGATTGCTGACTGAGAAATGAATGGCTCTGGATGCAGCGTTAGTGAGCTCCTCATTAACGTGGACCTACAGTAAAGCTTCTTCTTCTTTGCACTCAGCCTATCAACGTTGACTGGCTGACTCACTACCTTATCAGGCTGATCAGTAATGTCCTCCTCTTCTGTAGAACTCAGCTCGTCTCCCGGTTCCCTTTCCTCCTCACCTGAAGTCGAAGAGTAGTTCAGTTTCTTTCTCCTGACGTGTAGAGCGGGAGATATTTTCTTCTTCAAGAGGTATGGTCGGCCTCGAAAGGAAGCCACCGCGGCTCCTCACTGGAGGCACGGTGACCCCCCTCCGCGACGGACTAACAACGAAGTGAGGGGAAAAGCCAACGGTGTAAAAACCCCTCCGGAGTGCTGAAGCAAGCTGAACCAGAACCAGGAAAACTCGGTGAAACGCACACTGCGGATCCAATATGAGGTGAGTACGAAGAAGAGCAAGATCTGGAGACAGAGGTGTGAGCAATGACGAAATTCAGCAAGGGAGGAGGGATGAAGACCACACAGGAAGATGGAAGGAATACCAGAGCAGTCCAGGAACCACTGAAGGTAAAGCGGGAAGAGAGGCAGAATCCAGGGAGAGAGAGAGACCAGAACACAGGAGAAAAAGGAAGAAAGCGGGCGGAGCACCGCCAAGGAGAAAACGTAGAGGGAGCGAGAGCAACAGAGGGAATCCGATGTTGCAACGCGCCGACCGCCTAGTGTGGAAAGGATAAATACACGTAGGCGGTGGCCATGTTGGGAAGGAACAAGTTACTTACCTGTAACTGTTGTTCTCCAGCATGGGTCTGGCATGGATTCACATGCTCATGAATATTCCCCGTCGTCAGGCTGGGAATCCTCGGTAAAGAAAAAAAAACAGTATCAGTTTCGTTTCTGATCTGTCTTTCGTAGTAATAACCAATCACTGGTCTCTGCGTCATACTGACCACAGCCAATGACTGCCCTCTACCTAAGCACCGCCTCTGGCAGCCAACTTCAGATTTGGAAGCAGGTGAAGTGGCAGTATGACCAAGTGAAGAGCCGCAGAGGGGTAGGCGGGAGGGTTCGCATGTGAATCCATGCCAGACCCATGCTGGAGAACAACAGTTACAGGTAAGTAACTTGTTCCTTCTCCAGCATGGGGTCTGGCATGGATTCACATGCTCATGAATAAAGAATACATAGCAGTACACACATGCACAACCACGGGAGGTGGCAAAGGCTCAACATTAAGCATTACATCAAACTCAACATTAAGCATCTTACCTCCTCACCAGGCTCACCTCAGGCGAACAGGTTGCGCAGCACTGCTTGGCCGACCCTGGACTCCTCCCTGGAATCCCGATCGACGCAGTAGAATTTCGTGAAGGTGTGCGTCGACCTCCACGTAGCAGCCCTAAATATGTCCAGCAGGGGCACACCAGAAAGGAACGCTGTGGTAGCTGCGATCGCTCTGGTGGAATGGGCTCTCGGACGGCCAGGCAGCGGTCGGTTTGCCAACCGATGACAGTACATGATACAGCCGGAGAGCCATCTGGAAATGGAAGCCTTCGAGAGAGCCTTCCCCTGATTGACAGGTCCAAAGTTCACAAAGAGTTGTGACGTCTTCCGAAAACACTTCGTGCAGTCCACGTAGAACTTCAGCGCTCTAGCCACATCCAGCGAGTGCAAAGTCCTCTCAGCCGGCGACGGGAAGAACACAGGCAACACCAAGGGTTCGTTGAGATGGAAGTCCGACGGTACCTTGGGCATGAAGGAGGGGTGCGTCCTGAGCACTACCCTCGTGTCGTGAAAAGTCAAGTACGGGGCCTTGCAGGAAAGGGCCTGGATCTCTCCCACCCGTCGTGCGGAGGTGATGGCCACAAGAAACACTGTTTTCCACGACAGAAACTTCAACGGGGCCGAGTGCAGAGGCTCGAACGGAGGTCCCATGAGCTTGGTCAGCACCACGTTGAGCTCCCACGCCGGGGCCGGAGCCTTCACCGGCGGGAACGATCTGAACAGTCCCTTCATGAACTCTTTCACCAGACGATGAGACCACAAGGACGTCCGGCCCGTGGTTCTGGTGTATCGGGAGATCGCAGCAAGATGAATCTTGATGGACGCATGTGCCAGTCCAGCTTTGGCCAGCGTCAGCAGGTACGGCAGTACCTGGGGAGCCGTAATCCGTAGAGGGTTAATCTTCTGTGCGTGGCACCAGACAGAGAACCTCTTCCATTTGTGTCCGTAGCATTTAAGAGTCGAGGACACCCTGGCCTTTGCAAGAACCTCTCTGCAGTCGGCCGGTATGTCGTATCCTCCAAACTCTAGCGCTGCAGGAGCCAGGCCTGCAAGTTCAGCGATTTCGGGTCGTGGTGGAGGATGGCGCCTCCTTCCCTGGAGAGTAGATCCGCGTCCACCGGCAGCTTGATTGGCGGGGACGCTGACAAGTCCAGAAGGTCCGGGACCCATATCTGCCTCGGCCACGCAGGTGCGACGAGGATCATCCTGCACCGTGACCTCTTGAGCTGGTTGACGAGCCGGATTAGCTGTGGCAAAGGAGGGAACGCGTAGAGGAACAGGCCCTCCCAGGGGAACGAGAAAGCATCGCCCATGCTCCTCGCCTGGGGAAACCTGCTGGCGAACCTCCGGCACTTGGAGTTCGTCGCCGTCGCGAACAGGTCGATCTGGGGTGTGCCCCACCGTCGGAAGAGGCGATCCACTAGATCCTGCTGTAGTTCCCACTCGTGGCACGAGCGCAGCTCCCTGCTGAGTGAGTCGGCGATGGTGTTTTTTATCCCTGCCAGATGAAACTGCACCAGAAACATCCTTTGGGCGACGGCCCAATGCCACAGGTCCTGCGCCTCCTTGGACAGTGCTGGGGACCTGGTTCCGCCCTGTTTCCTGATGTAAAACATGGTGGTGGTGTTGTCGGTGAAGATCCTCACCACCTTGCCCTTGAGGGACGGAAGGAAGGACCTGAGGGCCCAGAACACTGCACGGAGCTCCAGGACGTTGATATGGAGGGACTTCTCCGTCGGGAGCCAAAAGGCCTCTCGCGTGCAGATTTTCGGTGTGCGCTCCCCACCCTTCCAAGGAGGCATCCGTGGTCACTGTCTCCTGGTGGTCTGGGGTCTGGAAGTCCATGCCCGCCGTCAGATGCGCGCGGGTGCCCCACCACCGGACCGCTCGGCGGAAACTCTCGTCAAGTGTGATCCTCTCCTCGAAGCCGCCCGTCATTTGGATCCAGCGCGCGTCCAGGAACTCCTGCAACGGGCGCATCCGGAGCCTGCACATGGGAATGAGGTAGATGCAAGAAGACATCATTCCGAGGAGGGACTTGATGGACCTCACCTTGGCCGCGTCGGAAACCAACATCCGCTGTACCTTGCCCAGGATGGACCTGGTCCTTTCCTCCGACGGGGAGGCCAGAAGGGACACTGTGTCGAGCTTCGCTCCCAGAAACAGTGCGTTTTGGGCGGGTACCAGGTGGGACTTGGCGTAGTTCACGGAGAATCCCAGGTCCGTGAGAAGTTGGACGGTCCTTGCCGTGTGCTCCACGGCGAGCTCCCTCGTCTTGGCTCGGATGAGCCAGTCGTCCAGGTAGGGGTAGACGTGGATCCCCTCGCGGCGCAGCTGCGCCGCCACCGGTGCAAGGCACTTGGTGAATACCCTGGGTGCCGACCGTAGTCCGAAGGGGAGGGCTTTGAACTGGTAGTGACGCCCTTGGACCACAAACCTGAGGAATTTTCGGTGCCCCTTTAGGATGGGAATATGGAAGTAGGCATCCTCCAAATCCAACGACGACAGGAAGTCTCCTTCCTCCAGCTGACCCAGGACGTGCTGGAGGGTGACCATCCGGAACTTCTGCGCCTTGATGAACTTGTTCAGACGTCGCAGGTCTAGGATGGGGCGCCATCCTCCCGTCTTCTTCTTCACGAGGAAGTATCTTGAGTAAACTCCGGAGCCCCGAAGCCTCTTTGGGACGAGTTTGATGGCGCCCTTCCTGATCATCGCCTTTACCTCCAGGAGAAGCTGAGGGACGTGAAGCTGTTTCCTGGCCACGGGGGGGACGCGCGGGCACCTTCTTTGAAACTCGAGCGCGTGGCCCCGGGCTAAGGCGTCCAGCACCCAACGGTCGGTGGAGATGGACTCCCACACGCAGACGAAGCTCGCCAGCCGGCCTCCCACCGGGGTGCTTCGGTGGGGGCCCGATCCCACGGCCGGTACAATCCTGTTTCGACGAGGCTTTGCCGCCTTGACCTCCTTGGCGACGACGGCGGGGTCCGCCAGACTTGCCTCGTCCTCTGTAGGCCTCCTGAGACGACGAGCGGGCCGCTTGACGGTAGGTGGAGAAACCGCCGCCGGAACCTTTGGAGGCGCCCTTGCCTCCGCTGCTCCAAAAGGGCGTCTGTCGTTGCTGCAGAACCCCAAGGGCCCGGGCCGTCTCAGTGTCCGCTTTAATGGCCTGAAGGGAATCGTCCACTGTTTTCCCAAACAGGTTGTTCCCATCGAACGGCATGTCCAGGACTCTGGTCTGTACGTCTTGACGGAAGTCCGTAGCCTTGAGCCATCCACGCCGCCTAAGGCACACGCCGTTGCCCAACTGGCGAAACCCAGTGTCGGCGATGTCCGTCGCAATAGTGATGGCGTGGTCCGACGCCATCTACCTTCCTGTAGGATCTCCAGGGCATCCGCCCTCTTCTCGTCCGGTAGGAAGTCCAGCAGGGGAGCCAGTTTGTACCATAGCTCCCTGTCGTAGCGGGCCACGATAGCCAAGGCGTTGGCCGCTTTAATCGTCGTCGCTGCAGACGAGATGACCCTGCGTCCCATAGCGCCCAATTTCTTTCCCTCGCCGTCCGGTGGGGAAGTCGATGTGGAGGCCGCACCCCCCCCCGCTTTCTTCCTGGCCGCCGCGGAGACGACGGAGTCCGGGGTAGGCTGCGCCCGGAGGCACAGGGGGGCCGCGTCCGGGACCCGGTACTTCTTCTCGTACCGGTCTCTTCTAGCTGGCGTCGTGGAAGGGTTCTTGAGGAGGGCGAGGCCCTCATCCCAAATGTCGTCCAGTAGAGGCACCGCGAGGACCGTCTTCCTTTTGGCCTCGCGCCATTGGTAAAGGAATCCTTCCTTTTTCTTCTCCTCAGGGCAGAGTTGGAAAAGCTCGGATGCCCTGGCGATCATGGAGTGGAACGATCCAATCTCGTCGGGCGGAGAAGCCCTGGTGGGAGGTGACGACGGTAGATCCTCGTCGTATACCTCGTTGTCCGTACCCGTCGCTGCCGTGTCAGTCCCCGTATCATCCCCTCGGGTGGACGGGGCGGAGGGCTAGACGGGGCGCGACGGCTGAAAAGGAGGTGGAGGGTGAATCCTTCTTTTCTTGGGCGGGGGAACACCAGAAGGTCCCGGTTCAGGATCCCCCGACGGGAGAGGTTCCTCCGTCGGCAACGGTAGTCTCGTCCTTATCTCTGAGCATAAGGACTGTATAGCCAACAAAATGGCCGCCGAGTTGTCTTGCGGCGCTGGCAGAGGGGAATCCGACGGGCGATCAGGGGCCCCGTCGGCACCCTCGATGATGTCGTCGTCACCTGCGTCGGGATCCATCCCGACGGGCCGGTCGGGCGGAGAAGCCCTGGTGGGAGGGCCGTGGCTTAAGACCTCGATCAGCTCTTCCTCCGAGGTTGAAGCCGAATCTACGACGACGCCCTGCCCCCCCCTTTTTCTTCCCCGCCGGATGGGCACAAAAGAGGACTCCCTCCGAGGTGGCAGGGAGACTCTGAGCCCCGAGGTTGCCACCACTGGTGAAGCCTCCACAGGCTGAGCCAGGGCCGCCGCGACAGTTTCGATAGAGGGCTTGGCCGGATGGATTAAGGCCTTCACCACCTTAGGTGCGCTCACCGCCTTATCCTTGAGGGGGGGGACACTGCCTCGCTCCCCCTCCGATGGGGCCTTCGAGCTCGACCGGGGCCTCTCCAGGAGCTTCGCCGGGTGCTCGCCCTTCCTCTTACCCGACCCAGAGCGTTGGCTCGTGGCTGAAGGTGCCGGGGAGGGTGCGCCCTGCCTGGCGCCCGTAGAGCCTGACCGTTCGGCGCTCCCGGTGCCAGCGGACTCGCGGTGCTTGGCCTTGTGTTGGACCCCCGTCGCCGGGGCGTCCTCAAAGGTCTTAGAAGACCGCTCGGATTTCTTCCTCTTCTTCTCGCCTGACGGGCTCTTCCCTTCCAGCCAGTTGGCGAGACGTTGATGGCGGTCCTTCATGGTCCGCTCCGACATATTGCCGCAAAACGCACAGTCCTTCTCCACGTGCGTCTTGTCCTCATGTAAGCAGTAGAGACAAAAGGAGTGTTCGTCCTCCTTAAAGACGTTCTGCAGCTGGCATCCAGGGCAGACCCTGAACAGCTTTCCGGGCGTCGAGCTTCCCTTCTCCTGGGCCATGTCCGGGCCTGAGAAGCTTCTGGAGTCCTCCAAAAGCGTAGCTCGATGAAATCTTCACCCTTGAGGGGCGTAGACGAATCCGACACGGGTCCCCGTTGATCGGATGGAGAGTCGGTGGAGCTTGAGGCTCTTTTGACCGTAAAAAACAAAGTTTTTGAGAAAAAACGTGAAAAAATAGCACTAACGCTCGAGAGCAATAGCACGAGGATCCCAACACATGAACGTGCGATAAAAATCTGAAGATGGCTGCCAGAGGCGGTGCTTAGGTAGAGGGCAGTCATTGGCTGTGGTCAGTATGACGCAGAGACCAGTGATTGGTTATTACTACGAAAGACAGATCAGAAACGAAACTGATACTGGTTTTTTCTTTACCGAGGATTCCCAGCCTGACGACGGGGAATATTCATGAGCATGTGAATCCATGCCAGACCCCATGCTGGAGAAAGATTAGAACGCTAGCGTCGTCAAGGAGGAAACGTGACGGCACAGTTTAATGGCGGCCAAGTTTCCACCTCTTCCACAGCCGCCAGCGACCCGCGGTCGTGACACAGCCAACCAAAAGAAGAGCTCTATCTGCACTTCAGGAGAACGTAAATGGTCAAACCTTTTCAGACCTTTTCAATTCTAAATATTATATCCAGCTACAATAGAAGCAACATTCATCTAACAGAGTGATACTGTGGCATTTTGACAAAATGTTTTGCCCTATGATTCACCAAGATTTTGAATCTTTGTCAAAGATTGCAGATGGATTCTCAATTGGGCCCTTGCTCACTGCTGGCGAAACCACTAGGAATTGGGCTGGAAGTTCACCATAATGACAAAAGCTTTGTCCTCAGGAGATTTATATTTTGAATCCAAAAATGTAGAAACTATGGGCTCTGAAAGAAGGCTCAACCTATTTAGCACTACCTGCTCCATTATATAGATTTCCATCAACAGAAGTCGTCTATCTGCCGTGGAGGAAGACTACCTTGAAAAATGGCCTGAGGCGGCAGGTTTTACGTGCAGCAGCAATTCAGGGATTGCATTGCATTGGCCATTACCGAATGATGAAATTGCCTTGGGGAATGAATGGGAAATTCATTCTATTATTCTGAAGTATCATGGTCATTATCAATCCCTGGAACTTTTGGAAGAGGAGGTATATAACTGCAGGTACATTAGTTGGTATCAATGAAGAAACAGTGGCAGTGAGCCCCCTATCGGAGTAAACTCCTTGTGTGAAGGTTTTGAGGCTAAAACTTCGAAAAATGATGTGGAATGACAGTTTTTCTTGTCAGCATTTGTAATAGACTCAACCATAGCCACAGGGTGTGGGGCGCAGAGGGGCTGCAAGTAGGCCCTTCCTCTAATGAGGATGTTGGGGGACTTGGAAGTGTCAAGAATAGTGGAGAGGTTAGCCCTAGGCAAGGAAGGAGTGATCAAAGTGTTGACAGTTTTTGGTACATATTTAAAACTACAGGCTAAGTACCGGCTTGTTTGTTAAAAAGATTGGGCCAGAATTCCAAGATGGCCGCCGTGCATATAGGCGGGTGAAGAGTGGGCTCCTCCTGCATGCCTCCAAGAAGAAGAAAAATGAAAG
This sequence comes from Ambystoma mexicanum, assembly GCF_040938575.1. NCBI lineage: Eukaryota > Metazoa > Chordata > Amphibia > Caudata > Ambystomatidae > Ambystoma > Ambystoma mexicanum. The sequence goes on along the minus strand of NC_090940.1, from coordinate 418,573,425 downwards.
TCCTGTATTAGCAGTAAACGATGGTCACACTGCCCTTTATGATCCAGGCGATTGAGGAGTAAAATTATAACAAAGGAAATGCTAATGGCAGACTGCAACCGCAGCGAGAAGTCTAAAGGGCGTGGCTACTCAAGTGTGGACCAACGCGCTGAGCGGAGAAAGGTGGATTCGTGATAGAAGCCACTATTGGGCCTGGCAGTCCTCGACTCAGTGTATGTTTTGGGTCTTGCTGATGGCCAAGGAGCGAGGGACTGCTCGTCACATAAGGAGCCTTTAGAAACAGTGATCATATTTTCAAGGGGTCCGCAAATCCCGATCTACAGTCATTGAAAGAAGCAACCCCCCATTGTCACAGAGCTGAGGACTTGGGCATTATTTGGTTGCAGGTGGGCTGTCATACATCCAGGAAAATACTCAGTTGCACTACTTGCAGCGCATTACAAAGGGTGAAGAGCTCTTAAGAATACATAAGCACAGAGAGTGGTGGTGAGCTGCTATTACTAACAAAGGAAATCAAACTAAGTACAATGGGTCCCATACTGCATGTATACTACCAGTAGGTTTCCTCATTCAAGGAGGAATTCCGGCAAAGGCACTTGTGACGGCTGACAGCATATTTATCAACAACGAGATATAACGGACCCCAGGCGAAATATGGGGGAGGAGATTAAACAAAACGAGACAAGCCTCATTCTACAATTGGGACGGTAATGCATGCAAGGACAAGGGTAAGTCGAGCAATAACCTGGATATTGGGGGTTATTTGAGTATTACAGGTTATTGGGGATGAACCTATATATAGAGAGTAGAGCGATAGAACAGTGAATGATCCGGAGAAAGATCCCATACTGATTGCAGTAAGCAAACACATGACCACAACTGTGGCATGGTAGAACAAAAGGACGCCAAAAGATAACAAACCAATTGACGACAGGGTACATCCATATGCTTAACTAGAGAATAGAAGAACAAGTTACTTATCAACTGGTAATGTTCTTTCGACTGGATGTTCCTCCAACGTGTTCTTCATCTTTGACATGTAATGTCCAGTTTCGGCTGCTTCAGAAACATTTTTCGGCAGAGGGCGCCCTGCGTCAATGTTATCGAGTCGATGTCCCTCGAAGGCCTCCTTAGAGGGTGACGTCATCAGATGTTATAAGTAGCACGCACATCGCCAGTTGGCCTCAGTTCTGTTTTTACACTCCTCGTCTAGCAGATATGCCCATAATATGGGCCAGACAGTACTCAGTCATGTTTGAAAGAAAGCTGTAATAGCATGGGAATTCTACAGAGGGGATGGGTAGGTTGGGAGGACGATGAGGAATACGTTGGTGGAACAACCAGTCGAAAGAACGCTACCAGTTGGTAAGTTGTTAGTCCCAAATATGAGGCTACTGCAAAGAAATGAAGACACACCAGTCACGAGGAACAAATATATAAACAGTTTATTATCGCTTAACTGGACCCAAGTTATTCAATGCATGTACAGGCATGGAGAAGGTGAGCTAAGACATGGGGGAGTGAGCAAACCTTATACACTTAGAACACCATGGTGAATTCCTGCTAACCCATCACGTGATGAGTGTTCATGACCTACAGATGTGGGCATTTGACCATAGCAACATATGCTGGAGCGCTCTGCGTCATCTCGCAGACAATTTACTGTCTGGGAAGCAGAGCGGAGTGGGGTGTAGGTGTATATCGTGTTCCTAACACAAGGTAACATTCCTTGCGCTACTTTATCTATGTGATTTCTAGACTAAAAGTTCAGACTGTATTTCTACTTAATAGCTCGGTCTTTTCCGAACAACATGTGCTATAAATTGTGCTCCATTTTAATCATCAAGATGCACATTCAGAATTAGCTGCGGAAAGGGGCGAGAGAGCCCAGGAAGACAGGAAGGCACCTAATTTACAGATCAGCTACGTTCGTGCCAGTACTTCAAGGCTCCAAGTTAAAGACAAACAATTTGCTCAGCAGTTTCAGCATTCCTGTGCAGGGGCATGTTTGAGGAGCTTTCTGAAGCAGTGACTTGGTGAATCTTTACCGAGTTCGGAATGAAAACTCGGGAAAGAGAGCAAAACGACCAAGATGGCGTTCGAGACTTGTAATGACGTGATTCAATGTGTGCGCGCTTAGGCCAACATTATAATATGGAATGGATGTGTTTTTACAAAGTAACTTGCTCTTCGAATGGATTGTGTCCTCCAACGTATTCCTCATCTTTGACAGACTCCCAAAGCAGTATCCATGATAGGCAGAGGGTGAAGAATGTAGACATGCGGAATTCTTTTCTTAATTTTTTTAAAGGGCAGAGTAAAGGACTGCCTTACAAAAAGCAACATCCTGAGCATGGGAAGTATCCAGAGAATAATGCTTAGTAAACGTGTGTATCGATGACCACGTTACAGCATCACAGACGTTTTTAATAGGGACACCCCTTTGCAGGGCTGTCGATGTGGCCATGCCTCTGGTGGAAGGAGCACGCAAGCCCTCAGGAGCGTCCTTGCCTGCCAGTCTGTTGCATTCAGAAATAGTGAGGATGATCCACTTCGACAGGTCTTTTTAGAAACAGCCTGGCCTAGTTTGTGTCCTGTATACCCCACAAAGAGCTGGTCGTCCACTTTCAATTTGGACATTCTGGAAATATAAAATCTTAATGCTCTCCTAGGGTCCAATTTATGAAGCCTTTCCTCTTCCTTACTAGGATGCGGAGGAGGATAGAAGGCTGGCAGCGCAATTTTCGGACTTAAGTGAAAGTCCTAAATTACCTTAGGTAGGAAGGAGGGTTTCACCCTCAAGACAACCCTGTCCTTGTGGAATATAGTAAAGGGTGGCTTGGAAGAAAGTGCCTGCCACTTGCTCACTCTACGTGCAGATGAAATAGCAACCAATAGTATTGTCTTAAACGTTAACAACCTCAATGGACATGTGTGCAAGGGTTCAAATGGGGCACACATCAGGAATTTCAAAACCAGGTTGAGGTCCCAAACCGGAACCTGAAAAGTAGATGGCGAGAAAACATTTGTGAGCCCTTTTAGAAACTGAGTGACAAGTGGGATCTTGAAATAGGAGCATTCCTTGGATGAGCGCTTAAAGATTGAAAGCCCTGCCAGGGCACCTTAATGGTTCCAACCTGAAGACCTTTGTGTGCTAATGAAAGCAAAAAGATTAGAACATCCGGAGTTGTACACTGAAAAGGATCAACATTCTTTTCTCTACACCAGTCGCAAAACATATTCCAACGGCAACGGTATAGAGACTTGTGTTGCTGACCTTCTGGCCGAAAGTAACACCTCCATCACGTCATCCGGGAGGTCCTAATCCTTGTACCCCAACCTATCAGAAACAAAGTGTGAAGGCTGAGAGTCTTGACCTCTGGATGGAGATCCCACCATCCTTTCGTGAGAAGATCCACTCTTTGTGGAAGACGTATCGGAGGACAGATGGACATGTCCAGAAGGTCCAGGTACCAAGTTCTCCTGGCCCAATCCAGGGCAATGAGTATCATGTGGGTCCCGAATCGTCTCAACCTCCTGATTACTTGATGAATGACGGGGACTGGAGGAAATGCTTACAGTAGTGGGAATTCCCAATCCACCACAAACGCGTCTCCTATAGCTCCTCTCAGAGGAAATTCCCTTGAGCAGTACAGCTCGCTCTTCCGGTTCACACCAGTCGCAAACGGATCCACTTGAGGGGTTCCCCAAAGGGCAAAGATTTCTTGAAGGACTTCCTGAGCTAGTTCCCATTCGTGGGAGACTCTGCCCTGCCTGCTCAGAGCGTCCACCGCTGTGTTCTCCTCCTCGGCTAGGTGAACTGCCCATAGGGAGATTCCTTCTTGTATTGCCCTGTACCAGAGCTGCATTGCCTCTCTGTACAGAGGTAGTGACCCTATGCCTCCTCTCTTGTTGAGGTAGTGCATGGCCACCATACTGTCCATCATTATCAGGACATTCTTTCCCCGTACAGACATCAGAAAAGCCTTCATCGCTAGTCTGATTGTTCTCAGCTCTAAAAGATTGATGTATAGTTTGGACTCCGATGGAGACCAACGATTGCCGATTGTCAAATCGTTGGTGTGAGCTCCCCACCCCGTGAGTGAGGCGTATGTCACTACAGTGATCTCTGCCCATGGTTGCCAAAAGGGTTCTCCCTTCAGAATCTTTTCCTCGCAGGCCCACCACAGAAGGTCCTGGGCAACTCTGGTTGGAATCTGAAGTCAGTCCGACATCTTGCCCGAGAACTGGGACCATTGTGTCCTGAGAGCCCACTGAAGGGATCTCATCCTCAGGCGGCCCTCTGGCACCAGACAAATGTAGGGTGCTATGAGGCTGAGCAACGTCAAGAATGTGAAGGCCGGAAGACTCTGGGCACCCTGGAATTTTGTCACCATCTAAAGAATGTCTTGAGCCCTCACCTTGGGTGGTGAGCACTTTCCCAAGGATGTGTCTAACACAACCCTGATGTACTGGAGTTGCTGGGAAGGTGCCATATAGGACTTCTTGTAAATGAGGGAGAAGCCCAGTTTGTGAAGGGAGTGGCAGGTAATGCTGAGATGATCCAAGGCTTGTTTGGGAGAATGCGCCCTGATCAGCCAATCGTACAGTTAATGGTAGACGTGAATCCCCTCTCTCCTGAGATGCCACCACCACCATCAGTTTGGTGAATACCCTCGGGCGGAGGTCAATCCGAATGGCAGGACCCGAAACTGATAGTGCGAGCCACCAACAGCAATCCTCAAGTATTTCCTGTGCGGAAGATCGATTGGCACATGCAAATAAGCATCCTGAAGGTCCAACCAATCCTGAAGTTGGAGGTCCCAAAGCATCTGAGATAGAGTGAGCATCTTGAATTTCTCCTTCCTGAGGAACTTGTTCAAGTATCTCAAGTTCAAGATAGGTCTAAGTCCCCCGTCCTTTTTGTGAATCCGAAAATATGGGGAATACAAACCCTTGTTACTCTCCGCTACAGGCACTGGTTCTATAGCGCCTTTCTCTAGCAGAGTCAGGATTTCCTGCACAAGGAGCAGATCGATCCGGAATCCTCAAAGAGTGTTTCCCCGGTGGATTGGTCTGAGGCTCTTTTAGAAAAGGAAGGCAGTAACCATGGACTATTGTTTCCAGAGCCCAAGCATCTGAAGTAATGCATCACCATTTTTCTAGATGCTGAGACAATCTGCTCCCCACTAGCGAGCCGTGGCTCAAGCCCTCCGAGCGGTTTTGTAGCGACTGCAGCAGAAGCCAAATGGCAAAGAGGCTGCTGCTTGAGCTGGCTTGGCACCTCTACCTCGTCCACCACAATGACATTTTCGTTGGCCTCTTTGACTGGCCATTCCCCCTCGCACTTCCAAATGAGCAGTAGTAGCGAAAAGATCTACCCCTCCAAGGTTGTCCGCTAGTACGAAAAGGCTGAGGTTGCCCAACAGCAGTGCCTAAAGACTTGGCTGCCGCTTTAGAGGTCTGCAACTTCTCAAGGCTCTCGCAAGCCTTGCTGCCAAAAAGATGAGACCAGTCAAATAGCATGTTGAGAAGTCCAGCCTGCACATCAGGTTCAAAACCCGACTTTCGCAACCACGCAAACCTGCGTGTCACGGTGCTCTTAGCCATGGAACTGCTGACGCTATCTGTAGAATCCAACCCAGACTGAAGGGACTCGCACATGGCTTCCTTGCCGTCCTGAACAACAGCCAGGAAGCCGTCCCTTTCTTCCCCTTCGGGAATATGCTCTGCCGCCATAGAGATGCACACCCACAGAGTACGGAAATGTTGCCAGGGCACAAGTGGAGTTGGGCGATTTCAACGCTATACTCCCTGCTGAAAATACCTTTTGCATCCATCCATCCATCCATCCATCCATCCATCCATCCATCCATCCATCCATCCATCCATCCATCCATCCACGCGCTTATCGTCCCCATCAGGAGGCATGGTAGGGTATGTACGCGGTATCCGGTAATTGCATTGTCAACCAAAGCACCGACAGCCAAACCATCTAAAAAAAAAAAAAGCATTGAATGCATTTTTTTAGATGGTAAAGAGTTTAGTTTCATAAAAATGGGTCTTAAAGGTTAAAAAAAGGAAGGTTGGGGGGACCTCCCCATTATAAAAAAAAATGCACTAGATGCTATTTTTTAGAAGGTATGGCATTAGATGCTTTGGCTGTCGATGGAATTACTATAAACCAGGGAACGCTGCCTGTTTTGAGGTATCCGTGGCTGCCTGGACCACCTGACTCTCTGGAGTGGGGTGTGTTGACAGGTAGCCGGGGGCACTACTGGAGGGGCAGTATTTGCTTGTAAGAGACTTATTAACCGCCAGATTAGTTTTCAGAGTTTCACAATTCCTGGCCACCCTTTTTTGCAGAGACACATGGAAAGCTAACACTGGATCCGTAGGCAGACCCTTGTCCAAAATGTCAGTTAGATCATCCTGATCATAATGCACAGGAGGTCTAGACTAGCCCAAATATTCCACAACTCTAGACATAAGTTGTCTGTACGAGGAGTCAGTATGCTCCCTGGGTCTGGATTGCCGAACTCCAGCTCAGGAGAAGTGTCTATACCACTCGCATTATGCAAAGTATCACAGAGATCCTGCATCCTGCTCTCCTCTGAAATCAAGCATTCAGTCACATTAGGGGTCCCAAACTGGGCATCATCCTCATCCAAACGCTCTTCCTCCTCAAAAATGGAAGCGAGGACTTAAAAAAAATCCTTTTTCAGTAGAGGGTGCATAGCTTTTCTCTGGTGGGGTACCCAGAGGCTTGGAAATTGTCGAAGACTTCCACTTAGCCACCACCTTCTTTGGAGGGTTAACAGTCACTGGGGGCGGCACCGGTCCAACTAGCGTCAACGTCGACAGTGGCATCAAAGGCATCGAAGGCCGGACAGGGGTCGAGGACCCGACGGGCACTATCAATGACCGTGGCTTCGAGGGCTTTGAAGGTCTTGACGGCTTTGACCTCTCTCCACGTCTCGAGTGATCCTTCGATACCTTGTCCGAATGAGGCCTCAAGGGCTCTCTATGTGGATCACGCTGTTCACTCGGGCTCGAGGGCGCGCGAGTATCCGGCCGAGACTGCTCCTTGCCGGCTTCCACAGAAGGCGCGGTCATAGCCTGTCCCGGTTTATCAAAGATTATAAGCATTTCCACACGGAAAGCCTCCCATTCTGCCGGTGTCGACTTCTTGGAAGGGTCATGTCACCCTCTCGGGGGTATCGCCTGACGAAGATGAGGAAGGCCACCGGCGGTGCCTTCTCCTCAATCTCTTCGACGAAGAAGATTGGTGGGACCCACTCCTAGAGCGGTGGGCCTTCTTCCTCCGAGGAGAGTTGCCTCTCGACTCATCGGTCGAAGGCCCAGCAGGTTGAGACTTCTGGGGTTTGGAAACCTTGCCTTCCTATAGCTTCCCTTTCGTTCCCTGAAGGTCTTTCCCGTCATGGATTGACACTTGGAGCACGTATCCGTATCGTGGCCCTCGCCGGGGCACCACAGACGGACATGATGCAGGTCCGTGATGGACATCTTGGAGTCGTAGTCCCGGCATTTCTTGAATCCAGACCGAGGGGTCATCGGAGTAGAAGACGAGAACATATTCGAAAAACAAACAGCAAATACTTTCACAAGTACGAGGCATGCCGAGTTTCTCACAAATCAAACGCGTCTGTGGAAAAACAGAACTGAGGCCAACAGGCGCAGTGTGTGCTACTTATAACCGATCCGATGATGTCACCCTCAACGGAGGCCTTCGAGGGACATTGACTCTACGCCATTGACGCAGGGTGCCCTATTCCAAATAAATGTTCCAAAGAAACCGAAGCTGGACATTACATGTCAAAGATGAGGAATATGTTGGAAGACACAATCCATTCGAAAGCAAGCTACAAATGCATACATTGTGATTGGACTTTTAAATGTACCCCTCATCCACTCTGGTAACAGTCAGCGAGAGACTTAATAAAATTCTATGAGTTCTAAGAGAACAGTGAGCAACCTGAGACCATAGATTTGCCATACAATGTCCCGGAATAAAACCAAAGAGCCAGCATCTACCCCCAAAGTCCAGAAGAAGAAACAACAGGAGGGGACGATTTCAAAAGGATGGCACAAAGATGGTGAATAGAGGCCTACTGAGGGAGGTCTGACCATCCCTCAAGAAACTACTCAGTCTCCACTACCAAAGATGCAGTCGGAAAGAGACTCGACAACAGAGACAGCAATGCTTCAATGACTTTAAGGACCAGATCACTAAAATGCTTCAATATCAACTTACCCTCATAAGAACTGAAATTGCGCAATCCTTACAGGAGGTGAAAAGCGATAAATAATTTGGTGGAACGAGTTGAAACAAATGAATCAGCAATCCAAGAAATAGGGGAAGGCATTCGTAAAATAGATCTATTAACGGATCAGTTGGCAACGGCAACTCAAAACTTTGAACTACAACTGGAGGATCTAGAAAATAGAACTAGAAGATCCAACATCAGGATTAAATTACTTCCAGAGATGATGGAGGATAGGGAAATGAGATCAATGATGCAACAGGTGTTGGCTGCTCTAATAGAATTGGAAAACGGAGAAGAGGTCTTGATCGACCATATATATAGGGTCGGTCCAAAACGCAAAGAGCCTGGAGCAAGGCCTACGGATGTGGTTGCTGTAATCCAAAAATATGATCAGAAAGAATCTATTTTGTTGGCTGCAAGGAAAGCAGCCCCCATCAAAGTCAACGGGTCAGAAATTAATCTATTTCAAGACTTAGCGCAGGCAACCTTAGTGAAGCGAAGGTTGATGCGTCCAGTGGTACAAGCCCTAATCAAAATCAGGTTTGTTATAGGTGGACATTTCTTTTTGGACTCTTGTTTACATGGGATGGACAGCATCATCGCGTTAGGTTGTGTGAAGAAGGATTGCGGATCTTGAAATTGTCAGACGACAAAGGAAATCAGCCAAAAGACCCTTGTAAATCCTCCGAAAAATGAAGATTCAGAAGATGGGAATGGACTAAACCAACTCGAGCAAAAACATTTTGAACAGGGTTCGAAGGAAACAGATGGATGACGTCTTCCATGGCAGTGGTGAGGGGTGATATTACTATAGATAAAATTGTGTCAGAATATTATTATATGTCTAACAACTATAAAAATGTAATTCTGCAATCAACAGGCGGCGGGTAGTAAAGTTGAAAGGAGCAATATGTTTTGATGTGTTAATTGGAGGGGGCAGGAGAGGGATCGTTTCTTCTCAGCGCTTGGAATCAGGGGTGCAGGGTGGATGTAGACCTGCACAACTCATATCTACATGTGCTCGACCTCCACGGAATGATACGTGGAAGGATGGGAAAGGGGTTGGGCTCAACCCGGGAGAAGGTAAGGACTAGTGGGGGGGGGTAAGTGAGAGAGGGTTTGGGGTTATGTTGTGGGGGAAAAGTTCCAGAGGGTTAGTAGTGGGTGGTCGGGTAGCTACCAGAAGTATGAAGGGTGTAAAATGTTTAAGATGGGAGGAATGAGAACTCTACAAGTCTTGCCCTTGAATATTAGGGGCCTGAATTCCCGGTTAAAAGACACAACGTGGGGTTGTTTCTGAATCGTGAGAAACCTGATTTAGTTAAATTTCAGGATACGCATGTGTCAAGGGGAGATGCAAACAAACAAACTATATGGCTATTCACATATTGTTCAATCCAATGACAAGGGAAAGAAAGGAGGGGTTTTAATAGACTTCAAAAGTTGGGTAGGCCAGACCATATTGGCACAAGAGAAAGATAAAGATATCTATTTGTTAAAATTCAACTGGGAAGAAAGCACTATACGATTGCAATGATTTATGCTCTAAACATGGGGCAAGATGTGTTTCTACAACAAACAATGGCTAAACCTGAACGGTTTGCAGAGGGACAAATCATACACACAGGGGATTTTAATATGGCTTGGGATCCCCAGATGGATAGGAGGAAGGTAACATTGACAATGCAACGGTCCCCAACACAAAAATTAAACAAGTCTATGGTTGACCTATCGTTGATCGATGCTTTGAGAGAAATCCACAGAGGGGACAAGGGGTATACATTCTATTCATCGGTTTATTGGATATTCTCTAATGTAGACTATGTGTGTGTTTCTGTATCATCTTTTGGATAGATACAACAGATGGAAATGGGCCCAATAGCTTTATCTGACCATGCACCATTAAAAGTGATAATTACATATGGAACTGAAGGGACAGAGATAATTGATAATTTCCGGAGCACATAATCAAAGACCAAGCGATGGGAGAAGAAATTCGGGAAAAGATTAAAGAATACTTCAAACTAAATGGAACCCAAGGTACCCCTGATAAATGGGTTTGGGATGCATTCAAAGAATGCATAAGGGGAGAATTTATTGTAAGAAAGGCTCAAAGGAAAAAAAGCAATAACGACAGCTCAACAGGAGTTGGAAATTAAATTAAAATCAATTATGAAGGAAATGAAAACAAATCAAGGGGTACAAATTCAGAAAAACCACAGGTACCTAAGAGGACAATTCGATTGACTGCAAACAAGGCAGGCAGAGAGGGCTCTATTATATTTAAGGCAACGCTACTATAGCAAAGCTAATGTTAGGCAGAAACCTGTGCAGTTCCCTTAGGGACCACTGCAAAAGATTTAAGACTGCAGGTGTTAGCAGTAAACCCACTTGGTAGCAGTCTGTACCTCCCAGATTTACCTGGTAGCTGTGGCTGAGCAGTCAGACTTCCCTCAAGAAGAGTTAGGCAGCATGCAAAGTATACTCAATAGGCACTCGGATACAATAATACAAGCAAACACTGACCAGAGCTTTGGTATCAAAGTATTTAATTATTTATTTATAAACACACAGTTGAAACACTCCAGCACTCTTATCGTAAAATATTCTAAACACAGTTACTATTATGATATATACACCCCTTTTTCCCTTATTAGAAAATCACAGTAAGACACCACTTATTTTCATACAGAGGTGAGCGCTTAACTAGATTGCACTATACTAAGGTTGTGAAAAAGGGAGGGAAAAAGACAGAATATGCAGGATTACACCACTCTACGATTCAGGAACACTATTAGCAAGGCAGAGAGCAAAAAGTCACTGGTGAGCCAAAGTCCAAAGGCTGGGCCCACTCTTAGAGAGAGCAGAGCACAAATGCGCCCAAGATCACACAGTTACACTAGGCTTAGAAAGTCTTGCAGAGAGTTCAGAGAAGAGTTTAGAGAGGCTTAGAAAAGTTTAGCCAGGGTGTCCCAGACTAACCCAGGTTCGAAAGCCGGGGGCTAAATCTACCCCGTACAGTCGGTTGCAAGGGAAGCCAGGCGGGGCACGGTATCTTAAGTGGGAAGGATCCTCCAGCTGTGGCAGTTGTTCCTGGTAGTGGTTGCAAGTTGCGGCGTCGTCCAGGGGAAGTGAAGATCTCGACGTGGAGGAAAGATGCAGGTCGTTGCACTACCAGGGCAGAAACCAGTCGCTGAGTTTTCCGGTAAAAGGTGGTACTTTTATCTCGCGGTCGTGGTAAAACGTGGTATCCCGGTTGCCGGGGTGCTTAGCACGGACAAGGCGGCCACGAGATACGTCGGGAAAGCGAAAAGACAGTGAAACTGGTTATCCCCACCAGTCAAAGGAAGAAGACTTTCCGGCGGGAGATCTCCTCTGTCATTGGGAAAAGTGGTGAGACGGTCCAGCAGGGCTCCACTGGTCGTGGTGTCGTGGCAGGCTGGCTCAGCTTCTCCCTCGTCGGATTCTTAGGTCCTGTGGCGACTTCTGAAGTTCCAGTCCCCAAAGCCCTGCTTTTATGCAGCAAACCCCCATTCACTCAGCCTAGCTGTCACTCAAACATGCTAAGTGGTGAGCCGGCCGGCTCACCACTTGGGCCAATCGGGATGGAGTGCGACTTGAGTTGCCTAGGCAACTCAGTCCAGGGTGCCTAAATTCCCCTCCACCCCGCCTAAGTACCCCAGACATAGTGGCACCACTTTGGAGGGCTTCTGTGGAGAAGCCCGCCAAAAAGTGGAACAAAGGGCTCGACTTGGGTTGGAGTCACAGAAGAGAACACAAACGCCATTTTAGAATCAAGTTTTGGCAAAAAATACCAACCGGAGAATTAATATTAATTAAATAAACCGGCGGTATGTTCGAGGCTACCTTAAATAATTAAATAAAGATAGTAGCCTAAAACAATGGGAAATCCCATAGGGAAATATTCGCGGTTGAATATAAAAAGTAGTATCCACTGCCACCAGCCAAAACTCGATCAGGGGGGACGGAGATGTGCCCCCTCGACTAACAGACCCTGGGGCAATCGAATTGCCCCAGCCAGTACGTCCACAATATGATGGTTTGTACTGGTTCTGTTCAGAATTTAAGACTAGTAAAGTCAATGGTGACTTTACATGCACTGGGAGACAGTAGTCAGTCCCAGGGTATGGAGTCTATACTGGGGGGTCACTATGACACACCTGTGTTACTGCACGGAGGGTGCTGTGTAACACACATCACAAAAACACATGAAACCCTATGGAGTAAAAGACCCCATAGCCCATTAAACACATCTAGATTCAAGGAAACACACTCAAATCATGTCCAAGAGTGAGGGTAAAAGAGTCACTCTTGGCAGGAGAAAAAAAATAAACCCCAAAAATCCAGCAAAGCTGCTGGGGGACTCACTAGGTTGGAAATTCAGCCTAAACAGAGAATTCTCCCTAAAAGCTAACAAGGCTAGTTCCGTGTTGGCACATCAGGTAAGAATGAAAGATGAAGTTATAACTATCCGTACTATCAAGTCACTGCAAGGGAAAGTCGGCTCTTCCTCTAAGCACATAATAGATGCTTTTAACTAATATTATTCGGCACTATATACTTCGGATTGTCCGGATCTTGAAAGGCAAAAGGCGTATCTGGGACGATGCCGGTTAAACAAATTAGAATTAGCTGACAGTAAAGAGTTGGAGGGTCGAATTACATAAGAAGTTAGAGAAGCAATGTCATTGCCCTTCTGTAAGGCACAAGGACTGAATGACTTTACAGCAATATTTTACAAAACGTATAGTGAAGACTTATCCCGGTGTTGAATTCACTATTTAATTCTTTTAGGGGAGAAGGTATTATTACGTCCCTCAATGGAAGAAGCAAAGGTGGTGCTTTTCCCAAAGCCGGGGAAGGATAAGACCCAATGTGGTTCATATAGACCCATAGCTCTCATTAATATGGACGTTAAATTGTACACTAAAATACTGGCAACCAGACTAGGAAGAGTAGTACTTGTACTGATAGACCCAGATAAATCTGGATTTGTGACGAGTAGGCAAACTTTCTATAATACTCAATGAGTGGCCCATATAATACGAAAAATCAACAAGGCGGAACTAACAGCAGGGGTACTTACACTTGATGCCGAGAAGGCATTTGAACGAGTTGAATGGTCCTTCTTCTTTATGAGCTTTAACAGCAGAGTTGAAACAATTTGGCGAAGTAGCAGGCCTATGAATCAATATGCAAAAATCAGGGGGGCGCTCAAGAGCCTGAGCGAAGGTGGCCGCAGGTCGCTAAAGCTCTGTGTTAGCCCAACATCGCACCATGTAATTTACCCTCTCAGACCCTCGGAAAGCTACTCAAAAAGCATCCGCGAGTAGCAGACACCTATCGACACAACCTCTGAGAATACTGGCCATCTACATGGAAGCCAGGGTGCCATCCGCGCCGCCGAAATGTGCCAGGCACTGAGGGCCCCACAGAAACACTCCCACGCACGCACACAGATCAGACGGAGGTGAAGTGCGGTGAGGCTGTGGCAAAACGCCCCCACTAGACCTGTGCAGGACCCGCGTCCTGGTGAGGGATCGAGGGGTGTGCCCCGAAGCCATCCAAACCGTTGTACACCCAGCACTGGAGGATCCGAACTGGAGGGACACATTGCTCGGAGGCTTCCTGCCAACTCACACCCAGCCCTGACCCCGCTGAGCCAGAGAGACGCCCAACCTCGCATATAAGGAGGCCAACCCAGGGGCCGCTGGGCACGCTGATCCAACATCCAGCACCGGCTCGGAAGGAGTGGACTGGCGGACATCCAAGGTGAGAAGCAGTCCCAAGGGGCAGACAGCACAGGAGGGGAGTGCGGACTGGCCCTGGCGGAATGTCCCCCTAGACCTGGGGAGCCCCTCTGGTTACTGCCTAACACTCCCGCTCTGCCTTGTTCAGACCGGGTGGCACATGAAGGCGCTCTCTATGCACCCCCATACCGGAGCAGAGGAGATGCCACAGCACAGTAAAGGCCAACGATCGACAGACAGGCATCTCCCCAGGCGAACCGACAACCCCTGCCATGGGAGGAGGCATAGGCCTCAGCCTCTGGATCCCCCCTACCTACCCAGCCCCTGCATCCCACCTGGTAAGGGACGGCCCCAAGAAGATCTGGGTGACACGCCGCTCCAGCAGGGGAGGATCCCCGGGCGGGCGGGGTGAGGAGAACTGCCCAGGGGCGGCATCAGAGAAAAGGTAGCGACTCAGGGAACCGGCTATATATGATCCCGCTGCCCGGAGGGATGGTGGCAAGTGGATGAGGAGCCTCCGAAGCAACTACGCCTCTAAACTACCCAGTGGGCCTCCCTGCCCCTGGCTACTGTGGGACGTAGGCCCTGAAGTCTAGCACCAGAGACCCCTAGTCCCTATAACGCACCTCAGGACAGAACACTCTCTAGGCCCGGTCAGAGGGCTGACCACAAATAAGGAGCACATGCCCCACCTTCTATCAAAGGGCCTAGGACTTCCCTGCAACAAATACTGCACCTAATGGGACAGAGGGAACAGCATCCATCCGGACCAGGCCATTAGGATCACCTCTATCACTAACAGCATACCACTACACCATCACGAAATCAAGACCCACGGCATGTAGGCAGACCAGCCGCTGACTAGACCTCAGCCACTACGATACCAGGCACTGTGCTCAAAGCTGCTGTGGTGGGTGCGCTTAACCCATAGCCCACACATATGGGGCATAAGGACCGGCAGGCTACACCCGCAGATACCTCTGACTTACAACTGCACCACTCCACGCAAACCTGCAACCCGACAATGTCACATGGACATACCACATCGGACATGGAGCCCTGAGAGGGCCAGTGGCCTATGCATGGTCTGGGCAAAAGAAACAAGTGGCAAACCTCATCCAACCACCGTTGGGACCGCATAATCACCTGACCTCCACCCACTGTGGCACTAGGGCACACATACAACCAACGACAGGCGACACTCGGGGTGCTATGTTAAAAGGGACCACAGACAAGCAGCCAAGATCATCAGGAGACCCAGACAACGCTGAACCGACACCCAGGGTCCGCAAGACGCAAGGCGACCATGGATAATCCGTTGCAACTCCAGGCCATCATGGCAGAAATGAAGCTCAATGGCCAGCGCACTCAACATACCAACACTACAGTCCATGATATAAAACATGATCTTCAGGATGTCCAGACGAGACTCAACGTCCGGGCAGAGAGGACAACCGACTGCGAGCAACGCATTAGCTCGCTTGAAGACTTTCAGGACTCGACGGGACCGAACTAGACTGAGTCAGAGGGGGGTCCAGCGCCTCGGCGCCAAGATGGAGAACCAGGTAAACGGGTCCAGGCGAAACAACATTAGGATGATTGGCCTCACAGAAGGACCCGACCTGGAATCTTTCATGTATAACTTTCTGCAGGGCGTACTCCACATTGAAAACCCCAGAGAAATAACAATAGAATGGATCCATAGGGTGCCAATCCCGGAACCAGAGGCTGGAGAATGCCAGAGGCTGATTACGCGAAGACTCCTAAACTTTCAACATAAATTGGCGATCTTAAAGGCGCACATAGCAGCTGGATAGGTGAACATTGATGGGGTACCCATCAGGATGTTCAATGACTATTCTGCAGAGGCCTCTCGCCTCTGGAAATGTTTCAATACCCTAGTCGAAGCACTAAGGGGCCAAGAGGTGAGGTACTACTTGAAATTTCCAGCAGTTTGGTGCGTCCAAATATTAAATGAAATGAAATTATATTTTATTTATATCGCGCTCGTACACAAGTGTTTCAGAGCGTGACCAGGCAAAAAGGGAGGGGAACAAGGGAGAGAAAAAAACAGAAAAAACAGCGATCTTACTAGGCCCAGTGACATTTAAAAAAGGGCAAGTGCATGGGAAAGGATAATGGGGGAAAAGTACAAGGAGGGGGGTGGGGGAGTGGAAAGTGCGAAGCAGAGGAGAGAATACATAAATAAATATTAAATAGAATAAATAATAAAGAAGGGCTTTAAACCATGGTAGTGCAGCCAACAAGTGGCAGGTGAAAGTTAGTCAGAAAGGTATATCTGATAAGTGCAGATGAAACGTGGGAGGGGGACTGTATGGGTACAGATAGAGAACCCTAGTGCAGATGGTGGCCTGCAGGCAGTGCAGGAGGGTGGCAGGGTGAGCAGATACCTGGGCCCGAAAGAACAAAGGGTGGCCAGGTGCACAATGCCATGAGAAGAAACAGATCAACAGGGGAGAAGGGGGGCAAAGGCAGAGGCAAAGAGGAATGTCTTGAGAAGTTTCCGGAACCGAAGATGTTTTTCCTCAAGTTTCAAGGTGGCCGGGAGGCTGTTCCAAAGGGAGGCACCAGCTGTAGATAGGGATCTACCCCCAGCTTGTTATTTTGCAAAACGACTAACCCTGAGGGAGTTAGAAGTAGAAGAGCGAAGGGATCGAGAGGGGAGGTATTTACGGAGGGATAGTTGAAGGTATATTGGACCCAGGCCCCAGAAAGCTTTGTGGACAATGTAGAGGGTTTTAAATTTAATCCTCGCATCCACTGGGAGCCAATGAAGGGATTTCAAGGCTGGAGAGATACGATCCAAGGGCTTGAGGCCAAGGACAAGTCTCGCAGTCCTGTTCTGGATTAGTTGTAGAGGGCGGAGAGTGGAGGCAGGTAGATTTAGGAAGAGGCTGTTACAGTAATCCAGTCTGGAAAGAACCAGAGCTTGGGAGACCATGAGCTTTTGAGGGAAGGAGAGGACAGGTAGAGTACCTCTAAGGAGGTGAAGTAAAAAGTTAGATTTTCTGGCGACATCAGAGATGTGTGCAGAGAAGGAAAGTTTAGAGTCAAAGATAACCCCAAGGTTCTTAGCCGCGTAAGTGGGGGTGGGAGGAGGGCCAAAGGAGGCCGGCCAGAGAGTGAGAGGAAAGGATGGAGATGGTGTACCAATAAGGAGGATCTCAGTCTTGTTGGCATTTAGACATAGATCATTGGCGGCACACCAATTTTGAATGGTGATTAGACAATCGGAGATGAGGGAAGGAGAGGAGGAGACTGAAGGAAGCCTGAAAATGAGTTGGGTGTCGTCAGCATAGCACTGGAAAGTTGAGCAGAACATTGAGATGCAGCAAGCAAGAGTTGCCAGGTGTTGGCTGAAAAGCCAGGGCGAGAGGATAGACCCCTGGGGAACACCACATGTGGAGAGGGAGACAGAAGATAGGAAGGACCCAAGTTGTACCTGGGAGGGTCGATCAGAGAGAAAAGAGATCAGCCAGGCCAGAGCCTGATCAGTGATACCGAGGTTGTCACGAAGACGATTGAGCAGGGTGGTATGGTTGACCGTGTCAAATGCAGAGGAGAGGTCAAGTAGGATGAGGACAGAGGGAAAGTTAGAATCGAGGTTGGAGAGCAGGTTTTCACGGATGTTCAGGAGAGCAGTTTCCACCAATGGCACTTGTACGACGACTCGGAGGACGCCTGGCGATTCCTGCAACATCAAAACTTAAGTCTCAACGGACTATCCACGGGAAACCGAAGAAAGGACATCGTCATTGCAGGCGACAACATCGTCCGAATTTCGCATGCCACGAAACAGATTCAGGAGGCAAAGATCCGGGAGAGGCCCGAGGGGGCCAGACCGAGGGCGAAAAGAGCCCACAACGTGAATCCTCACACATGCTGCGCCTGAGACACTACACCTTTTTGCTGTGTACATGGAGGGCCACTGCGAACTTGGAGGCGAGACCAAATCCATACATCTAACATGACACCAGAAGCACCAACTGTTCTGAATCTCATCTCAGGTCGACCGCTGACTACATCTACATCCAGAGGACTAGAAATGTGAACTGTCGGGTACGTGAATGGCATCGGGCCTGCACGGCCGGATCAACCTTCTGGCATTCGAACCCCCACAAACATTGTTCAAAAAATCCTCTCAATGTCTACGTCGAACAAGTCTGGAACATGCCTGCTGGTCCGACCTCCAACTCACTCACAGGTATCGCTGCCGATACCACCCGGACCAGGCACCCCGGCAAGCCCGCATGACTCCAGGCCCCAGGAAAAGGGATCTTCATTATGCATGGGAAAGAGTGCGGCAACATGGGTTCGTACTCCATGCATAGGCTATATTGCTTGGTATTGGGAGTGGGGAATCCACGCCCAATGTTATAAAGGGAAATGTTGCTCCCTACAATTCTAGTTAAGTGGGGAGGATGGTGGGACATATGGAGGAAAAGGGACTATGGACTAAGAGTACGTTAGTCACTACGGTGAGTAACTATTAATTACACAAACAAGACAGGGAAGTGGGTACTGTCATGATCTCTGCTTCCAAAAGGTCAGGGTTTTCCCAACTCCCTTGCAAGCAGATCCATAACCCAGGTTCCGAGTGCCAGCCAGTCCCAATTGGGACCTTTTGGACCCAGTCCTGGCGCCAGTGGCACCAGGCTCATAAATATGCCCAGTCCCAGTCCCAGCGCTGGAAGCGCCGGGCTCATAATGCTTGGGTGGACTTACCTGCAGCAGACCATGCTGCTTACTTGCCTGCCAGTTGAGCCTCTGATCCTCTTCTGTTTGGAACTACTTTTCCTGTTGGGTGGGGCAGGAGCCACTCCCTAGGTTCAGAACACTGGAACTCTTCTGGAAAGCAGGAACTCTTTTCTTACCTAGGCGTGGCTGTGGAAGGAGACACCTAAGCACTACAGGAGGCTATTTAAACCACACCCGATGGATGAATCTTGCTTTGCGTTATTCTGCATCCTCTGCAGCAGAACGCTCATCGTGTCTTCTGCATCTGATCCTGGGCCTAAGGAAAAAGGCTTACCATCCTGAATCCAGTCTTCAGCAACACCTATAAAGACAAGAAAGAACAGGTTAGCATTACGGTCTTCAGTGACAGCGCTTCACTTACCTGGTCCATCGGCTGTCACCAACACCTCGCGCTGCATTCCGGCATCTGAAAGACAAAGGCTTACCTACTCTTCGTGCGCTCCGGAGGTCTTCGCACTGCATTCCGGCATCTGAAAGACAAAGACTTACCTACTCTTTGTGCGCTCCGGAGGTCTTCGCACTGCATTCCGGCATCTGAAAGACAAAAGCTTACCAACTCTTCGCACGCTCCGGAGGCCTTCGGCGCTGCATCCCGCATCTGAAAGACAAAACAAGGTGCGTTTAAAGACATTGGGGAACTTTAATACTCACGTGCCATTACTCCTTTCCACATCTAACCCAGTGGGTATTCCGGCACCCTGCAGCCGCTCCGAACTTGTACCTGCAAAATAAAAAGACAGTTAGAGCGCATCGTGAAGCAGGCAACAAGCGCTTACTTACGTGCTTCCAGGCGCTTCTATTCATCACACGGGCTCCATCTTCAACTCACTTCAGCCCGTCATCCGCCATCGCCGGAACCCTGCAAAACAAGAGACATCATTACTAAAGACTTTTAAAGACATTAGAATTACTCGAAACTTACCGTTCGTGCAGTAAACGACAGACAGCAGTCCTCTGAAGTCAAGAGGCCTGCTCCCCTTATCCAGTGAAGAAACTGGTTACAGCACCCTGCCCCGAGGCAGATGGAGAGCACGGCGTTCACTTACCTAAGGTGAGAGCGTTAACCTTTGGGGTTCTACAGGAGAAGAGAAAGGGAAGAAGAGAGAGACATTCAATAACCCAGTTCATTAATCCCATATTTTCTATCTGCAGACATCTTACCCTTCGAGTCAGACATACAGTGCACAGAGGTCCAGCCCAAAGAGCCAGCCGTGTGTTACACATCACCTTTGAAGATACGGTATACGCCCAGTCAAGACCGGCGCCTCTACGGGAATCAGGTGAGCGTTACAGGTACACAACCAGGATTTGGTATATTATAGAGGAATATTAGCAAGGAAACCGACAATGCGGTGTTAGTATTCTTTGTTTCTCACGAGGTGCAGGGGAGGAAAGGAGGGTTTTGGCACAAAAACCCTATAGTGAACAAGAACAGGAGAAGGACCCAAGATTGGAGTCCTCCCGTCCCCTGCACACTCTGGGGCTACGCAGCAAGGGCGTAATTTTTTAGGATAAGGTTTCGGTGTTCTCATTAAAGAATCTTGTAAATTAACATGTTACATTTCGGTGTTCCTTATTAGGATAAAGCGAGAGTACCATTAATGGTATTAAAAAATAGAGGAGAAGGATCTCCTATTTATTCATAAATGGTAGTAGAAGCAGAAGCAATCACGAAAAAACAGTACATTGTCTACATAATCATAATTAACAGAGATTCCACTATGGATGGCTTGACGCGTTTCGAAGACAATGCTCTTCTTCAGAAGCCTCTGTGGAACTATTTTCTGCCTCTGTACTCCTCGTTTCTGACCTTATCTGCTCTGCTGTCTGCTTTGGTGCGGTACATTTCCTGTTGCCTGTGTGTTGTTCACGTGGTGCGCTATTATGCCTCCGGGCGTGTCTACCAGCACACTCCTTTTTTCAGGACGCCAAATCCGTAGTATGGCTTGTAAATCGGCGCCATGAAAAAATGCTCTTTAGTTAAATTCATTGAGAAAAGCTTTCACGTCAGACTAATACCTATAAAATTACGCCCTTGCTGCATAGCCCCAGAGTGTGCAGGGGACGGGAGGACTCCAATCTTGGGTCCTATTCTCCTGTTCTTAGTAACTATTAATTACTCTTACATCCTGTCCCCTTTCCTCCATACTGTATGGGCGATTACAACAGAGTGTAGCCCTAGGGTGGAGAGGAGACCCGCCTTAATCGAACAGGTTTCTAAGAACCGCATGCCCGAAGGCCGCGTCTGACCTAGAGGCGACGTCCAGACAGTAGTGCTTGAAAAAAACTGAGGGTGTGGCCCAGGTGGCTGCCCTACTGATGACCTGCCATGGCACATGGCGTTGGAAGGCAATAGCCGTGCTCTTGGCCCTGATAGCATGGGCAAGCAGATTGGCCGGAACAGGCCTGTGTTGCCCCTCATAGGCCTCCTTGATGGCCGCGACCAACCACCTAGAGATGGAAGCCTGATAAACCGGTCTTGCCCCTCCGAAGGTTACAAAAAGGGCATCTGACTTGCGGAAATCCTTGGTCCTGTCCAAATAATACTTCAGAGCGCGTCTGACAATGAGGCGATGCAAGACTCTCTGAGGTTCATCCTTGGGATGGGAGAAGAAAGTAGGTAGAACAATCTCATAATTAAGGTGGAAGGCGGATGGGACCTTGGGTAGGAAAGCAGGGTGCATCCGGAAGACCACCTTATCCTTGTGAAAAGTGGTGTAGGGCCCTGAGGCCACAAGGGCCTGGATCTCGCTCACCCTGCGAGCTGAGGTGAGGTCCACGAGCAAAGCTGTCTTTATGGTAGCCAATCTGATGTCAACGGCTGCCATTGGTTCAAATGGTTTGTGGGCCAATGCACCCAATACCACATTGAGGTCCCAGACTGGGTGAGGCCTCTTTACAGGCGGATAGAGTCTGTGGAGGCCCGCCAGGTGCCGCTTTACCACAGGGTTAGAGGAGGGTCTCCTCTGAATTTCTGTAGGCACCTATGGCTGCCAGGTAGGTGCAGCATGTGTCGACTTGCACTCCGGAGTGTGTGAGGTGTGCTGAAAAGGAGAGGACATCATCCAAAGAGCACTTGAGCAGGTCGATCTCCTTAGAGCTGGCCCAATGACAGAATCTAGACCATTTGCTCCTGGTAGCTTTGCTTCTGGCGCCCTGAATGATGTCCAGGTTAACCTGGGACAGGTTCAAGTGTTTCAGAGTGATTTGGTCAGGAACCACGCTGTGAGGGCTAGTTTGTGAGGTGCAGGGTGGATAACCCTGCCCCTCTGCTGTGTCAGGAGAGGAGCTGGGCCCAGCGGTAGATAAATGGTGGGCTTGTCTGATAGGCTGAGCAGCTTCGAGAAGAAAGGTCTCGCAGGCCACCAGGAAATGACGCTGAGGTGACAAGATTGCTTTATCCTGCAGATTACTCTATGGACCAGGGGGGTGGGCGGGAAGGCGTATGCACACATGTAGTTGACTGTAGGTGGAATGCATCGCCCAGGGAGCCAGGGCCCTGCCAGGAGGCAAACTGCTTGCATTTCTTGTGGTCGTGGGAGGCAAACAGATCCACCTGGGGATGCCCCCATCTGAGGAAGATTTCCTCCAGTACCAGGCCGTTCAATTGCCACTCGTAATTGTCCGCCCCCAGTCTGCTGAGTCTGTCCGCCTCCAGGTTGGATTCCCCCGGGAGGTGGACAGCGATGAGGTAGATGTTCTTCTCCAGGGCCCATTCCCACATGCCTTTAGCGAGGTTGCTCAGTGGAGGGGATCTGGTACCCCCCTGCTTGTTCACATAGTACATGCTGGTGGAGTTGTCCATCTGGAGAAGTATTGTCTTGCCCTCTATGAGAGGTAGGAAGGCTTTGAGGGCCAGCCATATTGCCTTCAACTCTAGCCAGTTGATGTGGGACTCCTGCTCCTGCAGGGTCCAGACTCCATGGACACTGTGGCATGGGGCCAGAGCAGGAGCCGGCAAAGGAAGCGCGGGAAGCGCAGGAGCCTGAGGCACCAGAGCCATTGGAGGAATGACTAAGGGTACCGGTGGGGTGACCTCAGGGAGCATGTCCCTGATAGCATCCCGAAGGATATACCCCATCTGGGGCATTCGCATCAGTGCCAGAAACCTTTCGCAGAACCTCTCTTCCGAGGCTGAGGAGGTGGCTGAAGATATTGACGGAGTGGCCACAGGCTGCTAGGGCACACCCTGTCTGGAATGCAGGGGGAACCTGCCCTGCGCTGCTGATGGATAAGCTGTAGGCCATGTAGCTGGTTCACCAAAGTCCCACCTTGTAACTCATATTTCGACCCGCCCTGCTAGAGGAGGTATCGGACAAGCAGCCATTTTGTTGAGCTGCGTGCCACGTGCCGGAGTGGTGGTGCCTGGCTTGCTGGAACCAGCCCCGTCCAAGACGCTTGGTGTTGGAGCGTGAGGCCTATCCCCCACCTCAGGCCAGGGGCCTGGAAGGCGTAATGCCCTCGGCAGAACTGCTGGTAGTGCTGCGTGGAGGCGCCCCCCTCGGACATGATGCCAGTACTAGGGCATTGCCCCTCGGGAGTGATCCCAGTAAAGAACCTTGCAGCCCCTCAGCACTGATACCGGAAGGATCAGGAGACCCCCCTCGGCCGTAAGGCCGGTAGCTGGACTAGCCTCGGTACGTGCGCTGGTACTAGAGCCCAACAGGCCCCTCCCGGTCGGGTGCTTATTCGGAAAGGAGTTGCCCTTGCGGGGTTCTATGGTGAATGGAGGCATTGTCTTTGGCCTCAAACAAAGTTTGACAAAGTCCTTGAGGTCCTTCGGAGGAGACGTCTGGAGGAGCTCCCTCCACCTAACTAGTCTGTTTTTCAGTGCCTGCGGTGTCAAGGAATCGCACGCTGAGCAAACTTCCCAGTCGTGGTCGGGGCCAAGGCAGTGGAGGCAAAGGGCGCGGGGGACTGTTGTGTACGCTGACAACCTCCTCTTATACAAAGACGACCCCCCACCTCCCTCCCCAGAGTGCAATACCTTCTACAGCAATACGGGCCAATGGCGGGGTATCGGGTCAACTGGGCCAAATCAGAGATATTGCCGCTGAGATACGACATCCCCTGGGATCCGGGAGGGGTAGCTCCATTCCGGTTGCAAACAGAACACATCAAATATCTAGGGGTCAACATCAGCACGCACATTAAGGACCTCCGAGACCTCACCTACCCGCATACGGTCGAGCCGATCCGCTCAGACCTTACTAAATAGGACACTAACTTTATCCCTGACCGGCAGAATCAATGCCATCAAAATGAATTTGATGCCCAAACCCATCTATTTGGCGATGATGCTACTGTGTGCCCCAAGCCCGAAGATGTACAAAATAGAAACTGCGTTCTCAAAATGTATCTGGAGGGGCAAGAAAGCGCGTATACGTGCAAAGACCCTCACGGCATCAAATCAGACGGCGGCCTCGCGCTACCATCATGGAGGAGCAACTATTAGGCCACCCAAATTTGCTGGGCCAAACAGTGGTTACACCCAGATGATGGCTCTGGCTGGAGAGGGGTGGAACTGTCGCTGATGGCTCCTTTAACACCTTTAGATGTCCTTGGCATCCCCCCAGCAAAAATAACACAGCAACTTAAGACACATCCCATTATGGACTCAACCATAACCCAATGGTACAAGCTCCGTTCCCAACAGGGTATCAATACCAAAATGGCACCCACGTGGATGTCGATCAGGACCCTCCTCTCACTTGACCATGTAATCAAACTCCGCTCACAACAAGACAACCCAGTTGTCACAGGTTAAAGTTCTCGATATATGCGACGGCCTTAAAATACCAACATTTTCGGAGGGCGGCAGACCATTAGACCTACATGCAGGACAGTGACTACAGTATGGCACAGTCTGTGCCGGGATAACACGATACACCACGGAGACCTCTACACAAGCTCTCCCAGCCCCCTGCAAGCTGGAACTTGAGCGGTAGATAGGTACCCACCGCACATTCTACTCCATTGCCATTCCAGATAATGTGGGGAGGAACTCCGTCCTCGCGGAAGCATAGTCACTCGACCTTGGTACCCAGATCGAAACGGGAGATATATATCAGTACTTTGCAGCAATTCCCGGGACTTCAGTGAACATAAAAAATAGACAAATCCAGTATAAAATCATCCAGCGCCTTTATTATGCCCCGCCCAGAATGCACAAAATGGGTCCGACGCCCTCCCCTTGATGCTGGCGCGGGTGCAGTGAGATAGGCACTATGGGGCACATATTATGTTTGTGCCCAAGGATCAAACAATGTTGGCAAATGGTCCAAGGGCAGATGAACACCCACTTTTCAGAGGCAGACATAACACTGGACCCGGAAGACATGTTATTCAGGGTCAACTATAAAGACTGGCATAGAGACCCTCTGGCATGCAAAGTCATGAGCACAGCAGTGATCGCCGCTCGCAAACTATTAATAGTGAACTGGAAAGCCACAGCGACACCCACCAAACCACAACTGCCGCTATTTTGGCCAATATATGCTCCCTGGAGAGAAGCACACTTAAAAGAATGAGCCCTGCCAAAGCGGAATTGACACGTAAATTTTGGATTTTGCTTGACCCTCTCCCATACAGCCCGCTCCACATAGGGGCGGGCGACACCGCTAACACAGCGACCATATTCTAAAGACACGCATCCCCACTCCTCTCGCCTGCTGACTTGCGACAGACCGCAGGCATCACTGCCCTTACCCGACAACCATCATAACATTCACGAGGCCGGCACACTCACTCTCCGATTCCGTCAAAAATGTTTCACCTATAACCTGAAAGTTGATCCCGAGCAGTGGTAGTAGTAGTTAACAGTTAGAGGGAGGGGGCCCGGGGTTACGGGAATTGGTCAAAGAGACACTGACTTTGCACCAAGCCACGCTGGCATATGCCACAACGGGCTATGAAGGCCTAGGATCTTGACCTTCACCCGGATTCATATATATACAACAGGGGCAGGGGGAAGTCCCGGGGGGGGGTCATCCGGCCTGGGCGTGAAATGTTTTACTAATATTTGTGCATGATATACTATACTATACTGTTTGTGCAGAAAATGTACCAATAAACAGAAGTTACAAAAAAAAAAAAAAAGACTCTAAAATCAATACTCATGAATTTTCCCGGAGGGGGACATTGAAACATCTGTGTATAGGCCCGTCATTAGAGTCAATGTTTACAGCAAACTATATCCCTCTTTTAGTATCAATTAAAGAATGGCTTAAAGAGCGCAATTGTTTGACAATATCATGGATGGGAAGAATGAATGTAATTAAAATGATTATTCTCCCAAGGTTGTTATATTATTTTCAAGCACTACCGATTAGAGTGCCAGTGAAGTTTTTTAAGGAACTAAACAAGATCTTTAGGGAACACTTTTGGGAAGGTAAAAAACCTAGGGTAGCCTGGACGGTATTAATAAATTCAGTCACAAAAGAGGGAATGGGGTACCTAATTTCCAGACTTATTATCAGGCTGAGCAATTGCAGGTTATCAAAGAATGGTTTAAAGAGGACTGAGAGAAAATATGGGTATGAATGGACAGAGCAGTAGTTGGCAAGCCCCTCAAAGAAGTATTATGGTGTCAAAAACAGGATCGTCCTGCTAATATGAATAAAAGTAAAATAACAGTGTTGATAGGTCAGATTTGGGATTTTGCAGTCCAAAGAGCAGGTTTTACCACGTTTCCCTCTCCTTTTACACCACTTTTTCATAACCCTTAGTTTACTCCGGGACTGAAACAGAATGCATTCAAGCAATGGGAGGAAGCGGGCTGCTCGAAGATGGGTGATATATTTGAAGGACAGGAGATCAGAACATTCCTACAATGCAAACAGATGTTTGCATTGAATGAAAATGAAAGACTAATATACGCTCAATTACGTCACTGGCTAACAGGCAATAAGCAACATATAATAAAGGATCTATCAACTTTTGAGAAGTAAGTTGTTACTAATACGGGAGATAGACACATGGTGGGGACACTATATAAGATACTAGGAGAGAAACTGAGTCGAACACAAGGGAACTATGAGAAGTTGCGGGAGAAGGACATGTGGCTATTTCAGAGACTAAGTGGTTGGAGGAATGGAAGGGAATCCCTAAATTGATACGGGCAATTCAAATATGAGAAAGTGGGTGAAAGTGATGGTTCAATGGCGAGAAGTTGCACAAGTTCTATAAAAATGTTTCAGTAGAATGTTGGAGGGGATGCAGAGAAAGAGAAACTAGGGTACATATTTGGTGGGAATGTCAGAAAATCAAACCTTTCTGGGGTAAAGTTAACAAAGCTATGTATGAGATATTTGGTCTCCAGATACAAAGAGGCATAGGCGAATCGATGCTGGGGTTAGATGATGTTTTTTTTAATGTTAAAGGATATTTGTACCACGCACTATCACCACCGGAGTGGTCCCCTGGCACTCTGGCTGTTCTGAAAGAAAGGAGGGTGTGGGGGTGGGTTTAGCTGCAAAGAAGCATAGGAATGCTTATATGATATTATTGGTGGCCGCAGTATCACTCATAGCGCAAAAATGGAAGCAAATTGAGGCCCCAATAGAACAAGATTGGGTAGCTAAAATCTGGCATTATGTCTCCCTAGAATGGGTCACCTATGTTGTACAAGGCGAGCAAAATAACTTTAAGAAGGATTGGGCGTTTGTTTTGGACTTTTTGCACAAAGACTTGAGAGAATTGGTGCCCGCAAAGGTTACAGATTTTGAACTTACTCAATTGAAGACCACACCATCTGGATAATGTTGAATTGTGCTCATATCAAGGTAACTGAGTGTGTTAGGGTGGGAGGTTAGGTATTTGGGGTTTCGGTGGGTTGTGGGGGGGGTGATTGTATATTGTTATTTATTTCTCTATTCTGTAAAAATGAAAATATAAAAAAAAAGATCAGAACCGAGGACGAGTCAGAAGGCTGATCCTCCTCTGGGGATAACTGAGGTATAGTAGAACCCTATTCTCTTGCACGGGTACTGGAAATCTCTTGAGGGGTACTATTAAGTAATCCGAAGGATCAAAAGAATCGGCCTCTAAATCGCAGACCTGAATTTGTTCTTTAGACAAAGCAGGCAATCAACCGTCTTAGAAGAGAGCCAGTGCTTGTGCTTCTTGTGTTTTGGGTTCGAAATGAGATATATGGCGCTTCCTGTTATGGTGGATGTGACCCGAAGAGAACAAAGATTTGGCCAGTTTCTGGTTTGCTGGTACTGAAGCAGAAGATCTAGGCATCACCAGTTTTGGCTTTGCTGTACCAGGACTTGGAGGGACCTAGACTCAAACTCCAAAAGAAGGGAGGTAGACTCCACCGTTTTAGAGCGCTTGCAGTCCTCAGAGCAACCGTTGCCTGTTTATGATGGTGATGAGGCAGGTAGACTCCTCTCTGATGCCTTCTGAACCTCATCTAGAGTGCAAAGGTCTTCAGGTACCGAAGCCCAAGCTTTGCAACTTGGTGCTTTCCGTGAGAAACCAGAAGGTGACTCACCCTCTAGTCCCTGGGGGCCTCTCAGGTGGCCAGGGCATGGCCATTGCCTTTGGATCCAGACCCTGGGGGTGGACTAGTGCAGGAGAATCACCTGGGTGAGGGGTCTTTGGGGATTGGGGCATCTGATGGTGAGACGCGGTATCCCTCTCTTCACTGCAACACCTTTACCCCATCCTCCCCAGTAGGATATTTGGAAACTCTACCCCCCCACCCTTTTCCTGCATGAACACTTTCACACAGACAGCCTGCTCTGGGAGAAAACAGACGCACACCTGAGCCATGAAACTGACATGTCCCACTACTATGGTCAGGCAAGGTCAGGCAATTAGTGATAACCATTTACACCTGACCTCCGTTGAACTTCCCCTCCCGTCCCCCCACAGATAAAAGGCGGAGCACTAAAGAACGCTGAGCAAGGCAAAGCACACGAAGGAACAGAAGTTTCGAGACGGCAGCTGAACGAGGGAAGAAAGCTGGCAAACCACGAAGGGTGCACAAGGAGGGAGATACCCTTGACCTTTCCAGCAGAAAGCCGTTAATTTCTAGACACCTTCGGATTTTAGAGCACAAGTCCAAGAAACCAGACTGAAGAATCCTGTATTGTGTGTCGGAGATACCCAGCGGTGTCCTGCGCGGCTGATGGAGTAGGAGAGGAGCAGCAGCCGCTGTTGTACCGTCCTTGGCTCCAAGATCAAAGAAAGATCAAATAAGCCGCTGAATTGGGGAAACCGATGAAAGACAGGTCTGTGTTGAAAGTCAAGGTTGCAAGCAGCAACAATGTATACAAAGAGCAAGGATAAAGATTGCTGCACGCGTGTGATAAAAGACGCAAGGACAGCCTAACAGCTGATGGATGTTTAAACTGTAGCAAAGAAGATGCAATATTTGTTACAAATTAAGTTGCTTTGTAAACTGAAAGCTATCCCTACGCTACCCTCTACACAGACACTTGAGATTTACTCCCAGTTGGGAACAAAAATCCAACACTCATCTACTTTAGTAGAATATTGTAAGGGAGTGGGCCAGAAGTAGTTGTGTGAATGTTACTGACGGTCACCATAAATTGCTGGATCAGTGAAGAGAAAAGTGTGCCTCTAACAGACAATGATGTCATAGAACTCTGGGACACTGCTGCTGGTACAGTCAATGGATCTAACAACATCACTCTGGGTCTAAAAAACAGTTGTATGTTCTTTGAGTACAAGAACGCCAGATCATGCTGTGGTTGCACTACTCACCTCAACTTTCTACTAAAAGACCAAACAAACATTGCCACCACTTCCCTTCTCTGCATTGTGACATTAGTATGAAATCCAAAAAGATAAACTCCATTAAACTACATTTCAATTTCCCTTTGCTGAGTGTGTTTTAAGAGCCAGCATAATAGGTAAAATGCATCCATAGGAAGCCAGATCACTTATCTGTAGGTGCTAGAGGCAGACTACCCTAAGTTTGTACCTTCTTGGTATTGTATATTTGAGAAGATCTAAATCCCCTCAGCATCATATTCAGCAATATATTCAAGGAACTTCAATTATACATGCTGAAGATGGCCATAGATTTAGCCACTGGCAATATATATTTATAAACATCAACCCATTTCTGATCTCACCTCTCCGGACCACCCCTTTTGTGGCATGACCAAGCCCAATTTGTAAATTATTTCCCCCCTACTATAATTAAAACAGAAGACAGATAATCATTTGGAGGGTTGCCAAAAGCAATGCCAGTGGTGATTTAGTGTTGTCATATGGGTCCCAAACTTGCTGTTCCCAGAAAAAGCACATACACCACACTGATGCCCAATAAGGCTCCGGGAGAAAGCATGTCAACTAGCTATTTCAGCTGGACTGTCCATTTTGGGGTAGGATCAAGTATGATGTGTATATGCTCTTACTTTATGCAAGGGCACAGGAGGCAAAAAAACTTTTTCGGGGTAGTTTACCATAAAAATTGTCATGATTATGATTGATTCAAAATCATCCATCCATCCATCTGGAAATAGTAGTCCCTCTTCTCATTGTCATTAATAAGTGAGTAAACACAAGGGCAGCCTCCAATATAATAATGATCTTGATTTGAAGCTTTATATTTTGTATCTACAAATGCCAAATGCCATATCATATATCTAACTGACAAGTCAATTTCTTTGCTAAAACAAGGGACAGAAGACCTGATCTTTCTGGCACAAGGCAGCCTTTTTTAAAAAGCTTCATTTCTTTAATTTTGTAGGTTACAAAATGAAAATGGCCATCAAATTGAAGAATTCCAAGTTAGGATTCCATACAAACCCCATAACTATAAATCATAAAAAAGTAGCCTAAAATAAGGATCATAACTAAAACAATCAGAGTCCGACAGGAGACGGACAAGACGAAATTTAACGAGATGGTTTATTAAACAACAAAACGACTGATGAATTCCCTATGCTAAAAAAATAAATAAAATCGATGCTCATCAGGATGTCCTACAAAAATAAACTGTCTTGTACGAAAGGAAAGGCAGAACTGAGCTTCAGTTTACCATAAGGTAAAATAAGTGGTGGCTAGTTTTCTGACCCACACCCACAGTGTTCTCAGTCTCTTCCAGCTCCTGGCTACGTAGACTGGTCACAAATCCAAATCATTAAAAGAAAGATCTCTCAGCTTTAATTAGTACAAGGGTCCAAAATACCTTCAGCTATCCCTCCGCAAATACCTCCCCTCTCAAGCTCTTTGCTCTTCGACCTCAAACTCCCTCAGGGTCAGTCGTTTTTCAAAGAAACAAGCTAGGGGTAATTTCTCGGTCTTCGGCTGCGGCCTCCCTCTGGAACAGCCTCCCGGCCACTCTAAAACTTGAGGAGAACCACATCCGGTTCCGGAAGCACCTCAAGACCTTCCTCTTTGCTTCTGCCTTTGCTCCCCCTCTTCCCTGCTGATATGTTCTCTCTTGGCACTGTGCACCTGGCCACCATCTGTCCTCCGAGCCCAGATACCTGCTCACCCTGCCACCCTCCCGCAATGCCTCCGGAGCACGCTGTATCTGTACCCATAACAGCCTCCCCCCTTTTCTTCCTGCACTTATCAGACCTAACCTGTCTGCTGCCTTAAACCCAGCACTTGCCACTTGCTGGCTGCACTACCACTGTTTGTTGCCTTTATTATTTATTTATTTTTCAGTTTCTCCGTTGCTCCGTACTTTCCACTTCTCCCCTCTTCCATGCACTTTTCCCCTCCTCCCCTCCCATGCACTTGCACGTTCTCAATGTCACTGGGCCTACTAAGATCGTTGTTTTTTTCTCCGCTGTTCCCCTCCCTTGCGGCGCTCTGAAACACTTGTGTACGAGCGCAATATAAGGAACAAGTTACTTACCTGTAACTGTTGTTCTCCAGCATGGGTCTGGCATGGATTCACATGCTCATGAATATTCCCCGTCGTCAGGCTGGGAATCCTCGGTAAAGAAAAAATCAGTATCAGTTTCGTTTCTGATCTGTCTTTCGTAGTAGTAACCAATCACTGATCTCTGCGTCATACTGACCACAGCCAATGACTGCCCTCTACCTAAGCCCCGCCTCTGGCAGCCATCTTCAGATTTGGTAGCACGTGAAGTGGCAGTATGACCAAGTGAAGAGCCGCAGAGGGGTAGGTGGGAGGGTTTGCATGTGAATCCATGCCAGACCCATGCTGGAGAACAACAGTTACAGGTAAGTAACTTGTTCCTTCTCCAGCATGGGGTCTGGCATGGATTCACATGCTCATGAATGTAAGAATAAATAGCAGTACACACATGCACAACCACGGGGGGTGGCAAAAGGCTCAACATTAAGCAATACAACATTAAGCATCTCTTACCTCCTCACCAGGCTCACCTTAAGCGAACAGGTTGCGCAGCACTGCTTGGCCGACCCTGGACTCCTCCCTGGAATCCCGATCGACGCAGTAGAATCTCGTGAAGGTGTGCGTCGACCTCCACGTAGCAGCCCTGCAGATGTCCAGCAGGGGCACACCAGATAAGAACGCCGTAGTAGCAGCGATCGCTCTGGTCGAATGGGCTCTCGGACGGCCTGGCAGCGGTCGGTTAGCCAACCGGTGACAGTGCATGATGCAGCCAGAGAGCCATCTGGAAATAGAAGACTTCGAGAGAGCCTTCCCTTGATTCACAGGTCCAAAGTTCACGAACAGCTGTGATGTCCTCCGGAAACTCTTCGTGCGGTCCACGTAGAACTTCAGCGCTCTAGCCACATCCAGCGAGTGCAAAGTCCTCTCGGCCGGCGACGAAGGAGACGGGAAGAAAACAGGTAACACCAAGGGCTCGTTAAGATGGAAGTCCGACGGCACCTTGGGCATAAAGGAGGGGTGCGTCCTAAGCACCACCCTCGAGGCATGGAAAGTCAAGTACGGTGCCTTGCAGGATAGGGCCTGGATCTCTCCCACTTGTCGTGCGGAGGTAATGGCCACCAGGAACGCAGTCTTCCACGACACAAACTTCATCGGTGCGGAGTGCATCGGCTCGAATGGGGGCCCCATGAGCCTGGTCAGCACCACGTTAAGTTCCCACGCCGGGGCCGGGGCCTTCACCGGCGGGAACGACCGGAACAGTCCTTTCATAAACTCTTTTACCAGTCGATGGGACCACAGGGACGTCCGTCCTGTGGTTCTGGTATATCTGGAGATCGCCGCCAGATGAATCTTAATGGAGGCATGGGCCAGCCCAGCCTTTGCCAGCGATAGCAGGTACGGCAGCACTTGAGGGGCCGTAATCCGTAGGGGGTTGATCTTCTGTGCTCGGCACCAGATAGAGAACCTCTTCCACTTATGACCGTAGCATTTGAGAGTCGAGGACGCCCTGGCCTTTGCAAGAACCTCTCTGCAATCGGCCGGTATATCGTAGCCTCCAAACTCTAGCGCTGCAGGAGCCAAGCCTGCAGGTTCAGCGACGCCGGGTCATGATGGAAGATGGCGCCTCCTTCTCTGGAGAGAAGGTCCGCGTCCGCCGACAGCTTGATGGGAGGGGACGTTGACAAGTCCAGAAGGTCCGGGGACCAGATCTGCCTCGGCCACGCCGGTACGACGAGGATCATCCTGCACCGGGACCTCTTGAGCTGGCTGATGAGCCAAAGCGGCAACGGCGGGAACGCATACAGGTATAGGCCGTCCCAGGGGAACGAGAACGCATCGCCCATGCTTCTCGGCTGGGGAAACCTGATGGCGAACCTCTTGCACTTCGAGTTCGTCGCTGTTGTGAACAGGTCGATTTGGGGTTTGCCCCATCGTCGGAAGAGTTGATCTACCTGATCCTGGCGCAGTTCCCACTCGTGACACGCGCGCAGCTCCCTGCTGAGCGAGTCGGCGATGGTGTTGCTTTCTCCTGCCAGGTGGAAGGGAACATCCCCTGGGCGACCGCCCAGTGCCACAGATCCTGTGCCTCCTTGGATAGGGCTGGGGATCTGGTGCCTCCCTGCTTCCGTATGTAAAACATCGTCGTGGTGTTGTTCGTGAAGATCCGCACCACCTTGCCCTTGAGCGACGGGAGGAACGATTTGAGAGCCCAGAACACGGCTCGGAGTTCCAGGACGTTGATGTGCAGGAGCCTCTCCTCCGGGAGGCAGAGGCCTCTTGCGTGGAGATCTCCGGTGTGGGCGCCCCAACCTTCCAGGGAGGCGTCCGTCGTCACCGTCTCCTGGTACGCCGGCGTCTGAAAGTCCCTGCCCGCCGTGAGGTGCGCTCGAACGCCCCACCACTGAATCGTCCGCCGGAACACCTCGTTGAGGGGGACCCTGTCTTCGAAGGTGCCCGTCGCCTGCATCCAACGGGCGTCGAGAAATTCTTGAAGAGGGCGCATCCGTAGTCTGCAGAGGCGCACCAGGTAGATGCAAGAGGACATCATCCCCAGGAGGGACTTGATGGACCTCACCCTGGCCACGTCCGTGGCAAGCAGGTGCTGGACTTTGCCTAGAATGGTGTTCGTCCGTTCTTCCGGCGGGGCCGCCAGGCGCCTCGCTGTATCGAGCTTCGCTCCCAGAAACAGGGCCACCTGCGACGGCACCAGGTGGGACTTTGGGTAGTTTATGGCGAATCCCAGGTCTGTGAGTAGCTGGACGGTCCTCGCAGTGTGTTCGACGGCGAGTTCCCTCGTCCTTGAGCGGATGAGCCAGTCGTCCAGGTAGGGGTAGACGTAAATCCCCTGCAGGCGCAGCCGTGCCGCCACTGGTGCTAGGCACTTGGTAAAGACCCTGGGGGCCGACTTCAATCCGAACGGCAGTGCTCTGAATTGGTAGTGGCGTCCCTGGACGACGAACCTGAGGAACTTTCGGTGACTTTTGAGGATGGGAACGTGGAAGTATGCATCCTCCAGGTCCAACGAAGATAGACAGTCGCCTTCCTCCAGCTGTCCCAGTACGTGCTGGAGGGTGACCATCCTGAACTTCTGTGATCTGATGTATTTGTTCAGACGACGAAGGTCCAGGATGGGGCGCCAGCCGCCCGTCTTCTTCCTGACGAGGAAGTACCTTGAGGATACCCTGGCGCCCCGGAGCCTCTTCGGGACAAGCTCGATGGCGCCTTTCCTGAGCATTGCCCGTACTTCCAACAGCAGTTGCGGGACGTGATTCTCCTTCCTGGCCACAGGTGGAACGTGAGGGCACTTCTTCAGGAATTCGATAGAGTGTCCTCTTGCCAGGGTATCCAGCACCCAACGGTCGGTGGAGATGGACTTCCACGCGCCGACGAAGTTCATCAGCCGGCCTCCCACCGGGGAGCTTCGGTGGGGGCCCGAGACCACGGCCGGTTCAGTCCTGCTTAGAGGTGGTGGCCTTGCCGCCCTGGCCACCTTGCCGACGGCGGCGAGACGCTCCCTGCTTGCCGCGACCCCTGTAGGCCTCCTGAGACGAGGAGCGTGCCGCCTGGCGGTAGGATGACGAGCCACCGCTGGATCCCTTGGAGGCACCCTGTCTGCCTCCGGAGCTCCGAAAGGGCCGTCGTTGTTGAAGGGCTCCCAGGGCGCGGGCCGTCTCTGTGTCCGTTTTTATGGCTTGGAGGGATTCGTCCACCGCCTTCCCGAACAAGTTGCTGCCGTCGAACGGCATGTCCAACACCCTGATCTGGACATCCTGACTGAAGTCGGTCGCCCGGAGCCAACCCCGTCGTCGTAGGCAAACACTGTTGCCCAGCTGGCGGAACCCGGTATCGGCAATATCGGTTGCCACCGTTATGGCGTAGTCCGACGCCACCTCGCCCTCTTGCAGTATTTCCAGGGCCTCGGACCTCTTGTCGTCCGGCAGGAAGTCCAATATGGGGGCCAGCTTAAACCAGAGCTCCCTGTCGTAACGGGCCACGATCGCCAGGGCGTTGGCCGCTTTGATCGTCGTCGCCGCCGAGGAAATGACCCGCCGCCCCATGGCGTCCAACTTCTTTCCCTCGCCGTCCGGCGGGGAATTCGACGTCGAGGCTCCTGACCCCGCCGCTTTCTTCTTCGCCGCAGCCGAGACGACCGAGTCTGGCGTTGGCTGGGCCCTGAGGCACAGGGGAGCGGTTTCGGGGACCCGGTACTTCTTCTCGTACCGGTCCCATTTGGCTGGTGCCGTGGAGGGGTTCTTGAGAACCGACAGGCCCTCCTCCCAGATGTCACCGATTAGGGGCACCGCGATGACCGTCTTCCTCTTGGCCTCCCGGCGCTGATAGAGGAAACCTTCCTTTCTCTGCTCCTCCGGGCAGAGCTGGAACAATTCGGACGCCCTGGCGATCATGCCGTGGAATGAGCCAATCTCGTCGGGCGGCGAGGCCCGTGCGACGGGAGACGGGAGACCCGTTCCGTCGTCGTCGCCCTCAGAACCCCTCATCGAGCCCAACGCACCGTCATCTCCCGACTCGTGGGAGGACGAGGAGGGAACTGCAGGCCTTACGGGGGCGAGCGGAGGAGAGGGTTGGGTCCTCCGTCGTTTGTTCTGAGGACTTCCCGACGGGCCAGGTTGCGGATCCTCCGGCCTGGGCCGTGGGAATCTCGTCCTTATCTCAGAGCATAAGGACTGGATGGCTGACAAAATGGCCGCCGAGCCATCCTGAGGCCTAGGATCCGGCTGCGCCGGAAGGGAAGGCCGCTCTTCCTCACCATCGTCATCTTCCTCGGTTATCTCCCGAGGATCTTCCCGACGGGATCGAACCTTCTCGAATTGGACTTCGAGGTTCCTCACGGCCTCGGTCAGTTCCTCCTCCGAGGCTGACTCCGAGCTCGAGGAGGGCACCGTGCCCCCCCTCGCTTCTTCCATCATGGCGGCCACGACGAAGGGCTGAAAAGAGGATTCCCTCCTTGGCGGCAGGGAAACTCTAGTCCCGGAGGCGGTCTCCGCTGGCGGTGTCTCTGCCGGCTTGGCCAGAGTCGCCGCGATAGCCTCAATAGAGGCCTTCGCCTGCTGGGTAGGGGCCTTGACCACCTTAGGTGCGTCCCGGGCCCTCTCCTTCGGGGGAGGGGTGACGCCTCGCTCCCCCTCTTCCGAGATCGGACGGGGCTTCTCCCGAAGCTTACCCGGGGTCTCGGACTTCCTCTTCCCCGAACCGGAGCGTTGGCTCGTGGTTGACGGTGCCGGGGAAGGTGCGCCCTGCCTGGCGACCGAAGAGCCCGACCTTTCGGCGCTCCCGGAGCCAGCGGACTCGCGGCACTTGGCCTGGTGTTGGGCCCCCATCGCCGGGGCGCCCGCACAGGACTTAGAAGCCCGCTCGGACCCTTTCTTCTTCTTCTCACCCGTCGAGCCCTTCTCCAACCAGCTTGCGAGACGGGATCGACGGTCCCTCATGGTCCGCTCCGACAAGTTCTTGCAGAACTGGCAGTCCTTCTCTACATGAGTCTTGTCCCCATGAAGACAGTAGAGGTATCGCGAATGTTCGTCTTCCTTAAACACATTCTGCAGCCCGCATCCAGGGCAGCTGCGAAACAGCTTGGGACCGGGTGACGAACTTGCATCCGGGGCCATCTCGAAGTAGGCGGCGAATCTTCTGGAATCCTCCAAGAAGTTGGTTCGACGAAATCTTCACGCTTGAGGGGCGTAGGAAAATCCTGCAACGGGTAGCCGTTAACGGCAGTAGAAACGGTGGAGCTTGAGGCTCGATTAACCGAAAAAATGAGAAAATTCACCTGAAAAAGCGCGAAACACGCAGTAAAAGCTCGAGAGCTAAGCACGAGGACTCCCAACACTTGAACGTGCGGTAAAAATCTGAAGATGGCTGCCAGAGGTGGGGCTTAGGTAGAGGGCAGTCATTGGCTGTGGTCAGTATGACGCAGAGATCAGTGATTGGTTACTACTACGAAAGACAGATCAGAAACGAAACTGATACTGATTTTTTCTTTACCGAGGATTCCCAGCCTGACGACGGGGAATATTCATGAGCATGTGAATCCATGCCAGACCCCATGCTGGAGAAATAAAATATCAATACGACATCCTCATCAGGTATTTCAAATAGTTTCCAAGTTATCCCTTCTTCTGGGATCTATGCTCATTGACCTGAATAGGTCGGTATTCACAACAAAACAAAGTTTGCTCCGTATCATTTCTGGGTTGTTCGGAGTTGTAGCCTCTGGTAGGCTGCGGGCCTGCTCAACCCTGTTTGTTTTATCTCTTCTCTCACCCCCTAGTGGGGTGTCTGATCTCTCAGTCACAGGTGGGCGACGGGCCTACTCAGCCCTGTTGCATCGGTCTTTTCTTTCACCCGACTCATGATGAAATTCGAGTGCTTAACAAGGGGTTTTGTTTTGTACCCACTAACGGCTACGACAAATTTTTAACCAGACTCTAGTTACAAAAATTATTCAGAAAGATACACCTGAATCAATACTTTCAAGAGAATCCGTTTGGAGCATCTGATTCTTATAACGGCTTACACAACGCTTCTACATTTTTCCCTCCCTCAACGAGCCATAGCCCTGAATCCATAGTGTACGAACAGCGGGTTCTAGCCGAGCTGACTACCTTAGAATCTAAGATACCCCACAAAAAAGTATTCCATAATCTGAGCAGAAAAGAATAATCAATTGCATCTCTAAGATCTAACCACAACTTGATAATCAAAAAGGCAGATACAGTTGGGGCCACTGTACTACTAGACAGAACCGATTACATTAAAGAATGTGAGAGACAATTGACCGATGTCTCCTTCTTTAAAGAAATCAAGGAAGACCCGACAGCGACCCTACAGCTCATTTATCAGCTCTGATAACTGCATAGGTAGAGAAAGACAAAGAACGCAATTGGATCACCAAGAAAGAAGCAGAGTACCTAGTTACTAGAAATCCTAGTATAGCCAAGTTTTATGTCTTACCCAAAATTTACAAGACACTCACCAACTTCCCAGGAAGACCCATAGTGTCAGGCAGAGGGTCGCTATTAGAACCTGAGATGCCTTTGTGCGTACAAGACACCATGAGCATCATCAACTTGTTAGGTGGTCACCATTTCGACCACCTCACTGAGATTTTAGTTACCTTGGACATTGTATAATTATACACCAAAATTCAGCAAAAAGCTAATATAGGTATGATAGAAGAACTGCTGTTTTTCAACAGACAAGCAGGAGGCAGACCCAACTTTTTTTTATCTTATGGTGTACCGAAATGGCGCAGACGGAAAATTTCTTTCAATTTTACAACAGATGTTTTAAGCTAATACATGGCACAGTCATGGGTTCAGCAGTAGCTCCCACTTTGGCAAACTTGTATGTATAACTTTTGGAAAGCAGTAGAATCATCATCAATTCCAATCCACACCTTACCCATATTGTTAAGTGGAAAAGATACATCGACGATGTGCCACTAATTTGGAATAGCGATGAGAACAGTCTCTGTCTGTGCATTCTTCGAATGGCTCAATGTACAAAATCCATACTTAGAATTCACGATTACCAGCAGCAATACAGAAGTGGACATTACCATCTTTTCTGACATTTCGGAAGGTACACTTAAAGTTAAACCTTTTCACAAACCCACGGACAAAAATTGTTAACTTTGAATAGTTTTCATGCCAGATATGTCCCTGAGAACCTCCTGATAGTCCAATTTTTGAGACTGAAGCAGACAGCACCACCACAGAGGAGTTTGTTAAAGAAGAAAAGACATGGGGCCTCATTACGAACATGGCAGTTCGGGAACTACGGTACCGGTAAGCATGCCAGTACCGTAGTTCCCGGGCCGCCATACTACGTGCTCCGCTCACGGTGCCGTTCCACCCGCCAGGTTTTTCCTGCCGGGTGTAACGGCACCCGTGAGCTGAGCAGGTCGGATGCACCGGCACAACTCTGTAGGTGCCGGTGCATCCGAAGTCCCCATCCCCATTCAGCCCTACGGGGCAGAATGGGGATCAGGAGGCCCTTGATTCCGGCACTCACAAATGGGCAATTACAAACTCCGCCGAGCTCGGCATGACCCGGTTCTTGCCCATTCACGGGTGCCGGAAAAAATGCAACTCCGGCGGCAGCAGTGCCGTTTTCAACGGCACGGCTACCGCCAGAGTTGCAATGAGGTCCATGGAGTACAAATTTACTAAAACAAGGTTATCCTCACAAAATTTTCAAGAAAGCCTTCAGACGAGCATTCATTAATAACAGGGAAGGCCTGTTAGAATACATACCAAAAAAGGCTGCTGAAGAGAGAATGGTCTTCGTGAGCACATTCAAAGCCATCTCAAATCAAATCCAACGAATAGTCACTGAGAACTGGCACATTTTGTCTAAAAGTACCAACCCCATTGCTCCCCTGAGATGTGCTTTTAAGAGGAACAGAAACCAGAAGGAATTGGTGACCAAAAATGATGTGTACAACCCAATCACAAGACAGACTACCATTACAGAATCTTGGGGCCTCAAAAAACTGTTAGGCCATAGTGCCTGTAGCAATTGCAGATGTTGTGGCCTGAAAACCAAAACTACAACACTAAATTTAGGCCTTAATACACCAGGGCAACAAAATGACTTTACCAATTGCAACACGGCATGGTTAATTTATGCGATCTGGTGCCTGTGCAATACATTTTATATTGGCAAAACAGAGACCAGTGAAGGTCCGGATCGGAGAGCAGAAAATCTGCATCAGGGACTGAGTATTAACTTCCCCCCCTAGTGGGCCATTTTGTGATGGCACGGCATTCCTCACTCCTGTGATGAAATCAGATGGTCCATAGTGCGTAAAAGCCACCAAAGTGGCAATTTACGCTGGCTAAAAATAGACTCCCGGGAAGAAACAC
The DNA here is from genome assembly GCF_040938575.1 of Ambystoma mexicanum. Lineage (NCBI taxonomy): Eukaryota > Metazoa > Chordata > Amphibia > Caudata > Ambystomatidae > Ambystoma > Ambystoma mexicanum. The sequence goes on along the minus strand of NC_090940.1, from coordinate 418,532,885 downwards.
ACATATTTTTTCTAACAAAAAGCCATGAGTCAGGACTTAAGTAGACAATTGACTGGCACCTAATTAACTAGGGTTATACCGAGAGATTCAGTATCCATCAGTAAAATGTGCTTAACAGAATAACACGTAGTAGTTGGTGAGAGTTACGTGGATTGAAATTTAAGGTTAAGACCTTAAGCTTTCACGATACAATGCATATTCCAGACACATGCATGTTCAGCATCTCTCTCGATTTCTCCAGAACGGGTTCTCTGCAACATACAGAAATGCATCATCTCAATCCTCAACTCCCAATATAAATGAGTATACGCATGAGTCAGTTTTCTATGCAGACAGTTCATTCTATGTCTAGCTGAATACTTGTTCCCAAGATAAAATGGCCGCCAATCCCAGCCTCCGGGACTCTCATATCACGTGATTAGTCGCTGCATCAGATGGTAAGCCTGATTCACCCACAACAGCGGTCAAACACTAACGCGGCAGGACGAGAACACTGACCACTTATGATCGCACAATGCAGGGCTCCAGCGTTAGTGAGTAATCCACCTTTGTTAACTTCAATGCCACCCCTTCCACCGGACAGCTACTGGTCCATTAGAACGCTGATCTAAACAGCAGCACATCGCCTTTTTGTCTCTCCACCCCGATCTTTGAGAGACAGAGCTCGAAAGACGGCCTAGATAGAACATCCAGGGGGACTTGTACACCCCATTGACGTCGCCAGCGACACTCGCAGCATGGATCTATTCACGCCAAGACAGCCGTCAGAGGTGTAACAGTAAGTGAGCACGCCAGCTTTAAGCATCAATGCATGACCATTTAACCCACCCGCCTGTACAGAGTAGAACTCGTATAAAAATGTGATTACTAGTAATCAAACAGACTAGTGGACACGAGACAGTGAACCAGCATAATGTGCTCTTTTCCAAGGCTTGTACCGATCATTAAATCCTCCCTTCACTGATACTTGCGATTACGTCATTTTGCAGACTCTTCACAAGACTTAATCCGCAAGTAATATCTACAAAACGGAAGCACCTAGACTGACTGCATTTGCCTGCACGGCAGATGACTTTTTACTTTATAAGATGGACTCTATATTAGGTTAGTGAACACCTATTTTTCATTTCTAGGGATTTTACATCTTACCCCTTCACCACATTTTAATCATGGTGTGCGAACACTAGTGATTTTGCAATTGAGCCAAGTGACCTAGTGTCACTAAAATCTGGTCTATCTTTTTGCACCGCTATAGGGCACTGCTGGTACAGTGGAGTGAGACCCCCTACAGCCACATTGCTGTAGTCAAACTAGATACTACTGGTGTTTGAGCAGCACAGGGGAGCAAATCATAAGCTCTATGCAATATATATTTGGCTATGACTAACCGTATGCCATGTAGCAACAACTAAATAGTTGCTTTCATCCCTTTTTTGCAGAGCCCCACGAAGGCGGGACAACACACAAACTCCTTTTGTGCTTGTTGTATGAACCGCAGAGACACTGCCAACCATTACCGAAACCCCTGAAGAATTTCCCCCAAACTATCTGTAGTCTGACTGTTATATGGGAAAGAAAGATGTTGGGTCATAATAGAGTGCTATTAACATTGCTCGGGGTTATAACAGAGCATTATTGACATTGTTCTTCTTAAACTGGTTACTATATCTGTCTAAATGTCTTATTTTGTCATTGTATATGTGTTGTGCATTTCTAACATTATGTTTATCATGCTCCACCGACTAATTTGAGGATGATTAACTTTTATGTCATCGGGTAGTTGTTAATTGCCATGTCCTGTGCTCTGTTGGTTATGTAAAGATTCTTTACTATTTTTTATTTCTTCTTTTAGATAAACTTTTTTTTAAAATAAAACAATATTTTTTGATAGGAGCTGCAATCATTGCTCACCTAAACATTTGAATATTAAATTCCTTGCACCGAGTGATTATTGAATTGTTAAATACTCCATTTTGCTACCCCCTCCCCCCCCCATGTGTTGGTTCTGCTTACGGGATGTTCCTTCAGCGACCGATTTATATGTTTGTTTTTTCTTTCACCTCTTTCTGGGGTATCCGGTTTTTCTCAGCCAATCGTGGGCTATGCATCTGCTCAAGCCGGTTTGCTTCCCCTCTTTCATCCCCTTGTGGGGTATCCAAACTCTCAGCCCCAGTGGGCTGGGGGCTCATTTAGTCCTGGTCACTGCTTCCTTAACCCCCTCATGTGGCCCCTAGAGTTTCAGCCCTGGGTGGGCCGCCGGCTCCTTCAGCACTGTTTGGCATTCTTTCACTCCCTTGTGGGGTCTTCAGTTTCTCAGCCCTACGTGGGATACAGGCTCGGTCATCCCTATTCAGTATCAGCCTCCCGCCCTCCAACCAGTCCTTGCCTGCATATCCGTACCTTCCTTCCAGCAACGGGACTCAGTACTGGTGTCAGACTCTCTGACCCCTGCAGATCCCCGCCCTAGACTCCTCTTCGGTCTGCACAGTTGGCTGTTTTATTTTCCTTCTCCCCGTTTGGGACTTGAGGACAGGACGCTGATACTTTGTGTTGCTTCTTCACTCATTTCTTGTCTCAGTGGCCCCTGCCTGGTTGGGGTTTCCACCTTAGTTGAAACAGCAGCGTTCCTCACAGAGCCTGGGTCATGGTCCACCACGTCCTCTGCCTGGCTTTCTCTTCGTCAGAGGGATTGCCTCCATCCTCTGCATCTCTGCAGAGGCAGACATTCTACATTCTGTGGCTGATTCACTCTCCCTCGGCTGGCTTCCTGCTGGATTTAAGTTACCCCTTGCAATGGAAAAGAAGATTCAATTGGTCCTCCGTTTCTCCAAGAGGCGGTATTGAGTACAGGTCAGTCACCAAGCCACTCACTTTAAAGGGGCCCTGTACATAAATAGCATGTTCAATTCCCATCTAACCAACAAACATTCAGGTTCTTGGATCGAAAGGGAAGCAGGATGGAACCCTGACATTGGCATTCCTTTACCCCCAGCGGGATTCCACTTTTCCAGGCCCCTATGCAGGGTATGGCAAAATAGGCTCACTTCCCTAGTCCCAAAGGGTATGCCTGCCCCTTGAGGAGAAGGGACAAGTTCACTGGATTCTTCATAGTCTAAACAACAATCCTGGGGGATATGCATTTCATGTTTGAAACTTTAACATTGGAAGTTGGTGAAACCTATACTAGATTATTCATTGTATTCACTGGCTAATTATAAGAGGGAAAATGTGTAAGCAGTTGCGGCTTATAAAGGAGGTGTTCTTGGTTCCTTATATGGTCTGCATTCATTGAATGTGTCTTACATTTAGTAATGGCATTTGACATGAATTCTGAAATCTTATCCATGGAAAAGATTTCCCACATTGTTACCCACCATTTTAAAATGACGTGCTCCCCAAAGAACATCTCACATTGAGCCACTGTTACACGTGCCTCAATCAAAAAATGGCCTTTAAGTGCTGCTACATTTCCAGACATGGGATACATGCCTTTTCATCCACATACTCTAGAATAATCAATAGGGGATATAAAGAAAGTTCTATGCCCATGATATTTTTTATTTTGCCCAAGATTTCTTTCCAATATGTTATCAGTGTGCATCACCACCATAGGTGCCCCAAGGACCCAATTTTCCCTCATCCCCGACAGCAATATTGAGATGCATTATGGTATATTCTGCTCAACCTCTGAGGGTGTCATAAACCAGTGGTTAAATATGTTCTACTCTAATTTTTTAACAGTTAAACATTTCCAAGTCTCTTTGCCAGTTTGAAGATACGGAACCAAGACTGATGGAATTGGAATGTAAAACTCTGTTTCATATCTAGCCATACATCACAGAAACACATTGGACCAGTAAATCATAACTTTTTAACACTTTTTTTAATTCTTGGTGCCTTCCAACAATCTCTCCAAGCCCTTCAGCGATCTGCTTCTGGACACCCAAACCCATCTGTAGAGAACAGATGGCGCAACTGAAGATTTTGGCAACATTCCCTTTCCAGTTCTGCACATTTTCTTTTGTATTCCAAGAATGTTAGTAGGGTATTTTCCTTATATAGATAATTATAATGATAATGATGTGTTATTTATATAGCGCTTTCCAATTACTCCATGTTTTGCCAACCCTGGGATGAATTCAGTATTTGGCCTAATTAGGGTTAAGGGCCCCAGTCCTGGTTTTATACACATCAATTTACATCCTTTGTCCCATTAGTCCAATGAGCAGCATGTTAACGGGAGAAATGGTCCACCCGAGGACTTCAATCTTTTTGGTAAGAAAGGCAAAAATGAGAGAGGTCCACTAGTGACCCCTAGCTCTATTTCCGTCCGATTTATTTTTACCTTATGTTGTCGACCAATCCATCACAAAACTGATCTGTGAGGCAATTAAATAACAATTGAAACACAGGACTCCTAGGCCGCTCATAGACATGGGCCCAATTACATTTTTGCGGGCATCCTTTGGAATTTCCTAAATATAAAACAGTAAGCATTTATTTTTGTAGGCGCTTAATCATTTTATATGAGATAGGAATGGATTGTGCCCAGAAACTAAATATTAGTATAACGGTCATTATTATAGCGGTAACACTGGCCAGCCATGACATTTCCGAGAGATCTCAACAGGACAGCTTGTCCACATTTGCTTTCAGTATCCCTGGGATACTCACATAATATATTGTACTTCGGGGTAATCTTAACCCCAGATACTTAGGTGAATTTTCGGACCATTTATTTGGGGACCATTTCTAAAATAGCATAATGATTTTTGCTGGCTATGTTACGTTCATCCCCATAGATTTGTTGCCGTTGATCTTAAAGCCTGAAATTTCTCCAAAGTGACTACCAGTTAAAGACTGTTTTGGAAGTGGGAGTAAGAGTCCTATAAAAATATTATCACATCATCTCCATACATTTAATTTTGTGGTTACCATGAATGTACTGGGCCAGTGGTTCCACAGATAAGGGGAATAAGAGCAGTGTCGGCTCTGCTGAGTCCCCTCTGTTATATTGATAGCACCTGAACATGATCCACTGATTTATCCTCGTTTGTCGGATTTGGAAATTAGACCTGATACAGTTCACAAATTTAGGGTCAATTTATGTTATCAAAAGCCTTGCTGGCATCTAATACCAACAATGGAAATAGCTGCCCCAAACCTGATCAAATATGTACAAAGTTTAAAACCTGCCAAATATTGTCATGGGTACCACTTCCCATAATAAAACTGGTTTTATCTGGATGTAATAATGTGGTGTGAGACGACACCTGAAGGTGTCTCGCTCGCTAGTCCCAGGGGATCTGACATCTAGGTGGCCAGGACACGGCCATCGCTATTGGATCCAGTTCCTGGGGGCGAACCAGTGTGGGAGGATCACCTGGGTGAGAGGTCTTCGGGGAGTACAAGTGGGACACCGAAAGGAGAAACCCGTTACTCCCCTCCTTATGACACCTTTTCCCCATGGTACCCCGTAGGATATCTAGAAACTCAAATCCCCCCCCTTTTCTTGACATGAACACTTTCTCATAGACCGATTACTATGAAAGACAAGGGACTAAGACCAGAGCATACCCGACATGTCCCAACCCAAGGGTCAGGCAGAGTCAGGCAATTGTCGATAATTACACACACCTGACTTCCCATCCTATTCCCCAAAGGGATAAAAGGCAGAGCACAAAAGCACACTCTGAGGAGGACCAAACGCATGAGGACGCAGCTATTCCAGGATGGCAGTTCAAAGAGAGGAGAAAGGCGGCGAGACCTGAAAGGACGATGAGGGGGGAATTGCCTTTGCCCTTTTCAACCCAGACCCGCAGAACCTTCAAGAAGAGAAACTTAAGCCCGAGAATTGCAGCTGGCGAATGGCGCAAAGGATGTCAGCAATACATGGGACCCTCCAGCACTAATAGCCAGGGCGGGGGAGAAGTGGTTGCCATTGCGTTCCCGGCCTTGACTCTGGAGGCAGGAGACACCAACAGAGTGCAGCATAGCCAGTGAGTCGGAAAAAGAACCGATAATAAACCGGACTGCGTGAGGCTCAAAGTTGCAAAGAGCAACATTCCATAAAGAAAGAAGACTAATGGACAAAGGTCCTTTGTAAGCCCAAATTGTTATCAGTTGTACGGTGTCCAGTGGGCGCTCATTAGAAGGACTCTGGCTGGTGTCTCGCCCCTGAACAAGGAGAATGTGTTGAACTGAGAAACCAAAGTGGTCCTGCAGCAGGTTATGTCAAATTCTGTGCATAGTCGAAAGTCTTCGGTTGTTGTACAAACTACAGGTACCAAGAGGCCCTAGGGAAGGCCGACGTGAGGTGTCAAAGTGGTCCTACGAGGGTCAAGCCAAACCCCTTGTACATTTGAAAGTCTTTGGCACATGGTGGAGGCAAAAGTGAACCCGACTGAGGGATGCCTGCGAATTAGGGTGTGCAGTAATACACCCATGAACATTGTGATTGAAAGGCCTTAGTGAACCCGACTGATGGATGTCCACAGTGAGAGGTTGGTCTGAGCCTGACAGAGGCTAACATTGAGAGAAGGATCGGAGCATGACTAAGGGTGAATCCAAGGGTGAAGAGTAATCGCCCAACGTAAAGATAAATAGAAGGAACTTTTGTTTCGTTGTTAACGGCATATCAGGCCCTCTGAAGCAAGCGACTTTGCATGAAAGACCTGGACACAGAAGGTCCCGATATTGAGAAAAGGAACTGTAACCTCGTGCTGGAGAATCCCAGGAGTGTGCTGTGCTCAAGAGTCCTGCCTAGTCCATTGCTAAAAATGTGGGGAAGGGAGATCCCAGCCATAACATCCTGACTTATCATTACGTGAACACTTCTTTCTTTTCTTGTGAACATTATGACACACTCTTTTGGTCATGCACCATAACACAAAACACTTCCATTTGTTAAAATAGGGATCTATGTGATCCCTGCGGCGCCCGCAACTGCGACGCTGAAAATGCTGACGGCAGTTACGGCGTGGCGTAGTGATCATATGCACCACTACGTCCGCTTAACCTGGCCTGTATTACCCCTCCCCACGCCCACCACCCCACTTACCTTTACGGCGGCACACTTCTCTGTGTACCGCCTGCACTCTGCGATCCCTGCGGTGTCAGCTCCTCCCACTAACGTGGGTTGGAGCTGACGCCGCAGGGTGCTTTTTTTCCCTTTCTTACATGTCCCCCGCTTACCGAGATGGGTAGAGAGTGGCACCCGCAACCCCTGACCCCAAAGCAGGGGACACCCCTGCAACCCCTGCTCTGCTTGGGCGCAGTAAATGTCACCCTCATTTTGTGCGCCTCCAAAGTCGCAGTGACTGCGGGGGCGCACAAATGAGGGTGACATTTTTGTATGATACCTTAAAATAGCAATGGTGTGTGTTTGGTTCACATGCCTCTAAGGATTTCCATGCATCTTTGGTCCAAGTTTAAGTGACCAAATTCTAGGACCTCAGGATCCAGGCTTCTCAGTTCAATGTCTGAGGGCACAGGTGGAGGGTCGTCCCTTGATCTTGTATCAACATGTTGGCTGGACACGGTAGTTTGATGGGAGGACAAAAGGGTATCATCTGCAGGTATGAGAACCAGGTTTGTCGTGCCCACATTGGAGCCATCAGGATAAGTGTAACTTGTTCCTGAGTGTAGCTTGTGGACTATTTTGTTAAGCAGAGGTATTGGGTCGGAAAAGCATACGCAAATCACCCTGACCAATTCATCAGAAGTGCGTTCCCTTTGGAACCTTTCTGGGGAAACCTGGATCTGTAAACTAGGCATTAGCAAAGCAGTCTATTTCTGGGAACCCCCAGTTTGAAAAGACGTGTAGCACATCTGTGTTTAGTTGCCACTCATGTTCGCACGCCACTTCTGCTTAATACATCTGCCAGAGAATTGAGTTCCCCTGGAACCTGTTTTTCCTTGGAGAAACATGTTGTGTTTTAATGTCCACAGCCAAATGTTCTGGGATAGTTTGGACAGCCCTGAAGAATGTGGCACCCACCTCTGTTTGTTTATGTAAAAACATGGCTGTGGTGCTGTTAGTTAGGATGAGGACTGTCTTGTGTACTAACTGATTCATGAATGCCTGAAGTGCCTTGAGGACTGCTAGCAGTTTTAGAAGGTTGATATGCTTCTTGGTGAACGCCTGTGTCCACACAGCGTGTGCAGTGTGATGGTGTAAGTGAGCTCCCCACTCTGTCAGGGAGGCATCTGTTGTAACAGTGGCTTCAATTTCTAATGTGTTGAAAGGCTCTCCGTTTAACAGGTTGCCCTTGGATCACCACTGAGCGACTGAACTAGATGTTACGAAACCACAATTAGATCGTCCCACATCCGTGTGCTTGCGAACATTGTTTCGCTAACCACTCTTGAATTGGACACATGCACATTCAGGCATGTGGCACTAGACAGTATAAGTTACTCACCGTAGTGACTAATGCACTCCTAGTCCATAGTCCCCTTTCCTTCACACTGTATGGGTGTCCCTCGCAAGGGACGGGAGACGGAACCTTTTTCACCAGAAAAATCATCTTCCCCTTTAAATTTAGATGCGTGCAGGGGTGCGGCCCTGTGAGCATGCGTTCCCCTGGATCCGCCCAATGGCGCCACTACTCCGTCCCCTTTGACGCGTCGACAATATTAACATTGCCTAATGACACCAGTGATATTAGGGGGGAGAATGGTGGGACGTATGGAGGAAAGGGGCCTAGGAGTATGTTAGTCACTACAGTGAGTAACTTATAATTACTCCTGCATCCCGTCCCCTTTCCTCCATACTGCATTGGGCGATTACAACTGAATGTAGCCTCAGGGTGGAGAGTTGCCCTTCTTAAGAAAACAAGTTCCTTAACACTGCCTGACCAAATGCCGAATCCGAACTGGAGCCGGCATTCAATCAGTAATGCTTGTACAAGGCTTAACCCATGTAGCCGCTTTGCTGATAACCTGCCACGTCACGTGCCTCTGGAAAGCAACCATTGTGGCCTTTGCTCCGACTGCATGGACATGCATGTTCACTGAAAGAGGTTTGTGCTGCCCCTCTTACGCCTCCTTTATGGCCCAAACCATCCAGCTGGCTATGGACGCCTTGGAGGCCTGACAGCCCTGCTTTGATCCACCAAAGGTGACAAAGAGCGTCTGATTTGCAGAAGCTCTTGGTCCTGTTGAGGTAGAATTTTAGAGCACGCCTGACATTTAGACATTGCAGTATCCTCTGAACGTCATCCTTAGGGTCCGCGAAGAAAGTTGGTAGCACTATCTCCTCATTCAGGTAGAAAGAGGAGACAACCTTAGGGAGAATGCGCGGCAAGTTCCAAGCATCACCTTGTCCTTATGAAAAGTAGTATAAGGCTCTGAGGCCACCAACGCGTGGATTTCACGGATCTGGTGAGGCCCACCAGGAGGGCCGTCTTGATTGTGACTAGCCTGATGTCCGCGGACATCATAGGTTCGAATGGCTTGTGCGCCAGGGCACCAAAGACCACGTTGAGGTCCCACACAGGGTGTGGTTTCTTGATGGACGGGTAAAGTCTGGTGAGGCCCACCAAGTGTCTTTTAACCACCGGATTGGAAGATGAAACACCTCCTCCTTTGAGTTCCAGTAGGCTCCAATAGTCGCCAGATAGGTGCGGCAAGTGTCTACCTGCACTCCAGAGTGTTCGAGGTGTGCAAAGAAGGATAGTATGTTGTACAACGCGCAGGTTAAGGGATAAACCTCCTTTGATTCTGCCCAGTGACAAAACCTGGTCCACTTGCTTTTATATTGGCTCCTGGTTACACCACTCCTAGCCCCTTGTATAAGGTCTAGGTTGGCTTGAGACAGCTGCAGATGCCTCAGTGTGACTTGTTCAGGAATCATGCTGAGAGGGCTAATTTCTGGGGGGCGGGCTGGAGGACTGTGCCTCCCTGCTGAGAGAGTAGGTGTGCTGGACCCAGCAGAAGGTGCACCGGGGCCTGATCCAACAGACTTGAGTAGTTCCGAGACCCAGGGTCTTTCTGGCCACCACATAGCTATCAAGAAGATACAGAGTTGCTGGGACTCCCGGATCTTGTAGATTACCCAGTGAACCAGGAGGGTCGGAGGGAAGGCATACACATTAATGTTGTTCCACTGGATCTGCATCGTGTCGCCCATGGAGCCCCTGCCCTGTCCCTGCTTGGACGCAAACTGGGGGCACCTCCTGTTAAACACATAAAACCTGTTATTGCGAACAGGAACCCCTAGTTGCACCCCTTGCAGACCAGAGTCCTGAAAAGTTTTCATTAAGTGGGGAGCCAAAACCCCACTGTAACCTTGACATGTCCAGAAAACAATTTTTAGAGAATCAAAGTAAATATTCAATAATGCACAATGTACTGCAGTCGGGTTGAAACAAAACCCCTTGTTTTCACTTTAAATCTCCACAGTATAAATAAAGCAAGGTACATAAGTAGACAGTATTTAAATCAAAATTAGTTTATACAAACCAACTGATGCAAAATAGCAATTTAACATTCTTATTGCAAAGCGCTGAAGACCTTTCTGGCAATCGACATTCGTCACAATATCTGGTATATAACCACAATCTTGTCACATGTATGGTTCATAACATAAAAAAAATAATCTCCATCTTCAGGGCATTCGAGTCGTAATGTTCCAAATGTTTCAAGTCACAATCTACACCTGAGCCAATTCAGTCAAATGTATTAAATAATACCATAAACTCAAGCGTGTAATGTAGATATGTAAAGGCATATGATCCAGGAAATTTCTCCAAAAAACTTTTGACAAAAAGATACGTAATGGATGACTGGTGCGAATCTGCTAGTATATGTTGTGAATTTCACAATCCTTGGGTATGTATCATTGGGACATAGACTGCAATGGTTCAATCCAGTACATGCAGTCTGTGCACTCCCCAGAAGATGGATGTCTCACTCATTTAATGCAAGATTTTACCGCCACCTAAATATATATATATACACAGATGTGAGGAGAGCTTGTTTTATCTGAGCGTTTATAAACTTATACGTCACAGGACTGCAAGTCACTGATCCTTATTTCGGTACAGTACTTAAACCATAGAGAGAGTTACAGTTCATCATCCAGTTATTGTCCCACCTTACCGGTTGAATCATTGAGGTGGGTAAGTAGTTCCTTGATGTTTATTTTTAACCATTAGCACTACACAACTGATGTTTTTTTATTATGAGTCTCCCGAATATCATACCCAAGTTATGTAAGCTAGTATTACATTAAAACATTTTTATATGCAGTGTTGACACACCTTTGAACTACAGAGCAACTACGTTCAGGTTAGTGTATTATATGCCTTTACACATCTACTTGAAGCTTGAGTTTATGCTATTATTTAATACATTTGACTAGGTTGGCTCACCTGTTGTGTCCACAGGTGTACATTGTGACTTGAAACATTTGGAACATTAGGACTCTAATGCCCTGAAGATGGATATTTCCTAAACGCGTTGGCTATAGTTGTTTTATGGACATTTTGAGTTATTTTTGGACATTGTTAACTTTGTGTCAGTTTTTAATGTTATGAACCATACATGTGATAAGATTGTGGTTATATATCAGATATTGTGACGAATGGCGATTGCCAGAAAGGCCCTCAGAGCTTTGCACTGAGAAAGCTTCACTATGTTAAATTGCTATTTTGCATCAGTTTGTTTGTATAAACACATTTTGATTTAAATACAGTCTGCTTATTTACCTTGCTTTATTTATACTGTTGTGATTTAAAGTTTCACCCCGACTGCAGTACACTGTGCATTATTGAATATTTACTTTGATGATTCTTTAAAAAAAAAAATCTGGACATAACAAGGGTACGGTGGGATTTTGGCTCCACACTAAATGAACACTTTTCAGGACTCTGGTCCGCAAGGAGTGCAACTAGGGGTTCCTGTTGGCGACAACAGGTTTTGCGTGTTTAGCTATTTGTTGTATGGTCTCTGAGGGTCTAGAGGCTGTTCCGCTTTGCACCTGAAGTTACAATTACTACTACTGAAACACAGTTTTACTGTATGCGACATAGTCACTACTTAAACCTTAGATATAGCCTATTGACCCTAGTTGTGCACCTCTTCCCTGCATTGCAGCACCTCCTGTTCTGCCAGTTGGCGGAGAGGTCCACCTGAGGATGACCCCACCTGCTGAAGATCCCCCGAAGGACCTGTTTGTTCAACTGCCATTGGTAGTTGTACACACCCAGCCTGCTGAGCCTATACGCCTCCAGGTTGAAGATGCCCGGGAGTTGTATTGCTAACAGGTGCATGTCGTTTCCCAGCGCCCACTGCCAAATGTCGACTGCTAAAGTGCAGAGGGCAGGAGACCTGGTGCCACCCTGCTTGTTGATGTAATACATGCTGGTGGAGCTGTGTCTCAATAAGGATTGCCCTGCCGCTGATCATGGGGAGGAAGGCTTTGGGAGCGAGCTAGATGGCCATCAACTCGAGCCAGTTGATGTGAGCCACCTGCTCCTGACTGGACCAGACCCTGTGGACGTTGTGGCTGCCCAAAGAAGCTCCCCAGCCCTCTAGGGACGAGTCCATGGTGATGGTGACGTGATGTGCTGGTTGACGGTAGGGCCTGCCTATCCGCAGGTTGCTGTCCCTGATCCACCAGACTAGGCCCTGGTGCAGATGAGGTGGGATGCTGACCATCTCTGCCTGGGAACCCTTCTCCTGGCTCCAGAGGCTGCAAAGTGTAGCTGCAAGCGCCTCATCCTGAGTCTCGTATGCAGCACCGCAAGGAGACGTGTTGCCACGATGCCCAGGAGGTGTTGGTACCACCACACCAAGGTCACTGCTCTGCTGAGAAAATGCCCCGTTGCCTTCTTGATGGCAGTGATCTTGTCCTCTGAGGGGGAAAATCCTCTCTGAGATCGTATTCCAGATGAGGCTCAGGAACGTTAGACTCTGCGTGGGCTCCAGTTGTGACTTCTTGAGATTGATGGAAAACCCCAGCTCATGTAGTGTGTTCATAAGGGTGAAGGCGGTGTGGCGCACTGCCTCCGGAGACCTTGCCCTGACGAGCCAGTCGGCTAGGTATGGGTAGACGTGGTGACCCTGGTCCAGGAGTAGGACTGCTACCGCATTTATCAGTCTTGAAGATCATGGCGGCCAAATTGTGGCCAAAGGGTAGAACCTTGTATTGGAAATTAAAACCATTGATCCTGAACCTCAGAAAGGAGGCTCCAGATCGGGAAGTGTAGGTAAGCATCCTTCAGATCCAGGGAGCACATCCAGTCTCCCTTGCACAATGTCCCTGCTATAAGCGCTGGAGTAACCATCTTGAACTTTTGAAGAGGGAGGGAAAGGTTCACGGTGGAAACGTCCAACAGAACTCTCAGGCCAGCCTGGTGGTTCTTGTGTATGGCGAAAATCTGTGAATAGAAGCCCAGACTCCACTGGGAGGCTGGGACTTACTCCACTGCCTGACTCTCTATGAGCAAGCGAATTTCAGCCAACAGAGTTGCGGTCCTAATCTGTGAGAGCGGGGGGAGAGAAGGAGGGATAGGGAGCCAGATGCCCGTGGATACTACTAAGAGGATCCATAGGTCTGTGAACCTTGTCTGCCAGGGTTGAGAGTGAAGGGCAACCATGCCCCCCACCGGAGACTCCTGTATCCGGATGGGTGTGTAATGTCTTTTTTCCCCTCGGAGGCTGGAGCTAAAAAGCCCTTGTTAGCCTTGTGCTGCTTGTGCCAGTGGTGGCTCAGTGATCTGTCCAGTTGTCTGGACCGTCTCTTCTGGAAGCCCTTGAGGCCGCCGAAAGACCGACCATTGTCTGAGCGCTAGTGTGCCTGGCTATATGCCTTGGGGGTGGACTTTGTGGATCGATAAGGACTGCAAACTATTCTACTTCTCAATGAGTTCCTTGTCCGTGGCAGAATGGAACAGCTCGCCACCCTTGAAAGGAAGGTCCAGTATACTCTCCTGGACATCAGGGTTGAACTTCCACGCCCGTAGCCAGGCCGTCGTCCTCATGTCGGTAGCAATACATAAGGCACAGCCTGAGGTGTCAATGTGAGCCACCGTGGACTCCATTATGTACTGGGCTACTATTTTGGCTCCAGCTACCCCAGCCTTGAAGCGTGCCTGGCTCTACAAAGTAACGAAATCATCGACCTCTCGTCAGAGGCTTTGATTGACAGCAGCCAGCATGGCGTCAGCATTGGACTTTTGCAGATGGAGAGAAGAGTTGGAATAGATTTTCTTTCCATATGCTTCCAAGATCTTCTCCTCCTTATCGAGAAGTGCAGAGGCTGAGGTAGACTATGACGATTGTGGCTTGGAATAGAGCGAAGCTGCGGCAATTACCATGGAGTGTGGTTGGGGGGTGCTCTGACAGCAAGAGGGGGTCACCCTCCAGTTGCCTAAACTTGGCGTTGAGGCGCCTATTGGTAGACACTGCAGTGTGTGGTTTGAGCCATCCTTTTTTGGCAAGTGCCACCACGTCTTTTTGCATTGGCATCCCATTCTAGCAGTGGTGCGTAGAGTGAGGACTTCTGCCAGTATCCCCGCCTCTGTTTGTTGGACCTCAGGCTGAGGGAGCCCCAAATACTTGGCCAGGCCTGCAAGACGTTCATGAAAGGCCTTGGCCGACGAGGGCGTGTCTGGGTCCTCCGCCTCATCCGTGTCCACCAATGTGTCCTGTTGGTCCGGTGCAGCTGGAGGAGTGCTGGGTGCAGGTGGCTGCAGCATACTGAAAGGCACCGGAGGCTGCTGTGGCAGCAGATACAGGGCTGCCGTGACAGACGGAGGCATGGGAGCCTGTGTCATTGGGACTGGCGCAGGCAGCTGGGGCTGCATTGGACCCGAAAGCGCTAGACCCAAGGGCGGGTGGGCCATGGGTGCTAGCGGCGGTATTGGAGGGATCATGTCCCAGATCACATATTTGAAAGACCAGCGGAGCGCTTGGTGGAGCGGGAATGGGTGTGGGGCCCTGAGACCTGGGCACACACTGTATTGCTGTATGCAGGGTATATCTGCCCATATGCCAAGCGATGACCAGTCCCACCTGGAAACTCGTTCCGCTACCTGGTCCCCAAAGGGGGATGGTGTCAGACGTGGCGCCATTTTGTTGGGTTGTGTGCGACGTGCCTGTGTTGTGGTGCTTGCCACGCTGGGCTCAGCCTTCTCCAGGACTCTTGGCGGTGGAGGATGAGGCCTACCCTGCACCTCGGGACGGGGCCTGGTAGGCAAAGTGCACTTGACTGTGATGCCGGTAGTGCTGCTTACAGGCGCCACCTCAGACATCTGTCCGGTATTAGGGCATATCCCCTCGAGTTGAAACCCGGTAGTAGAACCTTGTGGTTCCTCAGCGTAGTCACCGGTAGGATCTTGTGACCCCTCGGCCAGGATGAAGCAGCCTGCACTGGTACTCGGAGCTGATCGGTCCACCCGCTCGTGCGCTTCCTGGGGAAGGAGTCGCCCTTGCAGGGTGCGGATGAAAAAAGTGCCCCTACCATGGGCCTGGTCTTGTGTTTGACGAATTCCATAAAGTCCTCTGGAGGCGACCTTTCGAAAAGCTCCCTCCACATGGCTAGTCTATTCTTCAGAGGATGTGATGTCAGCGCGTTGCATGTGGTGCAGCCCTCACAGCCATTGTCGGGGCCAAGGCAGCAGAGGCTGAGAGCATGGGGGTTGAATGTAGGGAAGCGCCCCTCGCAGGCTGGACACCTGCTGAAGCCTGCTGACGTCGACATGCGCCGGGGAGGAGCGTGGCACCGGAGGACAGAGGTACCTAATTAAAGACAAGAAAGTAGAAGACAAAAGTACTTCTCCAGGGAAGAGCGCGTGGAATTACTAGGCCAGAGGCCTAACCCAGGAGCGCTGGTGAAAGAGGTCCGTTCCCGTCGATGCAGAAAAGAGGACTGAGGAGTGGCACCGGTGGGCGGAGTCAGGTTAGCAAATGCTCCCAGAGCCGCACGACTCTAAATGTAAAGGGGAAGACGATTTTTCTGGTGGAAAAGGTTCTGTCTCCCGTCCATAGTGAGGGACGCCCATACAGTATGGAGGACAGGGGACGGGACGTAGGAGTAAAATGCAGGAAGCCATCATTCCTAGAAGGCGCTTTGCCTTTTGCACCGTTATAATTGACGACCGGCAACATAATGAGTCATTTGAAACAGCATGTTTTGGACCCTCTCACTAGAAGGGAAGACTAGTCAGTCGTTTGTTTTGATTAATGCCCCTAGGAATTGTTTTACTTGGCTGGGCACTAGACTTAACTTTTTCTCATTTACAGAGAAGCCTAATTGGAGCAGCAGGTCGACTGTCTATTGGGCTTTTTATATGCACCTCTGAGGCATGGCCCCGGTTATTAGCCAGTCGGCTAAGAAAGAATACACTGGAATGGACTGTCTTTGTAAATGGACGGCTACTACCGCTAGGACCTTTGTAAAAACCCTGGGGGCAGAGGCTATGCCAAATGGTAACACTTTGAATTGGTAGTTCTTGTCCCCCACTTTGAATCTTAGGTATTTTTTGTCCACTGGCAACAGTGAAATATGAAAGTATGCATCTTTCATGTCCAATGTTGAAATGTAATCCCCTTGTTTTAGCAGGGGTATTACCTCCTTAATGTAGTCATCTTGAATTTGTGAGGGTTGACATACGTGTTTGCAGGATGCAGGTCCAGCACTCGGCGCATTGTTAGATCTTTCTTTAGAACAAGGAAATACACTGAATAAATACTGTGATCTTCCTCTAGAGATGGCACCATCTGTATTGCTCCTTTATCTAGCAGGATCTGGATTTCTTGTAGGATTTGAAAATGTTCCGCTGACATTTTTCTCACACAATGCAGGTGGTGACGTGGTGTTTTTAGGAACTCTATGGAGTATCCTTTTGCCACTGATGTGAGCACCGAGCGATCTGTCGTTATTCCCTCCCATTGCTGGATGAAAAGTGCCACGCGACCCCCGACTGGGGGTGCATGAGAGGGAACGTGAACAGGCCAGTAAATTGGCTGGGGCTGCTGCGCCTCTGGAGGCTGCAACCGTACCTCACCTTTTCCCTCGGCTTAACTCACTCTACTGATAGGATTGATTGGAGTTAGATTGAGACTGGGGACTGTGAAAGGAAGAGCCAGATGCTCCAGATCCTGGTTGATTAGACCCGTTGAAGCATTGGGTACAAAAATTACACTGTGTGTTAAAGACTCTTCTTTGGACATATGGCTTGTTCATAATTTGTCCCAGCTCTTTATGGTCTTGTGCTCCTTCTAGGCTGTTTCAAGTTGTTCATCAAAGGTCTTCCCAAATAGGGCTGCCCCCTCAATAGACATATTGATTACTGCTGCCTGGGTCTTGGGCTTAAACCCAGAGTCACAGAGCCGCAAGTGTCTCTTGAGAAGTGTAACTTCAGCAATGACTCTCCATGAGGTCTCGGCTGAGTCCAGGTCATTTTTAAGGATATTTTGAGCTACTTGCTTGCCCTCAGTAGAAATGTTAAGCAGAGGAGACCTTGCAGGTTCTAGCACAGAGTCTAGGGTCTTGAGTACTTCATCCCATTGGGTATTATTGTAGCTTGCGAGCAGAGATGTGTTGTTCGCAATCCTGGTCATGTATGCGCCCGATGGGGCAATGCGCTTTTCCAAGGTGTATTGGTGTTTGCGCTCCTTGTTGCGGGGTGTTTCCGAGGTAGAGAGTGGAACACCAGCTCTCTTTCGGGTAGTGGGGACTACAAGAGAGTCAGGTTTCACATGTCCCCTGATGTATAGGGGGTCAGATGACAAGGGTTTGAAGACTTTCTCAACTCTGATTCACTGCTCTTGTGAATAAAGGTGTGGAATGAGATGGAGTAATATTTATTTTAATGGAATGGAACAAGGGAATAGCTTGGGTGACGGGCTTCATTTCACTCCAATATACTCCACAAAGTCAGCACTATCAGGGACTGTCTCCTCTGTGTAGATGTTAAAATGGTGAGCAGCTTTTTTAAGCAGGTTGTTGTACAGGAAATGGTCGACAATAGGTGATGTATGAGCACAGTTTGCTGCTATAACATCTGGGGCGTCAATGATAGTGACATCTGGGTCATCCTGCTCATCTTAGTACAAATCATCAGGGTCTTGACCGAGGTCGTCCTGGTCAACATACCAGATGTCGTGATCTACCTGGTCAGGCTGAATGCCCCCGCGCTGAGAGCCCTGGGAAGCACCCACGAATGTAAGGATGGGTGTATGGGTAGCCAACGGTATACGGCCTGGTTGATTTGACTCAAGGGGCTGAGATACTTCGAGATCTAAAGTCCTTTGTCAAATAGGGTACTTCATAAAGTTGATAAAAGAGGAAACCCATTCCATAGTCTCTTCAAATTGCTCATTGTCCTGGTGCCTGTCTTTGATGTGACTGCTAAAGGAAACACAACTGCTTCGAGGTCTCCCCTTGGTTCAGAGTCTTTTCTTGACCTTTTATTTTGAAGAGAGAAAGAAACGGGAAAGTGGGCCTCTTCATATTCTTCTGTGGCAGCAGGAGTGTGTACCTTATGTCTATGGGCCTTTTTGTGGCGCTTTTCTGACAAAAAGTGTTTTTTTCGACAGATGTTTTGGCGTCTCCGATTGATCCGTCGAATGGGACTTACGAATGCCTATCGCCGGTACTTTGTCTTTAACGCTATTGCGGAACCACAGCAGTTTTTTTCAGCAGTGGTTTGATAGACAGCGATGTGCCTACTGCTAGCGCGCAGCCTTCCTTCGACAGTTCCATCGAGGAGCAACCTTGGAGTAGGTGTGTGAGGTGTGGTGTGTGTGTGTCGCTGTAGCCAGAGGCCTTGCCCATACCTGCGACTGCCTTTCGAGGCTGAGGACTGACACGTGGGACCCCGATGGTTCCCTCATGGTGTTTTCGGGCTCATAAAGAGGGCCTTTGCTGCGGTTTCTGACTCTGCCATAACAACATGTGCCGCCCATCGTCCAGCTCAACGCTGTTGAAATGTTTTGGGCCTAAAGAGCTTACAGGATGTACAACGGGTCTCCTGGTGATCACGGGGAAGGCAGTGTTTGCACACTCTATAGGTGTCCCTTCCACAGGAACTTTCTGATACACTTAGGACAGAATTTAAATGCATTTGCTCCATGTTGGAAAGAGAAATTATGGGCAGCAAGACAAGAGCAGTAGAAGCAGGCAATGGAGGTAGGTATTCCCTATAAGAAAAGGATCAATCCCCCCACCCTCCCTACTGCTAGGCCAAAGCCGGGTGTAGGACAAAGTCCATTGCCAGAATGATAAGTCAGTTTTGGTCTTCCAGAGGTCTTCAGTCGAGATGTGGCGTCAAACAGTAACTGTTAAAGTAATAATGAAGAGATATTAACTCTAAAGTAGTTAAGCTACAGGACTCCGCGTGAAAAACATGTTCTGGACCTTCCCATTGATACGGGTCTTTTGGGCCGGAATTAGACAGAGAGTGGCCAGTAGTGGACTCCGAATACAAGAAGAGAATCCTGAATTGTACTTGCTCGGTCTCTTCCCAAGAGGAGGCAGACACAGGGCGCACCTGGCTAAAATGACAGACCTACTATGCATATTAGCTAAACGGCAGATAGCAATGGCGTGGAACTCAAGGGAGGGCCCAAAAATAGATCTATGGTCGGCGGACTTTAAGAAATGGGCAATGACAACCAGCAGTGTGGATAAAGGCGGCACAGAAAGGAGTGGGGGAAACGGGACAGAGAATGATGGCATGGAACTCTCTGATGCAGAACTTATTTGAACAAAGAGAAGACAGTGAAGAAGAAAATCCGGGAGGGGGGGGGGAGCAGTGAAGGAGAGTCATTCGATAAGCCCCCAGAACAGGAAGGCGTGAAAAGTAAACACTAAAACGGCCATGAGAAATGAGGTGGTCCAAAAGACTTGATCCCCCACCCACTCTGAGGCGAAAACGTGAAAGGACATCTATGCTGAGTGCCAAACGGCCAGTTATGTTGTTGGTTAAATGTTATATGTTTTGTTTGTTTTTTGTAATGTTACTAAAAATCAATAAAGAGTGTTAAAAAAAAAAATAACCACAATGGTGGAAAAAGATTATCTGAGGGACCTCGACACATTAGGGATCATGGATACAGTCAACGTCACACTACGGATAGAATTACAACCATGACCAGTCGACGTCCCTTTTCGAACTTAGAAAACTTTGCATGCAATACTATGCAGATACCACTAGATGTCGGCCTAGTCAAAGCATGTGATTCTAGACAGAGCCACAAGCCTTCGAAATATTGTTACCTATGTCAATAATGGCCCCTCGCAGACCCGTTGATCATATATTGTCCATCGGGATTGCACAAAACTTCAGATTGAACAAATGGGGACCTCTTCCTGAAAAACATGGCCACTCTTTTTTCTTCATACCATTAGAAGCACAAAATCATTTGCCATTCCTCCTCTTATCCTCTGAGAATAGGTGAGTCTCTTGAATAAAATCTATTGAGAGATCCACAGAGTACAATCACTGAAGTATAGATTTCCATTTTATTGGGGAGTTAAAGTCCCAAATATTTATGGTAATGATTTTATCAGGGTGGATGATTATCTCCCAGATATTTACCACCACCCCATCCCCCGCAAGGCCAACACCATTGTCGCCCCATAATTTTGGTTTACACAATCCAGACTCCAGAAACTGAGAAACTACTCATGGAAAAAATTAAACCAACACAAATAATGATAGAAGTCAACCTCAAAGGCTCATAAGGCTTGATGCTCGCTCTATTGTTTAGAGGGCTTAAATAACTCACAACAACCCTTTCATCAAGAAGGAAGTAGGCCTGCGAGCCAATGGCGGTACCCCTACCCTGGCTCTCATTAATCTTCTCCTCTACCCCACCTCCCATTGAACAGCAACATCAGATTATAATGCTCTAAATTATAGAACACACATGTTAACTTCAAATGGATCCCAATCGTTAAACGCTTTTTAAGATAAGAGAATGCATTACAGTGGTGCGCAACCTTAACTCTGAAAACATTGGGACATTGCCAGACTGCCAGCTGGAAAGCCAACAGTTTCAGGTACCCAATTGTATTAGTTGAGGGAGCTTTCTTTATGGGGCACTCCGAGACATGGCCTCCCAGTCTTAGTATGTTCACTGACACCACCCCTCGTCTTCCCTTCCAAGCTGTTAGATGTAAAGGATTCCTCATCTTGAACGGGCTGCTGTTTTTCATCGCTGGTCTTCCCATTAAATCTACAGCTTCTCTTCCAAGGTAATTTTATATAACTGACTTGAGGGAAAACCAGGGCTTACATGTGAAACCCAATCTATATCTTATGTTCTATCTCTGAGCCACCTTGAGTTAAAATTCAGTTTCCATATCTTAGAGAGCGAAGTATGTGGTCAATCTTAGTAGAAATTTACACTTGCATCTCAAAATGTTACAGTTTTAGAGGATATAGCAGTTTTTTTCATCTTTTCTTTGGACTGAAAAAATACACTTGGGTTAAGTCATGAGGAAATAAATCTTTCTATTGCTTAAATAAATAGACCCTGTGAGCTCTTTACAGACAGATTGATTTCAGAGTCCTATGCCTAAAAGCCCTTTCATAAATGCCTCGATCTGTGAAGTCAGTATTTGTCTAGGGAGCCACCTCAATGGAATGTTGTAACCATGGGAAGAATGTTCAGCATCTGCCTCCCGGCAAACACTGCTCCCATATGCTCTTCTATGTTATCCAGGCTGCTAATCAATTCTACTTGTTTATGAGCCTGTTCACAAAATAATAAGTTACTCAATGTGGTGACCAACGTACTCCTAGTCCATAGTGCCCTTTCCTCCATACTGTATGGGCGTCCCTCGCTAGGGCGGGAGACAGAACCTTTTTCACCAGAAAAATTCTTGGTCCACTTTAAATTTAGAGGCACGCGGGGGCGCAGCCCAGGGAGCATGCGCGCCTATGACTCCGCCCACTGGCGCAACACCTCAATCCCGATTGACGCGTTGACAATATAAGCATTGCCTAATGATGCAAGTTTTATTAGGGGGTGGTGTGGGAGGAAAGGAGACTATAGATTAGGAGTATGTTAGTCACTACAGTGAGCAACTTATAATTACTCCTATGTCCCGTCCCCTTTCCTCCATACTGTATGGCTGAATACAACTGAATGTAGCCCCAGGGTGGAGAGGTGACCCTCCTTAAGAAAACAGGTTCCTTAATACTGCCTGTCCGAATGCCGCATCTGACCTGGAGCCGGCATCCAAACAGTAGTGCTTGCAGAAGACCGAAGGAGTGGCTTACGTGGGCACCTTGCTGATGACCTGCCACGGAACGTGCCTCTGGAACGCGACTGCCGTGGCCTTGGCTCTGATAGCCTGGGCATGCATATGTGCCGGAAGCGGTTTGTGCTGCCCCTCATAGGCCTCCTTAATGGCCAAAACCTAGGGAGGCCTTAGAAGCCTGATATCCTGGCGTTGACCCCCCCGAAGGTGACAAAAAGAGCAGATTTGCAGAAGCTCTTGGTTCTGTCCAGTGAGAATTTTAGAGCGCGCCTAACATCTAGAAAGTGCAGGACCCTCTGGGCATCGTCCTTAGGGTCCACGAAGAAAGTAGGTAGCACTAGCTCCTCATTTGGGTGGAACCAAGAGACTACTTTAGGCAAGAATGCGGGATGCGTTCTGAGCACCACTTTGTCCGTATGAAAGGTAGTTCAAGGCTCCAAAGCCACAAGAGCTTGCATTTCGCTGACCCGGCGTGCAGACGTAAGACCCACCAAGAACACTGTCTTAATGGTGACTAGCCTGATGTCAGCAGAGGCCACTGGCTCAAAAGCTTTATGTGCCAAGGTGCCCAACACTATGTTGAGGTCCCACATAGGGTGCAGCTTCTTGATGGGCGGGTAGAGCCTGGTGAGGTCCTGCAGATGTCTTTTAACCACTGGGTTGGAGGATGAGAAACCTTGCTCCTCAGAGTTCCAGTAGGCTCTAATGGCCACCAGATAGGTGCAGCATGTGTCTTTTTGCACCCACGAGTGTGCAAAGTGTGCAGAGAAGGATAGCACATCGTCCAACGTGCAAGTAAGAGGATAAACCTCCTTTGACTTCGCCCCGTGGCAAAACCTAGTCCACTTACTTTTGTACTGGCTCTTAGTAGCATCGCTCCTAGCACTTAGTATGTCATCTAGGTTAGCCTGCGAAAGACACAGATGCTTTAATGTGACCTGTTCAGGAACCACCCTGCAAGAGCTAACTTTTGCGGGGCGGGGTGGATGACGGTGAACCCCCCACCCCTCCCCCTGTTGCGATAGTAGATGAGCTGGGCCCAGTGGAAGGTGCATCAGTGGCTGGTCTGACCGGCTGAGCAGCTCTGGGAACCAAGTCCTCGCCAGCCACCAAGGAGCTATCAGAATGATACTGAGGTGCCGGGACTCCCTTAACTTGCAGATCAACCTGTGTACCAGGCGAGTGGGAGGGAAGGCATATACGTTCATGTTCCACTGTATCTGTAAGGCATCGCCCAGAGCTCCTCGGCCCTGTCCCTGCCAGGATATTAACGGAGGGCACTGCCTTTTGTACAGGTGGCCAAGAGATCCACCTGCGGATGACCCCGTCTGTCGAAGATCCCCTGAAGAACCTGAACGTTAATTGCCATTCGTAATTGTCTGCACCCAACCTGCTGAGCCTGTCCACCTCCATGTTCGACTCCCTCGGGAGGTGGATCGCCGTCAAATGTATGTTGTTCACCAGAGCCCATTCCCAAATGCTGACCGCAAGGGTGCATAGGAGGAGGAGACCTGGTGCCACCCTGCTTGTTGATGTAATACATGTTGGTGGAACTGTCCGTTTGAATGAGGATCATCTTGCCACTGATGATCGACAGGAAGACTGAGAGCAAGCCAGATGGCCTTCAGCTCTATCCAATTGATATGGGCCTCCTGTTCCTGAAGAGACCAAACTCTGTGGATGCTGTGGTTGTCCAGGGAAACCCTTCAGTCATCCAAGGAAGAGTCTGTGGTGATGGTGACCTGCGGTGCTGGTTGTCGGAAGGGTCTGCCTATCCTCAAGTTGAAGTCCATGCTCCACCAGACAAGGTCCTGATGGAGAAAGGGAGGAAGGCTGACTAGTTCTGCCTGGGAAACCCGTTCCTAACTCCATGAGGCAGCAAAGTGCAGATGTAATCTTCTCATTTTGAGCCTTGTGTAAGGCACTGCCAGTAGACATGCCACCATGATAACAAGAGGTGCTGGTACCACCATGCAGAGGTCACCGCTCTGCTGAGAAAATGACTCGTGTCCCTCCTGAAGGCAGTGATTTTGTCCTCCGAGGGAAAAGACTCTCGGAGTGCATATCTCAGATTAGGCCCAGGAATGCTAGACTTTGCATAGGTTCCAGCTGAGACTGCTTGAGATTGATGGAGAATCCCAACTCGTGTAGCGTATTCATGAGGACGGAGGAGGTGTGATGCACCGCCTCCGGGATCTCGCCCTGACGAGCCAGTCGTCTAGGTATGGATAGACATGGTGCCTTTGGGCCCCGAGAAGGGCTGCCACTGCATTCATAAGTCTGGTACAGACCATGGGGGCTGAATTGTGGCCAAAAGGGCAGAACCTTGTATTGGAAGTGAAAGTCCATGATCCTGGACCTCAAAGGATTGATGAGGCTGCCAAATCGGCACGTGTAAGTATGCGTCCTTCAGATCCAAGGAGCACATCCAGTCTCCCTTGCAGAGTGTCTCTGTAATAAGCGCTGGGGTAACCATCTTGAAATTTTGAAGCGGGAGGGAAAGGTTCAGGGTGGAAAAGTCTAACACAACTCTCAGGCCAGCCTGATTCTTCTTGTGTATGGCGAAAATTCTGGAGTAGAAGCCCATGCCCCACTGGGAGGCTGGGACTTCTTCCACTGCTTGACTCTGTACGAGCGATCGAATTTCCGCCAATAGAGTTGTTGTCCCAATCTGTAGGAGAGGAGAGGGGAGCGAGGGACCGGTAGGCGGTAGCCTATGGGCACTACTGATAGGATCCAGGGGTCCTTGAACCTTGCACGCCAATACTGTGTGTGAAGGGCACGCCTGCCCCCCTACCAGAGACACGTGGACCCAGAGGGGAATGTCATGCCTTTTTCCCTCTGAGGCTGGGGTTGAGGAGGGGGACTGAAAGAAGCCCTTATTTCCCGCCTTGTGCTGTTTGCGGCGGTGCTAACTTGGAGATCGGTCCGGCTGTCTGGACCTTCCTTCCTAGAAGCCCCAGAACCCGCCGAAGGCCCACCCCTTGTTGGAATCCTGGTGCATCGGGCTGTATGTCTTGGGCGTGGACTTTGTGAAGATTGATAAGGATTTTGCAGCCTGGGAACTGTTCTTCTTATCAAGTTCCTCATCAGTGGTGGAATGAAAGAGGTCGCTACCCTCGAATGGAAGGTCCAATATGCGCTCCTGGACTTCAGGGTTGAATCTGTTAGCCCGCAGCCAGGCAATCCTTCTCATTTCTGTGGCGATGCAGATGGCACAGCCTGAGGTGTCTATATACGCCACTGTGGACTCCATGATGTCTTGAGCCACCATCTTGGCTTCTGCCAGCCCCGCCTTGAAGCACGCCTGACTGTGCACCGGAAGTTCCAGAAGGAAGTTGGCCATTTCCCACCAAAGCCTTGATTAACGGCTGCGAGCATAGTGTTCGCATTAGACTGACGAAGGTGCAGCAAGGCGTTGAAATAGATCTCGTTTCCATATGCCCCCAAGATTTTCTCCTCCTTGCCTAGTAGAGCCGAGGACGAGGTGGCAGAGGAAGACTGTGGCTTAGAGTAGATAGAGGCCGCGGCAATCTCTGAGGAGTGTGGTTGAGGGCTGCGCTGAATGGGGTTTAAGCCATCCCTTTTTGGCCAAGGCGACAACGTCCTTCTGCATCGGAATCCCTGTTCTAGCCACAGGGCGCAGAGTGAGTACCTCGGCCAGGACCACTGCCTCTGGTTGCTCCAACCTCAGGTTTTGGAAGCCCCAAGAATTCAGCCAGACCTGCGAGCCGATCAGGGAATGCTTTGGCCGAAGAGTCGGAGTCCTCCTCCTCCTCATCGTTGTCCGCCAGGATGTCCTGCTGCTCTGGTGCAGGTGGAGGTGGAGGAGTACTGAGCACTTAAGGCTTGAGGTGTGCTGGCCGGAGGCTGCGGTGGAGTCTGGTATGGAACCGCTTGGGCTGCCGGAGGAAGAGGTGCTGGCACCGCGGGACCCGGTGCAGGCAGCAGGGGCAGAGCCCGGAGGTTCTGGAGCCATTGGATGAATCCCTGTGGGTGCCGATGCTGGGACCGGAGGTAGCATGTCTCAGATCACATCCCGAAGGATGGCTCCCATCGGAGGGGATCTCATAAGCGGGATGAATCTCTCAAAAAATCTGTCCTCACAGGCCGGTGGGACGCTAGGCGGCACAGGAGTAGGAGCAGGGCCCTGGGGTTGCTGAGGCCTGGACATACTCTGCCTTGCTGCTTGCAGGGTGTTTCTGCCCTGCAACGCTGAATTATATGCTGTAGGCCACGTACCTGGAGAAGACCAGTCCCACCTCGAAACTCGTTCCCCAACCTGCACCCCGAAAGGGGGTGGTGTTGGACGAGCGGCAATTTTGTCTGGCGCAGCTGCCATTTTGCCGGGCTGCATGCCACGTGCCTGCGCCGTGGTGCTTGCTGCTCTGGGCCCGGCCTCCTCCTGGACTCTTGGCTGTGGAGCATGAGGCCTACCCTGTACCTCAGGACAGGGCCTGTTAGGCGTGGTGCCCTTGGCTGTGTCGCTGGTAGTGCTGCGTACAGACGCCCCCTCAGACATTTGTCCAATAGTAGGGCGTAGCCCCTTGGGTGGACAAGAACCTTGCAGTCCCTCAGCTACCTCACCAGCAGGATCTAGCGACTCCCCGGCATGGAGGTCAGTAGCTGGAACAAACTCGGTACCTTTGCTGGTGTTAGAACCTGAACGGTCCCTCCGGCTCAGACGTTTCCTGGGGAAGAAGTCGCCCTTGCGGGTTGTGGATGAAAAGAGTGGCCCTACCTTGGGCCTTGACTTGTGTCTGAGTTCAAGTCCTCTGGAGGAGATCGTTCGAAGAGCTCTCTCCACCGAGCTATCCTGTTCTTCAGTGCGCATGGTGTAAGCGAGTCACATGCGGTACAACCTTCCCAGCCGTGGCCGGGGCCAAGGCAGCGGAGGCAAAAAGCGTGGGGGTCGGACATAGGGAAGAGCCCTTCGCAGGCTGGACACCTGCTGAAGCCCAAGGATGTCGACATGCACCTGAGAGGAGCGTGGTGCCAGAGGACTGAATACCTGATTAAAGACCATAAGACAAAAGACAGTGTTCTGGGAAGAGCGCGTGGAATTACATGGCCGAAGCCAAACCCAGGAGCGCTGGTGAAAGCAGTTCGCTCCCGTCGACGTGGAAAAAAGGACTGGAGAATGGCGCCGGTGGATGGAGTGAGGGGAGTGCATGCTCCCAGGGCCGCACCCCTACGCGCCTCTAAATTTAAAGGGGAAGAAGATTTTTACTGGTGAAAGGGGTTCCGTCTCCCGTCCCAAGCGAGGGACGCCCATACAGTATGGAGGAAAGGGGACGGGACGTAGGAGTATTATATTTTCTGCTTCATCCAAATGCTAATTTGCTGCCAGCACATGTTTATCCAGCTGCATTACAGATTTTGAAATATTTTCTGTGCTCCCCTTCTTTTCCTGTTTCAGCTCATTTAAAATCAGTAGCAGCTCTTGTTTCTTGGTTAGAGATGACATATCTTCTCTTTCTGTAGGTGTGCTATAGATTTGTGCATTGACCACAAGTGGTTGTTTCTTGGAAGCCAATTCTCGGGTATGTAAAAGTGGTATTATTTCTGGCCATTTGCTTTAGATGAACGTTTGGACAGGTTAGTAATTATTCCAGAAACTGCTGATGTGCTAGTAGCATGCAACAGGTAGGGTTGTCTTGTTTGTCTTAGTCTGTCAGACTTTTGTGTACACACTATATTTACTTGAACTCAGACTGAAAGCTTACAGCTGTGCTTAAGGCTAATCACCATGGAAGCCCTTCTTACCAGGCTCCTAAATCAAATGACCGAGTCCATGCTCGCTCCACCTCCAAACGGCTCAGACAGCGCTGGAGTGAAGCTCCTGCCTAGTTGGCTGAGGAAGTCAATCTAAGCCCCTGCCTCCTCCACAGTAGAGGCAGACTACAAAAACTGCACCGCTCCGGTGCCCCGGGCACCAGGCTTCATTAGAAGCAGCAGGCCACCTCACAGAGGTCATCAGACAGCTCTCTGGATCCCCCACTACAGCTCCAGAAATGGGCCGCTCCAAACCATCCAGAGCTCCAGAGTAGCCAGCATAGCCTCTGGGTGATTTCCAGTTAACTCAGCCCGCAACGCTGGGAGCTCCAGCCCATTACTTAGAGCATTGATCACAGTACTATATTGGGCCCCCAGCTGGCCAAGGAGAGTAGGCACACCAGGCCCGCAGGGATCATCCCTGGTAAGTCTCAAGGGTACAAAGACCTCACCGCCGTTCAGAGATAACAGGGTTAAAGAGTACAAGATTCAAAAGTATTTTTTGTATAGAAATAAAAATGCAACTTCAACCTTTTACTGAAAAAGTACACAACTGGCAAATGTCCACAAGGTGGCAGGAGTTCATGAAATAAGGTCACTCCCGCTGTGCTGAAGTATCTCTCCCCAAATGTCAAATTCTGGGTAAAAGCTCAGCTAATATCATGGTGACTGTTGCTATTGGGGGCATTGGAGTGATGAACATGGTGACTTTTTTGACACTACAATGATTTTAGGCCAAAAGTGAGGTGATCCCTAGGTCACACGCCCAACATCATCCTTGTGCTTTGCAGGGGGCACTCGAAAGGGCGACAAAGCCCAGGACATTGGCCCTAGCCCAGTACGTAACACCTCATCTGAGCCCATGCATACCGCAGCCAGACCCAAAACTACTTGCAGAGACATAGGAGCGTTCACTTTTAAGGAAAATCTGATACAACATGGCAGTTCCAAGAATCGATCAGTGAGTACAGTTTCCGGTGCCAATCGAGAAACACACAACTCCCTTCTTGATGAGAACATTTCTTGCAGGAGATGTGAGAGCTGGTACAGGGCGGGGCAGCTCCACATTCATCGAACCTATGTTAGATCAAAAGCTGACAGATAACACTACACAAGAAAGACCATGAAGCTCCACAACTAGATTGCCTCAATACTTGACTCCACCTTAGAGGAACACATTATTCAACTGACCAAGACTGCAAAGGATTATCCCCCATTAAAACATATGGTGGGGATACAATGCTTTAAATTTCCAAGGCCATGAAGACAGAGTTTACTTATCAGTTACAGACTTCAGTTTGAGCTTAGGAGGTCCAGGCGAGGGTCGGAGCTTAGAATAAATTCCATGATGGCAGCAGGGGTTTATTTAGTCGAGACGGCCTACATGACGACACATGTCCCAAATAGGGCTAGCCAAATACCACAGTTGGATCCCAGGGGGGAGGAGATACCAATCTCTAAAACTCAGATTTCAATCTAGGAGGAGCTGGAGGAACCAACTTGGAGGTGGCAGACGAGGAGAACGATTGTGGAGAAAAGATCCTGGAGGAGATATTGGAGAAGCTGAGAGATTTGATCATGAGGTGAACTCGCTGGACCGAGAGGAAAGGTCAGAGGCATATTGGAAAGAAGAGAGGGGTGGGGGATAGGCCAGAAAAGGCAATTGGAGGTAACACACCAGGGGATAAGACACTAGAGGAGGTAGATTAGAAATCAGGACTCACCAGTTGGAAGAGACTTCCAAACATGATTGAGTTTTTTAGGTACGGGCATACTGGAAAACCTGCATCTAGCTAGAGAGGCTGATATAAAGAACCTGCTTGTAACTCCAAGAATGGAAAAGGAGTAATTTCCTGATTGTGAGGCTATACAGCTTATCTAAATTGCTTTTTTGAACTCAGGTCTTTTTTTTTTTACTTTGCGTTTTGCTTTTACTTGCGAACATTATTTTGTAGTGAATTATGAGGGGTCACTAATGCAAGGCGGACAACTGTTTGATGTTTTATCAAAACATGCCATTTTATTCTCAGAAGAAATATCATCAACATTGCCTCACTATTCCTACTCTGCTGAGGATTTCCCTGCCTAACCAAAGCTAATGGGAAACACTAACACAGGATCACTGGCCCTCACACTAAGCAACACATACACAAAGAAAATATATGGCAATACAACATACCATGAATAATATTCACAGTTTCTGAATAACCTTCTGATATCCTGGGTGGATTCCCTTACCAAAAATGTAAGGTCAGTTCTGCTATTGTTCAACCAAAGAAAGAAAATTAAAAAGTTTCCGTAGTGACTAGAGTACTCCTAGTCCAGTCCATAGTCCCCTTTCCTCCATACTTGTGGGCGTCCTCCAACATGGGAAAGGTGCCGGAACCTTTGGCAGCAAAAGATTGAGCTTCCCCTTTAAATGTTGTATAGCATGTGGGGGTGTGGCCCCTGGCGTCAGAACGCCCCACAAGTTCCTGCCCTCCAGCGCTCACCTCAGTCCCCTTTTAACACATTGGACCCTTAAATACCTAGCTACACTGAATATGTTAGCCCCTGGCATACAAGCGGGGGAAGGTGGGTGGGACATATGGAGGAAAGGGGGCTACGAGTACTCTAGTCATTATGGTGAGTAACTTTAATTACTTCTGTGTCCCGTCCCCTTTCCTCCATCCTTGTGGGCGATTCCACTGGACAAGAAGACAGGGTGGAGCTGCGACAACCTGCCTCATATCGAAGACAAACCAAAAAGGTTCTTTGGAACCGCCTGCCAGAACTCTGCATCGCGCATGGAACTGGTATCCAGTAGTGCTTACAGAAGACCGACGGAGTGGCCTAAGTAGCCGCCTTGCTGATGACATCCCAAGGAGCATGCCTCTGAAACGCAATGGCCGTGGTCTTAGCTCATGCCACATGCGCATGAGTACTCTCAGGAACTGGTTTGCCCATGGCCGTATAAACGTCAGAAATGGCCTGGACCATCCACCGAGCGATAGAAGCTTTGGAAGCCTTGGTGCTGGGAAACACGCCCCCGAAAGTGATGAACAATGCCTCAGAATTCCTGAAGGATTTTGGCCGAGAGAGATAGAACTTGAGGACTCTTGACATCCATGGAATGAAAATCCCTTTCTGCCTCCGACTGCGAGGCCAGGAAGAACACTGGCAGGCAGCTTTCCTGATTCAAATGGAATGGAGCAACAACATTGGGCAAAACATTTGGATGGGTGCGCGATATGACCTTGCGGTTATGAAGCGTGGTGAAGGCCTTGCATGATGATAACGCCTGCAGCTTGCTGACCCTGCATGCAGAGGCGAGTGCCGCCAATAGTACTGTCTTTAGTGTCACCAGCCGGATGTCCACCAAAGCCATTGTCTCAAAGGGCTTGTGCTGCAAGGCCGCAAGAACCACATTGGGGTCCCAAAACCGGATGCAGCCTTTCCACAGACGGATGTCCACCGAAGTCATCAGCTCACAGACTTGTGCTGCAAAGCCGTAAGAACCACATTGCGGTCCTAGACCGGATGCAGCCTTACCACCTGCCCGCCAGAACAAGAGGGAGCAGGTGATGGGGTACAGCGCCTTGCTGCGAGCCAATTGAAAAACCTAGTGGGATCAAGTAGACGGCCTCCTGTATGATGTCCCAGTGGTCATCCAAAAATTGAGCATGCTGTAGTCTGAGCTGGTCAGGAACCAGGCCGCTAGGGCCAGCCTGGATGGGTCTGGGTGCTTCACTTCCCCACCCTGCTGCATCAGGAAGCCCCTGCTAGGAATCGAAAGATGGACAGGCCCCTGGGAGCACAACTACAGCAGATCCGAGAAACAGGCCCTTCGGTGGCCAGTGGGGGGCAATCGGGATGAGGCTGCAGCCCACCGAAGCCAGGAATTTGCGGAGAGTCCACTGCAGCAATGGAGGATGAGGGAACACATAACACCTGTAGCCGTGCCAGCAGATCAGGAAGGCATCTCCCAGAGACCCCTGTCCTGCCCACAAATCAAATTGGGGGAACTTGGAATTCAGAGGAGGTGCAAATAAGTCTAGAACTGGTAACCCCCAGCGCTGGAACAGGGGCAACAAAGAGTTTATGTGTAACTTCCACTCGTAGGTGTTGAACCCCAAGCGGCTCAGCTGGTCCGCTTCCGCATTGCTCTCCCCTGGGAAATGGACCCAGGAAATCCATATCTTCTCTGTCAGGACCCATTCCCTGATTGATACCGCCTCCATGCACAGGAAAGAGGAACAGGTGCCACCCTGCTTGTTCATGTAAAACACTGTCATGGAGTTTTCTGTCCTGACCAAAACCGCCTTGTCCCTGAAGAGGGTTAAAAAAGCCTTCAGCACCAGGCCTGAGCTCGAGCAGATTGATATGCAGGAGGGCTTCTGCCCTGGACCATGTGCCATGAATAGAGTAGCCCTCCAGAGAAGGCCCCCAGCCCGAAAGCAAGGAATCTGTTGTCACCCCAGAGTGGGCTCCGGCAGACCAATGGGGCCTCACATGGTCACATTGCAGTCCAACAGCCACCAGCGCAGATCCAGAAGGAGGGACATGGGAATTAAGACAGTGTCCGACTGAGCCAGATTCCTGGTTCCAACTGACCGCCAGATGGGGCTGGAGGTGCCTAATCTTGAGGCGGGCGTGCCGCACCGTGAGTACGCAAGACGCCATGAGTCCCAGAAGGTGCTGGAACCATCATGCCGAGGTGGTCGAGTTGGCCAGAAAGTGCCCAATCGCATTGCAGAGGGAGAGGACCCTTTCGGCATGGGGAACACCCGCTGAATGGCTGTGTCCCATTGCACACCAAGAAAGACCAGATCCTGGGAGGAGGGAGTCAACTGCGACTTCCTCTGGTTGAGGAAGAACCCCAACCGGTGAAGAACATCCGCCAGTCTTTGGCAGGAGTGCACTGCCCCCTCGGGTGAGCTGGCTCTCACCAGCCAGTCGTCCACATAAGGGTATAAGTGATGGCCCAAGAGGCGGTGTTGACCCGCCACCACATTCATCAACTTTGTGAAGACGTGAGGAGCCGTCTTCAGGCCGATAGGCAGCACCTTGTAGCGGAAGTGGTACGATAAACGTGAACCGCAGAAACTTCCAATGCGGCTGGTAGATGGGGACATGCAGGTACGCATTATTCTTGAGGTCTAGGGAACACATCCATGCCGCTATTCATAGAGACTCTGCTATGTTCGCAGGAGTAATCATCTTTAAGTGTTCTAGTGGTAAAGATAGGCTGAGAAAAGACAGGTCCAGGACTACCCTCAGCCCACTCTGGTTGTTCTTGGGTAACGCAAAAATCATGGAGGAGTAGACGGAGTCCCTGTCTGACTGAGGAACCGGCTCCACAACCTGCATCTCAAGAAGTGAGAGGATCTCCCCCTAAAAGGTCAGTGGACCCAATCTGAAGCAGAGGAGGAGAGGAAGGTAGAGGGAGAGGGAAGCAGAAGACTGAAGCCTGTGGAGACTATAGAAAATATCCAAGGACTATTGAAATAACGCTTCCAGCTGTCCGGGAAGAGAGCCAGCCTGCTCCCTATATGCGAGCTGTGTTCCCTGACAGTTACGTCATTGCTTTTTAGCATCTGAGGTGGGAGCGGAGAAGGGGGGGGGGGGGGGGGGGGGGGGGTCAGAAAAAAACATGCTTTTTCCTCCCGTTGTCACTGGGGAACCAGTCAGGCCTCTGTGCACCGTGGTCTAAAAACCCATTGAAGCTGGTGAAAGCATTGGGTTATTGGGTTTGTAGATGGTCCTGCACAGAGACTGAGGGAAGGACTTCTTCTCTGGTTTAGTTATGATGGCTTGGGATTTGGCAGTCTGCGTAGAGGTCTTTTTTCGTCACCTCGACACCTGTGGATGAATGAAAAAGATATGACCCCTCAAAAGGAAGATGCAGTACCCTCTCCTGTACATCAGAGGACAATTTAGCGGCATGCATCCACGCTGTCTGCCTCATCTCAACCCCCCAGGCACAGCCCTCTGCTGACTGTATGAATGTGGGAGACTGAAGATGGGGTCCATGGGGTCCTGTGACACTGACCGAGCATCCGGCAGGCAGGCTTTTAAGGAGGGTTGCCTTTCCAGAGGGAGGTGGAGTAGGAACTCTGCAATCTCCCGCCACAGCTTCTGGTTCGCTGCGGCTAGGAAGGCATCAGCGTTGGCCTGCTGCAAATGCAGCCCAGAGTTGAGGTAGCAGCACTTGCCAAAACACTCAAGGGCTTTGTCTTTGGAAAGACAACTGGAGGCAGCCCCTGCGGAGAAGAATGAAGATTATGGTTTAGAATACAAAGAGGCAGCAACTAGTACTGACGAGTGTGGCTGAGGTTGGGGGAGGCCAGGACGACTGGCTCCCCATCCAGAAGCCTGAATCGGCTGTCCATTTTCTTGTTTATCTGTGCATTGGCCCTGGGCTTCTCCCAGATCTTTCTCGCCACCTGTAGGACATCCTTCTGGAGCGGAATGTGCGAGCAGCTCGTGGCACTCCTGGATAAAACCTCTACTAGCACTCCCTACTCCTGGTGGGCCTCCTCTTGCTGAGGGACACCAAAGAACTCTGCAAGGTCCTGAAGACGGTCGTGAAATGCCTTCACTGAGGCCGGAGTCTCTTCGTCCTGGGCGTCATCATTGTTGTCGCCGTCATTGTCCGTCCCTCCCTTTTTTCCAGACGGAGGGGAGTCTGGGTCCTGAGAGACCGGACCTGGAGGGGTCCCCCCTTGATTCGGAACCAAAGATAGCTGGGGATCCATTGGCTGTTGCGAGGGAGGCGCTGGTGGTACATGAAGAGGGTTCAGAAGCACCGGCAGTTTCTGGACTGGAGGAGGAACAGGAAACGGTACTGGTAGCGCCAGAGGGACCGCAGAGGTTCCGGAGGATGACCCAGAGGCGGACGCCTGGTCGGCATAACCTGTGGGATCACTTCCTTGGTGTCTCGGGAGGATAGCTCAACGGCAACGTGCTCGCCTTGGAAGCAACACGACACAGAGCAACGCAGGTTTGATCGCCAGGTCTGCGCTTAGAAACCTCTGGGTATAAAGCGCATTATAAAAAACCTATCA
Source organism: Ambystoma mexicanum (assembly GCF_040938575.1). Lineage (NCBI taxonomy): Eukaryota > Metazoa > Chordata > Amphibia > Caudata > Ambystomatidae > Ambystoma > Ambystoma mexicanum. The sequence goes on along the minus strand of NC_090940.1, from coordinate 418,497,842 downwards.
TATCATATCATATAATACCCCTGAGGAGTCCTGTCATCTGTGGGGAGCACATAATGAGTAAGAGCTTGAAGAAGCGGTGCTTGTAAGCTGCCAGATCATGAGGGGCACGGCCCTCAGCGGCACTGGATCTCCTTTCCTGATCAAAACACCCGGTAGCCGGGGCATGTAGCCGTAAGGCTGCAAGGGGTATATGTAATCCTCTGGGGACCACCCACATGCACCATAAAGTCCACCATCGCTTCCAGAGCGAAGGGGACTGGAACCTTCTTTCATTACCCACTCCATGGGCAAAGGGCTGGGAAGACCTGAATACAAATCCAAGATAGCTGCTAGCCTGACAGGTTCTGCCACGTGCTTGTCCGCCATCTTGGCACCTTGCGCCACACCCTCAGACATTGAAGGGCACTCCTTGGCCCTGGAACCTGAACCAAAGATGTCGATCTCGGAGATGGTGCTGGTAGGCTCAGAGCCCACAGTTGAAGGTCGGTAGTCAAATCGCCCTGCGCAGCAACCTCAGAGCTGGCTCTGGTAGGCTGGGTGTCCTCAGGTACAGAGCATGTAGTTGTAGTGGCTCGTGCTAAGGTCCGCCTCTTAGAGGTAGAACACAATGATCCTTTGCCCACTGGGGCTGAAGAGGATGACGAACTTCATCGCCCCTCTGTGGACCGCTCAGAAGAGTTCCTGAGCCTCTCAGCATTGGAGCTGGTAGCCTTGCCAGCCTTGAGTCTGCCAGAACCAGAATCCAAGATACCCTTTACCGTGGAAAGTCACGGGGAGGAAACTCTGCGTTGAGGAGCCGTACTAAACAAAGGACCTACCTTGTCTTGACGTGGGGTCATGGAGACAAACTCTTTAAGATGACCTGGAAGAGAATCGTGGAAGATCTCCATCAAGCGAGAAAGACTATTCTTCGAGGCCCGGTGACCGAGAGCACTTCAAGCTGCGCACGCGACCCAGCAGTCACCAGGCACTCAAGGCAGAGCACATGGGTGTCTGAGGCCAGGAACGAATGATCACAGGATGCACATCTCGTGAAGCCTCATGCAGCCAACATGTTCCAGGGGAGGCGAGGAACCGGAGGGAGGTGAAGAAGACTGAAAAAACAGAACAGGGAGCAAGCTGAAAGTTAAAATAGTTTCTGTGCCTGTCACATCCGACATCATCTGGGCGGAAAAAGGGACCGAGACGAGGCGCTCGTGGACAGGGCCTCGGGCGGCGTGGGGGGGCGTTCCCACACCAGGGGCCATGCCCACTGAGCTACATTTCATGGGGGAAGCTCACTGCCAACAATGATGGAGGAAAGGGGACGGGACGCATGAGTATGTCTCAAATCAGTTTTTGAGGTTTGAGTCAAAGTTTATTAACCAGAGATCCAAAGCTAGCAAATCTTTTCTTCTTGAAGAAATATGCACTTTCCACTTCCACCAAATAGCACGAATAGTAATCCCAGCCACAATGCTTTGTCACCTCTTCAAGTAGATTTGCAACAGTTCAAATGAAACGCAATATCCACAACTGTCAGTGTTACACAGTTCTGGGTTAACAGTTAGCATTTTCTTAGTTACAGTTTTAGAGTTCACAATGAGATATTTGTCAGCATGACTTCAGTGCTGCGGCTTCCACTTCAACAACTTCACTTCTACTTGATTCACTATGAGAACAGTCACCTTTGTCTTGCAGTACTCCACTTTGTTTAGACTACTACAATGTTGCAACTACTGACAACCAGATATACCACCAAAGCTCCAGTACTTTGCACTACTACCATAGATTCAGTGATTTTTACTTCTAGACAGGCTTCGACAAGATATACTTTAAAGTACTTCAACACCTTCAAGTGAGCATGGCACTCTTCCTCTGAATGGCTCTTCAAAAGGGGCAGCCTCTTCGCCTATCTTGTCTGTCACAACAACAACCTGAGTTTGCCTTTAAGACTCACTTCACTCTCCAGAAGCCTTGGTGCCACTCTCTTAGCTTCAGGTAATGCTTGCACACTTGTATCTCAGGCCAAGTGAACTGTTATTTATTTATTTTTAATCTTTATTTATATTTGGTTTATATAAACCTTTACAAAGAAAATATATCCTATAAAAATACATCAATATACTTATTTTACCATAAAAGAAATAACATTAAATATACAATAAATACAAACATTAAAACTAACAATAAACGAAAACATTCATCCTTACAGTTTAATCCTTTTTCATCCAGAAGGAATGACTGTTAAAAAACAGAATGATTTTAGCACAAACTACATACTTTGTAATACTTTCTTTCCCTATTATACTAACTGTAAAACAGTATTCAAAACCATGATAACACATATCTCATTATTTGTTCTTCCCCTGCCCATTATATTCACTCGGCTTAATCTATATTACAAACAACTTTCAAAAATGATAACACACTCAACTTTCGGGACATTGAGTCTCCATGTAGTAGGGTAAGGCAAAACTGATGTCGGTGAATCCATTCTGGATTTACAAATCCTTTAAAATACTTTCTCCTACTAATCAACAATTCTGGACACATCAGTAATAAATGAAACAATAATTCAATTTCCAGTTCATTGTTAAAATATCTACAGATACCCTTTGTCTGGTCAAACGGTTCACAAATAAAGTTGCTCTCATTTGTTAACATAACCTTGAATCTAAACCTCATGAGTCCAATCTTGACGTTTCTATTCAGATATTTTATAAAATATTCCTCCATAGAACCCAGACTTTTTTGTGGTGTAACAACTTGGGAGTAAACATGAGAGTCCCACATCTCCAACCTATTTGTCTCCCAATCCATACTCTTATTAATCTTTTTGACCTTTGTCGGGTTAGTTCTTAAAATATCAAATGAGAGACAAAATTCCCTAGGATTATGTCACAATCTTCGCGGAGATCCCCAGCAATGCATACAAAGTCCAATCATGCGAAGTTTCACACTTTCTTAGTGGAGATAATTTTCTCCACTGAACTATGCTGACAATTGACTGCAGACCAAGCTTGTACCTTATTGCCTGTATCTGGATGCATTTAGGCAAGTAACAGAGAACAGATCTCCAAATCAAACTATTGAATACCTTAAATTCTGCCTCTAATTCTCTTGGGCAGAATTCTAGACCGTAACAGATGCAGGCTAATACTTTACCTGTATAAAATTCTCTAAACTGCCTAAGTGAAAATTTGCCAAATTTCCATCCATTTGCCTCATTTGTCTTATTATCCCACCTATCTTTGATTTTAAGTAATTCTTATAAAAGATCTTTGTAAATCTTGCCACAATTGGGTAGCCTAAGAATTGCAAAAGGTATTTTATTGCCAAAACACTATTTTCCCCAAACCACTTGAATTTTGATGATTTTTTATCCTTTCCTTTGGCGATTCTCATAATCACTGTTTTTGAGGAATTTATTTTTAACACTATTGATAACATATATTCAACAAACACAAAGATCAGTCTTTGTAGATCTATAGGAGTGGAATCCACCAATATAAAATAGTCGGTATAAGCCGCCCAATTCATTTTTAATGCACACATTTTAAGAGAGGCCAAAGTATTATTAGCCAGTTCCAAATCTACATCTGAGACGTACAAATTGTACAGTTTGGGTCCCAAGATACACCACTGACGTATCCCCAATACAAGTGTTACATTCCTTCGATAGTAGCCCCTCCGAATTTTATCTTATCTTCATTTTGGAATCCCTATGTAGGTATATCACAATATTCGGTAACCCCTTTATCATAACAAATGTATCCAATTACTTCCACAGTAAATTTCTGTTTACTGTGCCGAAAGCCTTAATTAAATCCATTGATGCCATATATATTTGCCGAGTTTGTGGACGAACAGGCCCGTCTCTGCAGACAATTTAATAGTAATCCCCCACAATCCGTGCCCATATTCTTTAGGAATCCCATTTGTCTATAATCTAAAATGCGGTTAGACAAACTCCATTCCTCTATGTGCTCAAGCACAATCGAAGCAAAGATTTTAGAATCCACATCCATTATAGAGATGGATCTATAATTCATTGGTAGCAGTATGGAACCCTTCTTAAATGTAGGTACCATGTGAGACATTTTCCATGTTTCCGGAATTTCATGAGAATCAACAATATTGTTAAATTCTATATGGAGAATTGTAGCCCACAAACCCACATTTTGTTTCAAGATAATATTAATTTATTCGGCCCTGCTGCTCTTGATAGATTGGCTTTCTTAATCTTCGCTTTGATGTTACCTACTGAGATATCGATTCTCCACTTGTAGCAAGATTTCATTATTACATTAGTTTCAGAGGGACTTAGTTTATAAATATCATCAAAATACTGCACCCAAGTCTCCTCTGCAATAGGATTTGTAACCAATAAAGGTTGGTTTTCTTCTGTTCTGTTTATTAAGTCACAAAAGGCTCTGGAAGATTTCCCTTTCAAGCGCTCTAAAAAAAAGTCTGTCAATTTGATGTAATCTTGCTCCTTCGAACTTGAGCCACTTTGTATACCTTTGTTTTAGTAACTTAATCCTCTATCCCCCACCATCTACATTCCCCCTGTTGCTTTGGATTATTCTAATCTCTGTGCAAAATGGTTTTCCTTTTCTTAATCAAGATTAAAAACATGGCTATTTAAAAAAACATTTTTTTTTACAACTTTACCGGGTTCAGCAGGTTACATGTATAACTTCATATAGTAGAGATAACATTTATTTCAACTCAATGTTCCCCCTTCAACCTCCCCATTGCAGGTTGTGGGTTCTTCTCCCTTCCTCTCCGGAGCCCCCTCCTTCTTGCAGGGTCCCATGGGAGTTCTTAGGACCATAGAATAAGGCTTGCTTTTCTTGGCTGGGAGGTCAGAGCTGGGAAAGCCTTATCAAATTCCAGAACCAAGGTCCAGCAGTCTGAAGCGGTGGAGCAAACTTTTGGCTGCCCTGACCTTCTCAGCCACCAGAATGTCCTAGACCTTAGTCCACCATAGTGAGAGAAGAGGGCCCTCTCGGGATTTCTATTTGCAGGCGAGTGAGATCTTAGCCGCTAGTAAGAGGTGCGTGATCAGCATTGCGGCTGATCCCGATCTTGGATAACAGTCTGGCTGTGGAGTTCCCACGAGAATCACCTCCAGGGTTAACAGGAGTGTGCAGTGAGTGATAGCTTCTATCGTTTAAGAACTTTTTCCCCAGAAGGACTGTGCCATCCGACACCCCTACCACATGTGGAAGTATGATCCTCAGACTCTTGTTACGCTCACCTGGTATCCACAGGGACGCCACCCAGCTGGGTTACTCGCTGGTATGTTTCTCAGCTTTGCCCTGATGTGGTAGGTTCTGCCTGAAAATACAGGACTGTGTTGAAGACTGACCGACCGGGGTAAGTATCCTCCCTCCACCCCGTATGCTTTCAGTCCCTCTGGCGCCCTCTCCTCACCTTGTGGTAGAATTAGGCATGCTCTCCATCCTGCCTTCTTTGCAGGGGCGCGTTGTCTTTCATGGGCGAGTGCGGTCCAGTTACTTCACTGACGCCGGCCCGTTTGATATTGTTCAGGTAGGTCTTATTACTGTTCTTTAGTTTTGTTGCTATCCTGCATGCCTTTCTTTGTTTAAAATGTCTTTTTTCTCCCTTAGGTATGCAGAGCTTCAGCGCGGCAAACCGGCTTGGTTGACCCCATGCAGGTAAATGATGGCGCATTAAGAGCGCTGTTATGCTAAGTAAGAGCTATGCGCAGCTCTGCAAAGTCTTGCCTTTGCTAACCTGTGTTTTCCTTCCTTGTAGGTCGCAGTGTTCTTCAGCGCGAGTGGAAAGTCCGGAGTGGTGCCAGCCGAGAGGCGACCAGCCAGGTAAGCCTTTTGAGCAGTTCGTAATTTGTAAATGTTCTCTACAGCTTACTTTAATGTTGCCTCTATCTTCCTCTTTCAGGTCGTTCTGTCTGGGAGGCGTGCAGATTCGAGGAAGCTGTTCTCAGTAGCTGCAAGTGTTTAAAGATGAAGACTGCAGGTAAGATGCTGCTGCTAATGATGTTCCTTTTGTCTCCTTGCAGGTTCTGCTTCTCCGAGGTTCGAGGGAATAGCTGGACATGGTGAGCGTCACGTTGCAAGCTGCAAAGTAACACGAAGCATGTTCTGCAGTCAGGGTGTGGTTTATATGGCCCAGGTGAAGTAGTACCAGGGAAAGTAGTTCCAAGCCTGCCACACCCAAAACACTAGACCGCATAGCTTGGTTCTTAGGAACCAAGCTATGTGGATGCCTCCATGTTGGCTGACAATACAATAAAGTAATTCCCTAGCACATTGTTGTTCATGGTGTATGAGCCTGGCGCCAGGACTGGTCCCATGAGGGCTTTTGAAGAGGATGCCAGGCTCTAGAGGCCCGAGTCCTGACTCCACCTGGCCAATGGGTTTGCCAGAGGGGGTTTTGGGTGAGGGTCCCGACAGCTCTGCATTGTCTCCCACAATTAGGGTCCAGTGAGCTACTGAAATTATGTAGGCGCTCTAGTGGGTAGTACCATCGGTATAGCAACTTGAGTGCCCCTTCTCTATTGGTGACACATCTAGGAGGTAGAATTGCTTCTGGTCCAAATGTCCACCCATGTTTGGTTGTTGATGCTGTTGTCATAAATCAACCATGTATCTGACCAGTAAAGGATACATGTATAACCATAAAGGATACAATTAGTAGGGTTCTTCTGGATCCTTGAGGAGGAAAATGGCTTGAAGGTAGTGAAGTCAGAATAGTTTTTCCAAATGTTACCACTCTATGACTACGCTAAACAGTCAGAGGGAGGAATCACTGGAAAGGGCGTGGGAAAACAATTGGAAGTCAGCCTAGGATAAAATAAAGTCTAATGAAGATGTGTCAACATAAATTCTCAAGAATAGTTCAACTATTTGGATAGAACTAACCTGTACATGCTGATAACGGGAGGCTCCGACAACAAGTCTCTGAAGAAATCCAAATAGAACCAACGAAAAAGGAGGGAAGGTTAGCAAGGGAAACTTATCCCAAACGTCACGAGGGTCACGCTAGATAACGGGTTGGTGCACCACAGGATAGCGTCCAAAGTAATGTGCACAATCACCTTCGTAATTAATAGTTGTCGGCAGAACTTCCTTTCCCTTGTAGAATAGCAGATAGTGTGTAGCAAAACACTCAATCACGAAATGCAGAAGGAATAAGTCAGAAATCTGCCTGTTTCATCAGAGGCGACAGGATTCTATCAAAGCGTAGCACATTTGAATTCCAGGAAAACCGCATGTGGATTTTACACGCAGCAATAGTACACGCAGCAGGAGAGCCGCACGTTTGTCTGCTTACACGCGGCTACAATAGTTCCAGAAAAGCGCGTGTGGATTTTACACGCGGCAATAGTACACGCAGCAGGAGAGCCGCACGTTTGTCGTCTTACACGCGGCTGCAAAGTTCTAGGAAACCGCATGTGGAAAATACACACAGCAAGGAGATCGCGGTAGCAAGAGTTCGGTGTGGAATATTATACGCAGCAAGGATTTACCAAAAAAGTTGCTGAAGAGTTGCGAGGACGCAGATCAAAGCTTCAGCTACAAAACTCCATGTTTATTCAATCAGAAGCAGCGAGCGACGTCCACACGCTGCTAATAAAAGTAGAGCAGAAAACACGTGACCATCTCAAATCACGTGATACTACCGATGTGTATAATGCAAACCCCGTTTTCTGGGCAATGTATCAAACAGCCTCCATCTAGAATAGAAAGGCTTTGAAGTTCTATGGGCATAACAAGACCTGTGAGAATAGGGTGTTACAGGTCCAGGTCCAGAGGTAATCTGATTGCCGTGCATGACAGCTATGCCCTAGGTCTGCTTCCCACCGGGCCACATATGCAGGTCTGATAACTAGCATGTTGTCTTCTAAGAGTTTGTAAAGTTTTGTAATGTGCCCTCTCCGGGGACTTCTTGTAGTGAGAGTTCCAGGGGCCCTAGTGGCTCTTTGTTTTGTCAGCGGTTGAGAGATCCAATGGCGCAGCTGCGCGTAGGTGAATCTATGTGCTTCCGATAGGTTGAAGTGAGACTTGCATTCTGTGAAGGTTATCCATTCTCAAAGAGCTGAGAGTGTGTTCTGAGGCCTCCTTGGTTCCAGTTCTGGAAGTTCACCACACCTGTAGACCTGGAGTGAAGTCCGGGTTGCAGAATACCGGTGCGAGAAGGCCCAAACCTCTGGGAGACCTTTCCCTTCGTAGTGCGTTGTCCCAAATATTTAGGGTGGTCTTGGTCGATGAAAAAAAATAAAATAAACGACGGCCATTGTCTGCGTTCCGACGCAGAGGTGTATAGCAGCGCACTCAGTTGTATCAGGCTTCTGGCTTGTTCGATCTTTACCCACTTCAGGGTACTTGTCGTATCGGCCCAAACCATGGAGTTCGTTAATTGGGCTGCTACATGGTAGTGTGGAGGTTTGGTACCCCCATCCCGCTCCACTTGGCCGCTCCCATCATCACTTTCTGCAGGATTCAGCGTTTGCCCGCTTTCCCTATGAATCGAAAGATTTGTTTTTGTAGCTGAATGAGGGGTTTCCAAGAGGACTTCCAACTGGAAGGGTCTAGTATAGGACTCTTGGTAATAGGACCATTTTGCATGCTTCATAATTAGGGCAAAGATTAGTGGAGAAAGTGGGCATCCTTGTATCGGCCCACAGGAGCTGAGATCTTTTGATTTAATCTCAGGGCTGTCTTGGGGTCCTTGTAGTTAGCCAGTAGCATGTTGTGAAAGATGGCGCTGAATTGAGAGGCTTCAAGTGTTCAACGCATGAATGACCAGTCGATCCGGTCAAAAGCCTTGGTTGCGTCTAGGGTTAGCAGGGCCAGACCTTGATGTTCTGTTGCTGCAATGTCTATGAGCTTCAGGGTTCAGCAAATGTTGTCTCCAGTGCTTCTCCCCGCAATTAATCCTGTTTGATCAGAGTTATCGAGTGCGGGCAGAATCTGTGCCAGCCTGTTTGCCAGAACTTTGGAGTAAATATTTGCATCGATGTTGAGAAGCGAGATGGGTCGATACAAGGTACATTCTTTCAGGTCCTTTAACAGCTTTAGCAGCATGATAGTGGTGGATTCCTGCATTGATGGGGTTACTGTGCCTGTTTCTCGAAAGGAGTTCAGAAGCTCCGTTAGCCTGGCCTGTGAGGACGGTTCTGAAGAGTTTGTAAAATATAGGTGCTAATCCGTCTTGCCCTGGGGCTCTGGGTTTTAGAGATTGTATTACTAAATCCACTTCCTCGTTGGTGATAGGGAGCTCTAAGGTTTTCCTGTCGGCCTCCGATAGCTGCAGGAGCGCAGCTTCCGCAATATATCACCCCTGTAGCCTCGGGTGTCGTGGGGTGGCCGCCATGATGTTGGTAAGGTGTGAGGTCGCCAACTGCATTTTTGTCTCTTCCGCATATTGGGTGACCCACTCTCAGTCTTTCAGGCCTGTTACCTGGTTCTGGCAACGGGACTTGGCTAATTTCCGGACCAGGAACTTGTTGGCTTTATTGCCATGGGCATAGTAATCCTGTTTAGTCTTTATAAGCGCTTGGGCTGTTTGTTCCGCATATTGTGCTTCTAACTTGTTGCGGGCGATTCGCAGGGCGTGGGCAGCTTTTGGCGACCATCCTTTTTTATGGTTCACTTCTGCAAGGGCTATATCTTTTTCCAGTTGCTCTTTCAGCTGGGCTCGGTGCTTTTTATATGCCGCTGCGTGGGCTATCAGCTCCCCTCCGATGACTGCCTTCATCACTTCCCATCTCATGGCCGTCGAGGTGGGCCCAATTGGGTTTTCCTTAAAGTAGTTCTGGATGGCTTTGGACAGGGTATCTTGCAGTGCCATATCCTGTAACATCGGGTCACAGGGTTCATTGTGGTCTTGGGGAGGGTCTGAGCTGTGTATGCGAGCTCTCAGTCACTGGGGCATAGTCAGAGAGAACCCTTGTGCTTATCAGCACTTTGTATGTGAAGGAGAGCAGTTGGCGGCTGACCAGCAGCAGATCTATGTGGGAGGAGGTACGGTGCACATGTGAGAAAAAAGACGAGTCTTTAGACGTTGGGTTAAGGACCTTCCATGTGTCGACCACCCCCAGGGTTTTGAAGAGTTGATGTAGGCCCATTGCTGTTTTAAAGTCTCTCGGAGCAGGGTGGCTCGACTTATCGATGAGAGGGTCTGAAACACTGTCAAGGACTCCTCCTAGTACTGTTTGGCCCTCCAGGAAAGGGAGCAAGGCGGTTTCTAACTCAATGAACAATCTTTCCTGGTTTTCGTCGGGGGCGTAAACTGAAATTAAGGTGTACAACTGCCCAAATAACTCCTGTTTCACCAGAATATAGCGGCCTTCTGGGCTTTGCAGCGTTTTTTCGCGTTCCGTGAATAGGATGCCTCTTGCCATCAGGATTGCTGCGCCGGCCTTCTTGGTGCCGCTGGTCGCCAGGTATTGCTTCGGGAAGGGCCGGTCTCATAGGCGTGGGAGGTATGCTTTGGTTAGGTGCATTTCCTGTAGGAAAACCACTGAGCTGTTCAGATCATTCAGGCATCAGAGAGTTGCCTTCTGTTTGCTGGGGGAGTTGAGACCTTTAATGTTTAAGGTCACAAAGCAAAGCTTCTTATGTGGAGGAAAGTCTTCCTGCTGGGGCGTCCTTAGCTCTTGTGGGTGGGGATGTCGGGGGTTGACTGCTTTCATCTGCCATTTGGAGCTTTGGGCTTTCTGCCTGACTGCTGCGTGCAGGGTTTTAACAGTTGTGAACCGCTGTTGAGTGTTACCAGGAAACAAAGAAATAAACGAAAAACCAAGTTCAAACTGGGCCTCTGGGACCTTGGGCCAGCGAGAAGATCTTCTCTCATGGCTGGGGAGAGCTGTGGGAATCCCGAGCCTCCACATTGCTTTGTTGTGGGGAGCCAAGTTGCTTTCCTGCAGGTTGGTCCCGGTAACCCACACTGCAGGGTAGATCAGTCAAGTCACTCATGTTCCTTTCGGGGAGGTATGGTTTTGCCCCCCCTTGGTCAGCTTCATCCAAGCATTCCAGCGAGGTTTCGGGGCTTCACCTGCACTCCCATTGGGGATATGATATGATATGGAATTATGAGGGCCCTTCAAACGTGAACTGTAGGTTTGCCAGGATCAGCCAGCGATATTTCATTTTCTGGTCTTTGAAGGAAGGTCATGAGGGGTCTAAGGGCTTTGCGTCTCTGGACTGTGATTGTCGCTAGGTCCTGCTAAACCTGTAGTGGGGACCCTTGGAAGGTCAGCTCTCTCTGTGAGCAGCTGGCCCTCATAATCACTTGTTTAGTCTGGAAAAGGTGGACCCGGGGGGTGACATCTGGCGGCTCCGATGTGGGTGCCCGCCTACGGTTCCTCATCCTATGAGTCTGGTCCAAAAGGAGCATTGCTTTGTCGCAATCAGGAAGGAAGGCCTGGAAGAAGTTGGTCACATAGGTTTGTAGGGCCTGATCAGGACCCGACGATGGCACCCATTTAATCTGAATGTTGTTCCTGCGGGCCCTGTTTTTTTTAGGTCATCCTACCTGCGCATCTTGTCTTCATTTTTCCCTTTTAGAATCTGGAGCTTCCTTCGCAAGTCTGCTAGCTGGGCTTTGTGGTCTAGGGACTGGTCTTCAGTTTCGTTGATTCTATACTCCAATTCCCCCCTGCGGTTGTCCAGTCCCTCAACTTTGTTAGAGACTTCAGATATGCATTTCAGGAATTCAGCTTTGATGTCTGCTAGGAGGGTCTGGATGTCCTCCTTCGTGGCCCATTGGCCTCCGGGTCTCTCTGGAGAGAGAGTAGGGTGGTGCCCGGCCTCAGGTTTCTTGCCTTTGTCTTGGGGTTGCAGCATGGTGGCAATGTCCGTCGCCTTGTGTGATTTTTGGTGCTTTGACATCGCTCCCTGCGAGGCGGAGTCAGGGCCTTCAGACCTGAACTGTGGGAGCAGTGGCGGTGTAGGTGGGTTCCCCTGCTTGTCTCTATATTACTTCAGCTTGTGTGAGACCTGAGCGGGGTCTTTAAGGCAGGGGTGAACCGATTCCCTGTGTGAGCTGTTGCGGCGTGCATGTGGCCTGCTGCCTCTTATGGCTTTTGTCACTGCCACGTGGCTGAAGAGTACCCTTTTTTTCCCTCCCCCTTTGAGGTGGGCTACTGGAGGTAGTGGCCCTGGCTTGCTGGTGCGGGCAATAGGTTGCAGGAGCTGTACCACCACTGGCTATGTGAGCTTATAAGCCCTTAAAGGGCTGCCTGCAAAGGCCAGTTGCTGTACAGTGAGGGGTGGGGGGTGCCCCCTAGAGGATCTGGGCTGTGGTTGATGCCTCCTCGCTGTTGTGTCCCACGGGAAGCAACACGTTGTGATGAAGGAGGTGGCTTATAAAGTGCTGCTGAGGAGAAATCCCAGCAGCAGGGTGCAATCACAGGACTGTTTTAGGCCATCTCTGTTGCAGTGGGGCCGGGAACGGAGGGAATGCTTGCTTGCTGTTGGGGAGGCGGTGTGTGGAGAGGCTGGCGCGGGGCGGTACTACTCATGTTTAAGTAAGCGTTTGATTGGGCCGCTGCACGCCAGGCCCACAGTCCCTGCAGGGTCTCTCCCTCACCACTGCACTGGATACTGGTCCCTTTCTAACACCTTGGATGCTGGCGCAGGTCCACCTGTTACCGGTTCCGGAGGCAGACGATTGCCCTCCCTCTCCGGCCGCTGACTTTGTTTTCGCTGGTTCGAGTGCCGGAGGGAGAGGAGCAGCTTTGTTTTGCTGGGGTTGCGGGGGTGGGGACCCGCACGGTACCCCAGTTGAGGGCTGGGCTAACAGGGTGCGGGGGTCCCCTCCTCACTTCTACTGTTGGGCGCCATCTTGCTGGTCTTGGAGTTGGAGGATGCGTCCCACCTACGGGCTTGCTTGCTGCCTTCGGCTGCTCCCACGCTTAGCTCCGGCCAGGGTGTATATCATCCTCGCCACCGTTCAGGGATACATGTCTTGTCCCTTATCTGCCAGAAAAGTCATGGAGGCCCAGGATCCCGAGGACGCTCTCATGGAGGTGACCGTCTCATTGGTGCTCCAAGCCAAGCCGCCCCTATCTGTTTTGAACATATACTACTGGCCCTGAGATATATTCATACCCACAAGAATTGGCTCCAGATATTCCGGAAAAGCCTGACTGAATACCTTAAGACCCTGCACAGAATATCTTATCAATTTATCTTCCAGAGGACTTGCATCAAATTCCCTCAACATGGTCATATCAAACTGACTCACATTCTTCGAGGTCCATCTCAATCTATTCCCACTAGTATTTACCATCAGATCACTCACGTTATCCTCTTGCAATGGAGTATATGGAGTCCAATTAAACTGAACACACAATTGTGAGTGGTCACTGAAATCCATAAAGTCAACCTCATAATTTACAACCCTGAAAAATAGATTTGACAAAAATATGTAATCTATTTCAGAGGTATAACCCCTTACAGCCCACGTGGGTGAATCATTCTTCAAAAGTACTAAGCCACAACTTTCAGCAAAATTCAGCCACATACCACCTTCAACTGTTTTTTCCTTTGTCTAGATACCTGTGCATAATCCATCATAAGATGATTCATCCTATCCATACTTTATGTTTTTGTAAAGGTGTGTATGCATGCGTGGCCTGGAGCCGACTCGTCTGGAATGACTTCCTGAGTTCTCCCGTCTGGCCCAATGCGCCTTTCCACAAAAGCCCCGTTTCCAGCCTCCGTTTTTCCCTGGGATTGAAGCCACCGGTGGGGGAACCTCCCCAGCACCCACCGACCGAGTGGGTCCCGGTTTCACGCCGAAAACGGCCGAGGGAGACCTTTCAACAGCCCTGGGGCCCACTCGGCGGTAAAATGGCCACCGCAACAGTGAGAGCCAGAGCCTACCCAGGAGGGGGCGGAACGAACACAGAAGCCCTGCCGATCGGCACCCGTCCGTGATGATCCGGTGTCCGCTTGCTCGTCGCCTGCTGTGGTATCACACTGCCCCTGGACCCATCTCTCAGCCTCCCTATTAAGCACTGCAGAGTTGCGCCCGAGGAAACGAAGGCGCCAACCCTGATCCCCCCTTCGCCTGCCAGGACGCCATCTGCTCGTCCGAGCCCTGGTGTGGAGCGGATCGGCCTTGCTCCGCGCCGAGGACCTGCACACGCACAACCACAGGCACCCTCCAAGCTCCTAACGGCACCAACAAACCCACGGCATCTGAATCCGACGAGAGCGAGCCCCGCACACGCCTGAAGCAGGTACAATTATCCCTTCTTTCTCGCCCGTTGGCCGCGACGCAGCCGCTGGACAGCCCCCTTCCCTCCTGTGCCCGGAATCAAGCGGTGCCGCTCACCGCACGGCCAGCCGGCCTCCACGCATTCAGCCCGCCGCAGGAGGCCACCAGCTCTCCTCCTCACTACCAGAGCTCGAGGGCCCGCACTTCGGCCGGCTATCAAGCCCGCCAGGGGTGTTCACGTTCCAATCCCTCCATCAGATCCACTGAGGCCCCGACTCCCGGGCCTCCCTCATCAGAGCACTACATAAACGGTGGCACTCCCGGTGGGAACTCCTGGCTCACCACAGCGCCACCCTTTTGGACTAACTCAGCGGCCCTAGGACCCGATCCGCCACTCCTGCAGCTCCGGCACTTCCAAGCCCGGCGCCCATCTTGAGGACCTCCGCCAGAGCCCGCTCATCGCAGCAACGGGGCCCCCTGCCTCCCCACAACAACACCGGAACACGCCTTGGCTCGCCTCCCCCAGCCACCACATCAACCACATCCAGGCCAGCTTCCTGCTCCCCACGGCACCGGCCCCCCTCCTGGACCATCATTCCACAGTCCTGCTGGGGTTGGTCCCCCCAACAGCTCCGCAGGCTGCTCCTGGCCGCAAGTGTTCACTACAGCCGCACAGCACCCCAGCACCGGAGTCAGGAGGTGAGGAGTCGGGGGGAGTGAGGGAGGACAATCTACTCACACCGGGGGGTGGCAGATTGAAGCTCCACGGACCCGCTGGCCTGACTCTCCGTGATCCCATATATCCAAATCTCTCCTGATCCACCTGAGACTCCGACGCAGCCCCCATTCCGTTTGTTGCGCCTTCACGCCTCCGGATCCCCTCCGAAAGCAGAGACCCGGCCCTAAAATCTCCCGAACAACATTTAGCTCTCAGCACCTCACTAACTCTGAGGCACCATCACTCTCCTCAATCCCTCACGACAATGTCTAAAAGCGGGAAGGTACCTAAACAATCTGACATTATCACCCTCATGTCATCTGCTGCTACCGAAAGAGCTAAGAAAGCCGACCCACCGGAGGATACTATGAAAAATAGCACTCCACCAGCCGCAGAAACAGATCCCATTTCGCCTCAAGCTGCAATCAAAGCGGACCTGCAAGACCTATTGGTAGCCCTAACCAGGGAAATCCAAAAAAGCTCTGAGGAAATCACTAAGAAAATAAACACACTTGACAAAAGAATGGGGGAAGTGGAACATCGGACCGCCGAAATCGAAGCCGAAGTCTGTGACCAAAGATTCGAAGATGAACATAACAAGGACCAGATAGCTGCCCTCGAAGCAAGATGTAACATCCTGTAAGCAAAACAGGAGGATTTTGAAAATCGATCAAGGAGGAACAACATCAGAGTCCGAGGCATCCCAACCACTATTCCGGAACCAGACCTGAAAGCTTACATATCAGATCTTTTTCAATTCATCATCACCCTCCCAGACGCTTCCCCCCCTAGAATTGGACCGGGTGCACAGAACTACTCCAAGGAAAACTTCCACTCCCCCCCCGGATGTATTGGCTAGAATACACTTCTTTCAGATAAAAGAGGACATTATGCGTGAAGCAAGGCAAATGAGACAGATCACCTTCAGAGGGTCTACGATCTCCCTGTATCAAGACTGGCGAGCGCAACACTCCTGAAACGGAAAGCAATGCGGCCCCTGACAACCTGGCTACAAGAAAAGAAAATCCCATACCACTGGGGTTTTCCCACCTCAGTGAAATTCAAATGGGACGGAACGCAGAGACAAATACAGTCATTGAGAGAGGCAGAGAAACTCATGGGCATAAGCAGGGCCGACCCCAGCGCTGTGCCGGAAGAACCAGCTCACCCTCCCCGAGACGATTCCCCAGGAGGGTCATGGTCCAAGTCCAACAGACGGCGCAGACTCAGAGGCCCCCAGAAAAAAGACGGCGACAGGGGCTGAGCACACAGCGGCATCTCCCCGGTCCATGAAACAATGGTTTCCCTCAAGCAGTTGTCTCCCAAGACCAAATGAAGCATGAAGACCCTCTGATATCATCGCAAGCAACTCGGACGCTCACACACAGAGGCAGGTCTTTTGACGAGCTTGCACCCGGTTCGTCTCGACGGCCCAGTTGGCCACAACGAGCGCATTGGTGCCACAAGTTCCCCAGTGGCAGTAGGTAGAAGTTCCATCTACCAGTTCAACGTTGGGAAAAAAGTAAAAGATACAGGAAAAGTTCGGAAACTTACAAGAATGCTTCACGCAGCACGGTTATTCACCGTCCCCAGAGCCATTCAAAGACTCCGCAATACAACATGCAACAACATACGAAAACAAGCCCACAACTCATTCCACTCAACAGCCCTTACTCAAATCCCACAGAGCAGCCCAGGGATAAATCCCACGATGCATCCTCATCGCCACGCCGCCAGAGATGACTAACATAAGCGAGTTAAGATTTCTCTCCTGGAATATACAGGGGATGAACTCACCAAGAAAACGCAGATCGGTGGAACACCGCCTGGGACAACTGGCCGGAGACATTGTCCTACTGCAAGAAACACACCTACTCGCAGAGGATGAACGCCGTTTAAAATTCAAGAGATACAAATAGTCCTTCTTCGCCACTTCTGGCTCAAAGAAAAGGGGGGTGGCAATCCTGCTCAGCGACAAAATTCCTCTCCTCAACATCACAATAAGAAGAGACCCAGAAGGCCGTTACCTGCTTCTCAAAGGCATCTTCGAAGAACTTCCCATCACGTTAGCCTCAATTTACAGCCCCAATACCGCCCAAAGCAAATTCTTAAACAACATTTTACCAACAATCCTATCCTTCCGGGAAGGCCACCTATTCATCGGCGGAGATTTCAATATCATCCCCAACCCATCGCTAGACAAATCTCTTCCCGCCACGAACAATGATTACACACAGGCCCTCGCCTTACTTAAACTGTTCAGAGAAACAGAGACAGTAGATGCATGGAGAATACAAAACGACGCCACAAGAGATTATACACATTTCTCCAACGTTCATAAGGGATACTCAAGAATTGACCTAGTTTTAATCCACACGCATGATCTCTGACCACTCCCCGATATCTGTAATGTAGCCATCTCAGGCCAGAAATCCCCCCCTCAAAGGTACTGGAAACTGAATGACTCACTCCTCCTAGACATGAGTATAAGGGCCGAAGTTGAGGACTCATTGATAAAATACTTTGAAGAGAACACCACACAAACATCTCCCATCAGCATAATCTGGGACGCAATGAAGGCGGTAGTTAGGGGCGTATTAATAGGGGCCGGAGCGGAGCAGCGAAGAATATCAAACATAGCCTCCTCCAAACTAGAAAAGGAAGTAGCCCTCCATGAGTCACAGCTAAAAAGGCAAAGGAAACAAAGCAAATAGAATATTAGTACAGAAGCTAAGAGCGCTCCATAGTCGGAACAACATACTCAAATTACGAGGGGGAAATGGAAAACTGCTCTTCTCCCAATCGAAGAAAATAAGCGAACTACTGAGATACCATACTTCTATAATGTCCAGCTTCCGTTAAATCTAAAAGACCTACCAGAATACTTAAACACACTACCACCCCGCAATGCCGACCACCTGGAGGCCCCATCAAAGAAGAAATGATCGAAGCCATCAAAGCTCTCAAACCCTCCGCACCAGGCCCAGATGGCCTAACCGCAACCTTTTACAAAAGATTCGCCAGAGTCCTAGCCCCACAACTAACTACCCTATTCAATTCCTTCCTATCTACGAAAACCGTCACTAAATCCATGGCTGAATCAATCACGATCCTGCTGCACAAACCCGGAAAAGACCCCGAACTGCCAGATTCCTATCGGCCCATATCGCTCCTGAACAATGACAGGAAGATCTTTGCCAAAGTGCTAGCCAGAAGACTGGGCCCAACTCTCCCAAGCCTAATCGACCGTGACCAAACAGGATTCATCCCTGGCAGAGGGACCCACGACAACATACGGCGAGTACTAAATCTAATTGAAGGTGCTCACAAATCCAAAACAAAAATGGCTGTAATTTCACTAGATGCCCACAAAGCCTTTGATCAAGTGGACTGGGGATACATACACGAAGTCCTCCAACGCTTTGGCTTCGGCCCTAACTTTACAGCATGGGTCATGGCCAACTATCAAATCCCCACTACACAACTCCAAGTTAATGGCACGAGATCCGACCACATCCGTATCACTAGAGGCACTAGACAGGGCTGCCCGCTCTCACCCCTGGTCTTTGCCCTATCCATGGAGCCCTTTGCCGCCAGAATCAGACGAAGCGAAACCATAAAAGGCATCCAGGTGGGAAACCGCGAGTATAAAATTGCACTCTATGCTGGCTGACCACGTGATGTTAACGATGACGAACCTCCCAGCCTCCCTGGGGACCCTATGGAAAGAGATTAAGACATTCGGCACCATGTCAGGATTTAAAGTCAACCTAACAAAATCTTCAGCACTCCCCATCAATCTATCTCACCTAGACGAGGCCGCGCTCGCCCCACTCTCACCGATTCCCTGGGCCAAAGATGCCATAGAATACCTCGGAGTACAGATCACCGGAAATCCAACGCGCCTATACTCAAAAAACATCCCACAATTACTCAGGGCGCTGCAAAACGATCTCAAAAGATGGAAACAACAAGAAATCTCATGGTTCGGTCGAATCTCAGCCGTGAAAATGAACCTAATACCCAGATGGTTATATCAATGTGCATCCCTACCACTGCAAATCCCACCCCCGGCCATACGAGCACTACAGAAGAAATTAATGGAATTTGTCTGGGGAGGGAAGAGGCCCAGGATCAATAAACGAATCATGATGAAAAGCAAACCCCTAGGTGGAATGGGAGTCCCTGACCTGGCAAGATACTCACTAGCGGCTCAACTATCCCATGCTTTCGCCTGGGTGCAAGAAGCAGACCCACCATTATGGCGTCAAATCGAAGAATCCTGGTGCCCGGTCCCACTACAGGATCTCCCACACCTGCCAACACTAAAACCACAACCCAACTCAGGGCCACTATCGGCCACGACTACCACAACCCATTGCTGGAAAACCGCAGCGCGGAAATGGGGACTTCGCAGCTACCTGGGACCCATGTCTCCCATCTGGAACAATCCAGACTTCTCCCCTGGTAACCCGCCTCGAGACTTCCACGCATGGATAGCAGGGGGCCTGGCAAAAACTAGCGACTTCATGGAAGAGGGCTCCCCCATCACCTTCGAGAGGTGTAAAACAAAATTCGGAGTGGGTGAACGGGAAAGATTCCGATACTCGCAAATTAGGCATTTGTAGACGTAGGAGTACTCTTTGGATCTCTTATTCATCTCCACCTCTCGCTCAGACTCTAATACTACTGCCACACCATACATATCTGGTCACTCAATTGATTCTACCATCGCATTTTTACCCTCTGAACTTTCCTCACCACTTGCTTCACCCATTACTAAAAGAAAATGAAAACCTTCTGCCACTCCCCCTTTCTCATCGACCTAGAGTTCTCACTCTTCTTCACACCCAATGCCTCTTCCACCCACACTGCCTTCTACAGCTTCCAAACCCCTACTATATGACTCATTCTCCTCGCACTTCCCACTGCTTAATTTCACCCCCAAGTCTCAGTATTCTTAGCCATGGGTCACCCCATTGATATGCTCTCTCCGCACAGCCATGTGTCGGCTGCTGAGCAATTGGAGGCGTACCAACTCGCATGAGAATCCACAACTCTACATCTTTGCCCTGAACTCTCTCACGTCCACTCTTGATAGAGCTAAAATGAAGCGTTACTCACCGGAGTGATTTAAGTTCTCATAGTCCATATCCCCTTTCCTCAATCATGTATGGGCATCCCACGCGAGGTACAGGAACAGAACCATTTTTGACAAGAAAAAAAACACATTACCTTTAAATCTGTAGGCGTGCGGGAGCGCGACCCCAAGAGCATGGGCTCCCTTAACGCTGCCCACCAGCGCCACACCCCAGTGCCCTTTGACGCATCGGCTGTACTATGTTGGACAACCTTGTTGCTCTTATTAGGGGGATGTATGGTGGGACGTATGGATGAAAGGGGACTAAGGACTAGGAGTATGTTAGTCACTCCGGTGAGTAACACTTAAATACTCCTACCTCCGTGTGATGATTAGTCACTCTTCCAGGCAGCATCGCAGAAATATTATATCCCAGGCTCCACCTAACATGGCCGTACGGGAAGCATGCAGCAGGTAGCGTTCCACTCCCTAGAGAATACCCAAGTGGCCATGCCCACCTTCACTCGGCCAGCATATCCGGAAGCACCGCAGACAGCCCTTCGCGTTGCTACTCTCTTTAGAGTCGAGCCTCGCTTCGTAAGTACGCTTGTCTTTCTACTTTGAACTTTGACTGAGATAGATTATCCACCCTTTACCCTTTTACTCTGCTTCATTACCCCAGATACCTATTGATCCTTTGTTGTTTCATGCAGCCACTGCGCACGTCTGTTCCCACAACACAGAAGGCGAGCAGTCTCGCTGGACGGGCTCTGTTCCGTGGCGGCGCAGTACGTAAGAGATCAGCTGTATTTACTTTATCACTCCGCCCGTTTAGATTTGTCATCTCCCTTCAACTACTGTTTCTGATATCCGTGCATCCGCCATCCAGGAACAGGGAAAGTTTCAGTGTTACGAAGAAGAAACAATATCCAGTCTTCGCGGCCCATCACGTCTCGCGGTAAGAGAACTACTCTCTCCCGGATTTAATTTTTACACTCATACACTCCCACCGGTCAGAGACTTCCTTCTTTGTTATTTACCCAATTTAACTCTATCATTCTAGATTTACAATACCCTTCTCTGTCTCACATCATCTTCAGCCTTATTTCTTCACTACGGGGAAGAAGGCATCACCACAGGACAGGGGTAAGCCATCTAACTACTCTGTAGGATTCTTCTGTTCTGTCTGAAAGCTTTCCTTTACCCGAATCTCCTTTTGTCTAAATGCAGCTTACTTCCTGATGAGAAATAATCTACAGCGCCAAGACATACTCCAGACTGCTACAACATCCATCCCGCTGCACCGGAGACTACGCACTCTAGCAGCTCTCCACAGGGTTTTTTCCCCTTCGGGGGTTTCCCTGGAGTTCTCACCACATTCAAGCCATTGAGCACGGCCGTGGAGGGGCTTCCAGGTAAATCCTCATATTCCGTAGTATCCGGTAGAGCTGGTTTGACATGAGGTAGGTGTCTTCCTGTGATTTCTCGAGTCTTTAGATGAAAAGTGAATTGAATCATAACAGATAGCAAAGCTTTATTTTCGGGGAAACCTAGGGGACCAGCAAATAGAGCAGCTAATAGCCGCAGTACAGTCCATAACCTCAGAGGTTCAGAACCTCAAGCAAGAAAATGCTGCTTTACGATAGAGCCAGCAGCAAGCAGCACAACAAGCCGCGCAACAGGCTACAGCGAGTCGCATACCACACTGCTCAGAGGTACCCCCGGGACCTCTGCCAGGAGGGCAATTCGATGGAAACCCTCACAAAGTAAAGGAGTTTCTGGATTCTTGTGCGGTACAATTTTCCTTTAAGGGAGCCTTTTTCCACACGGATCGCGTCTGGGTGGGATATATGATCTCCCAGATGAAAGGACCAGCGCTAGCCTGGGCTACGTCCTTGGTAACCACAAAAACCCGATTCTTTATTCACATACCGCTTTCTGTAATAACGTAAGAACAATGTTTGGAAGACAAGAAATCCGGGTTGCCTCACAGGAACACATGCTGGATCTGAAACAAGGGAACCAAGACATTTTGGCATAAGTCACAAGATTTAAGCAAATGGCCAGCGAAACCACCTGGTCTGACGATGCGCAAGTAACTCTGATCCAGAGAGGGTTTATGAGGAGCTAAAGGTTGAGGTTTCTAGAGTGCCTAGACCGACGTCTTTGGCAGAATTCATCGCTCCAGTGATGCAGATAGACTATCGTTTGAAGGAGCGAATCAGTGAACTAAGAAAGGGAAGGATGTCACGCTCATTTACAACACCTCCATCTACAAGTAGGGCTAATTCATCCGAAGAACCCATGCAGTTGGGTGCAGCCGCCAAAGGCCTGTTGTCCCAAGAAGAACGGGTCCGTAGAAGGACCCAAGGCCTTTGCAGGTATTGTGGCCAGAAGCACGGAAACTGCTCTCCTGAATATCCGTGAAGATCTGCTCTCCAACCTGGACTCCAACATTCACTCTGTCCTCATCCTTCTTGATCTCTCTTCTGCCTTCGGCCTGGGCAAACATCATCCTGCTCAACCGCCTCTGTGATAACCTGGGTATTACTAATCAGGCTCTGGCCTGGCTGACCTCTTTCCTCTCTGATCGACCCTCCCAGGTCCAACTGGGGTCCTTCCTATGATCTATCTTCCTCTCAACCTGTGGGGTACCCCAGGGGTCTAAACTCTCACCCTGGTTCTTCAACTAACAACTGGCAACTCTCGCTCACTGCATTGCCATTTTCTGCTCAAATTTCCAGTGCTACGCTGATGACAACTCATTTTCCGGCTGCCCTCGGCCACCTCCTCTCCCTCTCTCATCTCTGACTACCTTACTGCCATTCAAGGTTGGTGTGCCGCCAATGATCTTTGTCTGAATGCCAGCAAGACTGAGATCCTCCTCATCAGCACACCATCTCCACCCTTCTCCCTCACCCTCTGGCTGGCCTCCCTTGCCCCTCCTTCTACCCCTATCTGTGAGGCTTAGAACCTCTGGGTCATCTTTGACTCAACACTTTCCTTCTCCGCCCATATCTCTCAGGTCTCTAAAAAGTCAAACTTCCCACTGCACCTCCTCAGAGGTACTCTGCCTTTCCGCTCCTTCCCTCAGAAGCTCACTGTCTCCTAAGCCCTGGTTATCTGGTTCTCTCTAGGTTGGACTATTCGAACAGCCTCTTTCTAAATCTACCTGCCTCTACTCTCCGCCCTCTGCAACTTACCCAGAACAGGACTGCAAGACTTATCCTTGGCCTCAAGCCCTGGGATCGTATCTCTACAGCCCTGAAATCCTCCATTGGCTCCCAGTGGATGCAAGAATTAAATTCAAATCCCTCTACATTGTCCACAAGGCTTTCTGGGGCTTCGGTCCAAAAAACCTTCAGCTATGCCTCCGCAAATACCTCCCCTCTCAAGCTCTTCGCTCCTCTACCTCTAACTTCCTCTGGGTCAATCGTTTTTCAAAGAAACGAGCTGGGGGTAGATCTCTATCTTCGGCTGGGGCCTCCCTCTGGAACAGCCTCCCTGCCAATCTAAAACTCGAGGAGAACCATCTCCTGTTCCGGAAGAACCTCAAGACCTTCCCTTTTGCTTCTGCCTTCACTCCCCCTCTACCCTGCTGATCTGCTCTCTCTTGGCACTGTGCACCTGGGCCCAGGTACCTGCTCACCCTGCCACCCTCCTGCACTGCCTCCTGGCCACTCCTTGCAGTGGGGACTGTATCTGTACCCTTACAGACTCCCCCCCCATTTTTCTTCTTTTTCTGTACTTATCAGACTTACCCAGTCTGCTGCCTTAAAGACAGCACTTGCCACTTGCTGGCTGCACTACCACTGTTTATTGCCCCCATTTTCTATTTATTTTTATTTATTATTATTTATCTGCTCTACTCTGTGCCGCACTTTCCACTCTCCCCCTTCCATGCACTTTTTCCTTTTTCCCATGCACGTTCTCACTGTCACTGGGTCTAGTAAGATCGTTGTTGTTGTGTTCTCCCCTGTTCCCCTCCCTTGCCTAGTCACGCTCTGAAACACTTGTGTAGGAGTGCGATACAAATAAAATATAATATCATATCATATTGTGGAGCCAACACTCATTCACTCCAGGAATGTCCTATTGCTCACCCCAGGCGGTCGGGAAACGCTAACGCCCGGCCGTAGGAGGAACCACGGTTCGGGAACCAGTACTAGAACCAGGTTCCTCATCCAAACTACATACCTCCATGTGTACCAATCTGCCCAATACACACATGTTGGTGCTACGAGTATCCTTTAAAATCGGGGATGACCTGTTACAGGAAATCCCTGCGCTAGTGGACAGTGGGGCGGCTGGGAATTTCATAGACGAACAGTGGGCTATGTTACATAACATCCCCAGCTCAGCTAAGGTAGAGGCTATACCAGTGGAGAGTGTAAATGGAAGCCCTCTGGTATCTGGCCCCATCAAAAGTCAAACATGTCCATTGACCATGTCAATATCTTCACATCAGGAAGTTCTCAGACTGGACATTATCCGGGCCGCACGCTATCCAATAATATTAGGATTACCCTGGTTAAAGAGACACAACCCCTTCTTCAATTGGACAGCGGGGTCCTTTTTTCTGGGCTCAGCGTTCTGTTTATCACATTGTATCAATCATCAAGAGAAGGGCCCAGTTAAAGCCACCATGGCTCCGACCAATTCTCAAGGGGTGACCACTTTCAATCTTGTGTCAGGCATCCCGGAGGTATATCAATAGTATGCAGAGGTATTTTCCACCTCAGAATATACACAACTACCTCCTCATCGAAGGGATGACTGCGCCAATAACTTAATTCCTGACCAACCTTTACCTTTCGGTAGAATGTATATTCTGTCGACCACTTAGAAAGAGGTTCTTCGGGAGTATCTAAGAACCAATCTAATGAATGGTTTAATCACAGAGTCTACGTTGCCAGCGGCAGCATCCCTGTTCTTTATCCCTAAGAAAAATACAACCGAACTCAGACCATGTATAGATTTTCGAGGTTTGAACAAGGTAACAGTTCCAGACAAATATCCCATGCCTTTGATCCCAGATATCTTAGAGGCTGTTAAGGGAGCCAGCATTTACACAAAGCTAGATCTCAAGGGAGCTTACCATTTCATACGGATAAAACAGGGTGACGAGTGGAAGACAGCTTTCAGAACTCCATTTGGTCAGTAGCAGTATAGAGTCATGCCGTTCGGTCTTTCCAATGTACCTGCCGTTTCAAAGATTTATGGACCATCTCTTTTTGTTGGATCTATTACTACATTCCGTCAGTCTATTTGGATGATATCTTGGTGTTCTCCTATTCCCTCCAAGAGCATGAGTCACATGCAAGAGAAGTTCTCAAAAGACTACAACTCAACCACCTGTATTGCAATCTTGAGAAATGTTCGTTCCACCAATCCCGGGTGGTATATTTAGGATACATTTTGTCTGCCCAGGGTATTGAAATGGATCCAGAAAGGTCTCAGCTCTAACAGATTGGCCTATCCCTACTTTGGGTAAAATATCCAACGATTTGTAGGATTTTCAAATTTCTATAGGAGGTCTATCCCAAACTTCTCAGCCCTCACACAACCACTTACTAATCTGCTAAAGAAAGAGTTCCCCATGTCTGGACCATAATGACACAAAAAGCATTCGATAAACTCAAGAAGCTGTTCACCATAGCACCCGTGTTGATGACTCTGGATCAAACCCGAAGATTAATTATCGAGACCGATACATCCCAGTATGCCTTTGGGAGCCGTTCTATTACAAGAAGATGAGCAAGGTCAGGAGCATATTTGTCCAAATCCTTATCTTCTGCAGAGATGAACTACACAGTACTTGAGAGGGAGCTGTTAGCAATAAAAGGAGCCTTCGAGGAATGGAGACACCTGTTGCTAGGGGCAAAATTTCCTGTAGAGGTCCAGACAAATCACCAAAACCTAATACGCACAGACCTATAATAGTAGACAGGCCGTTAGGCACATTTTTTCTCTCCTTTTCGGATTACTTTCACTTTCATCCAGGGAAACATAACCTACAGGCGGATGCCCCGTCTCATAAAGAACCTATTCCTAACAATCACTTCACATCCGAACCTATATTTCCCCGTCTGGTCATGGGAGTGTTAAAGACTCCAGACTTTCTAAGCTGTTTAGTGCAACAATCTGAGCCTTCCTCGGTACGACGTTTATCGACATCTGATCAGAGAGCCTTGACGAGGGAGGGAGGATGCTACTTTCATGGGCATCGAGCATACATACCTACGAAATCCCTGCAGAGGGAGGTTCTTAAAATGTGCCATGACTCGAAGACGGCCGGGCATCGAGGACTTACAACCACCAAGGAACTAATCTCCCGATACTTTTGGTGGCCTTGCGTAAGGGGAGATATCCGAGGTTACCTGGAATCATGTCCGACCTGCCTTAGACTAAGACACCCCGGCATTTCCGATTAGGGGCTCTTGTCAATATGCCATTGCCTTCACGCCCCTGGCAGATTATATGCACGGAGTTTGTGGTGGACCTGCTTCCATCTGGAGGATGCTCTACCATCATGCTCACAATAGACACATTTACGAAGATGGCTCATTTCGTTCCACTCCCGGGTCTTCCATCTGCTGCACAGATGGCCAGGATATTCATCACCAGGATATTTACTCTTCACGGATTAGCAGAGACCATAATATCCGACAGTTGATCCCAATATACTTCCAGTTACTGGAAACAAATCTGTCGAATGCTGGGAATTTCCTGGGCTCTGAGCTCAGGGTACCATCCTCAGTCAAACGGACAGACTGAGAGACTCAATCAAACCCTAGAAGGGTAGTTAAGAAGCTATGACTCTGCCACTCAAGACAATTGGTTAGACCGGTTGCCCATGGCAGGATACGCTTACAACAACTCTTACCATTCTGTGATCAAGACATCACCGTTTCACTGCACTTACGGATTTCATCCCACCTTTTTTCGGAAAGCTAGGATATCAGACTTGAAATTCCCCGATGTCAATCACCTTATGGATCAACTACATCAAGGTCATCAATCAGCCTTGAAAGCCCTCAGGGAAACCCAAGACAGAGTGAAGCGATTTGCGGATCTTCATCATACACCAGTACCAGACATCAAACCCGGGGATTGGGTCTGGTTGTCTTCCCGCTTTCTCCCGAGACACCTCAGACCCTCCAAACTGTCCCCTAGGTACATGGGTACGTTTCAAGCCTTGGCCACAATCGGAGCAGCTGCCATTAGGCTCAGACTTCCAAAAACATGGGCACGTATTCATCCGGTTTTCCATGTCTCCCAGTTAAAACCAGATCGACGGTTCATTCCATCCTAGGATCTCCTCGCACCCTCCACCAATTATTTCCTCCTCCGGACCTGAATATGAGGTTTCAGATATTTGCGACTCTCGTTATCATGGAAGATGGCAATATCTAGTTGACTGGAAGGGGTATACTCCAGCAGACCGTACTTGGGAATCCGAGACCGCAGTTCATGCTCCTCAATTAGTAAAACGTTTCCACCGGAGACACCCGGGGGAGCCGCGGGGGGGGGGGGGGGGGGGGAGTACCCCTAAAAGGGGGCATACAGTGATGATTAGTCCCTCTTCCAGGCAGCACCGCAGTGATATTATATCCCAGGCTCTGCCTAACATGGATGTATGGGTGTTAGGGAGAATTCTCTCTTTAGGCCGACTTTCCTAATTTAGTGCGTCCCCCAGCAGCTTTGCTGGATTTCTGGAGTCTGTTTTTTTCTCCTGCCAAGAGTGAGACTCTTTTTCTCCCACTCTTGGACATGATTTATGGTGTTCCTTTGACTGTTAATGTGTTTTATGGGCTATGGGGTCCTTTACCCCATAGGGTCTCATGTGTTTTTACTATGTGTGTCACACAGCACCCTCCGTGCAGTGACACAGGGGTGTCATAGTGACACCCCACCATAGACTCCATACCCTGGGACCGACTACTGTCTCCCAGGGCATGTAAAGTCACCATTGGCTTTACTAGTCCCAAATTATTAACAGAAACCGGTACAAACCATCATATTGTGGACATACTGGTCGGGGCTATTTGATTGCCCCGGGGTCTGTTAGTCGAGGGGGCATGTCTCCGTCCCCCCTGATCGAGTTTTGGCTGGTGGCAGTGGAAACTACTTTTTATATTCGACCGCGAATATATCCCTATGGGATTTTCCCATTGTTCGAGGCTACCAACTTTAATTATTTAATTTTCATAGCCTCGAACATACCGCCGGTTTATTTAATTAATATTAATTCGCAGGTTGGTATTT
This sequence comes from Ambystoma mexicanum, assembly GCF_040938575.1. NCBI lineage: Eukaryota > Metazoa > Chordata > Amphibia > Caudata > Ambystomatidae > Ambystoma > Ambystoma mexicanum. The sequence continues at coordinate 418,469,574 of NC_090940.1, read as the reverse complement.
TTTGCCAGGACTCGATTCTAAAATTGCGTTTGTGTTCTCTTCTGTGACTCCAACCCAAGTCGAGCCCTTTGTTCCACTTTTTGGCAGTCTTCTCCACAGAAGCCTCCAAAAGTGGTGCCACTCTGTCTGGGTACCAAAGGGGTTGTGGGAGGGGGTTTAGGCACCCTGGACTGAGTTACCTTGGTAACTCAAGTCGCACTCTTGTGTGATTGGCCCAAGTGGTGAGCCGGCCGGCTCACCACTTAGCATGTTTGATTGACAGCTAGGCTGAGTGAATTGGGGTGTGCTGCATAAAAGCAGGGCTTTGGGGACTGGAACTTCAGAAGTCGCCACAGGACCTGAGAATCCAACGAGGGAGAAGCTGAGCCGACCTACCACAACGACACCACCGGTGGAGCCCTGCGGAACCGACTCACCACTTCCCGACGACAGAGAAGATCTCCCGACTGGAGAGGCTTCTTCCCCTGACTCGTGGGCACAACCAGTTTACCTTCTTCTTTTCGCATCCCAGGCCGTCTTGTGGTCGAATTGCCCGTGCCAAGCACCCCGGCAACCGGATAGCCACTTACCACTGGACCGCGAATAAAAGGACCGCTCCTTTTACCTGAGAACTCCGCGGCTGGTTTCTTCCCTGGTAGTGCAACAGACTCCTGTCTTCCTCCCCGACGAGATCCTCTCTTCCCCCGGACGAAGCACCGACTTGCATCCGCTGCCAGGAACAACTGCCCCCGCTGGAGTCTTCTCACCACTTTAAGGTACCGTGTCCGCCAGGCCTCCCTTTCTAAAGATTGCTACAAGGTAATAATAATCCCTTAACCTTCTGGACTGGGTTGGCCGCCTTGACCTTCTAACGGGTCCCTTTCTTTTAGTCCAACTCTTTTTTGAACATCTGCAAGACTCTTGTGCACTTCAACTGTGTGACCTTGGACACATTTCGTTCTGATCCTCTTAAAGTGGATCCGACCTTCTGAACTCTAACTTCACGGTTTTACTTGCCTCCCTCTCTTGTTTTGTTCTGATGAAAAGGGTTGGGATCTGTTTCATATTATACTCTGCTTTTCTCTCCCTTTTAAAACGAATTATTAGAGTGCCATCTGCGTTAAGCGCTCACCGCTGTCTGAAAATAAGTGGGGCTTTACTTAAGACTTGTCTAAAATTCCTCTAAGGGAGTGTATATCTTTTAGTGACAGTGTTTTTGAATTGCTTACTATTAGTGCCTGTGTGTTTTATTAGATGTGGTTTTAAATAAATAATTATATCTCTTTTACACCAAGCTCTGGTCAGTGTTTGCTTGTTCCACTGTGTTCTTTTGACCTATTGTGAATACTCTGTATACTGCCTAACTCTTCTTGAGGGAAGTCTGACTGCTCAGCCACAGCTACCAAGTGAATCTGTGTGGTACAGACTGCTACCAAGTGGGTTTACTGCCAAAGACGTGTAGTCTTAAATATTTTGTAGTGGTCCCAGCGGGAACTGCACAGGTTTCTGCCTAACAATGGGAAGCATGCGGCAGCGGTCTAGTGTTCCACTCCCCAGAGAATACCCAAGTGGCCACGCCCACCTTCACTCGGCCAGCAAATCCGGAGGCACCGCGGACAGTCCTTTGCGTTGCTACTCTCTTTCGAGTCGAGCCACACTTAGTTAGTACGCTTATCTTTCTACTTTGAACTTCGACTGAGATAGATTATCCACCCTTTACCCTTTTTCTCCACTTCATTACCCCCGATACCTATTGATCCTTTGTAGTTTCATGCAGCCACTGCGCACGTCTGTTCCCACAACACACAGAAGGCGAGCACTCTCAATGGATGGGGTGCGATATGTGAGAGATCAGCTGTATTTACTTTATCACTCCGCTCCGTTTAGATTTGTCATCTCCCTTCAACTGCTGTTTCTGATATCCGTGCAGGCGAGTTTACAGACCGACATCCGGCACAGGAAAAGTTTGTGTTACGAAGGAGAAACAATATCCACTCTTCCTGGTCCATCACGTCTCGCGGTAAGAGTACTACTCTCTCCCTGATTGAATTTTTACACTCACGCACTCCCACCGGTCAAAGAGTTCCTTCTTCGTTATTTACCTGATTTAACTCCATCATTCCAGCTTTATAATACCCTTCTCTGCCGCACATCATCTTCACCGTTATTTCTTCACTATGGGGAAGAAGGCATCACCACATGTCAGGGGTAAGCCACCTAACTACTCTTAGGATTCTTCTGTTCTGTCTGAAAGCTTTCCTTTACCCGAATCTCCTTTTGTCTAAACGCAGTTTACTTCCTGATGAGGAATAATCTACAGCGCCAAGACATACTACAGACCGCTACAACATCCATCCCGCTGCACCAGAGACTACGCACTCTAGCAGCTCTCCACAGGGTTTCTTCCCCTTTGGCGGTTTCCCTGGAGTTCTCACCACTTTCAAGCCATTGAGCAGGGCTGTGGAGGGGCTTCCAGGTAAATCCTCATAATCCGCAGTATCCGGTAGAGCTGGTTTGACATGAGGTACGTGTCTTCCTGTGATTTCTCGAGTCTTGAGGTGAACAGTGAATTGAATCATAACAGTCTGTTCCCTTTCCTCCATCCTGTATGGGCGATTACCACGGATACAACTACCCTGGGGAGGAGAGCTTGCCAATTTATGTGAAAAGATTACACAGGACCGCATGGACAAATGCTGCGTCAGACCTGGCACTGGTATCCAGGCAGCAATGTTTTCAATAAGCTGATGTGGTGGCCCTTGTCGTTGCCCTGCTAATCATCTGCCACAGCAAGTGCCGCTGAAAATCGACCGCAGCTGCCTTCGCCCTGTTGGCATGAGCATGCATGTCCTTTGGCAGAGCCTTACACTGCGCCTTGTATGCCTCCTGGATCACTGTTGTCATCCCCCTAGCTATGGAAGCGTTGGACGCTTGCTGACCCGGCTTCGAGCCACCAAACATGACAAACAAGTGGTCCATTTTGCGGAATGCCTTTGTCCTGTGCAGATACAATTTGAATGCTCTACTGACGTCTAGGCAGTGAAGAGCCCTTTCTGCCAATTCCTTGGGGTCTGAAAAGAAAGTGAGGAGAAAAATCTCTGTGTTAATGTGAAAAGATGAGATCACCTTCGGGAGGAACTTGGAGTGGGGGCAGAGCACAACTTTGTCCTGATGAAACCTAGTACAGAGCGCTGAAGCCACTAACGCCTGTATCTCGCTGACTCTGCGAATGGAAGTGAGCCCTACCAAGAGTGGTGTCTTTAGTGTGGCCAGATTGATTTCTACCATGGCCATGGGTTCAAAAGGTTTGTGCGCCAAGGCACTGAGCATCATGTTAAGATCCTAGAGTGGGTGCGGTCGTTTGATCGGTGGGTACAGTCTGGGCAGACCTGTCAGATGCCTCTCTACGACAGGATTGGCAGAATAGAAGGTAACCGTGTTTGGGTTCCTGTATGCGCCAATGGGGGCTAAGTAAGTCTGGCAGGTGTCCACCAGGACCCCTGAACTAGCCAGGTGGACCGAGAAGGATAAAACCTGGTCCAGAGTGCAGGACAGGGGATTGACACCATTTTATTTGGACTATAGGCAGAACCGGGTCCATTTACTTTTGTACTGGTTTCTGGTAGATCAGCTTCTAGCTTCCTGTATGATTTCCAGGTTGTCGCGAGAGAGCTGGACATGTTGAAGAGTTACCTGCCCAGTTACCAAGCTGCTAGGGCTAGCTCTCCGGAGAGGGGTGCAGGACTTGCCTGCCTGCTGGGCCAGGAGAGGGCCCTTCTCGAGCGGGAGGGTAATCTCTGGCAGGGCTGATATCTGAAAAAGATCAGAGAACCAGGGTCTCGCAGGCCACCGCAGTGCAATAAGGATGCGACACAGCCGCTGCGAAGGCCTGATCTTGCTCACCGCCTTGTGGTTGAGCGATGTGGGGGTTGAAATGCATAAGCCCACATCTCGACCCAGGGTTTCTGAAGCGCATCCCAGAGGGATCTGCACCCCATGCTGCCCCAGGACACAAACTGCTGACAAGTCCTGTTGCTCTCTGTCGCAAACAGGTCCTTGGCTTGGTGGCCCCATTTGTTTAAAATATCCTGGAGTACTCTCCCATTCAGTTGTCATTCGCAGTTGTCGGAGCCCAACTGCGTGATCCTGTCTGCCTCCATTCCCCCGGTAGATGGACCGCTGAAATCCACACATCCTGTGCAATCGACCACTGCCAAATGTCTAGGATCAACCGGCAAAGAGGAGGGGGATCTGGTGCCCCCCTGCTTGTTGAGATAAAATTGTCAGATTGGATACACACTGCACTGCCCTGGATTACTTGAATGAAAGACTTGAGTGCAAACCAAATGGCCATCATTTCTAGCCAGTTGATGTGGTTCTGCGGTTAGGTCTGAGACCATAGCCCATGGACGACCTGTGTCCCCAGGGTAGCACCCCACCCCTGGAGAGAAGAATCTGTTGTCAAGGTATGCTGTATCGGGGCAGTCGGAAAGGCCTGCCTACCATGAGGCCTGGTCTACGTAATAGCTAGGAGACATGCCGCTAGAACTCCCAGAAGGTGCTGGAACCACCACACTGCTGTTACTGTTCTGCTGAGGAAGTGAGCGCAGAAGCCCTGATCGCTGCCACCTTCGTTCTCATACTGAATACCCTTGGCTTCTGCATATCCCAAAGCTGCCCCAGGAAGACCAGGGTTTGAGTAGGACAAAGCTGCGATTTCTGGTAGTTGATCAAAAACCCCAGCTCGTAGAGTGTAGTCAAGAGTCTGTCTGCTGAGGACCTGCCCTGCTCCGGCGACGTCCCTCTGACTAGCCAGTCGAGGTAGGGATATACACGCATGCCCTCCCTTCTGAGCAGGGCCGCCAGAGCGTTCATAAGCCGTGTGAACACCCTTATAGCTGCATTCAGACCCAAGGGTAGCAGAAAATGCAAACCCATGACCCGGAACCTGAGGAAGGCCCAGTGCGGTTGCTCTATGGGGACATGAAGATACGCATCTTTCAGATCCAGGGAGCACGTCCAGTCCCCTCCACACAGCATCTCGGCTATGATAGTTGGTGTCACCATTTTGAATTTCTGCAAAGGTAGGTATACATTGAGGAATGAAAGATCTAGCACCACTCGAAGGCCCGCCTGGTTCTTCCTTTGAATGGCGAAGATGCAGCAGTAAAAGCACTGGCCCTGTTGAGGGAGAAGGACCTCATCCACCACCTCGCTCACAATGAGGGAACAAATCTCCACTAATAGTGAGTGTTTTCCGATCCGTGGGAGGGGGAGGGGGAAATGGAAGGCAAAGCCCATGGAGATTACCGAGATCATCCATGGGCCGGAAAGCGCAAGCGCCAAGCTTAACTGTGTAGGACCAGCCGGCCGCCCTACTGGGGTGCTGTGGACCTAAAAGGAGCCGTCATTGTTTCTTTGGGTCTGAGGCCGACAACTGGGAGGGGGGCTGAAAGAACCCCTTCAGTGCAGACTTATGCTGTTTCCGCCTATGCTGGATTGGGGACCTGTCCATTTGCCTTGCTCAGCGATCCTGAAACCCCCAGAATCCTCCAAAGGATTGCCCTATTTCGACTGGCTCTGAGGGAAGGCTTTTGCTGCTGATTTGGTCAGAATGTCCAGTGATTTGGCCACCTGAGAGCTGCTTTTCTTTTTGTCAAGCTCTTCATCAGTAGTAGAGTGGAACAGTTGCCCTCCTCGATGGGCAAGTCTAGGATTCTATCCTGGACGTCCGGGTTGAACCTGGTGGCCTTCAGACAGGCCGTCCGCCTCATGTCTGTTGCCACATAGATCGCTCTACTAGCATTATCTATGTGAGCCACAGTGGCCTCCATGATATCCTGCGCCACTACTTTTGCCTCAGCAAGACCAGCCATTAAAGAGGCCCGCTTGTCGGCTGGAATGTCAGGAATAAAGTCTGCAATCTCTCTCCACAACCGCTGATAGGCCGACGCCAGGTTGGCATCAGCATTGGCTTGTATGAGGTGCAGGCCCGTATTGCAATAAATCTTTTTTTCCATAGGCCTCTAGCGTGGTCTCCTCTTTGCCCAGTAATGCAGAAGAGGAAGTACTCAAAGAAGCCTGAGGCCTGCCATTTATAGAAGCTGCCACTATAAGTGAGGGTAATGGCTGCGGGTGTACCGACAAAGGCTTAGTGTCGCCCACCACGTGCCTGAACTTTGTATCAGGCCTTTTCTTGACTGGCTGAGGGTAGTGTGGTTTGAGCCAACCCTTTTTATCAAGTGCTTCCACATCTTTCTGCTGCGGAACGCCGGACCTGGCCTCTGCTTTGATGTTGAGCAACTATGATGATACTGCTGATTCAGGCTGCTCTTTCTGGGGCCGAGGGATGCCCAGGTACTCAGCCATGCCCGCTATCCTGTCATGGAAGGCCCTCATTGAGGAAGGCATGCCTTGCTCCACTTCATCAGTGTCCTGTTGGCCCCTGACATTAGCCTGGACCCCTGATTCTGTAGGGGGTGTATGTCGGCGCTGGGATTGTAGGTACCGGTGCTGAAACCAGAGTCCCCACAGGCACGGGTAGCAGAAGCGGTGGTGGCGAGTAGGCAGCGTAGGCACCAGCTGAAGTGGCGATGCAGGAGGCAGCATGTCGCATATTATGCCCTTCAAGATGTTACCCATTTGCAGGGAACTCATGAAGGACAGAAACCTGTCAAAAAAAGAATTCCTCGCAGGCAGGCTGGGCACGTTCCTGCAGGGCCGACGGAGGCGAATACGCCTGTTGGGCATGCTTTTGTTCTTGGAGTTTAAAAAAATAAATATTTTTTATTGCAATTGGTTTCATTAAGCCTTTATAAAAGAGCAAAGACAAAAAAAACTAAAATAAAAACATAAGCTATTCAAAACATACATTGTTAAATAATGAACATAGCTAATAAAATCGAAAGTTATTTACATTTGGTAGTAAAAAGGAAAAGAAAAAGAAAACATTAAGAAATTAGAACATTGAAATATATACAGAATATATCAATCAGTGAACTCAATATTTAAAATGAGATACATTAACACGCATGAAACATGAAACATGGCCAAAAAAATACAATCAATGAGCAAACACATTTTTATGCTTCAACTCTACAAATTCAGACTTTTGATGAAACCCGAAAGGGCCAGACCCTCATGAATATTATGAATGTAGAGGCAACCATAGCCATTCTTCATTATAGATTATACAGTTCACATTCAAGGGCACGAGAATTGTTGCTCTTTGGCTCTCTAGTGGCACACACTCAAAAACAAAGTGCCTTAAGGTATACAGTTTCTTAGTACAAAACCTACAATAACGCTGCTTCCACCGGAATTAGTGACCTCCTTACTGGAATTTCCCTGGTGGTGAGTACATTCCACAGTGCACTAAGTAGAATGCCTCTATAGAATCTGTTTGGGAATTGGAGCAAGATCTTAGTTAAAGAGCCTCTACATCTGTGCTCATGCTTCAAATGGCTCAGGGATGAGTAAGAATGGACCGAGTCCAATCAAAGTCAAATAAGGCTTGTTTGACCTTCATAGGATTCTCAATCAAGGTCTCCAGAGTCACACCAATCTCATCAAGGACCCGTTCTGATCTATTCCTTATGGAATTAAGGACACGAGAGAAGTTCAAATTTCTTCCCATTCGGTGATACAGAGTATTTGGGATTGGAGCCCTATTTTTCAAGTAAAGGGAAAGACAAGCCCATTGTACCCGTGCCCAGAGGGAAACAATCCCCAATTCAAAGCGGGAAGCCAAAATGGGTACCGCATTCAGGACCCCCAGTATTCTTCTCCAAATACGGCCATCAATTCTACATACTTTGTCGGACTTTAGTTCTAGGTCGTAAATCAGTTTTGGGATGATTTACCCTTCAAAGAACATCACTGCAGGTTTGAGATAACATTTACCAAACTATCAATCCCAACAATCTGTGCCTCAAGCAATTTGGCCTTTTGTAACAGAGGCTCAATCACTACCTTAGAGCCCCGGTAAGCCGAAAAATTAAAGCACAGATATCGAACAGACTGTAGAGCTGCAGGGGGATACCACCAACTTTGCCAACAGGACCGATGGTCTTCGCCCTTGATTTTCTGGAGGAAAGGATCTTAGTTTTAATAGGATTGATGACTAACTTATTGTCTTTGGCATATATCTCAAAGTTGTGAAGAGACCTTTGTAACCTCACCTTAGTAAGATCAAAAATCAAAAAGGTAATCTGCACAGGCAAGCCATACCATTTTTTTCCTTGCCTATCTTTGGTGCAACAAGCCGTTCCTTCATAAGCGAGAGCACTACATCTGAGAGATATTGGTTGAAGAGCTAGGGGGCCAAGGTACATCCATGTCTCACCCCCCTGTAAAATCGAATTCTGTTTCTAAGGTCCCCCTTTTGGCTAAGGCGGACTTCAATATCACAATTTTCATAGACCACACTAATAAGTCTTAAAAGCCCGTTGGGCATGCCCAATTTGACAAATTTGGCCCATAATCTACCCCGGTCAACACAGTCAAATGCAGCAGTCAGATCGATCGAAGCCATATAAGTGCATCTCCCAGTTGTCATCCAGGCCTCTTCCTGCACGCGTTTGAGAGCGAGGCCGTTGATATTGGTGGAATGGCCCTTCCTAAAGCCGGTCTGAAATTGGTCCAGCGGATGAGAGGTACTAACCAAATCTTCAAGATGTCCGAGCACGAATGTTGAAAAGATCTTACATTCGGCGTCAATAAGCGAGATGGGGCGATAGATCAGTCCTGCTACCACACTTGAAGATGGGTACAACATGAGCCGCGTTCCAAGAGAACGGTGTTACGCCTGTGGAGAGGATGTCCCTAAACTCCAGATACAAAAGGTTAGCCCAAATACATTGATTATCCTTGAAGGTGTTATTTGTGAGGCCATTAGGCCCCGGGGTCCAAGATCTCTTACATTTAGTGATCAGGTGTTGGATAACGACAATGTCTAAGTGAGGATCCCAAATTGCCCCTCATGTTAAGTCAGCAGCCATTACAATGTCAGTCTTAGGGGGTCCAAACCTTTCCTCATAAAACTGTATCCATTCTTGTTCAGAGATCGAATTGAGTTGACAGATTGCATAGTTGGGATCTTGCCCATTTACCAAGTGTCAAAAGGCACTGACCTCAGAGTTAATCAGGATCCCCAACATCATTTCAGCATCTCGTTGCAGGATATGGGATTTGATTGATTTGCAGTAGTTTTTAGAAGACTGCTTGGCTTTCCTAATTAGCTCCTTACAGATAGCCTCATCAGAATTGGTGCGCTGGATTACTTTCACTTCCCTCCTCAGGGATTTTTTTGATTCCTCTAGTTCAGGGTTGTACCAGTGGGTATGCCTAGCAGGTCCTATCCCCCTTTTTCCCCTCCCCCATGCAACCCCAGTGACCAATGAGCCGACAAGTATCTGGAACTCGTTCACATTAAAGTTGTTAAGCTTCCACTCATAAGTGGATCGATTAAGAGCCTGTTTTATGTCCGGAATTCTCTAGGGCAAAACGTCCAGTGGAACAACACAGTTAAGGTGGAATGATCACTCCAGTCATTTTTCTCTACTTCAAATAACCGGCAGAGGTTCATCAAGAACAGGTCGACATAGATGTAGTCAATTAGGGAGGAACTATTGCCTCTATGCCACGTGTGGCACTCCCCAACAGAGTGGGGGTCAACCATCATTTCCACTAGGGATTGTAGTCCCTGTCCCGCCAGGCCTGCATGCCACATTCTGCCCAAGCATCTCTTCCCTCAGTGACCATTTGATGTCTCATCTAAATCCCCCACATATAGCTCACAATCTGAACTCAGATCCCCCATGACAATAATTTTCCAATTCAGGTGACTCCCAGTCCACTCATCAATAGCGTGGTATACCCTATCCACAAAGAGATCCACCTGTTCAATGCCCCTATGCCAATAGATCTTCACCAATAAGATATAAGTCGACCCATATCCGGTAGAAAAACCCATTCCCAGTGCACCAAGGTAGATTTACCATTGCTGACCCACTAAGGCCCAGTGAGTTTTCAACTGCGATAAAGAGGCCCCCTGAAGGGCTCCCCCCCTGGACAGACCCTGGCTGGCTGAGTGAAAACACTATAGCCATCCAAAATAGGTACAGAGGTCAGCCAAGTCTCCTGAAACAGATGCAGTTTGCAAGTCTTAAGATATTCATACAGGGCACATTCGAGAAAAGATGGGAGTTGCCTTGGGTATTCCAAGATTTACGACATAACGTGGCACCCTCCCGGATGTCACAAAGAACATCCTCCTTTTCATGGGACCAATTTTTGCCGATTTTGTTTTTGGAGTACTTTTCCGCCTTTGGGGGGTCGGGCCTGACCGTCATTTTGTCTGCACGCGTTGCCATCTTGTCCGTGACTTCTGCACGTGGGACAGTGTTCGACGCACGTCTGGGCTCAGCCTGCATGCCCGTTTGCATCGGCTCTGCCCCGCCTTGCACCTCAGGCACCAGCTTTGTAGGCTGTTGGCCCTTGGCCATGGGGCCGGTAGTGCTATGTGTGCTGCGTGTAGGCGCCCCCTCGGGTGTGACCCTGTACCAGAGCCCGTGGGCTCCTTGACAGTGGTACAGGTAGGGCCCTGAAGCCGGTAGCTGCAAGAGCCTCGTTGCCCTTTATGCTGGTACGAGGGTCCAACTGACCCCTCCCGCTGGCAGGCTTACCCGGGAAGGAGTCGCCTTTGCGGGGTGCTTTAAAGAAGAGTATGCTTATCTTCTTGGTCTTTCTCCTTAAATATTCCTTGATGCTTTCCGGCAGAGTTATGGAGAACAACTTTCTCCACCTCGCGAGTCGGTTTTTGCGAGACCGGGGTGTGAGCGTTACACGCCGAGCAGCCATTCCATCCGTGGTCTTCACCAAGGCACCAGAGGCAGAGCACATGTTAAGGAACTCATGGTGGCAACAGTAAAGAGAGACAAGTGATCACAGTTCAAGGGTGTTTATTAAACTGTATAAATGGGTGAGAAAAACACCCAATCTAAACATAAATCTAAGATGGGAGCAAGCTAGAACCATCAAATAATAAGGCAGTCCGAGTGGCGTCATGTCAAATAAAAAGGGCCTATACTAAGAAAAACCTACTGCCAATCCTTACCGCTAAGTTACAAAATAGTGTGTATAATGTTCATCAGAAAAGAAAGAAGTGTTCACAAAATGATAAGTCAGGATGGTAGAACAGGAGTCTCGCTTCCCCACGTTTTTAGCACAGGACAAGGCGGGACTCTCGAGCACAACATACTCTGTCATGATGCCTACCTCCAAGGAGCCAGACAGGGCCCGGCACCCTCAGAGGCAGGCAACATGTATACTAGGGAAGTCCCAGCCACCCCAGATAGGGGCTCTTTGGACTCAGTCCTGGCGCCGTTGGCGTCAGGCTCATAAGAGATAACAGTCCTGGCACCATCGGCGCCAGGCTCATACAAGATATGGAAGGAAATGTGTTTGGTGCAAACTTACCTGGCAGACCATGCTGCAATTTCCTTACCTGGCAGATCATTCTACAACTTCCAGATGAAAAAGGAACTACTTAACCAATCGGGTGTGGCTGGTGGCAGGATACATACCTTCAGTGGAAGGATACATACCTGGGACTACTTGAAAGGCTATTTAAGCCACGCCCAGACAGCAAACCACGCTTCGCGTTGTTCTGCTCATAACAGCTGGACGCTCACCGTGCCTGCTCCTGCTCCAGTCCTCGACCACGCCTGCCAGCATCCTGGAAACACCTAAGGATAGAAAAGGGAAGAAGAAACAGGTGAAAAAACAAACCTTACCTGTTAAAGCTGCATTCCGGATTCAGCGCGCCAACGTTCCTGCAAAAAGACATCATTTTAAAAACTCACCGCGTTGCATACATCTCGGCGCACTTCTCTTACCTGCACGTGGCGCCTTCGGCTCTGCGACGCCCATCCGGATCTCCTGCAGCATTCCAGCACCTACGGGGAGACGAAGAGAAGAAAGCAAGGTGAGAAGGGGAAAATAACCAAGAAGCACTTACCCGCCAAGCTAATTCTTCTTACCTTCGGGTCGATGCCATTCCTTGGGCATTTCAGCACCCCGGCCCCTATGGGGAAAAAGCAAACATCACATTAGTGAATGCAAGAACCGTAGCAAACGAACTATTTTAAACTTACCTGCTTACAGGTCGGACTCAGCTTCTGCTTCGTACCGGCTCCATTTCTTCGGCATTCTCGAACTCCGGCCCCTAAGGAAAAAGAGACAGGAAAAGACAGTAGTGGGCCTACACCAAAACTCACCTGAAAAATCAGGTTTTCGACGGAAACCGCCCTCAGCCCGGAGTCTTCCATTACCTGCAAAAGAGAAGAGGAACAGTTTAGACTCAAGCTTGCCATAAACATTTACGGTACTTACCGGAACAGACAAGCAAACTCGAACTTACTATCCAGTGACGTAACTGGATCCCAACGCGCCCCTACATCAGAAGCAGGATGGAGAGCTCGCCTTTTCAATCCCTAAGGTGAGTCTCCACAGGGAATTACAGAAGGGTTGCAAGGAGGGTGAGAAGGGGAAAACGGGAGATCAACACAAAACCCGCAGAGTATTAACCCTTCCTTTTCGCTCACAAAAGGGTATTCATCCGAGCCAGACAAGCCGGATTTGGGAACCCAGCCCACTCCATCTTCAGGGTGCTGAACATCTCCTTCGAAGAGGCCACTGCCGTCCAGACCACGCCCGCGCCTCCGTGGGAACCAGGTGAGCGTTACATACTCCTGGGCTTCTCCAGCACAAGCTTACAGTTAGTTTCCAAAATATCAGGGCCTTCTGTGGCCAAGTCTCTTTTATACCAGGCCTCTTGCCTCAGAGGGCCTGATGTGCTATAAACAACAAAACAAAAGTTCCTTTCAGTAATCTTTGCGTCGGGGGATTTCCCTTCACCCATGGATCCCCCTCAACCCGGCTCCGATCCTTTTACAACGTTGGCCTCCTTCAGTCGGGTTCACTTCAGCCTTTCTTTCAAGATATCAACAACTTGTAACATTCAAGAGTCTCAATGTCCCTTTAAACAATTGTTAATTGTGGACATCCCTCAGCCAGGTTCACACTCGTCGACACAAAGTTTACGGGGTGCTACGTTTTGTTCTCAATCGCGGCATCCCTCAGCCAGGTCCACATTTGCCAGCTTAACACAGTTTACTTGGTTTTAACACCTTGTGGGATTTACTTCCCTTAGCTTTTCCAGGCCCCAGTCAGGCTTCCTCTTAATCCCCAGTCAGGCTTTCTTTTAGCCCCAGTCAGGCTTCACCTTGGCACCAGTCAGGCTTCACACATTTACTTTTCACACAGCGTTTCCCTCAGCCAGGCGCAAACACCTGTTTCACTATGTCCAAACTTTGGTAATGGGGTAAGGACTTTCGATTGTACAAGGGATTTTGGTTCAACCCTCGTATGACCACCTTAACTTTCTATACCAGGCTTTCTATGGTATCTTGGTTCTATAAAGTTCATAAGTAAAGGGGACCAGCCAGAGTTTTTCGAATGGATGCAGCTGGTCTTTCCCTGGGCTTTAAAAGTTCATCAGCGCACAGGTTCTTTGTTTATTACATGTTGCTGTTTGCAACCTTCGCTCAACACCGTCCGGTTTACCATTGGCTCTCCCTCTGACTCACCGGCTGTGCTAAGCTCCTTGTTTGTCTCTGGAGTCAAGGACAGTACCACGGTAGCCAGCGCGTCTCCCTGCCTCTGTTATCAGAGCAGAAAGTTCCCATGCACCGTTAACATATGTTACAGCACACATCAGCTGCAGTTCCCAGTCTTGTGATTCCTTTGACGGAGGCTTTGCGGGTTTGGGACGAAAAGGCCAAGGGCACTTCCCTCCTTGTTGTCCTTTACGGTCTCGCCACCTTCCTTCTCCGTTTGCCATCCTGGAAAAGTTGCTTCCTTGTGTGTTTGTTGAGGCTCAAAGTGTGCTTTCGTGCTCTGCCTTTTATGCCTGTGGGGTAGGGAAAGGGCCATCAGGTGTGTATTGTTATTTTCAATTGCCTGATTCTGCCTAACCCTTGAGTTGGGACATGTCAGGTAAACGGCTCTGGTGTTAGTCTGTTGTCTTTAACGGTGTAAGAAAGTGTTTGTCGAAAAGAGGGTTTGAGGGGGAGGGCAGTGTAGAGCTTCTAAACATCCAAAGGGGTAGGATGGGAAGGGAATAGTTTCTTACCTGTAACTCCATTTCTCCAGCATTGGTATCTTTCATGGATTCACATGCTTAGAACATTCCCCGTCGTCAGGCTGGGAATCCCCGGTACATTATATAGACCCTTTCCCGTAGGAAAGCTTTTTCGACGCTTATGCGTCCTATCCACCTCGTTTTGTATCATGCGTGCCCCCGTCGTCAGGGCGTCATGATATAAATACAGGCCCCGCCCCCGCGCTCCCTCAGATTTCGGCCCCCAAGGTAGTGGGGGAACCGGTTTGCATGTTCAGGGGAGGCAGGTGGGCGCATGTGAATCCATGAAAGATACCAATGCTGGAGAAATGGAGTTACAGGTAAGAAACTATTCCCTTCTCCAGCATTGGATCTTTCATGGATTCACATGCTTAGAACAGATTACACAGCAGTACCACCCCCAAAGAGGAGGCGTGCATGCAAACCCATATACTTTGTTCGCAGAGCCCGTTCCCTATGATCATATATACATCAGTAATAGTTAACACAGGAAAACGAACCACATACAGTCACAAATTCCATAGGATGCAACCCCTCAGCCGGGGCTTACCTTACTGGAATAGGTGTCGAAGCACCGCCTGCCCCACCCGGGTATCTTCGGCATGTTGCTGCGACAGGCAGTAATGGCGGGTAAAGGTGTGTGTAGCCGCCCAGGTAGCCGCCATGCAGATGTCCCCCAGAGGGACTCCGGCCCTCAGTGCCGTCGACGATGCCGCTGCTCTAGTTGAGTGAGCTTTTGGCCGTCGCAGAAGAGGTTTCCCTGCCCTAGAATGGCAGTACGAAATGGTAGATGACACCCATCTTGACAGTCCTTGTTTCGAAATGGCTTTTCCTTTAGCACCCAAACCATAGGCCACGAACAGCTGTCTTGTTTCTCTGAACGGTTGCGTTCGATGGAGATAAAACTTAAGGGCCCTTTTTACATCCAATGTGTGTAGCATGCGCTCCGCTCCCGAGCATGGCTCCGGAAAAAACGTAGGCAACACAATAGAGGAGTGTTTATGGAACACCGATGGAGCTTTAGGTATAAACTGCGGGTTAGTGGCTAGGACTACCTTGTTCTTGAAAAATCGTAAGTATGGCGGGTCTACCGTTAGAGCCTGAACTTCTGAAATACGTCGTGCTGAAGTGATGGCCACTAGGAAGGCCAATTTCCACGACAGAAACTTTAGAGACGATGATGACATTGGCTCAAAAGGAGGCTTCATAAGAGATGTTAAGACCAGATTGAGGCTCCACTCCGGAGGAAATTTCTTCTCTGGCGGGAAACTCCGAAAGAGGCCTTTAAGGAAGTGTTTAATCAGGCGGTCGCTGAACAAAGGCGCCGAGTGCCGTCGACGAGTAAACCTGGAAATGGCTGCTAGGTGTACTTTTATTGAAGATACCGACAGGCCCTTCTGGGCTAAGAGCAGCAAGTATGGCAGGAGCTGTTCTGGCTTAATCGATTGCGGGGCCAAGCCTGGTTGATCCTCACACCATTGACAGAAACTTTTCCATTTGTACGCGTATGAGGCGTTTGTGGAAGGTGCTCTTGCCGCTTGTAGGATACGCCGACAGTCCTCCGGAATCGTTAGCCGACCAAATTCGGCGAAGTCAGGAGCCAGGCCGTCAACTGGAGGCTGTCCGGGTCGTGATGCCAAACCACACCGTCCTGTCGAGACAGAAGGTCGGGGGTCTTCTTGAATCTCATCGGTTCCGCCGACGCTAAGTGTAGCAGGTCTGAAAACCACACCTGTCTGGGCCAGTATGGGGCCACCAAAATTACACGACATGGGTACCTGAGGATCCATTGCAATGTCCTCCGGACCAGGGGAAATGGAGGGAATGCGTACATGAAATTGTTCGTCCATGGGAAGGAGAACGCGTCCCCCAGAGAGCCCTTCTGAGGCCATCTGCTTGCGTACTGATGGCATTTTTTGTTGTTCTTCGTTGCAAACAGGTCTATGGGCGGGTGTCCCCATTTCTTGAATACTTGTTGTAGTTGCTGGTCGTTCAGTACCCACTCGTGAACTTCGTTCATTTCTCTGCTGAGGGCATCTGCTTCCACGTTTCTCACGCCTGGCAGGTGGAACGCTAAGATTTTCATGTTGTGTTGAATGGCCCAATGCCAGATTTTCTGTGCCTCCGTCGATAGGGATCTGGAGCGTGTCCCTCCTTGTTTTCTCAAGTAGAACATCGTAGTGGTGTTGTCCGTCATGACACGCACCACCGAGTCCCTCAGTTGCGGAAGAAAAGATTTTAGAGCCCATCGCACTGCTCTCAATTCTAGCAGGTTGATATGCAGGGAGGACTCCTGCACGGACTACCGGCCCTGTACCTGTAACATATCCAGATGAGCTCCCCATCCGCTCAGCGATGCATCCGTCACCACCGTCTTTTGAAACTCTGGTTCCAGAAGAGGCATCCCTTTCGTTAGATGAGTAGACACTCTCCACCAGCCGAGTGCTTGAACTAGTTGTTCGTCGACGACCAGCTTGTCGGACCAGCGACCTCGGCTCTGCGCCCAACGGTCCGCTAGAAATTCCTGGCAAGGCCTCATAAACAGACGGCAGTTGTTTATTAGCGGAATGCAGGACGACATGGTCCCTAGCAGGGACATGTACTTGCGCACTGAGACCTTGGTACCGCCTCTCCATTCCGAAGCCTTGTTTTGAAGTTTCTGGATTCTTTCGCTGGATGGTCGCACCAGGCTTGTATGTGTATGAAACTACGCACCTAGGAAGACCAAGGTCCTCGAAGGCTCTACGGAGGACTTGTTGAAGTTGATTGCGAAGCCCAGTTCCTGTAAGAGGGACATAGTGGCTCGTAGACTGTCTCGTGTTTGCTCCTTGGATGAACCTCTGACCAGCCAGTCGTCCAGATATGGATAGACATGATGACCGTCCATCCTTAAATGGGCCGCTATAGGGGCCAAGCACTTGGTGAACGTCCTGGGGGAGGACTTGAGCCCGAAAGGGAGGACCTTGAACTGAAAATGCTTTTTCCCCACGACGAATCTTAAATATCTCCTGTGTCGTGGGCGTATTGGAATGTGAAAATAAGCATCTTGAAGGTCTAGTGATGATAGATAATCCATGGGTTGCACCGACCTGATAACCTCTTGGAGCTTTAGCATTTTGAATTTTAGGCTCTTTAGCCACTTGTTGAGTACCCTCAGGTCGAGAATGGGCCTCCATTTGCCGTTTGGCTTTTTTACAACAAAGAACCTGGAATAAACTCCTTGTCCTTCCTGTGCTACAGGAACTCTCTCTACCGCCCCTTTTTGCAACATAAGCGCCGCCTCCTGTCGTAGGACTCGGAGGTGGGGCTGTGTCGAGAATAAAGGAGGAAGACGCGGAGGCTTGCCTTTGAATTGCAGCGCATGACCCATGCGAATCGTGTCTAGGACCCATCGATCTGTGGTGATGCATTTCCATCGGTCGAAGTGATGAGAGACTCGACCCCCCAGGACGTTCCGAAGGCCGTCATTGGTTGTTGGATTGCTTGGTCTTCGTCGACGACTGACCCGAGCCTCGCCGTCTGGAGGCCTGATAATCCCTGCTTCTACGAGCCGACTGGGACGCTCTTCTGAACCCTTGTGAAGAGTAAGAGGGCCTGTTGAATCCACGGTCCCTCGAGGCTCCAAAGCGGGAGTTTCCAGAAGCACCTCTGAAGGGGCGAAAAGAACGAAAATTTCTACCCGTTTGCAGGGCGCCGAGGGACCTAGCAGTATCCGTGTCTTCTTTCATCCCTTTCAGCGCTTCATCAACCTTTTCGCCAAACAGGTGTTCCCCTTCGCATGGCATGTCAAGGACTTTGTACTGTACTTCAGGACGAAAAGTAGTACATTTGAGCCACGCTTGCCGACGAAGCACTACTCCATGGTTGATTTGTTTGAACCCAGATTCTGCTAGGTCAACTGCGATATTGATAGCGTGGTTCGAGGCCTCTTCGCCATCCCGCACCAGTAACATAGCTGCTTTCCGGTGTTCGTCTGGCAGGTGTTCTAGGATAGGGGCTAATTTGTGCCACATTTCCCTATCATATCGAGACACGATTGCTAAGGAATTGGCTGCTCTTACTGTCGTCGCTCCGACCGAGAGCACCTTCTTTCCGAAGGCGTCCTGTCTCCTAGCCTCACTTTCAGGTGGCGTTGAACATTTTTGCTGGACCCTGGCCTTCCTAGCCGCTGCCGCCGACACCACCGATTCAGACAGAGGCTGTGATGTTAGACATTTTGGAGTGGATTCCGGAGCTTTAAACTTTTTCTCGATCCGTCCCTTTATGGCCGGCTCCGAGAACGGATGGCGCATCGTTTTGAGACCTTCTTGCCACACGTGGTCCAGGATTGGGATGGCAAAAACCGATTTTCTCCTTTGACCCATATGGTCAAAAAGGAAACAGTCTTTCTTCTGCTCCTCCGGAATCAAGCCGAATTCGGAACAAGCTTTCCCCATCATTGCATGGAAGGCTCCCACATCATCCGGGGGGGATGGCTGTGACTGGCTCCTCGTAGACTCCAACTCTACATCCGAGTTCCATGTCGGGTCCCTCGAAGGCGACAGGGAGATGTCTGACCCTGAGTCACCCAGTACAGAATCGGACTCCGACAACTCACCCTCCTCCTGAGCTCGAGGACGATCTTGTACTGCCTGGGGAGCCGATGGGTGTTTCGTCGTCGATCGAGCCGTGCAAGTTTGCTCGTCGACGGAAGGTACAGACAGAAGTGACGATGACGTCCCGGGCTGAGGGAACTGCGTATCCAGCCGTTGCAGGAGCTTCTGAAGAGTATTAAGCACATCCAGAGACAAAACCGTCTGGGGGGTCAATAACGTGGACGATATCGGTACCACACCCCCGTTTGCACTCGTCGCCGTCGTAGTCGACGTGGAAGGCCGTAAGCCTAAATCCGATGGTTGCAGAACCAGATCACCTTCTCCTTCCGCCGAGCCGGCCGTGTCTGGCTGCAGTAAGACCTCCGGGGGGATCGGGTCATAGACCTCGGGCAGCCAAGCCATGGACTGAGTCTCCGTCGACGGGGGAATCCCCACCGCTGCTGCTTGAACTGTAATAGGCATCGTCAATGACACCGAGGTCGACGAGCAAGTCGTCGTCGAGCCCTTAGACTTCGTCGTCGATTTGGATGCCGACTTCCCGGCTGAGGCTTCCCGACTCATGGAAGACCTGGGACGGTCCCCTGAGGAGGATTTCGACAGCGCTAGCCTCTCCGTCTTAGATGATGATGAGGAGGAGGAGGACTTTTTATGTGATGAGGAGGAACCATCCTGTTTCCTCTTATGCTTGTCCTCAGAGCGCGTTTCAGCTGGCCGTACCTTCTTCGATGGAGGTTCCGACCTACCCCTGGAGGCCGTGGAGCCAACTTCCGAAGCCGGGTAGGCACCTGCTCCGTCATTAAGCCAGTCGACCAGCCTTCTTTTTCGGTCCTTAAGGGTTTTTTGGGAGAAACCCTGACAAATTTCACATGTATCCGCCGAGTGGTGCGGGTGGAGACAGTAGATACAGTCCATGTGGCCATCACCTTCATAAACCTTTTTGAGGCCACAGGTTGCACACGGGCGAAATAACGCTTTTCCAGACATAGTTCGCCGGAATTTGAACTTCGCCGAAGCGAAAACAGACAAAAACAACCTAGTTTTCACTAGTAGTAAAACACGAGGATCCCACTACTTTGAAAGACGGTTGAAATCTGAGGGAGCGCGGGGGCGGGGCCTGTATTTATATCATGACGCCCTGACGACGCGGGCACGCATGATACAAAACGAGGTGGATAGGACGCATAAGCGTCGAAAAAGCTTTCCTACGGGAAAGGGTCTATATAATGTACCGGGGATTCCCAGCCTGACGACGGGGAATGTTCTAAGCATGTGAATCCATGAAAGATCCAATGCTGGAGAAAAGGATTTCCCACGTCCACTCCCCAAAGACCCCCCACCCCAGTCAGGTGATCCTCCCCCACTGGTCCACCCCCAGGAACTGGATCCAATAGCGATGGCTGTATCCCAGCCACCTGGATGACAGATCTCCGGGACTAGCGGGTGAGACACCTTCAGGTTTCTAGCAGCGTGTGGATCCGATGTGGGGAAGGAACTGTCACATGACGGGCACCTGCTGAAGACGGTTGCAGCTGACATGCGCTGGGGACGGTGTTCCCAATTCTGAAAAATAGAAAACAGATTAGGGAAAAAGCGCATGGAATTACGAGGCTTGAGGCCTCACCCAGGAGCACTGGTGAAATCGGTCCCCTCCTGTCTAAGCAGAAAAGAGGTGTGAGAGTCCTGAAGGTGTCTCACCCGCTAGTCCTCAGGGATCTGTCATCCAGGTGACCAGGACACGGCCATCGCTTTTGGATCCAGTTCCTGGGGGTGGACCAGTGGGGGAGGATCACCTGGGGGAGGAGTCTTCGGGGAGTGGGACACTGGATAGCGAAACTGGTATCCCCTTTCCTCTAACACCTTTACCCCATCCTACCAGGTAGGACACTTAGGAACTCAACCCCGCCCCCTTCATAAACAAGAACACTTTGTCACGGACAGATCACTATGAGAGAACATGGACTAACACCTGAGCCGTATACCCGAAAAGTCCCAATACAACGTTCAAGCAGGGTCAGGCAATAACTGACCATCACGCACACCTGATTTCCATTACACTTCCCAAATGGATAAAAGACGCAGCACGAGAGCACACTCTGAGAAAGGCAAAACACACAAGGAAGCAGCAGTTCCAAAATTGTAGTTTAACACGAGGAGAAAGATGGCAAAACAGAAGGGGAGCGCAAGGAGGGAAGTTCCCTTGGTCTTTTCCATGAGGAACAGTTACTTTCATGAACCCTTAAGAATAGAAAGCCTAAGACCAGGTAACGAGGCTAAAGAATCCTGCATTGTGTGTCAGAGGTACCCGGGTCTCTCCTGTGACGATAATCAAGGCGGGGAGATTTGCTTGCCGTCGTGGCCCTGTCCTTGGCTCCGACAACAAAGCAGCACCAGTGAAATCAACACAACCGGTGAGTTGGGGAGACTGATACCAGACCAGTCTGTGTTGAAGCCAAGGTTGCAAGCGGCAACATTGTATGGTGAACGCTGAAGTGAACAGTGTATGAAACGTATGTGATAACCAGCGCGAGTAAAAAGTGAACAACAGATGAGTGATTGAACTTTGAAACCAAGAGATGATGCCCTTGACAGAGTGGTCCGGCACCGCGTGGGTGCTCATTCGAAAGCCTCTGTAGGCTATCCAACTGAGAGTTAAGAAAGGTGAAGGATTGGCAAAATAACTGTACACCGAAGTGGTCCTGCGACGGGTCAAGCAAAACCCTGTGCACAATCTAAAGTCTTCGATTTGATACTACCAAGCAAGTTGATGACAATGTAGATAAAGTCGGTCCGAGCCCGAAGGAGGGAGACTGATTGAACATTGTGTTGCAACGGATCTGAGCCCGGGTGATCCGCAGTGAATCGTAAATCACCCTAAAAATTAGATACGTGAAAATCTAATGAGCATTGTATAAAAAGAATCTGAGCCCAGCTGTTTGGGATTCTGTGGTCAATAGTAAATCACTTGAGAAATTGAATACGTCTGAAAACCTAAGAGGAAAGGACTTATCGTTTGTTGCATCAGGCCCTCTGAACGAAGAGACTTCGAAAGGCAAAGAGACTTGGGTACAGAAGGCCCTGATGCTAATGTCTGAACTGCACCCTTGCGCTAGAGAAGCCAGAGACTGTGCTAAGCTTGAGTGTGCTGCCTTGTCCCGTGCTGAAAATGTGAGGTAGGGGGGCCAACGGCCAGAACATCCTGACATTATTTCTTGCACACTTCTTTCTTTTGCATAACATTGTTTCCCACGCCATTTTTTATTTTTATAATTTTTTGTTATTTTTTTTAATCTGATGTGTTATAGTTCACAAGGAACTTTTCACATATACACTCAAAGAACAGAATAAAAGAATATACAAATATAAAAGAAGACTATTTGACTATGACTCAACATTCACAACCTTCAAGCTTTACATTACAATTAATTTCACATTGCACACGATAAAAACCTATGTACCAATTCATTAACTTTGCACAATAAATCATACTAAGATCTGAGGATCTGATCCTCACTTGATGATCTAGCCAATGGCGGTAAAACCTCTTTTAAAAAACGTAATGCAGCCAATGACCATTTAAAAGATTTATATGTAAAAATATGTTGCCAAAGCCACCCAGGGTGAACCACCTTGAAGTCCTTTAATGGGTGAGAGAAATGGGTCTGGCGTTGGGCGCTTAGTTTAGGGCAGTAACCCATCAAATATTTTATGGCTTCTACTGAGTTTTCACTTTGCAAAATCTACAACTCCCCAAGTTGCGCCATATACGGCCTTGGGCTCCCAAGGTTTTGTTAGTGGGGAGCATATTCAGGCAAAATCATAGATATTGAGCCCGCCAATATTGCCCTTGGCTTTTCCTCAAATAGGAAGACAATAGGATCTCACACCTAACGGCATACCCTTAAAAAGTTGGTACTTTCTAACACAATCAATCGTGTCGATCCAGTCGCTCTCCCAAACTCTTTTTCACTTTCGATGGTTACCTTAACACGTACTCCACCGAGGAGTCCATGGCACTTAATATTTCTAGGCAATGGCAGTGTCATTCGACAAGAGCGGCCAGGGACTTACTTTCTAACCCACACTTTAAGAGAACCCAATTTGACACTTCTTCCGCCAGGTAGATTTTTCTTAG
Organism: Ambystoma mexicanum; assembly: GCF_040938575.1. Taxonomy (NCBI): domain Eukaryota; kingdom Metazoa; phylum Chordata; class Amphibia; order Caudata; family Ambystomatidae; genus Ambystoma; species Ambystoma mexicanum. The sequence continues at coordinate 418,446,665 of NC_090940.1, read as the reverse complement.
GAGGTTTAGATTTTTCCATCTATTCAGCGCTTGCACAGAAACTACGCCCAATGCACACCTTATTACCGAAACTGGAACGCTAGTAGGTAACATTAAAATGTTACTCCAGAACGCTCCTTCAAACTTAGCCCATTGCCCAGCCAGGGAAAATAACATAGTCTCCACACCATATGTCGCCACAGGGACACCTTTTACAGCAGTACTTTCTTACAGGGACTATCGAAAAATACCCACATTTCTTGTTCAGGACAGCAGCCTGTGCGGCCAAAACATTAATCTTTTGTTCCTTTACTACTAGCAGCTGGGCTCTATTTTCTTTCGGGAAAATTGGAAAACCAAATATACAAAGTAGTACACTTTCTCTAGGGGTTTCTCGCTAACGGACCACTTTAATTGTGCTCCTGCCTTACCACAGCACCTTTGCATTAACAGGATTTTGGATTTGGAGACGCTAATTGTTAGATTGGACTTTTTTTAGTACACCTCCAAGGCCTTCAACCGACGCTGCAAACCGATAGGCATATTTCCATTAGGATCAGGTCATCAGCGTAATAATAAATAGTTGATCCTAGCACTGCTTAATTTAGGGGGAAAGAATTTGATGTCCGAGAATGCATTGCCCAGGTAAGACAGAAAGAGTATGTATAGGATCGGAGCCAGTAAGCAGCTTTGTTTCAGGCCTCTCGCCAAACTGATCAGAGCCGATAATCTGCCCTCCCTATCCAGTCCAACACGCATGAAGTGTCCGTGTGCAATACAATCAGGATCACCAGCAATGCAGGAGAACAACTCCACTTGTCCAGTTTGGCCCATAGCTTGTTCCTCGAGACAGTATCAAAAGCCATCGAGAAATCTATGAAGGTGACGTAGAGCGGCTTACTGTTTTTAATTGCCCCTTCTTTAGCATCTCCAGCACAAAGACATTCATCTCTGTCCCAACCCCTTGACAGGACCCTGTTTGGAAAAAGTCCATCCTTCCATTCTTTTTTGCCCAATTTTGCAGGTCTCTTAGGACAAGACCCGTGAAGATCTTAGCTGGGCAATCCAGAAGGGAAATTGGCATGTAGTTAGAGGTGAAAAGACGCAAGCCCTTTTTGAATTTAGGAACTACAATTGCGGTTAACCAAGACTCTGGGACAGCTTTCTCCCCAAGTATTGTACTAAATACAGCATCCAGGACCCTTACCCAAACTTTGGGATTATTTTTAGGAACACAAATTGCCAGGCCAGCTGGTCCTGGAGCCGAATACCTCTTACTCCTAGAGATTAGGTAAAACAGATCTTCCAGGTCCCGGGCCAGCTTCCAATCTGTTATTCCTTTAGTGTCCCCAAGCCACTCCTGAATTATATCACCATTAGATTTATAGATCTCTTTGAGGTGGGCCTTCGACATTTTTTCAGTGATCAGATTTATTTGGGATCCAGTTTGTACCTTATCATTGTCTTTAATTAGGTTCCAGAATTCATGCGTGTTTTTGCTTGCCAGGGCCGCATGCATTTTATGAGCGTCCCTCAACATCAACTGGTGGCGCTAGTGGCGTAACCAAGCCTTGTAGGTCGCCCTCAGGCGCTTCCTACCCGACGTGTCCTCTTGGGAAAGCCCCTTGAGGGAGAGCCATAGCTCTCTCTTTTTGAGCAGTAACACCTTGTCGAATTTGTGCCTATGCAGCATTTTACCCCATTGCCGTTTAGACAGGCGGTTATAAATCTGTTCCCAAATTCCTTGCACGCCCTTACCATCAAAGCCTTCCTCAAAATGGCTGTCAAACTCCCGGAGGCCAAGATACTGTTAAAGGCTGTCATTTTATGCTCATTCCAACTGATTTTCCAAACTATTTGTATTTAGCGGTAAGGATTGGCAATAGGTCTATTAGTATGGGCCCTTTTATTTTGACAAGACATCACTAGGACTGCGTTATTATTATTAGATAGTTGTAGCTTGCTCCCATCTGTAGATTTAGGTTTAGACAGGCATTTTCTAAACCCGTTTTGAAGTTCAATAAATACCCTTGAAGTGTGATCACTTGTGTCTGTCTTACTGATGATACCATGCCTTCCATACAGAGGAATGAGGTGTGCTGCCGGTGGGTGGGGTTAAGGGAGCCTGTGCTCCTGGGACCGCGTGCCAGCAAATTTAAAGGGAAAGTGTTTTTTTTCTGGGGAAAAGGGGTGCGGTTCACGTCCCTCTCAAGGAACGCCAATACAGGATGGAGGAAAGGGGACGGAACGTAGGAGTAAGGGAATTCTACCTCACCCAACCATCCTCGCCGGCTACAGGGCACCTTAAACTCACTCCTCTTAAGTCTATGGCTATCAACTCCACTCTCACAGCTAATGACCTCGCTGAATACTTCCCTGCAAAAACAATTCTCTCCTGACCTTTCTCACACTTCCTCCTCCTACATTTTACACTGCGTCTACTCTACCATCATCCTCTGTTTCCATCTCCCACTTTAGTCACACTAATACTGACAAAGTGCTATCTCTACTAATGAAGGCTGAGCCATCCGGTGCCCCATCAGGCCCTCCTGCGCCTGAGCTAGTCAAGCCTATGGCCCTTTTTGTGGCCTCTCCCCTCGCTGTACTCTTCAACTTGTCCTTCGACTCAGCTTGCTTTCCCTCGGTTTTCAAAACAGCCACAGTCACCCCCCCTCATAAAAAAGCAAGAGGCTGAACCGAACTTACTGGCTAACTTTCGCCTTGTGTCTCTCCTTCTGCACTAGTCTAAAGTACTCAAAGGTTTTTTTTTGTTCAACCATCTTAGCAATTTCCTAGACATCCACAACCTTTGCAGGTTTACGCCCTGGTTACTCCATGGAAACTTCTCTGATGAATGCGTCCAACTTAATCGCCTCTGCTAAGCACTCCTACCTATCCTCTATCCTAATTCTTCTTGACCCGTCTGCTACCTTTGACATGATCAATCACTCTAATCTCCTTAATACTTTATCCTTGGGATTCGTGATCGAGCCCTTCCCTCGATTGAATCCTAACTTGCACCTCCCCAATTCCCTGTCTCTTGGAGCAACAACACCCCTCAACTCACTCCTCTACTGTTGGTTTTCCACAAGGCTCTTTCTTGGGTCCAACTCCTCTCTACCTTCTACACCTATGCTTTTGGGGCACTAATTTCCTCCTTTGGGTTTTCGTCCCAATTCTTCGCTGACGACACCCACATCTTGTTCTCTTTTCCTGAACTCTCCTCTGATCTCTCTATCACAAATTGAACTGTCTCTCTGCCATTAAATATTGGATAGCTTCGCACTCTGATGTTAAACTCTACCAAAACAAAGGTGCTCTTCTTCCCTACCAAAAGCTGTCCCTCTCTTCCTCTGCTTATCCAGTTCGCACCTGACACACTCACCTACTCTTCTTCAGCTAGAAACCTCTGCAACATCTATGACCGTTCTCACACTTTCTCTAGTTCCATCTTCAAAATAGTAGCTCGCCTCCAACTCCTAAATATTAGGAAAATCAGGCACCTTCTTCCTTTGAACACCGGCAAGCATCTCTTCACCACTCTTGTTTTTTCTATACTGGACTACTGTGGCAGCATCCTCTTTGATCTCCCCAACTATGCTTTCTATTCTCGTGACAAGATCATTAAGTTCGCTACCAGGACTCTCTTTGAGCTCCCTCACTTCACACCTACTTCCTCATATCACCAGGCTGGATGGCCTACGATGCAAAACAGGGACAGATTTACATTTCTTCTCCTGGTTCACAAATCTATCTAACTCTACAAGCTTTCTTGTAATCTCCGCTCTGCCACCTCGACTACCCTTGTGGCTCTTCCCCCCTCCCTGTGCTTCCCTCTTTCTTCCGCTCTTTCTTTCTTCTTGCTAAACTTGCATGGAATTCTCTTCCCCTTGACATCCGAGAAACAGTTGACATGGATTTGTTAAAAACCAAACTATAGGCCTATTTCCTCGCCTCAGAGTTACCCTCTTAGCTAGTAGGCAGATTAAAATGTTTTCCTTTCCTCTAACATGCCCCTGTCCCTCACCTCCTATGTCTCCACTATTGCACTTCACTTCATGTCACATCGCGAGCACAGCTGAACGTACCCCTCCCCGCCCTTAATGTTGAATGTTCGTTGTCCTTAATATATGAATGTCCACTTCTATATTGTCCCCAGTGACTGTTCCATTTATTCCCCTCCACAACCTGGTCAGAATGTCCCTCCAACTCATCCCATTGTAAGAATCTCACTGCTTCCCGCCAAATCTGTGATATTATAAATATAGCCTATCTATTTAAGGTATTCATATTTTGCATTTCTCCAAATTGTGTAGTGTAGCCTCAACTTTGTGTAGTCAGCCATATCCCACACTTTGCCTATTTGTTTAAAACCTCACCTCTCCCATTAAATGATATAATATGCCGACGTGCAGTGAGCCCAATGGCGCCAGCTAGACAAATTCTGCTTTTCGAATGTCAGGTAGCAACCCTCTGCTTTTAGCACAATTGTGTCATGTAGCCACACTCTGCATTTAGCAATTGCAAGGAGCACCCATGTGTTTGTGAAGTTTAGCCATTCGGCACATTTAAATAGGTCTGTGAAGATTAGCCACGTGTCACACTGAGGATGTGAGGGTGGACGCCGGAGAGCGGGACGCCCGGCCAGAGGAGCCCGCTGTACCGCGGGCGTGTGCGGCGCTGAGGGCGGGCGCCGGGGAGGCGTCCCTGTTAATGGGAGAGCCTTGTCGGCGTCCCGCGACAGTGCCGGCGTTGCAGCCGCAGCGCCGCGTGTGCCCACAGCCGCAGCGCCGCGTGTGCCCACGAGGACCCGGGCCACTAGCGCTGCGGCTGGGAGACCCGCGAACACGGCGTACCTCGGCGGCCTCCGGCGGCGGGGCTCGGGAATTAGAGAGCCCGGCTCGTGCCGACCGCTCAGTGTCGGAGGTGCGCCAGACAGCTGGTCAGGAACCAGACAGGGGGGACAAATCAGAACCCCCTCCTTACCTCAAGCAGGGCAGACCCCTAGCAGCAGCATGGGGCCTCGAGCAGGACGGGCCTTCGGGAAGTATACCTCAAGGGAGACACCATGTTGGGGGGGCGGGGCTGTCAACAGGGAGGGGGAGCCGGAACCAGGCAGCCAGGGTAAAGGAGGAGGAGGGAAGGGGGCAGCTCTATTCATAGAGGGTGGGTGCCTAGAGTCCCCACCAATCGGAAAGGGGGGGGGGGGAGTTGTCCCTGATTGGCCCTTTTTCCCTCCAAGCACCAGGTATAAAAGGGACTGGCCTAATGGCATTTTTGTTGCTTTTTGCAGGGAGAAGGAGAGGAGAGTGAGAGCAACTGGTGGGCCTATCCGGGTCCGTGAGAGTAGGAGACACTTCAAGGGAAGAGGAACTCCTGGTGCCTTTTACTCACAGTGAAGTAACTGTGGGGTCAACCTGGAGTCCAACTATCGTGGTTAAGACATTACATTTAACCAGTGTGTAATAAAGGTCTACAAAAACTACACATCGGCTACTGTCCTGATTTCTACACACACCTAGATAGATTTGTGAAGATTAGCCATGTGTCACACCTAGATAGATTTGTGAAGATTAGCCACACATCACATTTAGACTGTGAAATTAACCATGTACAACACTATATCGAATTGTGTAGATTAGCCAAATAGAAATACTTTGAGAGTAACCAATGTACTAACCACCCCGTTCCTGCTTCCTCTAACACACCACCCAACACTATACATGTTCACTGGGCTAGCCAACCTATTCACTAACACACACTCCGCACAAGTAACACAAGCTTACAGCAGCAAACCTGGACACTGGGCCTTACCCATACAGATACAACAAGCCAGTGCGCACAACCTGAAATACCGTCCAAACTACATATAAAACACACAGACAAAACCCTGCATAACAAGCAGTCACATAGAAACAACTCAGGCATTGGACCTTACCCATAAGGATACAATAAGCCAGGGCACACAGCCAACCATCTGCAAGCCGACACATGCATATGCCAGTTTCTCCTGGTTCTGAACCTATCCTATCACTCTCCCCTCACCAACCAACTTGGTGCTCTTTCTTGCAGAACCACCTGAGCGGCTGGAGTGGAGACTGCCCTTGAGGGGTAGCGGTGCATGGTATACATCAACTTTACATTTATTGTACTTTTTTGCAATCAAAAGAGCATTGTTCCTCCTGTACATGAATGCATACATTTATATAAATACATATTATATATTGGTATTAAGGCACAACAAATGGACAATTTTATGGAGGATATGAGCTAAAACTCAAAAGCTGAGCCACACCATCAAAACCATTCTAATTAGTCATCCTCACATTGACCATTTAATGGTAAGGGATTTTCTGAAACATCATTGTAATAAATACTGGGACAATTTATAATTATCACTGAAGCACCCATACTAGCCATTTATATTGCAAACACCTATAAATATCAACATTATCAATGTTCAATGGTGTAAGACATGCCATATGTATAGTAAACAGGGGAGTAAGTGTAGAAACTGTGCTTTGTCTAGTCTCTCCCCTCCCAGCATACATACACATGCATTATTTCTCCAATAATGAATATGGGAAACAGACTTTTACTAAGTGAAATGCATATAAACCACTATGAATACGACTTCTATGTTATAACCACACTTAAATCCTTATTCCAGTTCTCTTGTTCGTTAGAAAAAAGCATTTTGATTTAAGACAGTACCTCCATCAAGAGCAAGTTTTGACCGCCATTCCACTGGTAGAAACTCAACATGTTCACTTGCATGAGTGGAAAAATTCCGTTCTTCTACTTTTCTTGCAGTCTCTCTCATCCTACAAGTACATACAGTTTACTACATTAGGTGGGGATAATTAAGGTTTGGGTACACAATTGCAGTATATCAATCAATGACCATGTTTATTTGAAATACAAAAATTCCATCCAACAATTATACAGAAGCATATGAAAAAAAGCCCATTTAAAAGGAAACGGTATACAGAACACAGAAGAATTCATCATGTGCAGTTTAATAGTTCATTACAATTAGTGCAAACTTTCAAGGCTTGACGTAAACAGGATAAAGCCCACGCTAGTAGGAGAGCTTTGGCCTTCAATATAGCAATAATATCCGATCCGGCAGTGTCATTACTACCCGATGCATCATTATTGCTATTAGCACCCAGATTGACAATCCGGTATTCCAGGGTGCTGACAGCTATCTTTTTGTAAGAATTAACGAAATGCCTTGCAGCGTCCTGTTCCTTCATACAAAATAATTATGAAAGATGGCTGCCACATAGCTGGTAGAGTAGCTCTGAGCGGAGCCCCACTTCCATTTCAATTGCGGCCAGCAGGAACATGAGCGGCAGGCGCTGCCCCCACTGAAAAAATGGTGAGTGGGAGGCAATGGGAAATTTAACATCAAGGGGAAAGGAGAGTGGGATGGAGATGGCGGGGGATGGGGGGGAAGCAGCCGCTAGGTTGCGCGGAAAGCAGGCTTTGGTCAGTAGATTCAGCCCGCGATTTGAGCAACCTGATTGGTTAGCTCCCTCTTCCCCGGGTGCTTATCAAAAATATAGCGCAGGGTGGCAGTATGAAAAACTTACATCTCTTAAGACCTGGAATACTGTTCTTTTCCTAATGTGCAAATACACAGGCTAGAAGAAAGGCAGTGCAATATATCTTCCATATCTGTAGTACACATCATACAGCTCCCAGCTGAATTCATTTGAAGTGTGCCCTGGTAATCATGGAGCTGTCGCTCACGTGATTACTCCATAAGAGATAGTCCTGGATTTTGTTGGCAGCAACAATCATATATATAACTGTGATTGGACACTTTGGACAGTTACAAACTTTCCCTCTGATCTTGCATAAAATACTTCAAAGGCAAAGTTAAATCTTTGCATAGAGGGGAGGGTAACAGTAGAGTTAACATAATAGGAACTGGCGTTAATTTGATTTGGCAACAACGTAACATGTTTGAGGCACGGAATTACAGCAGCTCCCCTCTTGTACAGGATGTTGGTGATTAAAGATGGTTTCAAGTCAGCCTTGGGGTTGGACCATATATGCAGCCAATGTCAAAGTGGTGGAAGGTCTAATTCATCTTCTAAAAACTCCAAACCCAATTCCAGATGAACAGCATAATCCATCATAGAATGTGGCAAACCTAGTAACTTTTTCAATCGCTTGAACAACGTAGAGTTTGAGAACCCGCACATTGAGGCACCATAATTAGCTAGGGCTTGAGTTTTAGCTGAATTAGCTTCGCACATTTTCGTACATCACGAGATCCTATTGCTTCATTTTACCGGCCTGCTTTTACAAAAGTGACTAGAAAAAGCAGGCTAAAGCATGCAGAGAATCGAATACCCAAATATTCCAACTCTTATACCCGAGCTATACAACAATTATTGCTCTTCATATTAGGGATATTGTTATTCTTCCTACCCAGCGAACAAAGCAATATTGCAGACTTAGCTGTGTTTACTTGCAGGTCCAACACGTTCATAAAAGCAGTACATTTGTTAATGAGATGTTTTAAAGTTCTTGGAGTTCATGCAAGTAATATGGTGTTGTCTGCATATGCAAGCACCAGAAGGAACATGTGGGTACGTTTCTGGACATCTGCGTTACACCCCAACAGAGCACCATAAAGCCCTTTGATATAGATGGAGAACAATAATGGGGCCAGGATGTACTCTTGTCTACGCAAGACTAAAATCAGGAAACCGGCATCCAATGGCCATTGCTTCCACTTAACAGATGCCCTATTATCATGATGAATGGCACCTAGAATTTCCAGGATGCCAGGCGGGCACTCCCTGGCCTGAACACCTGCCATAGTTTATACATAGTCACTGTGTCAAAAGCAGTGTTCAGGTCTATTAAGGCCAAATAAATTGGTTCCTGCTTGACCAATAGGGAATGTGTAATCAATACGTAGATGTTATGGACCTGCACACAGGTCCCCAGACCCACCCGGAATCCCAGCTGAATCTTTGTTAGGATATTCTTTTCTTCCACCCAGAGATCCAATCTCTGGAATAAACTCAAGATCTCAAAACTTGTGTTCAATAAAGAAATGGGCCCTTATGCCCTAGGGCTACCCGTTACCCTTTTTAAATATTGGAGTGATTCCTGTTTTTTTCCAGGAGTCTGGAATTCGGCCTGTGTTCAAAATGGCATTATAAAAAGGTAGTCAGTAGAGGATCTCAAACTTAAATAAGATCTTGAAAAAGATGATCTAGAACACCATCCAGTCCCAGGAACAGATTATGAACCAGCAGTAGAACAGATTCTTTCACCTCCATTAAGGATAATTTCAATGCGTCCGAAACATCTTGATACAAGTTAATGGCAGCATTCATCATCGGATTTAATAAAGATCATACAGCTTCTTCAGGTACATCTGCCTTATTACAAGGAGATGAAAAATCTAGCGACTCCTAGTCTTGCATGTTTACACCTAGGCCTGTAATCGAATGGTTATACAGTGCTACCTTAGGCACAATATCCCAAAACATCTTCCAATATTCCTTTAATGAGGATGCTTCCAAGTCTAGCCATGCCAAGTTATCCAGTTCAGATTTATGTTTTGCTAAAGCCCTTTTATAATTGGCTCTAACAGCAATTCATTGTAGCTTTGTAGCCTCTGTATTCTTTAAACACATTAGTAGTTCAGTTTTTGCTAAGGTATATTGCTTAGCAAAGCACCCCCTTACTTTATTTGATTCGTGGAATGAAAAACTAGTCTGGAAAGCGTTATTGTGGAATGAAAAACTAGTCTGAAAAGCTTTATTGTGGAATGAAAAACTAGTCTGGAAAGCTTCCCTCAGCTTTGGTAATAAAGGGGCAAAAGTAGACAAGACAAGCACCAATATCTTTTGGTGGATGAAGGTTTTAATGAAGCCCACATATGTAACCTGATAGATCAAACTCCATCATGTGAATTAAACTGTGACCTGGATCTGAATTTGCTTGCCATTTAATGAAAAGCTTTATTGTAGGATGATAAATAGATCCATGATTACGGTGAACTGCACAATAGATAACCAAAGTTTTGCATACACAAAAAATAATCAATGAATGTGTTTCCACGGTGGCCTATGAAGGTATAACGCCCCCAGGAAATCATCAGAGGTCCGTCTGTTGATTGCGCAGAGACCCCACTCTATTAGCTAGGTAAAAAGTATTAACCCTACACTGCACATACAGGGAACTGAAATTTCAGGTTCCGGAATAGCCACAGCAATATTTTCTGAAGGGTCAAATAGATGTACCGGGCACCACTGCACAATTTTACATTAAGGTCCCCTCACAAAATGATCAAGGATTCCAGCAAACTCTCTTTTGTAATGAACTCATCTGTGAGAATGTTGATACTTGGCAGACAGTCCAGGCTATTTTTCTCATGAGGGCTATTATATATATTTAAAGGCCTTAAAGATGGACTATTGCAAAACAGCAGTTCAAACTGTTAAATACGGCATACATGGCAGTTGTTACAGAAAGGCTTAACATTGCAATTTAATGAACGTAGGCATTCCCCTAAATGGGCTCCCATAAGCCTTTCTGGTTGCATTGATTTGACACAAGGAATAGCCATCCATCACAAACTCTTCAATGGCCCAAGTTACTTGCAATATTATTAGATCATAGTTGTTCAGATAAAGTTGAATATCACTATTTTCAAGTTTTTCCGGTCTGCACTGGCAATGTTCCAGGAAAGGAACGAAAGAGTAGAAGCAACAAGGGAAGCAAGAAAAGCAGCAGAAATTTGACTCCCTGCAAGGACCCTACCATAGAGCTCTTCTGGAACAGATGGAAGTCTGGAAGTAGGACTTGGGGAGTTGGTAAATATCAGAAGTAAAAGAAAAATGATTTAGTTAATCCATTTCTTCTAGTGAAGTGAGGATGTTCTATCCATTTTCATTTATGAGCATTCCTGCCTATTCCTTAGCCCATGTCAAGTCGCCTTCCCCCGGCCCTCTGTCGACCTTTTGAATACAGGAAACTCACAGGGTGGAGGAGGATTCAGATTTACAAGGGTAGTGGCAATCGGCCCAACTTTTGAAACAACAGGGTTCATGGCAGTGACTTCTAGGGTCTTTGGGAATAGTCACATTTGCTGGTTTAAGAGGGTAAAAGAAAGATAAAAGAACAACCCTCATTCTGTTTTTGGGTGACAACATTCCAAAATTGGATTGAAGCGTATACGCAATGGAATCACTTGCATTTGTTTTTTGGGAGTTACCCACCCTTCATACCGTTCCAAACATCAGTATTTTTTGCAGATTGATAGCAGGGCCAATTAGCCTTGTATTGACACAGTGTGCCGTTTTGTTCAATGAGGCAAGAGCAGATTCCCAGCCATCTCTTAATAGGATCGGCACCTACTATCACTCCTACCAAAGGTAAAGTTTCCGGGTGTAAATTAAAAGCTCCATGCCCATCTTTATGTTATGTGCTGGTAGGTTGAACGCCCTCGGGAACTGCAGTTCAAATCAGTAGAGAGAGAGAGAGTCATAAGGTGCGTGGGTGCACTGGATGTGTGTGCAGCTGGTGTGGCACTTATATGATAGCTGATTCTTAGCGGTAGGTATGGTGGTTGGGAGGTCAGGAATATGTGTTCTTTCTGGTGGGTTGATACCCAGACTGATTTGTGTCTGCGTTAGGCCTGAGGAGACGCTTAGGCTAGCGGTGTGTGTTCAGCTACCTGTGTTTAATTAGGATGATGAGGAGTATGTGGACGGTGTTAGTATGAGAACAGCTATACCGAATGTGGCATAGTGTCGCTGTGTTCTAGTTGAGTGGTGGTGTATAGGAGAGAGTAAGCATGGTGGTGTGCTATGGTGGTTTTCATTAAGGCGCTTGAGATCGAGCGCTCATCTGTACCATCTATTCTATCCATTTTTTTCACTCTGTCCTTTCATTCAGATTCGTCTGTTCATACATTTCGTCTGGTTCATCAATTAGTTTACTAGTCTTTCCATTCATTCAATCATTCGATCCTTCATCTACATAAACTACTCCATCCTATCTGTTGATCCATTTCATCCTTCTCATCCGTTTAGTGTGTTGCATCTGTTCCATCCTTTTTATTTATTCGATCTGTTCCATGTGTTTTACTCACTTCATCAGTTCCATCCGCTGCATCCGTTCTTTCCACCCCATTGGTTCCATTTGCTCCATCCGCTACAAGCGTTGCATCCGCTCCATCCGTTCTACCTGGTCCATCCACTCCATCCGGTCCATCCGCTCCATCCACTCCATCCACTCGTCTACTCCCTCCGTTCCCTCCACGCCATCTGTTCACTCCACTCCATCTGTTCCTTCCATTTGGTTTGTTCCAACCGGTCTATTCGTTCCATCAGGTCTATCAGTTCTATCACTCCATCTGTTCTATCCACTCCAGTTCGCTCTGTTCATTCCATCTGCTCTATCCGTTCTATCCATTCCAACTTCTCGTTCAACTCCATTAGTTCCATCTATTCCATCAGTTCCATCCACTCCTTCTGTTCCATTCACTTCTGTTCCATTCACTCCTTCTGCTCCATCCACTCTGTTCTATACACTCCATCTGTTCATCCATTCCATCAGTTCCATCCACTTCATCAGTTCCATCCACTTCATCAGTTCCATCCACTTCATCAGTTCCATCCATTCTACCCGTCTCATCCACTCCACCTGTTCCATTCACTTCATCTATTCCATCTACTCCATCAGATCGATCCACTCCAAATGTTCCCTCGTCTCCTTTTGTTTCATCAACTCCATCTGTACCGTCTACTGTATCAGTTTCATAGACTGCATCCGTTCAGTCCATTTGATCTGTTCCATTTTGTAAAAGCTACTCATGTTTCTATTCGTTCAATCTGCTCGGTGGTCTCATCTGTTCAATCCACTCATCCATTTTATCTGTTCGACTCCTACCATCCGTTCAGTCTGATTCCATCCATTCATTCGGTCCACCCAATCCATCCGTTCTACCCACTCCATCCGTTCTACCCACTCCATCCGTTCTACCCACTCCATCCGTTCTACCCACTCCATCCGTTCTACCCACTCTAAGTGTTTCGTCTAGCCAGTACATTTTCTCTGTCCCATCTGATTTGTCCGTTCCATTCTGTCAACTCCATCAGTTCCATCCACTGCCTCCACTCAATTCAGTCCCCTTTTACATCCATTTCATTCCTTTGTCCACTTTATCTGTCCACTCCATCCTTTCCACGCGTTCGGTCTACTTTTCTGTTTCGTTTGCTTGGTCCATACTTTATATATCATCCGTTCGTTACATTTCATCTATTCAGGATACTTCTTTTAATCCCTTCTTCCATTCTACCCAGTTCTTCTTCCGTTCTTTCTACTTCTCCCGTTCAACCACTTCTTCCGTTCTATTCGCTTCTTCGGTTCCATCCATTTCATTCTGGATTAGTCCACGTGTTCCAATCCATCCGCTTCGTCCGTTCCATCCACTTCATCCGATTTATCAGTTTCATCTGCTGCATCCATTTCATCCGTTTCACCCACTGCATCAACTTTGTTCCTTTATCCACTTCATTCGTTCTATTCAGTTTATCCGTTTTAATTTACATTAGCAGTTTTAGTTTTCCATTTTTCTCGATCGGGTCTCGATGCTGGATTGTTATTTTTGGTACGGCAACTATGGGCTACTGTTTATGGGTGCTGTTATACTGTTTGTTTTAAGAGTCAATTTTTAGGGGAAGAGACACGTTTTCAGTAATTTGCGGAAAGATATGAGGCCTTCGGTGAGTCGGATGTGGGGTGGAAGTGAGTTCCACAGAGTGGGGGCTAGGGCTGAGAATGATGATCCACCTAACCTGACTGAGCTGGATTTCGGTATCACTAGGAGGCGGGCAGAGCTTGATCTTAGAGTGTGTGGTGGAAGGTAGGGTTTTAGTTTGTCCTGAATATATTGAGGTCCGGTTTTATGCATTGCTCGGTGAGCGATGCATAAGGTTTTGAATGTCACCCTTTGGGCAACCGGAAGCCAGTGCAGAGTTTTGAGAGCTGGGGAGATGTGATCTCTTGGGCCGAGTGTCAGTAGTAGTTTGGATGCATCATTTTGTGCTCTTTGTAGTTTAGTCAGGTGGTACGCATGGACTCCGAGGTAGAGAGGGTTAGCATAGTCCATTCTTGACATAACAATTGATTGGACTGCGGAGAGTGTTGGGAAAGGAGAGGTATGGAAAAATGCGCCTAAGAATTTTGAGGTGGTAGTGGCAGGATTTAGAGACGTCGTTGGCTTGGAGCGAGAGGGTTAGGTCAGATTCGAGAGTGCATCCAAGGTTTTCTACCGAGTTTGAGGTTGTCGGGGAATTGCCCATGGCAGATGGCCAGGGTAGGGGGTGCGGAAGAAGTTCGGTGTTGCCACACACCATGATTTCAGTTTTGGAGGGGTTTAACAGGAGGTGGTTTGTGGTCATCCAATGATCTATGTCAATGAGGCAGGCAGCAAGGTAGGGTTGGCAGTTGGGTTTTGAATTAAGGAGTTTTAGGATTAGGGTGTCATCAGCGTAGTTGTAGCACAGGATATTGTGCGAGCGGATTATTTGTGGGAGGGTGGACATATAGAGGTTGAACAGGAGGGCTGATAGGCATGCTCCTTGTGGAACTCGGTATTGACTTGTCGGGCGGGGGAAGCATAGGAGGAGAGTAGGGTTATTTGGTTCCTATTGTTGAGGAAGGATGCTATCCATTTGGGAGCGTTTCCACTGATTCCCGGGGAGTGGAGGCGGTCGAGGAGGATTGAGTGGTTGATTGTGTCAAAGGTGGCTGATAGGTCAAGAAGGATTGATGCAGCGCATCCCGCAGAATCTGCAGTTTTTTAAAGTCATCCCAGATTGAGGTTAGGGTGGTTTCGGTTCTGTGTCGGGGTCTGAAATCTGATTGAGCGGGGTCTAGGAGATTGTTGGCTTCAACAAAGGCATTTAGTTGGGAGTAGGCTGTTTGGTCAATAAATTTAGCAAGGAACCTGGTGTTTTAGATGGGGCAGTAGTTTTGGGGTCGAGAGGGTCGAGGGAAGGTTTTTTTTAGAAGAGGCTTGACATGAGCAGTTTTGAATGCGTCGGGAAAAATTCCTGAGGAGAGGGGGTCGTTTATGATGGATCTTGCGTGTTCTCCTGCGCAGGTAGAAGCAAATATTTCATTGAGGGTTGTGGCTGGGCAGGGGTCTAGCGGGGAGCATAATGGTTTGCGGGCGGAGAGAAGTTTGAGAAAGTGGTGAGTTGATATTGGCGCGAAAGAGTCGAAGGTCTGGTGGGTAGCGGTTGCAAGCGGTGGGATGGCAGGTAGGGTGGGTGGAGATCGTAGCCCCCAAACTCTAACGCTGCAGGAGCCAGGCCTGCAGGTTCAGCGATCCTGGGTCGTGGAGCAGAATAGCCTCTCTTTCCCTGGCAAGAAGATCTGCAACCACTGGAAGCTTGACTGTAGGGGCCGAAGAATGTCGAGAAGGTCCGGGTACCACATCTGCCTCGGCCATGCCGGTGCAACGAGGATCATCTTGCACCGGGACCGTCTGAGATGACTGACTAGTCGAAGAAGCAACGGCGGGAACACATACAGAAACAGGCCATCCCAAGGAAATGAGAATGCGTCCCCCCCATGCATCCCGCCTGGGGAAATCTGCTGGCGAAACTCCGGCACTTGGTGTTCGTCGATGTCGCAAATAGATCGATATGGGGATTGCCCCATCTGCAGAACAGGCAATCCACTTGGTCCCGACGTAGCTCCAACTCGTGACAAGAACGCAGCTCCCTCCTGAGAGAGTCTGCGACAGTGCTCTTCAATCCTGCCAGATGAAACAGGATGAGAAACATCCCCTGGGTGATGGCCCAGTGCCACTGTTCCTGCGCTTCTTTGGAGAGCACCGGGGACCTGGTGCTCCCCTACTTCCTGATGTAGAACATTGTGGTGGTGTTGTCTGTGAAGACCCGCACCACCTTGTCCTTGAGGGACGGGAGGAAAGACTTGAGAGCCTAAAACACTGCCTGAAGCTCCCACATGTTGATGTGCAACGTTTTCTCCACCGGTAACCACAGTTCCTTTGGGTGGAGCCTTTCGGTGTGAGCGCCCCATCCTTACAGGGAGGCATCCGTCAAAACAATATCCTGGTGAGGTGGGGTCTGGACAGATGTGCGCGAACTCCCCCACCACCGTATCACTCGACAAACTCTCGTCGAGTGTGATCTTGTCCGCAAAGCTTCCTGACACTTGTATCCAACGGGCATCGAGGAACTTCTGTAGTGGACGCATCCGTAGCCTGCACGGCCAAATGAGGTATATACATGATGACATCATGCTGAGCAGAGACTTGATGGACCTCACCCTTGTGATATTCAGGGCCAACAGCCTTTGTACCTTGCCCAAGATGGCCGCTATTCTCTCCTCTGACGTAGACGCCAAGCACAAAACTCTATTGAGTTGGAATCCTAGAAACAGCGCGTCCTGCGATGGAATCAAGCAGGACTTTGCATAGTTCACCGAGAACCCCAGCTCCGTCAACAGACGCACAGTCTTCGCCGTGTGGTCGACGACAACCTCCTTCGAGCCAGCCCGGCTGAGCCAATCGCCCAGA
Organism: Ambystoma mexicanum; assembly: GCF_040938575.1. NCBI lineage: Eukaryota > Metazoa > Chordata > Amphibia > Caudata > Ambystomatidae > Ambystoma > Ambystoma mexicanum. Next base: position 418,430,092 of record NC_090940.1, on the reverse strand, counting down.
TAAGGTTAGACATGAATCCCTCGTAGTCGCAGCTGCGCTGCCACCAGCGCCAGGCACTTGGTGAAGACCCTTGGCGCTGACTTCAATCCGAATGGAAGGGCCTTGAATTGGTAGTGCTTCCCTTGCACCACAAAATGCAGGAACTTGCGGTGTCCCTTGTGAATGGGGATGTGGCAGTATGCATCCTCCAAGTCCAATGACGACAGGAAGTCCCCCTCTTCCAGCTGTCCGAGCATGTGCTGAAGAGTGACCATCCAGAACTTTTGGGGCTTGATGTATTTGTTTGGTCGGCCAAGGTCGAGAATGGACCGCCAGCCCCCGGTCTTCTTTCTGACAAGGAAGTACCTTGAGTACACTCTGTAGCCTCTTCGTGACATGCTCTATTGCGCCTTTCCTTAGCATGGCCTGCACCTCCAGCAAAAGCTGGAGGGATGTGGTTTTCTTGCTGGGCCACCGGTGGTATTCGGGGACCCTTCTGTTGAAATTCCAGGGTGTGTCCGTGGGCGAGAGCATCCAGCACCCAACGGTCGGTGGAGATGGACTTCGACACGCTGACGAAGTTCGCCAGCCGGCCTACCACCGGGGTGCACGGGTGGGGGCCCTACTCCATGGCCGGTTCAATCTTGCTTGGACGTCGACAGGCCGCCTTGGGGGCCCTGGCAATGACAACGTCCTCCTCCGAAGGTCTTGGAGCGGTCACTGTTGGTCTCCTGGGCCAAAGAGCGGGAGGGTTGGCGGTAAGAAGAGGAACACTGCCGAACCCCTTGGAGGATCCCTGGGACTTGCTGCCTGAGGTTCGAAAGGACAGCTTTCGTTGCTGAAGAGTGCCCAAAGCACGCGCCATCTCCATGTCCATCTTTATGGCTTGGAGAGACTCATCCACAGCCTTCCCGAACAAATTGTTGCAATTGAAGGGCATGTCCAGCACCTTCGACTGAGCGTCCTGCCAAAAGTTGGTAGACTTGAGCTAGCCACGACAAAGGCAAACACAGCTGCCCATCTGGCAGAACCCGGCATTGGCGATGTCTGTGGCTACCATGATGGTGTGGTCCGACGCAACCTTGCCTTCCTGCAGAATCTCCAACGCTTCTGGCCTCTTGTCGTCTGGAAGGAAGTCCAGGATGGGAGCGATCTTGAACCACAACTCCCGGTCATAACGAGCCGCGAGGGCATTGGCGGCCTTGATGGTAGTCGCTGCCGAATCGATTATTCGCTGTCCCATAGCATTTAACTTCTTACCCTCGCTGTCTGGTGGGCTGGAAGCCGCTGAGGCCGAACCACCCGAGGACTTTTTCCTGGCTGCTGCTGACACTACAGAATCTGGGGAAGGCTGGGCCTGTAAGCACTTGGGCCCAGAGTCCAGCACCCTGTACTTCTCCAGGCGATCCCTCTTTTCCAGAGCCGTGGAAGGGTTCTTCATGAGCACCAACCCCTCGTCCCAAATGTCATCCAGGAGAGGGACCGAGAGGATACTCTTCCTCTTCACCTCTCTGTGCTGATATAAGAAGCCATCCTCCTCCTTCGGGGTGAGCTGAAAAAGTTCTGACGCTCTGGAGATCAAGTGGAAAGAGCCGATCTCGTCTGGTGGCGAAGATCTGGGCGGCGGTGACGGGAGGTACCCTAAACCGCCCTCGTCTGTGCCCGTGCCCGTCACTGTGTCTGGATCAGTCTCATTCCTCGGGGAGGAGAGAGAGCGCGACAGGGGCCAAGGTTGGCGAGGAGGTGGAGGGTGTACCCTCTTCTTGGCCAGGGGTGCCCCCGTGGGGGTTCTAGCTGTCGCAATAGGCATCCTCGTCTGGATCTCCGATACCAGCATATGCAGTGCCGAAAGGATGTCCACTGAGAGGTCTCTGCGAGGTACCTGAGGTGGGGGTGGCAGCTGAGGTGCAGGCAGAATAGGCCGCTGGGGCACCGGCTGGGCGCCCAGGCCATCGTCGCCTTGCTGCGCTTCCTCAACGGTGTCCACGCCGTCATCACCTTCGTCGGTGCGCTAGTCATAGGGCCTGCTTCCTACCTTTCACTCCTCCTGGATGGTTTTCAGACCGGTGAGCTCCTCCTCAGAGAAGATATCCGTTCCCTGGAGGGCCACCGCACACCCCCCTCTTCTTTGTTTCCAACAGTGAAGGTCTCGGGGAGATAACTGGCATCTTTGATGACTGGCATCTTCTTCTCCGGGGTCTTCGCTATCGGCCAGAACGCAGCCTCCTTCCTGGGAGGAAGGGACACCCTGGCCTTAGGGGTCGCATCCTGTGGAGCTATCTCGGCGGCCTTCACGAGAGACGCCGCCACCCCCTCAATGGAATCCTGGGCCTTCGGCGGGTGCACCTGGGCCTTGACAGTCAGGGCCAGAGCTTTGTCGTGCTTGGCCTTCCCCCGTCGGAATAGGGTCCGAACCCCGCTCCCCTTGGACTTCTCCGGTTGGACAGACTTGGGCCTCGCCATGAGTTTGCACGGATGGTCCAACTTCCTTTTGGCTGAAGATCCCGATTGTTGACTGAGGCTGGAGATGTCGAATGCGCCCTGGCCACCAAGGAGCCCGTCGCTACAGCGCTGCCGGTGGCAGTGGACCCGCAGTGCTTCTCCTTCTGTTGGACCACCGCAGGAGGGGTACCCTCAAAGGACTTAGAAGCCAGCTCAGCCTTCTTGGAACCTGGAGAGGCATGCTGCTGGAACCCAACCAGAGCAAGGGCCTTGGCCTGTAGCCACTCGTTCAGCCGCCTGTGTCGATCCTTCATCGTGCGAGGGGATATCTGCTGGCAAAACGCACAATCCTCTTTGTGCACCAGGTACATGCAGTAGAGGCACTCGGAATGCTGGTCGTCCTAAAAGACATTCTGCAAGCCGAAGCTGGAGCAAATCCTGAACAGGGGAGTTGAATCCTTTTCCTCCAACATGGTCCATGCAGCATAGGCCTGAGAATCTTCTGGAAGCCTCCATGAAGAAACATGACAAAATCTGCCCTTGAGGAGCAGTGAAGAATCCGAAAATGGGTCCCCGTTAATCAGAAGGTTGATCGATGGAGCACAAGGCCTGATTGACCGAGAAAATAGAGTAAACTGTCAAAAAACGCAGTAAAAGCTTGAGAGCTAAACACAACGACTCCCAACATTTGAACATGCAGTAAAAATCGGAAGATGGCTGCCAAAGGAGGGGTTTGGCTGGGGGCAGTATGACCCGGAGCTCGGTTGCTAGGAGAAAGACAGTTCAGAAATGAAGCTGAAACTGACTGGGTAAATTCATGAGCATGTGAATCCATGCCAGACCACATGCTGGAGAACCTCCAAACTCTAGCGCTGCAGGAGCCATGGCCTCAGGTTCAACAAAGACTCTGGGTCGTGATGCAGAATCACCCCCACCATTTCTATGGCAAGGTAGTCAGGGGGCAGCAGCAGCTTGACGGACGGGCCACTGAAAGACACAAATCCGGATACCAGATTAGCCTCTGCCACGTTGGGGCGACGAGTATCATCCTGCAGTGGCACCGAGTGGGTTGATCATACGTAAGAGGAGTGGAAACGGGGGGAAAAGCGTACAGGAATCATACCTCTCACATGAACAAGAACATGTCCCCCAAACTCCTTTGTCGAGGTAACCTGCTGCCAAAACTCTGCCACTTTATGTTTGCAGCTGTTGCAAAGTGATCAATCTGGGGCTGGCCCCATTTGTTGAATAGAAAATTCACCTGGTCCGGGCGAAGTTTCCACTCGTGGCAAGAACGCAATTTCCTGCTCAGCGAGTCCGCAATGGTGTTCTGAACTCCAGCTAGATGAAACAGGACGAGGAACATGCCTTGACCAACGGCCCAGAGCCACAGGTCCTGGGCCTCCTTGGGCAGCGCCAGTGAGCAGGTCTCCCCCCCACCCCCCCGTTTCTGGATGTAGAACATGGTGGTGTCTGAAGATCCTCGCCACCTTGCCGTTCAATGATGGGAGAAAATAGTTGAGGGTTCAGAATACAGCCTGAAGTTCCAGGACGTTGATGTGGAGGTCATTCTCATACGGTTGCCAGAGGCCTCTAGCGTTCTACTGCCCGGTGTGGGCTCCCCATCCCTCTAGAGAGGCGTCTGTGATGACCGTCACCTTTTAAGGGGGAACCTGAAACAGAGCTTCCTGGACGAGATGTGGCCGTAGGGCCCACTGAACCACCCGACGGAACTCCTCATTGTGCAAGATCTTCTCCACAAAGTTCCCTGACACCTGCATCCAGGAACTCCTCATGTAAAGTCTGCAAAATCGAACGAGGCTGATGTAAGAGGACATCATGCCCAGCAGGGACTTGATTGACCAAACCGTCATCCCACTGCACAGACGACGAGCGATGTACCTAGCCAAGTAAGGCTCTCACCCTCTCCTCCGAAGATGACGCGAAACAAGTCACTGTGTTGAGTCAGGCACCTAGTAACCACGCATACCGAGATGGCATCAATCAAGATTTAGCATAGTTTATGGACAACCCCAACTCCGTCAGCAGACATACGGTCTTCGATACGTGTTCTCCCGCCAGGTCACCCAAGCAGGAACGCACCAGCCAGTCGTCCAGGTAGGGGTAAACGTGGATGCGCTGTAGATGCAGATGTGTCGCCACCGGGACCAGGCACTTCGTAAACACCCTTGTGGCCCCTTTCAAGCTGAAAGGCAGAGCCCGGAATTGGTAATGCTGACCTTGAACTACGAACCACATGAACTTGTGGCGTTTCCTGTGAATGGGGATGGGGAAGTAGGTATTCTCCAGATCCAACAACATCCAAAATAAAACCTTGCTCCAGCTGGCCAAGCAAGTGTTGCAACGTGACCATCCAGAACTTTTGGGACTTCAAGTACTTGTTGAGACGATGAAGATCTAGGAACGGCCTCCACCCCCCGGTTTTCTTTTGAAACAGAAAGTAGCTGGAGTATACTCCGGAGACGCTGGGGGACGGGTTCTATCGCCCCTTTATGCAACATGTCCCGCTGTTGGGGAGAATTATCATTTCTGTGTTAATTCCCTTCTACCTTAGAGACTCCCAGCTCTTTTGCTGGACTTTAGGACTTTTGTTTTTACCCTGGAGAGAGTGAGACTTTTTCCCCACTCTCATGTGTTTTTATCGGATTTGGACTCTGTTTCTTTTGGTTTTCGAGTCTGACAAACTCCATAGGCATCTTTTTGTATTGTGGCACACAGCATCCTCAGTGCAGTGTCACAGAGAAGTGCTTTGAATTTCTCAAAGGTTTAAATACCTTCTCTTGGAAGGTATAAACTACTGTTTCTAAGAGTAGTAAAGTGAAATTGACTTTATAGTTAGGCACAGGCTGTTTAGAGCTTTTAGTTTTACTAGACCACGTCACTTGAATAAGATAGAAGGACATATCCTGTTCCACCAATTTGTTTATGTTTTAGTTGGCAAAGCTAGGCCTGTGTTTAGAGTAAGAGGGTATGATAGAGCCATTTGTATACCTAGGTGAGGTGTACGTGTTGAATTGGTACTTGGTAGATTCACCAAACAATTAGCCACTTGCTCAGAGTGTTGGTACCCTTTTTTACATATGTTAAAATAGGATTAATTATTGTTAAAACATAAAAAACAAACAGTGCTTTTAAGATGTCAAGTGTTCAAGAGCACTGGAGTCCTGCTCGTTGGCTCTCAATTCCATTAAATCTGTTTGGCAGCGCTTGTCCATATTAAGCACAAGCGTGGTGAAGTTCCATCTGTCAACATGCCCGAGGGTGAATTCGGAACTAAAACCATGTATCCAGAGGGTGACTATTATTATTACTGGGATTTGTAGCTGGTGGGAGTGCAAGAAACCTTTGTAGGCCATTGTTGTTACTCACCGGCCAGCGAGTGGTTCGGGCAAGCGACCAGGAAGGTTGTACTGGATGTTGCTTGAAGAGCTTGAGATGGAGCCTCCACCTGAGCCTCCTCTCTGTTGAGGGAATAAGCTCTTTTTGATGCTATGACTCTCAGCTGCACTAAATTACAGACAGAGAGACCGATCACCCAAAAGAGCGGGGAGAACACACCGCCACGGACCCAGCTAAAAGAAAAAGACAATTGGTAAATATTTGGTAAGAGCAAAGATCACCACAAGAAAAAAGCCTCTCAAAAGCAGAAAGTACCTGGGTCACCCACTCCCCTTATCATCGAAAAGGAGCAGAAATGGAATTTCCCCTGTAAGTACAGAAAAGAGATTAACTTCTATTTTGAAGGATTCAGATAGGAATTAATAAGGAAATTCAAGGAAGTCTTACCAGAACAGAAATTGGAATGACCTAAACAATCCAGGTTAGAACAACGGAGGTACAAAACAATAAACAGGAAGATTAGTAGGGATGCTATACCCGGGCGGCACGAGGGTCGCACTAGATACGGGTAGGTGCACACTTCTCAGCAAGGCGTCCCTGTGTGCACTTTCAGAATTGAGTCTGTGTATAATCAGCAAAGCATCCTTGCGTACACTTGAGGGAGCAAATCCAAAACAACGGGATGGAGTCGGAATCCACAAAAGAACACTGGAATTAAAGAAGTAAACAGTACCCAGTACTTGGAGTCAGCTGGGAAGGTGAGGAAAACCAGTTGAAGGCGGTGGTAGGTAAATCAGGACAGAAGGAAGCCAATCCAGTAAACAGGCAGCGAGATCGGATACACAGGCGGGCTAAGGACGGTACAGAATCAGGAATTAAGCAATCCGTAGGACAGGCAAAAGTCCGGTACACAGGTAGGCAGAAGACAGTACAGAATCAGGAAGCAAGCAAACCGTAGAGCAGGCAAAGGTCCGGTACACAGGAAGTCAGAAGAATTTGAGAAGTCTCAAGGCAGTCCGTAAATGGAAAACGAATTGGTACACTGGAAGGCAATGATTGGAAAGGCACAGAAGACGAAACTTCGGATGCCGGTTGCAACTTTAATCAGAAGCAGCGTCCTTCCCGCTGCAGTGCCTAATATACCCAGGAGGCGGAGCGCCGTAAGCCCGTCAGAGCTCACGTTCCGAATAGTCGGAACTACACGCAAAAAGTAGGTTTCCTGGGAGTTGTAGGCAAAGGCTGGTTTGTCGATACCTTTGATGTTGTTGAGCCCAATCTCCAGGGTAACCGCCACCGAGAGAAGTAAGGGGCTGAGAAACGTCGGATACTGTAGCGAAGTTTCACGACTTTGGTAGGTTTCACCTGGCGTGATGAGGAGGCGCGCGGGTCATTCAGACCTCGATGTGTGACAATTGTCAGCAGATGATTTAACTGTTGGGGCGGGTAAAAGGGACGGGGGGGTTTCTTCCATCTTTCTTAATCAGGTCCCCCATAGCATGTGATAGGATGGAAATAACTATTTCTGGCCTTATTGCCAATAGTTCTTGTTCTACCACTTTGATCTTTTCTTCACCTTTGCCAGTGATTTCCTGTAAATATGAATCCTGTATAGACTCTGTATTCTTTGTCTGGTGGGACTTGCTTTTTTTGTTTTTTCCTTGTGCACCCTCTGGGCTAATATTGGCCATGCTTTTCCCCTTTGTCTCACTATTCCACAGACCATGCGATCACAGATTGATTCAAAGGAATCAACTCGTAGTCACCAATCGTCTGAGCAAAATTCTGAAAAAAGAACATACACACAAGAAAAATGAGAGGGAGGGGTAGGACTGCGATACACCTGCCAGGTTCGAGAGACTAGAAAATACTTCAGGCTAATGAACCCTCCACTAATGAAGTTGCCAAGTCCAAGTTAATCCAAACTAGCAACAGCAGGAGTGACTAACAAAAAGAAAGAGTGGTTACTTACATGTGAGATGCCATATGCAGTTATACCTCCCATCTCCCTCAACCTCCTGTTGACACACCAAAATATCAATCCCTAGGGTAGTAAGCGTGATCAGTACCGTCGCAGGCACGGAATAAAGTAACTTCAATGTCAGACGATCCAGAACATTAATAATTCTCTATAGTCTCAAGCCCAATTATACATCCAGCAGGAAAAGCCTGCTCAGGCCCAGCTCCGCTCAACTATAATCAATACATTCAAACTAAATGTGTTCTGGTTTTGTGACACAGCCTAACCTGATCATCAGTGATGCCATCGTGAAGCTCAATTAAGAGTGAAATAGCTGTAGTTTTAAAATGTAATCTCAAGCCAGGACAGGAGGCTAGCTCAGGGGCAACGCACTGGTCTTGGAAACAAGACCATGAGGAACAGAATGAGTTTGAAACCCAGTCCTGCGCTTAGAGGCTGTACTTCGCCATGAAGCACGATATAAAAAAGATAATTTATGAGGCATGGAATCAAGGGACTAACCAGAGATTACAAACGGGTACACAAGTTCCTGCACGCTGTAGTCAACAATGGTTAAAAATGTGGTAGACAACTTCTGTTTTAACCTCCCAAAGCTTGCAACCTTTCTCTGCTCTGCTCCTTTCCTTCCATTCTCATGCCTCCTTTTCCTCATTTAGAATTACAATCAATCTGTTTTTCACAATTTTGTATTCTATTTGTGAATCCTCACCAGGTTATACAGTCAATCAGAGCTATTTACGTAACCTTGGGATAAGCATGGTTCAGTATTGGCAACGTAACAGCTGTAGCATATCAAAGCTTAAACAAGATTTTGCATGTTTGGTTCCCCTAACCCCATACAAGACCATATATTAGTGGATCATTTGGAGTAACATGTGGACGTAGAGGGCACATCTCTGCAAGAAAAACCATGTAGACAGAACTGGAGCGCCTTCATTTCCGAAAGAAGGAAAGGTCATCATATCCAAAGAATAGAAGCTTGGTTGAGCGGAACAAATCAGGATGGATGTGCAGTTTCTGTAAATTAGTGACAGAAAGACTATGTAAGGAGCAACCTGTCTTGTATTCTTCCCCCTCGGTTATGGGGAAATGTATACAATTTACATGTCTTACTATTTACCAAACTGTTTCAGCTCTATTAGGTGCCAAACATAGTCTAATATTAGGGGGGGGGGAACGTGTGAGGGTAAACTTGCCCGGGATTGCAACTGTTGGGACGACCTATTAAGCTGGTATGACTCAAGATCATTAGATATGAGGAGCTGGTATGGTACACGCAAGGTCCACGAAAAGGTATCGTCAAATTTAGATTATGTTTTTGCTAGCGCTTTGATTCAGAGTTTATCTACCACTATATCAGTAGGCCAAACAGAGATTAGTCACCATGCAAAGCTTGCTTGGTCCATTCATTACACCCAAGGAAAAAAGCGACATAGGTCTAAGGTGAAAGTCTCTGTAAACTTTATGGGCGGCAGACTGATCTGGAGCTCACGCAATGTTAAAAGAGTTAATGCGCATTTGTCTTTGTGTAACTACTATGCAGCCTCATTGATGCAACACTGAGTGCTTTGGTAAAAAATCAACCATATCTCATATCCAATTGGGTGGCATGGGAGCAAACCAAAAAGAACAGGGTTTGAGCCTCTATGATGTGCATATAGCTAATAGGAAAAGAGCTCTCCGAAAAGCTATACGTCTTAATTAAAGATCTCACCAGCTTATGCCTTTTGAAAAATTGAGGCATATAACATTGTGTACCCAATAAAAAAATTGGCTACGAAATCATAAATGCTGTCCAAGATTTCTCTTTGCACTGCTTAAAACCAACGACAGCCGAAAATGTTGGTATACCAATAGGGCACATCTGGCAGGCGATCCATCCGCTATACTTCATCCCATAGCGGAAGAAGTGAGTAAAATACATCACTGATAATTACTTTGTCCCACATGGTGGTAATGAGGCAGTAACTTTTATCTATCAAGGTCAGCTCAGTGTAGATGGTTTTGAGGAAACTGACATATTGCAGGCGACTGGGAAAATTAAGGGATCCCGTGCACTGCGACCCGTTGGCCTCGCTAATCTGGTCATTAAGAACAGCCCACAACATTGGGCCCAGTTACTAAGAGTTGTCTTTGCTGGAATTCTGAAAAATGGAATTACACCATCGAGTTGGAAAGAATCTATTTTCATCCCGGTATTCAAAAGGGGCTGTAGGTCAGACCCCTCGACATACAAACTTTTAGCAATGATTGATTCGAGCAATATATTATTGCGCAAGTTTAATCAGTGGGTGAAACTGTATGCCCTTTTGCCCAATTTTCAGACTGCTTCAGAAGTGATTTCAACACCTCCCACAACATTTGGGCCCTGCACTACATAATGGCAGATGTCACCCGTCATCTGGGGAGGAAACTCTACCTATGTTATATTGAATACATCTATGCATTCAATTATTTCCCATCACAGATTATGGGAGAAGCTTTCAAGATGGGGTATCAACCCAAATCTGCTCCAATTTCTTAAGTTATTATATACCCACAACACTGTTTCCGTTCGACTAGTTTTGGAATGTTTGTTGGCCAGGTCTATTGCCACGAATCAAGGTTTGAAGCCAGGGTGTGTTTTATCACCCCTGCTTTTTAACCTTTACGTGGCAGACATGGAGGTAAAAGCTGCTCTCAATTTCCCCCCATGTGTTGGAGATGCTGCAGTATCATGGTTGGCGTACGCTGACGACACGATCTTGCTGAACCAAACTCCCAAGGTTCCATGTGTTAAAATCGCAGCAAAAATGGCCGTGGACCCAAAATATTGCAGCAAAAAGGCAGTGGTTTTGCCGCCGCAATCTATGTAAAGGATGCGGGGGACAACCTTTAACAAGTCCAACCACTGCATTTTTGCCACAATTCTTTGTACAGGCGACACTTTTGCCGCAATTTTATCACTGCATACCAATCCAATTGGTTTACAGCATTCTATCGAGGCGCTAGCTAAGGGAGTAGTTTCTTACCTGTAACTCCACTTCTCCAGCGTTGGTATCTTTCATGGATTCACATGCTTAGAATATTCCCCGTCGTCAGGCTGGGAACCCCAGCCTGACGACGGGGAATATTCTAAGCATGTGAATCCATGAAAGATCCAATGTTGGAGAAAGGAGAATTGCGCCTTCATTGCATTTTTATCTCTTTGTTACAGTCTCTGCGCTGGTGGCAATGTGGGTTACAGGTTTCCCCAAGTTGACTTTTCATAAATGGATAATTGCACCCTTTTTGACTTCTTATTCTAATTTCTCTTTATCCAAAATAGTCTGAATTTTGTAAACGTTCCACTCGGAGCGCTTCAGGGTTACCTTCTATTGCAGGCCAACTCACTGGTTCAGTTTGGCGTCTCTGTGTAGCTACCTGCTGCTGTGGCAGACCCTCTGCAGATCGGTAATTCTTTTGACAGCTCTGCCATACCGGCCACCACCTGCATGGCTTCTCTCCTGGGCCACTCTGGGTCAATGTGTCCTATGGCACCACCAGGGAACTTGCGTTAGCATGTCTCCCATACAGCTGGGTCTCTCCCCCTGCTGCTGACCACATCTCTGCTTCCTGCTGAGCATACTCTGCAAAACTGCACGCCTTCTCTTCTCACGTCGGCCTCTGCTGGCATTCGCACTCATGCTGCGGCTCCAACCACTTCAGTGTCGTTCCTGACGGCTTCTGCCTCTGCTGCACCTTTCCTGCTCCTTCTTCCACCACCTAGCTGTGGTCCATTTTCAAGTTTAAATGTCTCGCTCAGGTGCCTTGCCTTCAAACAACTAGGCCGCATATTTCCTTCAATGGCACCTTTGATCCTCATTGACTCTTGGTCCGTCTTTTGCATCCCAGTACCATAGGCATTATGGATCTTAAAGTCCATAATAGATTTGCATCTGTTATGTCTATTCATTCCTATTTGATTGTTGAACTGTATGTTATCATAGTCTAGAGAAGTTAAGTGCACAACAGTTACATTGGTGTTCTCTACTTTACAATATGCCCTCAATGCTCCAGGAAGAATATGGGAATCATGATTTAAAGAGGTTACCAATTACTCTTGATATGAGTCTCCTCCCATGTGATCCTCCCTCATAATACTGCCCCCAGGGTCAGTATCAGGTAGCGGCTGCCTTCCCCTGGCCACATGAAGGGAGGTCCATACCGGGGTCTCTGATTATCTCACTAAATGTATCACATTATCTAGTGAAGCTTACAAAATCAGTATAAGCATGTTGGCTGAGGACATGTGCGTGTGCAATGCATAGCTTATGCCGGCAAAGTTTCAAATGGGCTGTCTGACATTATGGTTAACTCACATTGAAAGTCAATAAACTCATTGAACACTTGGGAGTGTAACTGCAGAATGCAGCTAATTTGATGACACCAAAAGTTTAACACCCTAAATTGTAATTGGGCCTGAGAAACTTATAGGCCACTCTTGGTTAAAATGAATATAGGAAAGGCCATAGCATTTCACCTGCAGTGCATATTCACTCAAAGATCCATGTATGCTCCAGCTAAATCACACTAGCCTGTGAATTTCGGAACTCCTCCCTGACCCCTCCGAGCACCCAGGACAGCCTGATATTTGGTAGTAGGCATTGGAAGACTTGGTAGTGAATAATTTAAATGTTGGACACATGCAACTGCCCTTTCAGCAAGTGAGCAAGTTAGCAAGACCTTATGTGCATGTCTGTGTCTATTTTCTTCACCTCGCCCTTCCGCACTCACACAAACAGTAGGACCATAAGCTAGATATTGCTGAGAGAAAGTTCAGTAAGCAGGTATGTTTGTCCAGTGTGCACCCCTGTATCTGCCCCTCGCAAGATAGTTTCTGGTAAGAGCTGCTGATTGAGTGAGAGGGGCATCTGAATACAGTGAGTTCTGCATGCATAGAAACTAAGTCTGCACAGAACAAGTGTCCAGGTTGTACCTTTTCGGCTGCACCATTTCTGACCATGTGGTGCAAGTTGTGTGCTTGAGAGGAGCTTAACCTGTCTCTGGCCATTGCGATGAATCTAGTGAGATCATCACCAGGAACCCCGGTATGGACCTCCTCTCACGTGGCCAGGGCAAGGCAGCTGCCACCTGATCCTGACCCTGGGGGTGGTATTGTGTGGGAGGATCACTTGGGAGGGGACTCTGCGAGGAATCAACTTCCGGGGCACCAGTGGTCCAGGGATGAATATCGGTTTCTAAACCATCAATCAGCCCCACGCCTCTAGTACACCAGAAGGGATCAGAAGAGATTGGAAACACAAGCAAATTATAGACCTTGTCTAATTTTGGTAACGTGGCCGGAACGGCGGGCTTATCTCTGCAAGGTCGTGGATCGTTGGTTAGTTGCAACACAGCGAAAAAATACAATTACTCAATGATAAAATGGACTGTCTAGTCAAGGTTGTATAAAAATGTCTACTTTATTATTATTTAACAGACAGTTCTAGCACACTACAAAACACAACCCACCTTGTAAAGGAATGCAGAGGACAGTTTCAACAAGGAAAAGGGATGCACTCTGGACACTGACAGGATGGTAGTCTGTAAAGTAATTAATCGCAATAGTTCAAGGATACTCAGAGAAAGACCAGGGGGACAGAACCACAACGTCCCTTGTGCTTGTAGAAGGTCTTGGTGCTCGACAGCGTAGAGTCGGTTTCAGGGCACTTTGCAGCTTCTGCGACTGAGTTCACGACGGAACACAGCTGCGGGTATCAGGCGGCAGGCAGTTCAGTGAGCGAGGCTGGACAGGTGGCTGCAGGCTGGCCTACACAGTGGCTCGGGGTAAGGAATCGTCATCTCAGTGCTGGTTGGTGGTTCTGAAGCACCGGTTGAGGCGTCACGGACAATGTTAGCAACTGCAGCGTGAAAACCGTCAACGGTGCAGTCGGTTACAGCGCGAGGAGCCCGACTGGCTGGAAAAAGGTCCTTTAAGGTGGACACTCGTTGATGCTCACCGATGCACTCGTTCTAACTTCTTCAATGGGCTTGTATCGTCCTTTAAGGTGGACGTCCCAAAGCTGAGGAGAGTGTTGCAGGCAACTGTCTTGCCTTTGGTTTGGACCAGAGACTCTCTGGCACTTCCCACTTAGGAAGCTTGCTTGCAGAGCCTCGCAGGGCACGCTGTTTGCTGGCTGGGTACCGGTTCTGGAGCTGCTGGAGGGTCCTCTGGATTCAGTATCTCCCTCTGTTCCCTGGGAGATGTTTAGGGGAAAGATCATGCTTCCCTTTTTGGAAATCCTGGCCTTCCTTCACTGGCAGAAGCTGTAAGGCAGACTGTACCTTCAGCCAGGGTCCAAATGAGTTCTTGTTACTCCTTGCAAAGTCTTCAGATGATCTGCCCAAAAGAGGGGGATCAGCCCTCTTTTAAAGCCAATGGGACACAGTGATTGGTGTAGGCTAAGCCTACCTTAATGAACCAATCCTGGGTCCCCACCAAAAATCTGTATGCATGAGGTAGAAACCAGAGTGCTTTGCAACAGACCAGGTAAAGGGGTGAAAACATGTAATACTAAGTGCCACCCATCTTCCTGTCTGTAGGGTCTCTCTGGTTAATTGAACTCTCTGTTGTTCCTGATTAAAGCGGCACGTCCCCCTTGAAGCTGTGGCGAGAACAAACGGTTTCCATCAATCCACATACTCCTACCCTCTGAATGGGATCCCCCCCTGCAAGGATTGCCTACTGTAAACACATATCAGACATGACAGCTCACTGTCATTGAAACCTTAGGGTGGGAGCTGACTTCAGGTTTACACAGTGCATATGAAAGGGGTGTTGGGGTTTTTCTGTCCTATGTTAGTCCTGCGAACAAGCCTCCCGTGGGCTTGTTTGAATAAACTCTGACTAGTATGCAATGGTGCCACCAGCAGCTAACAAAGTAAAGGGTGGATCCATGGAGCCTTTGTTAATTAGGCTGGCCATGCCAGGAGGAAGGTTTTGCCCTCCTCTTCCGAGATGCCTTGATGTATTCTTGGCCATCATATTATAAACAGGGGGGACGGTGCCTGTAGGCTATGTCCACCCGGAGTACGCGGCTCTATGTGCATGTTGTGCGGTGACCATAGGAAAATGTGTGCAGATTAGCCACACACATTTTCCGGGGGTTGATCTATCATTCAATTAAATTTCAAATTTCAAAAAGCCCAGGCGAGCTCACACCCACTGTGCCGATGGTTGGATTCTTAACAGACTTATGCCAAGGGGAATTGGTACCCTCCTTATATCATGATTCTTCTATACTTCCTAATATGCCGATGGCCTATTGTAAAACTGAACAAACTAATTTCATTAACCATAATGCATATGGTACTGGGACGTGGAAGAAGGGCTCAGAGGCAATGAAGATTCAAAGTACTGTTGAATCAAAAGGTGCGGTCTAGTTGTTATAGACCTAGGCACCTGAGCGGATATTTAAATCCCAAGATGAGGCACAGGTGGAGAGCGAGCAGGAAAGAGATGAAGCAGACGTTGAATGTCGTGCAGTAGGCGTAGCTGATAAAGCTGAAGTGATCCGCGGTTCTGGAGAAGCCACAGCAAAAATAACGCCAGGAGAACCTGTCACGAAGCATGAAGGCCCAGGGGATTGTAGAGTATGCACAACTTGAAGCAACAGGTCAAGAAGAAGCCGAGCTGAATAGGAGACGTGCTCCCAGTTCAGCATACCGCATGTCAGTGAGGGAGAGGCCGCTGATGATAAACAGAGCTGTCAGAGCTCCTGGAGACCAACAGGCTACTCACCGAAGGTACGTGGTTGCAGAAGAAAAGGCGGATGGGGGACCAAAGACCCACTGCAACACCTGACAGCGAGATTGAGCTGCAGAATACAACCAGTGAGTTTGCTGAATGGCAATGCTGACCCCGGGCTGCTTCATAAAAGAAAGTCTGCACAGATTAATGATTTTGAATACTGACCTGTTAATGAAAGAAAGCAGAAACTACAGAATTTTGAATGCTGCATACTTAATGAGAGAAAGTCGAAATCCCAAGATTTTGAATGCTGAATACTTAATAAAAGCAAGCAGAAATGTTCTAATTGTGAATACCAAGCGATTAAAGAAGTAAAGCAGAAGTGGCAAAAACGTTATTTCCCACATTGGGGATTACAAGCAGGGAAAGCTTACAATCAGCATTGCCAACAGCCAAGAGGCTGTGAGAAAAAAACAATAAACTAACATAGGCATAACTTCCCTTTCAAGAGACTTACATGGTTTAAAGAATCTTGGGATCAACATTACCATCAAAGCTGAATGTAGTTGATGGGGGGAAAGGCATGGCTAGCAGCGTCATCTACAAGATAGTTCCCTAAGAGCCTCTGGCGAAGTGAAGGAATAGAATGCAAAATGCCTCTTCCCTAGCTTTCCGTCTCACCTCGAAATGAAGGTGTGGGTTGCGCGAGTCCCACTGCTGTCAGTGGGTGTTTTTCCGGATGAAGACGGTGCCTGAAACAAAGATTGCAGTGGATGCAATACAGGCCGTTAACCTCGATTTAGGTCCCGGGCATGGAACTCCAAATACGTTAGACTGTGTTGCAGCCTCTGCAGGGATCTGGTCAGCGATCGGCTTGCATCTGTGGGCCCCGCACCCGGGCTGGTTTACGGGCTCTGGGCAAGTGAGGAGGACTGGTTCTGCAGGGGGAAACTGCCCCCTATTGTGTCTGCCGCAACCCGGGGCTTTGCAGCTATGAGAGGAGCCTGCATTTTCCAGTGGCTGCGGGCTGCGGTTTCAATCGCATGAGGAGGTGAGACGGGGAGCAGTCTTGCCGGCAGGGTGGAGATCCCATCTCCGGCACTGGGCAGGAGATCATTGGCCGGAGAGGGAGCTATCGTTGAGCCGTGTGTGTGTGGAACGCAGCGTCATGAGCCAGCGGCGCGCGGCTCCCCCGGGTGAGGCGATCAATGCTGACGGCCTTGTTATGTCCTTGGGGGGTCCACTCTCACATGCAGTTTTAAGCGTTGTATCAGGGGATTGCACCCCTCACCCTAGGAAATACTGATGTCTGGGGGCCAAATGAACGTCACACCTGGACAATGCTATAATCACACAACCGCTGGGTAGAGATTCTCTTCCAATCTGACAAGGCTTTAATGCTCACCGGCTTCTCCCAGATAGAATGGCAACTGATGGGATACTGTTCAAATACTTAGACCTGCCTGCCGGCTGCGTGGTGTAGTGTAGAGCCCCATTGCAGCCCCTCATGGCCCTTACAAGTGATTTGGGCATTTCATCAAGTATACACACTGCTGTGAGTCGCACGACCAGAAGAATGTTCATAATAGCTTTGCAAAACAATCACTATAACAGGCTTCTCCGCTAAAGAATCTGGGCGCTTTCTATCAGTGGGCTGCTGAGTTCTTTGCCGGTGCACCCCCTTTATGCACTCAGGATACCTACCATAAAGCATGAACTACTTATCTTCTGTGAGGGTTTCCTGGGTGCGCTGGGCATGGTGCCAGCCGGCTATGCTGAAACTACAGGGGGCTCCCTCCTGGCGAAGTCTATATGAAGCGAGGTTGAGGCTGCTAATACGGGCAGCGCAAATATTGATGTGATCACAATTGCAGGGTTGTTCTTGTGGCTGTTAGGCAGAGAGCCAGGCGGGTGAATCTGCAGACGTGCAAGACTATTGAGCAGCTTTCTGGTGGTATCAGTGTTGACCCCTGGAGGCTCCTTCCCAGATTTCAGCACTTTTTGCAGACGACATTGCTAAAATGCCCAAATCGTGTAAACAGGGAGATATCTCTATGATGTTACAACCACCAAACAAGAATAAACGCTTCAAAACGGTCACAGCCCAGGTCTAAGCGGCTGACCCACTCCCAACTATACTTACACAGATGTCCTTCAAAACGGATCTCCAAGATCTCTTTGCCGAAATTAGAAAGGAAATCCACAAGGAGCTCCGTCAGGAAAGATTTCCCTTAGGTGCAATATTACCTCCATTTGGGAACCCCCCAAACCTTTTGCTTGGAGTACCTAACCTGACTTTTTCAAGTGAAGCACAGTCTCCAGCTGCGCTCCTCTGGGCTTTTGCTCATTTGTTATGGGGAAACCGACACGTCCTTCAGGCTGTCAGTACTGGGAAACTATGTTTCTCTTAGTCTTCGACTTAGTTGCCATTTCTTGGTAACTTTTTATCTATGTGCCAAGTACCTTACAGTACCTGCAGATAGGGGTCCTTTTGTTTTATACCCTCCAAGGATGTTTTGGTGTTTGTACAAGTGTGCCTAGGACGAACTAGTGGCAGCAGTTTACTTTTAAAGTATTTTTACTTCATTTTTATGGACCATTACACGTTTACCATGTTTGGCCCAAGGCGGTGGCCAGTGCCAACAATGGCTGTGTCACAAAGTCTTTTGTTCTATCCCTTTGGCAATTTTGTCCCTTTGCCTTGCCCCTGGTCTAGACACCGGGGTATTCCTTATTTGGGCATGCAGCCTCCCGGGAAAACTGCAACTTTCGCAGGCTCCTGCAGATCATGTGTGCTAGTGCCCAGGAAGAGGGTGGGGGCTGTCTGGTCCCAATCCTCACTACTGGTGCCAGTATGTCTGGTAGGCCTGAATGACTGGAACCACTGTGGGCCACAATTGGCCCACATCGGGCATGCATGCTAGCGAGCAGATCTTCCATTGGCTATCTGAGATTTGAGCACAAACTGACTCTTGGATTAGAGAAGGGGCTCTGCATCCATTCCAGGTCGATCTCCAAAGGCTCATACCGAACCTCATAATGTGCCAAGTATCCTTAGCAGGAAAGCAGACTCAAGGAACCGCTGATGACATGCTTGGAAGGTTTGGCACCCTGACACCGCTGTTTTCCCATCAGACCCCTGTTTCTTCATTGTACCAAGAAGCCCTGCCCCTATGGATTAGTGGGAACCACTACTCACTGCTTCTCCTACTTACCCTCAAAAAGAGCCTCTTCGAAGTGTTCCTGGGCCAGCCAGTGAACTGTCCAGCTCGAACCCAGGATATCGCACAGGAACGCTGCCATCCCGAGTTGACCCCCCCCCCCCGCCCATTGCTGTCTCTGGAAAGTTCCAAGCATCCAATCAAGTACCCAGGTCCCATATGCCTAATCGAGGGTTCCTTGATGCCAATCCTCCCTTTCTCCATCTTATATATCTGATTCCTGTTGCAAGTCTATAATTCCCAATAATGTCAAAGACTTCGTGCACCATGCTCTGCGTGCTCCCTCCTTTAAATATGCTAATAATTCGGACCAGTCCGCCCTGAATTTCATGCTCTCTCCTTGTAGTGAGTAAGAGAGCCACTCCATAGCCAGCACCGACCATATTTTGGTTACCCACTCATGTTCTCTTGGCGGGTCCCTAGACTTCCATCGGCGCACCAGTACTAGGGCCGCCGACATCATCATGATGATATACACCTTTCGGCAAAACTTGGTGAGAATCTCCCCCAAGACTCCCCCCAATCCCATCATGTCCAACCCTCTATTCCTACCCCCAACATTCCCCATGATGTGCACCACTGCCTGCCTTATTCGACCCCAAAACGACTCAAATTTTGGGCAGTCCCACCATATGTGGGTCCATGTACCAGTTCCCCCACACGCCCTCCAGTATTCCCGAGATGAAAGTGGATGGATCTTGTTTAACCTAATCGGAGTTAAGTGCCACTGGACCAGAAGCTTCAACCAGATCTCGCGGATCTGGATCGATCTGGTTAATTTCGGAATTTGAGCTCACAGCTGTTGCCACTCCTGATCTTCAATGATTGCCCCAGTATCTTCCTGCCATTTCTTCATGTAAATCCTAGGTGGGGGATTTTCACCCTCTTTAATATGCCTGTAAATGGACCCCATTAATCCCTTATCCCCCGAATGCGAGTCCAAATATTTCTCAAATGGCGTTAGCATGCGAGTGCCTGCCTGACGCATCTCAGGGTTAGAGAGCAGTGCCTCAATAGTATGTACCCATATCTGTGACGCTCATCTAGATCAAAGTCCCACTTGCACTTTTCAAAGTCCTTAACTGACCCCTCATAATACATATCTCGTAGCATCCGACAACTCCCCTGGAACCATGCATCAAAGCTCTTGTTCTTGCAGCCTGGAGTAAATTGTGGGTTCTCAAATATAGGGGTGTATGGGGAAGGAAACGTGGTAAAGTCACTGTGGAGTCCCATTCTTCGCCCACCACCGAGGTGATATCACTAGCATACATTTGAGGAGATCTATCTGCCCTTGGTATCCAGAGCATTCCCTCCAGATGCCCCTCTACTACCGCCCTATCCATTTGCCTCAACAGCTTGTTCCGATCGTCCCTCTGCCAATCTCTGATGATTCTAATCTGGGCTGCTAGATAGTACGCTCTAAAATATGGCTCACCCAATCCCCCCCAGGAGCTAAGGGTCCTCATAAGCGATGCTGCCACCTTTGGTTTTCTACCATTCCAAATGAACCAGCTCGTAACCCTGTGCAAAGCTCTGAAAAAACTACGTGGGATAGCGACGAGGAGGGCCGCAAAATGATAACACCAGGGGTAGCAACAGGTCAAGAAGAGGCATCTTCAGTACATTAATGCAACCTAGCCAGGAAATACTCAGGGGACCCCAGTCGACTAATTTTGATTTGATTTTCCCAATCAGGGGCACGTAGTTAGCCCTAAAAAGTTCTCCCACTGTTCTTGTAAGGAGTACTCCTAAGTATTTAATGTGTTTGTCTGTCCAACTAAAATCGTAGGTATTTTTAATATACCGCTCCGTGGAAGGCGACAGCCCAAGGCTCAGTATTTCTGACTTGCTAGAGTCAGTTTTCAGACCTGCGACCGGACCGGACCAAAGAGGTTCAGTTCCTCGCAGAGCGCCGGAAGAGACACCCTCGGATTGGTCAGCGTGAAAAGCAAGTCGTCTGCAAAGGCGGCCACTTTATGCTCATTCCCACCAAATGGAATGCCATTTATATTTACTGCGGCCCTAATTGCTGTCAAGAAGGGCTCCAAATGGAGGGCATATAGCAGTAGGGAGAGTGGGCATCCCTGTTTTGTACCTTGGTGAACCGACACAGGGCCCGAGATTCGACCATGAATCGCCAATCTAAGGATCGGATTCTGATAACTGGACATCACCCGGCCCACAAATCCAGGGCCAAACCCCATCCTACGCATCGTGACCCGGAGAAAGCCCCACTCTACCCGATCAAATGCCTTTTCGGCGTCGATAGCCAGGAGGATAGCCGGAATCCCCCTCCTGTGTGCTTTTTCAATCAGGTGTGTTATTCTCATTATGTTATCTGCCGTCTGGCGTCCCCCAATAAAACCCGCCTGGTCGGCCTGGACTAAAGTAGGCATGATGCCATCCAATCTAGACGCCAAGATCTTCGTGTGCAGCTTAGCGTCCACATTTATTAAGGCAATTGGTGGATACGCCCGCACCTCTCAGGGTCCTTACCCTTCTTGTGTAAAAGAATCACCTTTGCTTCCTCCATAGACCGTGGCAGCACCCCCGTTACACCCATGTGATTGAAAAGCCTAGTAAGATGGGGGATTAAAGTTTCCTTATGTAGCTTATAGAATTCGGCTAAGAAACCATCCGAGCCCGGGGCTTTATTAACAGCCAGGGCAGATACTGCCTTTCTAACTTCATCCGTAGTTATTTCCCCCCCAGCCATTCCCTCTGTTCATTCGTAATAGGGCTAAGCTTGACCCTCTCCAAGTATCTCTCGTGTGCGCTAACCTCCAGATCACTGGAGGAATATAGGTCTGTATAGAACTTGCAGAACTCCCTCTCAATATCCCTGTTGGAGCTGTAAATCTGATGCCCCTCTCCTTTGATTTTCAAGATTGTTTTCTCCCGTTCTTCCCTCCGGAGCATTCTGGCTAACAGGTGATCTGTTTTATTCGCCTAAACATAATATTTCTGTCGCAAGCGGAGCAGACTCCTTTCCGCTTCTCTAGAGTGGATGAGATTCAGCTGGGCCCCAAGTATATGGGCCTCTCTTTCAATGGCCCTCGTTTGTTTCTTGGCGATCCTAGCCATTGCCTCTAAGCTTACATCCCAGCCGCTTCTCCTCCAGTTGCATTTTCCTTTCCCTCCTTGCTTTAATCGCTATTATCTTTCCCGTTATCGTAGATTTGAGGGCATCCCACCAAATCTGGGGCATGGTGTCCTCCCAGCTATTATGAGAAACAAACCCTTCAATCTCTTGTTCCACCTCCTTAACCAGAATAGGGTCCTTAAAGAGAGTCACAGGATAACTCCACTTCCACAAGCCCGGAGCCCCGCTTGTTCTAGAGATCACCAATAGGATAGGAGCGTGGTCTGAGACCGCGATAGGACCTAGTGTGATGTCTTTTATATTTCCCAGGAGAGAACTGGACACCCAGGTGTAATCTATACGTGAATGGGTTCTGTGTGCATGTGAATAAAAGGTATATCCTGGAGCTTCTCCCTGGGTTTCCCTCCACGCGTCGACCAGCTCCAACTCTCTCATTTTTGCTTTTAGGTCCCCCTAGGGCCCACCCTACGATCCCCAAAGCACCCTACTCCTATCCCTGTGTGGCTCCCAGGCCATATTGAAGTCCCCTGTTAATATAATACAGCCCTTTGCAATATTGCTCAATTTAGTGAGGGTTTTCATTATGAATGAGTCCTGGCCCGTATTGGGTGCATATATTGTTGCAACTGTAAATCTCACCCCTGCCCTCCAGCATCACCGCCAAATACCTCCCCTGGGAGTCCCGCTGTGTAGCTTTAACCGACAAGTCTACTCCATCTCGCACTGCAATGACCACTCCCCCCTTTTTAGTTGATTGGGTGGCCTGAAGAAGCCAAGCGTATCCCCATATTCTAATTCTATGGGAATCTGCAACGTAACTACCTGGGACTTCACCTTCCGAACAAACCTCTCCACTTTCTGTCTTTTATGCAGGGAGTTCAACCCATTAACATTCAGAGACAGTAGCTTCAGCTGTCCCTTTTCAGATGGTAACCCTAAATTGGACAAGCTTCCTCCTTTCTTCTCAAACTAGGCCTCAGGTGATTGCTGGTGTTGGGACCCCATTATAGGAATCAAAGTGTTGCTCGATCCTTACAACCTCCTGGATCAATAACATCCCCCCCCTCCCT
Organism: Ambystoma mexicanum; assembly: GCF_040938575.1. Lineage (NCBI taxonomy): Eukaryota > Metazoa > Chordata > Amphibia > Caudata > Ambystomatidae > Ambystoma > Ambystoma mexicanum. Next base: position 418,407,225 of record NC_090940.1, on the reverse strand, counting down.
CACCTCCCGCGCCCGCCCCTCTAAACTCCCCCTGGGCGAGCTCAACTGGCAGTCTGACCCTCTCGCCTCATGACTATGAGAGCTGAGCTCTGACTTTCTCCCAGTCTTAAAGAACACAGGATTACCCCATCCCATTCCAAGATGATAACCCCTCCTCCTCCCCGCCAACTCCCCACTATGTAACTGGTGTCTGCCTATGATGGCGCCTTTTTCTTCTTTCGCAAGCGCCCTCCCCGGGCTTGCCCTGTTACACATTGTTCTCAACTAAAAGGGCAGTATCGCCAGAAACCCCCAGCTGAGCACTCCCACTCCCAGATGTAGTGACGTTCTCCTCTTTAGGACGAGCCGGTGGGGAGGCCTGCTTCGCTGGGCGCCTAGACCACACTTTGGTCCATTCCCATGGTTTGAGTGATTTACGGCGGGACTCTGCCTCGACAGACCCCCGTGATTGCTGATCTTCTATGCCCAGCAGCTCCAGGCCTTGCTCGCAGGTCGTTATCTTGTGCTGCCTGCTTGCCCTGCCAAATGAATGCCAGTCCAAATGGGTGAGACCATCTATATTTAACTTGTTGTGCCCCGAGATGCATCAAAACCGGGCTCATTCGCCTTCTCTTAGCTAAAGTCCCCTCGCCAGATCTTGATAAAGAAAGATCTCTGAACCATTGTAGGTGATGCTGCCCGCCTTTCTGGCCTTCCGAAAAATCACCTCCTTAGTGACATAGCTATGGAGGGCCACCAAGACGTCCCTTGGCCTAGTGTCGGGTTCGGCTCGGGGAGCCCCCACCCTATGGATTCTGTCAAACTGAAGGTCCAAGCCCGACTCTTCCTCTAGAAGATCAGTGAATATATTTGTGAGGGTTTGCGTGAGGTCTTGGGCCTGGATAGCCTCCGGAAGGGATTTAACCCGGATATTACTCCGCCTGAAGCGGTTCTCCAACTCCTCAGCCTGCAGCTCTAGATTTTGAGTTGCAACTGCTAGGGTCTCCAGCAAGATTTCCGACTTCCGTGCCTCTTCCATCATCTCTTGAATGGCCCTTTCGTTAATGTCGACCCTCTCCTCCACTTTATTAATGTCTTGTTTGATTTCCCTGAGACCTTCCGCTAAGTCCTCCCCCAGGGTATCCATCTGCCTTTGGCCCCTTTCCCCCAAAAATTTTTAAGCGTTGCATGTGTGACCAATGCATCTTGGGAGATCTGGGTGGAGACTTGAGATGCACCTAGCAGGCTCGCCTTAGTTTCGGACTGTCGTGACCAAATTCTGGTGAGTGTCCCGTCCTGGGGTTTTTTCAGGCTCTTCACCCCTGAGCAGGCATCTTTTACTTTATTCCTAGACATTGTGGAGGTTACTTCGAACCGCTGCAGGGACCGCCCATATCCTGTTTTTATCAAGGAACCTGGCACCTTTCCACAGGTCCGCTGTTGCCAGTAGAATAGGTGGGGAGAACGCCCCCTACCGTGCCTGATGCAGTCCAATAAGCTGTGGGGGATCACTGACTCCGGGGACTAAGCCCGCTCGCTCTTCAAAATAGTCTATTATGGGCACAATGATACCACACCTCCCCAGTGCCCAAACCCGATCAAGCCTCCAGGCTGGGCTTTATGAGTCTGATTGGTGAGAGTACTTAGGGCCCTCTTAGCTTGAATGAGGCTATCGCAGCCTGCGTGCCCTGGAGCAGTCTCTACCCCGTCCGTTACCATGGGAGGTCCGTAGAGGCCCGTGTCCTCCTGAAACTGACTGCCTCCGCCCTCAACCACGGGCCGCTCTCCAGAGTCCCCCCTCCTCCCTTGCTCCTTACTTGTAGATGGTGCAGAGGGGGCCCCCTCCAAGCGGCTCCTCCAGACCCTGGTCCCACAGTGACCACCCGTCTCTGTTGGGGGGCCACACCTCGCCTCGGGCTATAGCTCTCTGAGAGCCACCGGGGCCACGCCTCTCCCGCTGCGCAGATCAGCTGTCCCCAGGCGGCCCGCTGTACTTTTCCTTCTCTGCGGGAAAGGACCGAGCCGCCGGTGTCCCGCTGGTGTTGTCCGTTCTGCCCTGAGTCCCACGGCCGCAGCAGGAGCTCCCCGCTCACCGGCAGGGACCAGCAGGGGGCGCCTTGCCGGACCGCCGCGCCGCACCACTGCACCAATCAACTGCGGGTCTCCTCCAGGAGGTCACCCAGGCATCCACCACCACCGCCAGACAACAATTCCGGGATCACCGGCCCCCCGCTCCGCCGTCCACAAGGTCGGGGACCCAAAATCAGCCGGGGAGGGCTTCTAAAGGTAATCAGGCCTCGGGCGGCACCATCAAGGCCTGAGCAGGTCAGGGAGCTCAGGCGTCGCAGTGCTTACCAGCCGGCGGCCATCTTGCCGACCTCGAACACGGTTTTGATCCCTAAACCTGGTAAAGGCCCAACACTATGTGACTCTTACCACCCCATCACCCTCACCAATATTGATGTGAAGATAAAATTCTTGCCCGCAGACTGATGGAACTTCTACCAAAGATCATCGACTGCAACCAAACTGAGTTCATCGCGGGAAGTAGCATGGATGATAATGTGTGGCGGGCCCTGAACCTTTTGAAAGTGGTTCACTCATCGGAGGGTGACCTGGGGATAATCGTGCTCGATGCGCATAAAGCTTTTGACAGAGTGGGATGGTGTTATTTTCAGGGGGTCATGGTGCAAATGGGCATTGGTCTGTGCTTCATCGGATAGGTTATGGCAGTTTACAGAGACCAGTCGACCTCCATCCTGGTCAACCGGGTACTCTCTGCTGGCCTGCCAATAACTAAAGGCACAAGGCAGGGCTGTCCAGAATATAAGTTGCGGGGTAAGTTATAAGGTTTCTCTTTATAGATTCTTCTAACACTGCAGGATCTCCGAAACTCTCTGGGGGAGGTGCTGGGTGAATAAGAGGAATTTGGTTGGTCTCCGGCTTTAAAATTAACTATGACAAATCACATGGTCTAAACGTCTCTCTGCCGCCACAGAACCTACACTTGATTGTTGGTTTGGCCCCAATACAATGGTCCCGGGACTCTATTCCCTACTTAGGAGTACAAATTCCTTGTAGAATCTCTAAACTCTACAGGAGCAACTTCACACCACTTCTCCAAGAGCTGATGGAGGAACCTTACTAGATGGGGGACACAAGAAATCTCTTGGTTTGGCAGAATTGCTGCTGTAAAGATGAATCTCATTCCTCTGCTACTTTACCTCTGTTTGCGATTAGCAGTTAAGAGCCCGATTCGGAGCTTCGCACCCTACAAGGGAAAATCCTTAAGTTCATATGGGTCAATAAACGGGCGAGAATCTCAAGACGGGTACTATTGAAACCGATGCGATTGGAGGGACTGAGGGTCCTGGATGGATTCCACTTAAATTTAGCTGCGCAGTTGTCCCATGTGTTTACCTGGGCAGATGAGGGGATGCAGCTGAAATGGAAAACTAAGGAACAAGTACACTCTGCGGTTGCACTTTCACAGCTCCCATATATGTAGCAAAACGTCCTACTGAAAGCCTTAGGTTTTCAGCTGCTGATCACAACCTAAAACACACTATTACACGGGAAAAGCTTTACGAAGATGTAGATTGTAAGACAAATTTCAACATAACTGAAAGGGAAAAGTTTCACTATACCAACTAAGACACTGGGCTTCTCGCCCTCACACGAAAAAGTGTGCCACTACATCGTTGAAAACACTCTTGAACTGAATTATTCAGGGGAGTAAGGAGGATCTCCAAAACATTTGTGCTAAAGACATTTGCTGTGTCCCGGGGAGTTATACAGTGGTTGAAAGAGACCGTTACCTTGAACAGTTTTTTGGTCAAACGGAACTGTGCTCAAAGTATTCCTGAATTGATCCAGGGGAAAGCAGTACAACCCTGGTAACAGGGAGTACTTTCAAGAACCTCTAAGTTTAAATAGAGAAATTGTTTTGTTGAACTAAAGTCTGCCATATTTTCCTTGTATAATTTTGCTGTGTGTATTAGTGTGAGGTTCAGAGACGTTTTGGACATTATGTCATTTTTCTTCAGTCTTAGTTTGCTAAGCAGGGAACTCCTTATTAGGATATGGAAAGAAACGTGTTTGTCCAACCCTTTTTCCTTTAATAAAATCGCAAACCGTGAGAAAACATGACCTTTGTGTCCGTCTCGCATTTCTGAATTTCTCACCCCACACACATGCTTTACATGCACCCATTTTTAATCTCGTTGGCTATGGCCTGACCATACTGCACCTGTAACAGTTTGTTAAAGATCCAACATTGCATCGAAGATATTAACATTTCAGATTTCAACTCTGTGTGTAGACTGCACAAAAAGTCTCAGTGTGATCATGTCTTCTATGTCAGGCTCTCTATTAACATAACGTTGTGGGGGAAGGGCGCAGTGTTTGGCGCTGGTCCGGGACGCCTCACTCTTGGGTTCCTGCTTCTTTTTGGCCACGCCCCATTGGGCGTATCCCAGCTGGACATACCCCACAGTGGTGAAGCCTGCAGCGGGGGAAGGCGCAGTGTTTGGAGCAGCTTGGTGTTCAGCGCTGCAGGAGTGAGGCCCAGCTGTGAGGACCCTTAGAGGACCAGGAGTGGATGCCCTGCCGGTGACCTGGTGCTGGTTTTTCTCTGACAGGACCACAGTGGATGGTGGTGGCGACGAGTGGTAAGGAGCTTGGTTGGTTGAAAGCCCATGCCCAGGTCTCCCCTCCCTGCTGAGAGAAAGGTGAGAGTAAGGTGTGTCGGGTCTGGGTACTGATCGAACAACTTATTGACCGTTTAGCCTGCTTTCTCCCAATGGATGTGCTGTAGCCCTCGCCCACTTCTCCTTACCCTCTACTCCTTTTTTGTAAACAGTTTAACTCTCAGTCTACCACCCAAATTCATCCTGAATCTAAGACCCAGCAAAGGATACTAGTTGTGCGGATAAGACGGGGGCACACCCTACAAGCAAGGATAAGTATTGTACCTTCGGTAGTGATCTCGGCCCACAGGAAAAAATGGGGGGAAACCCTAACAACCCTACAGGGGAGCTATTTCCGGTGACTCATCCATCCATAACGGAAACCGCCCAGAATTGCAACCCCCACACTATACCCCTGGTCACAATTGCACCCACTCAGTAGCCGCTACTTGAATTAATTAGCACCGGGACGGGGGGGTTTCAATATTAGTGGAGGAAAATGTTACTTTATCCGCCCCGGCTAGTGGCTCTCCCCATACTGCCTGAGGAGAAGGGGGAGGCACATATCAAAACCTCCTCTTGTGAACATTTTCATGGCTACTGATTCCATGCTTCTCCCTGGCCCCACTACAGACTATACACCGGCCATTCTTGGGTCATGCTCCATGGACTTGATGGACCCAATGGATACAGACACTCATGAAGCAATTGAAGACAAGCACTCTCCCAGCTCCACTTGCAGTACCTGGAGTGAGACCTTGTTGGCAGTGTGCTCAGGGACCAGTTCTTTCCTTCACCTAACTCCACTCAGGGCCATTAGGCCTATAAGTCAACCAAGTAAAAAAGGTCCCAAATTCTGTCAAGAAGGGCCATAAAGTTTGGGGATGTACCTGTGACCAGGTGCTTGTTAAATTGGCAGCCACCACAAAATTGTTACTAACTTTGATACAGACACAACGGAGGGGATTTCCAGGGGGTGCCCCCCCATTGTTCCACCTGTTGTTACTAGACACTAACTCATCCCTGGAATGTCCACCATCGCTCCCCAGCTGGTTGCACCTTCCCCAGTGTCCCTGAAATGGAATACTGCCTGCCACAACCTGCCTTGGTGAGATCTTTGGAGGCCGCAGCCCCTTTTAAGACTAATGGCCCCCATAGCATGATGAAGAATACGATGAAACCCCAGGTCGGGCAGTCACTGCAGCACAATACGTCCAGGGAGCTTAGTAAATCCATACTTCCCATGGAAAGACTGCTATTCCAGAAGTCCGAGTTTCAAGCCCAATGGGAAGCCAAAGCTCTAGGGCATGGGAAACTGGATTACGCAGATACTGCTTTTGAGGGAGTTCGACCGAAAACTATGATACATGGGGGGTGGGGTCAAATGAGCCACTTTATTTCTCATTTGGGTTCCCAAACTGTCGGTGAATAAGTGAGAACCAAGGGATGCCCTCATGAACAAATGCCTACATTGGCTACGTACTGTCAGAGGTTGTGCTTTTGTGTCCAAGGAGGCCATGGTGGGCTGTCATAGAATGACTAATGAGGGTGATACTCCCTTTAACTCTGTAAAATTGGAATTTAGGATAATAGAATGGCAAGGGGAGTCCTGAGTGGGTTTGGGTATGTTGGGTGTTCGACCAAGTCTAGGATCTCAGTCAGCTCGCATCCACACCCAAGATCGGCTAGCTATTTGGGAACTACTTCAATTAATCATTTGCTATCTGGTGCAAACCTCACTCCATTGGGGACAAGGCCAATCAGGAACCACTGTGATTGGGCCCATGGAATATGCATTGTCCTGAACTGGGCTGAACTCTTGATATGATGTAGCATGGAAATTATGTAAACGTTTTCTTTTTGTATGATGTACTTTGATGGCGAATAAAGTTATTGTGATAATATAACCTATTTACTAAATCTTCAGTCAGAAATCTCACAATTGCTGGAAAATCACACCAGTGTTGAATATAAAATGCCACTCACCACAACACTGCGAGAAACCAATCCAGGATGCCAGTGAGATCATTTATCGGATCATACCAAGGAACCACGTAGGGAAAGAGCAGAGACAAATACACAGTGGGATCACTGAAAAGTGTACTTGGCTAACAAATCCCATTAAAGAATGGATAAAGGAACACACTTGCACATCACTAGGATAAGATCCGGGGAGGTGGGGCAGGCCCCCATTTAAGGAGGAAGGGCTGTACAGAGGGGTGTGGTTGCATGGAGTAGTGCACTAAGAGGAAGACAGGAGACAAAAGTAGATGGAAAGAGCAAGAGGCTGAAGGTTGGAGACAGGAGGAGGCGATAGGAGAGGAGGAAAAACATCAACTGTGAAGAGAAGAAGGAGGAGAAAGGAAATGAGGAACAACTATTGGACCTAAGAGGGGGGAAAGGACTAAACAATTCAAGAGAGGTGGAAGGTGCAAAGAGAGGAGACGAGAAACATATGTGAGCAAGAGGAGAAGGGTGAGCAGATGCAGAAAAAAGGAGGAGGCAGTTAAGAGTGGAGAGGAAGAGTAACACAAATCAGGTGGGAGAGTGGAGTGGAAAGGGGGAGGTGAGGAAGATGATCGGTAAGAAGGAAGAGGAGAAAAACCAGAGGAGAGCCGACAAGATCGCTTCCATCAGTAAGAGGGAAGTGAAGTTTGAAGACAAGGGCTTGTCTGGACCAGAAGAGATTAAGTTGGAAGAGCAGAATAGTACAAACACTGAGTATGTGAAGTGTGAGTCTAGGATGGGTGAAGGAGTGATCACGCGGAAGTGCTTGAAACAGGTGCAGGTGAAGCACAAGGGCAGAAAAGGAGCGGGAGATGGAAAATAAGAAGTTGTCTTAGGTATGAGCACATGGCAAAACTGTTGAGAGCAAGAGCGGTTGGTGGGCTGTACAGCCAGGTCCCAGAAGGAAGAAGGTGGCAAATCACCTAAATTCTTAACATTAAAACCAGTGTGATAGCCCCAGTATGGCTACATCTCTGGGCTTATGTGAGAACCAGAGCACACCCAGACATCCAGTGTTCTTCAGTTTGTGGGTGAATGCTCTCACTAGAGACAAATAGGACAGCCGCAACACCCAATCCCATAGGTTGCCATTGCTACATCCTGGTGGGCCTGCATAGAGAAAAGGGCCAGGGCTTGACCCGCTATTTGAATGTGCTCTGTATGTGACCGCTCTCTGGCGCGGAAGACAGGGCCAGATTGACCATGGCTGAACACCAACCAGAGGGTGGGGAGAGGGGGGGGGTGAAAGAAACCCAAGGAAACAGAGGCTGTGGGTTGCTTGGGTGAGGTTGGAGGTGGCAGCACACCAAGATAGCAGAAGGAAGGAAGGACAGGGCACACGAGTGTGGGGGTGAATTATATAACAGGTGAGGTATTGATCAGTGAGTGCTAGTGGTACTGTGGTGTGAGTGAGCATGAAAGACTATTGAGTATGATTAGTAGAAGGAGTGTTGGGAGTGAATGTGAAGTTTATGGAATGAAAGGAGTGTGACCGAAGGATGTATGGTGGAATAGTAGTTTTAGTGTGGAGGAGGAGGAGGAGTAGTCCGGAGGAGGAGTAGTCCAGAGGAGGTAGCAGCAAGGCGGAGGAGGGTGCAGTGGTGTGGAGAGGAGGGTGCAGTGGTGTGGAGCGGAGGGTGCAGTGGTGTGCAGCGGAGGGTGCAGTGGTGTGCAGCGGAGGGTGCAGTGGTGTGGAGCGGAGGGTGCAGTGGTGTGGAGCAGAGGGTGCAGTGGTGCAGAGAAGGGAGCAGTAATATTGAAGGGTGTACATCCAGTAAGTGCACCGAAGTGCTGGAAGGCTAATTTGCTGCTGGGTACCTTTGGTCTCATATTGGACTTTACTGCAAAAAAAAGTACAGACTTATGAACTTTTAGCTTGTTTCATTTTGAACAAGGACAGAGTCTGTTTTTGGACATTGATATTTTGTTTATTTGCTTTATAGATTGATTTGTCACTTTAAGAAGGCTACTGAGTGCAACAATCTCTACCTCTTCAACTGCATTACTTCCTACTTAACTAGAACGCACGCGCATCAGCGAGTGTGCATCCAGTAAGTGCACCAGAAGTGCTGGAAGGATGCTTTGCTCTGCAGCGAGTTGCTTTCCATGTTGTCCATTTCTATTTATGTGTCAACTTGGTAGCCCTGGCCATGCTTTAATTATTGCATTAGTGAGTCATTTGATCTACTGCTTAGCAACATCGTTTGTGATTGGTGGACGTTGCACTGTTTCAAATGCCGAGTGATCTTTACACGTTAACAACAGGTATGCCCAGCTGCGTGTTACACGTGCTTCCCTTCTACTTCTATCTACTCCTGCTAAACTATCACCTGTTAATGCAAACAAAAGAAAAATGTCCAATTTGTCCACAACTACGGCCGCTAAGAAGATCGGGGTCAGAGAGATCAGACTTTTGTCAGTCACGCTCTGAGCCAAACCCGGCCGATTGCCAAAATGTCGTTGTACAGTCACCGCCTCTAGCGAATTCACATCCCACGTTGTTGTTACAATTAGAAGCACCTAATGCAAATGTATTGAATATTTCCATATCAGGTACACACATAATAACCAAAGCTTGCATTTCCTCCACACCACCATGCTTTGAGTTGCCTGTTGTAGATTTAACAAGCCAAATAAATCGATCAGGATCCTTGTCAAATGATACCTATGGTTGTTCCCCCCCCCCCAACATCTCCCCTGTGCCACCTGAGAGTATTGAAGCTAATGTGGAATGTGAGGGTGTGGAGGCGTTAGCGATCCCGTAGAATGGTTCATCTGCGAATATTAATTTATCTGTTGGTAGGCCTGCTTGCTTTTCTCCAATTGCTAATGTCCCTCATTGCAATAATGGCAGTGGCCGTCAGTCTGAGTATGTTCGAACATTCGCGTCATGATGCCTCCAACCCCTCATTGTCTTTCTCACGTCCTAACCCCACGTAGGTTACCTCTTCAACCTTGTCTACCTCGCGTATCTTCTTTGCCCTCCACTACTCAAGTGCCTTTAATAGAAATTACGTTAAATGCCATGAATTTGGCAATCTTGTCCCTCACTAAATTATTTTAGACCCTGGATGCCAAACTCTCTAATCAATCCAAGCAGATAGACAATACAGTCTTGTGGGTGAATAACTTTGATAAAAAAACTGGAGCCGCTGCCGGCCACCACATGACTCGTACAGATAATTTGTGTTATGAATATTCACGGTCGCGTGAATCTTCTTAAGTGAGTAAATCTAGTGTGCCTTCTATATTGCCCACATTAAGTGGGTTGCCTACATTCACTTCAATAATACAACCTCAAATACAATGTAACCTTAATTATGAGTCACCCACGCATTCACCTATAGCTATCTCTACTGACAAACCAGTAATAAAACCCTTAAAGATTTCAGAAGCTGTAAATGTGTCAGTACCCAAGCGTACTGTTCTATTTAACAGATTCCAACCAATTTCTAAAATTGATTCTCAGGAAGTTTTGTCCAAACTGAAAAAGACCAAGACCAAAAGAACTTGCCTTCACGTCCAAAAGCGAGTGTCAAACAGTTCACTAGAGACCTGCAACCTGTAATTGTATCCTCTGCTCATTCGAGCAATAATGTACTGCACAAATATAAACAGCTTGCTGGTAAAAGGAGCAAGCTTGCGCCCACTGATGCGACAGGTCCTCCATGCCTTTCTCCTCTGAATGATTTAATAGCAGATTTGGGCAATGGTGAGGGGAAGAAGTGTCCAGTCTAACATGCTCGCTACTTCTAAGCAAAACATTGTTTAAAAAAAATGAGAGTGCTGATTCAGGTAAGAACAATGGTCTCACTTTGAGCAATGATGTGCTTTCACAAATAAGAGCTGAGATCCAAAAGTCCTTAGAAGACTTTCTTAATTTGAAGCAATTATGTGTTCAATCGACTGCTCCTAGGCTTACCACCATTTGTAAGGGTGATAATGAGATCTGTGTCCCTGACAACACGTCCACCTCTGCTAAATATAACGATGCTGTAATCAGAGTGAAGTCTGTCAGCACACAAAATGAATTTACGCCTGTCCAAGATGGCCCGCCTGGGGGTCAGTATGATAATACACGGTCCAAGGTAGCACATCAATTTCATTGTTTTATACTAAAATGTCGACCAGCACCTTATCCCTCATACGATTTGAGTCGAACTAGCGTATTAGCTATTTTTGAGGAAATAAATGGCTTGCAGGATGTTACATCTGTGGTCATTAACCAAGTAGAATTTTTAAACGATGGTCTGTCTGTAGCGAGACTGTGGTGAACTTCGAATGTGGTGAGAAACGTGATCTGGCAAGCTAGAATGGAGTTGTACTCATTAGGATTCGTACTTGCACAATTGAAAGGTGATCAAGATAATACACAACAGCAAATGTAAAGGATTGAATTACTTATTAGGCACTCAAAAACCTACAACACCATGGAAAATCCACATCAAACACGCTATGAAAGACAAACAACTCTTCACAATAATAGAATATCAACGTTGTAGCTTCCTGAATCAAAGAAGTTGAAAACTGTATCTCTTGCGAGTTGGAAAACCTGTGGGTCGTCCCATTTATTTGGATCAAGTGCTAAGGTTATTTCCTCCTTTGACATTATAGCAATGCAAGAGAAGTGGCTGACTCAACAAACGGTGTGGAATAAACAAAGCGTTCTACTTCATCCAGCCAAATCAGCCCTACAGGTTGTCCCTCTTTGGGGTTAATGATAGCTGTGGACACTAATAAAGGCTATGCCATTTATCTGTGGGTTACTCCTAACCTTTGGCTACAGATGGTTAGATTTACATAATCATGGAGGCGTGATTGCCATAATCAATATATATTGAAACCCAATGGATAAATCGGATTTAAAAAATGTTGACGACTTAGAAGAGCTATTAAACATATCAGCACAAATGCCAGAAATCACCAATACTATTTTAGCTGGTGATTTAAACTTACAGTGCCTCCTGCCAAATATAACAAAAAAACTATTCCACTTGCCTAAAATGGTTGTCACTTATGAAGGAACGTCAACTATTAATGCTTAATGGTTCACTTGTTGCTGACATAACCCTGAAGAGTACTTGGGGCGCAGAATCAAAAGCAAATCCACTATTGATATTTTCGCAAATAAGTCAACCTTTAACAAAACTATAAGATTTGAGGTGATCAACCAGGCTCACAGCGATCATGAGCTGTTATCGCTACAACGGTCATGTGAGACGGCAACATAGAAATCTTTGTATGGTCGATATCAACCAATCCTGACCATTAACAACTCTAGGACTCGTTTTCATTGGAATTAACAATCTTTGTCACAATTTAATAGTAACATCATGCACAGGTCTTTTCGAGATGGGTGCCAGGTGAGTCGTATACATCAATTCTGCAATTATACCAGACTCACCAACCTAGACATGTATTTGACCCTCTCATTCAAGAAAGGAAAGCTATCTTTCGTTAAAAAAAAAATTGTCTCTACACCTCCCTGTTCTTGAAAGATTTAAAATTATTAAATCATTTAAATGTAAATATAATAATTTGCTACGAGCGCACAAAGCGCAAGTATTGCAGTGTGATGGCGAAGCGATGTTAAATGCAATACAAGCCAAAAATACATCTCACATTTGGTCTTTCCTTAACATTGCCACGCAGCTTAATAAATTACCAGTACAAATTAATGGGGTTCGTGACTGATTATGTTGCATAGTACTGCAAGATGTACGAACAGCCTGTTATTTCTGCACCCCTTAATGACATCAGCCACACGCGGTAGGAAGAATTACATATTTCTGAGGAGGATGTTCGATATTTCATTGAGAAATCAAACAGTTCTAGAGCTCCTGGTCCAGATGGGCTGAGTAACTGGATGTTTAAGCAATCTCCCCATTTGTGGGCTAAAATACTTTAAAACATCTTCCAGGGGATATTGAACTCGAATACCATCCCGTGTCCCTGGACGCGTTCTGTTATAGTACCCATCTTCAAGAAGGGTGATCGGTCCTGCCCTTCAAATTACAGACCGATCGCCCTTCTTGATGCTCCGGGTAAAAAATGTTCCTGCTTTGTGTTAAGAGATTTCAACAAATGGGTCATCCAGCAATGCAAGCAAGATTCCCATCAGACCGGTTTTATATCAGGAATGGATACCACTATTAATTTGTTAACCATCACATCCATCATTTCTCACTTTGTGCCCTTGAAACAGAACTTATAGTTTGTGTTTGTTGATTTGCGTGCAGCTTTCGATTCGGTATCCAGGGAATTGCTAATCGAAAAATTTCTTTGCGCTGCTTGTCCAACGGATATTGTGGCTTTGATTAAAGCACTTCATACAAACACTAGAATACAGGTTAGATTAAATATACAAGGGACCTCATCTCACATTGAAACGAGTAGAGGTCTTAAGCAGGGATGCATTGTCGCTTCTGCCCTTTTAAATTTTTTGATCTCTGATATTCAGGAATCTTTTGTTGATTTAACATCAGATGCCCCCAAATTAGCTGCTCACGCCATTCCTGCACTACTATATGCAGACGATTTAGTTTTGATTTAAAAAACGCCAAAAAGTCTACAACAGCTTTTAGATGCCTTGGCGGCGTATGTTCAGGATAACTGGTTTACCATCAACCTGGACAAAACTAACGTTATGATCTCCAGTAGTTTTTAAAAACAAAGTTAAGAAAAATGTACATGGACCATACATGATAAAGAACTGGAGCGCGTCCATCAGTACCTATACTTGGGAGCTCCAATTGCTAATCAGCATGATGATAAAGTCCACCTGGCAACCTTGGAAGGGAAATATGGCTTGTTCATATCTCAAGCCAGGATCATTCAATATAGATATGGAAATTTTTCATTGACACCTGCACTCACGTTCTACCTACAAAAAGTAACACCCATCCTATTGTATGGCGCGGAGACCAAGAATATTATTTCTGAAATGGTATGGACTAAACTGGAAGCTACATTTTGGCGGCGAGTACTCCCATTGCATAACTGTGTTCCAATTGACTGGATAAGAAACAAGCTGGGCCTCATCTCCTTGTATGCAAGATATCTGTGGCAAACGATTGCATACTTAGGAAGTGCATTATGGCGATAGATTTTGCTATGCTTATAGGCATGCTCTCTAGACATGTTTTTCATCTGAAGATGTGCTCATGCGAAAATGGAGACTCTTGGTAGTTCAATCCCTAGCATATGCTGATGTTACACTCAACGACTTATTTCAAAATCCTGTGAGGGTGAAAACCAAACTATTTCATTGGGATTGGATTAAAAACCAAGAGAAATGTATGCGCTACCGTGATTTTAGGGATAATCCCTTTCATCACAAGAAGTACAGTGCTCCAGAACCGTACCTGAAAAAATCACCTTCATTGTCGCAGAGCAGATTTCAATCGTCTAAGGTTTAACCTATGGAAAACTAAGGACATTCAGGCTAAATAGAAACTTATATTGCCAACAGACAATGTTTGTCGGTTCTGCAAAGCACCTAACCAGCATGAAACCCTACGACATTTACTAGTTGATTGTTGCGCCTTAAGATTTTTATGCATACTATACTTAAAAACATCTGAGTGAGAATATAGTGTATTGTCTGTTGACTTGTTATGGCAATTGATATTTTGTGGTAATATATCATTGCTGAGATTTGGGGCTGTTTCCAAAATTAAAGGAATTACATACAGATAGTTGAATGTAAACTGAATAAGTGTTCACAAATATGAAGCTTGAAAGTTACTGCATTTTAATTTAAACAAGTTGTGGAATTACGCATGGAGAATGTTAGGTCAAATAGTTATTGAACTTTGGTAAATTAGTAATTTTCGAAGTCATCTTTTATGGATTTATGTGACATGTAACCCTTTCTCTTTTTCCTTTTAATTATTTTTGATTATTTAAAAATAAATGGTCACATTATTTATTATTCAGTGTAAGTTTGGACGAAGATGTAATTGAACACTTTAATGTATTAGTAAATTTCATCTTTCTCTTACTTTTAAATACATTTTACTTTTTTCTGCCTCTTAATTCTTATGTTATAAATATTATGTCATAAATATTGTAAAGTTGATGCAAATCAGCTTAATCAATAAAAAAAAAAATGATTTATATAGAAGGGTGGAGGCAGCCGTAGAAGGATAGAGAGATAGAGGGGGAGATGAGGAAGACGCAGGAAAAAAACTTGTAGAGTGGGATAGAGTAGAGAGCTTGGCAGAGGAACATTAATGCGTGAAAGGAAGGAGACCAAGTCAGGCAGAATGTCTCAAAGGCACAAACCCTGATTCCACTGGTAGATACTAACAAACTGGTAGCATAAGACTAGCTTAGAAAATCCCAGAGGGAGGGTTTATAGATAAGGCGATTGTCTTTAGGTTCTCCCAAACAGCTAGCCTAATGATTAGACAGTAGGCATCAACATTCACTAGATACTAACCCAGCATTGGGGATGCCTGGGTTCGGGTGAAAAAAGTGAATTCCAGAGAAGCGAGAGAAGGAAGGCCCTAGTGCTGTGCTGAATCACTTAATATACATCCTTGACCTATCTCTGGGAGTTGGAGTATTCTTTGAGCCATCAGTGACACTAGATATATACTGCTGCTTTGGAGCATGCTTCTTGCTACTACATCGGTTAGCTGATTTCTCAAGTCACTGCACTCTATTGTCATGTTTCATTACATTGTTGTGGTGAGATTTGGCCCATGTATCAGGGGCAATTGAACAGCCCTAAGAGTATTGTTCATATGGCTGGCTCTTCCTGGTTTTGAAAGAATCTTCTCAAACGATGGCGGGGGGGGCGGGTGATAGTTTGGGTTAAGGTTATGAAAGTAGCTTGGATCTGTCGATATACAAGTTAAAACAGACAAAAGTATCCCTAGAAGCTACAGAGGTTTCAGTTGGATTATAAAACTTTTGCAACTCATTTTAGTTAGCGTCATACAGCCGACAAACACATTCCGATTCCAGACATACATGGACTCAATTATCTAGTCAAAAGAATTAAAATGATTGAAATGATTGCAAGGTATGAGATAATCAGTCATGCTTGGAGAAACACATCAGTGACAGTAAGATGAAAAAGTAGGGTGCAACTCAGAGGGATCCCCGCAGCAATTGGTTACCTCTCGTAGTGAAAAGAAAGGCAGGCAGCTTTTTTTGCAAAAGGAATTACCTCTGTAAAATCTGTCATTTTCCTGAATTATAAAAGTATATTTATCCTATTTTGGGCCACCATTTGGCCATCTAATGACTCCTTTCAATAAAGGCCTCCAATGAAAAACAGGATGTATGTCATGGACCAAATTCCTCCCTAGAACTGTAGCGTTTAATATAGGTGAGATGAGAATTGCATTCAACAATAACATGATTCCGTTGATTGATGCATCTCTTCCTCCTACCACCTCTGATTTTAGGAATGCAGTAGCTTCAGCCAGACGTCTACTCAAGCTTGGACTGGTTGAGATATGGTGATCAAAGCACCCAGGATGGGTTTTCACATATTTACATTACATCCATGGGGGTTCACCCAAATTGAGTTATTATTGGTCTCTTCTTCCCCAATTCCTTATTCATCCAATGCTAAAATCTGACCTGCAATTTCCTTAATCATTCATTATTGACCACGTTTTTAAATGTTTACACAGAGGTCCCACATAACACTCCTTTGAGGCTTAGGGATACTGTCCATCACAACCCTGTACTGTGCAATGAGACTGCCCAGCTCATTACTAACAATATGAAAGACAATACCACTCCAAAGGTCGAGAAGGCTCAACTATGGGACCAAATGAAGGCTTAGCTACAGGGACAAATCATAAGCCCTGTTGCATTGTATATCATATTACAAGAGCCCTTTAAAATTAAACAGGATATAGAGGTCCACAATAAAGAAGCACATAAAGGGAAGGGCTTTCAGGGGGCTTTAATGAACTTAAGGGTTGCTAGGGTTAAATTAGAAGCTCACTTGACAGACTGGTCCGCCCAATATATTTAAAGAACCAAATAGTACAATAACACTCTCGGTAGCAAGGCCAACTGCATACATTGCTAGCCTATACATTGCATCTGGAAAAATGTAGGAAGAAAGTCATTTGCTTAACTGAAAAAGTGTGGACACACGAACATGGGGAAGACAAGAAGGTGGACATTCTCACCAACTATTAACTCACTTATGACATGCGAAACTTTATATGTACATCCCCAACAGGCTTAGAATAGGTTTGTGTCCCTCACTCCGCTATTAGTCAAGGTTTGTCAACATTTGGAGGGCCCTGTATTGGAAAAGGCGGCAGACCATGTGAAATGATCTCTATGGAGTAATAAAGCTCTGAGCCCTGCTCCCTTACAAAACATTTAAATCACAACTATTTGTCCCGAGACCTCCATATTCAACTCTGTCCTTTCCTCAGAATTGGTAACCCTTACCATGACTTAAGCACCCACTACTTTATTGTTGAAACCTGAGAAAAATACGACAGAATGTGTTTTCTACTGGCCAATTAGAGTGCCGAATGTAGAAGGCAAAACGAACCGCAAGATTCTTGAAGAACAACTGATAATGGCCCATCTTAACAATGTTGGGTCTGATCAGAGGAGATGTATTTGAGATATAAATGCTCTGAATATATTTAACAGGTCCTTCATTTGGTGGAAATAGGAGGAAAATCTGAAATCTATGGTAATATTAGCCTTGGATGCTAACAAGGCCGGTGAGCTAGTTGACAGGCCTCCAACTTCGATCTGAAACTTACCACACCTATCATTGCTAACTTTCAGAGCTGAGCCACCAGAATGTGTCTGAATATGAACTTAATCAAACCCAATGCTACTTGCAGAGGAACATGTATGGGCTTCTGCCTGTCCCCTAAGCTGTCCACTTTTTTGATGTAGCATCTTGCTCAGAGGATCGGGGGAAATCAGGGGTGTGAGGATGATGTTTTAGTGAGTATGACTGTTAGTATCTCTCATCAACACAAGTTCATTTTGGATTACATAATCCATAAAACTTTAAAATAAAAAAATGCACAATACATGTACCTTAAATGTACATACTTAATTTAATTTTTAATTTGTTACATTCTTATAAAAGTTCCCCAAAACAATCTCTACATCAATGCAAGTACAGTATTTTAAAACAAGTGAATTACCATCATGTCATCAAATATTACGAATTTCAATTTACATCAGAATCAACCCCCCCACCCGATCTTCCAACATTGTACATCTTCGTTGCGAAGTTCCATTTTTAATAACTGACAAGAACGAAAGCCACCTTAACTTATGCTATTGACAGTAACATAAAAGCTGTTCTCCGCTTCTTCAAACCAATTTTCCTTAAAATTCCTACAAAACGTTCCCCAATAGCTTGATATAAGGAATAAAATAGTATGAAAGGAGACAATGTTTCCCTCTCACAACAAAGATTACATGCATCAGCTTCTGTCTGGTTTTTTTATCCTGTTACAGGTATGGTCGTAAGAGGGGGAAAATGTAACCGTAACTTAGTTAGAAGCACCCTGTGGTAATAATTAGAAACCACAGAGAAATACCCCATCCCGTTCAGATGAAGAGAACAGATAGTGTGAGAAACCCAACAGTATTCTCCAGCCTAGTCCATTGGGATCTTCCATTCAGGTGGCCAGGGAAGGGCCATTACTTTTGGATCCCGACCCTGGGTGGACAAGCAAGGGAGGATCAACCGAGTGGAGTGTCACGAGGGATTGGGAGGAGAATACCCAAGCGTGAGACATGGTATTCCCCCATTCCCAATAATACCCCAACCCACACTGCCTCAGCCTTCATGGGGTATTTTCAATCACAACCCATCTCTCCCTCCCCATTTCCAATAAATACTGAGATAAGGAAGTTGCAACTAAGATCAGTGAGGATTACTCATAGGAAAAGCATTAGGAAGCAAGACAGGGCTTACTACTATAACCTACCACTAGGCTGTCCTACTAATGGAGTCAGGCACTTTATTCCCAACTGTGCACACCTAACTCCACTTAACTCTTCCATACACTTTAAAAGGTGGGAGTTCTACCAGAAGCAGTGAGCGAGCTGGGGCTGCCGTCTGGACCAGAGAAACCAATGAGCAGAGAGGGGCAGGAGCTGAAGGCTGGAGGACGACGGCATGCGGATACGCTAGCCCGGTGTCTGAGGGGGTACTGGGTGGCGAGGGAGCTGTGCTGCCAAAGAGCCGGAGTGAGGCTGCCTGCATCCTGCTGGCGGTGTTCAGTGGAGTGCTCGTTCTGTTGGGACCTGTGCCAGCTCCAAGGGTGTCTGAGCGGCAGGTGGTGAGACCCTGACCTCAACCCTGCGGACCCTGGAGGGACCGCCCATCATCAAGTTTCGTGAAAGTTAATGAGAGAGAAACTCAGCAGCTTGCATTTGACTGCAGCGGAGTGAGAGGAAGGCACCAAAGTAAAAAGGCACAGAGTGAAAGGCAAGTGACAGATTATGAAAACACATAAAGCAAGAAAGCAAGCAGAAAGAGTGTAAAGCGGCACGAAAGAAAGCCAAAAGCAAAGGATAGAAAACAAGCGGAAAGTCAGAAAGAAAGCTTGAAGGAAAATGCACTAGGGGCGCTGAAATAAGAGGAAAGTGAACTGTAAGAAATAAGAGAAAGAAGGGAGTGAGTGACCCAGAACAGGAAAGAGGGTGCGAATGACCCAACAGATTTAAAAATGGAAAGTAAAAGCGAGAGGAAGGGAAAAAAGGGTACCAGCGACCCATAGGTGAAAACAAAAAAGTGTGAGCAGCAGGAGAAAGTGACAAGAAGGTGCAAGAGTGCACAACCAAAGGAACAGAGCACCAGGGGCACGATAAAGGCAAGAGAAAGGTGCAAGAGGCACAACAAGATAAAAAGAGGGTGAAAGTATGCACAATAGAAAAGAAGGCGTGCAGGAGGCACAATGAAGTGGAAAAGAACAGAGTGAAAGAGGCACAGAAGAGAAAAGGTGCCATAAGAAAGGTACATCGAGCAAGGAGAGGGGTTGCAGGTCAGAGTGGTCGCGCTTGGGAGGAGCAAAGAGCCCAGCATTTTCCAAAGTCTCTGATAGTACCCCATGTAAGAACTGTACAGTGAAAGGTACATCCTGACCAGAGGAACTTTGTTAAAAGACGGAAGGGGCCTAAGCTTGGAGAAGGGAACCCCGAGAAGTCTAACAAGAGTTGTGCAAGAAACATTGTTGACTGTGTAAAGCGAGACCTACACTTGGGGAAGGGAACCCTGAGAAGCCTGACCGGAACTGTGTATTATTTTCATTTGGAACTGGAAGAGTCCAGGCTTGGGGAAGGGAACCCCAAGAGACCCAAGGATATGGTGAACTTTGTAGATTTGCTGCAAGAGCCCTGAGTGGAAGAGTCCAAGGTCTCCCCTTTTGAATTGAACTATCTTGCACTGGAAGAACTACACCCATTGGTAAGACTAACTGAAACCAGCTGTGATGTACATCTCTTCTTTGATCCACTATTTTTCCTTTTTTAACAACTTCCTAACAGATTTTTTGTAAAGAGTGAGGTCAAGCATAGGTTTAGACACAGACAGATTATTGTTTTGAACTTTCAGACATCGACGGCCCTTAGAAACATAAGTTAAGGGAACCATCTCTTTAGTGTTAGGGCCAGTTAGGTATTACACCAGCCCAAGAACCTTAGTAAATAAAGGTTTTGAAACTAAAATCTGTGAGTCTGTGTCTCTCTTGATACCATGTATGTCTCAATAGATAAACTAATTGGGTTTTCTGGTTATTTACTTCCCTTTTTTTGTTCCCAAAGGTTCAACAATTTCATTTTGCTCTGGGATTATACCAATACTCTGAGGTTTGTCAAAACAAGTTCACAAACCCACTTTATGCAATGATTTCTTAACATACACAACCCAGCCTATTTTATGATAACTTGCCATAGACACATTTCCTGATTAGCTTTTTTGTTAATTCCACATTCTAAGATGACCACAGCACTTGCCAAAATAAAATTGACCATTAGAATAGGATATCAGTAAGACAAGTAGATCCATTCTCCAAATATATAGCATAAACTGGTGCAGAAGAGAGGAAAGCTAAAAGGCGAGCATGGAAGAGGTTCTGAAACTTCAGTAACACATCTACATTGCAAAAGCCCATTATGTCACTTAAATATGCCCTGTGGGGAGGGAGGGTCTGGTGGAAGGGTGGGGCGGGGACATGTTTAGGGATCCAGGGGAGGGGGGGTTTGTTTCATTGAAAATGTCTTGTTCTCTTTATAAATGCTAATAAAACTAAGTTTTAAAAAGAATATATGCCCTGTGGCTGGTCAGAAAAAGGACACGGACAGTGATGACGTTTCTAATAAGGGTTTCATTAAATGAGAAGAAAAAAGGCCTATCTTTCCCTATTTCTATGTTGGTGTTCTCTGCCTATGTAAATAACGAAGATGCTTGTCAGTCATCAGGAAATGTAAAAATGAATATGTCTGCTGTCCAGAAACAAAGTCTAACTAACCCTACCACTATTCCAACAAACTAAGATCAGGAGAACTTCTCCCAATTGTCTCTTCTGCTTCAGAGTTCTTGCAAATAGGATATTCTTAAATATTCTTTTGTCAAGCTCTGTATGAGTTCTTGTCATTCTTTCACCAAGTCTTCCAGCGTTTCCTTCTCTTTAGGGGTATTAGAGAGTTGCCCTTCGGGTTGAGACCCGGTAATAGAACCTTGCGGTCCCTCAGCAGAGTCACCAGTAGGATCTCATGACCCCTTGGCCTGGAGGCGAGTAGCTGAAGCAGCCTCGGTATCTGTGCTGGTACTATGACCGGATAGATCGCTCTCGCTCGTGCGCTTCCTGGGGAAGGAGTCTCCTTTGCAGGGTGCAGAGGAGAACAGTGCACCTACCTTGGGCCTGGTCTTCTGCTTGACGAACGCATTAAGGTCCTCTGGAGAGGACTTCCCGAAGAGCTCCCTACACCTGGCTAATCTTCGGGAAAGAGCGCATGGAATTACTAAGCCGAGGCCTAACCCAGGAGCGCTGGTCAAAGCGGTACGTTTCAGTTGACGCGGAAAAGAGGACGTAGGAGTGGCACCGGTGGGCGGAGTCAGGGGAGCACATGCTCCAAGGACCGCGTCCATGCGCGCATCTAAACTTAAAAGGGAAGATGATTTTTCTGGAGAAAAAGGTTCTGTCAACTGTCCCTAGCGAGGGACGCCCCATACAGTATGGAGGAAAGGCAACAGGACGTATGAGTAACCTCACCTACTACGCACAAATACATCAACTCTCCACGAGCAATGACCATTCAGTACATCCACACAGAAACCTCTGCAACATCCAAGCTACACCAAGCTACACTCCACTCTACCCAATGTATCCAGTACGCACCATAACCCAAACTCCCAAACATGTACACAGTTTGGAAACACAACAAGAGACCTGCGAGAGTAGTGGGGATCAGGCACTACATTGCAATCAGTCAGAATAGTGTGCAATATTCTCCTAAAATTGTGTTAAATAAAAACATTTCCTGTACATGTCGTACAGTGTACACCCTAATAAGTAACTACTTTATATGATGAATCAGTGATGATTCCTCCCAGAAACCTAGTCTGGGAACCTCATCATGTGGCCAGGGAACGGCAGACTCTTCCTGATTCTGACTCTGGAGGTGGTGTACTGTGGGAGGATCACATGGGGGGTGGAAACAGACCATGACCACTGGGAAACCCAGGGGCGCTGTGGCGCTGAGCATGGAGTAGTCATCCCACGTCGCTCTGCCCTGAAATCATGCTGGAAGTCTGCTAAACAGCAGATATAACGGACCCCAGATACTCATTTCAGCACCATCACTGTGGGAAGAAGAGGGGGACAACTGGTGGAAGTTTGCAGTGGCTGGGATATCAAGAAGGAGCAGAAATCTGCAAGGGTGAGCAGACAAGGCCGCACACGCGGCATGCTGGGAAAGGCGGCTGACTAGCACTGGTGCGGGTGGAGCAGAGCAGAGAGAGACTGCCAGCGGCTTGGGCAGACTCTGGTGCGGAGGTACCGAGGGCAGAGACCAGCACCTGTAGGTGCTGCAGAGTGCCGCAGACTTACTCATAACCCTGCCGGGGTCGAGACTGAGTTCAGCACACTTGGCGCAGGCCGGGAAAACTCTTGCTCCCCCCACCCCCTGAGCGCTGCTCTTCCATGCGGAGAAGCGGCAGCGCAGCAACCCAAGGAGCCTGAGCAGCGGGACTGGAGGAGGCGGCGCCCCACCAGTCAGCCTGACAAAGGATAATGGCTGGTATGTGCAATCTGGATAGGTAGCGAGCGGCTAAGAGACCCAGACAGTGAGAGAGGGAGCGGGCGGAGCACCAGGGGAGTGTTCAGCTCCACAACAGGTGTCCCGGGGCTGCAGTAAGGAGGACAGCCTTGGTACCAACAAAGCAATCACAGCGCCCCTGGCCTGAGAGGGCCCACTAAATACACCAGGGAGCCAGCAAAAGGCAGCAGCTCCTAGGGACAGTGGAAGGCAGCCACAGAGACAAGGCATAGCGGTGGAACTGACAAATGCCACCCCAGGTGGCCGTGGGGAGAGGAAGCCTGGATTTACGGCGGGAATGCCACTGCCAAGCAGTGGCCCAAGGTAGAGGGCCCCCACCACCAAAGCCAGAAGGGGGAAGAGCTGGACGGGAGTGTGCAGGGGCCCCCTCTCACCTCTTGCTCCTATAATCTGTAAAGGGTGCCTTACGTAGCTCGCAGGAACCGTTGTTGAGTGGAGACGGGCCAGAGAAGTTACAGGGTGTGTCCCAAGCCACTGTCCCAAGCCACTGAAGCACAACACCACAACAGCAAACAATGGGTTGAGAAGAACCCAGAGAGATGACAAAGGACAAATTACATATGTCAAGCAGTGAAACCAGGATGGAAGCATACACCTCCGGGGGTGCATCAGGGGTGGACTGCGCAGAGACCCCAGGAAAGGAATGATATATGATGTTATTTATAACACGTTTAATACCCAGAGGTTTCTAAGTGCGACCCCGGGGATCGCACCTATGGTGCTCTGTGCTGTCTTGCTTTCAATGCGAGCACGCTGCCCCTGAGCTATCCTCCCGAGACAAGGTAACTAGCGCAACACAGGACATCTTGAAAGCGATACAAGAGGCGAGCATGCAGCTGGAACACGGTATAGATGCAGTGGGGCTAGATGTGGGGCTCATAAACAGGACTAGCAAAACAGGTCTACCAGAGTATAGGAGGCCGAGGACTGCATCTCGGTGGTTGAGGACACACACCACAGCAGCAGGACACCCAAGCTATGCCGAAGAGGATGGCGATCTTGGAAAACCGAATGAAAGAACTGGAGGGGCGATCCGTTGGAATAATATACGCCTGAGTGGCCTGCCGCAGAGGGTCCCTCCATGGAGTTGTTCCTTGAAATGTGGATCCAGGAGTGGATGGGGCCTCGGGGACTACCACAGGTTTTCTCCATTGAACACGCCCACCGGGTCCCGCGGAGGGACCCTCCCGGGTGCCCCGTCCAGTCAGGTGATCGCAAAACTATGGAATTACCACAACAGGGACGCCATCCTCCAGGTGTCACACAAAAAAAGGCTTCTAAGCTACAACGGAGCATTGGTTGCGGCGAAACCAGATTTTACCAAAGCTGTTCAAAAAGTGAGACAATGCTTTGATGCAGTGCAGAGAAACCTCAGAGAAAGGGGAGTCAAATACACAATGTTTTACTAAGTTTGAGACAGGCATGGTATCAAGAGAAACACAGACTCAAAGATGTTAGTTTCAAAAGTTTTATTTATTAAGGTTCTTGAGTTAGTGTAATGCCTAGCTGGCCCAAACTCTAAAGGGATGTTTCCCTTAACTGATGTTTCTAAGGGCCGTCAATGTCTAAGAGTCCAAAACAATAGTCTATCTAAACCTATGCTTGCCCTCACTCTTTACAAAATTGTGAAAAATACACATTAATACACAGAAATAGGAAAACAAGGTTGGTTTCAGGTGACTCACCAGGTGCGAGGTTGTCAGCATCACAAAAAAGAGTTGAATCATCAAAGGGCAGTTCATCAGACTTTCTCCATAGTTCTTGTTGCAGTCTTACACTTTCACATTTCTTAAATTCCTTGGGATTCCCTTCCCAAAGCTTTAGCTCTTTCAAGTTCCAGAACACAATCAAAAGAAATATACCCAGTTACTTTCCAAGCTAGTCTGGGTTACCTTCCAGCAACCTTTAACTCCTTTAGCATCAAAACTAATATGTACTCCACTTCCCTTGAACTCAAATACACGTTCAGCTGTCACAAAATAATAGGTATTCCAGTTTGTTAGGCCAGTCAGGGTTTCCCTTCCCCAAGCTCAGGGCCCTCTTGCCTTCAAACACAAGTTCAGTTTGTCAGGATGTACCTTTTCTTTTATAAACAGTTCTTTCATACACATTTCAAGTGTGGGGTACAATCAGAGACGTTCAAAACCACTAGGTTCTTTGCTCCTCCGAGGTGTGATCACTCTGATCTATATCTCCTCTCTTTGTTCCTTGCTCTTTCCTTTTAACCTTTTCCTGCTTGGCTTTTTTCCCCCCAAATACACCTATCAAGGAAACATGTGTCTGCTTTCTTAGACTTCCCTTGCAGAAAGCAGTATTTTGTCCGAAATGTTCACAACACCCTTTTGGCTCGGGGTTCCCTTGCCCAAGTCTCAGGTCCTGGGTGCAGCTGTAGCACTTACTCACTTTGCTCTCTAGTATTACCTTTGTTTTGGTTAGCTTGTTTTATTCTTCCGAGCTTCACTTGCCCTAGCCCTTCTCATCCACAAAACTACCAGTTCCAGAATACCTTGCTTCTTTCTGTTATGTGTTTCTCGTTTCAATATACTACAATTCCCATAACACCTTTCACCTTGGGAAGATAATTATAAGTTACTCAGTGTAGTGATTAACTTACTCCTAGTCCATAGTGCCCTTTCCTCTATACCGTGTGAGCGTCCCTCGCTAGGGACGGGAGACAGATCCTTTTTCAACAGAAAAATCATCTTCCCCTTTAAATTTAAATGTGTGCAGTGGCACGGCCCTCGGAGCATGCGCTCTCCTGACTCCGCCCACCAGCGCCACTCCTCAGTCCCCTTTGACGCATCGACAATATTAACATTGCCCAATTACAACAGTTTTATTAGGGGGGAGGATGGTGGGACATATGGAGGAAAGGGGACTATGGACTAGGAGTATGTTAGTCACTACGGTGAGTAACTTATAAATTACTCTTAAGTCCTGTCCCCTTTCCTCCAAACTTAATGTGTGATTACAACTGAATGTAGTCCCAGGGTGGAGAGTTGACCCTCTTAAGAAAACAAGTTCTTCAACACTGCAAAGAATGTAGGAAACACTATCTACTCATTCAGGTGAAAAGAGGAAACGACTTTAGGAAGAAATGGGGGGTGTGTTCTAAGCACCACTTTGTCCCTGTGAAATGTAGTATATGGCTTTGATGCCACCAGGGCCTGGAATTCACTGATTGGGCATGCCAAGGTCAGGCCCACTAGCAGGGCCGTTTTGATGGTAACTAGCTTGACGTCTGCGGGTGCCATGGGTTCAACCGCTTTATGCGCCAGAGCGCCCAGCACCATATTAAGGTCCCAGACCGGGTGTGGCCTTTTGATAGGTGGATACAATCTGATCAGACTCGCCAGGTGCCTCTTAACCACTGGGTGAGAAGAAGAGAAGACTTCCACGCCTGCATTCTTGTAGGCCTCAATGGCCATGAGAAATGTTCGGCATGTGTCTACCTGCACCCCTGAATGGGCGAGGTGCGCCAAGAAGGATAGAACGTCGTCCAACGAGCAAGTCAATGGATCAATTTCCTTTGATTCTGCCCAGTTACAGAACCTGGTCCACTTGCTTTTTAGTACTGTCTCCTGGTAGTGTAGCTCCTAGCCCCCTTGAATGATAGCCAGGTTTGCCTGGGACAGGTGGAGATGCTTCAAGGCAACATGTTCAGGAACCAAGCTGCAAGGGCTAACTTCTGCGGAGCGACTGAACCACTGTGCCCCCTTGCTGGGAGAGTAAGTGGGCTGGGACCACAGGAAGGTGTGGTGGGGCTGATCTGACAGGCTGAGAAGTCCCGAGAAGTAACGAGAACCAGGGTCTCGCTGGCCACCATGGCGCCATTAGGATGAGACGAAGGTTTCCGTGACTCCCTTACCCTGCAGATGACGCTGTGCACCAGGGCAGTGGGGGAAAGCGTACATGTGCATGTTATTCCACAGGATTTCCATTGCGTCGCCTAACAAATCCCTGCCTTGCCACAGGCATGAGGCGAACTGGGGGTATCTCCTGTTGGTACTGGCGGCAAAGAGGTCAACCAGTAGGTGACCCCACCTGATGAAGATCCCTGAAGGAACTCCTCGTTCAACTGCCATTCGGAGTTGTCTGAGCCCAGTCTGCTGAGCCTGTCCGCCTCTAGGTTGGGCTCACCAGGGAGGTGGATTGCCAACAAATGTATGCTGTCCGCCAGGGCCCACTTTCAAATGGCAATCAAGAGTCTGCAGAGGGGAGGAGACCTGGTGCCACAATGCTTGTTGATGTAATACATGTAGGTGGAGCTGTGTGTCTGAATGTGGATAGATTTGTCCGTGATCATGGGAGGAAGGCTTTTTAGCGCCAGCCAGATAGCTATCATCTCAAGCCAGTTGATGTGCTCGAGCTGCTCCTGCAGAGGCCATATTGCATGGAAACAGTGGCTGTCCAGGGTTGCCCCATCCCTCTAGGGATGAGTCGGTGGTAATGGTGACCTGAGGTGCAGGCTGCCAGATGGGCCTTCTTCTGAGCAGGTTGGTGTCTGTACCCCACCAGACTAGATCCTGGTGGAGGTGTTGCGGTATGCTGACTAGCTCCATCTGAGATCCCTTCTCCTGATTCCAGGAGGCGGAGAAGTGCAGCTGCAGCGGCTCGTATGTGGCAATGTGAGGAGACATGCTGCCATGACTCCCAACAGGTGTTGGTACCACCACGGCAAGGTCATTGCTCTGTTGAGAAAATACTGAGAGGACTTCTTGATAGCTGTGATCTTGTCCGCTGAGGGGGAAGAACCTCTTGGTCCTTGAGTCCCATATAAGATCTGTGAAGGTCAGACTCTGCATGGCCAGTAACTGACATTTTGATTGATAGAAAATTCCAGATCGTATAGTGTGTCCAAGAGGGCGTAGGCCATGTTCTGTACTGCGTATGGAGACCTCGCCTTGACTAGCCAGTTGTCTAGGTATGGATAAATGTGGTGGCCCTGTACACGGAGTAGTCTTGTAAAGACCCTTGGGGGCCGAATTGAGTACAAACGGTAGAACCCTATATTGAAAATGAAAACCCATGATCCTGAAGCTCAGGAAGGACCGATGGGGAGCCCAGATCGGGACATGTAGGTAGGAATTCTTCAGATCCAGGGAGCACATCCATTCTCCCAGACACAAGGTCTCTGCAATGAGGGCTGGGGTTACCATCTTGAACTTTTGGAGGGGGAAGGGAAAGATTCAAGGAAGAAAGGTCCAACATAACTCTCAAGCCAGCTTGGTTCTTTTTGTGTATGGTTAAATTTGTGAATAGAAGCCCTTGCCCCGCTGTGAATCTGGGACTTCCTCCACTGCCTGGCTCGCTACAAGCGAGCGGATTTCCGCCAACAGAGTTGCTGTACTAATCTGTCAGAGGGGAGGAGGGAGGAATTGGAAGACTGTGGATACCACCGAGAGGATCCATGGGTCTGTGAACTTTGCCTGCCAGCAGTGTAAGTGAAGGGGCACGCCTGCTCCCCACCGGAGATACGTGAATACAGATGGACCTGTCAGAGCTTTTTTCCCTCTGAGGCTAGTGCGGAGGAGGGGGACTGGAAAAAGCCCTCGTTAGCCCCCTTTTGCTGTTTCCGTCTATGCTGGCTAGGGGATCTGTCCGATTGTCTGGACCATCTCTCATGGAAGTCCCTAAAGCCTCCAAAGGCACGACCTTTATCCAAGTGCTAGTGCATTTGGCTGTAGGTCTTGGGTATGGATTTAGGATAAAGATTTCGCTGTCTGGGAGCTATTCTTTTTCTTATCAAGTTGCTCAACCGTTGTCGAATGGAACTGGTTGCTCTACTCGAAAGGCAGGTCGAGTATGCGCTCCTGCACGTCAGGGGTGAATTTTGTCATCTTGAGCCAGGCCATCATTCTCATTTCTGTGGCAATGCAAATGGCTCGGCCTGATGTGTCAATGTGGGCCACAGTGGACTCCATTATATCCTGGGCCACGATTTTGGTCTCTGCCAACCCAGTCTTGAAGCGTGCTTGGCTGTGGGTGGGGAGCTCTGGAAGGAAGTCTGCAATCTCCCGCCACAGTTTCTAGTTGACAGCTGCCAACATGGCATCAGCGTTCCACTGGCGCAGGTGGAGAGTGGCGTTTGAGTAAATCTTCTTTCCAAACGCTTCCAGGAGTTTTTCCTCCTTGCATAGGAGTGCAGACCCCGAAGCCACTGAGGAAGACTGGCTTGGAGTATAGTGATGCAGCCGCTATCACTGAGGAGTGCAGTTGGGGGTGCGCTGACAATAGGAGGGAAGCCCCTTCCGTTTGCCTGTACTTAGTGTTGAGACACTTGTTCGTAGGATGGGTAGAGTGTGGTTTGACCCAGCCTTTTTTGGCTAAGGCTTCAACATCCTTTTGAAGTGGAATTCCAGTTCTAGTAGTTCCACCTATGGCTGTAGGATGCCTACGTACTCAGGCAGCCCCGCCAGTGTCTCATGAAATGCTTTGGCTAACGATGGGGTGTCCGGGTCTTCCTCCTCGTCCGTGTCCACTGTCGTGTCCTGGGGTTCTGGGGGAGCTGGAGGTGTGCTGTGCACAGGCAGCTGTGGCATGTGGATTAATAGAGCTGGAAGCTGCTGAGGGGGCTATGCCGGAGCTGCCATGATTGGGACAGCCATGGGAGCCAGGGGCTGAGCTAAACCCAGGGGCGGTACCACAGTGGGTGTTTACAGATGTACAGGGGGAAGCATGTCCCCGATGACGTCCCTAAGGATGGTACCCATCGGGGGTGATCTCATGAGAGTGAAGAACTTCTCGAAGAAACTGTCTTCACAAGCAGGGGGTGTGCCTGATGGGATAGACATAGGGGTCGGGTCCTGAGGCTGCTGTGTCCTGGCCGCGCCCCGTCTTGCTAAATTGTGCAATGTGTACCTGCCCTACGAAGTGGAGGGATAGGATGTGGACCAGGTGAAAGGCATTGTCCAATCCCACCTGGAAGGGATCTACTTTGCCGGATCTCAGAAGGGAAAGGGTGCCGGGTGAGCCACCACATTATCTGGCCCACTGCCATTTTGTTTTGCTCCATACCACGTGCCTGCATCGTGGTACTTGCTGAGCTGGGTCCGGCCTCCACCGATATGCAGAGCGGCGGTGGTTGTGATCTTCCCTGCACATCAGGTCGAGGCCTGGTAGGCGGAGTGCCCTCAGCCATGGTACCAGTAGTGCTGCATGCAGGCGCCCCCTCAGACATGGGTCCAGTACTAGGGCGTAGCCACTCGAGTTGGGCCCCGGTAATAGAGCCTTGCGGCTCAGCGGTAGCACCGGTAGGATCTTGCGACCCCTCGGCCCATGGGCCGGTAGCTGGAGCAGCCTCGTTATTCCTGCTGGTTTTAGGACCTGAGAGGTCCCTCCTGCTTAAACACTTCTGTATATTTAACAACTTTAATTTTCCTCTGACCGCATTGCTCCTTTACTTTCTTTCACACGTGGCCAATCACTGAAATGCAAATGCATCTCTTTTCTTTGTTGAAGACTTTAGACGCCGTTCCGATTCTTTCACTTGGCACATGACCACTTCAACTCTTCAGGTACTTGTAAGATCTTTCACTCGCAATAGCTTTACAATTTAATGTTACATTCAACAATGGGTTTTTCTTGACTTTGCTTCACACGCGATTAATTTACAATACAAAGTTGCATTCAACCATGGGCATTTCACTCGCAGTTCCGTGCCAGCCGGGTTTCAGATTCTGAAACCCACCGGCTGGACTGCAGAAACCTCGAGCATGCTTTGCTGGATCTGACATGGCTTCCCAGTCTCCAAGGGGTTTTCTCCTATGCCCGAGAATCTCCCTTGAGGTAGCAGCTCCACGGAAGAACAAGCACACTTCACAGCGGAGGGGAGTGACAGACTTCTCCTTCTCCTGCCTTGTAGTTGCTGCAGGGAGTCTCTGCTTCCCAGTATGCCAGTCCATACCTTCTCTCCTGTAGAGTCTCTCGCTCTGCATATCATGGTAGCCTCCTGTGTCTTGCCTTCTCCTCACACCGCCCACAAGGGTTCCTCTACTGGACTCAACGCTTGCCTGATGTTCACTTAGCCAATTTGTGGGACTTACTTGGCCTCTAGCTTTACCGAGGTCAGCCCTTGAAGGGCCAGTGCGTTTCCTCACATGTTCAAGAGTTGTGGAACAGGGCTTCTCTTACAGTAGCCCATGAGACAGGCGGGGTATAGGGGAGTGCGATCTCGGAAAAAGGGGATACCATGTTTCGCCCTTGGATATCCCATTCCTAGTCCCAAGGGCCCCTGCCCAGGTAACCCTACCTCACCTGCCCACCCCCAGGGAAGGGATCCACAAGGGATAAGCCCTCCCCTGGCCACCTGAATAAAGGATCCTCTGAGACTACACAGTGGAATACCCTTTGGTTTTCCACATAAGCCACCATGCACGTCTGCGGCCTGCAAGGAACATGCTTCTTCAGCAAGCCCTCCAAAGCCTCGGACTGGCTGGAAAAGATTCTCTACCAACCAGATGACCGGCAAAGCACGAGCGGAGAAACCCAGAGCTGGGACCCCGGAAAGCACAGGACGTATGGATGATCGCTGAGGGACGACAAGAGGCAACCCAGCGGGAAGACTAGCATGCCCTTCTCACAAGTACTGTATGGTTGTGTGGTTCACTGGGTTCAGAGCCATAAGACATTGACAGACAGCGGCAATAGCATGGAAGTAGAGTCAGAGCGACCCAAGCGTGCAGCCCCCCCCACATCAGATAACATCTCCAGCGGTTGAGGAGAGGTTAAGTTCGTAGTTATTGGGGCGACAGATGCTTCTGATTTGAAGAAGTATGAGGTGGGGGTTTCAGAAGAAGGTGGTGGGTGGTTGGAGACGGTTGCAGGAGATGGGGAGGGAGTTTCAGGTTGAAAGCACAATGTGGAATGAGCGTGGCCAGGATTGTAAGGAAGGCATGGTATCAAACAGTAAGACAGACAAGTGATCACAGTTCAAAGGTGTTTATTGAACTTCAATTTGGTATAAAAATACTTATCTAATGTTAAATCTAAAGATGGGAGCAAGCTACGACCATCAAATAATAACGCAATCCTAGCTGAGTCTGTCAAAATAAAATGGGCCTATACTAATAAACCTATTGCCAATCCTTAATTCTAAATACAAATAAGAGTGGGAAACAATGTAATGCAAAAGAAGTGTTCAAGAAATGTTATGTCAGGATATTCAAGCCGTTGGCTCCCCTTCCCCACGTTTTCAACACAGGGCAGGGAGGCACACTGGAACCTAGCACACCCTTTGGCTTCTTTAACACGAGGATGCAGTTCAAAACTTCAAAATCAGGGCCTTCTGTACCAAAGTCTCTTTGCCATTCAAAGTCTCTCATTTCAGAGGGCCTAATGCAACACGACAAACATTAAAGTTCCTTCCCTCTTAGGATTTCACATATACAACTTCTCGGGTGATTTACTGTTCAACCAGAGTCCCCTTTTGCCGGACTCAGATCCACCTTGACACAAAACCTTAAATTGGTCTCCCGCCCTCCAGCTCGGACCAAATTTATCTACTTTTCCAAACCTTCTCTACTTCAAAAATCGAAGAATTTCCACTGTGCGCATGATTTTGATTGCCCTGTCACAGGACCAGGATTCACAATCTCGATATAACCTATTTCTCACTTTCTCTTTTGCCACTTCTCAGCTGGATATCTTACAGAGACTTTCGATTAAGCACCCACGTGGTGCCGGATCACTCGGTCAAAGGTATTATATCTTGCTTTTAAAGTTCAGTCACTCATCAGCAGTTGAACTTTACTTGCGTCTCTTATCACACGCTTTTTAACAAAGTTCATTCCAGCGCTCGCCATACAATGTTGCTGCTTGTAACTTTGGCTTCAATACAGACCGGTCTTGTATCGGTCTCCTCAACTCAACGGCTGTGTAGATTTCACAGGTGCTGCTTTGCTCTTGGAGCCGAGGCCGGTACCATGGCGGCTGGTGATTATACTCATCTTGATTATTGACGCAGCAGGGCCCCGGGTATCTCCAAAACACAATGCAGTATTCTTCAGCCTGGCTTCCTGGTCTTAGGCCTTCTTCTCTCGAGGTCTCTGGAAATAACGGTTCCTTGTCGAAAGGTCAGGAGAACTTCCCTCCTAGCGATCCCCCTTCTATTTTGCCATCTTTCCTCTCTCGTTCAGCTGCTGTCTCAAAAATGCTGTTTTCGTGTGTGCGCTCAGGGTGTGCTCTTGTGCTCTGCCTTTTATCCGTGTGGGGAAGCTTAATGGAAGTCAGATGTGTGTAATGGCCAGTAATTGCCTGACCTCGACCTGACTACTGTATTGGGACACGTCAGGTATACTGCTTGGGTGTAAATCTGTTTTCTCTCATAGCAGGCTGTCCGTGAGAAAGTGTTTGTGTTGTAAAAGCGGGGGGGGGAGAGTTCCTAAATATCGTTCCTGGTAGGATGGGGTAAAGGTGTTACAGGGAAGGGGATACCGCGCCTCACCATCCGGTCTCGCACTGCCACAAGATCCCTCACCCAGGTGATCCTCCCGCACTGGTCCACCCCCAGGAACTAAATCCAAAAGCGCTGGCTGTGTCCTGGCCACCTGGATGACAGATCCCGGGGACTAGTGGGTGAGGCACCTTCTGGTTTCTCACAGGATGGAATGTACTGATCAGCCCAGCAATCCTGAGGGGTTTGGGGGGGTTGTTACATGTTACATGGGCTGGGGGTGGAACATAGAATGCTCAGATGCCTGACTTGGAACGTCAACAGCATGCTTCATCAGCATGCTTCATAAAATTAAGAGAAGTCAGATGATGCGCCACATTAGAAATCAGAAAGCGGAAATAGTCCTGCTCCCTCCAGGACACCCCCTTGATGGGAACTGTATGCAAGTGTGTCAGAAGAGGGCAGTACAATGTGGTGGAACACGCAGGCTATCACAGGACGTCCCGGAGGGTGGCAATCCCGGTACACAAATCTGTGGCCCTGCAGGTAAACCAGTTGGTTAGGGATAGAAGGGGGCGGTATGTGGGAATCACAGGGGTCCTTTGGGGGGGCAGTACTCATTAGCACCTATGTGCCTCCATCACTGCAGGCAGACCTCATGGAATTGCAAACACTGCTAGCGACCCACGGGGCGGAACTCACACTTGTGGGGGGTGATTTCAACGACAACTTCGACAGGGGTATGGACCGATGGTCCAGGAGAGCCATGTGTCCCAGGGGTAAGAGGCGCACCAAACTTGCATCTTTCCTGGCAACGACCGGGTTACGGGATGTGTGGAGAGACCTCCAGCATGACCAGATATAATTTTCTTACCACTCTGGGGTCCATGACTTTGTACTACATGTTGGTGCCCTGTACGGCATTGGACAGGGTGGTGGAAGCACAATATCTGCGTAGGGGAGAGGGAATGGAGGTTGAACACATACCACTTGGGTAACAAAGCAATTAGGGAGGCCATTCGGGAAGGATCAGAGGAATACTTCAACTTGAACACAAGGACGGTGGAAAGTGGAGGCAAGTTATGGGAAGCGTATAAGGCGTTGATATGGGGCACAGCTACATGCGCAATGTGAGTATATGAATGGGAGAGACTGTTACGCTCACCTGGTCTGTGAGGAGGCGTTGGGGCACGGTTGCAGCCCTCCCTGAACTTGAATCACCCCCTTCAGGCCTCTCTCAGTAGAAAAGCTATGAGCGGTGGTACGTGGTGATACTGCTTCTGCGTGGAGATAACAGTGTGTGATTGCGCCAATCTGTGACCCTTCACCCCAAAGTATGGTTTCTGTGAGCATACGCCGGCCCATAAAGCTCACCTGTAAATTATGGAAGATAAGCTCTCCGTCCTGCTACTTCAGGCAGGGGCACGTCGAATGGGATCTAGTTCCTTCACTGATCCCTGATGAGGATTAGTCCATTCCAGCTGCGACTATGCTTCTCCTTACGATTGGTAAGTCTTTCTTGAGCTCTTGTGATGCTGTTCGTTCTGTTTAATGTCTTTATATGTTGCACCTATTTATGCCCGCAATAATGTCTCTCTTCTGTTTTCTTCCCTTAGATGGAAATGGGGCCTTAATGCAGCGGTGAGACGCGGCCGGATGGAAGATGGATGCCACCGCAATGTTCAACAGCAGGTAAGTGATGGTTTAAGGAAAGCGCAAAGTAGGGCGAAGCGCAACCTTAAATTGACTGTTTTTTCGATGTCTAACCTTGTCTTCTGTTTTCCTTGCAGGTGCTGCTGTCGACGATGGAGCATGTCGTGCTGCGGTGCCAAGATGAAGATTTCAGCGTTCCGGAAAGTGTAAAGATGAATACTTGGTTTGCCGAGGAGATGCACAGGTAAGAACAGCTTCCCCAGTTGGTAAGTATGCTGGCAGGAAGCAGGATGTCCAGGAAGCAGGATCTTCAAAGCTAAGTCTGACCTCAGGCGACGGTGAGCGTTATGCTGCTTGCAAGTGCAGAATAACGCGAAGAGTTTGTCTTGAGGATCGGCGCAGCTTACATAGCTGAGATCGTGGGCACGCCCATTAGGGCCGGCTTACAAGACACACCCTGCCACTCCTAGAGAGTGAGCGCCTGCGAAGGCAATCCATTTGCAGCCACACCCAAGAATACACTTGGGGCTGCTTAATGGATGGAATGTTCAAGGTTAATGCATCCCACTTAATGGATGGAATGTTCAAGGTCAATGCATCTGAAGTGCTATGGCCATAATAAAAGCTTGTTGGTGTTAAATGGATGTTCTTGTTTACTTTTGTTCATGAGCCTGGCGCCAAAGGCACCAGGACAGGGTCCACCCAGGTTTCCTGTGCATGCAACCCCTGCATGCCTGTGCCCCTGACTTCATGACCATGACAAAGACGTGCCAAACTACGAGAAAAATAGATGGAGGTGATAGAGGCACTGTTAGAAACCAAAATGGGCACTGGCCAAGACCGAGAGGGAATATACGGAGGTGGTGTAAGGAACTCATGATGGCAACAGTAAAGACAGACACAAGTGATCACAGTTCAAGGGTGTTTATTAAACTGAATAGATAGGCTTGACAAACACCTAATCTAAACCTAAATCTAAGATGGGAGCAAGCTTCGAATATCAAACAATAATAAGGCAGTCCTAGTGCCGTCTTGTCTAAAGGGAATATACTAAGAAAAACCTATTGCCAATCCTTGCGCTAAATACAAAAAGTGTGGGATAATGTTCAGAGGAATGAAGGAAGTGTTCACAAATAATAATCAGGATGCGGTAGTCAGGGTCTCCATTCCCCGCGGTTTAAGCACAGGGCGAGTTTGGATTCTGGAGCACAGCACACGCTCAAGCATTCCCAGCAAAAGCTAACAGTTCCACTCTCAGCAATCAGGGCCTTTGGTGGTAAAGTCTCTTTTCTACCAAAAGTCTCTTGCCTCCGAGGACCTGATGCGTTTCAAAATAATAAAAACAAAAGTTCCTTTCTGCTTGTATGATGAGCGATGCCTTTTCACCCCTGGGTCCCCCTGATCCGGGCTCAGCCCCTTCTCGAATGTTGGCTTCTCTCTGTCGGGTTCACTACTGCTTTCAACACAATTTTACCTGTGACATTCACAAATCTTAATGTCTTTTTAAACAGCTCACTGTGGACATCCCTCTGCCAGCTTCACTCTTGTCAACACACTGTCTACCGGGACTTTAGACTTCGCCCCGTGTTTATCAGCATCACTCCTTCGGGTTCAGTCTTGCCAACTTTGTCAATCGCACATTTTCTCAATCAGTTCTTACGATGCAGGATTCACTTCCCTTAGCTTCACACTCATGTATCGTGCAAAGACTTTTGACTGTACAGAGGATTTTAGTGTGCCCCTGTATGACAACGTTTACCCCTTTCTCGCCTTTCCAAAAGCTTTCTGTTAACGGTAGTTTCAACAATTGTGTAATTGGCCAGAGTTTCATGAGTGAGCACCCACCGGGTGCCTAACTCCTCTGTTGCTGGTTTCCCCCTTCTCGTATTAACAGTTCTTTATACTTTCACAGTTCAATTAGCCGTTTGCTACATAGTTTGGTTTCTTATCGGCTCAGAGACAGAGTAGGTACCACGTAGACAAGCGTCTCTCCCCGGCTTGGTTATCAGCAGAGGAGGGCCCCATGTACCGTTGACATCTGCTGCAACACACGCTGGCTATTTTTGGCGGTCTTACAATTCTTTCTGCAGAGGTTTCACAGGCCTTAGTCGGAAAGGGCAAGGTCGCTTCTCTCCTTGTCACCCCAGTTTGTGACATCTTTCTCCTCCTCATGATCTGCTGTACTGAGTTAGCTCTCTCGTCGTGCGGTCTGCCTTGCTCATACTGTGCTCTCGTGCTTCCCCTTTTATCCCTGTGGGGAAGGGAAAGGGGCGTCAAGTGTGTGCGGTTCTGGTCAATTCCCTGACTTTGCCTGACCCTTGGGTTGGGGCATGTCAGGTAAACTGCTCTGTTAGTTCGTCGTCCTTCATGATATGCGAAAGTGTTCGAGTTTGAAAGGGGGGGGTGTAGAGTGTTTGAGTATCCTACGTAGTAGGTTGGGGAAAATGAGTTATAAGAATGGGGATACCGCTCTCACCAGTCTGTGTCCCACTTCCACTCCCAGAGGACCCCGCCATCCAAGTGATCTTCCCTCACTGGTCCAACCCCAGGAACTGGATCCAATAGCGATGGCCTTATTCTGGCCAACTGGATGACAGATCCCTGGGGACTAGCAAGTGAGACACCTTCCGGTTTCCCACAGTGGCGACAGACTAAGCCTGGCAGGCTTATCTGGTCAAGTGGCCCAAGTGTACGACCTAGGGGACGTATGCTTGCATAGCTGGAGAGGAGGGAGGAAAGGGCAAAATGGGTTTGGGCCATAGCCGATGGGGAAGGGGGACCACATGGAAGGGGGGGGGGGGCATCGCCCAAGCTTTGGTAGACTATTACCAGAATCTGTGTGCAGAAATCCCAGGTCCCCCGACCTTGGAGATAGATAGGTACTTGGCCAACATAGCCCTGCCGTGCTTGGGGGAGCAGGAACACATTGGGGTTAGGGGTGGACATAACCAAAGAGGAGCTCCTGGGGGCCATCCTGTAGTTGGAAGCAGGGAAATCACTAGGCCCCACCTGGTTCCCGGCAGAACTCTGGATGTGCACCTGGGATAAAGTGGGATATTCCATGCTGGAAATACTGCGGGAAAGCTGGGAAAAGGGCCAGTTCCCGGAAGATCTCAGATTGGCCAACAAAGTAGTCATTCATAAAAAGGGTAAACACCCTCATGTGTAACTCATACCGACCAATCTCGTTATTAAATGTGGAAGCCAAAATCCAAGCTAAAGTCTTGGCCAATAGGTTTCTCCCATTGATAAGCAATCAAATACACACGGACCAGTGTGGTTTTGTGCCAGGCAGGGTTTACCAAATGAACCTGCGGAGGCTCCATAAAGTCATGGCTCTCTCTGACTCACTTGATGGTCCCCATGTGGTCCTGGCACTGGACTCCGAGAAAGCCTCCGACTCGGTCTGGTGGGCTTTTCTCTTGGGGTGATGGGCAAGATGGGGCTAGGGCCCCAAAACACAAGCTGAGTACGACTGTTATATGTGCAGCCAATGGCCCGGTCAACAGTCACAGGTCCCACTTGTTCCCTTTGCAGAGGGGTACCCGACAAGAGTACCCACTGGGGCCCCCGCTGTTTCTCATGGCAATAGAGTCTCTGCACAAATTATCAGAGCTGACCAATCTATCGGAGGGCGGGTTTGTAGGCCTGGTGGGCGGTGGGGGAGGCAGTAAGCTGGAAGGAACACAAAATCTCCTTATATGCGGATGACCTTCTAGTGTACCTGGGGGATCCAGCAAGATTGTGCCCAAGAACCAGTGCTCCAGATAGGATTTTGGAGTGGGAGTATTTTACTCCCAATATTTCAAATTAGACAGTAAATCCAATTTTAATACGGCAAAAATGATATTCCCCCTTCGCAAGAGAGTAAAAAGTGTGACAACTATCCAAATTGAACGTAAAATTAAAACTTTGTTCGGAAACATTAGTGACAAAACAGCTGTATTTCAAAGTGGTTCTAAATAATGTATTGCTCCTGTGGAAAACATTTTCCCCACATATTGTCCCCACACATTCATGATACTTGGGCACAAACTATGTCAAGGGCTACTACAGATGCCAGCTAGTTTCATCGGGCTATTCATGAATCAAGTCCCTCACTCTACCAGCATCACTTCTCTGCATCTTGAGCCTACTGTTGCTGCCTGGCACTACCTGCTGGACAGCCACTCCATGTGTGTACTCCATCTCTACTTCACTTTGCTACTCTATTTCTTCTGTCTCTCACTTTCTGACGCTCTGCTTCTCACACTCAAGTGTTGCAATGCCATGTTTTGCGGTCTGTTTCTGTCACTATGCCACTCCCATCCCTGCATTCTATTGTTGCTCTCTCCCTCCTATATCTCGCTGTATCGGTTGATATAACCCCTCTTTCTGTCTCATCTCATTACTCTGGCTATAGCTGTCCTATCAATTTCTCAGTTGTGGTTGCAACTCTTTTTGATTATCTTTCTTGCACTGTCTCTTATGCTATTGGCCTGCCCTTCTCTAGTCTTGCTTTTCTATTGCCATCTCTCCCCACATGCTGTGGATCTGTGTTATTTTACTGTCTCTAAATGTCTCTTTTCCACTGCTTCTATCCCTCACTCCTATTGTGTGTTTGTCCTATTATGAACTCCGTATCCCTTCTCACTTTCTATGTTGCCCCATCATGCAGCTCATTGCTCTCTCTTCCTGTTGCTGAAATTCGTGTTTTGGATTGTCTAGTATGTTCTCTGTCCCTTTGCCCCCTTCACCCGCCACACCTTTGTTCTCCTGTATTGCTTAGGTTCAGTGTTGCTCTTTCTCTCCTGTTTTTCGCTTTGTCTTTTAACATAGCACCAATAATTATCCAAAAAGGTGAAAAGGTTTTCTCTATTTATAAATCTAGTGCAGGAGGCCACCAGGGGGCGCAGGCAAGATGGTTGCCTGAACCTCAAGCTCCGTCCCCAGACCCAGGAGTTATGAGGTGATATTGTGCTATACAGGTCTTTGTTCACACATGAGGTGAACGAAAGGGTGTCTAAACCGGAGGACCACAGAAGGACGGTGAGCAGAGGCCTTCAGAGGTTCCCAGTGCCTCGGAAAACAGCTCAGTGTCGGCGGGAGCCCCCCACTGCCAGTGCCACGCTACGTGCTATGACTAAAAAGGAAACCGAACTGCCTGCCTGACCGCTCCGAGGAAGAAAGCAGTGGAGACCTGTGCTACTGCAGGGACGAGTCCTCGTGTTTCCACAAATGAGGGACCCCCGCACAACCATAAGATGATGAGGGCACCCTCCGCACTGGCAAGGTGCCCCCGCCAGGACCGATGCATGAGCACACCCACACCGCATGCGGCTGACAGTGCGAGCAGGAGATGGACCATCCGCCAGGCGGAGAGGCACCAGAGGTCAGGAGGCGGTGGGAAGCATATCCTCCCCACGCAGAGCTGGATTGCAGACCCACGGCCCCCGCAATGTGCACAGGGAGCCGGACTAAGACTGTAGGCTGTGGCTGCAGCTAGGGAAACAGGAATCCGGAAAAATGTGTCCAGAGAACACAACTGTGTTACTTACAGATTGTATCAATTTTATTTAATCGTGATACAGAAACTTAGAAAATAATCAATTAATGACACAATACTTTAAGAAACATTATTACATATCACAGCAAATAGGGGGTACATATAAATAAAAACATGACAAAAATTAGTCCATCAATCAAACCATTCGTAGTGCAGCATTCAATCCATACAGCATTCATCGTGACATTCATCCAATCAACACTAGCTAAAAACAGCAAAAATTACTTCATGTGGGGAGTGAGCACAATCATCACAGCCCAGCTACTAATTTTAATATGTATTATTTGATTTTATAGAAGTAGAGAAACATACAGTAGAAGAAAAGTTATTAAAACAATCTATCTGAAGGGCATATCTGAAGATGACCCTGTAGTGTAGATCACATCCCTTGAAAACAAAACTCAACCGGTTTCGACGTAGTATGTCTAATGTACAAGGTCTTCATCAGGAGGTATGGAACAGAAGACTGCAAGAGAGGAGCAGAACTGCATAACTAATTGGCAGTGCCCCTTCTCCCAAAGACAAACAAAGTGAGGAAAATAATATACAAACTGTACCCACTAGATACAACCAATAAGCAGCCAATTGTGTAGAGAGGAAAGAATAATATGGTGCTAGAAGATGAAGAGAAATCAAATCAACATCCCTGGTGCGGAAATAGAGAATACTAGAAGGGTATATTGAGCTACCCAACCACAAGAGTGCCAACTACATGCATCCTGCGAAAGTGCTATTAAAGGGACGCCCCGAACGAGTCAGGAGAGATGAAGCCAGTGTAGCAGGTAGATGGATCATACCGGGCAACCTGCAGGAGGGAAAATATGTCCCATGTGAGAAAAGTAATCAAAAGTAATAAGCGAAAACTGACCTCACACAGTAAACCGAGCACTAATGTGAGGATGGAACAATATGTATGTTCTGAAGGAGTGGGCCCTGCCGGGGGCTAGGGTGGTTCTTATGCTGAAAAAATAAATAAAC
Organism: Ambystoma mexicanum; assembly: GCF_040938575.1. NCBI lineage: Eukaryota > Metazoa > Chordata > Amphibia > Caudata > Ambystomatidae > Ambystoma > Ambystoma mexicanum. The sequence goes on along the minus strand of NC_090940.1, from coordinate 418,365,680 downwards.
AGTAAATAACAAAGAAAACCAGGGAGCAAAACCACGAAAACTAATTGAAGAACAGCTACCTGTGAGACCAGAGGTCCTGTATACCGTAGTAGCCATCATCGAAGGATCTGGTGAAGGACCCAGCTGGGAACAGGATACGAACAGAAAAATCAGTTCGGTACAACAAGCCTGGGTGAGCTGTGGATCCAAAGATAATGTGCATCTCATACCATGTTAGCGGAGGAGGAGGTGAACAAAATAAATTGAAACAAAATGACACGGGGGACAACACATGCAAAACTACTAGGGCTAGGCCACCTAACAATATACTGGGCTTTACAGATAATAAATGTGCATATGAGCCGACACTGGCACAATGCTCAGTGTTGGAAGCCCTAGAAATAGGGTCATAGAAAAAGGAAAAGAAGAAATGTGCACGTAGAGTGCTAAGACCAACAATATCTAGAGTCAGGGAAACTACTCGGTATAAAAGAGAAGTGCTGTAAGCCCTCAAAGGATGTATGTAATGATTAGTGGGGCACGAAGGTGTCCACGTAGTAAGAAACATCTAAGCTGACCCAAGGGTAAAATAACAGCATGAGCTGACATAAATAGTCGTAATTGGCAACAGCAGCCCCACACGGCCTGCCAGCATTAATAAGCGCAATGTTGTACAGAGGATCCGCCTCACCTGATATCCAGCCAGGGTGAGCCGGTGAAAGCGACCATCAATCCGCTAGCTTGCGGGCGACGTTAATGCGTACTGCAGATGGTGCCGAGCGCGGGATCCACTAGATGTAGAACTAAGCGCAGCGTAAGTCACGTGACCAGAGCAGGGAAAACTAGGGAAAGGCAGCAAGGGGTCTGTTGCATTCCAGGCCCCAAGTGTTGCATAGTTGGGGAGAGAATAACACAAAGTGAGCCTGTTGGGAGGCACCTGGGCTCGGGGACTTGCCCCTCCCGGACACATAAATTGGAGGGGTGCCTGCCTGGTGGGGACACAACCCCTCCAAAAGAGGTCCACAGGCAGGCCCCACGGAAAAGCAGTGGCAACAGTATTGGCAGACAGTGAGGAAGGAGCCCAGCAACCTGGAGCCCTCTGGACTGGGCCAAGGGCTGCATAACACATTGGAACGTGTAGTGGATGGCTTGGGAAACACGCAGGAGGAAGGCCCCAGCCCTGCAGGAACGGGAGACCGGCCCACGCGGAGGTGGATAACTCCACTCACGGAAGAAGGGGTCAGATCAGTGGCGTCTTCGAGGGGAGGTGATGACAAGGCCTTGGTAGCGCCCACACCGTGATGGAAGCGCCCCCTCCGTTGGCCCAGAGGGGCAAGGTACAGCTTTTTTGATTGGGGCAGGGAAACAGGACAGGTACACCCTTTGTGGAACTGGAGGTAGCAGGCGATAGATCCCTCCAGGTGGGCCCCCATGTCCACCGGCATAGAAGACCCAGCCACTTGAGGCCATAAACTCCGACATTGGGTGGAACGCCCCGATGCCAGCGGAGCCGCACTGCAAGATATCCAGTGGACGAAGGTGAGGCAGAGTGGGCGCACCATGAGCTGGAAGAAGGCCTTGGAGAAATTCCAATACCAAGCCGGCGACACAGTGATGGAGCCCGGAAGTACCCACGCGGCTCCTGCGGAGCATAGCACTATAAAAGCAGATATGCAGACTATCCACAAAGAAATCAGGAGGATGAGATCAGATATGGGGGCACAATTGGAAGACCCATGTTGGAAGGCGGGATGAATGGAGTCGAGGCTAACGAGGTGTCCACCGGACTCCTAGAAACGCAGATGGAGGCTCGTTTTATGGAAATGCAACGTCGAGAAGAAGAGCTGCGTCTCAAGGTGGATGATATCGAAAACCGGGAGAGGAAAAATAACCTCTGATTCTTCGGCCTGGTGGAGGCGGAGGGCGAAACCCGGCTGAGCTTGGAGCACAAGATACAGGACATAATAAAGTTAGCCCTCGGGGGGGCAGAGGCCGGAGAGAGGGTCACGATAGACCAAGTTCACCGAGCAGGGGGAGGAGCAAGAGGCCCCCGCATGGTCCTGGCACCCCAGCATTATTACGGAGACAAAGGGTAGGATGTTAGAGAAAGCAAGGAGCCTGAGGGAAATCCAATACGAAGACTCCAAAGTGGCCATCTTTCAGGACCTCTCGGCGCATACGCTGTTAATAAAGGAAAACGTGTGGTGCCCTCACACAGTGGTTGCAGGAGAAAGGGGTCAGGTACTGCTGGGGACATACATTCTCGTTGATCTTCGAATGGGAAGGGGTGACACATCATCTCATGGCCAAGCAGGATATTCAGAGGATCACAGAGGACTTGGTCGGTAGTCAGGAGGGCCCTCCATGGAGCAGGGCGGGGGGGGGGGGAGCCACCACCCGGGAGCCCAGAGGCCCTGAATTGTCCTGAGGAAAGAGTAGAGCGAAAGGGTCCCGGAAATTCCAGATGCTGAATAAACCTCCCCCCGAGGTCGGGGAACACTTGAAGTGAAGCGCGGACGCGTCAACCTGACGCTACTCGCACACACTTCTCATGTGTGGTCATAGGGCCACTTGAGGGCCTGGAGACTTGTAGTGGACCAAGAAAGTTGCCACTGTTGGCTCATTTGCTTTTAGCTCTCGTCGTTGTGATGAAGGCTCGTGGTGTACTGCATACATAGTTTCACCTGTTAGAACCGGCATGTTGTTCCGAATGTTGCTGGTGTAGGGCGGGAAGGGGGGAAGCAAGGAGTCCGCTCGCAGCTAATGAGGCTCATTGGGTACTCCGGATTGACCTGAGTAAATGTTGGTGACAGACCTTTTAGTTACGTCCCCCGGAGTGGGGGACGAGTCCCTGGGGGCTCGGTGACCATGCCCAGTTACACACGTGGGATGGAGACAGACGCCTCAATCAAGGGGAGGGGTGGGTGGAGGGAACGGGGGGACGGGAAGGGGAGGATAGGAGAGGGGGCAGAGGGGAGGGGAACAGGGAAAGTCATGGACGCTTAAGTTAAGAAAGGCTTCAAGTCAGGCAAGACGCAAGGGGTGCCCAGGGCACAGGGTGAAAAGAGGCAATGGTTGAGGGGCGGGTTGATACGCTGAACGTTAAGAGCTTGAATTCTCAAAACAAGTGATCGCTCACCGGTAACATGTTCCGCCAGCAGAAGTTGGCAGTCCTTTTTCTACAATAGATGCACTATCGACAGGGAGCAGAGTCCCCGATAATAAGAGAGAGAGGTATGAACATCTGGGCTTCTCACAAATCCTCTAAAAAAGAAGAGGTTGGTAGACTCCTGGGCAAATAGATCTATCTTGTGGACTTTCAGACCAAGAGGGGTTTCAGGGCAGGTTCCTCGGAGTAAAGGGCACATGCGAGGGAGTGCATATCACATTGGCCACCCTCCATGCGCCCAACGTGGGCCAGATAAAGTTTCTACGCCAGGTGCTCAGGGTGATCGATGGGTGGACGGAGGGCTCCACGATCCTGGGTGGGGATTTTAATTTGATATTGGACACTCAGTTGCATTGGTGGTCAGCGAAGGGGCAGGTTAAACTGTCTTCTCCCCCCCACATCAATCATACACGAGAATTGACCTCTTGTTGGTATCAGTGGAAGGGGAGATTGGGGCGCCGAGGGTGGAGGCTGTCACATGGTCAGACCACAAGCTTGTTGTAATGGGCTGGCGGTTGCCGGAGACCCCCTGAGGAACTATAGGTGGCAGTGCAATGAGACCCTGTTGAGGGATCAAGTATTCAGAGAATTCCTGAGGAAATAAATTCAGGCCTATTTTGAGAACAATGGTAATGGGGAGACTGGCATGATGATGGTATGGGAGGCAGCGAAGGCCACTTTCTGGGGCCTGCTCATTGAGGAGGGCTCCTACAGGAAGCGCAAAAGGGAACTGATTGAGGGGAAGCTTTGCGGGGAGCTGAGGGCTATGCGGGTGCAACTCAACAAAAATGATGTAGATAGGGAGGCTCTTCTGGTGGACATGAAAGATAAGAGACCGGCACCGCACACGGTCCTAATTGGAGAGGTGGTTAAGAAGATGAGATACACCCAACAGAGGTACCATGAAAAGGGGGGCACGGTGGGAACCCTACTGGCGCATAGGACAAGAGGCTGTAGAGCGGAAAGGAGGGTAGAAGGTATCCGAGACAGGGGCGGGAGGATGCACAAAGGTGGGGCTGCGGTAACAATGCTTTGCGAGTTTTTACAAGGAGCTGTACACTAAGCAGAAAGAGGAGTCGATGGACGATACGCGGAGCTATCTAGCCGGGCAAAACCTCCCCAAACTCGGAGAATCGGTGCTAGAGGCCTTAGAGGGGGAGATAACAGGGGAGGAGGTGGTAGATGCTATCAAAAGGTTAAAGACAGGGAAGGCCCCAGGGGGGGAGGGGGCGGTGGGCGGGAAATGGCTTTACGGCCAATTTCTATAAGCAGTATCAATCCACATTGGCGAAACCTATGGCCAAGCTGTTTAATCGGATAAGGGGACAGGACACAATACCACCAACATTTCTTCAGGCCCTGATAGCAGTGATACCAAAGCCAGGGAAGGGCCCTGCAGACTGTAGCTCATACAGGCCCATCTCCCTCCTAAATGTGGACGTGAAGTTCTTCACCAGGATCCTGGCAACACGTTTAGAGACTTATCTCCCACGATTGATCCACCAGGACCAGGTGGGATTTGTGTTAAATAGACAAGGAGCTGACAGCATGCGGAAAACTATCCATGTGCTGAGTTCAGGGGTAGTGCGGGAGGAGGGAGTGCTCCCGTTATCTTTAGACGCCAAAAAAGCTTTCGCCTGGGTAAATTGGGCTTTCATGGGGGAGGTCTTCTTGTCCCTGGGAAGGGGTCTGAGGTGGCTGGGCTGGCTATCGGCTCTTTACTCAAAATCCTCGGCAAGAGTTGTGGTAAATGGGAATGAGTTAGAGTCCTTCCTATTAGGGAGGGGTATACGACAGGGATGCCCCCTATCCCCGCATATATATGCTTTAGTGATGGAACCATGGGCGGCAGCAGTCTGGGACAATGGGGAGATTAGTGGCGTCATGGTAGGGGACACACACACTGCAAGATAAGCCTGTTCACAGATGACGCACTACTTTATGTTACCAAGCCATCCCATTCGATACCACACGTGTTACGAAGTCTGGAACATTATGGGAATCTGTCAGGCTTCAAGGGCAACCTGGGGAAATTTGTGGCGTTCAAAGCAGGGGGACTATCAGACACTGAGGGGAGATTTATGCCAGGGCTCCCTTTCAAGGTAAAGAGGCACATGTTTCACTATCTGGGGATTCAGGTGACGCAAAGCCCAAGAGATCTCTTTGCCAGTAATTTTCTCCCCCTCTGGTCGGCAGTGAAGTGGGACTTTGAGAGGTGGGCAGGAATGGGATTTTCATGGATGGCACGCCTGAACTCTATAAAGATGGTAGTTCTCCCTAAGTTCTTGTTCTTGTTCCAGATGTTACCAATGTTAGTACCCAGGTCATTATTACTGGAGGTGAGACGAACCCTGCTGAGGTATATCTGGGCAGGGAAGAAACATAGGATCTCCTACGAGATGCTGATTAGACCAAAGGAGGAGTGGTACTCCCTGTCATGATCACTGGGTTTCCCTTCAGAGATTTTCTTTGGTTCCAGTGCAGCAGGGTATTTGTGGGGTAATGCTGAAATAGTCCTTGGTAGTTACTTGTACAACACTTATTGGATTTCAACATGGCCGCCAACGAAATTCCTCTAAATAGAATTCGCAGTCTAGTTGCGATCACTCTCACCTCACTGGGTATTTAAGCCCCTCCCCTTTTTCGTTGCGCGCTTCGCGTCTGATTTTTCTTCAGAGACGCTTACTGCGGTTCGGAATTCCTGCAGCGTTCCCTCAGCATTTTTCCCTTCTTTGCCCGTATTTCCTTTCCCTCCCTTGTCCGCCCTTGTTCTGCCCACGTCATTGTTTTTTCCTGGTATTTTCCTGCTCGAGTTTTCTCAGAGAGCAAGTTAGTCAAATTCCGTCGAATCCGGAGTACGGAGGGTTACACAATCTCTGCAAGTATTGTTTCCCTTATTGGAAGTTGTTAAGATTAAGTTTTCTTGCTAATCGATCACTGAATTTCAAGGTAACCTAAGTTTTGAGTAGTTTTGGAATTTGTGGTGCACCTGTGAATCTTATGCGTTCGTCAAGAATAGTGCCATTAGTTGGGTTTCGATGTGGGAAAAGTAAAGTGGACATGTTGGGTCGTTTTGTCATAGTATGGGGGAGTATAGCGGGAAGGGAGGTGGTGCTGGTGAACACGTATGGGCCAAATCTGGACGATCCCGACTTCTATGTAACTGTGGCACTTGAAATAGGATGCACGGGTAATGAACACATTTTGTGGGGGGGAGACTTCAACACCATCCTTGACACCACGCTGGATCGCTCCAGCACAAAACGCCGGACACCCTCCAGAGCGGCAGAGATGCTGTCGCAGATCTTGTCACAAATGGCACTGGTTGACTCCTGGAGAACACTGCATCCATGTAGGAGACAATACACATTTTATTCGTCGGTACATGATTCAGAGTCCAGGATAGATTATTGGCTGGTTTCTCTAAGCCTCATACACCAGTTAGACAGCTGCGAAATACTTCCCCGTACTTTTTCAGACCACTCCCCTGTTATGATGACAATCACGCTAGAAAACATAACACCCCCCGCCAGAAGATGGAGGATGCCACCAAATATCCTCAGCGACCCAGAGGTAGTGGAGTCTTTACATATAGAGGTGGGGCATTTCCTCGACACCAACAGGGGTTCAGTGAATAGCTGCCACACTCTATGGGAGGCCTTTAAGGCTTGGGTGAGAGGTATACTGCTTTCTAAGTCCTCGGGTATGTTGAAGGCGGTTCGGATAGAGCTCGAGGAAGTGGAGAAACGCCTGACGAACCTGGAGGCTAGATACACTAAAAAACACGATAGAGAAACCCTTTCGGACATCAATCGTAATCTGCTAGAATTCAACAAACTGGCTAACAGAGAATTATTGTACATGTCAACCCCCAGCAGAGCACGCAGATATGGTGAGGGCAACAGAGCGGGACGCACTCTAGCCAACTTGTTGAAAGCTGAGAGGCAACACACACCGATTTCCAGCATACTGTTGGAGGACGGTTCAGTGGTCACCAGTGAGGAGGGGATAAATAGGGAATTCACCCGGTTCTACTCTAATCTATACTCTAATCATGACTCGAAAACGCCCGAGGAGGTGGAGGCATACCTCCGTGGCATCACCCTCCCGTCGCTACCCTCCGAATACAAGCTGGCAATGGACCAACCCTTGACCACTGAGGAAATCGCCGATGCGATAAAATCTTTGGCCAACGGGAAGGCGCCGGGCTCGGACGGGCTTGGTGCAGAATTCTACAAGGAGCTTAGTGAGGAACTAACCCCGGTGTTGCTGTCGGTGTGGGAGGAGGCTGTGGAGGTGGGTACTCTCCCGCCATCAATGAGAGAAGCCATAATCACAGTATTGCTGAAACCCAGGCGACCATCCAGTGAGATGTCCTCTTACCGCCCCCTTTCTTTACTTAATTGTGATGCAAAAATTTTTGCTAAAATCCTGGCCACTAGACTTCTCCCACACATGCCCACGTTGATACACCCTGATCAGTGCGGCTTCATCCCTACCAGATCGACGGCCCTCAACCTTAGGAGGCTGTTCGGTATAATGGCCCAGATAAAACCGGAGGCCCAGGCAGTGGCAGTCTCACTAGACGCTGAAAAGGCGTTTGACACGGTGTCATGGCTTTACCTGTTCAGGGTGCTAAATAAATTTGGTATAGGTCCCTACTTTCTAAGATGTGTTGGGCTGTTATACTCGGACCCGGGCGCCAGAGTGCTAACCAACCGCGTGCTGTCTGACTGGTTTAAGCTGGGCAGGGGCACGCGACAGGGATGTCCATTTTCCCCTATATTGTTCGCCCTCACGATGGAACCGGTTGCAGCAGCAATCAGGGAGCATCAGGGGCAGAGGGGCATAAAAATGGCAGGTCTGACTCAATCCATATCCTTATATGCAGACGACACACTGTTATATATTAGAGAACCAGATGTACATTTAGGCCCTGCGATAGAGACAATACATGAGTTTGCCGAGTACTCGGGCTACAGAACCAACAGGTCTAAATCCGAGATATTCCCCTTAACCCCCGCCACGAGATGCCCAACCAACACATATGGTTTGCAATGGTCCCCCGCCAAGCTGAGATATCTGGGAATAGTGGTGTCCACTGGAGCAGCCTCTCTTTATGCTGACAACCATGATCAGCTATTAGACAACATATCTGCTAAACTTAAGTTGTGGACACGGCTCCCCATTTCTCTCGTTGGTCGAGTGGCCATACTAAAAATGGTAATACTCCCGAAATTGCTATACATATTCACCAACATTCCGCTGTGGCCGGGGGCACAGTTTTTTGCAACCCTCCGATCACTGGCGGTGGAATTTGTCTGGGGAGGGAACACGGCCAGGATGAAATGGGAAAAGATGGTGGAACCTTATGACAAGGGGGGAATAGCTGCCCCGGATTTCGAATTATATTACCTTGTAGCACAGGCCCAATTTATCAAATACTGGTACGACGACCTGGACACCTCCCCACATGTTGTTATCGAAAAGCACGCCGCTCTCCCTACCGATATAAGGTCCATAATCTTTAATAAAAAACATAAGGATGACTGCCCATTCCACCCGGTTAGCGTTACAGTACACGCGTGGTCTAGACTCTTCGGCAGGCTTGGAATAGTAGCCCCTTACTGCCCGGAAGCACCCTTCTGGAACTTTCCCGGTATAGCACCGTCCTACGATCCGGGTATCCGCACAAACTGGGACCCAGATGGTGAGTTTAAACTCCGGGACATATACCCTAATGGCAAGTTCATAACTTTAGAGGAATTTAAAGTAGGGATGGGAAGAGATCCGCTGAAAATATTGCAATACCATCGCATGCGACTATCTTTTAAAGCTAGATGGCCTCTGTTCCCGGAGGAACCACCTACCCATCCATGCCTGGATGTGTTGACTGCCCAAGGGGGAGTTAGTGTCTCGGGGCTATATGCAGTTATGCAGGCAAACACACCCACAACAAACAAGATCAGACTGACATGGGAATCTGACCTGGGGATCACGATCCCGAACGAGAAATGGGAGAAATATTGTGCTCTGACAAAAGGAGTCTCCATCAACGCGGGTCTCCGCCAAATCCAATTTAAGGTGTTAAATAAGTTACATTATACCCCTCAGAAGGTAGCGAAATTTATACGAGATGGATCGAGCAGGTGCCTGAAATGTGGAGACGAACAGGCCGACTCATTCCACATGTATTGGAGGTGCCCACTCATATACAAGTTCTGGGGTGAAGTGGCATCCATCCTAGAAGATATTACACAGATTCCAGCGGACCTAGCTCCTCAGAAATATATATTTGGTGACATTGGTAAGATCTCAGTAGTGGCCCGGCGATTATTCAACGTTGCGTGCGCAGTGGCCAAAAAATGTATATTGCAACAATGGAAAAGCACGAACGCCCCGAGTGCAAACCACTTCCTTAAAGAGCTGGCCTATGTCAACGAATGTGAAGAACATTACATAATGTCCTTGCCAGGTACATGCAAACCCAAGGACATATGGGGCCCATTCAGGGTATACTTGTGTGAATTGGGGTCGGCTGGAAACAGCCCCGGGGGAACTGTTACTGTGCCAAGTGTGTAAAATCGTTCCACTGTAACCAAGTTCCGATATTGGAGAAACGTAATGTGAAATGCTATGGTATGTTATGTTGTGTAGTAAGTGTACCACCACGATTGTTAAATAAAGTTTAAAAAAAAAAAAAAAAGAATAGTGCCATTATGGTTAAGTTATGACAAGTCGTTCAGTTTCTCAGTGAATTCGCTCTCCTCAGCAGGCACTCGAATTCTAGTATTTAGTTACTCGTCACTGGCTAGAGTTCATTCAGCACCATATACACATGTTTGTTTTTCTCCTCAGCAGAAACACGTATTCTAGGAATTAGTCACACGTCGCAGGCTAGAGTTCCTTCAACACCATACGCACATGTTTTTTTCATGACTAGTTTAGGTGCAGAATTATTTTCCTGCTGTGCATTAGGCACGCATTTTTCTGTGAAGAAATCTTGAAACATTATGTCGCATTTCCCCGCAGTTGTTTGTCACTAATGTTAATTGAAATCATTCATTGTCCACACAGCATTTCAGCAGAATTAATGGTGTGAGTCCTTCTGGCTGTTTCTGTGTTCTCTCAGACCCCTGTCAGTTTTTCTAGTCAGCAATTTCCAGTCAGCGATATCGTTAGCCTCTCGTTCCCTCAGTCTTCAGAGCAAGCGCCCCTGCCAGTTGCAGGATGGAGAGCTCACCAAAAAAGAACATAAGGTAATATAAATAACAGTGGGAATGAATGGTTACATTCAGTTATAGGAATAGGTTTTCTAATAGTTGTCCCTGGTTCTCTCACTAGACAAAAGGTTCAAGAAGAAGAGTAGCAACAGAGATAGTTGAACACAACGCACCCAGAGAAGAAGGTTGTCCACATTTTAGTGGTGTCCCCGCAGAGTCTAAGGTAAGCGTTACACTCCCGATCTAGAGATGTATTATAGAGCATCCCAGCTGAGTATTCTGGTGGACCATTTTACACCAGGGACAGGGAAGCAATGGGTTGCAATGGACAATGCCATTCGTGCTGCCCTAAACATCCCCCACAACCACCACATTTCAGAATCTAGAACCAACTTAAAGTGGCTACCTGTCAAACAGAGAATTTCACTAAAATCACTTGCCCTCACGCACAAATGCTTGGTTAATAAGGCCCCTATCTACCTCTGTAGTCGGCTGTCTCGCCACTCGACCTCCCGACCTCTAAGAACTGCCGAGACCCATTGTCTATCGATCCCTAGGTTTAAACTTCAAAAAGCGGGGGGCTCTAGCTTCCCTGTCCTAGCCTCTAAGCTATGGAACTCCCTCCCCGCTACAATCAGAGCTGAAGACTCATTCAACACATTTAAAGCCAAAACCAAATCGTGGCTTTTTGACCAGCACTAAGACATGCTCTGCGCCCTGTTTTACATACTCTGGACCGCTGACCTCTGTTACTATTTTTTCTATACACCCTATGGGTATATCCACTGTTAAGCCTAAGCGGCACTGAAACCACTATATTATATGTAGATACTCTGTTAACATTTCTGTCAATGTAATTTTTATATGTCTGTATATATGCATTTCTGTAACTTTGTACAAATTGCGCCCTGATGCCTCCGGGCCTGTTGGCTTGCGCGTTATAAATAAAACAAATACAAATACAATGAGGTACTGGCCCCGGTCACGCTGGACAAATTGTTGTTGGTCTCCAAAACCCGCATCCCGAGGAGAGTCCTGCAGCACCCTGTGCTGGAGCTTCTGTAGTCCATTTGGACGGAAGGTGGAGACGATAGATGGCTTACATCATGGCCATTGCCCTTAAGTTGCATCTGGGCCTCCCCACTCAGGGATGGGATTGAGGAGCCACTTGCGCTCCATCTCTGGTACGAGGCTGGGCTTAGAATGGCGGGACAGCTATGGGCTGGGGGAACCTGGGCCTGAATAAACTGTCACCTTTTTGCTACGACCCTCATTGCTGGAAGTGTCACACTGAGAAGGGGGATTACGTACACATGTGGTGGATATGCTCAAAAGTGCAGACATGTTGGGAAGAGGTTTTGTCATGGATAAAGGGAGTTGATGGGATCCAGAGAGACTTCTCCCCTTGGCCGATTATTTTTGGTGTGAATGCGGAGGGGGGAAGCTAAAGGGCTGCAAGGTCACATGTTTTCTGTAATGTTAGTGGCGGCAAGGTGTTTGGCCCAGAGGTGGAAAAGTTCACGAATGCCAGGGGAAAAGGAGTGGATCACCAAAGTCTGTGCGATATATGACATGGAATATTTAACACACCCCATAGATGGATCCAGGTCCGATATTGAGGGCATTTGGCTCCCGTTTTTTGAGAAGTATGGCTGGCTGGCCTGATGAGGTTGGGAAATGCCTGGAAGGGAGTTTGGGGGTAGTGAGGTGAGGGGTGGGTGCGCAATGAAAGCTTTTGGAGGGAAAAGTGTGTCTAGCGGACATGTCGGTTCCGGGGACTCGGGTGGTGTGATTCATGTGTCCAGTGTTCTAACATACACTAAAGGAACACCCTGATTTCGGTGAAGAGACTTTAAAATGCGGCTGACTTTGGATGAAGCTCAACCTGAAAGATCCATGGTTGAGGGTGGCAGGGGGCGAGGGTGATTCTGTATTTGGGGTAACTGTTGTAGGACTGTTATTATGCGTTATGACCAAAATGCCAATAAAACCTGATTTTCAACAACAACAAAAAAAACAAATCTAGTGCAGCTTTACCATTGGGTGCTACTTTTTAGATGTGTGCACACATTCATTTTGGTCATTAGGCTGGGAATTCTTGAGTTAGAGGTTTGTCTGACCAGATGCAGCACTTGCTTGAATGCAGATGCTTTACCAACAGTGTATACCATTAGAAGTACAAGAGCCCAGATGAGATGAACAAGTTACTTCTTACCTTGTAACGTTCGTTCGATGGGATGTTCTTCCGACATATTCCTTATCTTTGATAATTCGTCTCCAGCTTGCTGGCCTCGGAAATGTTTTCTCTGTAGAGGGCGCTGCGCGTCAACGCCGCCGAGTTGATGTCCCTCGACAGCCACCGTATCGGCGCCGACGTCACCATGCCCATAAATAGCCACGCGCGGCATCCGCTGCTCAGTTCCGTTTTGTAGCATAAGGTAAGTCATGCCTGAATTGGTTATTGACCTTGAAGGAGCGTAAACCTGCAACCACAAGGGAAGTATTACTGCGGGGATGGATGGGAGGGGCGATAAGGAATACGTCTGAGGAACATCCCATCGAAAGAACTTTACAAGGTAAGAAGTAACTTGTTCTTCGAAGGGATTGTGTCCTCCGACGTATTCCTTATCTTTGATAGACTCCCATAGCAGTGGCATGTAATTGGAAGTGGGAGTAATAATGTCATGTATGCCTTTTAGGAATGAACCGAATGCAATAAGGCTTTGCCAAATCTGGTCTCTTGACTAGTAAAGAATCCAGGTTGTAAAATCTTGTGAAAGTATGTGCGGACGACCATGTGGCAGCCGCACATATGTCTCGGACGGTCTTTGGAGGGCCGAAGAGGCTGCGATACCCCTGGTTGAATTAACCCTAAGATTTTGTGGTGGCTCTTTCCCTGCCAGTTTGTAACATTCCAGAATGGCCAAAATAATCCACCTGGAAATGGTCTGTTTTGTTATGGGTAGTCCCAACTTGTGACCTGAGTATCCTACAAACAGTTGGTCTGCTTGCCTAATCCTAGCCAGTCTCCTGATGTAAAAGCTTAGAGCTCGCCTTGGGTCCAGCCTATGTAGCCTTTCTTCCTCTTTCCCCGGATGGGGAGGAGGGTAGAACGAAGGTAAGGTAATTTTCTGAGTGATGTGAAATTCAGAAACCACCTTTCGGAGGAAATTAGGCTTCACCTGTAGGACAACTTTGTCCTTATGGAAAATTGTATGGGGGGGTTTACAAGAAAAAACTTGTAATTCGCTCACCCTCCTAGCAGATGTTAGTGCTACCAATAGGACAGTTTTAAGAGTGAGAAATCTCAGCGAACAAGAGTGGAGTGGTTCGAAGGGAGTACCCATTAGGAAATGTAAGATTAAATTTAAGTCCCATAAGGGAACTTGGAATGGTCTTGGAGGATAAACATTAGTTAATCCCTTGAGAAATTGTATTACTAGGGGTAGTTTGAAATACGATGGTTCCTCCGCAGTGTGCTTGAAGATTGATAGCGCTGCGAGATAGCCTTTTACAGTGCCAACTTGGAGGCCTGAGTTTGCCAAGTAGAGTAGAAATGATAACACCATTGGTGTACCACATGAAAAAGGGTTGATATTCTCTTCTCTACACCAGCTGCAAAATTTGTTCCAACGGCAGCGGTATAAAGACTTTGTTGCTGGCCTTCTGGCCGAAAGCAACACCTCCATGACGTCATCAGGGAGGTCCCAATCCTTGTACCTCACCCTTTCAGAAGCCAAGCGTGAAGGTTGAGGGTTCTGATGTCTGGATGAAGAACCTGACCTCCCTTCTGTGAGAGAAGATTCTCTTTGAGTGGAAGACGGATTGGAACACAGATGGACATATTTAGAAGGTCCGGGTACCACGTTCTCCTGGCCCAGTCCGGGGCAATTAGGATCATGGTTTTCCGGAATCTTCTCAAACTCCTGATCATTTGAGGAATAACAGGGACTGGTGGAAACGCATAAAGGAGTGAGAACTCCCAGTCCACTACGCACGGGTCCCCTAGAGCTCCTCTCGGGGGAAATTCCCTTGAACAGAACAGATCGCACTTCCTGATGGTGCTGGTGGCGAACAGATCCACCCGAGGGTTTCCCCAAAGGGCGAAGATCTCTTGAAGGACTTCCTGAGATAGCTCCCACTCGTGGGAGACTGTGCTCTGCCTGCTCAGAGCATCCGCTGTCAAGTTCTTCTCTCCGGCTAGGTGGACTGCCGATAGAGAGATTCCTTCCTGAATTGCCCAAAACCAGAGCTGCACTGCCTCTCTGCACAGTGGCAGTGACCCTACGCCTCCTCTTTTGTTGAGGTAGTGCATGGCCACCGTGTTGTCCATCATTAGGACATTTCTCCCCTGTACTGATGGCAGGAAAGCTTTCAGCGCTAGTCTGATCGCTGTCAGCTCTAACAGGTTGATATGTAGTCTGGACTCCGATGGAGACCAACGACCGCTGATGGTCAAGTTATTGGCATGGGCTCCCCACCCCGTGAGTGAGGCGTCTGTGACTACTGTTATCTCCGGCCATGGTTGCCAAAACAGTTCTCCTTTCAAGATGTTCTCTGGATAGGCCCACCATTGAAGGTCGTGGGCTACCTTGTCCGGAATCCGGAGGAGATCTGTCATTCTCCCTGAGAATTGCGACCACCGAGTTCTCAGTGCCCACTGAAGAGATCTCATTCTCAGACAAGCCTCTGGCACAAGGAAGATGCACGATACCATGAGGCCTAGCAACCTCAAAAAGTCGAAGGCTGGGAGACGTTGGGCATTTTGAAACTTGGTGACCATCTGCAGAATATCTTGAGCCCTCACCTCTGGTGGCGAGGCTTTTCCCAGGGAAGTGTCCAGGACCGCTCCAATGAACTGGAGTCTCTGTGATGGTATCATCTGTGACTTCTTTAAATTGAGGGAGAAGCCCAGCTTGTGAAGGAAGTGGCAGACATAATCTAGCTGGATCTGAGCTTGTTCTGAAGATACAGCTCTGATCATCCAATCGTCCAGGTAGGGGTAGACGTGGATCCCTTCCCTCCTTAGACTCACAGCCACTACCGACATTAGCTTGGTGAAGACCCTCGGGGAGGAGGTCAGTCCAAATGGCAGAACTCGAAATTGATAATGAGCCGCCAATTGCGAACCTCAAGTATCTCCTGTGTTTGAGATGGATTGGCACATGGAAATAAGCATCCTGAAGGTCCAGAGATACCAGCCAGTCCTGGAGCTGGAGGGCCTGAAGGATTGGAGAGAGAGTTCTCATCTTGAACTTGTCCTTCCTGAGGAACTTGTTCAATTCTCGTAAGTCCAAGATAGGTCTCAGTCCTCCGTCCTTCTTTGGTATGAGAAAGTAGGGGGAGTACCAGCCCTTGTTCCTCTCCGCTACAGGTACCGGTTCTATGGTACCTTTCTCTAGCAGGTCTACAATTTCCTGCAAGAGGAGCGGATCTGGAACTTTTAGAGAGCTGTGCCCCGGTGGATGACTCTGAGGGATGTGTAGAAAGGGTAGGCAGTAACCCTGGGCAACTGTCTCCAATGCCCAAGCATCTGACGTAATAGCCTGCCATTCCGTCAGATGGTGAGTTAACCTGCCCCCTACAGGTGTTTTGTGTGGAAAGACCTCAGAGTGGTTTGGGGGCGGCTGATGCAGATGCCGAGGGTAAAGAGACACCTGCTGCTGCTGCGGCTTTAGTACTTTTGACCCATCCACCTCGGGTGGATCTCCTTTGGCCTCTTTGAGCCGGCAGTCCTCTGCCTTTTCCGAATGTGGAATAATAGCGAAAGGACTTTCCTCTCCCAGAGGTTCCTGAGGGGTGAAATGGAGTTTGGCGGATTGCAGCTCCTAAAGATTTTGCTGCTGCTTTAGATGTTTGCAACTTTTCCAGACCTACTGTCAGCGGAATCGATGCAAGTTTGAAGAGATTCCCACATGGCATCTTTGCCATCTTTAATGATGTTAAGGAAGGCTTCCCTTTCCTCTCCTTCCGGTATGCAGTCAGCCGCTGATGAAGCACACTCCCACAGTGTGTGACTGAACCTGGCGAGCGTACAGGTGGCGTTGATGGACTTCAACGCCATACTAAAAGCAGAAAATACTTTTTTTGCCATAGAATCATACCTTTTGTCATCTCTATCCTGTGGGACAGTAGGGTAAGCAGATCTGCTGCTTGATGAAGTTGCCGCTTGAACCACCAGGCTCTCTGGAGTCGGGTGTTTTGATAAATATTCAGGGTCAGCGGCAGCTACCCTATACTTGGCTTGAAACAAAAAGGGGTGGCATCCTGCCAGTTGTATTTTGACACTTTACATATCCATTTTTGTAAAGGCAGGGTTATTCGGCATGCTTGGTATGGTAGAAGCCAATTCATTTAGCTAGCTCACATACATAGTCAAAAAGAGACGAGCAATAAAGCCCTTGAGAGTTACACTATAGCTTTTTATTTAGCCAGTGTTCAGGGGTGCAGATAAGGGTTTTCCCTTCTTACTGCATCCAGTTTAACATACTATTTTCTATTTTGTTTGTGTGTACATATAGGTCAAACAACATTCATCTCGTTTTACAAATGCGTCAAGAAATAATGAAAACAATTGCTTAAAAACATAAACCGACAAAACATACACATACATAGTCAATAATGGTTTGATAGGTGTGCAATGTGTACAAGGAAACAGTATCGTGTTTTAACACATGGCAACCAATTGTGTAAAGTGCCTGGTATCAAAAAATGTAAATCAAGAAAGGACTTATTCCTTTCTACTGCTAAATGGCTCCTGAGAATAAAGGGACCTAGGCGTTGGTCAACGTCTGGAAAATGGATCAAGTTACCCTATACTTGGCTGACAATATTTTATTGACTGCAGGGATAATCTCAGGAGTTTCCCAATTTGATGAAATCTTCCTTTGCAAGGCTGCATAGAAGGGGACCACAGGATCCTCCTGTGGACCTTTGTCTAGTATGTCTGTAAGGTCATCCTGTTGAAAAACAGGTGAAGGCGCAGACCAACCCATGAATTCAATAATCCTTGCCATCAGGTTTCTATAGGGTGTTTCGGCATGTTCCCCTGGGTCTGGTTTGACAAATTCCACTTCTGGGGAAGTGTCCAGCCCACTTGCTCATGTAATGATTCCTGTAAGTCTTACAACCTTCTTTCCTCAGAGGTAAAATCCTCTGAAACAGGTGGTCCTCTGCAACCCGAAGGGTCTTTCCTGGTCAGAATCCTCCCCTTCTTCATAGATTGAAGATAATCTGGGGTACTCTTACCTCGGAAATGGTGTAAAACCCATTTCTAAGGCAGAAGGAGCCAAACTCGTCATTATTGGGCAAGAAAACGTCAATGTCGTCGACGCCGATGTGACAGGCTTCGAAGGCGCCGAGAAAGGCTTTGAGAAAACTGGAAGAGGGTGTGCGAAGCAGTGTGTCCGGTGTGTGTCGAGAGGACAGACCACTGCGTTTTTCAGGCTTCTTTCCTGCTTGTGGACGGTGCTTTTTGAGTCCACTTTCCATCTCTACTAGAACTCCAAGGACTTCCTACTTCTAATTTAAACACCGCGCAGGCGCGGAGCGCGGTGTGCGAAGCAGTGTGTCCGGTGTCAGGTGATGGGTGGCGAGGTAAACTGCCCCCCCCCCCCTCGACTGAGTGAGTACCGTCCCTTCTCCACGGCACTACACCTGACCATTCGCGCACCAGAATTCTCCTATCCAAACAAAACAAAAACTCCGAAATCACATGGCGCCTGTCTCCCCCATTGAAGACGACATAAGCCGCCGTCTCTGTAGCAGTAAACTGCCCCAAGAACAAGGAGACCAGCAGGATCTGCAAGAACTCAGGGAGGCGGCTAAGAGAAAAACAGGGAAAGCCGCCTCCTCCCGAGCTTCACAGAACGTGCCTGTCTACACTAAAACCGCCCTTCCCCGCACACCTCACTCGATCCTGTCGCTCTCTGGAATCCAGTTCGAGGGCGCAATCCCACGCGTAGCGGTGGACAAAGAGAGTGAGGTCCTCGGAAAAATCGTACTCTCCCCCCCCCCGGATCAGCGGCGGGACAGAGGAGAAGACAGACGCGACCCCTCACTTGAAGAGCTCCTCACCCGCGGGAGCGCCGGAGCTAGTGGTCCAATCGACGAGCAACGCGCCCGGCCGTTCTACCGTCTGCACGAGCGACTCCCCGTCGGAGTCTGCCAGAGGGCGGGCGCGGCGGGAGTCTCAACGGCCGGGTGCAACGCACCTGAGCGGACCACCCGACGCTGTCACGCCAAAGCGGCTCTTCACAGCAGGCATGCGCTTCCACGCCGCAAATCGTGAGACCTGAGTCGACGACCCAAATACCCGCCAAACGGCGCTACCCCCCCAAGGGAATGAAGGAATTGAAACCGTAGCACAATTTCACCAAAGCGCAACTTTAACAAAAAACTTAACTAAGCGCTCAAAGCATCATACGCACAATGTTATTCCCACTGAAAGTAACATGAATGACTCTTGGGACACGGATTCAGGAGACGGGCGATCCTCTCCATCTAGGCGATCAGAAGAAGACTCCGTCCTTGAAGTATCACCCGGGGGAAACTCCCTCCTCGAACTACCGATACCAGATCGAAATGAGTTGCCAGTCCAAATCGCAATAAGTGACGGGGGTAAGACAGACAAGGTACCACCCCAGGCTGGCACAGCCCATAATTCAAACCCTAACCCAGCCACGGACTACGCCACAGGCACCAACGAAGCACAACCGAGGGCCGGGGAGTTCCCGGAGACAGTGCCAACAATCTCGAATCAGGCCGAAAAGACTTGGCTCACAAAAGGGAACGCCAAAAGCAAACCTAGGGCTGAAAAAACACTGACAAAGAAACACCGGAAAACACCAGCCAAAACCCAGCGGGGCGCAAAAGGCATTTCAGCCCCGCTGCTATCCACCTCCTTGAAAGAATACTTCATTAAACAACATAAAAGAAAACTAGATCAGGACCCGGAACTCTCAGACGCCGAAATTTTGGAAGCCATCAGAGAGTCGTCTCCAAGGATGAAAGCACGAAAAACTGACTCAAATTCCCAAGGTCCCACTCCAAGCCAAAAATCCTTGCTGAATCAATCCACGTCCACGGGTCAGAGCCCAGAGACAGAGGACTCAGTTCCCCTCCTCAACAATAAGCCCAAAGAAACCCGGAGCCCACAGATTGAAATGTGCACCGACCATAAATCCACAGTGCCACCAAAAGAGGTCGCAGACATCGACTTAACATACGAAGGAACAGCCGCCCAGATCCCTGGCCTCGTTCCTAGGGTCAGGGCAAGAGTGGACTGTAGGAACGCCCACCCTGTAAACCAGCATGCCTGGACTCATCTCATATTCAAGGCAACTCTAGCAGACTTTCGGGGGAAACTCAGTCCGCCACCCAAGAAGAACTATCTCACGCAGAGAGAAGGTCTTTGGATAGATCGGCCCAGTATCAACTTGAAAGAGGTCTAAATACCTCACCAAAACCTAGGCGGATGAGCAAAATCCCAAGTATGTCAGAAAAAGAGACTCCAAAAAAAAAAGCGGACTTGCTGTCAATCATGTCGACTCTCACGATAGCTCTTAACTCATTCGGTAAGCTCTATGAGTCAATTCACGAAGCTCTCAAAGACAATACCTCAATAATAAGCTCCATGAGAGATAAATTGACTTTCATAGAAGGATACATAACTGCCGTAGAGCGTAACTCAAATAAGATTGAATCGAAGCTGGAAGAAAAAATAGAAAAACTGGGAGCCGAATTGCTGAAACACTGCAAGAAAGCATCACAATCTCCTTACTGATATGCAACAAGAGCCACTCAGACTTCAGAGAGTGAGAAGCAGAAGGACATGGCCCCAATTTTTGAAAAACGACCAAAAAAATCCGCTTTAGCAACACCAACCCTGGACATTGAAGTCCGACAAAACGGACCCGCCACACAGACTAAAGAGAAAAACGTACCCAAGACTCGCCCTCTTACTCAAGAAAAGCCGCCAGAAGCCGGACCACCACCTGGCTCGGGCCCTACAGCCGATATGCCTCCAAAGCTGCAGTTAAACAACAGATCCAAAACGACAAGAACCGAAGACAAACTGGGCCAAGCCCCCATTCTGAGATCGGAAGTGGACCAGAACCTATACCAAGACCTGTTGGAAACTTCTCAGCACCTAGGCACTGAAGACGTGACTCCTACACCTCTAGGAAACCCAATGGCAGCAGCCAAGACATCCCAAACAACGCCAACCAAACAACCGATGCAAGCCCCTCTGGAGGGGCAAAAACGCAAGGAGGAAGATCGCACCTACAGGCCACACTCCAAGCAGTCCTTGAAGCACTAAAAGAGCTAAAGAAAAGAGAAAAGTCACCCGGCTACAGATCCGACAGGGAAAACAGCCCAAGACGCGTACAAACGCATCGGCAGGGCAGGCACCAAGCTCTTTCTCACAAAGAAAATAAAAGAGCAAATAGGGCAGTGGCCAAAGAGCCTATCAACTTAGAAGAATCGTTACTCTTCAAAGTGGAACAGATTTCAGCAAAGGACAGTTATATAGTCCTCAACCGCAGAACAGTGTTAAAAATACTGGGAAAAGTTGACAAACTTCAACACTTAACATCTGACGACTTCATACTTGTCAAACCCTACCATCGGGAACACAGAGCTAAAGCTTACCTCCATATAAGAAACAAGGCGATCAGTGATCTCCCCCCAGAAGTAACAAAAGACCTGCACCATCTTGGTCTAAAACTAAAACAGTTACATAAGCCTACATCTGCCAAGTCGCCCCGTGGAGGGGGAAAAAGGGGGCGCTCAGAGGCCTTACCGCACAAAACTTAACTCTGAAGCGACTTCTAACGACACTGGACTGACCGGTCATAAAAAAAGATGGCTCGAGGAGTGGTCAAGAAATTACGGTGACACAAAAAATAAATGGGCTCGCGGAATCCACACAGCTCCTGACGCCCCGCATAACAATGAGGAGACCCTCCAGGCAAGACAACGCACGAAAACAAAGGCGTCGCCCCCTAGGAGAGGCCTGAATTAAACCCCTGCATCCAATCCATGGAAGTGGATTTCCGATACTTTCTCACGTACCCAAAAGAAATAGCAACGACCCCCGTGTTCCACTGTCAACAAGAGCCAGCAGGAGAATTCCTCGACCCAGCTCAAAGAAAGTACCCTGCGAATGGCATCATGGAACACGAGAGGCTACCGCCACCTAACTAAACCGAACGAGGCATACTTGAGCTCCTTTGACCTCGTCTGTCTGCAAGAAACTTGGCTTCTGGACAAACCATCATTAGACGGCTATGACATCGAAGTCTCGCCAGCAACAAAGTCTATCGTGGGTCGACCATCAGCAGGCATACTGACTGCTATCCGCCTGGGTTCAGGGATCACCACGAAGGGGAAAATTGCAGAGGGCTATGGTACCTTTGCCACTCTTATCTCATGGCACCACTACGATCAAGACAAAGACTGCTGGGCAAACACAGACTTGGCCATAATCAACTTGTATTGGAATCCGGCAAGAACAACAATCAAAGACTTTTGCAACTCCATAACCACCATCATCGATGAAATAACAGTCGACCGAAGCGTCACACATATGATAATATGCGGCGACTTGAATGCAAAATTCGGGGTCGAAACTACTATTAGCAAAGGCAACACGCCGCGGCCGTTGATGGACGACCGAGGTCGAGCATGGACTAAGTTAATGAAGTCAAGAAAGCTCTATAACATAGCAACATTACAAGACCAGAAAAACCAAATCCCAACGTGGGAAAGGCCAGGGGCATTTGCCACATTAGACCACATCTACATTACGGAAGGCCTGATCCCGTACTTTACGGACTTCACAGTGATAAAAACAACCGATAGCGACCACAACCTCCTCCAGATGTCATGGGGTGGTGCAGCAAAGAAAAGACTCTACTATCTACCCAACGTCGACCCCAATAAGCAACAAAATCGTCTCCGGCTGTCATCTGAAAATGTAAGATGCTTCTCGACCAACCTAAGGTCGAAACATGGTGGGGCAAGTAGTGATTCGGGATCAGAAAGACTAGAGTATACGTCGCTATTAGTCGCCCAGAAAGTGAGCTTCTCTGGCAAGACTCAAAACCTACCGAATCACACCCACACATTCAATCACGTGGTGGTTGAAAAACGGCGAGAGGTGAGAAAGTTAAAAAAACTGGCATGAAAAGATGGAACCACAGAATCTTGGTCCGCATTCTGTACAGGCGTGAAACTTTATAAAGCATGGCTCCAGCAGCAGCGATAGATTTTATACCAGAACGACGCAGAAGTCATGCTAAACACCTAGCTCTCAAGGAACACTAGAGAATTCTGGTCACTGCTCAAGAGCACAAACGGCCAAAAAACTCCCTTACTATCAACCTCGGTATCAGAACAAAATTAGATTACACACTTCTCGGAACTGTACCGGCCACCTCCATCCACAGCCCCGCAGATGCCATCTCTGACTGCGGAACCATGGATTAAATTGACAAACACACAAGATATCTCCAGAACAATTTTGAACCTAAAATCGTCAAGGGTGCCGGGACCTGATGGGCTGACAAACCTGGATCTCGAAAAACACCCTGAGGCCTGGGCTTATGCAACTGGCAAACTATTCAATCTCTGCCACAAGTTAAAGCAAATCCCGAAAACTTGGACAGAAGGAGTCCTGGTCCCAATTTTCAAAAAAGGGGACAGAAGTTGTCCGGCAAACTACAGACCTATAGTGCTATTAGACATTATCGGCAAGATCTTTGCATCTCTTCTGCTGTCCCACGTCAAAGAATGGGCCAGAAACTCGCCAGCGACTGATATCTTCCAAACTGGCTTCCTAAAGGGCGCGGGTACCACGATAAACCTGCTAATTCTCAATATCATCAAGGAGAAAGTGAAGAGTGGCGCGCCGAAGGTCTACATGGCAATGGTAGACCTATCCCAAGCTTTTGATATGGTGGACCGAACCAAATTATGGCTTAAACTAACATCTTAGAACTGCCCGGGTCCAATACTCGAACCGATAAGGGCCCTTCATACATCTACATCCCTGAGGGTGCGGCTCAGCCGACAAGGCATTCTCTCAGATCAGATCCACACAGACCGCTGAGTCAAACAGGGCTGCCCCCTGGCACCCGCCCTGTTCATAGCCTTTATCGGTGACTTCCAGGAATCCGAAAAAAACAGTGAGATACTTTCCGCCGAAAGTGGGAACTCACAAAGTGTCAAGACTATGGTATGCGGACGACCTGATCCTCATGGATCAGACAGCAATAGGGTTACAAAGACAGCTAACAAACCTAGCTGCATACATGGCAAGCAACAATCTACAAATCAACATACCAAAAACCAAAATCTTGGTCCTATCCAAAACATTCAACAAGGGCCACTCCAACAACTTGTGGTTTCTGGAAAAGACAAACATTGAAGTGGTCAGTGAATACAAATACCTAGGCGTGATGCTTGATAACACACTGAAAGAAAACTCACTCCAAAATTCCCTTTGGGGCAAAATGAGAAATCTAACTGCGCAAACACGAGCTGTGGACAAAAAACTCGGAAAATTCTCATGGATTCCAGCCCTTCAGTTTTACAAATTGAAAGTAGTCCCAGCAATAACCTACGGGATGGCGGCAAACTTAAACCTGCCGACAGAGTTCTGGTCCAAGCTAGAAGGCTTCCTATGGAAATCGGTCTTGGGCTTGCCCAAATCAGCTCCAATGCCAGCAATTCGACGTGACCTTGGCTTACAGTCCTTAGCCTCCATGGTGACGCAAAGTGCTACCCAACTCTACGGAAAAATATTGACGCCAAACTCACTTCCCATTTTCCAGATTGTAGCCTCTGAATTCTGCAAAAGGTCCTACAAACCTCTAACTAACTGGGTTGAAAAAATCCAAGCCAGCTTAGAGGAAGTGGCATGTAACGAAGAAACCCTAGTCTCAAACCCAGGTCGGGTAAAAACCAAGCTTCAACAACTAGACTGGATAAACACAGTCGACAAAAGCCAGCTCTACAAGTCACTAAAGCATCTTCCGCCATCCCACAATCGGCTGAAGGTGCCACTAAAATACTGCGAAAAATTCCCAGAAAAAAATCGAAGAAAGACCTTCATGCGTGCCCGCCTCAACCTGCTTCACACCAGGGAAATTCTAGCCTCCAGAGCACTTACGCCGGTGTCCGACTGTCGCCTGTGTGGTGTTCAGGAACAAGTTGGAACAGCATGCCACCTCCTCATGAAGTGTCCAGCCTTAGCACGTAAAAGACAAGTCTACATGTCACCACTTATCGGCCATCCGTCAGCATTAGAGGAAGAAACATGCTGGTTTCGATTGATAGCAGGGGACTCAGCTAGATGGTCCAGAACGGCAGCAAAATTCCTAACGATGGCCCTGAACAAAGCCAACGCAAAAGACGCCAGTGGACTCCTTGCTGCCCTTCCACCTGGGTCTTATAGTCCTAAGCCTAGGACCCCTACCGCCCCCGCGATTCGATTAGACTCTAAGTGGTGTCGTAATGTAGCTCACAAACAGTTTAACCCCACCAATGTAGAAACTCTTCTTTTGTAAAAACCAAAAAGGTTAAAAGCAAAAAAAAAAAATACGAAAAATAAAGAAGAGGCCTTGAAGAACTCGAGAGGATCGGGATCCTTCTCGAGGATGTCAACGACGTTCTCAGCCTCGTGCCGGAGGCTCTTGGTATAACCGTTGGCTGTGAAGTAGCCGTGGTTTTCTCTTTTATCGGCGTCGATGTCGACGATGGGGTCGATTCGATCGACTGATGCATCGAAGCACCCTTCGACAACGGCGTCGAAGATGGTGCCTTCTTACCCAATGGCCCGTGGCGCTCTCGAGTGGACTCTTTCGCCGGGTGCAACGACTCGCAGCGTTTTGATTTTTTGGGTTTTTCACCCAGGGAATCACCCTCAGCTGTCTTCGAGGGGGTCAAGGCCGCTTTCTCGAAGACGCTTAGCATTTTCTTCCTGAATTCCTCCCACTCAGCCTGAGAGCTGTGTTTTGTGGGGCAGGAGACCCTATCTGGGGAAACAGAAGATGACGAGGAAGGGGATCTTCGACGTCTCTTCTTTGAGGGTCTAGATCTCGACGAGTGGTGGGAGCTACTTCGAGACCTAGAATGGGAATGCTTTCGACGGCGGCAAGACGAATGCCTCGGCCGAAGAAACTTTCAAGGAGGTTTTGACTGACTTACCTCTCTCGAGCTTCCCCTTGCGCTCCTTCAAGGCTTTCGCCGTCATGGACATGCAGTCCTCACACTCCGAACAATGGTGCTCGACTCCCACGCACCACAAGCAGATCCTGTGAGGATTCGTTTATCGACATTTTCTTTCCGCAGTCTCGACATTTTTAGAAGCCGGACCGCAGAGTCGTCGGTTCGGATGAAGAAGCCATCAAGAACGAGTTGGTTTTATCGAGTAAATATAAGAGATTTTATCTGACTGAACTGAGCAATGATATTCCAAGGCCCCACGAAGCGCGGAAAAACGGAACTGAGCAACGGACGCTGCGCGCGGGTATTTATAGGCATGGTGACGTTGGCGCCGATACGGTGGCTGTCGAGGGACATCGACTCGGCGGACGTCGACGCGCAGCGCCCTCTGCAGAGGAAAAAATGTCCAAGTCCAGCAAGCTGGAGACGAATGTTCAAAAGATAAGGAATACGGAGGACACAATCCCTTTTAAGTGTCTGTTCTGAGCGATTACAAGTATAGCGGTCCTCGTGGGATGTGCGTGTTCTACTTCTGAGCCATTACAGGTATAGCAGTCCTCATGGGATGTGCTTCTTCTGAGCAATTACAAGTATATCAGCATAAATGAGATGTGTCTGTTCTGAGCAATCACAGGTATAGCAGCCCTGGAGGGTTGTGTTCTGACCAATCACAGGTATAGCAGCACTGATGGGTTGTGTGTTGTGAGCCATTACAAGAAGAGCATCCCGGATGAAATGTGTGTGTGTTCTGAAAAGGTAGTCCTTTGGAGATGTCGAAAGTTAAGTCAACTGTTACAAGTGAATGTTACATGCATCCTAAATGCATATCTCCATATCTCTGATGCAGACTCATTAACTCGGCCATCAACAGGATTTTAACTAACAGGTTGCACAATAATCTCTGGAGCAGGGTTATTGAGCCACTGAGCTGCCTTCCCCAACAGGCTGTTGACACTGAAAGGCACATAGGATTAGTGCACTAGGAGTTCGATGTGAGGCTTGCCTGACATGAATGGCTTTTCAAAAGCTCTATGCCGGTTTGGACTAATCTACATTAGTCAGGAGATTTATAATGAAGCTTTCAAATGTGCTAGATTTTTGGCAGTGCGACTCAGTAATCGGACACGGGAAAAGCAGAAAATGGCAAGACCAAGCAGAAGGGATTGAAGTATATGACAGCAATGTCATCTTCTCACACTGTCAGAGGTTGGTAGGAAGAGCTCAGACACTGTTCTTCTTCAGTACTTTAGCTTGCTTCAGAAAATGCCAACACATGTTTGTGTTTCCTTAACAGCAGCTCTGTTAAGAAATTCAGGTACTGTCCCAAAACATTGCATCATGCCTCCATTTCTTAGCAGGACTGCTTATCAGCCCTGCTGTGAATATTTGGCATTGTGCCATGACATGCGTATAGCAGCTCCGTTGATAAATTAGGCTTCTTGGCCTGAATATATAGCAGTCCTGTTGAGAGTTACCGGTACAATCTATACCACTGAAAATATATACAGCACTGCTTCTACCTGTATCCAGTATACCCGAGTGCGGTGGGTGGTCAGAAAGAGTTAAAGTTCAGACCACATGCCTAGCTATTTGTTGCTCTCTAAGAAAACAAACTATGTATAGTGCCCTTTCACGCACACAAACACATGCTATCCTAAGACAAAAAAAACATCTTCATATAGATTACCCAAAATGTTTTTGCTTCTCACAAAAGCCAAACAACTGCTTGCTGGGAGGCTCTCCTCAAAAACATCAAGAGATCAAGTGCCCAGATGCGCCCGCGTTTGGTGCGCTTTATAAATATCAAAATACATACATAAATAAAAAAACCATGGAATGGAATTGATGTGCTTCTGTGATGAAAAGAAAAAGTATGTAATGCCCATGCTGCTGTAACTGCGCTGCCTCCATTAAAGCGATGAAGACAGAGGAAAATGAAGCAGAAATGCAGCCCTTGTTTAAGAACATTTTTCATTTTACACAATACTACCTGTGTCCTAAAGAAAAGTGAAAAGCATGTTCATGATTCAAGATGCTTTTATAACACTGTAACCTACAAAATGCAGGCAGGTGAACAAAGTGAACAAAACTAAAATTCCCTTTTACATTACTCTGTTAAATAGTTAGCTGGAGACAAACAAGGTTTTCCTTTCACAGCGGTTTATTGCACAACAAATACTTGTCACAGATCAATAACTTCAGCCAACTGATGACGGTTCCTTTCACCTCATAGGCACAGGCGCTGTGCCTTGCTTTACTCGCACGTTCCGCTGCTGGGCTTAATTAGTTCCCAAAATAGTCTTTACAACAACCAGGTGATTACAGGCTTTCAACCTTCAAACTTGTCTGCCGGTCATGAAAACGACAAAATAACCAATGGCAATAGTCCACACTTCACCCCTCAGAATCCTCCTTCTTCGGCGGTCGTTTCTCTCCACTGGAATGCCGTGAGCCTCGGACCAGGTACGGCGTCAATCTGTGGGCTTTCCGCTTATTACTAGTAAGCCCACTCGTATTCTTTGCTGGTCTCACTCCACTCTGGTGCGGCGCCCCTCGCCACACGCTGCTCCTGCAAAATAAGACGCCTCCTGAGTCTCTTGGAGTTGCATTTAACCCCTGCCCGGCCCCTCCCCCGTAATCAGCCCCATGTGTTCTCGGCAACGGTTTTAACACACCCGATTCTGATTCCCCACTTCCTCCCTGCTCCGTCCACTGTGGGTTAACCCTGTACTTTGCTTGTGCTCGGGCGGTTCTAACATAAGGAAACCCAGTTCTCCCTTTCCACTTTTTCCTTTCTTTACCCATCGGTGTACCCCCTCCCTGATGCCGTATTTCGTGGGGCATTCTGGGATCTGTAGTCTGTTTCTTTTCATTGATGGCCAGCACTTGACGGGCCCCTTCCGCAAACCCCTCCTTTCTCCCAGTATTGATGGCAGCTGCCACTGATTCCACATCACATACTCCCCCTAAGGACCCATGCCGCTCGGGCAGGTCCATGGCACGTGACAAGTAATCAGCCACCATCTGATATTTTCCTGGTTTATGCACAGTCACGAACTGGTAAGGCTGTAGCGTCAAAAACCATCTCAAAACTCTATGGTTTGAGTCTTTTTGTGTAGCCAACCACTTTAGAGGTGCATGATCGGTAAAAATGGTAAACCGTCTGCCCAGTAGGTAATATCGGAGAGACTCCACCGCCCATTTTATGGCCAGACATTCCTCCTCCAGCGTGGAGTATGGAATCTCGTGTGGAAGTAATTTCCTACTGATGAAGGCTATTGGGCAAAGGTTTTGCTCCGTCCCCTGGGACAGCACTGCTCCTAAACCACATCCCGAGGCATCCGCCTGCAAATAGAACTCCTTTGAAAAGTCAGGACAATGGAGTACAGGTTTTGTGGAAATCATCCGGATCAGTGTCTGAAATGCTTGCACTGCCTCCGAGGTGATATGTAGGGGACGGTTGGTTTTCAGCGCATCTGTAAGCGGTGCAGCTATGGTAGAGAAGTGTGGCAAGAATCTCCTATAATATCCCACAAACCCCAAGAAGGCTCATATTTCTTTCCTAGTTTCGGGAGGCCTAAGCTTCTGTAGGGCTTGAATCTTGTCCAAAAGGAAGGTTTATCACCCCTCCCCCACTGCATACCCCAGACATTTGGTTGTGTGTGCTGCCAGTTTAGTTATTTTTGGGTTAATGTGCAGACCAGCCTCTTTTAATGCTTGCATCACTTGGGTCAAATGTGCCAGGTGTTCGTTCCACGTATGGCTGAAGATCACTATGTCATCCAAGTAAGCCGCGGCATATTCTTCGTGTGGTCTCAAGATTTTATCCATCTATGCCTGGAATGTGGCCGGTGCCCCATGCAACCCAAAGGGTAGGACAGTGAACTGAAACAAGCCTTGAGGTGTCGAAAAGGCGGTTTTGTCCTGGTTTGCTTGTTTGAGGGGGATCTGCCAATACTATTTGGTTAAATCCAGGGTGCTCAGGAATGAGGCTGAACCCAGTTTTTCTATCAGTTCATCAATTCTGGGCATCGGGTAGGCTTCATATTGGGATATTGCGTTTAACTGCCGAAAGTCCATACAGAACCTGGTAGTACCATCAGGTTTAGGTACTAGGACCACTGGCGAGCACCATGCGCTTTTAGATGGCACAATGGTCCCCAATTCGAGCAGGTTATCTATTTCTTTGGCTATTTCCCCACGTTTTGACTCCGGAATTCGGTAAGGCCTGAGCCTTACAATTTTTCCTTCTTCCGTGGGTATAGAGTGGGTAACCATATCTGTTCTTCCTGGTATTCCTGAAAAAATCTCGGCCACCTGTTTCAAGGTATCCAATAATTCGGTCTTTTGGGATTCACTCAACTGTTCCCCCAATTCCACATCTTGAAGGCTACTATGGCTATTAGGGACCATTTGCTCTGAGACTGACATATCTGAGAGTGTTGCACATAATATGTCCGGTGTTCCTTCTTTCCACAGCTTGAGCAAGTTAATGTGATAATTCTGAAATCTATTTTTCCGTTCGGGTTGTTCCACCTCATAGTTTACAGGTCCCAATGTTTTTGTTATCTGATACGGGTCCTTCCACCGAGCCAACATTTTGTTTGTGTGGGTAGGCAGTAAAACCAATACCTTATCCCCCCACCTTCAAAGTTTGAGGTCGGCTCCCTTGATCATAATACTTCTCTTGTCTGTCTTGGGCCCTCCCCAGGTTTTCTTGAGCAAAGTCTCTCAGTTTACCTAGATGTTCTCTTAGGTCATTAACATAGTCGGTGAGTGAGGTTTCCCCCTGTTGTTTCCAGGTGTCTTTTAGTAAACCCAGTATGGACTTGGGCTGTCTCCCGAATAACAATTCAAAAGGGGAGTATCCGGTTGAAGATTGTGGGGTATCCCTTAGTACCATCAACACCCAAGGTAGAACCCGATCCCATGCCAACCCTGTGGGGCTAGTGGCTCTTTTTATCATACGTTTAATAGTTTTGTTATATCGTTCCACCAACCCATCCGTTTGGGGATGGTACACTGAGGTTTTCAAGTGTTGAATTCCTAAGGTGTTACACACCTTCTTCATAACCACTGACATGAAGTTACTCCCCTGGTCTGTCACTATCTCCAGGGGAATCCCCACTCGAGCAAAGAACGGCATAAGCACATCGCATACCTGTCTTGCAGAGGTTCCTCTTAAAGGGAAAGCTTCAGGATATCCAGTGGCATAGTCCACAATCACTAAGAGGAACCAGAACTCTCTACTGGTGGGCTCCAATGGCCCTACAATGTCCATTCCTATTCTCTGGAAGGGTTCCCTAATCAGGGGCATTCTTTGTAGAGGTGCTCTAGCCGGTATCTGAGGACCAGTTTTTTGAAATACGGCACACTCTTGACAATGTCTGGCTATTTCTGCATACACTCCCGGCCAGTAGAAATTCTGCAACACCCTTTTCACCGTCATGTTTTCCGCCAAGTGCCCTCCTGTTGTGTGATCATGGGCCAGTTGAATCAGAGTTTTCCGGTATGACTGGGGAACCAGCAATTGCTCCCTCTCCTGATTGTCGGAATTTCTGGTCACCCTATATATTAGCCCTTGGTTTTCTTTGAAGTATGGAGTGGTAACTGGGGTCCCTCTCATTGCTTGGGCTTGCTCCTTGGCCCTTTTTAGGGTTTCATCCAGTCCGGTTTCGGTCCGGAATGAGGGAAGATGGTCTCCCACTCGCCAGTCTATGAGGGCAATGTCCATTCCTTTTCCCCTGTTCTCTTCCATATTCTTTCTCTGGCTTTTTGTGAGTTTCACCCTTCTTGCTGGTACCCCGATCTCGGTTTTGGGAAATGGCGCTTCCTTTAACCATTTGTTGAATTCTGGAATATCTGTCCCTATTAGTACCGGGGCTGGTATGGAAGGAATAATGGCTACTTTAACTGGTATCTTTTGTCCCTGTAGCCCCAACACAATGTCTTTCGTAGGATACCTTTTTACATCCCCATGCACACATTTAATTTCAATGGTTCTCACCTTTCCTGGGTCTTGCTCACTCACATGCGGTTGTATGGCCGTCTGTCTGCTACCGCTGTCCATCATGGCTTGTTGGGGATGTCCATCCACTGTTACCTCTATCACATAGGGCAGTTTCTTCCGATATCTTGGAGCTTATAGCGTTCCAATGTCCATTGGTACAGCCTTGTTTTTTCTGGCACAAAACCGGGCTATATGGCCCCATTCCCCACATTAGAAGCATTGGGGTGCCTGTCCCTTTAGGACACTGGTTCCGTTGGTGGGCTTAGGATCTGGCCTATTCCGGGGTTCCTGGATTGCTCCCCTGTAATTGCTGCGCACGAGAGGAGTTTCGTTGGGGGGCCTCACTGATAGGGTTGTGAAGGTGCGGGGTGTTCCGGCTTTTTGATAGGCGGTGGCCACATCTATGGCTTCCGACAGAGTAAGGTGGTGATGTTGCCTTACCCACCTTTGGATGGGACTAGGCAGGGCGTCAATGAATTGCTCCAACATTACCTTTTCCTTAATCTGTCCAATAGTGGCTGTGTTGGGTTGTAGACATTTCTCCGCTAAATCCTGTACGCGGCAGAACAGTTGCCTGGGGCTCTCGCCGGGTTTCAGTTTAGTTTCACGAAACTGGAGCCTATAGGACTCCTCATCCATGCCCAGCCTTTCCAGCACTGATTTCTTGATGTCCATATATGGGGTGTCCCCTGTGGGATTGGCAGCCTGATAGGCACCCTGCAGTACTCCAGTAAGCAGGGGCGCCAAAAAGAAATCCCATCTGTCCTGTGGCCATTGTGCTGCTCGGGCTATTCTTTCAAAGTTTACAAAGAAATAACTAGGGTCATCCCCTGCCTGGTATTTTTGAAGTACGGTAGGGGGAATGGCTGGATGTGCCCGTTGTTTAGCCATTGATTCACCCATAATCCTCAATGCTTCTCTTCCCTGTTCTTGAGCTGCTGTTTGCACTTGTAGAGCTTGTTGTAGGGCCTGCCGGTCCGCCTGCGCTTGGTGCCCTTGAACTTGCACCAACTGCTGCAGTTGCTGTTGGCCTTCAGCCAGTGCTTTTAACACGGCTTCCATGCTGCTGGTGATTTAGCGTTCCTCTGGAGTCCCACTGCTGCCACCACTGTTAAATAGTCAGCTGGAGACAAACAAGGTTTTCCTTTCACAGTGGTTTATTGCACAACAAATACTTGTCACAGATCAATAACTTCAGCCAACTGATGACGGTTCCTTTCACCTCATAGGCACAGGCGCTGTGCCTTGCTTTACTCGCACGTTCCGCTGCTGGGCTTAATTAGTTCCCAAAATAGTCTTTACAACAACCAGGCGATTACAGGCTTTCACCCTTCAAACCTGTCTGCCTGTCATGAAAACAACAAAATAACCAATGGCAATATTCCACACTTCACCCCCTCAGAATCCTTCTTCTTCAGCGGCCGGTTCTCTCCACTGGAATGCCTGGAGCCTCGGACCAGGTACGGCGTCAATCTGTGGGCTTTCTGCTTATTACTAGTAAGCCCACTCGTATTCTTTGCTGGTCTCACTCCACTCAGGTGCGGCGCCCCTCGCCACACGCTGCTCCTGCAAAAAAAGACGCCTCCTGAGTCTCTTGGAGTTGCATTTAACCCCTGCCCGGCCCCTCCCCCGTAATCAGCCCCATGTGTTCTCGGCAACGGTTTTAACACACCCGATTCTGATTCCCCACTTCCTCCCTGCTCCGTCCACTGTGGGTTAACCCTGTACTTTGCTTGTCCTCGGGCGGTTCCAACATAAGGAAACCCAGTTCTCCCTTTCCTCTTTTTCCTTTCTTTACCCATCGGTGTACCCCCTCCCTGATGCCGTATTTCGTGGGGCATTCTGGGATCTGTAGTCTGTTTCTTTTAATTGATGGACAGCACTTGACGGGCCCCTTCCGCAAACCCCTCCTTTCTCCTAGTATCGATGGCGGCTGCCACTGCTTCCACAACACATACTCAGAAAGTATTATCTTGGTAGAATCATTAACAGAGGAGAGTGTTAAAAAAATGAAACAGACCAGGACCCATCTCAGTTGCTTATTTCAAAGAACTCTGTGGATTGCTAAAGAAAAGAGTGATTTGCGACCTGCTGCTGGCTAGGCTGTCACCAGTGAGCTCCATGATTTATGTACCTGGTACGCAAGGAAGAATTAAAAGGGCTGTATTGACAAGATTTCTGTGCGTAAATAGGCCTAAAACGCACCTTATCTGGCGGGCTGCCAAGAACTATCAAGATACTGACAAGTTCCAATAGAAACAGACAATTCATTTGATACCGGGTGTGGAAAAGTGGTGCCAGATATCCCAACAGCATTGACAATTTCCTTTGAAACATCAACATTTGAAAATGTAGCTGCTCATAGCATGGAGCGCCTGGCACCAGTGTCAAACAATTCACCATTCTCCCTTGGATGTCACATTTGAGATGGGGACCAAACCAGTCTAGCGGGAGCAAAGCAGCAGGCAGCATGGCAGGGTATCTCTGGCATGTCATGGTGGACCATAGGAAATATGCATGTCCTGGTAGCCCCGTTAGGAGAAAGAGGAGACAGAAGGGTTGGTGGTGGGGGTGTAGGGTAGCAATTGGAACAGTTAGGATGAATGAAATCATTGTATGCAGTAGTGAGACCATTTTGGTGTGGCCTGGCAGGTTTGGTAGGACGTTGGTGGATGAGATGGCCTGTCTGCTTACAATATCTGCAGAAAGGTTGCCTTGACAGGGGTCGCTGAGCAGGCAAAAATGGGTGTTCAAAAGTCTGTTGTGGCTGGATGCCCTATTGAAAAGGTGGTGGAGGATTCTGTTGGACAGACGGCTGGCGTGAGGCACCCAGGCGTCCCTGTCCCCCAGAGGCAGTGTTCTGTTGAGCATGCTGTATCTGCAAAGCCTTGAGGCAGGTAGCACCATCTTGCTCCTGGCGTTGGAGCTTGTCAAAGAAATGTTGAGATGCTTCAGTGCTTTTTCAATAGATTCTACTTGCCACCCAATCAGAACATTTTGAATATTGTTTGAAATTTCAGGAAGGTGACCATTCACAAAATGAGAAACCAATGCAGGTTTAGCTTGTTCCCCAGCATTTGCAATACTGGAGTATTTAGTGAAACAGTCAGTCAATCTAGATAGGTAGTCAAGAGGGAGATTCAGACTGACCAGTCAGATTTGACTGTGTATTTTTCCTTGACGAGGGCCCTGAGAGCGGTAACATTAGCAGTAATAGTCTCATCTTCCATCTGTGTCAGGCCATTGTTATTTGTCCATAATTTGTTTGTAAAAAGTGTCTGAGCACAGCTCGTAGGAGTTGTTTAAGGTCTCCAATAGTGGGATCATAACAGGCAATCACTGTGTTCAAATGTTCCATGAAAGCGCAGTGGGGTTGTCAGACAATGTGTGGAACTGTTGTGCCATATGACTTAAGTCAGTGGAGCTCCCAGGAGTGTGAATTCTCATAGGTTCAGCCTCAGTATTGGCCTGAGGGTATATGCGGATAGGCATAAGGGTGGTGGCAGCAGTGGTGGATGAGTCATCCATAGAGTGCAGTGCCGGGGGTGTAGACATGGAGGCATGTAACAATTGGGGTTCTTGTCCAGTTAGTTCTTATAATACTTTGTTGCGTGTTGAGCCAGGGTCTGCCGACGCGAAAGATTTTTGTAAATAGTCAGTGGTCCACTTGTATTCTAGGACATTACGGCGGTTATGTTGGGTTGGAGCAATGGGAGTGGAGGAAGCTAGAGGTCTGGCTTTGGTGCTGGAACGTAAAAAGTGAGGTGGCGATTGGGGCCCAGGGGGTGGTGTGGGAGCTAGTGGGAGCCTGGGGGTGGGTGCTGGTAGCTGGGGTGGCATGGCAGCTTGCTTTGGTGTGGGGGGTCCATTTGATGTGAAGTAGGTGGTGTGCGGGCCCTTGGGGGAGGCGAGTATGGTGCTAGTTTGACTAACAGGTCCAAAGGTGGTGCTGTAGGTGTTTCTGAAAGGGAATCTTTAAATGGTGTCTGCAGAAACACTTGGGTAGAGGCCTGTTTGAGTGTGTTTACTGTTTGGTCAGCCTTGGAGGGGTGCTTGTACTGCTCCAATTCTTTCTCCAGCTTAGCCTGAGAGTTCCTCAGTGATCTAGTCTCACTGTCATGCAATCTTTCTGTAAACACTTTGTACCAGGCGAAATAAGCTGACCAATGGCCATCAGACAGCTTAGACTTTCTATGTTCCAAAGCCTCACATAAGACAACAGAGTGATCTGCATGAAATGAGCCCTCGAGTGGCCACTCAAACACCTTTTGAACCGCAGTGGAAAAATTTCACTCAAATATTTACAGGTGAATGCCCCATACGTTGAAACATGAAGGCATTAGTCCTTAAGTGTTGTTGTGGATAGCCCAGAGCCCATGGCTGAGTCTAGGAATTTAAAAAAGCAGGCAGACATAAAGAAAGATGGGCCTGCAGCTAGTGCAGGTCAAGAGGGGTGGAGCAAGCAACCTCGCGGCAATTGGTATTTACCGGTGGTACAGAGGGGAGACAGGAGCAAGCAAGGATATGAAAGAGGTTGCTGAATATATTTTTTTTTAAAAATGTGTATATGGTACAAAACCTTTACAAAAAGAGAAAATATCTTTGTTTAAGAAAAAGAGTAGAAATGATAGATCAACCTTCACAAAATTATAAAACCATTAACCCGTACTACAGTCTTAAACAAAACAAAAAAAACAAAAAAAAGGAAAAAATTATCACTACCACTCTTTTGTTTGGACTTTTCCGAACTAAGTAAGATTCAGTTAGCTATGTTTCATCATTTAACCATAAGAAAGTTAGACAATAATATTTCCAAGTTTGCTCTTCCATTCAGCTGCTGCTGAATATAAAGATAAAGTAAGACACAAGATTGACAAGACGAACCGTGTCAGGTGTAGCTCGGTAATAACATTTGGCACTTAACCTCCAAATGGCCATGTACCATCAGCATTGCCTCTTTAGTTAAAACAAGAACACTGATATAGACCGCAAGGCTCTGAGTGTTGAAGTAGGTAAAGTAATGAATGGGGGGTCAATCACGAAAATGTTATGTTCAATTAAGGCCTCCCCCGAGCATGGAAGAAAAGCATGTAGGTATGTCTGTGCACTTATTTGTCTGAAGCATGGACAGGGCGCTGGTGAATAGTAGCAAAGGCATCTTGACAATGCCCACAATACCTCCAGAAATACAACACAAAGACAATTCATCAATCAAAATCACAATGACAAGAAACCCAGAGCAAGAATATGGAAATCCCAAAACACGGTAGGTCTGCAAGCAGCAATTTCAAGATGTCTGGATTTAGCAAACTATGTTCGTGGTAAAAGCGTACCACAGTGCCCTTCTGAATGAGTGGCAAATGCAAGCCACGGCAAGGAGCAAATCAAAATAACACCACAGAGAGGACACACACAAGGCAACCCCTTCAGCTGAGACCATAAAAAAGGCACTCCCAGGAATGCAAAACAATCTTACAGTGACGTCACGCTGAGAAAGAATTCTTAATAGACAACTATGAGCAAATGCATCAGAACCTGCGTCTGACCCTGGTGGTCATGCAACAAAACTCTGGGACCCACAGTCTGTACCCCCATCCAGGTCACAAATCGTGGCTATGTCATACATGCCAAAATTCTGTGACCAAAAATCTGTAGGAATCTTGAAGTTTCAAAAATAGTAATTTGCATAATGATGACATCACAGGAAATGATGTCACATCAATTTGCCCCAATCAAATGATACCTAGGCGGTACCTAATCATCGTGGCTGCCAATTCTTTAGTGTCACAATACCAGATCATATACTGGTTGGTGTACATTATCACAGAATTACCATCCTGTCACTTGCTTTAAGTCACAGCGCAGAGGTCAAAGACAGAATGGGCGTGGAGTCTATATTTTACACCACTGAGAGGGTGTGATTCACATGGAATTCTCAACATCTCCCATGACTAATGTAATTGGCACTTCACCATCCATGCCATCCTTTTCTTCATCCAAGCTTTTTAAAGTGGACAAGAGGTGGTTCTTCTCCCCGCCTAACCGAATGGGGGCAGAAGGGGGTGGTCGAGGGAACCACACGTGATGAAATTGGCCCATTACACCCTGAGCTCTCCATAGAGCCAGCAGTGGCAGGAACACAGGCGCCAGTCCCTCACACAAAAAATCCAAATATGCACTATTATGGCACATACAAAATGATAGGCTGCAGAAACATAAAACAATCCATTTAACTGTGGTTATCCCTTTAACTGGAGGTAAAGAGTGACAGGTGTGTCAGTCTCTGCATACACAAGCCCTTTGATCTAGTTTGAACCTTGTGAATATGGCACGTCAGCCATTGCAGAACTCCCCTTCACACGTGCTCTCCACCCAGCAGCAGAACACCGCTTTTCATTCACGGTACTAAAGCAATTAACAGGCAGAAGATCGAAAACACATTATCATGACTGCACAATCCCCTGCAGAAGAATGTACATTACACAGAGACCAGTGTACAAAGCCCATTTAATAAATAAACGGAGCCATGCATGGTCTCTGAATATCAAAACAATACAGCTAATAATGTGATTATCTTAGGTACCTCAGCAGTACACTGGAAGACTGTGTTAATGACATAATTGTGCTTCTGCATAATGCTTTGGGGCCATGGCAATGGAATTAGGCGCTATACAACTATTACAAAACAGAATAGCCATTAGTTTCTTTTACTGCACAAAATCTGCACCATAAAGTCACAAAGGTGACAGTGTTGCACAATCATACAGTTTCAAATTAAATGGCACACCTTTGGTCTGTCCAGCCTTCGCCCCTGGTGACAACAGAGAAGAGCAAACATCCATGTAAAATCATGTGCCAGGGGGTTCGTGGTGGGAATGCCCTGCAGCACGCACCAACTACTGCCAGGTCGAGCTTCTTAAAGTGGGCAAGAGGTGGTTCTTCTCGCCTGCTAAGTGAATGGGGGATGGGGGCTTGAAGGAAGTACACGTGATGAAAGGAGAAGGGGCCCCAACCTGGATTGGTGGGGTGCCAGGAGGTGGGTGCACATTTTCAGAGTGTTTTTAAGCAGAGCTTAATACTGCTGTGTCTGACTGCTTTAGGCCTGAAAAATACAGAACAGCTAGGTGTGTGTGTCTCTAAATAATGCATTAATGGGAAGGGTCCGCATGTTTGCTGCATGGAGGAAACGAAAATGGCTTTGGCGCATAACCAGAGGTGATGCCACCAAACCCGTAATCAGGCACTTAGTAATGAGAAAGAACCTGTACACACTCTAGGCCCACAAGGCAAGTCATAAACATAAGCCATAGTGATTTGCTTAAGATCAGCCACTTTGGTGAAGCCTGGAAGCCAAGATTTAGACTCCGAACTAATGGTGCCACAGTGAGCATTGTAACAAAGTCATCATCTGTCCTTGCTGAGAGGGGACCAAGATGGGGCTCCTGTCTGCATGGAATGGTGCTCCGACAAAACAGTTTTTGCAAGAGCAGAGCTCTGTCTTGTTCAGGCCCAATTCCTCCCCTGAAGAGGCAGCTTGTACTGAATACAGATCTAAACTGTGATGGCTGACTTTTTTTCGGAGGGTTGATTGAACCGTGGCCTCACAGTGGCCTTACAAGACAGACTTCGCCAGAGCCAACATCCATGTTAAATCATGTGCCAGGGGATTGTGGTGGGACAGTGTATCAGTCAGTAAAGGTCCTAATGAGGGTTCTCTAGCAAGAAAAATTTGGTACAACTTGAACCCTCATGAAAAGACATTCGGCTGGTTCATTGTCTTGTAGCTTCACAGTGGAAAGATTTGCATATTAAATAGAACATGTGTGTAAAATATCGGAGATAACCTCCAAGCGTTTGATGCGCGGTAGCAACAACGTGAATGTATTTATTTAGGTTTCTTTTACGTGTGAAGCCAGGCACCTGCCTCCATTCTAGCTATAAGCAGCAGCTCAGTAGCTCCCTCCATTTGCTGCCCTTCCGTGCATTGACAGAGTATATAATGTGACCTGCACATGGGCCTCTGAACAAAACCAAAGGTGATGAGTGGACGATTTATGATCAACCACAACCACGCGCATTGCTCTGGGTTTGATGCAGAACAATGCCCTGCGGCACACACCAACTACTGGCAGGTCGTGGCCTCACAGTGGCCTTACTGGACGGACTTCGCCAGACACATGTCAAAGTGACAACAAAGTTTAAAAGTATAATAATGTTACCTTTGATTTGGACATGAACCAGCGTTTCTTTGCAGAGCAGAGCTAGCAAGCTGTATGTACTATAGCAGAGGCAGAACTCCGCTCAAATTCAGAAGAATAGCTGCTCACCCTGCGAGTGGAGTCAGAAGACACCTGGCTGGCAGCTGAGAGGCGCAGGATTTCACGGGCAGCGTCACCACGCTCTGACACCAAGACTGCCTGCAGTGCGCAGGGCAGAGAGTCTGTTTCACGCTGGCCTGGCCAGGCGCATGCTCACTCTCTGTCATCAATCAAAATGATGAGATGATGGGCCATAAACACGCCCCTTGGAGATGCTTCAGTGCTCTGCTCTCTGGGCCTCAGACAGAGGCAGCCAGTCCTGTAAATCCGTAGTTGTTGACATGAAATCGGTAGGACTGCTTAAAAAGCGGTATCCTACCGCCTAAATCGGTATGGTTGGCAAGTATGCTATGTGGCGGCACACATTAACCACGGGTGCAGTAACTCTGGAACTCTCTCAATCTGGAGACAGCAGCATGTCCCAATGATTTGCAAACCAGAAATAGACTGACATCACACGGGGGCCGTAGGCCTGAATCACAAGAAAACGCAATGGGGATCAAAACCTCTTCAACCAGTGTGAGAAGCAAAATGAACAGTAACCCGAACTGTTAAACTTAACCTGACAAAATAAGAATCAAAACATCCAATAGAACAATGCGATACAAAACTTAACAAAAGTAGAAACATAAGCAGGTTTAATCAGAACATGACAGACAGTAATGACATGTACACGATAGACAAGTTGTTTGCAAGAAAGGCCCTTTAAAACAGAACTTCACATGTACTGCATTCTGTAGTTCAGAGTTTTGTCTTTATCATTGTTTCATGTTTGGCGAGAACATTTAGCGAAAACATTGGCTTCAATGTGAGCTGTGGCGGACCAGCTCTAATAAAATATGGGAAATCAAACTGTTTTTCTTTTCTGCCATGATCACTTGACACAGACCTCGACCTAGTGGTCTCTGAGCAACGGCATCAACATAATTACACACATGATAGCTTGTGGCACTATTCCAATAGTCACTCAATTTGAGTAAACATCTCTACACTGGAACCTGCAAACAGTGCCTATGCAGAAGCAAGACCGACTTAATAAATGCAATGAATACAACAGACAGAAAATAAAAATCTGCTACTTCGAAACAGAAAAATCCAAAACATACCAGGAGGTGCAGCAAGAGAGACAGCGAATACATGACGGGGCAAATCACTGTTTAGTCAAAATATAGTGCAGTGACAGTACATAAGCACAAGGTTGTATTTACCGATCAGCCTGAGGGAAATAAGTTCACAGCCATGGGCTACGCTGGAGATTCTCTATGACCTCTCAAACCACACTGCAGATTTAGCAACTTTGCTGTCAACAGGTGTGCCACTCTTATAAAAGCAAACTCCGATGGTGAGGACCTTGCGTTACTTGGCCATGCGAATGTGGTCGAGGGCAGCCCACAGCAAAACCCCTGCGCAGCTAGGCCAGAGACAGCGGCATCATTCTGTGGCCTCCAAGATCAGACCTCTTCCCAAGGGCCCCCTCGGCATCAGCCTCAGCTTGCCGCAAATTCAGAGACTAGACAAAGACTGATCGTAAACCAAGCTTCTTGTATTAGATAACAAATACACAGCATACAGAGTGAGCAGCTGATGAGCAGGAAAATGCAGCAGGACAAGTGTCCAGGCAGTGTGCACACATAGCTCTTCCTGGACAGCCCTTAAAGCGCAGTATATATAGCATATCCTATGCAATCACGAATATATCACAGCATTTGCGCAACGGGGGTGTTTCTTGGCATGACATTTGCAGACATTTGGCAATAACTGTCAGCATTTTACTTGTGACGAAGCCATGCAGGTACATTGTGTTGTAATATGGATAAGCGGTATTCACAGAAATCCTACTGTTATTTACCATATATGGCGCTAATGCTATACTTGTAAAGTAGCAAACAGAAGAGAAGGTCTGACGTGTTATGGGGTCTTGGTCTAATCATCACCATGCAGGGTTTTGGGCCGGTCAGAGGAGCAGAGGGAGAGGCAAAATGTATGAGAGTGAGCCTAACGTAGCATACCATAGCATAACATAGCATAGCAATGCATAGCATCAAATAACATAGCCAAACATCCTGCCACATTACTGGGTAGAGCAGTCCCCAAAGATCCCAACATTGTACTGTTACACACCAGCAGGAAATAGGAAGAGAGTAGGTGGGACAGCAGACTCTTAACAATCGCGGCAATGGTGGTTATAAGGGATCTGGCAGTCAAATGAGGTTCTGGAGACATGCCAACAATGGCGATCTGGGAGGTGGGAATGGAGAACTGCCGAAGCATGCACAGGGTAACATATCGGAGTAGAGGGATGCAGGGCAAATACTCTAAAATATTGGGGAAATGGAGGGACTATGTGGAGTGAAAATGGGGTGGATGGTAATATTACAAAGGCAACATGGACCAGTGAGGAATAAACCGAGAGTGGGGGTTGGGATGAAACTGGGTGGAGGGGGGAGGGAGGACACAGGGAAACCACATTGTGTAAGGTTATGTTGTTTGGAACCATGTTTGCTGTTTCTGGAAATGAAAATTAAAAGTTGATAAAAAAAAAAAAAAGAAAAGACTGGGAACCCCCACTTTCACACCCCCCTGTTTACCTTTCCCAGTAATCCCACACTTTTGATGGCTGTTTGCCAAATTACATTAGTTGAAAGAGTTGACTTTGTTGAAGGGGACAACAAGTCCCATAATCCTAGAAGTACTGGGATGAGAAAGAGGGCTGAAGAGGCACGCAGTTGCAGTAGTCAGGAAATCAAGCCTAACAGCCAACACCTGAAGGAACCTGTAATGCATAAAATCCCCCTCAGCTGCAGGCAATTAGAAGGAGTGGAAGGAGCTTGAACTCTTGGAATGCGAGCTGTAGTAGTAGTAGTAGCAGACAGAAGGCGGCACAAGGCTGGCAAACCAAGCAGAAGTGGGAGAACAAGTGGGACACCAGAACGTGGAGACAACAGATGTCACCTGCTTATTCTGAGAGGGCCCCGTTCCCCCAAACTCTGAAATACAGGGGCTGTGC
Organism: Ambystoma mexicanum; assembly: GCF_040938575.1. Classification (NCBI taxonomy): domain Eukaryota; kingdom Metazoa; phylum Chordata; class Amphibia; order Caudata; family Ambystomatidae; genus Ambystoma; species Ambystoma mexicanum. Next base: position 418,322,743 of record NC_090940.1, on the reverse strand, counting down.
ACCGCAAGACATGCAGGAGAGCTGTCGCTCCACATGTGAGCCCGTTTGCTGTGGTTGCCGAGCAGCGGACGTGCTGCAGACCGAGGCAAGAAGCAGTTGTCAAGCCGTGGGTCTCAGGAGCTAAAGGGGCTCCCAAATCGTGTGGCTGAACTGGAGACATCTTTACAGAAAAAGCATGTGGGTCCCCAGCGAGCCAGAAGCAGATGTTGAGGCAGACATCGGGAAAGCAGTGCAACCTGCAGAGCAAGTGTACAAGAAGCCGGTGAGTGAAGCACAGCTTTCCAATACCTTGCACAAGCATTGCCAGCAACAGTATCCAGTTCCCTGTTCACTCACGTAACGTAAAGCGATAAGTTGTTTGCTGCAGCTGACATACACAGAGCAAGGGAAGTGTAGCACTCGCGTATAAAGTAAAAGGTGTTATACTCGCGTGTAAAGCTAAAGTCGCTTAAACCCACTGTACTCTCATTGAAAGACTTATTGCTTAAAGAAGTGGTTGCGTGTCCTAATTAAAGAGAGAGAAAGCGGATGAGACCATTAACGAATATCTAATCTTGACAATACAAGTGTTACAATCTTTAACTTCTAATAATTACATGAAAGAGTGGTTGCATGTGCCCAATTGTTATTCACAAAGGAGGACTGAACTCCATCCTTCACTTTTTACACAGGAATACAATTATATAACAATCTTTAAACCTTAACTACTAGATCAAAAAGTGGTTGTGTGTGCCTAATTGTGTTTTCTAAAGAAAAAATGACTTCTATTCTTTATCCTAACACGGCATACCTTTCATTTATAAGAAGTTAAAGTATATTACTATTGAAGGAGATAACAAGCTTTGTCTAAACCAAGAGGCTCCCCATATTAACTGTGAAACCAATCTTTCTCAGAGTAAGAAGCAATCTAACTGTACTGTGAAGTTGATAATAGTAATTGGACTATGATACAACTGTGCAAGTATTACCTGAAGCTAAGAGTGGTACCAAAGCTTTTGGGTAATCATTTGGGCCGACAACTGGCAGAAAGGTGCAGGTAGGGAAGGGAAATTGGCTGTTTGTAAAGACTATTTTGCAGTTGACACAACTTGGAGTACCAGAGACTGTGGAAGACAAAGAAGTGGGTCTTAAAGGCAAACTCAGGTTATTGTGGCAGACAGATGAGAGCCAAAGAGGTGGTTCATTTTGAAGAAAGTTATTCAAAGGAAGAGTGCCTTGCCTACTTGAAGGTGCTGAAGTACTTTGAAGTATATAAAAAATGGGATTTACATGATATATGGCGATATCTTAATGAGGAAAGTAGAAGATATCCTTTTCATTAAGTAGCATATGGCACATCTTCAGGTATTGATTTTTTTCTTGTCAGTAGAGGCTTATGTGGGGACATTTGTGATGTTTCAATCAGAGATGTTGTAATTTCTGACCATGCTCCTATTATGATGGCATTAGATGGGTCTGTGAGTGGTTTGAGGTCTAGGAAACAATGGCATCTGAAACACAGTTGCTCTCGGGTTCAGAATTTGTCAAGCATATAGAAACAGAAATATCACTGTTTATAAATGAAAATATGCATTCAGAAGACTCTATATCGATGATTTGGGATGCTTTGAAGGCAACAATGCGTGGTCAAATTATTAGTTTTGCGTCATATAGGAAACATCAACGAGAAAGGATTATGGTCGAATTAGAGGGCGATTATAAAACATGTGACATGCGCTATTGTAACTACCCAAATAAGAAGAATATGTTGGCTTTGTCTCATGCAAAAAAAGCCTTGGATTGTGAACTCCATCATAAGGCAGAGACTCCACTATTCTATTCCAGACAGGCTTTCTGGGAAAGGGGTGATAAGTCAGGGGCCTTATTGGAAAGCCGAATACAACAGAAAGAGAATAATAGGCAGGTACTTTTTATTGCGGATAAAGGAGGAAAGATAATAAGAAAAAATGATGACATTTGTGAAGAATTTAGGCGATATTATGCCTCGCAATATAAGGAGGATGAAACAATTTCTGAGGTGGAAATAAATACTTTTCTCAATATAGTAGATATGCCAAGCTTAAATGAACAGGACAGATTGGGTATGGATGCTCCAATTACAGTGGAGGAAGTTGAAAATGCAATGAGTACATCAGCGAATGAAGTGTCCTGGCCTTGATGGTTTCCCAATAGAGTTCTGTAAGACCTTTAGTCAAATCCTGTCACCCTTCCTTATAAAATGATATACAGAGATTTTGGATAATGAAGCGGTTGCTGAATCGATGCAGACTACATTAATAATGGTTATTCCAAAACCAGGTAAAAATCCTACATTATGTGGAAGTTACCAACCTATTTCGCTCTTGAATGTTGAAGGTCCTGGGGAAAATATTCGCAAGACGATTAAATGCTTTGCTTACAAAGCTAATCTATAAAAATCAGACTGGTTTTGTAAGTGGAAGGAATAGTAATGAAAATTTAGGGAATTGCTTGATGTTATTTACTTAGAGGTACTCTGCAGAGGCATATGCAGCAATCAGTATAGATGTGGAAAAGGCCTTTGATAGGTTAGGTTGGGTTTTATTGTGTCAGGTGTTGATTAAGGTAAATTGTGGACCACTTTTCCTTGGACTTTTTAGAGCTTTATATGGAGGTGCAAAGGCAGCCATAGCTGTTAATGGTAGTCATTCAGAGTGTTTTCCAATTTGGAAAGGAACTCAACAAGGTTGCCCTTTGTCCCTGCTGCTGTTTGATTTATTTATTGAGCCTCTTGCCATTAAGCTTAGAAATCATCCAGGGGGATTACGTATCAAAAGTCCTTTTATATGCAGATGACCTTTTAGTTCTAATCTCAAACCCAGAGCGACCATACCCAGAGCTTTTACCAACAATACAAGAATTTGGTAAATTCTCTATAATTATAAAGTTAATGTCACAAAGACTCTGAATTTTTCAATCTCTATTACATGTCATAGGGGGCTATTTGATGTGGAGAGGGAAATGTGGACTGATTCAGATCTAAATATTTGGGAATTCATATAAATAGAGAGATTGAATCTTTACATGCATGTAATATTAGCCTGAAAATTACAGAAATAGAAAGACTGCTGTAAATTGGAGATGTAAAAAATGTCATTTAATGTGGTGAAGATGTCCCTTCTTCCTAAATGTTATATGTATTTAGTAGGCTCCCCTTGCCACTCTCAAATAAACTATTATTGAGTATTAATAGGTCCATGAATAGATTTATGGGGGCTGGGGGAGGGGGTGTCGGGCACGAATTCCAAAAAATGTTCTTTATAAATCTGTGCATTTGGGTGGTTTTGGTTATCCCGACATAAAACGTTATCTTTGCATTTACGTTGCGCACATTAAACCATTGGTTAACAGCTGATCAAACTAACTGTAAAATTGAGAAAGAATCTGTTTCGCCCACCCCCCTAGATGTTCTTGTGTTCATGGACAAAAAGTTACCAGTTGGTACAACTCTGCTTTTTATAAAACATGTTGTGAAAGAATGGCGTAAATGTAATGAGGTTCGGGATGAAAAATATTTACTGTGTGCAAGCTCTAGTCAATGGAAAAACCAAGCTGTTAAGCAGAATTAACTGTGTTTTATCATGGACTTCATGGCAAAGAGCAGGTATCTGGAGAATTGGGCAGGTCCATGATGGTCAGAATATGGTTGATTTTGAGTTCCTGTGTTTTAAATATAAGTTGAAAGCAACTGAGATTCGTTGTTATAATGTATTGTGGGAACTTTTTGATGTACATTTTTCATCTTTGAATGCTGCGATACACGCGCCACCTGCAGTATTACTTCTCTCCAAGTCCGTGCCCTTGTCTGCGTCTACTTTGTATAAATTGATTGCTCCTTCTGCATCTCAGTTAACATCGCAATGTGGTAGAGGAAATTGGGATTCAAATCTGGGTTACTCGTCGTCGGATGTTGAATGGAACCGTATATGTACAGGTCCAATTCAATACAAAGTGGATTTAGACCTAAGGTACGCACAAAAAAGAAGTAATCATTACCTATACAGGTCTCCATGGAAGATGAGATGTGCAAGTTGTGTAATGCAGATGTTTGTTGGAACTGTAAAAGAGAGGAGGGCACCACGTTACACATGCTGTGGTTGTGTGGAAAGATAGTGTTATTCTGGGATGGTGTTTTTCAGAGAATGGAACTAATTATGGGTTTATCGCTGCCTAGAAATCAGCTTCTTGGTGTGTTGGGTTTAACCCCCTTAAATATTCTATTGTCACTGGCCACCATTGGGCGCACGGAAGAGCTCTACCTCCGTGTGAGCTCGAACCCTGAAGTCCGAGAAGAGGCATGAGCCCCCACTTCTAGACCCCCCCACGGAAGAAAAAGTGAATCAGCGCTGTGTGAAGGTCCCCCCCACCCCCACAGAGGAGAAAATTCAGGAGAAATCGGCCATGGAATCCCATTGATATTGTGTGATTGGGACGACGTCAGGAGCAGTTTCCACACGAAAGCGAAACCAGAACTCTCACGGACCAGGAATTAAGGGAAAACATCCAAGACCGACCGCTGAACGGCAAACTTCCTTAACAAACACTCGAGGCCAGGTCTCAACACTCGCCTAACACTATCCTGAGGCAGAGGGTGGCGGCTCCCCTGCGAACGGAGGCGGGCATAAGGCAGCTGAGAGGGGTCCGCTCCCAACGACCATTGTGCTGCGCTCTGGTGGACGTGTGGATTCCCCCGGGACCTGGATGTACCAGGACCTGCTGTGCCCGAAGAAGAAAAAGACACTGGTGGATTGCAGCCTCCGCCGACGCGAGGAGGGCTCCATAACGGGACCGGCGACACTGATGATCCTGAGCTACGTGCCACCCGGAGACTATGCAATGATCCGCGAGGTACTGATAGATGTAAGACCATGCTGGACTGTGGGCCGGACTGTGGGCGCAACCTCAAGAATACAAAAGGCGGCTTAATCATAGCCAATAAAGCACTCAGTAGGTGGAAGCTCCCGGCCCGACCCGCTAGCGTAAAATGCTGACTGCTGCTGACCTGATCATCCAACCAGGGCCCCAGTCTCACTAAGCACCACGTCATATTGACCAACAAGGCCGCCGGGTAAAAGTGAACCACACTCTCAAAAGTACCCGGACCCATGCAAAGCACCATATTATAATTTTAAGAGCCTCACGCCGTCAGACCTATAAGGTCCCCTGCAACGCTAGATGCACTGCACCATGCGAGTCAACAAAGCCACCTGGGTGGGAGAGAAGCACAGGGTGTGCAGGGGCCTGAGCTATACTAAACACGGCGATACCAAGGGGAATACACATTACCCCAAATGGGCCACCGCCACGTCAAACGCATCGTACTACGCTGGCGAGATAGGCCGCCTGGAGGAAAAAGGAAACAACTTTGACAACACGTGGATCCCTCTGGAACTGCGCGCTACGATAACTGCACCCAAGCGCCACACCCCAGGGAAACATGTGGGGTGCACGGCTACACCCAAAGGCAATTCAGAACCATTTTTGCTGATTCGGTTCTACTCCCCTTGCATGCCCACCAAACCCAGCGCAGAGAGCACACACAGAACCTTCGCTCTCCTGCAGTCGTGAGGAGAAAAATAAGTGACAAGGTGGGTGCAAACACACTCCACACACGGACTCTCTGCACTAAAAAGTTCTTATTGATGAACCATACCCAGGTATGGAAATGTACAGTTACGTGATCACCAGGAATGCACTGTGATCCTCCACCGGAAGATTTAAAGCACCCAGGGATCTGAAAGACTCCCCCAACTCACAGTTACCTCCCACCACTCTATCTGAACCTGTGCAAATCTGAACAGATCGCCGCTCCCCTTTTGGTCCTTGCGATCACTGCACCAAAGCGACCGTCGTACATACAAGATCCCTCATTCCTGGAATCAGCCTGGAGGCATCTAAACTTACTTTTCTGTGGAAGCAATGCCAGGGGCTATGACCCCCATAAAAGGGGAGCACCAAGATCCCCCCCAAAGGCGCAACCTACAGACTAGAAAAGTACAGCCTTGGGTAGGGATAGCACCTTGTCCGATCACCCAGCAATGTCTCTACATCACCACGGTCACCTTTCACTTCTCTTCACGTCGCTTATTCGGATTGTGAGAACACTCAAAGAAGACACAGAGGCTGGAGGAGAAAAACTTGTTCCCTTTGCTCCCCCGGACACACACCACACCACCTGGAACGTGAAGCCCATTCGAAAAAAGGGTGCTCTCCCGTTTCATCCCACCAGGGAGAACACCTGCAAGTGCTTGACAGTACTCTTCCAAATTATCCAGAGCTGCACAGTCCCCAGTGCCCTGCACTCTGTTCATATGAGCATTAAAGAAAAACTTGCGTCTTACAAATTCTCACCACAGCGTACCTCCAGCGCTTCCTCTCCCAATATCAAGATGACGTCCTCAGGGCCGGAGGCCGCTGCAACTAAAGCAGACGTTGCGGACCTGCTAACCGAAATTAAGAATATGCGGGCTGACATCAGTGGGAAAATCGACAAAATAACACACAGGATCGACAAAATGGAGGCAAACTAGAGGAAGTAGAACACAATCAGACCTCCTTATCCACAATAGAAACACAAATGGATACCAGAGTCGCAGATATAGAGATGAGGGAGGAAGAATTCCGGCTTAAAGTCGATGACCTTGAAAATTGAGAACAACGCAACAACATTTGCATTTTTGGCGTTCCAGAAAGAGATGGAGAAACAGAGCTGGACATAAAGAGAACCCTACATACACTCCTGAATTTGCTATTTGAGGATGACTCCGTAGATGAGCCCAAACTTGACGACATTGATTGTGCTGGTGGCACAGCGGGAGTCCCTCGAACTATACTAGCCCGATACCATAATTATGCAAAGAAAGCCAGGGTTCTGGAAAAGGCCAGAAACACCGCTCAGATCCGGATGGACACGGCCAGTATCACCATCTATCAGGATCTCTCCTCGCTCACCTTGCCCATGAGAAGGAAATGCCTCCCGCTGACTAAATTCCTAAAGGACAATGCAATAAGGTACCGGTGGGGATACCCTTTCTTGTTGACTTTCGAATGGGAGGGGTCCACAATAAAATTGAAAACCGAAAGAGACATTAACGGTTGTATCACGGACTTGCTCGGAGAACAGGAAGGACCCGCGGCCCCAGAAGAAGGAAGAAACAGACAGAGAATGGAGGATCAAAGGGCCAAGGCGCCGGAGGATCCCAGGCTCCCGGAAGTTTAGGCGGCTGAATGTCTCTCCAGAAATGGAACATTGAACTCTCTGTGGCAACCAGAAAACGTCGAAACAATTTCGACCCGAGAGGGCAATTTGATATCTCACTTGATGCTACGCACCCCTTTCATGAGGTCGGATACAGACTGGTGACGATCACAGCCGACAATCACGCCAAAAAAGCAAGAACAATATTGGTTAACAAATGAGGTGAATTGGAAATGGGGGGAGGTGGGTCAGTGGGGGCTCTTTTTTTTATTAGAGGTGTTAAATTAACGGACCAAAATCGTTAGGTCCTCACTGGTGGTCCGGGGCTGCCTGGGTGAGGGTTAACCCAGCTCGATCGTACGCCGTTTTGGGGGGAAGAAGGGAAGAGGGGAAGGTGGGTGGAGGAATCGGTCTTGGCTCGTATTTACACACGAAGAACTCTCTTGAACATGGATATGTATTGGATAGGCCCTTTAGAAGTGAATCTGAAAAATGACCTTGCTAATGATGGCAAATAACTTGGCTAGTACAGATGGGTGCATTAAGGCTTGCACCCTAAACGTAAAGGGTCTCAACTCCACCACTAAAAGATTTCTGGTCTCTCAGGAATTGAAGAGATCCAATCTTGACATACTCTTTTTACAGGAGACCAGGTATACATGGGGGTGAAGAGCGAAAGGTATTGTACACCAAAGCAGGATGTGAATACTAGTGGTCTGGCCCCTTGGTAAAGGCGGGAGTCAGTGTTTTGATCAGGAAAGGACTTAAATTTGAAGTCACGAAGACCTGGTCCGATGTGGGAGGTAGAGCCATAGTTCTGGTGGGCAGGTTACACAACACAACTTACACAACACAACTCTTGCATCCCTTTATGCCCCCTTCACGGGTCAACCCCACTTTCTCCAACATATGATCCCAAAGATTATGCTGGAGGCCGAAGGTGAGGTCATCCTAAGAGGCGATTTCAATATGTGGGCAGACCCCACACTCGACAGACAAGCCGGCAACCCGGCATCTCACAAACCTACTGACGGAGGCTGCAATGAGGTCAACATGATGTCCCTACATGGATTAAATGACATATGGTGTCTCCTGCACCCCCACTGCCCGGGATACACCTTTTACTCAGCCCCACACTCCACGTTTACGCGCATAGACTAGATATACCTCACCACTGGTCTGAAAGAAGCAGTATCTGGAACTGGGATCTCTCTCATCTCCTGGTCGGACCACAATATGGTTACCACTAATATAAGCCTGTTAGCTCTTCCACATAAAAACTCGAAATGGCGGTGTAACGATTCATTGTGGAAGGACCCTGTACTTCACGAACAACTAGAGAAAGAGATCACCGAGTATTTTGAGTTGAATGACACAGGGGCAGTTTCTAAAAACACGGTCTGGGAGGCTGGGAAGGCAACATGGAGAGGTATATTGATCAAGGAGGGAGCTGATACAAAGAGAGGGAGCTATTATTGAAAACAGACTCCGAAAGGAAATAGCACAGGTAGACTCCCGGGCACAATCCAATGAAGCTGAAAGGGGAGATAGGATAGCCGAGGCAGTTCAAAAGAGGGAGGAACGCCGATGTTTGGAGGAGGGCCCAATTACTCGCAAGCTACAATTCCTAAAGCAAAAACACTACGCACTCCTGGCGCAAGGCTGAGAGGGCAACGTGCCGATCATTGGGTTAAGGTCATAGAAAATGAAACTAGCTCCCTGACCACAGATCCAAAGAGTATCCCTGAGCCCTTCGCCGACTTTTATGAACACCTCTACAGGTCTGAGATCATCCAGGGGGAGACAGAAATTAATAACTACATAAATGAGACAAATATGCCCAAACTCTCACCAGATACAACGGAATTAGAGTCCCTGATAACATCTGAAGAGGTTGAAAATGCTATCAAACGGTTACCCCTAGGAAAAGCCCCCGGAAATGACAGGTACACTGCAGGATTTTACAAGACCTTCCTCACCTCACTCCTCCCCTTCATGGTCGAACTGTTCAACCACATTTTACAAACGGGATTAGCACCGGATTCTTTGTCGCAGGCACTCATTTCCGTTATTCTTAAAGAGGTGAAGGACCCCAGACGATGTGCTGCCTACTGAGCCATCTCCCAACTTAATATAGACACTAAAATCTACATGCGTGTATTAGCAGCAAGACTCGAAACACATATGTCAACCCGGATACATCCCGATCAGGTCGGATTTATACTGGGACAACAAGGGGCCGACACCACCCGTAAAACCCTACACCCGATGCACAAAGCCTGGAAAATCCTGAACACCCCTTCTCTGCTGTCCATAGACACAGAGAAAGCTTTCAACAGAGTAGAATGGAGCTTTTTGGAGGCAGTATTGCGCAAAATAGGACTTGGTCCGACATCCAGGAGAGGGGTAAAAGCAGTATACACATCCCCACAGGCATCAATTATGGTAAATTTTGAATATGCAAGGTGGTTCACCCTTGAGAGAGGCACAAGACAAGGGTGCCCCTTCTCTGCTATAATGTTTGCTCTCTCGTTGGAACAGCTGGCCCAAAAGCTCTGAGCTGACACCCTGGTCGAAGGTTTGAAGGTCCATGGTAGAGAATATAAACTAGCACTCTATGCCGATGACATCCTGCTCCATATTCAGAAGCCCCTAACTTCTGTACCCAGAGCAATACAACATATTGAGACCTATGGCGCATTATCGGGATTCAAAATAAACAGGTCCAAATCGATTCTGTTCCCCCTGCATGAGCTCACTCCTGAGTCCAACAGAGAACTCTGGGGACTAGGTTTAGTAATGGGCAGCTCAACATTACGTTATTTAGGAATCAACCTCACATGACACGTAAATGATACGTATGAGGCCAACATTCCACAACTTCTCGCAGCGTTTCACGCAAACCTTTCAAGATGGCGACCTCTCACAATCTCATGGATGGGCCGGTTGAATGCCATTAAAATGGTATGCCTCCCCCGCTTCCAATACCCCTTCCAGGTTCTTCCCCTAAAAGTCCCAGACTCATTTTTTAGGGAGGTAAAAAATGGCATGTTGCGCTTCCTGTGGGAAGGGAAGAAACTGAGGATATCCTATGAAGTCCTGATCCTTCCAAAAGGTAAAGGTGGAGTTGGCCTCCCAGACCTAAAGTTGTACTTTTGGGCGACCCAACTGAGAGCGTTGATCCCCCACCTGAGAAATAGGAAGGATCTACAATGGGTCCAGTTAGATAATGACAACATGACACCGGCCACACTAGCAGAATGGCTTTGGGTCCCTCGGTCCAAACTCTTGCAAAGACTTAAGGAACACCCCATACTCTGCACTATCTGGGAAATATGGAAGGATGGGAGAGATAGGACGGGTATCATAACTTGGCCATCTCCCCTAAGCCACATATGGTCCCCGGGAATCTGAGGAGAAATACCAGACCATTCCGCATATCAGACATGGTTCGATGCTGGCCTGGAGAGGGTGGGACAACTTTGGAGGGGAGGAGTATTCTTGACTGTCCTTGAACTAGAAGAGGCACTCCAGATTAACCCAATATCGATATTTCTTTATCTACGGCTTAAAGGTGTGATGACTAAGAAGGAGTGGCGTACAAGAATACAAAGAGAACTGACACCCTTTGAACAGATCCTTGATACTCTTACTGAGACCAAGGGCTTGATTACTCTTATGTACCGCACACTGCTAGATACTAGTTCGAAGTCGATCATCAAACTCAAACATAAGTGGGAACAGGACTTTGGTAGGGAATTCACCAGCACACATGGGCTTGAATTTGTAAAACACCCTCACAGATATCGATCGCCGCACAATATAAATTACACGCCATTAAACTATTACACAGATGGCAGGACGAACCCCATAGGCTATCCAAAATGTTTCAAACCACTAGTCTTATGTGCTGGAGAGAATGTGGCATAAGAGCCAGCTATTGGCACATGTGGTGGGACTGCCCCAGAGTACAGATATATTGGAATGAAGTCTTGGGCTGGATAAAGCAGGTGGACGGTATTGCTAGAGAGCAGGCACCTCTCCTTATTCTGTTTGGGTTAGAAGAGACGGAGGATGGAGTAATAAAACTTGGTGGACTTGCAGCCCCATTGTTGCTTGCGGCATGAGCCTGCCTAGTAATTAGATGGAAGGCACGATGCACCCCATCAAAGAAAGAGTGAATTGGAGTAGCAACCAATATATGGACAATGGAGAGAATTACAGCTGCTCTTCACAGAAGATCGGCCAACATGAAACATTGTGGAATGACTTTGAAAGTACGTTTGTAACTAGCTTTATAGATCCCCCGATATGAATAGTCCCCGGGCTTCTGATGAACCTTTATCCATGCTCCAATAACTTCACAATAGGATGCCTCCGACAGCAGATCCAAACCCACGTCTATAACAATGATAACTTCTGTATTGTTTAACATGTCAAATAAGAATGATAAATGGCCGTACAAGTTTTAGAAGTTCATGCAAAAACAAGATGACTTACTGATGCCACTGACCCACCAAGAGGGTAGCGGGGTGGGGAAAGGGGGAAATGCATGCGGTGTTAGTCTTTTAAGTGTTCATTACAAATTATTTTACCCGACTCATGTTATAACATATCACTTATGCCATATATGTAATGTTATCCCTTGTTGAAAACCAATAAAACCAAATTTGAAAAAATGTTCTGGGCATATAGAACTCTCCTACTGGCTAAGAAGCAAATTCTGGAAAAATGACACTCTTCCACCCCCTCCCACCCAGTATAGATGATTGGTTGCAGAGTTTGTCCCTTCTGTCAAGGAGAGAGAAAGTATCCTTTAAAGCCAAGGAACAAATCGATAAATATGAAAGGATCTGAGGTGCGTCTAATGATCTTTATGCTTAGTTATTATTCACATTCTAGGACTCTTATTTAGTATTTATTTAATTATTATAATTATTATTTTATTCTTAGGGACCACTGCAAAAGGCTTAAGACTACAGGTGTTGGCAGTAAACCCAATTGGTAGCAGTCTGTACCACCCAGATTTACCTGGTAGCTGTGGCTGAGCAGCCAGACTTCTCTCAAGAAGAGTTAGACAGTATATAGAGTATACAAGATAGGTACCAAAATACAGTAGCACAAACAAACACTGACCAGACAGAGCTTTGGTATCAAAGTATATAAATATTTATTTAAAAACACACTTGTAAAAATACACTAACACTAATATGGCAAGCAAGTTCAAAACACAGTCACTATCAATATATATACATCCCTTATTACTTATTGAACAAGTCTTAGTTAAACACCACTTATTTGCAGACAAAGGTGAGCGCTTAACCTAAAATGGCACTCCAATAAGTTAGTTAAAAAGGGAGGGAAAAGGCAGAATTAGAGGGCACACAAAACCAACACTTTTAAAAGAACCACGGCAAGGCAAGAAAGGCAGAGTCGACTGTAGAGCAAGAAAGTTCATAGGCCAGGCCCACTCTTGGAGAGAGCAAGGCAGAATGTGTCCAAGATCACACAGTTGGATTGTACTTTAAAAGACTTTGCAGATAGTTCAAAAGAAGTTGGATCAGTTCAGAAAAAGTTAGTTAGCAGGTCCCCGGTCACCCCAGGATAGAGAGTCAAGGATTTACGGGACACCTTGAACAGTCAGAAGGCATGTTCAGAAGGTGGTTCTGTACGTCTGATGCGAAACCCGACTTCAGTAACCAAGCAAATCTGCGCATTACCGTGCTAGTACCCATGGACCTGCTCACACTATCGCCAGTGTCCAATCCAGATTGAAGGGATTCCTGCATGGCCTCCTTTCAATCTCGAACAATGGCTAGGAATCCTTCCCATTCGTCCCCCTCTGGTATGTGCTCCGCCGCCATTGCAATGGACTCCCACAGAGTGTACGAAAACTTTTCCAAGGTACGTGTGGAGTTGGGTGATTTTAACGCCATACTCCCAGATGAAAATACCTTATGTGCCCAGCCATCACACGCTTGTCGTCCCTGTCCGGAGGGATAGAAGGGTATGCCATTTTGAAGCTGTGGCTGCCTGGACCACTAGACTCTCGGGAGTGGGATGTTTAGACAGATAGCCGGGGTCGCTACTGGCAGGGCGGTATTTTGAAGTAAGGTATTTATTCACTGGAGGAATAGAATCCGGAGTCTCCCAATTTTTGGCCACCCTATTTTGCAAGGCTACATGGAAGGGTAGGATTGCATCTTCAGTGGGACCATGGTCCAATATATCGGTCAAATCATCCTGGATGAATTGGGTTGGTGGTCTAGCCCATCCTAAATAATCGACCACTTTTGTCATTAGTTGACGGTATGAGGGACTGGCATGCTCCCCTGGTTCTGGCCTACTAAAATCTGTTTCAGGAGATGTATCAATGCCACTTGTATTATGTAAGGATTCCACCAGGTCGCTCATCCTGCTTTCTTCAGAAATCAGGCATTCTGGAACATTTGGGGTACCATATTCTAGTCCAAAAGGTAAATTCTCCTCATCAGATCTCTCCTGTTCCTCAAAAATTGAGGTCAGGGACTTGAAAAATTCCTTCCTAGGAAGAGGTTTAAAAACCTTTTCTAGGAGAGGTGTGTTAGTGGAACCTGAAGGCATTACAGGCTTTGCAGCCTTCTCTTTTCCTTTTTCTGGCTGAGTTGGCTGAACTGGAGCCTTTGGAACCTTTGGCGCTGAGGGCTTCGGGGTGGACGTCTACAAAGGCGTCGATGGCGCAGACGAAATAGTGGTCGTCGACGGAGCCGGATTCGAGGCGCTCTTCGAAGATTTGCCCTTCGAGGTGCGTTGGGTTTCGGACGGCGTCTGTGACCTTGAGCGGTCGACTCGACTCAAGCGGTCTTTCGCTCGGTGTCCTGGAAGGTTCTCAATCCTTCCTTCTTCGATCACCTGGGCTCGAGGGCACGCGAGTGTCGGAGCGATGACGCTCCTGGCCAGCATCCGAAGAAGGCACGGACAGAGGCTTCGCTTTCTCGAACACCTCTGTCATTTTAACTATGAATGCTTCCCACTCTTCGGAGGAAGAATGTTTTGGGGGCATTTCATTCTTTTTGGGTATTCGTCCGAGGACGAGGTGGAGGGGGACCTGTGGCGTCTTTTCTTCGATTTTTTCGTCGAAGACGACGAGCGATAGGAATCGCTTCGGGACCTGGACCGATGCCTTTCGCAACAAGGAGACTTCTCACAAGACCTCGACTCGACGCTAGAGGCTTTTCGGTTGGATTTATGACCTACCTGCAGTTTTCCCTTCCTCTCTCGCAAGGCCTTCCCAGTCATCGCCTGACACTTCGTACAGGCCTTCATGTCGTGGCCTTCCCCGAGACACCACAGACATTCTCGGTGCAGGTCCGTGATAGACATTTTCGAACCGCAAGATTTACACTTTTTGAAACCTGATTGCGGGGTCGTAGTTGGCGTCGATGACGAGGACATATCGATATATATCCATATTATTCACTGCGTCATAGAACTTGAGGTGCGCTGAATCGCCGAAGCAACAAGCACCGCAGAAAAACGGAACGGAGGGCAAATGGTGCAGCGCGTGCTACTTGTATACCCAATGACGTCACCCTCGACCGAGGCCTTCGAGGGACCATCGACCCGACGACATGCACGCACGCCCTCTGCCGAAATATTTTTACGAAGCAGCCAAAGCTGGATGGAATACATCTAAGATGAGGAATAGGTTGGAGGACACAATCCACTCGAATAAGTGGTACTCTATGCATTTGTATTATTGAATTGAATTGCATTTTATTGTTTATGTAATGTGCTAATTGAATGAATCCAATTTCGAAAAAAAAGGAAACCTAGGCCGTTCTCCCATAATCTAGGTATCACAAATCTAGCTGCTCTAATTACTGGTGTGCAGTCAAAAAGTCGAAAATATTATGTCGAAAGACAATGTCGAAACAAAAAAGTCGAAAAAAAAAATCAAATGTTTTATTTTTTTAATTGTATGTTTATTTTGGGTTCCGGGAGTTAAAAAAAAGGGTAAAAAAAAGGGGGGGGATTGGGGGGGGGAGGGGAACCCCCCCATTTTAAATAAAAAAAATTTGACTATAAATCCTAATTACTGCCTGCTACTCTTTGAAATGTAGGCCTCTTTCACGTTGTCTATGTGCTCTAATTATTGCCTGTCATTCTTTAAAACGTAGGCCTTTCTCCCATTAGCCAGGTGTCTCAAATCAAGCTGTTCTCACTGCTGCCTGCTACTCCTGAAACCTAGGCCTTTCTCTCGTTGTCTAGGTGCCTCAATTCTAGGTGCTCTGGCTACTGCCTGTCACCCTTTCAAACCGAGGCCTCTCTCCCATTATCTAGGTATCGCAAATTCTAGTTCTAATTACTGCCTTCTACTGTTTGAAGCCTAGGCCTCTCTCCCGTTGTCTAGGAGTCTCAATTCTAGGTGTTCCAATTACTGTCTGAAATTCTTTGAAACCTAGGCTTCTGTCCCGAAATCCAGTTCTGTCTATTCTAGATGTTTTAAATACCACTTGCCCTCCTGAATCCCAGGCCTTTCTCCTACTGTCTAGGCATAGCAAATGCAGGTGTTTAATTACCGCCTGCAGATATGTGAGACATAAGCTTCCCTCCCGTTTTCCAGGTGTCCCAAATTTTGGTACTAGATCATTGCCTGCCATTCTGGGAAACCAAGACCTCTCCCCTGTCGTCCAGATCTCCGGAATCGAGGTGTTTAACTTATTGCTTGGCCTCGCAGAAACCTAGATCCTCCCCAACCCTCGGAGATCCTAAATCTAATGGTATCTCAGTTAAAACACCAGTGAAACCTAGGCTCCCACTATCTTGTCATCTCAAACCTCTGAGCACTCCATCAGTACCTACCATAATTGAGTCCTAGGCCGCCCGACACCCAAGAACACCCAGCAGCCTCCAAAGCTAGTAATTACCTCCAATCACTACTCCTGTTACTCTTCTTCTCTTAGCCCCAAATAGCCAAGCCACACATCCAATGCCTAATTCCCTCACTCCCTTGGACAGTCCTTGCATAGAAAAAGTAACACCTAACCAAACCGACAGAACGGACAGACACCCTCCGAGATCATACAGGCATTGCAACTAAGAGGAAACCTGCAATACTGTCCAAGCTCAAGACAGGAAAGGTGGGCAATTGGCCTGTAAACTCTACACACAGACCAACTCCTACCACTGAGGACCCAAAATGCCAGACGCAGAAATGGACGGCAGCAAAGAGATCAGGAACATGGAAACACTAATACAGATACACAAATTCAATTGCCTCCAGTAGAAGCCGCCTTGAATACGGAACACACCCCACCAAAACTACTATCAACCGAACAAACATTGCAAGTGAAAAATCCTTATACCTTACACTGTACCTCGCAACAACCGCAGAGCCTCAATACTTCAACGACACCGACATCTCGAGACAAGCAAATCACCCCCCCCCCCCCCAAACAATCAAAAATAAGACAGGAGTACCCAAGAAGACATTGGGATGATACCAACCCCCTTACTCCATACATTACAAGAAAAGAAGGGCACGATCGATATCCACATCAAACCACACGCGACGACGAAGCACTAGAAGTCAACAACCCAACTATCAATCTAACAGACAGATTCAATGAAGAAACAGCCTCCGCTGAACCTCAACCAACCGGCGTCAATACAGAAGCACCCCAATTGAACACACACAAACCAAAACAAGGAACAAAAAATAAACAAAACCACACCAAAAAGATCCATTGCAATATAATCAATGCAAGGTCAATGCCCAAACATGCCACCGAAATCTACAACTTCCCATGTGACGAGGTATCGACATCCTATTTGTAACTGAAACATGACAATTTGCAAGATCACCCTCAACAACTGCCTGCCTGATAACTTCCAAGTGCGTCCAAGCAAACAAATCCAAAAGAGGGGGTGGTCTGGCAATCATCCACAAGGAACACCTGAAAATTAAACTGGAAGACCCATTGCACCTCGATAAATGCAAATCTCTAATCCTACGCCTATCAGCAAACCCCAGAACAAACATGAAATTCATACTGATATACAGACCGCCAACTTACGATTCAAACTTTGTAGACGCCTTCACGGAAGCAATCACCAACCTAGCCATCAACCACAATCACCTGGTCATCCTCAGACTTCAACATCTGGTTCGATGAAGAAACCACAGCTACACAAAAATCTCTAGCCAGCCAACTAGCAACAATGAATCTACACCAACTAGTCAAAGGAGCAACCCACGTGACAGGACATACACTTGACGCAATCTTTGCCAACAGAAAACTCATTACCACAGCGCCACCAATTCAAATACTCTGAAGGGACCACCTAATCATTCCCTTCATAATCACACTGGCCACTCCAATAACCAAGCAACAAGACAACCCATCGATCATTATGAAAAGAAGGAGAACCATCAAAAACTCCAACCTAACTGAAGTTCTGGAACTCAGCAAACCACAAGCAACAACTATGGATGAAGCAGACCTGGACAAAAAATAGACCTACCCACACACCCTCGCCAGAGCAGGAGCCCCAATGCCACCACCACAGCTGCAGGAGCAGCTTTACCTCAAAGCAGCACCCAAGCTGCAGGGGCAGTGCTACATGTGCTCCTCTTCATCCAGTGACATTATCCGAGCGCTGCTACTGATGACCTCATATCAGTGAAAGCGCTGCATATTGCCTTCTTTTTCTGGCTATTGCGACCATTGCAGCACTCCATCTCCACGTGGAGTTCGTACTCCGTGGCTCCGATACATAAGATGGCCGCCGCCCGATGATTGTTCCTTTGTTTATTTTGGTTGCTTAGCAATGAGTGCAAAGAACAAGTTACTTCTTACCTTGTAACGTTCTTTCGACGGGATGTTCCTCCAACGTATTCCTTATCTTAGATATCTCCTTCCAGCGCTGCTGGCCTCGGAAATTTTTTCTCTAGATGGCGCTGTGCGTCGACGTCCTCCGAGTCGATGTCCCTCGACAGCCGCCGTATCGACGTCGACTTCATCCTGCCTATAAAGGACACGCGCAGCATCCGTTGCTCAGTTCCGTTTTGTAGCCCACAGTATTACTGTCTGGACTAGACTAATCACCCTGAAGGAGCGTAAGCTGCAACAACAAGGGAAGTAGAACTGCGGGGATGGATGGGAGGGTCGATAAGGAATACGTCGGAGGAACATCCCATCGAAAGAACGTTACAAGGTAAGAAGTAACTTGTTGTTCGAAGGGATTGTGTCCTCCGACGTATTCCTTATCTTAGATAGGCTCCCATAGCAGTATTCTATTATTGGAGGAGGGAGTACTGACTTCAGGCTGTCTTCTATTGATGAATAGAGTGCAGTACAGCCTTTTCAAACCTAGTCTTTTGATTGGAGGAGGAATCCAAGTTGTAAAATCGTGTAAAGGTATGGACAGACGACCATGTAGCGGCCGCACAGATGTCTTTAACCGGCACACCTCTTTTGAGGGCCAAAGAAGCTGCAATACCTCTGTTCGAATGAGCCCTAAGGTTTTGAGGGGGCTCTTTCCCTGCCAGTTTATAACATTCCAGAATGGCTAGAATGATCCATCTGGAAATGGTCTGCTTAGTTATTGGTAACCCCAGCTTGTGACCTGTGTAACCTACAAACAGCTGGTCTGCCTGTCCTATCCTGGCTAGTCTACTGATGTAAAAACGTAAAGCCCTTCTAGGGTCCAGCCTGTGTAACCTCTCTTCCTCTTTCCCCGGATGAGGAGGAGGATAGAAAGATGGTAGGGTAATCTTCTGAGTGATATGGAATTCAGAAACCATCTTTGGGAGGAAATTAGGCTTCACTTGCAGGACAACTTTGTCTTTGTGAAAGATTGTATGAGGGGGTTTACAAGAAAGAGCTTGTAATTCGCTCACCCTTCTAGCAGATGTAAGTGCTATTAATAAAACAGTTTTAAGGGTAAGGAATCTTAACAAACAAGAATGGAGTGGTTCGAAAGGTGTGCCCATCAGGAAAGTTAGGACTAACTTTAAATCCCATAGGGGAACTTGGAATGGTCTTGGGGGATAAACGTTGGTTAACCCCTTTAGAAACTGTATTATCAAGGGTAACTTGAAATAGGATGGTTCTTCCGCAGTGCGCTTAAAGATGGATAGCGCTGCGAGATAGCCCTTAATGGTGCCAACTTGAAGGCCTGAATTCGCCAAATAAGAGTAGGAAGGACAAAACCATTGGTGTACCACATGAAAAGGGGTCGATATTCTGTTCTCTACACCAGCTGCAAAATCTGTTCCAACGGCAGCGGTATAAAGACTTTGTTATTGGCCTCCTTGCCGAAAGCAACACCTCCATAACATCATCAGGGAGGTCCCAATCCTTGTACCTCAGCCTTTCAGAAGCCAAGCGTGAAGGTTGAGGGTTTTGATGTCTGGATGGAGAACCTGACCTCCCTTCTGTGAGAGTAGGTTCTCTCTGAGTGGAAGTCGAATTGGAGGGCAGATGGACAAGTCTAGAAGGTCCGGGTACCACGTTCTCCTGGCCTAATCCGGGGCAATTAGAATCAAGGTTCTCCAGAATCTTTTCAACCTCCTGATCATCTGAGGAATGACAGGGACCGGTGGGAACGCGTACAGAAGCGGAAACTCCCAGTCCACTATGAACGCGTCTCCCAGAGCTCCTCTCGGGGGAAATTCCCTTGAGCAGAACAGATCGCATTTCCTGTTGACGCTGGTGGCGAACAGATCCACCCGAGGGGTTCCCCAAAGGGCGAAGATCTCTTGAAGGACTTCCTGAGCTAGTTCCCACTCGTGGGAGACTGTGCTCTGCCTGCTCAGAGCGTCCGCTGTCAAGTTCTTCTCTCCGGCTAGGTGAACTGCCGATAGAGAGATTCCTTCTTGGATTGCCCAAAACCAGAGCTGCATCGCCTCTCTGCACAGGGGTAGTGATCCTACGCCTCCTCTTTTGTTGAGGTAATGCATGGCCACCGTGTTGTCCGTCATTATCAGGACATTTTTCCCTTGTACAGCTGGCAGGAATGCCTTCAGCGCAAGTCTGATGGCTCTCAGCTCTAACAGGTTGATTTGTAGTCTGGACTCCGATGGAGACCAACGACCGCTGATGGTCAAGTCGTTTGCGTGGGCTCCCCACCCCATGAGTGAGGCATCCGTGACTACTGTCATCTCCGGCCAGGGTTGCCAAAACTGTTCTCCTTTCAGAATGTTCTCCTGACAGGCCCACCACTGAAGGTCTTGAGCCACCCTGTCGGGAACCTGAAGAAGATCCGTCATTCTTCCTGAGAATTGTGACCACTGACTCCTCAGTGTCCACTGGAGGGATCTCATTCTCAAGCGAGCCTCTGGCACTAGGAAAATGCAGGATGCCATGAGGCCTAGCAACCTCAAAAAGTCGAAGGCTGGGAGAAGTTGGGCATCTTGGAACTTGGTAACCATCTGTAGAATATCTTGAGCCCTCACCTCTGGTGGCAAGGCTTTTCCCAGGGAAGTGTCCAGGATCGCTCCTATGAATTGGAGTCTCTGCAATGGTATCATTTGTGACTTCTTTAAATTGAGGGAGAAGCCCAGCCTGTGAAGGGAGTGGCAAACGTGATTTAGCTGGATCTGAGCTTGTTCCGAAGATACAGCCCTGATCAACCAATCATCCAGGTAGGGGTAGACGTGAATCCCTTCCCTCCTTAGACTTGCCGCCACTACCGACATTAACTTGGTGAAGACCCTCGGGGCGGAGGTCAGCCCAAATGGCAGCACTCGAAATTGATAATGAGAGTTGCCAATTGCGAACCTCAGGTATTTCCTGTGTTTGAGATGGATAGGCACATGGAAATAAGCGTCCTGAAGGTCCAGAGATACCAACCAGTCCTGGAACTGAAGGGCCTGAAGGATCTGAGAAAGAGTGACCATCTTGAATTTGTCTTTCCTGAGGAATTTGTTCAATTCTCGCAAGTCCAAGATGGGTCTCAGTCCTCCGTCTTTCTTTGGAATGGGAAAGTAAGGGGAGTACCAGCCCTTGTTCCTCTCCGCTACAGGTACCGGTTCTATGGCACCTTTCTCTAGCAGGTCCAAAATTTCCTGCAAGAGGAGCGGATCTGGAGCTTTCTGAGAGCTGATCCCCGGTGGATGACTCTGAGGTATGCGTAGGAAAGGCAGGCAGTAACCTTGGGCAACTGTTTCCAATGCCCAAGCATCTGACGTGATAGCCTGCCATTCCGCCAGATGTTGAGTCAACCTGCCTCCTACAGGTGTCCTGTGAGGGAAGTCCTCAGAGTGGTTTTGGGGAGGCTGATGCAGATGCCGATGGTAAAGAGGCACCTGCTGTTGCTGCGGCTTTTGAATATCTACCCCGTCCACCTCGGGTAGTTCTTCTTTGTCCTCTTTGAGCCGGTCGTCCTCTACCTCTTCCGAATGCGGAGTAGAAGCGAAAGGACTTGCCCCTCGCAGAGTTTCCTGTGGGACGAAAAGGTGTCTGACGGATTGCAGCACCTATGGATTTTGCTGCTGCTTTTGAAGTTTGCAGTTTCTCTAAACTGTCATCCGCCTTTTTCCCGAACAAAGAAGAGCCATCGAATGGCATGTTCAAGAGCCTGGCTTGCACATCTGGGGCAAAACCAGACTTTCTCAACCAAGCAAATCTCCTGGTTGTTGTACTTGTCGCCATTGCTCTGCTGATACTGTCAGCCGAATCAATGCCCGTCTGGAGGGATTCGCACATAGCGTCTTTACTGTCCTGTCTGATATTCAGGAACGCCTCCCTTTCTTCTCCCTCCGGGATGTAGTCAGCCGGTGTAGAAGCACACTCCCAAAGTGTATGGCTGAATCTAGCAAGGGTGCAAGTAGCATTAACAGATTTTAACGCCATGCCGAAAAAACTTTCTTTGCCATAGCATCATATTTTTTATCGGCCCTGTCCTGTGGGACGGTAGGGTAAGCAGTCTTGTCATCAGTAGAAGATGCTGCCTGTACCACCAGACTTTCTGGGGATGGGTGTTTTGACAAAAACTCCGGGTCTGTAGAGGATACCCTGTATTTTGTAGAAAGTCTTTTATTTACTGCCAGGACGACATCTGGGGTTTCCCAGTTCGTCATAATCTTCCTCTGAAGAGCTTTATGAAAGGGCACTACAGGATCCTCCTGTGGGCCTTTGTCAAGAATATCCGTGAGGTCATCTTGTTGGAAAGACTGTGAAGGTGCAGACCACCCCATAAACTCTGTGATCCTCACCATTAAGGCTCTATAGGGGGTTTCAGCATGCTCCCCCGTGTCTGGCCTAGCAAACTCCACCTCAGGGGAAGTGTCTAACCCACTTGCCTCATGTAAGGAATCATGAAGATCCTTTAACCTGCGTTCTTTGGAGGATAACTCCTCTCTAACTGGGGTTGCAGGTCCCTGCAACTCAAATGTGTCTTCCTGTTCAGACAATTCATCCTCTTCCATAATTGAGGACATAGTTCTCAATTGTTCTGAACTCATAAAGGGTGTAAACCCCATCTCCAAGGCAGAGGGTGCCAAACTTTTCATAATCGGCCTCGAAAACGTCTATGTCGTCGACGCCGAAGGCTTCGGGCGTGGCGTCGAAAACAAAGGCGGAAGCCTCGATGACCTCGACAGAATTGGGATTCTGCTCGAGGAAGTCGACAATCTCGACGCCATCGTCATCGAGGACCTGGGGATAGCCACTGGGTGTGTCGTAACCGTGACTTTTCTTGGCGTCGACGCCGGTGTCGAAGATGGCGTCGAGTCGACAGACCAGTGTGTCGAAGGTCCCTTCGACAACGGCGTCGAAGACCCCTTCGACAACGGCGTCGAAGACACCGACCTCTGCGTCGACGGAACCTTCGCCGACGGCATCGACGGAACCTTCTAGGAAGGTTTTGAGGTCATAGTCTTACTCGAGGGTTCGAGACGCGCTCGAGAAGTTTCCTTCGCCGGGTACTGCGACTCGCTGCGTTTTTGACCTTCGGGTCTTTCGACCAGAGCATCGCTCTCGGCAGTCTTCGAGGGGGTCGAGGCCGCTTTCTCGAAGACGCACATCATATTTTTGCGTAATTCCTCCCATTCAGCCCGGGAACTATGTTTCGTGGGGCAAGGGATTCTCTTTGGAGAAACAGAGGAAGAGGAAGACGGAGAAGGGGATCTTCGACGTCTCCTCTTCGAGTGCTTCGATCTCGAAGAGTGATGGGACCCACTCCGAGACCTGGAGCGCGAATGGTGATGAGGAGACGAATGTCTCGACTTCGTCGAGGAAGAAGAAGCTTTAAAAGTCTTACCTTTCTCCAGCTTCCCCCTACGCTCCTTCAGGGCCTTAGCTGTCATGGACATACAGTCCTCGCACTCCGAACAATGGTGTTCAGCTCCCAAACACCACAGACAAACTCTGTGAGGGTCAGTCAGCGACATCTTTTTCCCACAATCTCGGCATTTTTTTAAGCCGGACCGAGGAGTTGTCGGTTCCGACGAAGAAGCCATCGAATACGGATCGAATAACTCGAGGTAAATAGGATTAACCTGACAAAACTGAGCAACGGTATTCCGAGGCACTGAGTAAGCGCGGAAAAACGGAACTGAGCAACGGACGCTGCACGCGGCCTTTATAGGCAGGATGACGTCGACACGGCGGCTGTCGAGGGACATCGACTCGGAGGACGTCGACGCGCAGCGCCCTCTAGAGAAATTTTTTCCGAGGCCAGCAGAGCTGGAAGGAGATATCTAAGATAAGTAATACGTCGAAGGACACAATCCCTTCGAAAGAGGCTATTTAGCCTATTGTGGGCGACCGGAGGCAGAAGCCGGCCCCACACGACGAAGGCCCCTAGAACAAGGCCTCACCTGTCCATGCCTGTACGGGACGGACCGGGCGCAAGGCGCTTTATGCTAAGCACTGGCTCATCTAAGCCTCAACGTCCCCTCCACAACCTCTCCTGAACTCTTTCCATCCAGTCACTCGTGTACAACATTACTGCACCCCTAAAGTACTCCGATCAAAGACTGTAAATGCCAGCCACCTCCAAGATCTATTTCATGTGCGTTGAGCGCGCCAACCAATCACACTGTAACCTTTGCTGATTGGCCTTGCATACTGCTACCATCTCCGTCATTTGAGTAATCTATCTGCTACATCTCTGCACATAGTACACTGCCTGACATAGACAACCTTACTGCGCACTGACACCACTTTGTTGCCCGCTCAAACACCTTTCCTTTCTTGAGTGCCCACATGGTACTATTGTATATTGCCTTTAACTTGCTACAGGAATGGTTACTGTACCGTTGAAAGTGATGGATCATGCACCCTGTATCTCTCAATGCTATGACACCTACGGCCAATGCACCGTCGCACTGCTCCATAGCCTTCCCATAACAGTGTCTGCATTGCATTTTAAGCGCTTTAAAACACTTTGTGTATAGGCGCTATATAAATAAACAATCATATCATATCATTGTATAGCCCACCTATACCAGTGTTGCCATTATTGATTGCATTGCCTTACTTGCTTGTATAGCCCACCTATACCAATGTTGCTATTATTGATTGCATTGCCTTAGTTGCTTGTATAGCCCACCTATACGAGTGTTGCCATTGATTGCATTGCCTTAGTTGCTTGTATAGCCCGCCTATACCAGTGTTGCCATTATTGATTGCAGTGCTTTAGCTGCTTGCATAGCCCGCCTATACCAGTGTTGCCATTATTGATTGTAGTGCCTTAGCTGCCTGTATAGCCCTCCTATACTAGTGCTGCTATCACTATCACTAAGGCTTACCATCCAACCCAGCCAGCACATCCCAGACTGCTCATCTCTCGCATGGGTCAAACCCCAGTCCTGCCCCTAATGATCCTCTGCACATGCCTGGTCACCTGGGCTGCCCCCACAGCCACAGACAATATTTCAATCACATATGAAACCGCCATGCCGCACAGCATCCAACTATCGATGTCCAAGAAAGTGCCCCCCCCCCCCTCCAACGCAATACCTCACTCCAAATTCCTACAATCAGGACTTCCGCAAACATCGATTCTCACACACACACACATACACACACACACACTACCCCGCTCTCACCCAGTCACCCTCATCGCCTCACTCCAGTCCAAAGGATAAAACAATTTGCTACCAAGCCCACACACAACCAACCATGCACAATCCATAACAGGGATATCATACTAGGTTCCAGATTCAGGCTCAGCCCCCTGCAATCTCGTCTGCCCATCAGAACCATCGTCACCGTGCCCACAGTGAGCCCAAACCCAAGTCAAGACAATTCACCCGCCAAACACTCTCCCAACAAAAGCCCTGCCCCTATCATCAAGGGAGGACTCATTAACGCAAGATCCCTACCTGCCCATGCCCTAAATATTGCCAACATCCTAACAGCCAATGACCTTGACTTTCTCGCAATCACCAGAACTTGGCTACACGCGGGTGCAGGGTCATCCCCATCACTAGCCATACCAGAAAACGACTCCATCATCCGCCAGGACAGAGATAGCAATCATTCTAAAGGTGGAGACACTGCTTTCAACGTCAAAACAGCGTTGCATATTAGATCAATGCCTAGTAACCCCATCAAATCAGGGTAACACCTTTCCATTAAACTACCCACCTCTGCATCCTGCACCATCACCATACGCCTAGTCTACAGACCTCCCGGGGTCCCCACCATTTTCAAATAGAGGACATCACTCATCTTTACCTCCAACACTAAGTCAGGCTCACAAATTATCATGCTGGGTGACCTAATTCTGGGCTTACAAGATCCCAAAGATTGCAACACACTAGACCTAGCCAACTCTATCACCGAACTAGGCTTCAAACGCAATATAACAAAACCAACACACAACAAAGGAAGGACGCTAGATTGGTTAACCGACCTCAACTGCAACATTAATATACTTGCCAACACGCCATGTGCTTGGACGAGCCACCACCTCATCACATTCACCATCAAGGAAACTAACCGACCTAACCTGCAAAACGTAGCCCCTCCAATATGTACCAGAAGCAAACGCAATATAACAGTCGAGAAACTACTCCCACTGTTTCAGCCCATTATCACTGCCCCCTACACAAACACATTTCCCACTGTCATGGTCGACATCTACAATAACACACTACTTAAGGCCATCAATACACCAGCACCTCTAAAACCACGCAAACCCAAACCACAAGCCCACCTCAATTCATGGTTCACTACGCACCTCAGGTCATTACGGAAAGCTAAAAGGAATGCAGAAAATGTATGGAAAAGCCTCCCCACAGCCTCCAACAAAAACAATGTTATACTGGCTTCCCTCAACTATAAAGAGGCTATCCTGCAAGCCAAAAAGGATGCATATAACAAACGCATCATTAATGCAAAATCTAGCACAAAAGAACTCTTTAACATCCCTAAAAAAGCTCGAAACCCCAACCTCACCTCCTGTCACTTGTATAAAAGATACCACCTGGTGTGATAACATCCAGAAAGCTTTACTAGGAAAAATCTCAATGCTCTAAGAGAAAATTGAAGCAAAAAAACGGACCCTACCATCCAACATCTACCAGCCAACCACACCAACACCACAGAGACCTTCGCACAAGTTGTTTAATTTCACTCCCCTCTCAATCAAAGAAGTGGAGGATTTAATCGCTAAACGCCAGGGTGATATTTGTCCTTCCCCAGTCATCAAAGAGGCAGCCAAAGACTTGGCCCCATTTATCACATCTCTCATCAGTGCCTTCTTCAAAAGAGGCATAGTTCCCAATAATCTAAGACGCCTGGGTCTTACCACTAAAAAGCATTAACTGGACCTTAATATCCCAACGAATTATAGTCCAATCACCACTGTGCCATCTCTAAAAATATTGGATAAAGCAGCTTACCTGCAAATCCAAAAGCACCTAGAAGCAAATAACCTCCTTGGACTTAGACAATTTGGCTTCAGACACTTGCATGGAACAGAAACAGCATTGATTGAGCTTAAGACCCAAATTGAAAACCTCAAGGACAAAGGCAAACTAGCCCTGCTCCTATTGTTAGACTTATCCACCGCATTTGACCTTGTCAATCACAAGGTACTTTGCAACCACCTATCCACAAGCAGCACACTTCTCGGACAAAGTTAACAGCTGGATCCAATCTTTCCTCAACAATAGATCAATGAGAGTTTTCGCACCTTCAGCCTCAGCACAACCACCACCAGTTACATGCGGAATCCCTCAAGGCTCATGCGTATTCCCTACGCTCTATAATGTGTTTACGAAGCTGCTGTTTGATGATCTTGATTATTTGGGGGTCACCTATAAAATTATGCAGCTGACACCCAAATAATCATACCTCTTTCCAGCAACTACGCTACTGACTCTAAAGCATTGCATGACATTTATAGCATCATCCAAGCCTGGATGGCCAAGCATGGTGTTTGTCTAAAGGATGCCAAGACCGAACTACTCATCCTGGGCTCTCCCTCCAAAATCAATAACCTCAACGCGCAGTTCAACTCTTTCAATATCGATGGCCACAGCATCAAAGTCTAAGGCCGGAAAAACGCTAGGCATTTACATTGATTCCACACTGAACCTCTCCAGACAAACTAATGCAACTTCATCCTCAACCGCCCACAAATGCAAACTTATTACAGCTTGCAGACCATACCTCACGATGGCCAATCGCATTACCCTAGCCAGGGCTCTAGTCTTGTCCAAGTTGGATTATTGCAATGCTCTATATTTAGGAACCAACCAACAAAACCTGCATTAGATGTAGGTTATTCAAAACAACGCCATCAGATCAGCACTAAACATTGCCAGATCAGAAAATAGCTCACCTTCCAGACAAAAGCTGAATTGGTTCTCAAACAAAGGATTGCCCTCAAAACCATATCCTTGACCCAAAAGTGTCTTGCTAATAAAGCGCCCACCTACCTTAGCAACAACATCTCCCGTAATACCTCAGAATGTCCCACCAGAGCTGTACAATCTCTTTGCCTCAAAATCCCTCGCTTCAAACTCCAGAAAGCAGGCGATAGCAGCTTCCCGGTCTTAGGAGCTAAGCTCTGTAACTCCCTACCACTTACACTAAGATCAAAACCATCCTTCAACACTCTGAGGAAAAACGTAAAAATGTGTCTCTTTGCGCAAGTGAACTAGTAACAAAGTGTCTTCTACAAGGCACCCACCCTTGTCACTTGCCCCCCCTCTACTATCTCTGTAATTCAATGCGTAATCATATAACTCAGTACTTAATCTATGTAACGCAGTGTAACATGTAATATATTATGCAAGCCATTTATAAAGTTATCATTGCCTTCTCAAGATGTACTACCTCACTGTATATAAACTATGTAGTTATCATTGTAAAGCTATATTTACCTTCTCACAATGTACTTTGTCTGCTACCTAATGTAATCATAACACATTGTATATAACCTTTGTAACTTATTGTTACATGTAACTTACCATGCAAGATAAGCGCCCAGATGCCTCAGGGCTCGGTGCGCTCTATAAATAAATAAATACAAATAAATACAATTGGATTGCAACAACAATTGACAAGATCGCCAAAGAAAAACCTTTTATCCCTTCACGCAAAAGAGCAACGGCAAAATGGTTCACCCCACTACTCAGCCCCATGAAAAGAAAAAAAAGAAAACTGGGATTAGAATGGAGGATCAAAAACTACTGCGAAAAAAAAAAAAAATCTAATTTCAACATATCCGCTCATACAAAAAGAAAATACAAAAAGCAAAAAGGAAATACTATGACAACCAAATCTTCAAAGCACCAAACACCCAAAAAGAACTCTTTAAAATCATAAATGAAATAAAAAACCCACCTCAATGCAACAACACGCGAATACCATCGAAGAAACTATGCGATGATCTAGCAGACCACTTCAAAAACAAAATCCTTACCATCCAACAGACCATACAAAGCAGACCGTTCAAGCAGAATATGGAAGATACCCACCCCTACGAGGAACACCCGAAAAAACTCTGAAGCTTCCCCCTAAT
The DNA here is from genome assembly GCF_040938575.1 of Ambystoma mexicanum. Lineage (NCBI taxonomy): Eukaryota > Metazoa > Chordata > Amphibia > Caudata > Ambystomatidae > Ambystoma > Ambystoma mexicanum. The sequence goes on along the minus strand of NC_090940.1, from coordinate 418,293,558 downwards.
ATCAGTGGAGACATTTGTCAAACTGGTAAATCAAAGCAACATAACAGGTTCCCCTGCAGATCCCAGCCCCCTCCGGACATATGAAAATCAATCCTCTCACAAGGAAGACCCATGAAATAACACAGGAATGCCTAAAACCTCTCAATCTCAACAGGAAAAGTGCCACAATCCTTCAAATCAGCATACATCAGGCCGCTCTTCAAAGATACAACAGGAAACGTAGAGGACCTCTCCAATTACAGTCCCACCTCCAACAACCCATACCCAGCTAAACTACTTGAAACATACATATACAGAACAACCCAAGAATTCAGAGAATAGCACCGCCTGCTAGACCAGGCACAAGTAGGGTTTAGACCATTGAGAGGAACAGAATCAGCACTTCTCACAATATGGGATGACCTAAAGGCAAACGCAGATTAAGACAATAGTACCGCTTTAATACTTCTATAACTCTCTGCGGCATTCGACACAGTTAACCACAACATTATCACAAGATTGGAAGAAATTGGAATCACAGACTGTGCCTTACTATGGATCAAATCCTTCCCAACAAACAGAACAGAGACCATATGTATCAAACCTTTCAAATCTAATCTAAGCGAATCCTCATGAGGAGTACCACAAGGATCATCTTTCTCCCTGTTATTATTCAACATCTACCTGTCTCAACTAATGAAGATCATCAAAAGACATGGCCTCACCTGTTACAACTATGCTGACGATACACAAATAGTCTACATAATACAAGACATCCAAGAAGACAACACAACATTAGAGAACTGCCTCAGTGAAAAATACAACTGGATGAACTCTAACTACCCAAACGCAACCCAGGAAAAACAGAAATAATGATCATCGCAAAAAAAAACGGAGGAGACAAACACTACATCCCCTGGCCAGTGTAACTCGGTACAACCTCAGTCCCATTGTCGATTGTAAAAACCTGGGAGTCCTGATGGACAACAAACTTACTACAGAGCCAGTAAATTCTCTAATCAAGAAATGCTTCTTTCTCCTGCGAGCGGTAAAAAGGATCCTACCGTTCCTGTCATTCGCCAACAAAGCACTCACCGTCATCGCTCTCATCATGTCCAGAGTAGACTACGCTAATAGACTATATCTGAGCTTGCCTGAACGACTTAAAAAAAAACAAAAAACTACAACGCATACAAAATGCAGCGGCCAGACTGCTCCTCAAACTACCCCAAAGTGATCACATCACACCAGCGCTGATAACACTACAATGGTTACCAATAAAACAGCGAATCAAATTCATAACGCACAGAGCAATCCATGACCAAACCGCAGAGTTCCTCCCAAGAGACAAATTAAGCCTACACCGCCCTCCAAGGATGCTCAGATCGAGCAGCAACATCTGTTTGGAACAAAAACCCTACAACAAAACAACATTTGGAGGCTCTTCTTTCTCTCACCTTGCCCCAAAAACCTGGAACGAGCTACCAAAGAACAAATAAAACAAGAAATCACCTCATATTCAGAAAACCTTGGCCTACAAACTACATGCAGGCAACAATGGACCACTGACAGAAAATAGATAACAAGGGAGTGGGTGATTGCTAACTACAGCACCAGTACCAGAGTGGAGGACAAGACACGCCCCTACCTATTACACGAAGTTCAAACAACAGAGCTGGAAACGTGCCACGCCATCACTCATAACAATTAGACGGACAGGAAAGAAAAAGTGAAAAATATGCCTAGCAATAGGACAACTGGATACATAGAACAATAATTGTAAGGTCCAAGACATATAACCCACTAACCCTTTGCTCAAATCTCTTTATACATAATTCACACGGAATTCCACACAACCATCTTCTCGCTCAGCAAAGCGCATGCACTTCACCACACCGCAAAAACAAATACATAAACCACACAAACAGCACACGTGGTTTCGCATCGGTCCGATATTCACACCAAACCTCAGCGCACAGTGAAAACCGAACCGAAGCTGTCAACAGCACACCATTTTCTCACTTTCCTACTCCCTCTTCACTCAACTAACCCATTCCCACCCTCTTCTTTGCAGATCCGCCTGAGCGCCTGCAGACCAATTCCATTGGTGACGGTGCGCGGAACAAATACATTTAACATTAACATACGCGCACATCCTGTTGCAGGGGACCTGAAGCGCGTCCCCTAGGGGGCAGTGCCCTCTTCGCCCCCATTACACAAACTGCTGACAAGTCTGGTTGTTCTCCGTTGCAAACAGTTCTGTGACCGGGTGACCTCACCTGCTGAAAATCTCCTGAAGAACCCCATTGTTCTGAGTCTGTCCGCCACCAGGTTCGACCCTCCCAGCAAGTGCACCGGTGAGATCCAGATGTCCTGCACAATCGCCCACTCCCAGATGCTGAGGGCCATCCTGCACAGGGGCAGGGACCTGGAACCCCCATTTGTTGAGGCAGTACATGCAGGTAGAGTTCTCCGTCCGAATGCAAACTGCACTGCTCCTGATCAATGAAAGGAATGCCTTCAGTGCGAGCCAAATGACCATAATTTCAAGCTAGTTGATGTGATTTTGTTAGTCGGTCCTGGACCACCCACCATGTACTTAATGTGTCCCCAGGGTAGCCCCCCCACCCGTGGAGTGAGGAATCCGTAATTCTGGTATGATCCACTGGAGGTGGTCTGAATGTCCTGCCCACCATGAGGTTTGTTTCCTGCCCTCACCATGCAAGGTCTTGCTGTATGTGAGCGGGTATAGTGGCCGGGGTTCCTTGATGACAGACTCCTGATCCCAGGATGGCGAAAAATGCAGCTGCAGCCTCCTCATTTGCAACCTGGTGTAAGGGATAGCCAGGAGGTATGCTTCCAGTACTCCCAGCAGGTGCTGGTACCACCAGGCCGTAGTTACTGATCTGCTGAGGAAGTGAGCGACAGAAGCTTTGATCGCTGTCACTTTCTTCCCAGTGGGGAACACCTTCCACTTCTGCGCATCCCACAGCAGCCCCAAAAACACCAGTGTTTGTGCAGGGTACAGCTGAGACTTCTGGAAGTTGATTGAGAACCCCAAATCGTAGAGTGTACTTACGAGTCTGGCCGCTGAGTATATGACCAGTTGAGGTAAGGATATACATGGTGGTGCTCCGACCGGAGCAGAGCAACCACTGCATTCATCAGTCTTGTGAATATCCTCGGAACAACAGCACCTTGTTTTAAAGTGTAACGCCATGACCCACAACCCGAGGAAGGATGGATGCGATTGCACTATGGGAATGTGTAAATAGGAGTCCTTCAGATTCAGGGAGCACATCCAGTTCCCCCCCCCCACCAACACCCCCCTCCCCCCATAGCATCTCTGCTATCAGAGCTGGCATCACCATTTTGAACTTCTGCAGAGGCAGGTAAAGATTCAGGAAGGAAAGTTCTAGGACCACTTGCAGGCACGCCTGGTTCTTCTTTTGAATAGCAAAGATGCAGGAGTATACGCCCTGCCCCTGCTGAGGGAGAGGAACCTCCTCCAACGCCTCGCTCTCCACAAAGGAACGTATCACTGCTAAGAGTGAAGTAGTCCTCTGTCGGAGGGGGGGCGAGAGGGGACAGTAGGCGAAGCCCGAGGGGACTACAGAAATCACCCATGAGTCCGGAAATCGTGCATGCCAAGCTTGGCTGTGCAGGGCCAACCTGTCCATGACTAGGGTGCTGTCAATGTGAAATGAGCTGACATTGCTTCTTTGGGTCGGAGGCAGATGACTGGAAAGGGGGGGACTGAAAGAAGCCCTTGTGCAATGACTTCTGGTGTTTTCACCTATGTTGACTCGGCGACCTGACCGGTTGCCTGGCTCGGCGGTCCTGAAAACCCTGGAAGCCGCCAAACATCCGCCATGGTTAGAAAGAGAGCGACCCTGTGCGAATGTTTTGGCTCCCGGTTTGGTGAGAATGGCCAGAGATTTGACTATCTGCGAACTGCTCTTCTTTTCTAGCTCTTCGTCAGTGGTGGAGTGGAACAAGTCGCTGCCATCAAAAGGCAAGTCCAGATTCTGTCCTGAACGTCAGGGTTGAACCTGGGCACTTTAAGCCAGGCCGTCCGTCGCATATTCGTCACCACACAGATAGCTCCGCTAGCAGTATTTATTTGCGCAACCATGGCCTTCATGATGTCCTATGCCACTAGTTTTGCTTCAGGTAGCCCTGCCATGAAGAAGGCTTGCTTGTGGGCTGGAATGTCTGGGAGGAAGACGGCTATTTCCCTCCACAACAGTTGATTAGCGACCGCCAGTATGGCATCGGCAATGGATCGTCTGAGGTTAAGCCCTGCATTAGAGTACACCTTCCTCCCATAGTCCTCAAGCATTTTTTCTTTCTTGCCCACTAGTGCTGAAGTTTAGGTGCTTGCCAAAGAGTTCTGCGATTTGGCGTTCATGGACGCTGCCGCAATTACTGCTGACAGTGGCTGGGGGTGCACTGAAAAGAGCAGCGTGTTGCCCTCCACCTGCCTGAACTTTACATCCAGTCTTTTATTTACTGGCTGCGTGGAGTGGGGCTTGAGCCAACACTTCTCAGCCAGAGCCTCCACGTCCTTCTGCAAAAGGATGCCGGACCTGGACTGTGCCTTGATGGGGAGTACTTTCGCCAGTACCCCTGACTCCGGCAGCTCCTTCTTGGGTGAGGGATGCCCAGGTATTCCGTCAGACCAGTGATTCGGTCGTGAAAGGCCCTTGCCGAAGACAGCGTATCCTGTTCCCCCCCCCCCCACACCCCCAGCGGTGTCCTGCTGGTCTCCTGCATTAGTAAGGGCTACTGAATCTGTAGATGTCAGGTCTGCTTCTGCAGATGGCATAGGCACATGAGCTGGGGGACCTGCGACAGGAGCCACCAGAGGAATGGGCAGTGGTGGAGGTGCAGGCTGCGTGGGCACCGGCTGAGGCAGCAGTATGGGCGGAAGCATGTCCTGAATTATGCCCATAAGAAAGTTCTCCATCTGCGGAGACCGCATAAGGGACAAACGTTTGTCAAACAAACACTCCTTGTAGGCAGGCTGGGAGTGATCCTGCACAGGAGCCGGCTGTGGTGGCATAAATGCCTGCTGTCTGCCCCCAACATGCGGCAGAGCGTGGTGGGAAAGGAACCGTCGCACAACGGGCCCCTGTGGAAGCCAGCCGCTGCCCCAGAACCGGAATAGTAGAAAAAAAGAAATAAGATTAGGGAAAGCACATGGAATTACGAGACTTGAGGCCTCCCCCAGGAGCGCTGGTGAAAGCGGTCTGCTCCTGTCGACATGGAAAAGAGGACAGAGGTGGGGTACCGGTGGGCGGGGTTAAGGGAGCGCATGCTTCTGAGGCTGCGCCCCTGTTACGTGTAAACATTTAAAAGGGAAAGTGTTATTTTTCTGGTGAAAAAGGGTAAGTTCCCGTCCCTAGTGAGGGACGCCCACACAGGATGGAGGAAAGGGGATGGGACGTAGGAGTAAGCAGCGGTTATTTAGATTAGAATTTTCAAATAAAACCAATGACCCGGGACATGGGATGGCATCACGAACGCAAACAAATTATTTACCCAGCCTTACACATATCACTTGAAATATTTACGTGAACTATGTGCATTTTAACATTAAGGTTAAAAGGACTTAGGCCAGTTATTGCTAGTAACGAATTATGTTTGCATACAAAATATTGAACTGAATGATGATTTTATGGCCCACCACAGACGAATCCTAAGAAGGGGTGTGCTTCTACACATGAGCTGAAGATGCTAGTTAAGATAAGCGCTATCAATGAAAACATAGGCAATGGAGAAAGATGGAATTTCTTTGAAGAGGGTTTTGTCCAATCACATGTGGGGGGTGGGAAGTTTGTAATAAAGTATCTAGGAGGGTTTTAACTGTTGCAAAAGTGTATATGAGATGTCAACTGATGTGGTTTGTTGAGACTTGGGTTATTTCGGTCCTGCAACACCATCTAACTGCTCCACAGAAAATTGTACAATAAACTTGCTTTATGCCCAAAACACGCACTTGTTCTTCAAGTGATGGGTCCTCTTGAGTTGAGGTGATTAAGGGGCCCACCCCTACAGTAGATTTTATAAAGCGTGAGTACAATTTGCAGGGGATATTTGAAACTTTTATTTAACATTTACTCGGTTTAGACTAAATGTCAAACAAAAGTTTCACTGTGAATGGGTGGCAGCAGTATGCCAAATAAAGTGGGTTTGTGGTGACGTGCAATTTTACAGAAAGGACATTTAAATGTCTTATCAGTTGCCATTGGTCAAGTGCATTTCTCTTAAGTGGAGTAGGTAAACCAAGTTAATCAATCTGCAGGTCTAGCAGAATTTGAAATAATTTATAAGGCTTGGCTCATCTCGCTAATGTGTTACTTCAGCAGTACACAAAAATGCTGTATTGATGCTCATTATACAAATACCTTCTGGTGACATTATAGATATTAGTACAACACTGCTAATCAAATGGGTTTGTTTGCTAATCAAGAAAAGGTTAATAAAGCAAACTCTGCTAATCAATTTTTCAAAACTAATTTATGCCTTGCAGCTGTCCGCCTCGCATTACTGACCCCTCAAACTTACCAGTACATGTTCATAGGTACCACATTTACCCCCTAACATATAAAACATGCTTCAAATAACTTCTTACATATGCTAAGACCCTCTTATGTGCTCACGGCGTACCAGCCGACACCCTAAAATTTGCACCATGTACCAACAATTTATATAATTTCTGATGCTAAAATCATACTCAAACAATCACCATACGTGCCCCACACTGCATTGAATACAACACGTCATGACTAGACTGCTATAAATAAATCACAGTTCAGTGCTTCGAAAATACAACTTAGTTTGCCACTCATTGTTTATAAAAATACATCTTAATCTTCCAATCACTGCTTTGAAATAATTCTTCATTTACCCCCAGACACACACACACACACACACACACACACACACACACACACACACACACACCCGTCATGTTCTGCAAATCTAAACGTATTCATAAGTAAGCTGATCCGAAAACACCTGTCAAAACAGCACTAACACATGTGCATAGCATTTGCAAATCTCACAAATTAATTTAAATTCACTGACATTAAGGCTAATCTACATTCCCATATGTCACTGCAACAACTGTGAACAAGACTCCCATTCATTATGCACTCTGCAACAACCTTTTAGAATGCAGCTATCCCCCACAATAAATTTGTCCCAGCTGCACACAATCTCACATGCTAGCACCAACTTCACTAGAATGCAGCTACCCCTAAGACAATTCGGCCTAGCTGCAAATATACTACCTGTCTCACATACCTTGCACACTACTTTCAGGATTAGAACGCAGATATCCACCACGAAAGAGCTGCACACATGCACTATTTACTGTTCTATCTACACTGACCTGGACTCCGAGCCCTGAGGGTGTTCAACCTACAGCACGTTGAGACCATACCAATGGTGAAAGACACTATACAAATGTCCATTAACTTAACAGAACAACATAATCTCGCAGCATTTACAATTTTCAAACTTCAATATTAGTAAATCCATCTCCCAAAATTCCTTTCCATGCTGGGAAACATGCTACGCAGTGAGCAGCAGGTACTTTCCGTAACAACGCAGTTCACACTGAAATTGGGATGCACCTTATGGACGACTAAGTGTCATTAGAACCAATGTACCACTGGTTAAGAGTATAGGGCAAGGACAAGGCTGGTTTAATCCACCATTTGCTTAAATACAGAATGTGCAACCCAGCTTCCTAGTCCATTCCTTAGCTGCTACAAGTGAACATGTGAAACAGCTATGCAGTCAGTAAAACCAATGAATCTGCCTACTTCACTACCCTGGAAGGTATTTATCTAAGGTTTTATTGGTTTCTGAAGACAAATGCACTGCATCATTTCACTTCAGATTGTGTAATCAGGGAACTAATGAAACCTGCCAATCAAATCCATGTGATCTTATTATCAGATAAAATTTAAATACGAAAAATGTTAATCACTAGAGTCAAATTTAATTGGTTACCTCCAAGATCTGTAACTGTTAACTGGTCTACTAATCACCACAAGGTTGAACATGGTTTGCTTTGCGCCCTTTGAAAATGTATTGCATGTTTCATATTTTTGTCCCGCTTATTCTCAGGTTAGGATGAAAACGTTATTACCACTATTGAAGGATATAGGATTTAACCAAGGTCACCCTGCTTTATATTATTTGAGAGTGGATATTCCTGTAATTGGGTGGGCTCTGTTCTCTTCTAATTATCAGGCATTCAAACTTTGAAGCACTTTAAAGTCCTTATTACAATGAATCAATTCCATTAATGCTGTAATTTATTTTGATAGTAGGCATGTTTTTTACGGATTGTATATTTTATAGATGTTTAATCCTAACTTCAACTTTTGGATATTTTGTTTGTGCAAAAGCTTCATGGAAGGTTCTTCCAAAAAACCTTAAAATCAAATCAAATAGTTTGTGCAGATATCTCACACGTGATGGCTCAATTTCAACAGGATTACCCTTTTCATTAGAGCAAATATACTATTTACTACTTGTCCCCTTCCACCAAAGATCTATTTTGTTTCAACTATCCTACAGCGTCTTAGAAAATGTGCAGGTGATCTTGAAAGGTGAGGCAATCAAGAGATTTCAGGGATGGGACAAAACGTTGCTGTTAAAATGAACTTGACTCCTATTCTTTTACACACCTGCGTAGCCTTACCTATTTAAGTACTAGGGGCCACTATAGATGCACTTAACTGGAAATATTTACCTATATTCATGCCAATTCGAAATGTGGTGCATAGTAACAAGTTAAATGCATGTTATCGGATGATACGTTCTAAGACTGAATGAAGAAATGTAACACTGCTTTAATAAAATCAAACCAATAGTCATGTTGCTCCATTAGTTAGGCCAGACCACTGTAACCATGCTCTTGTTCATGCAAAACTGACATGCTCTATGTGTACTGTAATATGCTAGGACTGCCTGCACGTATTTCTGCTTTGCATACACAAGCGAGCATTCTCTCATTACATTACTCCTGCTTTGCAAAGTAAGTCTATCTTTATGAACTCTCACCATTATAATTGGTCCAGTTGTAACTAGATGACACCACTTTGAGGGCAAAATTAGAAAAATCGGTCATATCTTTTGTAACAAGGTGCAGCTGCTCATATTGTGTGGTTCTCCCTACACGTTAGCAGAAGAGATGACATATTAACAGGTTCTCTCTTGAAGTTTGTAGGATGGGCATGTTTGGTCAGGAATTTGTTCAAGGTAACCTATCCTTCTGAAGTAGGTTTTGCTGCTCTGCTGCATGACCATTAAGAAATGTCATGATTTGATTTTTCCCTGGCAGAAGCACACCCACCGCTTAAGAACTACAGACAGGATCCCTTTAGTCTTCCCCTCGCACCTCCTAATACTATAAGAAAATGTGACTAGTCAATTGGGGACAGGAGTAATTCCTGGACTAGGTTCATTATCTACAGTGTTCAGTAATTTAGGTTTCTCACTGGGAATGTCGAAGGGGGAGGCATTAATTGGGGAATCCAATTGCCATTATTGGGAATATTTGAGGTGGATAAGGAGGAGAGATTTCACAATGCTGAATCAGTCGAAACTCACCTTTAAAATGCACTGGTGGAGGGTCTTTTTAGAAAATAGAAATATTCCACTCATTTAAAGTGCTATCCTTGTGTACAGAACATAAATATGATTATGCATACTCATGTACATTTTCTTGGCTTCTAGTAGATTTATTGCACAAATGGTATTCTTTCCATGGGCTTATTAAAAAGTAACTGAGTGATGTGAAAACTCCTACATGATCCCAAAAGGTAAGTGACAGGAACAGCATTTTTGTCTGGTTCTCTTGCATTTAATTTCAAGTTTCTGTCCCCATTATGAAAACCACACTATTCAAAATGTACTGGTGGAGGGCTCTCCCTCTTTTTTTAGAAACCAGTAAAACGAAACATTCCATTAATTTAAAGTGCTATCCTTGCACACAGAACATAAACATGATTATACATACTTGTGTACTTTTTGATGGCTTCTTGTACATTACAAACATTTTATTTTTTCCAAGGGCATACAAAAAAAGCTACCGATGGATGTGAAAACAACTGCATGATCCCAAAAGGTGAGCGACAGGAACTGCACTTCTGGCTGTTTCTCTTGTATTTAACACTGCTCTCTTTTTTTAAATCAATAAATATATTTGATTTAGGTCATATTCTCATTTTAGTTCTGGATATTTTCCACACAGAAATAAATATTCTTAAAACACCCAGCAAAGGTGGACAATCCAAATTGATGTATCCATTACTTCCTCAATTGAGGTGAGTTTTCATATGTGGACATAACCTGCTGCCACATACCTAAACGTTGATAGGGCAACAGGAGTCATATGTATGTATTCACAAAGTAAACATGCAAAGGAAAAAGAGAAATAAAATGTCTCTTTTGGATCTAGGTATTGAATATGCAAGTGACCTGTTTTACCCATGTTCAATCTGAAAATCTTCTGAAAGGTCCTAAGGTTACACGCTGAAACGTCTTTTCGACATAGACCATTCAAGTTACCGCATATTAGGGAATTCAGAACCCTATATGGGCTACATCAGAGTCATTTGAAACCTTTTATCTTAATCTATATTTGCACAGTGTGAATCAAGGAATCTTTTATTTGGGTTGAATAACAGAACTTGCACTTTAGAGGCCTGTGTCCCACTGGGTAGCACTATTTGCACTTTGTCCAAAATGTATGTTGTGTATTTATATTTCAATTACCTTTTAATGTCATTGTAAATGATGTATTAATTTGTTCATGGAACATTAAAACACATCGTGATATACAAATACATATTTGAATTTTCTGTATTGCGAGACAAGAAGGAACACGTATTGTAGAAACAGATCAGTCACTGGGTCACTAACCCAGAAGTAACAGCAGCAGCCACAAAGCAAATTACTTCACAAGAGATTCCGTTTGTAGATGGGACCATTAAAGGTCAGGTGTCAAACCTTTAAAGGCTCCTAGGCAGAGCAGATCCCTCAGAGAATCCGAAATACATGTAAAAAGGGAAGGCGAACTTGGCATGACTATCGACGACAATGTCTGGAATCATATTTGGGAACAAGCTTCACAAATTCTACATGTACTCTAGAAAGTGAGGGTTCATACAAACTGCAAATGATGGTTCTCCCACCGATAGAACTTCATACGATAATACCATCATACTGGTCGCTATGCAGGAGAAATTGCGGGTGCAAATTTAAGCAAATGTAGTGAACGTGCCCTACTCCCCATCTATTTTGCAAAGAGTTTCTTGCTTGACAAAAGATATTAAGGGTCTCCAGTTGCGACTGAAACCTCTGGTCATCGTTTAGGGGGAAACACAGAAGTAACTAACCTGGCATCTCTCAGGTTTTATTGCTCACTTATTTAGAGCAGTAAAATTGACAATTGCATGTTGTTGGAATAACCCAGAGGAGCCCCTCCTGAATATGTGTTGGGAGAACTTGGCTCCAAAAAAAAGACCACCATCTTTTTAGTGCTCTGAGCCCGGTGTGGGTACGGATTGCCAGCTGGTGAGAGATGGTGGCACATGAGCAGTGAGCTGAAGCCGTTTGAATAGTGATCGGGTCACTGCTCAACAGGGCGCCACAGATTAGGGTTGAATGGAGAGTCTTGAAGGGCATGAAATGCTGGGTGTTCCGACCTGTATGAGGTGGGGCTAGTCTGGTCCTGGGGCACCTGGTTGCTTAGAGGACAGAGTGGCTGGAGGCATTAGAAGAAATGTGCATTCTAAGACATAAGAATTTGGAGAGGAGGGAGACCAGTGAAGCCGCCATCTTGAAATGGCGCTCTCTATAATCTAGAACCTTGTAAGGCCACTCAATTTGCTGACTATTATTGCACTGCTCTACTGATTTACAGGGAATATGGAAATACAAAAATAAATATGTAAAAGAGAAAAGGAGGCTTAAACAGTGGCTTGGAAATATGGACGCAGTCATAGATCCTTATTTGTATTTTGTATTTTATTGAATTTATATAGCATTTTAATCCAAAACGCTTTACAAGAGGAACAAGCAAGATACAACAAGCATTAAATAACAATTGAATCAAACCAGAAAACAGTACAAGAAACAATTTACATTATTGATGAGGATTGGTGAGAGCAAAGAGGGACCAAGGTGTGAGAGGGAGTAGGAGGTATGAGTAGTGGTATTAGCAGAGGTAAGAGGAAGCAAAAGGTGTTAGGGAAGTGAATGGAAGAGAAGACTTTAGAGAGGTGCGGAAAGTAGGGTAGGAGGGAATAGAGCGGATGGAGAGGGGGAAGCGGTTCCAGTGGAAAGGAGCGAGCAGTTGGAAAGAGCAGAAGCGGGAGGCATGAAGGTTTCACAGGAATTGTAATGTGGTTCAAAGCGCAATGGTCTCTGGCTCGACAATAACTTGGTTAATGATTCCTTATTTACTTGCAGTGCGAGTATTGGCATGCTAACCTTTAGCTACCCACTAGTCCTCTGAACTTATAAAATGAGCAAGAATAAAGTGAAAAGGGTAGGTGTAGCTGTGTCCAAGCCACATCTAATCAAAGATTGTATGAGCAAACACAGATCATGCCTAAGGAATGGGCATACAATCAGGATGGGGTGATGCTGGAGAATCAGGGAAAACCCTTCTACTCAGGAGATTAAGATGCTCATACTGGGTGGCAACTCGCAGTAAAGTGAGAAGATGGATGCTATTTGTCCATAGCATGAATGTAACCGGACAAGATCTGAACACAATTCCACTGTCCAAGAGGAACAAGTTGTTCATGTGAAAGATTTAGCAGATCTACAACGAAGAGGGAGAAAAACAACTCTTTGTGCTGGAACCCTTAGTCTTCTGAGAGGAATTCTACAGGGAAGGTGAAGACGTCCAATTGCTGGCCACAGATCTCTAAGAGTCCAGTAGTCTGGACACCTCCCCTGAACTGAATATCTGTCCAGACCCCACTCTGGTTAAGTCTCAGCATCCTTCCAGAGGCTGATGGCCAAGGTTGTTGATACATTACGGTTATCGGCTCCATCCAGCCTGAAAGTTCATAGTTCGGGATGAAGGACCCATTAAGGGAGACCTTACTACCATTCAATGTGCGAGTGGAAGCTCCTATGCTGGAGGTGTGGAGAGCTGGCTAGGAAGCACCACCTGGCCTCCTCAGGGTTCCTCGACACCAATCAGCACAGACGACGCAGAAGACTAAGTCGGAACAGGCACTGACGCCTTAAGGTGGAGCCTGTCGATTATGGGAGACTGTTACATTTGGAGTCCAGGGCTGAGCCATTAGGCGTGCAGGAGTGTTCCCTTGCGTGTATCCTGCTGGTCCCAGAAGATGCAGTGTCTCCCAACGGTGCAAGAGGCACCATCGCACCAAATGGCAAAAATTGGCTAAAATGTCTAGCATTATGAGGTTAAATTTCTCCCATTCGTTTGGGGTTAAGGATTGGGTTGAAAAAGGTATCTGAGCTGCTGCTTCCAGTAATACCTGGAGCGGAAGACTCCCTTTCTTCTACAAAAAAAGGAGAGTGCCCATGTGAAGATCGGCTTGGAGAACAATACAGATTGTGCTGCAGCATCTTTTCCTTCTCCAGGGGCATTCCCTCCTTGGATCAGCGTTCTGCACTGTGTGACCTTGAATGGGACTGCAATACTTCACCCTCCTCCTTGTTGACATAGTGACATTCTTCACCACCCTTTCCCGCAGGGCCATCTGGTGCATGGACTGGCACGACCCATAGCCTTTGGTGTTGTTTTCTTTACATAAGCAATAAAGAGAAATCCTGTGCGGATCAGGTATCAACATCTGCTGGCTGAAATATGCGCATGGTTTGAACCCAGACGACTTTGTCGAGTTGGGCATAGCATTGAGAAAAATAATGAAAAATTGAAGAGCATGTTCCTGAATCGAACACAGTGTGAGGAAAACAGGGACGAGGTCACGGGTCACACTATAAATACTGCCCATGTGGGGCGTGTAGAGGCAGCAGGCCGAGTGATGCATCACTTCCTGGTGTGGAAAACTTTGCGAAGATCAACTGCGCTGCGAATAGGGATATCATAGATGAGGAATCTGTGGGAGAAAGGAATCCATTCGAAATAAGCATTATAACTGTATCCAGGAATACAACAAAACAAAGGAGCTGGAATATATTTTTATTCTGATTACAACACAGACAGAAAAGCAGAGTCATTCAACAATGAAAAAAGGAAGCTGAAGAAACATTTAAAAAATGTTTTTCCCACACCTACTAGAATGAGAATCGATAAAGGCAAAATGAATTTCTTCACAGATCCAGACTGCTTTACATTACATAAAGTTGTTGACATACAGGGCAAAGTAGATACATTTGCATATCCTGCAGTAGGGGATAATTACAGTGCTCAGGCAGTGAGGGGGGCGGGGGGAATAAGTTATTTAATAATTAAGAAATGAATGTCTGTAACATCATGAGTATACAAACAAGAGTTTGCATATCTTCAACGTTATAGGGAGAGGAGCTTGATTTCATTACATTGTGGGTTGTATGTAAAATGCTGAAGGTCAGACATTGTGAATGTTTCATCAGTAGGGTGTTTGTTGTGACTGCCTGAGTGCTTTCTGCAATAAGTAGGAGGGTCATCATGAGTTGGCTGGTCCCGCTTGTGCACAGGTGGACACTTTTTTCTTATTTGAAGTTTGATAGTTATACATTGGTTGGGGAGGTTTGCATAGTCGAGGTTGTGATCGATGCCCAAAGGGCACAATTCTGAGATCTCCAGTTGTAGGTATGAGGAGTCTCAGGAGGGTGCAGGCCAGAGGGTGGGGGGATATGTGTTCGGGAATTGGTTATTGGTTGTTAACAAGGTCAATCAAGAATAAGTGGGGCAAATTAGCATATAAAGTTTAGGCAATAAATAATGCAACAAAGAGACAGAGGACATTTTGATATTTACAAAGAAATGAGAAAGAGCGCTCTCTTGCACGGGACTAATTTGAATGAAAAGGGTCGAACAAAGCTTACATGCAGGTAGTGTGGACAGTTATTTGCCTCAAGTTTCATGCCGTCAACAGAGTACATTCATTTGGATAAGCTTGCTAGTGCTGTCAGTCATTATTCCAGCCATATAACTGATGAATCAGACAGAAGAACAAGTTACTTCTTACCTGGTAACGTTCTTTCGATGGGATGTTCCTCCGACGTATTCCTTATCTTAGATAATTCGTCTTCAGCTTGCTGGACTCAGAAATGTTTTCTCTGTAGAGGGCGCTGCGCGTCGACGTCCGCCGAGTTGGTGTCCATCGACAGCCACCGTATCGGCGCCAACGTCACCATGCCCATAAATAGCCACGCGCGGCGTCCGTTGCTCAGTTCCGTTTTGTAGCATAAGGTAAGTCTTGCATGAATTGGCTATTGACCTTGAAGGAGCGTGAGCTGCAACCACAAGGGAAGTATTACTGCGGGGATGGATGGGAGGGGCGATAAGGAATACGTCGGAGGAACATCCCATCGAAAGAACTTTTACCAGGTAAGAAGTAACTTGTTCTTCGAAGGGATTGTGTCCTCCGACGTATTCCTCGTCTTAGATAGACTCCCGTAGCAGTGGCATGTAATTGGAGGTGGGAGTAAGAATGTCATATATCCCTTTTAGGAATGAACCGAATGTAATACGGCTTTGCCAAATCTGGTCTCTTGACTAGCGGAGGAATCCAGGTTGTAAAATCTTGTGAATGTATGTGCGGACGACCATGTGGCAGCCGCACATATGTCTTAGACCGGTACCCCTCTTTGGAGGGCCGAAGAGGCTGCAATACCCCTGGTTGAATGAGCCCTAAGATTCTGAGGAGGCTCTTTCCCTGCTAGTTTGTAACATTCCAGAATGGCCAAAATAATCCACCTGGAAATGGTCTGTTTTGTTATGGGTAGTCCCAACTTGTGACCCGAGTAGCCTACAAACAGTTGGTCTGCTTGCTTAATCCTAGCCAGTCTGCTGATGTAAAAGCTTTGAGCTCGCCTTGGGTCTAGCCTATGTAGCCTTTCTTCCTCTTTCCCCGGATGGGGAGGAGGGTAGAACGAAGGTAAGGTCATTTTCTGAGTGATGTGAAATTCAGAAACCACCTTTGGGAGGAAATTAGGCTTCACCTGTAGGACAACTTTGTCCTTATGGAAAATTGTATGGGGGGGTTTACAAGATAGAGCTTGTAATTCGCTCACCCTCCTAGCAGATGTTAGTGCTACTAATAGGACAGTTTTAAGAGTGAGAAATCTCAGCGAACAAGAGTGGAGTGGTTCGAAGGGGGTACCCATTAGGAAATTTAAGACTAAATTTAAGTCCCATAAGGGAACTTGGAATGGTCTTGGAGGATAGACATTAGTTAATCCCTTGAGAAATTGTATTACTAAGGGTAGTTTGAAATACGATGGTTCCTCCGCAGTGCGCTTGAAGATTGATAGCGCCGCGAGATAGCCTTTTACAGTGCCAACTTGAAGGCCTGAGTTTGCCAAGTAGAGTAGAAACGATAACACCGTTGGTGTACCGCATGAAAAAGGGTCGATATTGTCCTCTCTATACCAGTTGCAAAATTTGTTCCAACGGCAGCGGTATAAAGACTTTGTTGCTGGCCTTCTGGCTGAAAGCAACACCTCCATGACGTCATCAGGGAGGTCCCAATCCTTGTACCTCAACCTTTCAGAAGCCAAGCGTGAAGGTTGAGGGTTCTTATGTCTGGATGGAGAACCTGACCTCCCTTCTGCGAGAGAAGATTCTCTTTGAGTGGAAGACGGATTGGAGGGCAGATGGACATATCAGGAAGGTCTGGGTACCACATTCTCCTGGCCCAGTCCGGGGCAATTAGGATCATGGTTTTCCAGAATCTTCTGAACCTCCTGATCATTTGAGGAATAACAGGGACTGGTGGAAACGCGTAAAGGAGTGGAAACTCCCAGTCCACTACGAACGCGTCCCCTAGAGCGCTTCTCCGGGGAAATTGCCTTGAACAGAACAGATCGCACTTCCTGTTGGTACTGGTGGCAAACAGATCCACCTGAGGGGTTCCCCAAAGGGCGAAGATCTCTTGAAGGACTTCCTGAGCTAGCTCCCACTCGTGGGAGACTGTGCTCTGCCTGCTCAGAGCGTCCGTTGTCAAGTTCTTCTCTCCGGCTAGGTGAACTGCCGATAGAGAGATTCCTTCTTGAATTACCCAAAACCAGAGCAGCATTGCCTCTCTGCAAAGTGGCAGTGACCCTACGCCTCCTCTTTTGTTGAGGTAGTGCATGGCCACCGTGTTGTCCGTCATTATCAGGACATTTCTCCCCTGTACTGATGGCAGGAAAGCTTTCAACGCTAGTCTGATCGCTCTCAGCTCCAATAGGTTGATGTGTAGTCTGGACTCCGATGGAGACCAACGACCGCTGATGGCCAAGTCGTTGGTATGGGCTCCCCACCCGTGAGTGAGGCGTCTGTGACTGTTATCTCCGGCCATGGTTGCCAAAACAGTTCTCCTTTCAAGATGTTCTCTGGATAGGCCCACCATTGAAGGTCATGGGCTACCTTGTCCGAAATCCGGAGGAGATCTGTCATTCTTCCTGAGTATTGTGACCACTGGGTTCTTAGTGCCCACTGGAGAGATCTCATTCTCAGGCGAGCCTCTGGCACAAGGAAGATGCAGGATGCCATGAGGCCTAGCAATCTCAAAAAGTAGAAGGCTGGGAGATGTTGGGCATTTTGAAACTTGTTGACCATCTGCAGAATATCTTGAGCCCTCACCTCTGGTGGAAAGGCTTTTCCCAGGGAAGTATCCAGGACCGCTTCGATGAACTGGAGTCTCTGTGATGGTATCATCTGTGACTTCTTTAAATTGAGGGAGAAGCCCAGTTTGTGAAGGAAGTGGCAGACATAATCTAGCTGGATCTAAGCTTGTTCCAAAGATACAGCTCTGATCAGCCAATCGTCCAGGTAGGGGTAGACGTGGTTCCCTTCTCTCCTTAGACTTGCAGCCACTACCGACATTAGCTTGGTGAAGACCCTCGGGCGGAGGTCAGCCCAAATGGCAGAACTCGAAATTGATAATGAGAGCCGCCAATTGTGAACCTCAGGTATTTCCTGTGTTTGAGATGGATTGGCACATGGAAATAAGCATCCTGGAGGTCCAGAGATACCAGCCAGTCCTGGATCTAGAGGGCCTGAAGGATCTGAGACAGAGTTACCATCTTGAACTTGTCCTTCCTGAGGAACTTGTTCAATTCTCGTAAGTCCAAGATAGGTCTCAGTCCTCCGTCCTTCTTTGGTATGAGAAAGTAGGGGGGAGTACCAGCCCTTGTTCCTCTCCGCTACAGGTACCGGTTCTATGGCACCTTTCTCTAGCAGGTCTACAATTTCCTGCAAGAGGAGCGGATCTGGAACTTTTAGAGAGCTGTGCCCTCGGTGGATGACTCTGAGGGATGCGTAGAAAGGGTAGGCAGTAACCTTGGGCAACTGTCCCCAATGCCCAAGCATCTGACGTAATAGCCCGTCATTCCGTCAGATGGTGAGTTAACCTGCCCCCTACAGGTGTTTTGTGTGGAAAGACCTCAGAGTGGTTTGGGGGAGGCTGATGCAGATGCCGAGGGTAAAGAGGCACCTGATGCGGCCTTAGTACTTTTGACCCGAAGACCTCGGGTGGATCTCCTTTGGCCTCTTTGAGCCGGCTGTCCTCTGCCTTTCCCGAATGCGGAATAATAGCGAAAGGACTTTCCTCTCCCAGAGGTTCCTGAGGGGCGAAAAGGAGTTTGGCGTATTGCAGCTCCTAAAGATTTTGCTGCTGCTTTAGATGTTTGCAACTTTTCCAGACTGTCATCAGCCTTTTTACCGAATAAAGAAGAGCCGTCAAAGGGCATATTCAAAAGTCTGGCCTGTACATCTGGAGCAAAGCCAGACTTTCGTAACCACGCATGGCTGCGGATTGTAGTACTTGCCGCCATGGCCCTGCTGATGTGAGCGGAATCGATGCCAGTTTGAAGAGATTCGCACATGGCATCTTTGCCATCTTTAATGATGTTAAGGAAGGCTTCCCTTTCATCTCCTTCTGGTATGCAGTCAGCCGCTGATGAAGCACACTCCCACAGTGTGTGACTGAACCTGGAGAGCGTACAAGTGGCGTTGATGGATTTCAACGCCATACTACAAGCAGAAAATACTTTTTTTGCCATAGAATCGTACCTTTTGTCATCACTGTCCAGTGGAACAGTAGGATAAGCGGATCTGCTGCTTGATGAAGTTGCCGCTTGAACCACCTTTATCTAGTATGTCTGGAAGGTCATCCTGTTGATAAACAGGTGAAGGCGTAGACCAACCCATGAATTCAATAATTCTTGCCATCAGGGTTCTATAGGGGGTTTCGGCATGTTCCCCTGGGTCTGGTTTGACAAATTCCACTTCTGGGAAGTGTCCAACCCACTTGCCTCATGTAAGGATTCCTGTAGGTCTTTCAACCTTCTTTCCTCAGAGGTAAAATCCTCTGAAACAGGTGGTGTGGTCCTCTGCAGCCCGAAGGGTCTTTCTTGATCAGAATCCTCCCCTTCTTCATAGATTGAAGATAATCTGGGGTACTCTGACCTCGGAAATGGTGTAAAACCCATTTCTAAAGCAGAAGGAGCTAAACTTGTCATTATTGGTCTAGAAAAAGTCTATGTCGTTGACGCCGATGTGAAAGGCTTCGAAGGCGCCGAGAAAGGCATCGAAAAAACTGGAAGAGGCCTCGAGGAACTCGAGAGGATCGGGATCCTGCTCGAGGATGTCGACGACGTTCTCAGCGTCGTGCTGGAGGCCCTGGGTATAACCATTGGCTGTGAAGTAGCTGTGGTTTTTTCTTTTATCTGCATCGATGTCGGCGTTGACGATGGCGTCGATTCGATCGACCGATGCGTCGAAGAACCCTTCGATAGCGGCGTTGATGGCACCGATCCATGAGTCGAAGGGACTTTTGATGACAGCGTCGAAGATGGTGCCTTGCTACCCGATGGCCCGTGGCGCTCTCGGGTGGACTCTTTCGCCGGGTGCAACGACTTGCGGCGTTTCGATATTTTGGGTTTTTCACCCAGGGTATCACCCTCAGCTGTCTTCGAGGGGGTCAAGGCCGCTTTCTCGAAGACGCTTAACATCTTTTTCCTGAATTCCTCCCACTCAGCCTGAGAGCTGTGTTTTGTGGGGCAGGAGACCCTTTCTGGGGAAACAGAAGATGACGACGAAGGGGATCTTCGACGTCTCTTTTTTGAGTGTCTAGATCTCGACGAGTGGTGGGAGCTACTTCGAGACCTAGAATGGGAATGCTTTCGACGGCGAGGGGACGAATGCCTCGACCGAAGAAACTTTCGAGGAGGTTTTAACTGACTTACCTCTCTCGAGCTTCCCCTTGCGCTCCTTCAAGGCTTTCGCAGTCATGGACATGCAGTCCTCACACTCCGAACAATGGTGCTCGACTCCCAAGCACCACAAACAGATCCTGTGAGGATCCGTTAGCGACATTTTCTTTCTGCAGTCTCGACATTTTTTGAAGCCGGACCGCGGAGTCGTCGGTTCGGATGAGGAAGCCATCGAGTACGAGTTGGTTTTATCAAGGAAATATAAGAGGTTTATCTGACTGAACTGAGCAACGATATTCCGAGGCCCCACGAAGCGCAGAAAAACAGAACTGAGCAACGGACGCCGCGCGTGGCTATTTATGGGCCTGGTGACGTCGGCGCCGATACGGTGGCTGTCGAGGGACACCAACTCGGCGGACGTCGATGCGCAGCGCCCTCCACAGAGAAAACATTTCCGAGGCCAGCAAGCTGGAGACGAATTATCTAAATTAAGGAATACGTCGGAGGACACAATCCCCTCGAAATGTAGCTACTGATATGTTTATCTAGAGCAAATCACTACTTTTCTGTTTGCTTGTATGGCCCAAATATACACTATTCTCAGTTTTTCATAAGATGGAAACTTTCACGAGAGGTCATAGTCACTCTAACTTCATTTGGGGTGATGATTTTCCTTGTTTGCTTGAGAGCCTTTTGGAGGAACTAAGCCACTGAATTCCGCTTCAAAGGCTTTGCTAGATTTAGTGCAGAAACATGGGCTTGTTTAGCTGTGGAGGGCCATGCACCATCTGGACAGATGCCTAACAGTCTATTCAAGTGGACATCTCGTACACAAGGAGCGAGTGTATGTTTAAATGTGAAAATGGGTAGAAAGGTCTGGCAAAGTGGGATTACTTGATCAGGGCTTTTACTAAAAACATCTATATTCAAAGGGGTTGGGATGATGCCATGCCCTACTTGGAGATCGGAGGTGGACGTGCTAGAAAACCATGCCATCACACGTTATTGGGAAGCCATCCTTAACTACTAAAAATATAATGAGTATGTGCACACTAGTCAAGCTAGGCGATGAGAAGCCTTCTATGTTACTATGAGGGGGCTATCTATGTACACAGCATACAGAGTCAGAAGGGTCCTACTGAAGGGGGTGAAAACATTTCAATCACAAGTTAGAGATTTGTGCACAAGTGGAGGATCAGCCTGAGGAATCGCACACTAAACATATATGAGATACATTATACACTGTAATCGTATTTCTGATGCTTGTATCTGTTTAGATCCACATGCTATGCATAGGCTGACATCTAGTGGTAGCTGCAGAGTATTATATATTTTGTGTTCGAAACACGAAAAAGGATATTGGCAGGGCGTGCCAGTGATACTATCCCGAGTGTAACGTCCACTGTACCCATGGTCCTTCACACGTTGAGGTCCCTCAGATTGTTTTTTTTCTGACATGAGGTAGCATGAAGTGTAGCGGGAGTACAGATATAATAAAGCAGATAAGAGTAGATAAATCAAAAAACATCTATGCACCTTCTACTCCACAGAGGAGGAAGGGTTGGCACATGTGAATCTAAGCAGATACAAGCAGCAGAAATACGATTACGGTGAGTATTGTATCCCTTCTGAGGCTTGTGGATCTGCTTAGATCCCATGCTATGTATAGATTAGCGAGCATAGATTAGCGGACTCTCCTACCCGGGTGATTCTCCCGAACTGGTCCACCCAGAGGGTCTGAATCCAAAGGCGATGGCCTTGCCCTGGCCGCCCGAATAGAGGATTATCAGGGTCCAAATGGGAGAATACTCCTAGGTTTCTCACAATAGGCAGTCATTGTCCAACTCTCCTCGGAGGCGACACTGGTGTGGAGACCGTGGAACAAGCATCGCCACTAACAGAAAAGACCAATTGTAGCTGTAGGAGTTTTTCGTTCTGGCAGCCAAGTATACCAGGACAGAAACATCTGTTTTGAAGAAGTGTGGTTGTGGCAGAAAGGTGTTGTGGAAAGAAACATTTACTTTGACAAACTGTTGCATAACAAAAGACATTTGCTGTGCTGTTCTGACGAGGGAAATCCACTGGAAGAAAACTGTGGTAACCTTACATCTGCTTTATATCCTGAGAAGAACACTGTGGAGGAAACAGTTGTTTTGATTTTTGAACAAGTGTTCTGTGAAAAAGACATTTACTGTATTAAGTGGAAGGACTATTTGGTTCCATGTCATTTCATTGTGGGATGTTTTTTCGCAGGGTTTTTTACCGCAGATTTCTAAATGAAAAATTTTTGGGCAGGTCCCCCCCAAACCTCTATCCTCTTTAATTTTTTTTTTATATTCCCGAACACCCACACCCCAAATATATATTTTTCTAACGCCCCTAAAAATTTAGAATTTCGTTAAAAATCTGCGGTAAACAAAAAAAAAACCAGTGGAAAAACATCCCTCGATGAAAGGACGTTGTAGTGGACTATTTGAATGGAAAAGACATTTTGTGGTGAACTGAGTAGAACATTGTTGAATCAAAATCTTTGTACAGGACTTCCTGAATTGATCCAGGGGAAGGCAAGCAAACCCTGGCCAAAAGGAGTACTTTGGGGGAATTATACGTTTGAACTTTTGCACCGTTTTGTTGAATTTAAATCAGATATGTTTACCTTGTACATTTTGGTTATAAGTATTAGTGTGATGTCAGATACATTTGGATACTAGGTCAACTTTCTGCAGTTTAGTTTGCTAAGTAGAAACATTCTCGATAGGATAGGGGCAGATAGTTTATCTCACCCTCTTTTAATTTTAATAAAAAGGCAAACCTTGACAAAACTATACCTTTGTGTCTGTCTCACATTTCTGACCCCTCACAATGCTCTCTGTGTGTAGTCGGAGGGATCTTTGTCCCTCAATGGGGGATGGGGGTATTCTCATTTTTTTTAACATAAGATGCCTGTTCCATCCATTTTGTTTCTTTCTGGACTTCTCTATCTGGGAGTCATTAAAATTGAGGGTAATGGTACAGCCCCAGCAGGGTGTGTGTATTTACTGCTGTTGAGATATTGTTTTGTTTACTCTGGATTTCTGTGATGACTCCTGTGAAGTCATCACTTATCCCCCGCCAGAGATCTCCTCATGTGGCCAGGGAATGGCAGCCGCAACCTGATACTGACCCTGGATGTGGTACCATGATGGAGGATCACGTGGGAGGAGACAGCTGTCGGGGGAAGGTGGTGACCTCATCAGGAGGGACGTGGTATTCTTCCCTTCTTAGAGAAGACTTCATAATTACAAAATTCTTGATGGCTTGTTGTCGCCAGACAAGTCCCTCCCCTTACATGTCACTCTAGAGTTTAGACAAAAGTCCATTCATACCTCAGACACACCTAACATTTCCTGTTTCTAAGCTTTTTCTAAACAAAAGTTTTAAACAACAAAATTTCAGAAATCCAAGAAACTCTATGGACTTCATCTCCCATAAAGCCTCAAATACTGAGACGGGGAAGAGGAAGAAGTCGTCGATGTAAATCGAAAGAAACAGCAAGTTGAATGTGCAGACTAGTTGTTTTTATGGATCTCGAGTGCACAGGACATTTAAAGATGGTATCCACACTCGAGAGCAGGAGAGAGCACGAAAGAAGAGCAGAACGGGAGAGAAAGGCAGAGGCAGCAGAATGGAGAATGAAGGACTGTGCTGGCGAAGGTGGCAAATGCAGGTTTTTACATGAAGCAGCTTGCCACTGTGAATGCAGCTTAATGGTGTGGCGTGAGGCCATGCTGCGGATACCGCGAGGAGACCGTCTGAAGACCAGGAGCACCAGAGCCCCCGGAGATACGGCTGTGCCGAGAAGCAGCAACCTTTGATCCCGTCGCAGAGTGAAGCCAGCGAGGAAACACTCAGCTGCTGAGAACATGGAAGGAAGGTCTGCAGTGCGGAATAGGCCATCCCAGGGAGGAATCTTCACCGCCACACCGTGCCACGGGTCAGGAACGCTGCAAGACACCATTGAGTCTGCTCAGAGGCATTGGGGACCCCAGGCGTACAGACAGGTATGTAAGCAGATACATGCAACTAGACTATTTGAATACCGACCAAATAAAGCGCAAAAGCAAAACTTGAACAAGTCCCCATGCATGAGATGTCAGTGTGGGGAATGTTGGAACAAGTACTACCCTAAGTAAATGAACACTTCAAAAATAAGTATAGCAACAGAACATGAACAAATCCCCATGTGTGAAACGTCAATTTGGAGACAGTTGGAACAAGTAATAACTCGAGCAAATAAAGTAATGTCATAGTGAAGTGATGCAACTGACATTAAAACAGAAAAGTCCTGGTGAAAGGAACACACCAGGCAGAGAAAACATACACCAGACCCTCTACCCAAAATACATGAAAGTTATAAAGACAATGTAAGAAAGATACCTGGCAGGAGGCTACACTAGGATCTGAGGAGCCCATAAGTAGTCCTGGTGGAAGGAGTACATCCGGCAGAGAACAGTTAAAGGGATTTTTAAAAGACCCCAGGGGGGAATTCCTGGCAGGGGAGTATACCAGGCCCTCCACCCAAAGCATTCTGGAAAAGAAAGGAACATGTGGCAAAGATACCTGGCAGGAGAGTACACCAGGGATCTGAAGAGCCCATAAAGGGATTCCTGGCAGAAGAGTATCCCAAGAGGTCAATGAAAGTTGTTTTGTGTTTGAATAAGATCCTTTCTGATTGTGAACTCAGTCCAAAGTAGAACATATAGCTTGCATAAGAACTTTCCTGAAATGAGTATAAAGATCCTTAAGAAATGGTTGTTTGATCCCTCATAGTTGCTCCTGCAGGCTTTAGAAGGTGTCATGTTAAGGCAAAACAAAAATAAAATCCCACGGTTTTGACAGAGCGGGCGCAGGAGTGGTTGGAGGATCCCTTCGGTGCCCAGTCAGCCAACACAGCCTTATTATATATGCATTTTGCCTCTCGTAAATCAGCAGAAAGGGCGGGTGGAAGAGTGAGCCTGCTGACCCACGAACTAGGGTTTGGTCATGGTCCATCGGTTACAAGTTAGGCTGCAGCCGGCCTGTTAAGCTGGTTTCCTTTCCGTGTTTGTACAACTGAGAGGTAGGAGAGGGGCAACGGCTGGGGGAAGATCTGTTGCCGCAAGACATTGTATTTCTGACTCGATGCGAAGCTGGTTTAACATGTGGCAACTGGGCAACTTTGGAGGAAATAAACACTTGTCCTTTCATGACTTGAGGGTGATTTTCGGGGTTTACTGCGTTTGGCCCAGGACAGTGCCCAAAATGGCCAGGCCACAAGGTCCTTTGTTCTTTCCTTTGGCCATCTTGCCCTCTGCCTTCCCCAGGTCGAATCGACCCGGGAAATTCCTTATTAGGTCATGCAGACCCCCGCGCAAACCGAAGCTTTTGCAGACTTCTGCATGCCTTTGTGTGCGCGCCCAGGACGTGGGCTGGAGCAGTCTAGTTCCAATACACATCCTGGGTGTCAGGATGTTTGGTGTGCTAAGAGTGACTGGGACCACTGTGGTCCGTGATTGGTCCACGTCTGGGATGGCTGAATTTGAGCAGTTCTCCCATCGTTAGATCTTTGTTTTGGTGAGAAGGAGATTCTGAATAAGAGAAGGCACCTTACACCCAATTCCAGGTCGATCTTCTGAGTTCACACTGAACTTAGTAAAAGGAGCCAAGTATCCTGAACCGCCGAAGCAGACCCGTGGAACCGCTGGTGACCGGCTGGAAGGTTTGGCTCCCTGATCCCGCGGTTGTCCTGTTGGAGCCCCTGTATCGCATTGATCATAGAAGGCCTGCAAGGGCGCTTCGACCCATTGGCGTAGTGGGACTAACTACTCTCGGAACTACCAGCTTAACAAACAAACGAGCCTGCTCGGAAGTGTTCCTGCACCACCCAGTGAACTGACCAGCTCATACGGGACCTTTGCCCTGGAACCGCCGCCGTCTCAAGTTTCGACTTGAGCCTTTGGAGATATGACTTTTTTTTTAAATAATTTTTTTTATTATTTTGAAAACAAACAATACAAACCAAACTTGCAGCATTATTCACAACAGACTCGTGAACATCAATTAACGCACATTACTGCTCCCCAAATCCCTCCCCCCTCAAGAGCTTATTTGCGTTTCTCGTTCTGTATCTGCTGCGTGTGGCCGGGTATCGCTTCCTTCCGAAGTTGCCGAATCCATTATTGTGCCAAACAGTCTCTCCAAGCCATCAGGTTACCCACTTCTTCCCCGCACTTGCTACATGCCTCCTGCCACACTACCGTTTCAGCCTCCGCCAATTTTTGCAAATCCCGCCACCATAGCTCAACCCGTGGCTTGTGGCACTGCTTCCAGCCCATGGCAATCCTTCTTTTAGCAAGCACATATGCCAGGTCCCTCAGTTTACCAACATGTTTAGTATTCCGTGGTCTGGGAAACCCTCCCAACAGGCAGGCCCAGGCCGTATCTATGTTAAGCGTGACCCCTTTATCCGCTAGTTTCCGTGCCACTTCCCCCCAAAAAGCTTCAATCACTGGGCAAGACCAGAACATGTGCGTCATATCAGCATCTTCTTCATAGCATTTTGGGCATGCTTGTCTTCCTGTGTTTAGAAACTTAGATATTCTCTTCGTGGTCATATAGGCTCTATGCGTTATGTATAACTGTATCTGCTGCAATCTGGCGTTCTGGACACCTTCTTGTGGTATCCCATAGCACGTTCCCACATCCCATCGGTCATCTGTGCCCCCACCTCCGCTTCCCAGTCCAGCCTCAAATGAGTCAAATCCTTCCCCACCCGGGTCATCACCATCTCGTACAGTCTAGAGATCTCGTGCCCTCCTTCTGATATGTCATATATTGTTCCCATTAGGACGTCTGGCTCCTCTGCCAGTACAGTCTCTGGCCAGGTTTTACAAATAATCTGCACTAGCCTAAGATACGTGACATATTGGCCTCTGTGCAAACCTGCCTCTTCTCCCAGTTCTTCGAAATCTTTAATAATCCCTTCTTGCCATACATCTCCCAATGTGACCAGCCCGACCGATTCCCAATAGGTCCTAATTATCATTCTGAGTTGATTGTCTCCCCCAGCTAAGGCAAATAGCGTCACCTGTGGGGAACACGGGTACGGGTTCTCCATCAGTCGGCATACTCTGCGCCACATCTTCCACCCAAGCAACATCATACCCGGGCGTTCTTTCATTTCAAGTCTAGGCACCCAGATAATCTCCTTTAGGTAAAACGGGGTGCAGTCCTGCCCAAACAGCCTAAATTCAGGAGTTACCTCATCAGAAAGCCATTTGGTTACATATTGCAACTGACTAGCTACATAATAGGCCTCAAAATTTGGCAGCTTAATGCCCCCTCTATCATGGAAGTTCTGCAGCTTCCATAGCGCCACTCTATTGCGAGTGCCATGCCATAGGAAGTCCCTGCACATGCTATTCAGTTTGACAAAAAACTTTTTGGCTATCAAGTATGGTATATTACTGAAGAAATGTAACAGCCTAGGCAGGACCACCATTTTGAGCATCGCCCCCCCGTCCCATCATCGCCAGCGGCAACTTCTCCCAAAACCTCATACTTGTTCGGATTTTTTTCACAGCCACCTCGGTATTATGCAAGTGTTCCCCCTCCACCGTATGATACACATCTATTCCGAGGTAGCGGAAGGAATCAGCCGCCCAAGGTACGGACAACACTGGCAACCGTTCCAGAGGGGCTCCTATGTAGCTCCAAATGGGAACATGCTCGATTTTTGGGGGTTCACCGCTATGCCGGACAGTTCTGCATACCTTTCCATAACCTCTAGAATATACTGAAGATTTTCCTCCGGATATTTCAAGTATAGTAGTAAATAGTCAGCATACAAGGATATTAGGTGTTTCTCTCCCCCTACCTCAATACCAACCATGTCATATTGTTGTCTGAGGTACACTGCCAGGGGCTCCAGGGCTAGAATGTATAACATTGGGGACCAGGGGCACCCTTGTCTGGTGCCTCTACTGAGTTGCCATCTCTCAGATATCACCGATCCTGTGCGTACCCTGGCCAGTGGTTCACTGTATAGTAATTTTGCCCACCTAACATAACCCGGCCCCATCCCGTATTCTTCCAGGGCCTCCAGCAACCATGGCCACCTCACTGAATCAAAAGCTTTGATTGCATCTAGGGACACCACCGCCATTTCCCCCTCGCTCCTGTTTCCCTCTTCAATCACCCGGTGGAGTCGCCTATGGTTGTGGGTTATATTTCTGTTGGGGGACATAACCTGTCTGGTCCGGGTGTATCAGTTTGCTAATAACTCTACGCAGCCTATTGGCCAGGACCGCCGTCAATATCTTGCTATCCTGGTTCAACATTGACAACGGCCTATAGGAGCCGCAGCTATGCCCTGGCTTGTTGGGCTTAGGGAGCGG
The DNA here is from genome assembly GCF_040938575.1 of Ambystoma mexicanum. Lineage (NCBI taxonomy): Eukaryota > Metazoa > Chordata > Amphibia > Caudata > Ambystomatidae > Ambystoma > Ambystoma mexicanum. Next base: position 418,264,786 of record NC_090940.1, on the reverse strand, counting down.
CACAATTAACGCTTCTCTAAGCGATTCCGGCAGCTGACCCATCTCAAAAGACTCATTGAGCATCTCTAGCATAGGGGGGAGTACTTCCTCTCTATATGTTTTATAAAACTCGCCAGGGAATCCGTCCGCGCCCGGGGTGTTACAGGTGGGCAGCTGCTTCACCACCTCCTCCAATTCCTCTAAGGTAATCGGTGCGTCCAGCTCCTCCCTTTCTTCAGCACTAATCTTAGGCAATTCCATGTCTTTTAGAGTTTCTCTAATCTCCTCTCGATTGTCCCCTCCTCTGTCCTCATATAATGTCCTATAATAGTCGAAGAATGCCTCGTTGACTCCCTCCTGGGTGTCAACCACCTCCCCGTCTTCTCTAGTTATTGTCCTAATCGGGGGCCTGGGGGTTTTGCTCTTATATAACCACGCCAACAAGCGACCAGTTTTATCCCCTCCTGCAGGTTGCCTCTCGACATACTTCTTATAGTTAAGGTTGCAGAGCCTTTCCCAAAGCTCTGCGCACCTCTGCTGTAACTCGAGTACAAGTTCTGCATCCCCTCCCGCCCTGTTGCTTTCCCGCGCCATGTCGGTATCCGCGCCCTGGGGCGGCAGTACTGCCAACTCAGCACCAGAGACGAGTGGTCCGACAGGACCCTCGCTCTATAGTCTATTTGGGTGGTCTCTATCACCACATCTGGCGTGGCAAAAAAGTAATCCAGTCTCATGTGCAGTTGCTGCGGAGCTGAGTAATGCGAGTAATGTGTTTCATTAGGGTGTTTCAGCCTCCAAACATCTGCCAGCCCAAAGTCGTCTAGTAATGTCTGCAATACCCTGGCCGCTATGGTGGGCCTATCAATCTTCCCATCAGATCTGTCTGCCTTTGGGTTGAGCACGCAGTTGAAATCCCCTCCCCAGATAACCGTTCCTCCCATACACGCACCCAGATGAGTACACAGGGTTCTAAAATATGTCGCAGTGTTTTGGTTGGGGGCATACGTATTTATAATGCACACCTCTCTATTCTCTACCAAAGCCTTCAATATGACCAACCTCCCCTCCGTATCCACCACTTCTAGTGTAAGTTGGAGCGGAACGTGCGGTGCAACCCAGACCAGCACTCCCCTAGCGTAGGCAGAATACGGAGAGCCTACTACAGTACCTCTCCACTTCTTCCCCTCCAGTTCCAATTTTTGCTGGGTCAAATGTCTTTCCTGCAACAACACAATATCCATCTTCTGCCTTTTCAAGTACATCATGACTTTGTTTCTCTTTAAGTAACTGTTAAGTCCCCTGACATTCCATGTTACGATCTTAAGGTCCCCCATGGCTCATGAGTGTCTTCTTGCCTTCTGTGTAGCGACTCCCCTTTGCCCACGTGATACAGATACAGCTCTCCATCTTTACTTGTAGCTTCTTGTACCAGCTCAAACTCTCCATAACTATGTACACCCCAAATTCCCAACTTCCCTCCCCTCCTTCCTCCCGTCCCTTCTCCAACATCACACACCCCAACTGCAGCCCAGCTCCATTCTCGGAACTCAGGCACCCCCACATCTAGCCCTGCAAGCACCAAACAATGTACAGAGCTCAGTAGGGTGAAGTCGCCCTAATGGCCACTTAACAAATTGTTGTGGGGTAAAGAGATCCGCTCTGTAAGGCTCCCATTATTTCAATAATAACGGCAGTGCTTATAACATCTAGTGCAATAGTCCGACCTTCTCTACTGAAGGCTGCGCAAATTACTATATTCAAGTCCCACGTGCCGCGCCATCTTGTGGCACCTTCCTCGTGCATTACTTATCTCTTCCGTGCTCTCTCTCCGTCCGAACTTCTGACTCCTGGGGACATCCCTGCGCATCGAGCCATCCCATGGCATCCTCCGGGGTCTCAAAAAACAAAGTTTTGTGTTTATGAATGACTTTCAATTTTGCCGGATACAGTAACATATTTGTGGCCCGCCTCTCTCAATCTCCGCTTTACCGTCCCAAAGTTCATGCGGCTACGCTGCACAGACAGGGTATAGTCCGGGTAGGCCGTGATGTTTGCTGCTCCTCGTGTAAAAGTTCCTCCCTTGCGAAAGTGTTCCAATATACTCTCCCGATCTCGGTAATTAAGAATTTTGGCAATCACCAGCCTAGGCGGGTTTCCCGGCGGCAGCCTCCTTGTTAGAGCTCTATGTGCCCTTTCCACCGCAAATCCTTGAGATAGGGCTCCTCCGGGTATCTATTGCAGTAGCATGGACTCAATAAATTCCGTGGGATCGTGGCCCTACAATCCCTCCGGCAGGCCCACGATGCAGATGTTGTTTCGTCGGGCGCGTCTTTCCGCCTCCTCCGCTCTGCTCTCCAAGTTGCCCACTCTTTGTATCAGGGCATGCAATTCGGCCTTATGGGAGGCACAATCCGCGGTATTCGGGCTAACTTCCTTCTCAAGGGACTCCGTGCGCTCCGCCAAGGCCCTGACGTCCTGTCGGAGTAGATTAACATCCTCCTGCACCTCTCCGACCTTGAGGTCCAGTGCCATTTTCAGTTCAGTGACGGCTAGTTCAAGTTTAGATTCCCAGGCCGCCTTTAGGTCCGCAATCGCAGCTAGGACTTCTTGGTTAGCGCCCGATGTCGTCATGCCGCTTGCCGGCGGCTTATCCCTGCTCTTGGTATTGTCTTGACCCGGGGACGTTTTAGCGAAGTCGTCTAAGGTGGGCTGTTTCGCCTTCGGCCTCACCCTTCTATTCGACATGACCCAGAGGACCTGTATTTTGCACAAGTGACAAATGCGCACCCAGTACGCCCCTTTCGCTCGGTCACTGTGCGGCCTGCTCCTTCCTTTGTTCCGGACATTGGTCGGCCATTTTGTGTCGTCTTTCGTCTCCGGCTCTCCTTATCCTTTCCGCACAGATCTCTGCAGCCGTTCTTCCTACACCTTCCAGAAGTTCACCAAGCGTGGCCCAATCATTCACACACCGACATGTGTATTTTCAGCGGTCGTCGGCCCATCGTTATGCACTTTTTCGCCCGGATCATTACAGGATCTCGGGAGCTCCTCCAGATCACGTCCTCTTACATGGCCCTCGTAGCCACGCCCCCTGGAGATATGACTGTTCTGGGTATAAGGCACTCTCCTGCCGAGTTTCGTACACCTAGCATTCCTAGGTCTGGAATTAGGAGAGTAGGCCTGAACCCAAGCATACGTGGTCACTGAGCTGTGGTGACGATCTTCGTGGGTGCCTTGCTGCTCTGCCCCCCTGTGCCCTAAAACGAGCTGCATTGGAACTGGTCTGATCCCTTCCCCAGGAGCGGAGAAATGGGCACTGTCCCGCCATGGAATCAATCCCGGAACGCAGCCCCTGAAAGCCGTAGAGCTGTGCAGCTGCAGGATTCGAACCTGTGAGCGAACTGGACTTGACTGGAGAAGTTTGGTCCGGAGTGCACCAAGGGTCTAAGTACTTGTATCCTTTACTGGTGGCCCCTGGCGCCTCCATAGACTTTTATGCACAAGCGTCCCCCGAGGGCCGCTCTTCTTTATAGAGGTAGCCTGCGCTACTGAGCTATTCCCAATTCTTGGAACCTGTTCTGCCCTCTTGGGGAGACTCTCCTTGAATAGTGGGAAGTTATTCTTCATCACCTCATCCACCTTCATGAGCCAGTACAGCCCCCTGATGAAGAGCTGTTTTGAACTTAACCGCACAATTGAGTGCTTCGGCACTGAATGTAGTTTTGAGCGCAAGGCTCCACACTTCTTAACGACTGGATTGCCTATTAGTTTGGGTTTGAATTGTTGAAGGACTGCCTAAAATATATTTGCACTGTGTGACCCCTTTCTTTGCGGGTTGCGGATCTCTACTTGTGTAATATTATTTTAGACCACTGTTAATGTACACATGGTTCATAGTTCGTGTTGTGTTAGTTTTGTTAATACTGCTGAATATTTACTTTATGTTTGAGTTAAAAAGCCTTTTATAAATGTATATGTATTTTTAATATAAACACCTGACAGTAATTGTGGTATTGTTTACTGTTTGTGCTCATTGCAGGTTTCCGATCACCCTCACCCCTCCTGAGACCTAGTCTTGACTGCCGCAAATGCTACCTTAATTGGTCTGGCTTGTCCAGAAGGTTACCCTGTTCCAAAAAACTAGGCTGGCCTTCGGAACCTCTGCCCACCATGTCAGAGTTCAGAAATCCATCTTAACAATAAGTTTTATTTTAAATTTGTTTATCCAATTTAGGTTTTTGGGGTTTACCTGCTGAACGGAGGGTCTCTTGTTCATGTGGAAGTAATGAAGTATGGCAGCAAAGTGTTGGTGTCTGCCCTGGTTGAAGATGCATTTCGTTATGGCTGCATTCTGTGTAAGCGAGGAGTAAAGGAGCTGTACCTTTAACACCTGAGCCCCACCTATAAATCAACAAGCAGGTGCGTAGTGTGGCAGCAAAGTGTTTGCTGGATGTCGGATGGGGGGGTTGACTCCACGTTGATCACCGTTGCCTAACTGCATCTTTCTTATTATAGCAGCACTTTGGGGGAGTGATTTGTAATTATAGGAAGTTGTGCTGGCATTGTTATTACAATTGGCTTCCCAAACCCCCGTTTTTCATTTCAAATTATTCTTTTATTGTCAAATGTACAAACTTATGTTTCTTAAATTACAACTGTATGCCAACTGTTTTTGTGAAAAGTAACAATGTTGACTATAATACAATAATAACAAAAAAGTAAAAATGACACTGTTGCACATTATACAAGTTCGTGTATTGTAGCAGTGTATATTATTGGTACTCTCTAGGATTGGCAGGAATTCCACAGCGTTTTCAGTCAATTTGTTTCTAATTCACTAAAGTTGCTGCCTTTTTTTTGTTATTGTGTTCTAGTCAAAAAAAGAGAACGAAAATTGACTTTTCACAAAAATAAACAGGAAAATACTATTCAATTATCATGATATACATCAGTTAAGACATTAGAGAAGAGGAGTAGAACAAAGGAAACATACCACAAAGCAAAATAAACAAGAGCAAACCAAAATATTCGCTAGCTATTCTAAAATCCTCCTCATCAGTAAGAGAAATGATTTTTGGATAAATTACCCAACCATAAAACATTTTTAAGTAGTTGTCAACTCATGACACGTGTACAGTCCCACCAAGTTCAGCTCTTTCAACAATTTTACAATTTCAGTTGTCAATAGAATTTTATTTCATTTCCAGAGGCTGCCCTTTCCCAAAAGCAATCTGTGATCAACCACCAATCTTGGGAAACAAATCGGAACGGATGTTGTAATCTCATTCCCAATGTACCTGTGCAGTTGACAAACAGATGCCTCAAAGATTGTGGACTAGCATTCTCACATAGGTCAAAAGTATCATTTGGAAATGTGTCTCTTTGCTTGATATGGGTAAAAGGTTCAAGCAAAATCTTAAGAAATTGGATCTTAGCCTAGGATCATGGAATTTCTTCAAATACATGGGAAGAAAGGATATAGGTTTATCAATAGCAGTTAAGGATAGAGAGACTTTAGAAGATAGCATAGCTGCTATGGTCCTGATCCAATCCAGCCTTTTTAGACACTCCTTGACTTTCAACAGATTTTTGATCAGGGTCTCTACCGTACAGTCGGCCTCCCATAAGATTCTTGTACAGAGTGTCTTCAGGGTTATTAAGTAGCAATTGGAACAGTTCTGAAGAGCAAAAGACACTTCCTCATATAGTGACAATGGGGATTGGGGGGACCCGGATCAATCTATAGAGAGAAATTCACCTCCAGTCCACCCATGCCAAGAGTGACTGTAGGCCCAATTCGTACCTTACACAAGCAATAGGCACAGAATTGGGCCGACAGAACACGCTTCCAAATCTGGCCCTCCAGTCTATCCCAATCTAATAGATGAGACAGAGGATTGGTGTCAAAACCAAACAAAAGTGCAGGGATGACTTTACCGACAAAATACTTGATGACGGGCAGAAGAGAACATTTGCAGAACTTAAGATTTTTCTCAGATGAGAACTGAACTGCATAATCTTAGCCTCAAAGATATCTGTCGCGTGGGTTTTTGGTGGGAAAGATCTAACAATTGTTCCCAGATAACTGACTTCTATTGTGATCAGAATAGTATGATCGTCTATGCTCCACATCAAAGGCTTGGTGCCCTTAAACGGATGTTTAAAGACCAGAATCTTTCACTTAAGGGGATTAACCTTCAAGTTGTTGAGTTCTGAGTATTTTGGAGTGCAGCAAGCATTCGCTGTAGGCCTATTTGTGTGTAATCCAATAGGACGATATCATCAACGTAAGCCATCCAATTTATCTTGGTTTTTCCAATTTTTGGACTGGCCAAAGCTGATTTGTCCAAGCACTGTGGCAAGTCAGACAGATATAAGATGAAAAGGAAGGGGGCGATAATACACCCGTCGAACCCCCCGTAGGGGATTAGTCATATGATTGAAGGAATCAGTGAGAGCACTCCCCCCCCCATTGGGATCTGGCCACTCTGTTCCTCCCATTGTTTACACTCAATTCTAATGGGTAGAAAGCCTTCCCAATAAGCGTTTGTTGGTCAATAACGGCCTCCAGAATCTCATGATCACTTGGGGCACCTTTGGTGATTGAAAAACGGGCACAACAATCAGATAGATTCTTAGAGAGGAATAGATAGTCATTCCTTTTCCAAGCTGAAATGGGGGGACAAGCCCCCAAGATATTCCCATTTGCCATGTATAAATTCCAGTCATTCCTAAAGCTGTGCCACGACTTCCCATTATTAGACGGAAGTTTACATGAAGACTTTCCAAGGGCATTTACTCTTATGCACTGTGAATTAAAATCACCCAGGACAACTAGATGCACTGTGAATTAAAATCACACAGGACAACTAGCTCTTAAGAGGAGACCTGAACACAAAAACTTACCAATAATCTGAAACTGAGTGCAGGAAATTAGGAGAAGAGGAGTACGAAGGATTCCAATAGATGTTAACAATTATCCATTTGCCCCCACCACCTCCAAAGCCCAAATCTACTTTTACTGCCAGAACACCCGGATGACTATTACTCAGAAGTTCCAAGAAAGAGAAAACAGTATTCCTACATGAAATTAAGAGACCCCCAGAAGGTCTCCCCGACCCATCACACGTTGCCAGTTGTTGAAATGTGGAGAAGCCATCGACCAGCAGGCCTGACTTGAGCCAAGTCTCCTGAAAAGCAATCAAATCAAAACACTGAAAAATGTATGCCTTCCTTTGCTTGTTGTTGAAGGATCTGGATGCCCTAGTGATCCACCCCAGAATTTTAACATTGGCCTTGGTTAGAGCGAATTCTCAGGTAAGCCTAAGTTTAGTAGAATTTGAGCTACAATTTGCAGCACTACGTCCCACACATTTGAAATCACTATCACCTTTTAAGGGTCCCTTTGCCTAGTTGGAATTTCATCCATTGAAGTGATTTGTCTGGAAAGAAGTTTATCTGGCAAGTCCGACAAAACTTTATAACCCATTTTTTATAAGTCTGCAGCAGCTCCCTTGATTGCATCGACCCCCAGTCTCGATGTCGCCCCCATCTCCACTGTATCTGTAGAGGGAAAATGGGGGAGACAAATTAGCTCAGTATCCGCCGAGGTGAAGTGCTGTAGGTCGTAAATGTCCTTGAAGATCGACATCATGGTCAGACTAGGTGCCATCTACTGGAGATAGAGGGAATTTGCCTTTGGATTAATATTTTAGAGACCCTTCTTTGTGATGGACCCTGCAGCAATTTGCCCCGAGCAGATGAGAGAGTGGCTGATTGAACCATAAAACAAGAGCAGATAGTGGCCCTTCCCTCAAGGGGCCCCCCAGGGTGGAGCCTCAGCCTTTTCTCAATAACAATAAGAGGTAGTAGTGGAAAATCCTTTAATGGACGGTTTGTGAGGTTATCTTTTTGCATTGTATTAGGGGGATTTGAGGGAACAGCCTTATCATGGATTAAGCTATTCCTAGTTCCAACTGTGCCTTCAGAAGGCACCATATGATCATTACAAACTTTTCCACCTAATTTCCCTCTAAAGAAAATTGGAGCAATCTTCCTGGGTACACTTGGCGTGTCGGTTTGAATCCCCACTGTTGACTTTGTTATCCCCACTTTAGAACCTTCAATACCTCGTCCATCGTATTTGCAGTTTTTCCCTTTCTGTTGGCTGAAGATAATGAAACGGTTTTCAGGGCATTCTTTGATGCCCTCTTTGGCACTGTCTCTTCGTCTATCTGGATCGATTTTAATTTTCGAATGAAATTGGTAGCTTCCGAATTCCTATTTTTTATTTTTTTTACCTTGAATGTTTTCTCTACTTTACCTGCCACTCCCCAGGCGCCTGACTCTCCTTCAAGATCATTGCTTGTTTTTTCCATTTTTTTTGTTATCCCTTTTGCTTTATGAGCTGAGTCTTTGGTTTCCTTCGGCAAATCTTCTTCTGCTGTTAACAGAGCTATTCTGTAGTTGTTTTGTTTGGATTATTTCTGGAATCTGTGCAAGACTGAAGAACTACTCTAAAGTAGAGGTCAAAGGGGCTGTATCATCCAATGGGAATACTGGAACCTCCTTTGAAGGTTTAGCCGAGCCTGGTGTACAACTCCTATAGCAAGGACAGTCTCCTTTCAATATTTCTCCACCCAATTTCATATGCAGTGCCATTAATTCTTCCTTGACGCTCTCCCATTGTCTCTGGAGGGAAGCATGTTTTTCTGCATAGAGTTTAGAGTCCATACGTAGCTCCGTCAGAGCGTCCCCCATGCTAGAGTTAATGGATGACTTCAAAGCTATCAACGTTGTTTCACTAGTGTCCATATCCTTAGTTAATTCAAGTAGAAAGCCTGAGTGGTGGTGTACTTCCACCTTCAAGGATTCCAAAACTTTTACTAAGGAAATTGGGACAAAATTTAAGGCGGAGAGCATTGGAGCAGTCTCATTTGAGGATTGGCTCAGATGTATTTCCTTGTTCTCCAAAACTCAGGTGGCCTCTCTCAGTGCGTTCGTTTTGTGCTCATCTGTTCACACTAGTGCGGGTCCATTAGGGCAGAGATGGTGTTAATTTCAAAAGAGGAATCCAGTTCGATCTGGGGGGTGAACGACCTCTCCTCCTCAGCACCCCTGACCCATTGGTTGTGACTGTGTGACACATTAAGATTTGCACCCTCCCTCAAGTGCAGGGGATATGTAACCGCAGATACATGTATAGCATCGTTCAAACTGTGTGCCCTTCTCAAGGGAAAACATTCACAAATGGTATTTTTTAGTCTTGATGTGCTGGGTGTGTACTCCATGTTTGATGATAGTACATCCTTTAAATTAGGATGGTGTAGTTCCATTCCCAAGTCAGTGGGGACTTGGCTGTCCTTAACACAGACTTTCAGGAGGAAAAAAGCTGCCACCACGAGCAGGATAAGGTTTGAAGATGGATTTCTCCAAGATAATGACACGCTTTTCAGAGAAAACAGCCCAGCAGGTTCAGGGGCCCTTAAACCATCACCCATTGCCCCACTTTGTAAGTTGTAGGCATGAAACATCCTGTATGGCCCTCTCGAAGGTCTATGTAATTTGATATAAAGCACTATAGTTCCCAAGTAGAGAGAAGTAAGTGAGGTGAAACAGATTCCAGGGCCTATTAGATTCGCTGTAAAAACGCCAGCTGAAGTAACTCCATTAGAGCAAGTTTGTTGGTCAGGCAGCTCAAAGGCCCTTAGAGGCCCGCAGTCACTGCACAACCTCCACAGATGGGTTTTCACTCGGGCCAGATTTTATGAGCAACATGAGGCAGAAAATATGTCCGTTAGTGTTCCTGTGCGAAGTGTGCGTAGCAAAAGGTATCCGTTTAATCGTGACCGCAAAGTATCTGCTTATTCGTACAGTCTCTGAAGTCTTTAAGGCAGTATGTATGAGCAGGCAGAGCCAGCTCGGTATATTGTTTACACACTAGAGCGAGAGCAAAAGGACAAGACTCGAATAGACCAATTACCATATTTTCCCGGGAACCTGGTGCCCCGCGGTGAACCAAAGGTAAACCACTCATTCACTGCTCCCACACTGCGCTCTGCACCTCTTCAGGTACTTTTAGTGAAGTCCGCCTCTCAGGTAGGTGAAAGAAAGCATAGACATACTTTCCACAGTGAAAATTACAGCAGCCATCAAAACCAGAGTGGAACCACGGTAAACCACTCATGCACCCTCCTGTGACATTTACTCTGTAAACTAAAATCCAATTTGAGAGCACCTTGTATGTACCATTACATATCATTTTGGTTGTGTCTTGTTGTTTGTTGGTGTTCTTTGTGTGAATGTAATTATTCGGTGTGGCAGACTCCAGCTACCAATATGGTGTCAAAGGCATTGTTAGGGAATGTCCCAAGTAAATACAGTTTTTCCAATTGCAAAAGGAAAATCGGTCATGTTGGCCTGCAATATTGGGTTTTGTCAATTGGCAAAAAGCTAGCTAAGCCACTGCAAATGTAATACATATCACATTTTATTGAACTATTATTTTTACATCAACAGTTCGGATCTCAGGGTTATTCTGAGATATATATTCCTGGTTTTAGATATATGCTACAAATGACTCAAGCCTACGGCAGACATTTACCCCATTCGGTGCAGGGACATTCCTGTTCAGTGCTTTTGTATGCAATAAACTGCAGCATTCTTATGTATTCATTTAATGTTTGTATACCCATAAAGACTGCACTGCCGTAAGGCTTATAACAGCTGGGGTGTTCAGTTGCGAATAGTTTGGCTGAGTGAACTCTGAAGTTTCATGGGGTGCATAGGCACCATACTGTTGGTCTCACTACTCCTAGTGGGTCATGTACTACCATGTAAAACCGTACTGCTGAAGCGAGCAGCACGGGTCTCAGGACAAACTGCCCAGGTTGTCATTCAGTGTCACAGGGCATTCAGTCCAGCATATATATATGGTTCTATTTGAGTAACTTGTAATGTGCAGCTAAAGTGCTGAAAACTGGATCTTATGATTTGGTGTCACAGTTTGGGTAAACATTTTATGAAAAGTCCATGTATGTAAGACTGTAACAGGATCAGTCAGGGCACTGTTTTTGTCTAACCCTCTATGTGAAGAAATGTATTTATTTAATAATTATGAATATAAAGGCAACCCTGTATCAGGGCTGGAAAAGCTCATGTGGTGTAAATGGATATTATGTATTGCTGTCAGCATCCTAAAATGATACCTGTCAAGAGAAGGGGACATGTGTATCTTCCATTTTACAAGTAAAATGGGCCTGGGAGCTGGTCTTATACTCTCTCACTGTGGTGACACTAATCGCTTCCCTATAGCTCGGGCGGAGAGTAATTAACTACATTCCCAGGATTCGCAGGACGCATACACTGTGCTGTAAGGTGTATGACTGGTTCTCTTGTTCACCAACAGGTTGCCTATTTATAGGGGAGTATATGCATAGCAGTTATTCTGTTACAAACTAAGGTCAGAATCACCTTACACAAATCAACCTCCCACTTTCTGTAGGACGGGACAGTAGCTTCTTAAGTTTCCTTCAATTTAAAAAAAGAAAGTGATCGCAGCTTCCCCATCCCCTGTAAAAGTGTATCATCATGTAGTAATTCAAAATTACTAAGAGTGGATGCGGAAAAGGGGACATATTTCGACATACATTGTGCTATCTAAAATACTTGAATATTTCGAGTGAAGGGGTACTTCCCAGCTTCTTGAAAACTTCAAAGGTTAGAAACAAGCCTCCTTGAAAAAAGTCCCCAAGTATTTAAGTTAAGTTTATGCATACTTTTGATGTAGAGGTCTTCGGATGTTATGGTGATTTGCAGGTAACAATTGTGAATAACATCCACTTTCACTGCAAGCTTCTTTCAAACACCTGGATACATGTCACTCCCATTAGAACACCTAATTCCAATTACTATTGTTAGCAGTATTGCAAGGCCGGCAATTGCTTTTCTTACTGCACATGTGGATGGTCTGGCACAGGTCGATAACAAAAAGATACGCATTTGGCTTGAGCCAATAGATAAGAGTATTAAAAGAGGAGCATAGCAAGTCCTTCCCCTTTCCAGAGGAAAGATAAGTTTGGACCCGGCAATCCTAACTGTTTTCCCCTCCCGTATAAAACTTGATAGTGCACTTTTCACTTGGTGGAGATATTGTTTGGGAAATAGCATCGGGACATTCACAAATAAATATAAACACCTGGGGAGCACAAACATTTTAATTAAAGATATTTACCAATCAATGATAAGGGAAGTTCTTGCCACTTTTCTATGTTCCTTTTTAACCTCCCTATTGCCTCACCAAAGTTTCGACTAAATAGAAGGTTATTGTCCCTGGAAATCTTTATCCCTAGACAGCATACATATTTGGACTCTACTGGAATCCAAGATCATCCAAAATGATTGAAACCATTAGAGAGAGGAAACAGGAATGTTTTTGTGATGCTCACCCACAGGCCGGAAGATTTACTGTACTTCTCAATGTCCTACATTATTGACAACAAATGTTCTTTTGGGTGTTTAATAAAAAGCATGATCGCCACCTGCATAGTGAGAAACAATTTATGTGTGAACAGCTGCAAGCCTCTGTACAGATGCGTTTTCCTCTTCAATGTGGGCAAAGATTCCAAAGCCAATGTCAACAAAGGTGACAGGGGACAGCCATGTTTCGTACCTCTATCTAAGGGAATTGTTGCTGTCAAGTATCCATATTGGGACACACTCGAAACGTCCCATACCATCTGTACAACTGCAGTTATTTGTTCAGATTTGGTCAGCCATGCTAGCATTCTTCCGGGTCGCTGCCCTTTCCCATTCTGACTAGCAGATTGTTGCAGCCCCATACATTTTAATTCACTATTTGGTGACTTGCAAAATCTTTGACGCACAATTTTCGAATCTCTTAAAAGGGAGGGGGTCCCAACGTGCATGGTATGTTTTCTCAAGGCTCTTTCAGGGACTGTTACCATCTGTCTAGGTTTGCTCTAATCCTTCGTGAAATCCCAGGTTTTTTGGCTATGCAAACTACTGTGACAAAACACTTAAATGTTTCCCATATTGTAACCCAAGACTCGACGGAGGCATCATTTTCCTAAAAAAAACACCAATATCTCCCTATGCAATTATGATTTAGTACACATCAGTGAAAGCCTCCGATGTAAACCTCCATTCACAGATTTGTGGTCTACTCAGCGGTACTGCTAATTGAAGTACAAAGGTGAGTGGTCAGATAGTGCATGGTGAAAGTACTTTACAATCTTCAACTCATCCTGCTCTTGTTTCAGATGGTGATATATCAACAATGTGTACTGCAATATTATACGGTGAATAACAAAATGGAAATTCCTTTAGACTTTACTCTCCAAATATCTAGACGGAGGCGAGCATTATGCTTCAACTTTCTTTATTGCTACCAATGCAGCTATTCAAAACTTCAAACATTTAAATTCACATACATTTCTTTTTGAGATAACACGAACATTTTTCTTCCAGGTTAAATGGTTTAACTTTCATCCCAAAGGCTCTCCCCTGCCAAAACTGCAAGTCCCATTAGCCTCCTCTATCTAGGTAGTCCTGAGGCAGTCCCTCTCCACCAATCCGGCGCCTGCCTCTCCTATAAGAGACCGCCCCACAAGGTTCCTTCCTCTTTCTTTTTGCTGCAGTTAAGTGCACTATTTGAGCAGATTATATGGTTCCTTCTAAGTATTAAGTGGTCAATGTAAGCAGCACACGCAATATATTTGTACTTTTATTTATTAAGTTTATATAGCGCTTTACACCAAAGCGCTGCACATTATAACGACAGAATACATATAACAATAACAATTAACAGTAACAGAAGAAGCAAATTACAATTTGAATCAGACCAACAAAACAGTATGTAGAGCAATTAGACAGAAGGGAAGAGGGAGAGTAGTGCAGTAGGACTGGGATGAGGAGGGGGGGGGAAGGTGGGAGGAGGGGGAGGAAAGCGGAAGGGAATATGCATGCAGTTTGAGCCGTGCGCATACATTAATATTGGTTCATAAGTATTTCTTCAGAGTTATTAATACTATGCGTGTTCTTAACATCGCCGCTTGGCTTCGCTGTACCTCAGAGTAAGGAGCAACGAACGCTGCTTCATGATCGCAGGATTGAGTGTGTCCGCGGCTCAGTCGTGCTTCATGCGTGGAGGCGGGGCCAGAGTCGCAAGCATATCAGCTGGCACTAGGTATCCGGCCTCGCTCCACAACGCGTAGCCTCGCTCAGCACGTGCGCACTAGGACCCGGGGGAGCGGAGACTACGGATCCTTCCCGTCATCCCCCAGGCATCTCCTTCACTGCGCGCAGTGTTCGTTAAGGAGAAAGACGTAGAAACTCTGCAGAGGTGCCAAACATCATAAACATTTGTTTTTAAAACACTTCATATATTTATTTGCAAACGAAGACACGACAGCTTGAGCAGTAGAAGCATAACGTGTCTCAGTGAAGGCCTGGTATACATCCCCCAGTCTGTGAGCCTAGTCAGCCGACCCTGATCAGTTAGCCTTGCTAACACAATTAAGATGGCTCAGTATGGGGAAGACCACTCCACCACACCGGAATACAGCGAGGAGGAGTGGGGGGAGGAACCCTCCCAGCAAGAAACTGAACTCTCACTAAGTTTTAAGAGAGTGCTAGGAGATTCCCTCTCCCAAGCTGTTGCAGAAGGCGTTCAGCTAATCGCGCACAGAGTAGACATGCTAGAGGCATGGATGCTGGACAAAGATCAGAAGTCCTCCAAGAAAAAGTGGGCACTCAGCTGAGGCGAAGGCATGTCGGCTGGACACCCCTTAAGTGGGGTTGAACAGGGGTGTACGGCTCAGAAGAGCAGAAGCTCACTGACCCCCCCCCCCACCGAGCAAGGAAAGGAAGGTCAACTCCAACCCGCTGCCCCCGGGGTGAATAAGTAAGGGGACATGGATGAGGGCTATTCGCCCGACGATGAACGAGGGGAGGAGGAAGACCACCGGGAGCACCCTGCAGTAGACACTCCCGCCCTTGAGGAAGAGGAGAATATAAATTACATGTTTGACCCAGAAGCCATCCGGCATCCCAAATCGACAGAGTGGGGGCCCTTGCCCAGAGTGGCACTCTATATGGCGCAACACATACGGAAACCCTTGGACAAGGAGGTGCGCTCTCGCATGAGGGCAGAATGCCCCATCCAGATTTGCCCGATACGCTGTTAGAGACTCCCGACCTTGACCCGAAGATGGTCACCTTTGTGACAAAGTCCTCCAGAGACATCCGAAAGGGTGTAGAATGAGCATGGAGGGTGTGCCAGGACACGGTGCTTGACCTGGCCGGTCCTTTGGCAAAGATCATGGACCTTGCAGAGAAAGCCAAAGATACCGGAACCCCTATACACCCCACCGCCCTGGCCAATTGGGCTCAACGCGCGGTCTGTTTGTTGGGAAACATCAACTGCGCCCTCTCCTCAGAGAAAAGAAGAGGATTACTTTTAAAAATCACTCTAAGTTGAGTGACCTCTCGTCCTACAAAGCAGGTCAAGGAGTCAAGGGTCTTCTTTTCGGAGAAGCGTTTGCCACAGAAATGGCCCAGTTTGTAGGGACATACTCGGCCCTCGAGAAAGCCCCAAAGTTCTATAGGAAGGATCTTTCCAGGGCGGGTTTTCGCAGGGACCGGATGCCAGCGGGGTCGGCGTCCGGTCGCTCAACCTTCCACCGCAGACCCCAAGGACATCGATCACAGTACTGGGAAGGGAGGCAGCAAGATGCCTTCTTCCCTTCTAGAGTGAGATTCCAAAGAGAACGCGCAGGCAGAGAGGAGCCTCCAGGCAACCCGCAGCCTCTGGCGGGGAGTACTCCCAGCATGCAAGTGGGGGGCAAGGACCCTTCAGTTTTTAAGCGCATGGTATACCTTATCCAACGATGCATGGGTGCGGCACACAGTATAGGGGATGCGTATAGACTTCCTGGGCGACCCCATTCAAGAGCTAGAAGCACAAATTCCTATATCGGCACTAGAAGCTGCCCTTCTCCAAAGCAAGTTAGCGAAATTGCAACAGAAGAACGCATTAGAGCGCGAGACCCAGGTAGGACCAGGTTTTATTAGTAATATGTTCCTGTGCACAGAAACAAAAAGGTCCGCCCGTTATCAATCTGAAAAGCCTGAACGAAAGGTTGAGGTACAGTCATTTTAAGATGGAGGGGATTCACCTTCTCAGTGACCTGCTGCGCTCGGGAGACTGGCTAGCATGCCTGGACCTCAAAGACGCATACCTGACGATACCAATAGCGGAAGTTAATCGCAAATTTCTGCGTTTTCACTGGAACGGGGACATTTGGCAGTTCAATTGTCTACCTTTCGGCCTCGGCACCTTGGGCCTTCACCAAGCTGAAGCGCCCAGCCATAAGGGAGAGAGGGATCCGGATCATAATATATCTGGACGATATCCTGGTGCTAGAGGCAGACGAGCCATCCCTAGTCATCGGCGTGCGTTGGATTTTCTCCCTCCTGTCCTCCCTAGGATTTCTGGTAAACCTAGACAAATCGCAGCTGCAGCCGGTCCAGAGGATTGAGTTCCTAAGATTTACTATAGACACCATAAAGGCGACGCTAGAGTTGCCGAATCACAAAGTGAAAGCGATCAAGAAGGAGCTCAGAGCGGTGTTAGCAAAGAAGGTCATTTCTCTACGGAATCTAGCCAGGATTGTGGGGCTCCTCGCAGCTTCCATCCAAGCTATCCTCCCAGGCCCGCTCCACTACAGAGCGCTGCAGCGACTCAAGATCAGACACCTGCAGGGCGGACTTACTTATCACCAACAAGTGGAGCTAAACGACGAAGCCACGACAGAAGTTCACTGGTGGCTACAAAAAATGGAGGCCTGGAACGGTTGAGCCATATTCAGCAACGTCCCAGATTTAGTCAGAGTCCGACGCGAGCAGAGCAGGCTGGGGAGCACGATGCGAGCAATTAGAGACAGGAGAGAAATGGTCCGAGGGAGTACTACAACTTCAGATAAACTGTCTCGAGCTGCTAGCAGGCTGATCTATTCGCATCCAGACTGAACGCACTGATGCACAGATATTTCAGCTGGAGGGTGGACACTGGTGCAGCGGGCACGGATGATTTCCTACTGCCCTGGGCAGGAGCGGTTCATTGCGCATTCCCGCTGTTCATCACGATCACGAGGGTTCTAGCGAAAGTCCGCAGGGAACAGGCAGAATTAGTATTAGTGGTCCCTTTCTGGAAATCTCAGCCGTGGTTTCCAGTAGCTATTAAACTTTCCACGGATTTCTCGTGGATAGTCCAGTATCACCCAGATCTCCTGCTCAGCCAGAGAGGACAGAGGCACCCGCTAGTGGAAGCGGGCTCCCTACAACTGATAGTCTGCAGGGTTTCAGGAAGAGATGGGAGCTGCCGGGCATTTTGCAGCTCGCTGAACACTGTATCAGGGACTCCTGGGTGCCTTCCACCATTAGGAGCTATAGTTCAGCATGGGACTCATGGGTGCGATGGTGCTTACGCCAGCAGTTGGATCCCGTTTTAGCACCTATAGTGCACGTCCTTAATTTCCTAGCTGCTAGGTTTCAGGAAGGTAACGCCTATAGGACTCTAGGAGGGTTTCGATCCGCCTTGTCCCCGGGACACAACAAGGTGGAGGGTTGCCTGGTGGGCAAACATCCAGCAGTTCATAGGCTGCTGAAAGGGATCAAACTGAAGAGGCCTCCAGAACACAAATATACGAATTTATGGGACGTATGAGACGTCTTGCAGTTATTTATGAGATCACCAAAGAACGGGCGCTTGTCCCGGTCCCAACTATCGGGCAAATTAGCAATGTTGCTTTGTTTGACGGCATGTTGAAGGGTTTCAGATGTGAAAGCCCAGGAGATAGATTGGAAGATATTCTATCCGGAAGGGGTGTCCTTCACCATAACACAAAGGACTAAAACTGACACTAAAGTTATTTTATATCCATATTTTCCTGAGAATAGGAAATTGTGTGCGATGCAGTGTATTAAGGATTATGATGCAGAGACGGCGATTATTAGGCCGCCAGGCGTCACTCAGCTGTTGATTGCGTGTACGAAGCCCCACCATGCGATAGCTACAGCGACTATAGCCAGGTGGGCGAGGGAGGTGATGCATTCTGTTAGGGGCGCGATGGCCTCGAGGGCATTCTCAGCAGGTGTGTCTTTGCAAGACATAATGAGAGCGGCTGATTGGTCCTCAGAATCCACGTTTAAATTTTATTTTAAACCTGTGTCAGAGTTGACTAATAGGGTGGTGGCAAGCTTTGAACAAGCATAATGCTCGCCTCAGTCTTCCAATAGAATGAAGATTGCCCATGCTAGCTGCACTGGTCAGTCTTGATTCTATTAAAGACAAGGAGGCGAGCATTATTTTCCCACCCATTGGAATGTGAGCAGAACGCTGCAGTATTGCTGTTGTCTGATGCCTTTTGTTTTGTGTCTAGGCACCACATTCCCACCCTCATGATATTGATTTACCTTTTCTCATAGGGGATGAACAGAAGCCTGCGTGAGAATCTGGTATTGGAGGGTCGTGATGGATCTCGTTGTCCCGTTGGACTTAAGAACCGCATGTCGAGAGATCAGAGTGACCTTGCTGTGGGGTTAAGAGACAGTTTTGTTTCAAGTTAACATTGGATTGTGATCAGCCAAAGAAAGAGGAAGGAACCTTGTGGGGAGGTCTCTTATAGGAGAGGGAGGTGCCGGATTGGTGGAGAGGGACTACCTAGATAGAGGAGGCTCATGGTACTTGCAGTTTTGGAAGGGGAGAGCCTTTAGGATAAAAGTTAAACTATTTAAACTGGAAGAACATTTTTCTTGTTATCTCAAAAAGAAATTTTTGTGAGTTTAAATGTTTGAAGTTTTGAATAGCTGCATTGGTAGCAATAAAGAAAGTTGAAGCATAATGCTCGCCTCTTTGTCTTTAATAGAATCAAGACTGACCAGTGCAGCTAGCATGGGCAATCTTCATTAAACCATGTAGATCGCAGATGTGCTTTAACTTTCTTTATGCTTTAGATAGGCATCAGGATGACACTCCTAATCGGTCCATGCGTGTATAAAGTACTACATCAAAATTGCCTTCCCATATTAATGCTGTATCTGTAAATTTCAACTATCTGTTCATTAACTAATCTTAATACTCGCAGAGTCAACATTTCGGACGTAGCCAATTACTGAAGTTAGCATTCACCCGTTATTACCCAGGATTGTCACAGTTCTTTCTTCTGTATCCGCTATTACTGCTTTCAATTTAAAAAAGTAAAAAGCAACCACCCCCCGCCACTGGTCTATGTGGAGGAGGAATAGAAAAATGTATGACAACCCCATTTTCTAGCAAATTTGGATTCCCCCACACTCAAATGTGTTTCTTCCAGAAATGCTACATTAAGACCATGGTTTTCCACATATAGTACCATCTTTCTCACCTTTATGTGGCAATTAACCCCATGGGCATTCGACGTCAATGGGTTGAGAGTAAAAGTATTACAATATTGCAAATCATCCATCCCTGATAGTTCTATACATTATATACAAAACGAATGGGATTTATAACAGTAGTCCCATCATATATGTATTTGTATTTATTAGGTTTATATAGCGCTTTACACCAAAGCGCTTTACATGAAAGAACAAGAATACATTAGAATAAAATGGAAATATTACTGTACAACATGAGACAAACCATCAAAAGCAATATATAGAACCGTTTTCCGAAGAATGTAAAGAGAAACTGAACTGGGGAAGAGTAAGAGGGAATAAAGTTTAAGAGGAAGGGAAATGCAGAAGATGAGCTTTCAAGGAAGAACGGAAGGAGGTGTAAGAGGAAATGGAGCGGAGCAGATAGAGAGAGGTAGAGTGTTTCAGTATAGAGGGGCAAGGAGCTGAAAAGAACGGAAACGAGAACGGGCACAAGGGGAAGGAGGAATAGTAAGTAGGAAGAGATTTGCAGATTGCTGGGGGCGAGTGGGAGCATAGAACGAGAGGAGAGAGGAAAGGTAGGGGGGCAAGATCATTAAGAGATTTAAAGACGAGACAGATGGAGTTAAATTTAAGTTGAGAGTGAAGCATGTATGTGAAACGTACATTTTTTTCCAATCACTGTACAGTTCTCCTTTTTTATGAAAAGAACAACATTTCAACCTAAGAATTAAAAAAGTAGAACAAACCCGTCTGGAGCTCCCCAACCATCACTGATGACAACACTTCCTTGGTGTGGAATCCTACCACATCAAAGTCAAACATACAGTCAAACATACAGTGTCTTGCACTCTGTGGATGTTCGAGTCCTCCAACTTCTATCCACACCACCATTTCTTGAATGTACAGGCCATACAAATTCTTAAAAATCTCTCTGGACATGCAGGGTACCTTAACATATTCTACCTAAGAGAAAAGCACTTGCCCCATGCTGATGGGTGAGAAAAAACACTGCTTTCTGTGAGATGGTAAATATCACTGTAAGCACACTTCATATTTGGTGTAATGCTGTCACCCAAAGGCCAGCCATGCACAGTGAAACGTTTATTTGACATTTATTGCAAACAAGGTTTGTATGCAGTAAATGTCAAATAAAAGTTTCAAACATCCCCAAACTTGCCAGCAAGATCATGTACCATGTAAATGATGCACGTCCTTCATAGAATCTCCTTGTCAATGCGAGTGGGCTAGTAGATTTTGTGAGCCCAGATGTAGCATACATTTAATACAGACATAGAAGTACACAATTACTCTGTTCATTGTAGCTCTAAAATATTTACCTTTAACCAGTCAAAGTTATTTTAGTTCTTTTAAATATCCTATTGTTATGCTAGTCAACAAAAGCAGGTTTCAACCAGCTTGCTTTCATTTCTGATGCTGGAGTACATGTACAAATTATCCGCACCTCAATCGTGGATGCCCATAGAGCACGTTCTTCCAAGAAGTAACTCACATGCTTAATGTCTTGTTTAAGGTTCTCCATATTAATCTACATTACCTTTACCAACAAAAGATCATCATGATAACCCTGTTAAATTCTTCCAACATTTTCATATCAATTATCATTCTGTATTTCGGGGAGAGATGTAATAACATCCTGCACTGCATCTTGCGATGTAAAGAAATGTGTTTTGCCCTTGTATACCACACACACCATAGCATTCAAGAGCATTGAGTGTTTAATATTTTTTGGCTCTCAAGGGCAGATTGACTTCTATGAACGATTGTGTGATGTTAACGGAGCAGCCAAAAAATAAAGACAAATATACCTTTGATCACCTTTATGTCGTAGCTGCCCTTTGTCCGCAGCTAAACACAGGACAGTACCTCGATCCCCGTAATTTATCGGACATGCTATGATGGTATTAGGAGGAGCTCCTGGTATCGGCCCCTGAACTAGTGATCAATGGGCTCTCACCACAGTAACAATGGAAAACTACTGCAGTAAAATATTTCTTCCAACATTTGTTGCTCAAAAACTTCCAAAGGTGTCGTCAATGAAGAGTTCTCTACTCCCAGTACACAAATGTTTATCCGAGAATGGCCCTTCAGAACTTTATTCTTGATAGTGATACTTACTTGCAGCATAGAGGACAGTCTATAATTAGTATTCTACGGACAAGATCATGTCAGCAGCTTTATCCAATCAAGCATTTTGTCCATTCCGGATTTAAGATGGTCTGCTTTGTAGGATAAGGAATCCATCTTTTTCTCTAATTTGGTTATGTCCGACTGAAGATCAAGTAGCATGTCCTTTACGTCCAGGTCATTATTCATGTTTGCATCATTAGAATGATTTTGCACTTTTATTTGCAACACACCTTTACTTAAGGCTCTTGGCATCCCCCTAGTATTAAATCCAGGGAATTCATCCCTTCTCCCAAAGGGCGAGCCACCCCATTTAGGACTAGGGAGGTGAGCCCACTGTGCTGAACACCCCCCCCAGAGGACAGGGCAAGCAGGAACCCACCGGGGGCACCTTCTCCCTTCAGGGACAAGGAATCCCCAGAATGTTTTTTTATTACACCTCCCTCAGATACAGACTCCCATTTGTTTGTTGGCTATACAGGGATTGAAGAAATGAATTGTGCACAAGACCCTTTAGAAGAGGCTGTTTTTATTTCTGACCTGTTAATGTTCCCAATATTGCGTGAATCACAAAATCAACAAGCTGCCCAATTTGGGCCATACCTGAACCATGAAGAGGCCGGACGAGCAGCAGATGCGAGAGAGACACTTCTTTAGAACGAGTTTCACAGGGAGAAAGTCCTTCTACAGCCTCCACAGATGGAGCAAGCCAGGTGAGCCAGCCGCAGGCGAGTGCAGTCTTGTGGGACAAGTTGCAAGAGGTGACATCCCACTGGAAAGGAGGTGGGGGGGACTAGAGGCTCTGAAGCACATATGGCAGCTGACAGCAAGAACAGAGGGGACCGCAGAACGCTGTTCTCTCCAAGGCAGTCCGGAGCAGGAACCTTCCAGGCATGGGAAATCGGCGCCCGCTTCACCCAGTGCCGACAAACTGACATGCATACCACAAGTGAGAGCCCAGACTGCAGGGCTGCGCCAGCCGAGGAGAGTGCCACACCCCTCCAGAAGAAAGCTACCACATCAAGCAAGGTATGAGGTTGTCCCAGGCAACAGGGAGGAGGGCAAGAAGACCCGGTCATAGCCCAAAGCGGGATGAAAGACCCCTAGTAGGGGTGAGAGATCTAGTACCCCAGAGCTGGTTCAAAGGAGCAGAAATCCAAGACGGGCTGTGAGCTCACAGACCCCTAGACAGGGTAAGAGATGCAGTAGCCAGGGTGGCATGAGAATAAGAGGACTCCAAGGCGAGGGGTGAGAAACAAGGTCCCAAGCAGGGAAGGGAGAAGGCATTCCTCAAGTGCGAGAAGGAAAGGGTACCCCAAGCTAAGGTTAGAGGTCAATACCCCAAGAGGAAAACAGACACTTTGAACTGTATAACCAGGCATGTGGCCTGAGAGAGACATTTGTGTGGAGGACTGGAATCAACCACCATCATGAGAAAAGGCAGAATAAAGAGACATTTTATAACATCACTAGCACAGTAAGGATAGTGGAGCTCTGTGCCAACCAGAAGAAATGTCATCTAGTCCACAATTCAGTCAAAGATTTAGGCTATTTTGTTAGGAATGGTCTCATCCAACCCCAATAAGAGAAAGTGAAGGTAGAGGCATGACACCTATACCCCATACTAAAAAAGAACTCTGAGCCTTCTTAGGACTAGCAGGCTATTACCGTAGGTTCATTCTCAACTTTTCCACCATTGCAGCCAATCTTACTAACCAGTTTAAAAACGCCCAGCCAAATAAACTTGCCTGAACCAGTCAGGACCAACACATCTTTCATGGGTTGAAAAAGATCCTTTACGACAAACCTATTCTAAAGGTGCCTGCCTTGAATAGTAAGTTCATTCTAAAGAGAGATGTGGCCAAGGTTGGCCAGGGTGCAGTACTTTCCGAGTTAAATGATTGCCAACACCAGTCCTATACACCAGTAGAAAGCTGCTTGCTCGAGAACAAGGCTATGCTACTGTGGAACTAGAGGCTCTAGATATCAAGTGGGCTGTGATACTACCCGACAGGTCCCGGAAGCTCTACCTCCTTTTTGACCCTTTGCCCTTAATTTGGATGTGTCTAAGGAAAGACATCAACGACAGGGTAATGAGGTGGTTCCTAGGTTTAAAACCCTTCTGCTTCACAGTGGAGCACAGAAAGAGGAGGCGACAGGATTCCGGAACTGTCAGCACCAGGGATGGCAGCTTGAAGGCGGTGTTCCTGTGCCTACTTTTACTATATTATACCTCCTTAATGATGGCTGATACTTGTCCTACTGAAGCATCCCAGCCTGCTAAGAGACAAAAAGGAGGGGATGAAAGAAGATGACAAACGGCTTGACCCGTTAACTATGCTGACAGTGAACATTACAGAAATTAAAGCCAAGCTAATTTATGCAGAGGAAAGATATATGGACCTCACTACAAAGATGGTGGCAGTAGAAGATCAACTCAACACTGCTGATGACAAAACTTTGCAACTAGCTGATCAGAAGAGGAACCCGGAGATCCCAAATGAGAAATTGTCTCTCAAGCTCTCAGAGCAGGAACATTTCTCAAGAAAGAATAATATAAGGATTGCTCGATTTCCAGAAAATGTGGAGCGGTGCAACCCTATGACTTTTTTGGAAAAGGTGTTGGTCTCCATGCTGAACTTGGACCCAAAAACACTGCTGGAAATGGAGTGCGCACAGATCATTAGGTCAAAGGCCAGCCTTGGGTCAGCGACTTAGACATTTAATTGTAGGGTTTATGAGATTCCCAAGCAAAGAGATGGTTTCAGCGTATTTCATTTGGCCTTGTTATTGTTCGGTGGATCAAAGTTAGAGGAAAGCACCCACTCTTCCTGAACGTAAGCCTACGTTCATACGCACTCTGCGGATCGAGTTGTTAGGTTATGGAGAGTGGTATGTGATGGCGGTCCGGAGCTGAAGTGGCAGCTGCATAAGGAAGGCGAGTGTTGAAATGGTGACACTCCTCAGAGGGACACAAAGCTTGCGTTGATGCTCAGAGGTGAGTTTCTGAACATAAAAAAAAGGAATGAGGTTAACTGGTACTGGTCTACGACTACCGTCGGAAGGCTTAACAGACACAGACAGATGGGAAGGTTGCATTGAAGCGAATTGTTCTTGCAGAGATGGCAGAAATGCAAATGCAATGTGCAGTTTCTGGGAAGTGGTACTATGGAACGCACTTAGGAGCCTGAATGTGAGTTTTTGCAATGCATACTGTTTAATTAAATATGTACGATCTTTACCGGCATGGAAGAAGTAACTTGCAGCTTTTCATTGTGTTATAAATGTGTCAAGAGAAAGGGCGCAGGAATCGAATAAGGAGAGAAATCTATTAACAGAAGAGCACGTATGTCATGCAGGGTCTGTAAACTCGCAAAATAAGTTGTACAGAGACTTTTGGCATGCACAAAATAGATTTTTCCATAATCTATAGAAACAGAAAGGGGACATGAGATCTTCTACCAATAACAGTAAAACAGGCATGTCTTCTATACACCACATACACCAGACATAATAACCAAATTAATATGCAGACATATGGGTTTTCTCGGCTGCAGCACTTGCCTTCACTCAAGTGACCTTTTCCCAGCCCTGGCAGAAATTGTAAAGGTTTTGTCTGCTTCACCAGTGTTGCCTGGAGATTGACACTCGAGATGCTTGATATGCAGAGGATCTGCCGTGGATAAAGACCTAGGGGTCAAGGATTAGTAGCACTCCCGTGTGAGAAAAATGCTGCCCTTCCTTGTGGTTGGATACCTGTCCAACAATAGGGCCTGTGAAAGTTGGAGTGAAGAGAACATGGAACTGGGGAGTATGATGATTAACTGATTGTGTTCTGTTGGCATTTTAAAGGCTCAATTGTCATTGTTGCATTTTGAAAGTTCTTGTGGGAAATGGTGCTGACGAGTTGCATATTACTTACACCGAGATGGTGAGCGATTAATGGAGGCTCAAAGGGGATCGATGTAATACTTTTCAAGCTCAGTTTCTAAAAATATTTGCTGCAAGATTAGAGTGGTGTCGATGGAACGATGTACCAGAATCTTAAGGAAAGGAGTGCCCAGTGGGTCTGATGTATGTGAGGGGGCTAAGGGTGATAAAGCGAACAGCGTGTTATAAGGAGTAGTCAAGTCTCATGGTTAGGGGTCACTGTTATCAGGAGATTGTGATAGCTTAATTATAATGCAGAGCAAGAGCTAGGTGATACGTAGAATGCGTTGTAAGGAATTATCAAACATTTAAGGGCGAGTCAGGAATGGCATATTATTGGTTAATTTTAGAGAAGTTAAAAGTGGTTGGTAGAATGAGAGGTAACAGCTTTAATAGAATCCTTAACTAAATGCTGTCTGATGATTAATGATAGTCGATTAATTATAGTCTTCATTGTGTAATTGTGTTTGTCTGTGTAGGGGATGATGAAATGAATTGCACTCTAATTTACTGTTTAAAGCTTCTATTCGAGGAGAATTAATTAACTGGACCCCCAGAGCAAGAAGGCTGGGAGGGGCAAAGTTGAAAGAACTTGAATTGGATTTGGGGGATCTACAAAGGAGCTATGCTGCTTCAAAAACTAGGGAAGATAAATTTAAGATGGATAAAGTAAAAGAGACCTTGAAAAGTGAGATGGAGGTGCAGATTGAAAAGGGTATGTTCCTTATGAAACAAAGATATTGTGAAGAAGGATATCGAGGAGGCAGATTGCTAGCAAAAAAAAAAAAAGGTTTTTTCAGAAACATCATTTGTTCATAAGATATGACAATGGCTTGGGAGGTATGGTGGTTAAGAGAAAGGAGATATAGGAGTGCTTTCATTTTTTCTACGCTTCTCTATATACTGAAGAGCTAACCCCACAGGCGCAGGAACTATCTAATTTCTTTCCGAAAATTGATATCCGTTGTCTATCGGAAGAAAGTAGGAACTCATTAGATGCCCCGATTGCCATGTCGGAAATATTATTGGCAAAAAGCGAATTGAATACTGGAAAGTCGTCAGGAATGGACAGATTGCCAGTCGAATTTTATAGATCATTTGCCATGCAAACTGGCACCAGAGCGCCGTGATTTGTAGAATCACTTTCTAGTTGAAGGGAGCCTATGTTCTTCGATGAGGGAGGCTATTATTACTATAATCCCTTTAGATGCTTCTAAATGTTGCAATTACCGCCCAATAGCACTTCAAAATGTTGATGTAAAGATTTTCACTAATCGATTGGATAAATACATGGGTGAATTTATTGATCAAGCGCAGGTAGGGTTCATGAGGTTACAAAATGGATATGACAACATTAGAACGCTATTAGACATTATGAGCCTACCAGATTCAGAGGTTGGGGAAATCCTGCTAATTTTCTTAGATGCTAAAAAAGCTTTTGATATAGTGAATTGGACGTTTTTTAACTATACGCTGCTAGAAATGGGGTTTGGCCCGTTATTCATTAACGCTGGCAGTGACCTACAATCAGAAATAACTGCTAGAATCTGGGCGAATGAAGAATTGTCATTGCCTTTTCAGTTATTCACAGGTATGAGGTAAGGATGCCCGTTATCTCTTTCCTTTTCAACCTAGCGTTACAACCATTGTTAGCCTATATTAGGCAAAAGCTGAACCTTAGAGGTTTGAATGAGATAAAGAAATTAAGGTTCTAGCTTATGCAGATGATGATATGATTATCTTGGGAAATCCGGGAGAAGGATTTCCTATCTTGAAGAGTATGTTTGATGAGGTGGGATTACTGTCAGGAAATAAAATTAATTGGGGGAAAACAGTGGTATTTCCAGTCAAAAAGACCCCGGCATGCAATCAATTAATGGATTGGAATTGTAAGTGGGAAAATGTAAGTGTGAAATATTTAGGGATCCATCTTATCCGCGATATGAGGACAATTGTAGACTATAATGTGAGCAAACTAATAGAAGTGCTTCAGAGGGACATTCAAGGATGAGGATGTATTACACTGAGTGTTTTGGCAAAGGGGAATGTGATCACAATGATGCTAATGCTAAATGGATTGTATATTATACAATCACTCCCTTTGCAGTTTTCCAGAAAGGCTCTTAGATGCATCGATAGAATATTTCAGGAATTCTTGTGAGGTACGGGGAAGAGGCCGAAGATACCACGCTTTATTATGGTTCGCAGCGTTCAGGAAGGGGCATTTGAGAACTACTGTAGGAGATTTTTGTTAAAAAATCAGTCTGTTACTTTGGAGAAGAAGGGAGTTCGGAGCCATTGTGGGCGCAAATAGAAAGGGTTAAGTTGGCACCATATCAGGTAGGAAGTCTATACTTGTTTGGGAAAATATCGAGACAGGCAGCAAATTTGCAGCCAATGTCAGCTACAAAGGATGCATTAACTTCATGGATATTGGGTAGTGGGCAAAGTTTGTTTATGTATAAAGATGCGTCGATTTGGTATAATACAGGGTTGCAGGTTGATAATAAAATGTTGAATTGGCTCAATTGGGTTAATAAAGGTATTTTGACAATTGGGGACATCTGGCGAGATGGGGGAATGGTGTCATTTGAAGGTCTGATGGAGAAGTATGGACTGAATAAGAGGGAGATTGAAAGATATAGGGATATGAAGAATTTGATATCTGAAAGACCGCAGATGTTGAATGCACCGATGTTGCATAAGCTGGAGATTTGTAATCTGTTGGATGCAATGCCAAAAAGGTGTCAAGTTTTCTTAAACGCATGCCAATGGAAAGTCATTTATTGGATTATTGGGAGAAACTAAGGCAGGCTTGGTTTGAGGAGTCAGGAAGACATATTTCTGTGAAAGAGTGGGAGGGCCTTTGGAAAGTTCCTGTTTGGGCAAAGAAAGATCTAAATTTGCGCTTTATCCATCAAAGAATATTAGGCCGCCTTTACTGGACTCCAGTGTGAATGAATATATTGGGATTGACTGATAGTGATCAATGTTGGGGATGTCAGAGAGAGAAAGGTTCATTGTTGCACATGCTGTGTCACTGTGTCAGGGTGGTGGTTTCTTGGAAGAATGTGCAAGACAGACTAGATACAGTATGGAATATTTAATTTGCACGGAATTCGTTGGCAGTGATTCTACAGTCACAAAAAAGTGGATGTAACATTGAGTCTGAGTCTTTATGTTGGATTAACAAGGCCCTTCTGGTGGCAACTAAACATATACTGAGGGTGTGGAAAACGAGAAAGAAACCGGTTGTGGAAGGCTGGTTACTGGATATGCAAATACTTTCGAACTTTGAAAAATCGATGTTTCATAGACAACATATTGAGGAAATGTATATGGAATTGTGGGGGCCCTTCAATTAACTATATGGGTGAATCCAGGCTAGAGTGTCTGGGTATGAAATATATGTGTCGGGTGTGAGGGAGGCTTTGTCACGGGGATTTGCGTTTGTCTTGTGATCCGTATGTTGGTTCATTTTATGTGTAGTTCTTTTGTTACTGTTAGGCTTTGGGATGTTGGTAGAATTGTTAGTTTAAGTCGATGCATTTCTAATTGCAATTATAAGGTGATGAAATAGATGATATTTATTTTAATTGTATTGAGGTTGTAATGGCCCAAAACCTGTATATTCTTTAATGTGTTGTATTGATGGCTAACTGAAAATAAAATAAAGAGTTTAAATAAATTTTTAAAAAGGAGGCAATAGAAAAATGTGGACTTTCTAAGTCGCTACTGTGATCATTCCTGCAGAGTCATCACTGATACCCAGCCTAAGACCTCCTCCCATGTGGCCAGGGCAAGGCAGCCGCTACCTGATGCTGACCCTGGGGGTGGTATTCTGAGGGGGGATCACATAGGAGGAGATGGTGTAGGGGAGAAGTGGTGACTCCAACAGGAGACACGCAGTATTCTTCTCTGTCCTGCAAAGAAGACACCCTAATTCCAGAGTTCCTGATGGCATGTTGTCATTATTCAGAACCCTTCAGTGGTAAAACCCTGAAAACCCCTTTTTTCAAACATTCCAGACAACATACTATTCACTCTTCATGTGTACATAATACCCCGAAAACACATTTAACATCTACTGTTTATGATGGTTATTTAAACAAAGATGCCCAACAATATAACCTAAAACAATTTAAAATTCCTTTGGACTCCAAGTCCCAGAAAGCCTCAAGTATGAGACGAAGAAGAGTAAGGAGTCAATGTGGAATGAAAGTATCAAGTTCAACGTGCAGTCTGGTTGTCAGGTTTATAATTAGCTGTGCAGGACATTTAAACCTAAAAAATCACCAGCAAACAGAGAGAGGAGAGCTGCAGAGAAAACAAAGCCGGAAGCAGACCTAAAAAAGGAGGCAGACACAATGAGACGAGTCGTGTTAGAGGAGCCAAATGCTTACGGGCAACCGGCTGGAGGCGCACCTTACCGGAGGAGCAGGAATATGGTAAAATCACAGCGAATGCCCTGAAGGGATAGCTGGAATAAGGACAGCCGCTCTGAGACCAAAGAACATGCAGTCCTGGTTCCATCGGCGAGTATGTTGAAAGTCGACACGGGAGCCGAACGAGAGGCTGCCTGACAGGGTAAGCCTGCCAAAAAGTAAAACTTTGCTGCAGCTGCACGTTACACCAGTGAGTTGACTCAGATGTCTGAGGCGTTGGGACGTGCCAACAAACTTATGAACATTTTGGTAAAATTTGGAATACCAACCAAGTAGACATGAAATGGCAAAAGTGGTACAAATCTCCTTATGTGAGATGTCAATTTGGGGAAAATTGGAGCAAGCATTGCCAAAAGCCAAGATATACTAAGAAAGAAGTTGACAGACAAAACTTGAACATACCCCCATACATGGGATGTCAATACCAGGGAAGTTGGTACAAGTAATATCTGAAATCAATGAGGTATTAATAATGAGAAAGTGCAACTGTGTTATACTTGAAAGTAAACATTGTAGAAAGACCTTGTAAAAGATGTGCATCAGGCAGTGAACGGTTTTCGGAAAGAGATACCTAGCAGGAGATTACAGCAGGGAATCTGCAAGAGCCAAAAAGGGGGAGATTCCCGAGAGGACAGTATACCAGAAATAATTGTGGAGCAGTTGGGTAAAGAGAAACAGACATTTCAAGCAGTTGTTGAAATGTTGAAAGTAAACATTTTGCCATCCTGTAAAGTAAAAAATACTTCCTTTTTGCTATACTTCAAACAGAGTTGTGCATACGACATTTCATTTGCCATCCTGAGGAAAGTATTATGTGAAAGAGACATGTTCATTAACTTTAACAGAACATTTTCAATGTTTTTCTTTAAACAGTTCAGAGGAATGGAACCAATCACTGGATACAAGGATTGTTTTGTTGGAATAATACATTTGGATTTTTACACACATTTATTGAATTGAAAAAAAGAGACAGACATTTGCCTTGCACCTTTTGATTGTGTACATTAGCGTGCGGGTCAGATATATTTTGGATACAAGGTCAGGTTACTTTAGTTTTAGTTTCATAGGCAGGAACACGCATTGGGATAGGGACAGATAGGCCTTTATCCAAATCCCTTTTTCTTTTAATAAAAGTGACTAATGTTGAAACCATTACAACTTTGTGTCTGACCCCCTCACACTACCCAGTCAATAGAGGAGAGTCCAAAGCCATAGACCAAAATGGGCTTAGAGATAGGAACAAGAGAACTCTTGCTGGGGTAAGAGACACAGTATCCTGGACCGGGGTGGAACAAGGAGAAAGCAAAGCAGGCTGAAAGAGAAAGACAAGGACCCCCTACCCCCCTAGATGGGTTAGCAAAGCCATAACCCAGGTTGGGGTGAAAGGAACAGAAACCCAAGACAGCTGAGAGCTCAGAGACCCCTAGATTGGGAGAATGATCAGTACCCAGGGTGGGGTGAAAATAAGAGGACCCCAACGTGGGCCGTGAGAAACTACGTACCAAGCAGTGAAGAGAGAAGGCATTCCTCAAGAGGGTGAGAAGGAAAGGATACCCCAAGCTTGGGTGAGAGGATCAATTCCCCAATAGCTCACTGTCTCTAAAGCCCTGGTTCTCTCAAAGCTGGACTACTGTAACAGCCTCTATCTAAATCTGCCTGCCCCTACTCTACGCCCTCTGCAAATAATCCAGAAAAGGACTGCGAGACTTGTCCTTTGCCTCAAGCCCAGGGACCGTATCTCTCCAGGCTGAAATCACTACACTGGCTCCCAGTGGCTGCGAGGATTAAGTTCAAAACCCTCTGCATTGTCCACAAGGCCTTCTGGGGCCTTGGGCCAAAATACCTCCAACTCTCTCTTCCTAAATATCTTCCTTCTCGAGCTCTTCGCTCCTCCGCCTCCAACTCCCTCAGGGTCAGCCGCTTCTCCAAGCAACGAGTTGGGGGTAGATCTCTCTCCGCAGCAGGGGCCTCCCTCTGGAACAGCCTTCCTGCCTCCCTGAAACTCGAGGAGAACCATCTCCGGTTCCGGAAGCACCTCAAAACCTTCCTCTTTGCCTCCGCTTTCTCTCCCCCTCTCCCCTGCTAAAATCACTGAACCTGCAACGAATCTGCAACTGGGCCACTCACCGATCTCGGTCCTTGGCCCAGCCACTCTTCCCTGCACTGCCTCCCTGGCAGCCCCTGCTCTGCGGGACTGTCTCTGTATCCCTTCAGCACCTCCTCCTGGCACTTACCTTGCACTTGCCACCAGCTGGCCCTTATTATTTATCTTGTATTCTACTAACCCTGTACTGCACTTTCCCCTCTCCCTTTCCCCTTGCACTTTTTCCCTTCCCCTCTACCCTTTCACTTGCGCGATCTGAATGACACCTGGCCTAGTAGGATCGTTGTCCGTCTCTCCTTGCCCCCCCCCCCTTGCCTCCTCGCGCCTTGAAACACTTGTGTATAGGTGCGTTAGAAATGCCATATCATATCATAATAGTGGAACAAACACTTTGAACTGTACAACCAGGCACATAGCCGGAAAGAGAAATTTGTGTGCAGAACTGGAACAAACCACCATCAAGAGAAGAGGAAAAATAAAGAGTCACTTTGAGAAGTATGAAAAGGCACAGGGCGTGGGAGAAGCGAGAGGAACACTTGGGTGGTGGTCAGAAACCAGGCACCCCTCTCAGGTTGAGAGAGAAATCCCTTATCTGGTTGAGTTTATGTAACACTTTTATATTAGTGGTAGGGAGAGCGCTCATTTTAGATTAGGATGGACAGGGAATGGAGTTCTGTTGTAAGACATACTAGCGCACACCCTTTTTAAATTATCTTCATAGATAAGGAAGAGAACCTCCTAGAAGTAGGGTGCTGACAGGCCTTATTTTAATAAAACACTCCCTTGCAATATGACTTCTTGCCCATCTCCTGAGTCAGACGTTTCACATTGCCCTTAGTATCTGCATACTTTTACGCTCCCCATGTGTAAAATCCCTGCAACTGATAAATAAACTGTTCTAACATTTGGGTGCCTGCCTGTCCCACAGCAATTTTGCTGCCTCTCACCGAGGAGTGCACTAAATATAAAATTGAGAGCCTGTTACAATATGGAAGTCATCACACACTGATCGGGTCTCAGTCCCAGGGCTTGTCTACTTGCAGGATGCAGATCTCCCCATAACACCACCCAAGCTATGTACTGGACCCAACAACCCTCACCAAATGTATATGGTTGCATCACCCACTATCGGACGGGGTATCTTCCTGCATGCCCAAGTCGGCCTCTGGTCGATCTTCCACAATCCATGTTCAAAAGCCAGTACTGTCCCAGGGGCCTACCACGCTCTAAACTGCTTACACTGGGGAACCCAAAAATTCACAGACAGCAATCACTCAGGACATGTTCAGAAATTCTATCAAGGGCCACAGGGTCTACAAGTCATCATGGTCCTCTGCATCCTTAACTTAAATCATTTCTGCAGGATAAATGCAGGATATTTAAATACTTTGGCAAGATGGTGCGTAGCCACGAGACGTGCCACCATCTTGGCCAGGCTCTCAAGCACACCCTTAAACTCCAAATTCTGTAAACATTTAGAATCATCATCTGGATCTAACAGCAATAAATAAGAGCTGCGACAGCCAAAATCCACTTTTTGAAGGCTAAATTCACAAAACTTTAAATTGCTTCTAAGATCTATCTCTACAATACTTAAACAGTACGTTTGTGTCAATGACCTAAACATACTTTCAATACCATGGATTTAAAGGCAATCAAATATTCCTAGAGGTTTTACTTACATTGCTGTATTTTTGATAATTCTTCCTTCGTCCATCTTTTGTCCAATTCCATGGACAACAAACACAATGTGTGTTGTTTGAGGAGGCTTGTCTTCCAATGTAGCCTCTTCCACATAGCCACGATGAAGCCTTGTTCCACTGCTGGAGGCTATAAAAAAAGAGATGCTATCAGCTACACTTTAAATCAAAACGTAACATTAAATAGGCATGTATACAACCCTGCAACACCACATTGTTCTACGCATGAAAGCACCATACAGATAAAGGGCAGCAAAAACCGGACCTATAAGACAGACAAGAGATGGCTTGTGCCATTATGCTCTGCGGTTTTGAATAGGAGTTTGATTCAAAGATAACTATCAGAATATTTACAATGTTTATCAAATTCAAAGGGGCACGATAGAAAAAATTATGAAGCACAAATCACGATCATTAATATAGAGGCGCTATCAGCAAACCAAGGTCTGAATAGCAGGTTAAAAGCTACGAGAGAAATATTAAAGGCACTAGCAGCCACTTTGAAGCAAAGACATGCATATGAATATGAAATGGAGGCCAAATCTTCCATCAAATAGTATACATGGTAGCAAATAGCAGGAAGGTGATTACAAAATAAGTCCTAATTAGTGAGAATGAATAATTAG
This sequence comes from Ambystoma mexicanum, assembly GCF_040938575.1. Taxonomy (NCBI): domain Eukaryota; kingdom Metazoa; phylum Chordata; class Amphibia; order Caudata; family Ambystomatidae; genus Ambystoma; species Ambystoma mexicanum. Next base: position 418,230,417 of record NC_090940.1, on the reverse strand, counting down.
GCAAGTCAGCATTGTGTTTTGTGAAAATAGTGTGCTTGGGAGGGTAGCAGGAAAAAAGAAAAAATAACTGGCACACTGGAGAGTGATATATGCTCATAGACGAGAGGCAGTAGACATAGCATCTGGGCAAAGTGGGGAAGAACATGAGGTGGGGAAGGGAGCAGAGAGGTACTGCAAACTAAGTCTAAAGTGCAGAGGGTGGGATAGGTAATCAACCCGGCTGGGGGTGATGGGTAAATGCAGGAAATACAGGTGAGGAGGATCATTCAAGAATTGTTAAAGGTGAACCAAAGCTTGAATATTTAACTTGAATTGTTCCTATTTTCATGAGTTCTTTAGAGATGGCAATCCACAAGTTTATTTGTAGGGAGGCAAAGGAGCTAAAATAGGTCTGCTTCCTTCACAGGTCTGTGATTCCGACCTGGAGTGCATTTGTCTAGCAAGGGGATAGGTATTTGGGATGCAATGTGTACATATCAGGCAGAATATTTTCTGAAATGATTTTGAGATTTTAATACCGCACTATCGCTGCATGATCTTATAAAGTTGTGGTACATCAAATTAGTCTTTCTCTACAGTAGAAACATCTAAAAGTGGTCAAAGGTACAGACCATGAGTTTTATTTGTCTTTTATGAGCACATTTACATTTAAAATGTGGGTGTCCAAATACTTCTATAGGAGACTTTAGAATAAGTTTATGATTTGTTTAATCTATAGTAACTTGAATTACTAAAAGTAAGAAAAATCAAAAAAATCTCTTTACCTAGGAGGGTTGTATTAAGAGGGGAGGTGTACGTGTGCATGTGTATGTGCCTAACGCATTCATGGCGCTTCTAAAACACCAGTCTTTCCTACCTACACGTTTGTACTACATATTACGCTGCACAATGTAAATGCATATCGTTTTAAACTTGATCCCGACTTCAACAGACCGGCAAGGAAGAGCTTTCAGCCTGGAGTAAATTAAATCTCAGGGTTTCAGTCGGAAGAACAGTCTTGCTACACAGTTATGAATCAGTTGGTTTTGCCATATTGAAGCCTTGTGAAGGCATAGGTAGGGAATATTACAGTATTCCAATTAGTCAGTGCAATGGATATGCAGTCTTTTCTTTGCGACAACTCTAAAAAGGTGTCAGGAGAGGAGTATTAGGCCTCAAGAAAGAGCAGTAGGTGCTGCCGGAGAGACTGCGGCCACAGCCAGAGGAGACTGCTCTGAAGCAGATACTGTGCCGTAAAAAGGGCATGGCGGATGGTCTGTGGTTGAAGATCCAGGACGCAGAGGAAGAGTAGAAGGGACTGCTGAACTGGCGGTGGCTCCCACTGACGGCTGGGAGGCGAACTACGCTGGAATGGGGCATGCTGGGTTGCCTGGGACCAGAGACCCAGATGAAGAATTATGCCAAAGGACGTTACGTCTCATCTCAGAGTCAAGACAACTCATGCACAATGGTGGAAAGCAAATCTAGGACAGCAGGGAATCTGTAGGAAAACGAGCAAACGTTTTCTTTGCCATAAAGAATGGTAAAGGATGAACCCTTTCTTCCTTACCAACAATCACTCATGAGAACTACCAGAGCCGAATGGCGAAGGCCCAGACTTAACACAGCAAGAACAGGCTTCGATCTCAGTAGAGCGAAGCATATGAAACTGGAGTATTTGGAATTCCCAGCCTGGAACCAATCCCGAACAAGGAGAGGGTGTCCTGGACCATTAGGAGCCGGACAATTTTAAGCTTCAGGTGGAGAGGAAGAAGGATAAAAAGTCAGTTCACCAGAGTGATTTACCTCATGTCTAATAGAGCTTGCAGAGAGGAGAAGCGGACCCAGCAAACAACACCTGGGCTTATTTAGCTGTACCATAATTTATGTGTTCCTTCAATTCTGCATGAGATCAAAGATCCAACACCTCCAGTTGGTCTAGAGTCGCTCCCTATCCTAGAGTGGAGTCTTCTGTGATAATGGAAACTTGGTGTGTGTACAGGCTCTGAGAAGGGAGCTCTGCTTCCTCTCCGTTTGTGGTATGATAGTTTTCACTGCCAATGTCAAAATTCAAGACAAAAGGGATACCCCCATATGCACACTTCACTCCTTTTTCTTGTAGCCAAGTTGTAAGGGCTTTGAATTCATTCGCTTCATCAAGATAAAGGATAACAGATCTTGGTAAATACTAACACTCTAGCCCTCATAACACCAATCAGAGTGCACCTAGATATTGGCAAACATATCTACCTTGTCTCTGTAGTAGTGTCATTTTGCCAATATTGATTGTATCAAAAGTGAAGGATCTCTCAACCTTGCCTGCATCAAAAGTGAAGGATCTCTCAACCTTGCCTTCTTCATCAAAGAGGGCTTTCAATACCTTCTTAACCTTCGGTTCCAATCCTTGGCGGCTCTCGCCCCCTCTTCTCTTACTCAGATTATATGAATATTTACTCTCTGCTCTCAGTTTTCTAAGTTGTCCATTTTGAGGGTCATGATATACTCTTTTACCTCTAGATCATTTATTTACGCATCCAGTCTCATCTCCAAAATGTACACTGCCAGTTAGTTACTCTCCAAAGCCTCACTCTTCTCCTCTGCTTTATCTACTCGGTTAGAGCTCTCTTTCAGGGAGGTTTGGATTTCTGGATGTCCTCAAGCACGATCTAATTTCGTCAAGGAGTACATTCATATCCGCCCTTGTGGGAGGAGCATCTCCCTGCAACTGTTGTAGTGGTAACTGTGGTTCAGTTTCCTTAACTGTCTCCAACTATTTCTCTTCTATATTTGTGGAGTTCCAATATTGACTGTCTCAGGCACATCTGGCACAGGGTCTTCCAATCCTCTGTCAAAACCCAGAAGCCACACGATTCCTGGTGACCGATGGCGTAAGCCCCACAATCCCCCATTGGTGGACCTACTCAATTTACATATGAAGTGCAACTCCTCCAGCCTGCACTCTTATCTACAGCCAACAGCCATGATATCAGTGGCAGAAGGGGAAGTCAGCACAAGCTCATTTTGCCAGCACCTATAAACACAGATGGCCAACCCGCTGCACCTTCGTAGGGAGCGTAATAGGGGTATGAAAGTGTATATATATTGGTCAGCCAAGTCTTGCACGCTATCCTCCCCTGAGAGAGATTGCCTATAAAAGGCATCGGCCTGCGAGGCCACCAGGGGGCGCGCAGATGCTGGTAGCCTTAGCGTAATCCTCCTCCCTCTTGGGCCCATAAAATGACCCAAGCCCCCACTTTGCCGTCCCCCCATCCCGCAACCCAGACAAGTGAAGCAGTGAGCCCCCACTTCACCCGCAGCAGCAAGAACTGACAAAATCGGCCCCGGATTCCCAGAGAACCGCCGACCTGTGTGACCAGTGGAAAAGAAGGCGAGGAATCCCGCTGTGGCGCTGCGCGAGGAGGGGGGACTTGGCCTGCAGATGTGACTGCAGCCCGAACGGGAGGAATGACGGACACGGACCCGGGGCAAGATGAGAGGGGAGAAAGTGCCCCCCCACCCGCTTCAATAAGTGTGTGCTTCGGTGGACCCCGCTGCCTAGCCCGGAGCTTGGAGGAGCGTGGGAGACAGACCGGGGGCAAGTGGGGAGGTGAATTGGTACCCCCACAGTTTCAATCATCGAGTGTGCCGTAGGACCCCACTCCCCCCCCCTCCCCACCGCTTGCCCAGCGAGGCAGGCAACGCGAAGGAAAGTGCCGAGCCGCCTGGGGGAGCCGCGGAGGTCAGCGCTCTTGGGCATACAGCACTGAAGGAAGTGGGCAAGTGCCTCAACAAGATCAGGGGGCAACACCACCTGATGGTGGAAGGAGGTGCTGGCACAGGCCCTGACAATATTCAGTGAGGCAGTGTGTGATGCCACACCAATGCCACCCAGGGAGGAAGTAGACCCCACAGGGGCACATCAAGAAGAATCCATCCACAAAGGAGCTTTTTTTGAGGGAGGTTTTAGACCCTCGATTGGTGCTGGACCCCAGCAGATAAGAACCTATTCTGGAGCAACTTTGTGGGCTGTGGGCGGCCGAAAGGTAGAAGCCTGGGACCGAAAGGAGAAAGGGCGACCCCCTAGTTCAACAAGGGCCTCCAAACCTGCTCCCCACAAGAGGAGTAGGGTCACGTGGACAACTAAGATTCGTGGATGGTCTGGTCTACAGACTGATGGTGGAGGACCCCCCGCTCCTCAGAGGGCGGTAGAAGATCCACCGGGCAAGCGCAGGGAGGTGAGGGCCCCCAATTCCGGGGTGTGTGCCCACCTGCCGGGCCTCAGACACAAATGACACCCTGTGACTCGAAGGTACTCCCTAGGGAGGGACGCAAGGAGAGCACCAAACATGGTCACCCACTGTGAATGGGTGGGGGTGCCCAAGGGGAGAAATATCCTGAATAGCAGGAAGACATGCATGGAGGCGAGACTGAAGTTGGCCTACAAATAGGCACCTGGCCGCCCCGCAGTTGGAGTCCTAGCGGAGCCCAGCATGGCTACTTCCCCAGAGGAATCTGCTGCCACTAAAAAAAATGTTGCCGCTTTGATGGAAGAAATCAGGAACATGTGGGCGGACATAGGGAGTCGGGCAAAATCACCCAAAGAATAGATCAAAATGGAGGAGAAGCTGGAGGAAGTTGAGCACAATCCGACCTCCCTCGACACCCTAGAGACCCAAATGGACATGCTGATGTCCGAAATAGAGAGACGAGAGGAAGAGGTCAGAATGAAAATGGACGATCTAGAAAACCGCGAGAGGCGGAATAATTTAAGGCTTTTCGGAATCCCAGATGAGAAGGGGAGACGGAGGCAGACCTGAAGAGAACATTACACAAAGTCACAAAACTGGTCTTTGAGGATGACACCATCGATGAAAGGAAGATCGAGAGAATTCACAGAGCGGGTGGGGCGTAGGAGGCCCAAAGTCCGTCCTCGCCCGGTCTCATAACTATGCCGATAAAGTGAAAATCCACGAGAAAGCTAAACAGAGGGGCCCAGTCATGTACGGCACGTCTAGAGTGACAATCTTCCAAGATTTATACTCTGACACTAGACAAGAGAAGGATGGGCACGTCCCTGACGTAGTGGCTGAATGAGAAAGGAATAAGGTGCAGATGGGGGTTTCTGTTCTCCATCCCCTATGAAGCTAAGGGGCGTAAATACAGACTGATGACGGAGGACATTCGAAGGGTCACGGGGGAGCTGGTGGGAGAAGACGAAGGGGGGCAGGCAGTGGCTGATAAAGCGACCCAGAAATAGCTGGATGCTGGGATACAGATAATATAGGAAACTGAATACGTCGCCCGTGGCAGATACCTGACCCACAGCGGAAATTCCAACCTGGAAAAGATATATGAAGTGGGAGATCCCCTTTTTATTGTAAGGAGTTCATGTGGGACTAGTTTTATCCCTACGGATTAGGTTACAGCGATTTCTTTTGGATAGGGCCAGCGGCCGTGGGTCAGCAGTAGGCTGAAGCCTGGAAAGTTGAGGTACTGTTGTGGTGGGGGGAGGGGGCGCATGGGTAATGTGATGTTGAAGGCATGGGACCTGTGGGGAATCGGGTCCAGCTGGTGGTCTGACCTCAACCTGGTGAAGTTAACTGGGAGGAGTCGGGCACCTTGTTTGGTTGAGTGGATTGGGGGGGGGAGGGAGAATCAGGAGGGGGTCATGGTTCGAGTCTTCTTGAAGATGAGGTCATTGGTTGTCGGGAGGTGGGTGGACGGGTCACGGCTGCCCGGGTTGCGAAGGAGACCCATATGTATGGAATAACAGGATGGCTGTAGTTACAGATAGGGCTAGGGTAGGTCACTTGGGGGTGGGTACTTTGAATGACAAGGGGATGAACTAACCCACAAAAAGGGCCCTGTTGGCTAGGGAGTTCCAAAGGGCGGGCCTCAATGTAATGTTCCTCCAGGAGACTAAATATGCCAGAGGGGAGGAGCGGAGGGTCCCCAGTGGTGCTCTAGGACAGGAATATTGGGGGTCTGGGCCCTTGAGAAAAGCAAGAGTGGGAATTCTCATAAGGGGCTTAGAATGGCGATCTCGAAGGTGTGGACAGATGTGTAGGGTGGAGCACTCCAGGTTTCCGCTACCATAAGAAGAGTAGGGTTCACATTTGCCACAATCTATGGCCTGAACCAGGGTCAACTGAGGTTTCTGAAGAAAACTCTCCTGAAGATAATAATGGTAGCCTCTGGGCACATAGTTCTGGGAGATTTCAATATATGGGTCAATGCTAAGCTATACAGACAAGTACGGTTGGCCGGGAAACATTGGAGGTTCATGGGTTGCGGACATACAGCGTCACTTGCACCCAAATGAAAGGGGGTACACTTTTTACTCAGCCCCGCATGGTACCTTCACCAGAATCGATTACATGTAGATCTCAAGGGGCCTATGGGAAGAAGCATTGGGTGCTGAGATCTCCCCGATCACTTGGTCAGATCACGATTTGGTAACAGTGGACCTGAATTGGCAAGGCTTGGCACCCAGGAGGTCCAAATGGAGATGTAATGAATCCCTATGGAACAATCTGGTGTTCAACGCGGAAATGGCCAATGAAATTGGGAATATTTTAAAACAAACAATACGGGAGAGGTCTCGAGGAGAGTGGTGTGGGAAGCGGGGAAGGGGACATGGAGGAGATCATGATCAGGGAAGGGGCTAGGAAGAAGAGGGAGCGGGCATTAATGGAAAACAGGCTGAGGGCAGAGATTTTCCAACTCGACAAAAGGGCTTGTGAAGCCACCGAGGGGCGGGAAGAGCGGGTTGTGGAGGCAAGAGGGAAAAGGGAAGAGCTTAGACTCTTAGAGGAGGGTGAAATAATCAGAAAACTGCAGTCCCTGAAACAAAAGTTTTATGAGAAAGGCGATAAGGCGGACCCACTGCTGGCCGCCAGGCTGAGGGGAAAAAGGGCTGAAAGGTGGGTGGAGGCTATGGAAGGGGTGGAGAATACACAGGTCCCAGGGTCAGATGGGATTCAAGAAGCATTTGCTTCTTTTTATGAAAATGTGGACAGAACAGAGGCTAGCCAGAGACGAGAGATACAACAGTATACCTAGCTGAAACCCGGATGCCTAGGCTGTCCCCTCAGGAAGCCGAGGCACTAGAGGCCCCAATAACAGCTGAAGATATTAAGCAGGCAGTGGCGAAATTACTGTTGGAAAAGGCCCCTAGGGAAGATGGTTTCTCTGCAGGCTTTTATAAGACCTTCATTACCCTCCTAATCCCCGTTCATGGTAGAAGCCCCGGTAACTTTCTCAAGTGCACTAATAACAGTCATACACAAGGAGGGCAGGGACCCCCAGCTGTGCAGATCCTATTGCCCCATTTCCCTCCTGAATATTGCCACCAAAATGTATACAAGGGAACTGGCGGCAAGACTTGAGGGGTATATGCCCAAATTAATCCACCCGGATCAAATGGGCTTCATTAAGGGAAGGCAGGGGGTGGAAACAATGAGGAAAACCCTGCACCTGATCTATGAAGCTAGGGGGATGGCGGGAGACCCAGGCCTCCTCTGGGTGGGTGCCGAGAAGGCGTTTGATAGGGTGCAGTGGGCCTTCCTCAAAGAAGGGCTTGTTAAGGTAGGCCTAGGAACTAAGATCAGGCGGGGAATAATGGCAGTTTATGCCATTTCCCGGCCTGTCTTTTCAACCAATACCTGGCAACTCTCGCCTACTGCATTTCCTTGTTCTGCTCTAATTTCCAGTGCTATGCTGATGACGCCCAACTCATTTTCAGGCTTCCTTCAGCCACCTCCTCTCCTTCCCTCATCTCCGATTGCCTAATCGCCATTCAAAATTGGTGTGCCGCCAAAGACCTTTGTCTAAATGCCAAAAAGACTGAGATCCTCCTCATTTGTACACCTGCACCATCCTTTTCCCTCACTCTCTGGCCCACCTCCTACCCATACGTGAGGCCAAGAACCTTGGTGTCATCTTTGACTCCATACTCTCCTTCTCTGCACACATCTCCGACATCTCTAAAAAAATCAAACTTCTTACTACACCTCCTCAGAGGTACTCTGCCTTTCCTCTCTTTCCCTTAGAAGCTTATTGTCTACCAAACTCTGATTCGTTCTAGGTTGGACTACTGTAACAGCCTCTTTCTAAATCTTCCTGCCTCCACTCTCCGCCCTCTTCAACTAATCCAGAATAGGACTGCAAGACCTGTCCTTGGCCTAAAGGCCTGGGATCGTATCTCTCCAGCCTTGAAATCCCTTCATTGGCTCCCAGTGGATGCAAGGATTAAATTTAAAACAGTCTGCATTGTCAACAAGGCTTTCTGGGGCCTGGGTCCAAAATACCTTCAACTATCCCTCCGTAAATACCTTCATTCTCGAGCCCTTCGCTCCTCTACCTCTAACTCCCTCAGGGTCAGTCGTTTTTCAAAGAAACACGCTGGGGGTAGATCTCTGTCTTCAGCTGGGGTCTCCCTTTGGAACAGCCTCCCTGCCACCTTGAAACTTGAGGAGAACCGGCTCCAGTTATGGAAGCACCTCAAGTCCTCCTTCTCTTCTGCCTTTTCCACTCTTCTCCCCTGCTGATCTGTTTTCTCTCTCAGCACCGTTCACCTGACCACCCTCTGTCCTTTGGGCCCAGGAACCTGCTCACCCTGTCACCCTCCTGTACTGCCTCCTGACCACCCCCTGGACTAGGGTCTCCATCTGTACCCATACAGTCCCCCACCCACTTCTCTTCTGCACCCTATCTGCATAACCTAGCACTTGCCACTTGCTGGCTGCACTACCACCTTTAATTATTTATTTTTATGTATTCTGTTCTCTCCTCTGTTTTGCACTTTCCTCTTCCATGAACTTTTCCCCTTCCATGCACTTGCGCGTTCTCAATGTCACTGGGCCTAGAAAGATCGTTGTTTTTGTTCTCCCGTGTTCCCCTCCCTTTGCCTGGTCGAGCTCTGAAAAACTTGTGTGCGAGCGCAATATAAATAAAATATCATTTCATTTAATTTCATCCCCCCCAGGCGTAGGTGGCAGTGAATAGTGGGTACTCCCGTTGGTTTGCCCTGAGTAGGGGTACGAGACAGGGTTGCTCCCTTTCCCAAAATCCATTCACGCTCTCCTTGGAGCCCCTACCCCAGAGGATCAGAGAAGACCCCCTGGTAGAAGGAATCATGGTGGGGGAGTGATTTACAAGGTTGCATTATATGCTGACGATTTGCTATTGCACACGAGGAACCGCCTAGCCTCCATACCTCGAGATCTCTGGTTGCTTGAGCAGTATGGAGCCCTCTCCGGTTTTAAGATCAATCGTGCTAAATCAGTCCTTTTCCCTTTGGATAAGGACAGGGAAAGAGACACAGGTAGGTTTACCTCACTGGGGATACTGGTTAACCTGGGCACGCTGAGATACTTGGAGATCAACCTCACAAGGGACACGGGAGGCCTTGGACGCCAACTTCCCCTCATTCATGGCTAGATTTCAGGCTGATCTGTTAAGATGGGGAAAACTGACCATATCATGGCTCGGCCGCCTCAATGCTCTTAAGATGGTTTGCCTCCCACCGTTCCTTTATGCATTTCAGATGCTCCTGATCCGGGTGCCTGAGGCCTATTTCCGGGAGATAAAGGTGGCGATGTTGAGATTCCACTGGCAGTTGAAAAAAGCAAGAATATCCTTCGAGGCTCTCACCTTACCGAAAGAAAGGGGTGGAGTGGGGCTCCTGAATATGAAACTCTACTACAAAGCATCACAGCTGAGGGTCCTCATACCCCATCTTAGAATGCAGAGGGCCTTCCAATGGGTCAGCCTGAACAATCTATCTGTCCCCCGCCACTGTGGGGTTATGGCTGTGGGTGCCAAGAAGCATGCTCCCCATAGAATAAGGGTCCACCCGATTCTGGGAACCATATGGGACATATGACGACAGAGTGCGGAAATGCATAGGGTAGCGACATGGCCCCCCCGACCTCATGAGCCACCTGTGGGCGCCCGGGGTAAGAGATGAGATACCGAACCCTGAAAGATTTGAATCATGGTTAGAGGCAGGTCTAGAAAGAGTTCGCCAACTGTGGAGGGATGGCAAATTAATCACTATAACAGACTTGGAGGGGGCATTGGTACGCTCTCTGTCTTTTCATACCTTCAGCTAAAGGGGGTAATGAAGGAGAAAAAATGTAAGGATGGAATACAGAGGGACCTTACTCCCTTTGATAAACTCAGACAAAGCTACGTAAATGAAAGGCTTGATTTCGGCTATGTTTGGGGAACTGGTGGTGGCGGGGACCAGGTCTACTGAGAAATTGAGACGAATGCGGAAAAGAGACAAGGAGAGGGAAATAGACCCGGACCTTTGGTGACGATTAAGTAAAGGGGCCGCTCAGGTATCTATCTCGAGCCAATACAAATTGCATGCTATCAAGCTCCTCTATAGATGGCAATATGACCCGGTCAAGCTCTCCAAGATGTTTCAGACAGTGAGACCTGTTTGTTGGTGCTCATGCGGGGCCAGAGCGGACTACTGGCATATGTGGTGAGGATGCCCTCAAATAAAAGTGTTCTGGGATGAAGTACTGGGATGGATTAAAGAATTAGAGGGGATCCACCGAACCAAAACTCCCCTCTTGATTTTTTTTGGGTTGCAGGAAGTGGAGGGAGTACTGACTAGGTTGAGGAGGCGGCCAAGGATATATCTGTGCTATATTTATATAATAACTGCCATCCCAACTCAACCGAAGGTTCCTAATACTGGTTTCATTTAGCTGAGGACGACAGGGGCCGGGGGAGGTTTGGGGGAGGGGGAAGGGGGCAGTATTATGTTCACATTTGAGAGATGGGGGGGGGGGGTGTGGGTACAAAGGGTTGTTCACGGCAGTTTGATCTCCTTGTCCATATCAGTTACTGTTTCTGATGAATGAAAACTTGCAATAAATGAAAGTAAAAAAAATAAATAAGGAAAAGGCATAGACCTTTTAATGTACCCCCAACCTGTTCTCACAGTCTTATTGTCACGGAGCAGCTACTCCCCCAGCAAGGAACAATTCATTTCATCTGTTTGCAGCCCACATTTTCCTGATGCTGCCTTCTATCAGCAGGGACGGCGTAGCCACACCAACTGTGAACGTTTCCCCATTGCTTGATGTTGCTGATCTTGCAGTGTTACCGCGCTCATCTTTCACCCTTCAATGCCTCTTTGTTCTACTCTAGTCTGTGGTGCTCGCTCTGCTTGGGCTCGCGTACATCTGCACTCCTCTGTCCCTCCTGGTGAAGCTATGCAACACTGGGGAAACTGGTCCCGCTTTTCCCAACAGGCACGTCACTGACAATCTGTGCATCCCTCCCAGAGGAGTTTTTCACGCCGCGGCCACCAACCAACACCTCGCTTCTCCACGTCTCCTGTAGTCACTTGCCCGCTCTACCTGGGCCCTTATTATTCCACGGTATACCGTCTCTGCAGCACTCATTTCACTAATGGGAGCCATACGGGGGATTCCAGAAGATTCAGGGAAGTTGGGGCTATATTAAATCTGCTGATTGCTCCTTATCATCGACGCTGGTGAACCTAGATTCTGCCAGCGTCAGAGAAGCTAGACGCTCAGGTCACAATATTGCCTGTTCCCACTGTTGGTCTCTCATTTCCACATTTCTTAAATGTAGTGGGCAACACAAACTAAACATTGCTCATAACTTGTTGCTGTACTTAAAATAGTTTGCAACAGACTTTCTTTGTGTAGGCCTTGGCAAGAAATATCAAGATCCAATCTCAAGACCTGCTCTCCAACCTTGATTCCAACACCCTGTATGTCCTCATCTTACTTGATCTCTCTTCTGCCTTTGACACGGTCAACTATGCCATCCTGCTCAACAGTGTCTGTGATAACCTGGGTATCACTGGTCAGGTCCTGGCGTGGCTGACTTCTTTCCTCTCCGATCGACCCTCCCAGGTTCAACTTGTATCCTTCCTTTCCTCTATCGCTACCTGTGGTGTTCACCAGGGGTCTAACCTCTCTCCCTGGCTGTTCAACCAATACTTGGCTCTTCTTGCCCACTGCATTGCTGCGTTCTACCCAAATTTCCAGTGCTATGCAGATGACGCTCATTTTCAGCCATCTCATCTTCGACTGTCTGTCCGCCATCCAAGAGTGGTGTGCCGCCAATGATATCTGCCTTAATGCCAGTAAGACTGAGATTCTCCTCAACGGCACACCCGCCCTCTCCTTTCCTGACACACTCTGGCCGGCCTCTCCTGGCCCTCTTCCTGTTACCACCAGTGAGGCTAAAAACCTGAGTCATCTTCGACTCCACACTCTCCTTCTCTCCTGACATCTCTGACGTCTCTAAGAAGTCACATTACCAGCTGCACCTCCTCAGAGGTATTTTTCCTTTCCTCTCCTTCCCCCAGAAGCTCACGGTCTCCAGAGCTCTGGTTCTCTCTAGGCTGGACTATTGCTACAGCCTCTTTCTAAATCTGCCTGCTTCTACTCCCAGCCATCTGCAACTCATCCAGAACAGGACTACGAGACGTGTCCTTGGCCTCAAGCCCAGGGATCGTATCTCTCCAGGACTCAACTCTCTGCACTGGCTCCCGTTGGCTGCGAGGATTAAGTTCAAAACCCTCTGCATTGTCCACAAGGCCTTCCGACGCCTGGGGCCTCAATATCATCAACTCTCTCTTCATAAATATCTTCCTTCTCAAGCTCTTTGCTTATCCGCCTGCAACTCCCTCAGGATCGGTTGCTTCTCCAAGCAATGAGTTGGTGGTAGATATCTTTCTTCGGCTGAGGCCTCCCTCTGGAACAGCCTCCCTGAAACTTGAGGAGAATCATCTGCAGTTCCGGAAGCACCTCAAAACCTTTCTCTTTGCTTCTGCTTTTTCTCCTCCTCTCCCCTGCTGACTTTCCTGGCTGAAACTGAAACTGCACTGGTTACCTGGCCACCCTCTGATCTCAGGCCTTGGTCCCCTCCCCCGCCAGTCGCACACCTGCACGCCTTCCTACAACCCCCGCACTTGGGGACTCTTTTCTGTATCCCTACAGTCTCACTACCAGCACTTGACACCCGATGTCTGCACTTACCCTTGCACTTGCCACCAGCTGGCCGTACTTTTACTTATTGTTTATTTATTCTATTATCCCATGTACTGCACTGTCCCCTCCACCTTGCTCCCCGTACTTTCTGCCTTCACATGCACTTGCGCGGTCTGAATGACAGCTGGCCTAGTAGGATTGTTGTCTCGGTCTTCCCTCTTTACCCCCTCCCTTCCCTCGTTGCGCCATGAAACACTGCGCGTTATAAATGCCATATCATATCATGTTCACACTGTGCTGCATTCATTTCACCTGTGCCATGCATGGCAGCAAAATTGAAACACTGTTTGCCAATTAGAGATAAGCAGCTTTCCCTGAGAGTTAATGATACACAAAGTAATTTCTACCTTGCTTTCTTAGAACAAAAGAAAACAGCTGCCCAAATCCTCTGTTTTAAAGTGTGATTAGTGAATATTTTACTATAGGACATGTGTCTTATAGTTGTACCATGTGCTACAGGATTCTCGTTTATAATAATTATGTCCTTTGTGTTTGCATGGTATTTTAAACCAATTGATGAGAATGTATACCATAAATGTACAATTATCCTAGAATGTTTTTAACTTTAGTTGATTCACAAAATGTTTGAATATAGGTAATATATTTACTGTATACATTTTTTTCTTGAGAAATGGTTTCCTGGACTTTTTAGCCAAACTAAACATATCGTGAATCCTTTTTGCCATAACACATAAAAAAAAGTCTGGTAGAGAGGTTTGTGCTTGCCACAAGACTGAAGAAATGGTACACGTTTTTACATGAATGAACAATCAGAACAGCATATGTCTAGAGAAAAATATATTCTGTAAACAGACTATACAGCAAAAGTTCCCACCAAGAGATTTCAGGGATCATTATTTACAAAAGTAGAAAACTGTACTACATGACTGACATTTTGTTGCCTTTCATGGTGCAACAACTGGGAGTAGCATGCTGAAAATTAAAGCGTAAGATTACTACAATGCAAAGACCATGCTGAGAACAAACAATGCTAAAACAGCTTGTTCTACCATCTGTGACTCATTCAAGGGTTCTTCAATCACGTTTTTGCTCTTGGTGCAATACCATAGCACAATATTAATTTGCTTTTCAGTCTAATCCCAATATTTACACTTCAGTTTGTTCACAGTAGAGGAATATAACCTAATTTCACCCTAGATGGGAAGGGCAACCAAAGGGTGGGCACCTGGCTCTCTGTACCTACAGATGCACTACATCTCACTGATAAACAAGTATATGTATCTGTAGTTTCTACTCTTACACAGAGGTGATTTGCCATGTATTTCTGGTTGGACTGCCGTTACAGATGTGAGTAGACGGATATGCAAATGGCTACTCTCTGCGGGTATGGCACTAAGTACTAAAATGTAATTGGGATCTACCTAGGTGACTTACAACCCAAGGAACAAGTAGTTTTATTTTACCTTTAGTGCATTCTCAGTAGAGAAGAGCATACACTGTTGGCTAATCCAAGCACAAGTGCAATTCACGTATATCCTTTAACTTTCAATTTGGATCAGTACTAGCAGGACAGTGCAAAATTAAAATTCGACAGTTTCCCTCAATTTATCAATTTTTAGTTTTGGCTGTTAGGTGGTGCGTAAGTGCCACCTATAAGCCTAAACCTTTGCATTGGAGTACTAATAGGAAGGTGATGGGATGTGAGGGAGACAGAGCATGTGAGCATTGTTTGGCTTATTACTCACCCATCACCTGCCCATGGCCATTCCCATCCACTACCTGCCCAAACCACATTGCTCATGGGATTTCTTTAAGTTAGATCTATCAAGATGGAACACCAAACTCTGTGCTATATAGGGCTTGTCAGAACTATTCTTAGCCGTTTTCTGAGAGTTAATGGCTTAAATGCAGTTGTAAATGTGCTACTGGTGTAAACAAATATTCTCGGCCACTTGCTTCATAATAATATATGTGTTCTTGCAGCGGTCCTCTGGACTCAAATCCTGTTAAACATGTAGTGGAAAAGCCAAAATTGATTGCTTGTGTATAGATATTAGATTTACCTGGAACTGCTGTAATACATCCAGGTACACAACATTTTCCTGCTGTAGCGATGTAGTACTATTATGCAGTGCCTTGCTAGGACCTATACCCAAATCAACACAAAAGCCAAAACTGTTGTATTTGCCAATGCTAGTTTATACAAATGTAGGCCCAATTTTAAACAGGTTAGCATCAGATTTGAGTCATACAAAGGTATTCATAAAAATAACAAATAAGAACTGCACTAATGCATTCTCCCAGTTCAAATACAAAGAGTCAAATCTCTGAGCCTACCTTTAAAGATATTTTGGCAAACCTGATTAATGTGAATGTGGGAAACACTTTAAAATTGCTAGATCTTATAAAATGGTATAAGTAATACTGGAAAAATGTGTAAGATGAACATGCCAAATTTTCTCAAAGAATACTCTAAAGGAAGGTTTGCTTTCCTATACTGGAGGTGGGGCCCAGAATTGTAAATATACATACCTGTAGGTAGCTAACAGCAGTGCAAAATGTTTCTGAAACTGCGCACACATGGGGACATTAAATATACTTTTTTTTATACATTACTGAACATTTGAATTCTTGCCCCTCGATATGTGTAATCATGATGTACCTAATTGAAGATGTTTAGCAAATCTTTCTACAGAATCTAGACATCCTTCACTTGAATTGTAAACTTGCAACACAAAGTGCTGAATATAAACATATGCACAATAATGAATATTACGGGATTAGATCATTTAAGGTAGATAAAGTACAAGTTATCACACATGCCATCTTGTTGTATTATGTATTTTGAATATGAACACCCAAGAAACAATAGGTTATGGTATTTATAAGTATGAAGTACAAGATATTACCTTTGGAAAACCCAAGCTTCTGTGTAACAGTTCTTGCAATTTTCGATGTAGTAGCATCGCTATAAAGGTATACTTCATCCACACTGTGCCAGTCCACGTGGCTGCGGCTCAACTTTAAACTGTGAACAGCTGCAATCCAAAATAAATTACAAATATATAATAAATGAAATAGTACATTTATGCCCAAAACAGAAGTTTGTCGAGCTATAAAAGCCAAAAATTGAAATGTATATTCTATGAACCATGGCACTGAAAACTACACATATTTCTATAACAACTTATTGAGAAGTCCAAAAGCAAATCAACCCTCATGTGCACAGCCGGGAATAGGTCCAACTGTGTAAACATCTTTATAAAAATAAAAAAGGGTTACCTACTGGTGTAATTAAGCCTTGAACAGAGCAGTCAAAATGGATAAACTCTGGTAATACAAAGGATTCACAACAAAAGAGTGCTTGCGTCACCACACCTTTCAGGGTAATAGCAACCATTCTTAACAATAAATAACTTATATTATTTAAGTTGTTCTGAGTATTTGTAAACAATGCAGCAAAAGCATTGCTTTTAGAGAAAGCACCTAGAGGTCAGAAGTTGGGGAGGTCAGCCTTGTGATTGATGAAGTAGGTGCTTACAAGGGGCAGCAAAAAGAAAAGCACTTCACACCATGGCCAGTTGAGAACAAGTGTGAAATCTTCCTAGTAATACAAATAAAAAGTGGTTACTTCAGGGCCAAGAGATGTTCCCAAATTTGGTGAAGACAATGCTTCTTGCACACGAGAAACAGCAGAAATGCACACAGCAACAAAACTACCTTTCAGTCACGAGAAGCAGCAAATTAAAACAGATCAGCTGAAGGAACACAGGCAGTCGACTTGCCGGAGCCAGAAGAAATGAATGGATACTGTGAGAGACTCTCAGTAGTTACAGAAAAGGTAACAGACCAGCCGAAGTCAAGTAATGAGTGTGGGCTTCAGTTGGGGGCTGGCAGCAGACAGCATTACAGTCACTTACCTGCTCTAAAACGAGGAAAGAATGCGCAAGTAGCATGGAGCACCTCCTCCCCAACGCAGGCGTCCTTAGCCCCAGTTAGTAGATACAGGCCCTAATTTACAAAGTACATTTTAAAACGCTTTTGTAAATCTAGCCCACAGTTAGTTTTGCTATGAGTACGCCAATGGACTAAACGGATATTAAACTAAAGGCACGTGGCCGTATTTTACGAAACTCCCTCAGGTACTTTTGATCTTTCCCTACTCTATCAATGGGTTTGTTTTATACAATACAGGGAAATGGGGATTTAGCCTTCGAGGCACTCAGCTAGAGTCTGTCTTCTTGCTTTCATGCCCAAATCTTACATTCCCTCTCACTGTTTGCTGGTCTACTCATTACTCTCCTCCTTCTGACTCCTCGCCCCTTCTTACTCCAGCTTCTATTACTTTTTCCTCTATCTCTTCCACCCCACACTCACCTCCACCCTTTGATGTTGCCACAGTACTCCTGACGCCTCCACACTACTGCTCTCTCCTCCACACTACTTCATTCACTTCTAAACACTTCACCTTCAACCCTTACACTATCTTACCTGACCATACTTTGTTATTCTTCCACACCCACATGAACTGCAGTTATACTTGCACTCACGAACACTTTACCTGTTCAAAGAATCTTCACTACTGTCCTATCCAGCATCCTTTCACTGGCTGAGGTTTTGGTCTGCGCCTTCGATCTCCTCGGATCTCACCTGAACAACCCACACCTTCCTGCTTGCTGGAGGCTTCTAATCCCACTTCCTGTCTAATGATTGGTATTCTGTCCCTACCACTTAAACCCCATGTTCCCTGTCTGGGAGGACTTCCAAATGATAGTCTTGGAATGGCAGGTTAAGCCCCAACCCTTTTCTCACCATGGGAACGCTAACAATAATGGCGGCCTGTATTGTACATTGCTCCAGTTCATGTTAGGGGGGGCCCTTCCAGGCTCCCACTAAGGTAAGTGAAGTTCCATTTGGGGTTACCATCCCCTTTCAAGTCTCTCAGTCTTGTGGTCCCATGGGGGACTCCTCTCAGTGTGTCTTAGGGCTGCAATGTGCTATGTGATTGACGCATAGCCGCATATGGGCCCCCCTCTCCGGTCTTCGCTTTTTGGGCACAGGTGACAGCTGGAGGTTGTGCACATCCACAAATATCGTGGGAGGCACTTCCTTGAGAAGATGTTACAGTGCACATAGCACAACAAACAGAAGGGCAGTTGGAGGAAGGCTGTGGCACAGCTGCAACCATAAGAGGACAGTATCCGATATGAATGTGTAGCTATGAATTGAAGTGATATGGTGGGCACAATACAATGCCTAAGCAAAGTGTGAACTCAGTGACGGCTGGCCCTTAACTTTGGTTCTTCACACAAGTTCTCTATTAATTAGCTAAAAAATATTGTAATGTTAACTTAAAATATGCAAATGATCCCAGTCCCAGACACTATTCATGCTACACAGCGGATTGTGCTCTATTCTTTTAAGTGCCTTAGAGACAACACTAGGAGGAGCAGGATGAATGGATGGACTGCGATATATAGGTTGGTGAGCTTTGAGATCGATCATTCAATGCCTTGTTTTTTTGTTGGGGTGACCATATCCAGAGGGCTTGGACAGATTGGTAAAATGTGTCTGCAACCATGGTATGCGCCAGTTGAAATTAATCAACGTGCTGCATTTTGTCTGTGCGCATATAGAACATTGGCCACAGAGACTATGGCCTGTTGGTTTTGAGGTGGACCAAAGGACTGCTTGTATATTGTCCTCTTTGGTGGGTAAGAATTAATCAAGTGTCCCTCAGGTTCTTACGGCGCTTAATAGGGAATCTCAGATTTTCAATGGTTACTAGTGCCACATTTAAAATTGGCCATAATCTCTTGATTTCACATTTAATCTTATTCACCAATGGAGAGTAACTAAACACTGCTGTCATCTGTTCAAAAGATGTCCCCTCTCTTCTGTCTTGTGGGAGAGTATCTCGGGTTACATTTCTAGCCCTTTTTCGCACCTGCCGAAGGATTTTTTTGGGTTAACCCCACGCTTGCAACTGATGTGTGAGGTTATCAAAATATTGTAAACTGGAACAATTCCTCTGGTACCAGAGGAATTGTCCAAACGGTAGGTTTGGATGGAAACTCTGAAATTGAAGTAAAGAATTCTTATCTGTTGTTTTTTGGTAAACAGATGTCATCAAACCCCCTTCCTTTGCTGTAAGTCGAGGAAGTGAATATTTATTTTACTGCAATTGCATGTGAATTTAAGGAACCCATTTTGCTAGTTCAACTATGTTGAAAACTCACAGTTTCTGCTCATTCCCCTAAAAAAATCATTAGTGCACCTGGCACGGGTTTTGATGTTATTCAGAAAAGGGTTATTATCGGCATACACCGTCACCTTTTGAAATTCAGCGACATAGAGGCTTGCCAGACTCGGCAAAAGTAGCATCCATGACCAAACCCGATATTTGCTCATAAAATTCACTTTGGAACATGAAATGTTTTGTCAAAGCAATTTCAGCCAGTAGCATGATGTAAACCACTGGGATCCCGACAGGTGGATTAATTTTTCCTCAGGTCCTGACAACCACCAGTAGTGTCTCTTCCTGGGGTATTCTCGTGTACAGTGACTCGATATCAAGTGTCACTAAGAACTGCGTCTCTGGCTCAAGTGGCATGTCCTGGGCCAGTCTAAGTATAGCCGTCGCATCCTTAACATATGATTGTGTTTTTTGAGACCACACTTGTGAGGAAAGAATTCACAAACTGGGACAGGGGTTCCAGAGTTGAACCTATTCCAGATACTATGGGTTGTCCCGGCGGTGGCGAAATCCCCTTATTCATTTTGGGTAAGGAATAAAATGCTGGGGTACGTGGATGGGCAGGTCTCAGGAACTCTACCTCTTTATGGTCGACTTAACGCCTCTTCAATTATGGGATTGATCAACTTTTTGTCGCACGGTAAACGCCTATAACTTAGATGATCATTATGTAGGGACTGCGCCATTGTTCGGTAATTCATCGTATCCATCATTATAATGGCTCCCCTTTGTCTGCTGGCTTGATAATGATTTCCTTAACAATACAATTATGGAACTGTGGGCCACTGCTCACGGCTTGTGGCCATGGCCTGTGGCCACAAACCCTGAGGCATGGGGCTATACAGATGTTTACACCCCACAAAGCAAACAATAGTGCAGATTCAGTGTGGCCTGCAGCCTGGACCTCTAGAGACTATAGCCCAATTGTCAGACTGTCGCCTCTGTCCTCGCCACTGGCCACACTGCCGGAGCCACAAAAGTCAGCCATGTTTTGCCTGCCCCAAAAGTCAGCCCACAGTAAACATTGGCCATGGCCTGTAGCCTGGCCCAGTGGCCACTATTCCTCAATAATGGGACCATGGGCCACTGTTCATGGCTTATGGCCATGACCGGTGGCCACAATTCCTGGGACATAGGCTTCAGCCATGTGGCAGGCCCTGCTAGCCATCAGGAGTAGACAATGGGCATTGCTGGAGGCCAGGCCCAGTGATCACTTTAACCCCAACAGCCAGTCCCCTGGTGGCCATGGCCAGAGGAGGGATTGTCCATAGGCCATGCCTCAGACACCAAAGTTATATCTTCATTTCTTTGACTAAGTTTTGGTAGTGAAACGGTGTGGATTAACATCAAATTTGCAAAAGGCTTGCTTTCAGGACATGACAGAAGCTCTAGGCACAGGAAACATGTTTTTCTCATTCAAGTTCATCTGAAAAAATCTGACCCCTCGCCCCCTCCACGAACTGCAGCAAACTTTACAAGAAAATTCAGTCAGGTCTATAATTATATTGCAAAGTTTCATGTGGGTTCGTCAGAGCGCTGCATGAAATAGGCTATAATGAAAATGTTTACTCTCTGTAGGGACAACTTGACTCCTAGACCAGAGTCACATTTCCCCCCCATAATTTTGGGACATTCCAAGACAACGCAGATCATCACTTTTTTGAATGCCGCGCTTAGAGGCTGGTCTCCGGCATGTACGGAAATATAAAAGCTAAATTGTGTGTAATATATGACACACACTTCACACCATCACTGGTTGTCACAGTGGCAAAGAGAGTGGCTTAGGTGTACTAATTATTGATGGAAATTATGATAACCATTGGTCAAAGATTTGGTGGGACAGCAGGTAGTATCATTGAATCCAAACCATTTATTTCTGTAATCCCCTCATTTGTAAGATAAAGTAGGCTATAATGTATATGTTGCTTACAAGAACTCCAAACATGGGTAGAGAGAGAAAAGATCCTTGACCGTTTCCAATGTGGATTTAGAAGCGGATATTCTACTACACACAATTTGGTAGTAATGGACATTCTCTGTAACAAAGCCAGAACATCAGGTAATCCACAATTATACGCCTTGTTCATAGACTTCAAGTCCGCCTTTGACCTAGTCCCCAGGAAATTACTATGGGCCAAACTCGAAAAATTGGGATGTCCCAAAGAAATACTATATTATCTCAAATTATTGCACCACAATACCACAGTCTCCCTGAAGTTGGACGCTAAAGGGAATATGACTAATAAGATCAATCAAAACTGTGGTGTGAAACAAGGATGCGTTACGGCACCAATATTGTATAACCTGTTTGTTCACGATATACCTAAAATACTATCATTGGAAAATATCTGCCCCCCTAAGATTGGACCCTCCCATTGTGTGGTGCTAGCATATGCGGACGACTTAGTCATCTTGGACCATACCATTAGCGGCATGCGAAGATCAGCTGAGGCATTATGGTCCTATACTCAATCAAATGGGCTGGCTATTAATCTGAATAAAACACAGATGGTAATGTTCAGTTCTAAGAAGACAGCAAGAATCGGTCTAAACATATTTGGGACGGAAATCAAATATACCCCATACTACAGATACCTGGGTGTCGAGGTTGAGCCCAAGGGGCAATATACCATCTGCAAACAAATCAGAATCACAAGAGCTGCCCAAGTCACAGCACTTATTTATCGTTTTTCTACATCCTATTGTGGTTACACCATCTGGGCAGCACGCCAACTCTACCTTCAGGTCTTAACACCGATGATAATCTATGGCCTTGAGGCACTACAATTGATAGACCTTGACTGGCTTCAAATCCTCGAAGGAACATTTTGGAAAAAAATACTCGGTCTCCCGGGCTGTATCCCAATGGCCATCCTTAGATTAGAGCTCGGCCTTATTTCCTGGAAGTCTCTTGTACTCAGGAAAAGAGCTGAACTATATCTAAAAGCAACACCGGATACAGCCAATTTATTGTTAGCAGCGATTCACTGCGAAATTAACAAAGTGTCTTCATATTCTATTATGAAAAAGAATATTATCAACTACCTCGAAGCTATTGGCTGGACACAAAAACAACAAGTGGTCTCCACTCCTTTGCTGAGAGCGCTAGCCAAGAAATCTGAATTACATGATTGGATCAGCAATTTTGCGCATTTGGAAGATCTGAAGCACTACAAATTTGTGCAATTCATGAATTACACTATTAAAAAACCATTACCATACCTGAATCTATGCCCTTCACCACGGCTACGTCGATTCATTCTTCTGCTAAGGATCCATCAGCTACCTGTACTGGCCATAAGTGGGATTAAGAACAATCTCCCCCTACCTGAACGTTACTGCAGGCTGTGCAAGGACAAAACGGAATCTGAAACGGGCAAACATGTCCTTACTAGATGTGTCGCTATGGCAAAGGTCTATACAATATTTTATACAGACTTTGTCCATAACTTGGAATATGTTGGCAGTAACGAATTCTGGCACAGAGCCGTTAATGCAAAGGGAAAAGGAATGAAATTATACATTGCTATGTATAATGTTTGGACGATTGCTGAGAAATCATTGGGCATAAACATATAGCAAATGCCAACTCGGGGATGTCCTCTTTGGGAACGTTACTCTTAGGAAAAAGGAAAAAAAAAAAAAAACTAATATTCATTCATTGGTGGATTTATGGATCCTTTTCTGCTAATCTGTGCCTTTTATGTTATTATTTTCTCTATTTATTCAATATGTTAGTATTTATTTTTAATGATTAATTGTTGTCCAAATGTAATTTCTTACGTCATGTGAAAAGCTTATAATAAGCTGTAACACATTAGTAATAAATTAAATTAAATAATGTATATGTTGCTTAATGTAGTGACTACTTTACTCCTAGTCCAGAGTTCCTTTCCCCCTCCATACTTTTGGGACATTCTATCCTATGCAACGGACCAGGGCATTTTTCTGTAGTACCAAAACATTGCTTGTTTTTTTTTAGTTTTGCACGCAGGGCATAGCGCATGTGCTACCATGGCCATTACTCCCCATGCTGCACCGGGAGGATAGCTCAGGGGCAACGTGCTCGCCTTGGAAACAAGACGACACAGAGCAACACAAGTTCGATCCACGGATCCGCACTTAGAAACCTCTGGGTAATAAGCGCAGTATGTGGGATATATTTACCCACTCAGCTGTACTCCCTTCCATAACCAAGCTGCACTTCAGCAGAAGCAGCAAAATGGCTGCGCTGGCTCCTGTGTGCACTATTGCCTGACACCAAAACAGCGTTTTTCAGCCACAAAAAGATGGCTGCACCATCTTGCCAAGCACATATTGGGCTGGATGGAACAAGGGGGCACACTGAGAAAGCCTGCCAGTGTGTTCTTACATGTATAAAAGAAGGGGAGTGAAAAAGCAGCGCTGCTTTGCTGCAAGCCCAAAGTTCCCATTGAAAAAGGGAAATATTTGCATTTAAAAATGATGCCGCTTTGATTCTCTTTTTCCTCTGTTACTCATCACAAAACCTCTATTAATGAGACCTTGCCATGCCCCTCCACATTCACATTGTGCTCTAAACAGACAAGAGCAGTATTCCTGAATGTCAGGCTGTTGTTCAGATCTGAAGAAATCAAAAGAAGCTGTACTTCAGCTACAAAGGTAACATTTTACTTTTTGGCTACAAAATGTCAAGATCAATGCGTCAAAAAGGCCCTGGCTCTCTGGGCCCATGTCAATTTCAGTGCATCTGTGTTTTAACCCATTGCTGCTTACAAGAAGCTAACTATGGCTAAAAACCAGTGTGGAAATGCAGAAGGAAGAGAAAAAACGAATTTGCAAGGAAATGTCAGCAGTCACCACACGTTTAAAATGCACTTTTGCAAACTAAGACAAATACTTGTTTAAAGGTTGGATAAGGCCCTGCCCTTATCTAGCAATGTGAAGGGGTTTTGTGCTGTGAAACAGATATGGGAGATCTTATTCAGCATGCTTTATTCTGATTTATAACAAAAATAAATAAAATAAGGAATTAAATTGCATTTGCTACATGGGAAAAATCAGCCCCAAAAAGGTTTCTGCTTGGGGTTTGAAAGCAACAGAAGGCCCCTGTTACGCTCACCTGATATCCCCGGGGGCATCTGGAAGGCTCAGAGATCTGGAACCCTGGATGCGTAGTTACCCAGTGCTAAATAATGAATCTGCAATTACAGAAGGGACGATTTGTGATAACTGTCTCTAATAGGTGACTCTCCCGCCTCCCTCTGACCGATTCCCTTCCCACTGGGTTCTTTTCTCATCTTAGTTATTTGTAGGGTGAGCTTTCCGTCCTGCGTTTCTTGTGCAGGGGCGCTTGACGTTTGTTGGCAAGCTGCCCCAGTTGCTTCACTGGTGCAGTACGCCTTCCTTGGGCCCAGGCCTGCTGTGACCCCTAATCTACTGGTAGGCAGGGAGGTTTGTTAATTGTAAGACTTTGTTCTGTTTATGGGGGGAATTCGTCAATGTCTTTATCTCCTTTTCAGGTGCACAGGTCTTGATGCTGGCGTGCCGGATGGGGAGGCACGTTTTCTAGGTAAGAGAAAGCGTGAAGCGCAGCGCCTTTATTGTCTTTTAAAGCTAACCTGTGTTTTCTTCTTCTCCTACTCACAGGCCACTGTGGTGCTGCAAGTGGATGTGAGCGCGATGAAAAACAGGCCCCCGGAATCTGTTAAGGTAAGTACAGCGCTGTGCGGTGAGGTTGTTTAATATTGAAAGCGAACCTGAATATGTCTCTTTTCCTTTGCAGATGTTGCTGTGGTGCTCCGGATGGAAGCGTGGCGTAGCGTGATGGAATTCAGGTAAGACTGATGGAATTCGATGTTTTGGAAGCACGCATTCTAATATTGTTTTTTCCTTTCTCGTTATTGCAGGTCGCAATGCTCGAACAGCAGCTGTGGTAGCGGTTCGCCGGAAGTCCTTAACCTAGTACTAACAGGTGAGTGATGTTTCTTTTTCTCTCGGTTTCCACAGATTGCAGCCCAGTTGAGATGCTGAGTGCTGGATGGTGTTTTCTCAATAAAGACAGAATAATCTTTTTCTTGTTCTTGCAGGATTACTGGAAGATGCTGAAGACCAGGCACTGGACACGGTGAGAGTCACGCTGCGGGTTGCAGAATAACTCGAAGCGTGTTCTGCAGTCAAGGTGTGGTTTATATAGCCCAGGGAAAGTAGTTCCAGACCTGCCAGACCCAAAATACTAGACCGCATGGCTTGGCTCTTAGAACTAGACTGTGTGGGTGCTTCCATGTTGGATTTAAAGGCCCATGTACATAAATGGGACCTAGTTTGAACAGCCCTTCCTTCCTACATATGAGCCAAAGGCGCCAGGACTGGCTCCAGGAGCCTTTTGCAGTGGTTTTAAAGCCCTCAGGGTTCTGGTAGGAGCCTGCTTGTGGTACAACTGATTATGCCTAATGGTAATCCATATACACGTGTAAAGTTATAGAATTTTAGGTCAAATATTTCATAGTACAAATGCCTAAAAATTATGAGAAGGGCGAAACAATGTCTCACAAACTGGACTGGCATGTCCATGTAATTTGTTAAAAGGCCCCAACTGTACTGGATTTTAGCTAAAGTAACTTTGGGAGGCTCTGGACATTGTAAAACGCACATCATAAATCTGACATCATGCCCTTGAAACCCAAACAGCTGAGAGGAAGGCGGTAACTATCAGCCCTGACCAATACAGTTGTTTAGAGGCGTGCTTAGCTAAGCGTGCCCTACCGTATAATTCTATGATGTCGCCATGCACTATAAAAAGGGTGGCTGACAGAACTCTGGACATAGACTCTTTCCTGAATTTCCTGCGCCTCCGTTCCTGATCTTCTCCATTCATCTTGCCAGATTCTAGATCCCACTGCAAAGCCAAAGCATAGCTGATTCCAGATTCCACTGCTGTAACGCTCACCTGGTATCCACGGGGACATCACTCAGCCTGTTCTGACCTCTTACGACCTCGAACCCTTCCCTGGAGTCTACTCGACTGGAGACTGGGCCTTGTTTTCTGGGAAAGTGTGCTCTCCGTCCTGCTTTCAGCGCAGAGGCGCGTTGATTGATGCAGGCTTGTTGCTGCCTAGTTACTTCACTGGCAAGAGTCTGACGGTTAAGTATAATGAGTCTTTTGAACAGTTCTCCAACTTCGTTCCTTTCCTTCCTTAGATGATGGCCGGCGTCCGGGGATGGCGACGTGCTGCTCAGATGAGTAGCGCTGAAGGTGAGTGAGAGCGCGATCCGACCCTTTCGTATTTGTATTGAACTGAGTTCTTTTTCTGTGTCTTTTAGGTGTCGCAACGTTTTCAGCGTGGATGCCGGTTATGAAGAAGAAATGCGGTGAGTAAGCGCAGTATGCAGCGCCTCTAGATGTTTCCACGCTAACCTAGAGTGTCTTTTCCCTCTTGCAGATGGATGAGAAGTACCGAAGACAAAGTTCCCCCAGAGCGGCTGGGATTCAGGTAAGCGTTTGAAGCTCGTACGGTCTTTAAAAATAAGCGAAGATTTGCTGAATGCTTACTAATGCCTTTTTTCTGTTCTTTTCCCTTAGGAAGCGGCGTGCCGGGATGGGAATGACACCGCCGAAGATGCCCGCAGAACAGAAGGAGCGATGAATGATGGGCAGAAGCGCCGCAAGGTAAGGCTGCTCCTAACGGTGTTCTTGTTCTTGCAGGAGCTGAGCGCAGAAGAAAGATGCAGGCCTACTGGAGACCGATCCGAACATGGCGAGTGTCACGCTGCAGGTGCAGAAAATACAAAGCATGTTTCTCAGCCTGGGCGTGGCTTAAATAGTCTCTGGGTATCCCAGGTGTCTCTGGGCTGAACCACACTCAAAAGACTAGACTGCACATGCAGTTCTGAGAACCGAAATATGTGGGGGCATCCATCTTGTTCCCATCAATGCACTACAAGTCCAATCCCCGATGTTATCCTCTGGGAGTGAGTGAGTCTGGTGCCACAAGCGCCAAGTCTGACTCCAAGTAGGTCTTTGGAGGGATGGAGAGGCCCTTGAGGGCCATGTAGGTGATTGTGGCCTGGCTCCAGCTTGACATCTTGGAGGGCTGGGGACAAGAGGGGCAGGAATCGTGACAACTGCAAAGCCAAAGCATAGCTGATTCCAGATTCCACTGAAAGGCCAAAGCATAGCTGATCCTATCCCAGCAAGGCCAAAGCATTGCTGATCATCCCAGCAAGGCCTCAATCCAGAGATCCCACTAAAACAAATTCCAATAACCAAAGGGAAAAGCTGTGGTATTCTTTTGGGAAGCATCCGGAGACCAGCCTGGCTTTTTGCCCACTAACTGCATGCCCGCTGCAACCTTGCCATCCAGCTGTCCTGATTATCCGGTGACCCGACAGGTCTAAACAGTCCCAGCTGTTGTTCTGCTAGGAGAGTCCGCCGCTACCTGGTGACCAGAGCCCTGGAGTCCAGAACCCAGTTGACTGTGCCTAATCCCAAAGTTAAGAGCGGACTGAGAGTATCCCCCCATCCCATAACACATAGTCTACCCCATCTTGACTTTTGTCATTGTGCAACTCTCTAAAGAACCCTATCCTTACCCCGATAACTGGTATAGACTGTTCCAATTTTCTGTGCACCCTGTTCTTGTTTCCTAGTGTTAGCTCAACTCTTTTATTCACCTCATCTTGTAACTCATTAGTGATATTTGGAGTAATTTAAATTAATTCCTACATAGATCAGAACCCGGAGGGAAAATGTTGACGTCGCAAATCAATCTTTGAACGTACCATGGCTTTCTTTAACAATATAGTCTAAATAATTTAGGTTAAGTAAAATTTGCCTTTCATTTTTAAACCGATTTTCTCTTTTTCACTGCTCCATTTCCCTAAAAACGAACCTTATTCTACCTTCCAAATCTCCTTCAATTCACAGGCTATAGGCCTCCTTTCACTTCTGTATTGTCCCTGTGCAGTGCATCTATCATCCTGCCCAAAACCGCATTCCGATTAAATATTTTTCACAGTTTTTTGAAAAAAACGTTTTGGCATTTAAAACTGCAAACTAGAAAAAATGCAACTTTTCCATGTGTGGATTCGGCTGCACTGGGTTTTGAATTTCAATCTTTTTTGGGAACTGTATGCTTTTGTGATACCTTACCTTATGGTTGATAGTGAGATAACATCCCGAATACTGTGATAAAACATATGTATATCATTATTTAAACCCACATATAATTATTTATCAAAATCCGAGTGTCATTTTAGGCCTTTGCAAAGGTTTTTTTTGCTTCTTATCCCCGACTACCTGCTGCTTCTTTCTATCCACTCAGACTTCGATTATGAATTGAGGGAACATTGCAGGGGGAAACCTTAACTTGGGTGCTATCTATCCTAATTCAAAAAGTGTTCCTATTCATTTGTGCTTTGGATATTAGAAGGTTAACCAAGTGCATTGCTTTCATTTCCATTGTCATTATCACCCCATTGGTGATTGCTGCCCAATATTAAAATGTGTGGGATTCTTGTGAATTTTAAAAATAAATAAATATTGTATTTTCATCAACGGGCCTGTTTCATGGTCCATTGTGACCCTGGGTATTTGTAAAAGGGGGTGTGAAACGGGTCAGCACCGGCTCAATTTGAATTAGTTGAAATTAAAGAAAAAGCATTCCTATTGAGCACCACATCCCAGGCTAAGACCAAGTGTGCTGGTCCAGTGTCTGATGCCCGATTGGAATCCTTAAAGGCATGGTCTAGTAAAACATTTTATTTAAAAAATAGATAGGCAACATAAAAAAAAAAAAATACTAGCATTCTCTTTTTTAAAACTTCCTATGTAAAATTTTGAGCTATTCAAGCTCAAAATTCGCAAAAGCAAGCACATGGGCACATCCATTTTGTGAAATGGATGCCCTCCTGTGCTGGCTTTTGCTTTTGCGGCACTAATGAAGGAAAAGCCAGCCAGCTGTAGTAAACAAAAGCTACCGCTGGGTGGCTTTCCCTTCATTCCTGCTGTACGCGGAGGACGGGAACAGGAGACCAGAGCAGGAGAGCTGCAGCTGAATCTCGGTAAGTGCCATTTATTTTATTTTTTAAAAATAAGCACTAGCTGCGTTTTTCTTTTCTAAGTTTTCTGGGCTGGAGGAGCCCTGAAAACTTAGAAATAAAACCGCAGCATTAAAAACGTATTTATGTTTGCGGTCGCTTTTGAAGCGACTCGGAGGAGGAGCCTGAGAAACTCGGAAAGAAAAACCGCAGCGTTTTTGTGTTTCTGCCTGCTGTGGCTATCACTTTGGGTCTCCGGTGCTCCCAGGGGAGCACCGGAGACCCAAAGTGAAAGCCACAGCAGGCAGAAACACAACGCGGTTGTGTTTACATGCCGCGTAGTGTTTCTGCCTACAGCTGATTTCCCATTTGGGGCTCTCGGACAGCCCCAAATGGGAAATGCTAAATGCTGCATTGTTTCTGCCTGCATCTGCTTTCCCATTTGGGGCTCTCGGGCTCCCCGTGGGGAGCCCGAGAGTCCCAAATGGGAAAGTAGATCCAGGCAGAAACAACGTGGTTGTTTTCCGCAATGCTGCGTTGTGTTTCTGGCTGAATCTGCTTTCCCATTTGGGGCTCTCGGGCTTCCCGCAGGGAGCCCGAGAGCCCAAATGGGAAAGCAGATTCAGCCAGAAACACAACGCGGTTGTGTTGGAAAACGCTGCGGTTTGTCTTTCTGAGTTTCTCAGGCTCCTCCGAGCCGGAGGAGCCTGAGAAACTTGGAAAGAAAAACCGCAGCGTTTTCCAACACAATAACGTTGTATTTATGTTTGTGGTCGCTTCAAAAGCGACCGCAAACATAAATACAACGTTTTTAAAGCTGCGGTTTTATTTCTAAGTTTTCCGGGCTCCTCCAGCCCAGAAAACTTAGAAAAGAAAACGCAGCTAGTGCTTATTTTTTTTTTTTAAAATAAATAGCACTTACCGAGATTCAGCTGCAGCTTTCCTGCTCTGGTCTCCGGTCCCCGTCCTCCGCGTACAGCACTAATGAAGGGAAAGCCACCCAGCGGTAGCTTTTGTTTACTAGAGCTGGCTGGCTTTTCCTTTATTAGTGCCGCAAAAGCAAAAGCCAGCAGAGGAGGGCATCCATTTCACAAAATGGATGCGCCCATGTGCTTGCTTTTGCGAATTTTGAGCTTGAATAGCTCAAAATTTTACATAGGAAGTTTTAAAAAAGAGAATGCTAGTATTTTTTTTTATGTTGCCTATCTATTTTCTAAATAACATTTTTTACTAGACCATGCCTTTAACAGTTATAAATAACCAATAATATCATATCATACCCATCACCTTGCGCCTTTCAGTCCTTTTCCAACCATCTAGGTTGGTTCGTAACTAATAGCTAAGTGACATTTCAAGGCGCAGTTGTGCAGGCAGATGGAGAAAAGAGAACTATAGACTATGAGCACAGTAGTCACTACAGTAAGTAACTTATTCCTACATTCTGCCCCCTTTACTCCATACTTTCGGGAGGATTACCAAGCATTCCTTCATGGGGGATGTAGGTGGATGGTTCTATTTTCACTCACAGCTGAAAAGGTTTCTGAGGCCTGTTTGTCCAAATGGAGCATCTGCTCTCGAGGTCATATCAAGGCAAAGTGTCTGCAAAGAGCAGAAGGGGAAGCCTAATTTGCTGCCTTGGCAATGGAGTCCTATAAAACATGTCTTTGGAAGACGACTATAGCCACATTGGCTCTCACAAGGTGGGCGTGGAGCCCTTTTCGGATTAGGTAACCCCTGGGTCGATTAGCTCTCTAGGATGTATAAGACGACCCATCATGAGATGGTGGCCTTGGACGCATGAGAATCTTCATTGGTATTCAGTTCAGTTTTAACAGTTTATTTGGATCAAAAGTCCACAGACCAAAACTCACAGACAAATCTGCACAGTCCAATGTAAAAACACAATACAATGCACATAAATAATCTTGCGATACACACATTTAAAAATACACAGTCCATACTGATGCCATGCAGTGTCCAAAGACGTAAAACGAGCATCCGTGTAACGTCTGACATCTGGATTGGAGAGAAAACATTAGCTTAGCGAGGGGGCAATTTCTGTTAAAGTGTTTACAATGCGCTTCCTTCAATTCCATGCCTTCCTCAGATATTCTGACATGCCCGAACCAACAGTTGATGGTTCTGCACACAGCAAGAACAAAAGTGATGGACAATGAGTGAAATTTGCTTCACTCAGAAGTGGGGTAATAGTTTGTTTCCTGAGGTCATAATAGCGAAAGCAAAAGAAGACAAAACGTAGAAAGTCTTCCTTCACACCCACACAACCCAGACAAGCCACAATCTGCTCCTTCCTCTGCCATCTCGGCATAATATCCCTCAGCAGGAGCAGGTTTAGGCGTGCCCTAGAAAGTACCCATCGGTCAGTTATTTATCGCTATGCATAAAATATGGGGGAATACTATCTAATTTTGAAATGGATAGATGGAGTCTGTTGGATTGCAGCACAATGCCAATGGATTCGCATTTTGTTGCGATAAGCAAGCGGAAGGCCCTCTTCTATGCACTCCTCTCTGCTAGTGTTAAAATTTGGGCCGGGCATTGTAGAGACAGGGCATTGACCACAGTCAGATAGGCGTTTCAACCATAATATTTTATTGCCAATGGCAACTCTGCAGCAGCAGTCTAATAATGTCATGGGTCAAGGTGGCTCTCGGATTTGACCAAAATCCCCAGCCAATGCAAAAAGGGGGCTTCATACCAATCGTCACCTATGTGTGTGATACCCAGTTCAATATGCACGGCATAGTTGGGGGCTGAGCTGGGGAGGCCCAACCATTTTTTCAAAAAATAATTCTCTGACTTCAATGGCCATTGCGTTGTCAGTCCCCCACAAGGTGCCCCATTGTTATTCACAGCCTTTGTTTGTGCACAATACACTTCCATGAGACTTAGTGGTTTACCCCTGGCACATTTTCAAAAATCTTGCAATACCCCAATGCCCGTTTCATTTTTGTACTTTGTCTCTGAACATGGGCCAACCCTCTCCAGTTGTCTAAGAAACAGATGCCTAAATAATCTAACTTTCTTACCCTGGAAATAACAGGCCCATTGCGAATCAGGGAAAATTTTAACTGTTTTCCCTCTCCAAGCACTACATGCCATCACTGCAGATTGGTTCGTACTTATGGTGAGTTTTAGCTCTATCGTAAAGTCAGTGTAAGCATTAATCAGCTTTAGTAGGGCTATTGATGTCCGGGCAATAAGCATGATGTCATCAGCATATGCGAGCAAGATTAATGCTTTTTACCGACCCACAGGAAGTCTAATTTTGGTGTTCACTAGTACTCTAAACAGGCCATTTATGTAGAGAGTGAATAGGACTGGCGCAAGCACACAGCCCTGACAAACTCTCATGGCCACCTCACAATATTCAGTGCATTCACCCTGTTCCCCAAAACAGACACAGGCCATGGTGTCTTCATGGAGCAATTGAAGGATCTGCAAAAGCTCAGGTGGACAGCCCATGGACCAGAGCACCCACCAGAGGGAAGCTCGGTCCACCTTGTCAAATGTGGTGTTCAGGTCCAGCTCCCCCCTCCCATAGACAGAGGAGGCCCTTACCAGATAGAGGTTCAGGGCCTGAACCCGGGTTCCCAAGCCAGGTCTAAAGCCATATTGGACCTCTGAAAGCACCTCCCTTCTGGTTGAGATCCAGTCCTCGATGTGCTGCAAAATTACCTGGCCAAAGACCTTGAAGGAGGTGTCCAGCAATTAAATTGGCCTGTAAGCAAGAGGACTTCCAGGATCACCCTTTTTAAAGATGGGGTGAATAATGGCTTTTCTCCAGGACTGCGGGTAGGGGCCTGAGGCCAGATAAGAATTAAAGCAGGTTGCCAACACAGGAACTCAGAGGTTCATCTCGACTTTATATAAATCGGCAGGGACTGCAACGCTCCCCATCCCCAAACCCACAGGCCTGTTCACAATATAGAGTAGAGAGATGATTGCGCCATTATTTGGGTGCAACCTTATTTTCCCTGTGGGTCTTAACTCATTTGTATTGGGAGCCTCCCGCAACAAACTCCAAAAATGTCTTGGAGCCCCTTGCGGAGGCAGCCATCAATAGGTCCTCCCATGCTTTAATTTCCAGTTGAGCTTTTCTGTATTCTACATACCCTTTATAATCAGCCCTTGCCTTGACAATGTCCCCCCCTAGAACTTTTCCCATTTCTAATAGTCCTTTATAGGTTGTTCTGTGCAGCCCATCAAACCAGCTGACCAGCCTACTGTGTGTTACCTTGAACTCATACTGAAAACAGTCCGTCATGGCCTTCCAGAGATCCTTTGACCAGGTATGAATCTGATCGGAGGAAGTCTCTTCATCAAGAATGGACAACATTTAGCACTGGGATACTATAGGGTCGCACCCTGCCCATTTTATTTGTCGTTTACAGTGTTGGTTTATTGCACATTGACCCAGTTGATGGGGAGAAGCCCCATGGACTTGGAAGACCCCCTGTTTTAAGACCAATTCAAGCGGGAAGAGTTCACTGAAAATGCCATGCACGACTCAGAAATACACTATGAGGTTCCAGTGTTGAACGTGCATGAGGAAATAGTCAATGGTCGACGAGCCATTAGTTTTAATAAATGTGAAATTGCCTGGTACCAGTGCTTCAGATAAGATTTTGAGGCAGGGGTATTTTACTCACTGTTTTTAAACTTTGAGGGTAAATGTGATTTTAAGAGTAAAAATGACTGTTCTCCTTTGCAAGAGAGTAAAATATATGTGACATCCAGCCGACATGTGGAAAAACTGCTTTCTGCATTGTGACAGAATACACCTTTCATTATTTCTCTAAGGTCTGGCCATTTGATTTCTGGTGTATATATTGCAATGTTGAAAATACAAAAAACTAGCCAATTACATAGTAAAGCAATCATGAATTGTATTGTGTGTTTTGTGGTTCTATAGCACAATTGTCTTTTGATGTTTAATGAAAGTCCTCGTTTCCTGGAGCTATTACTACCCAATGGTATGCCCATGTTATGATACAACAGTGCAGAGATGCAAGGACTCAATGCTAAATTCTATATCTAATCTCATGGTTTAATGGTTATTTATATAGTGCTTTTGGCAAAACGCTGTACATAGAACATATTTATCACAATTATCACCAAACCGAAGTCGGTACTCCTTTATCGACCTTGAAAGGATGAAAGGCTCAATTGGCCTTGCCTGGATTCGAATCTGCAACCTACAGATAACGCACAGATCACAGCAACGAGTGCTCAACCGGCTGAGCCATCTTGTTGGCCAACATCATTCAGAGGTTGGTTAATTGATTATTGACTGAAGTATAATAATCACAGTGCCTAGATGTTGGACGAAGGAACAAGTTACTTACCTGTAACTGTTGTTCTCCAGCATGGGTCTGGCATGGATTCACATGCTCATGAATATTCCCCGTCGTCAGGCTGGGAATCCTCGGTAAAGAAAAAACCAGTATCAGTTTCGTTTCTGATCTGTCTTTCGTAGTAATAACCAATCACTGGTCTCTGCGTCATACTGACCACAGCCAATGACTGCCCTCTACCTAAGCACCGCCTCTGGCAGCCATCTTCAGATTTGGAAGCACGTGAAGTGGCAGTATGACCAAGTGAAGAGCCGCAGAGGGGTAGGCGGGAGGGTTCGCATGTGAATCCATGCCAGACCCATGCTGGAGAACAACAGTTACAGGTAAGTAACTTGTTCCTTCTCCAGCATGGGGTCTGGCATGGATTCACATGCTCATGAATAAAGAATACATAGCAGTACACACATGCACAACCACGGGAGGTGGCAAAGGCTCAACATTAAGCATCACATCAACTCAACATTAAGCATCTTACCTCCTCACCAGGCTCACCTCAGGCGAACAGGTTGCGCAGCACTGCTTGGCCGACCCTGGACTCCTCCCTGGAATCCCGGTCAACGCAGTAGAATTTCATGAAGGTGTGCGTCGACCTCCACGTAGCAGCCCTGCATATGTCCAGCAGGGGCACACCAGATAGGAACGCCGTGGTAGCTGCGATCGCTCTGGTGGAATGGGCTCTCGGACGGCCAGGCAGCGGTCGGTTTGCCAACCGGTGACAGTACATGATACAGCCGGAGAGCCATCTGGAGATGGAAGCCTTCGAGAGAGCCTTCCCCTGATTGACAGGTCCAAAGTTCACAAAGAGTTGTGACGTCTTCCGAAACCCCTTCGTGCGGTCCACGTAGAACTTCAGCGCTCTAGCTACATCCAGCGAGTGCAAAGTCCTCTCAGCCGGCGACGAAGGCGACGGGAAGAACACAGGTAACACCAAGGGTTCGTTGAGATGGAAGTCCGACGGTACCTTGGGCATGAAGGAGGGGTGCGTCCTGAGCACTACCCTCGTGTCGTGGAAAGTCAAGTACGGGGCCTTGCAGGAAAGGGCCTGGATCTCTCCCACTCGTCGTGCGGAGGTGATGGCCACAAGAAAAGCTGTTTTCCACGATAGAAACTTCAACGGGGCCGAGTGCAGAGGCTCGAACGGAGGTCCCATGAGCTTGGTCAGCACCACGTTGAGCTCCCACGCCGGGGCCGGAGCCTTCACCGGCGGGAACGATCTGAACAGTCCCTTCATGAACTCTTTCACCAGACGATGAGACCACAAGGACGTCCGCCCCGTGGTTCTGGTGTATCGGGAGATCGCAGCAAGATGAATCTTGATGGACGCGTGTGCCAAACCAGCTTTGGCCAGCGTCAGCAGGTACGGCAGTACTTGGGGAGCCGTAATCCGTAGAGGGTTAATCTTCTGTGCATGGCACCAGACAGAGAACCTCTTCCATTTGTGTCCGTAGCATTTAAGAGTCGAGGACGCCCTGGCCTTTGCAAGAACCTCTCTGCAATCGGCCGGTATGTCGTATCCTCCAAACTCTAGCGCTGCAGGAGCCAGGCCTGCAAGTTCAGCGACTTCGGGTCGTGGTGGAGGATGGCGCCTCCTTCCCTGGAGAGTAGATCCGCGTCCGCCGGCAGCTTGATCGGCGGGGACGCTGACAAGTCCAGAAGGTCCGGGAACCATATCTGCCTCGGCCACGCAGGTGCGACGAGGATCATCCTGCACCGTGACCTCTTGAGCTGGTTGACGAGCCGGATTAGCAGAGGCAAGGGAGGGAACGCGTAGAGGAACAGGCCCTCCCAGGGGAACGAGAAAGCATCGCCCATGCTCCTCGTCTGGGGAAACCTGCTGGCGAACCTCCGGCACTTGGTGTTCGTCGCCGTCGCGAACAGGTCGATCTGGGGTGTGCCCCACCGTCGGAAGAGGCGATCCACCAGATCCTGCCGTAGTTCCCACTCGTGGCACGAGCGCAGCTCCCTGCTGAGTGAGTCGGCGATGGTGTTTTTTATCCCTGCCAGATGAAACGGCACCAGAAAAATCCCTTGGGCGACGGCCCAATGCCACAGGTCCTGCGCCTCCTTGGACAGCGCTGGGGACCTGGTTCCGCCCTGTTTCCTGATGTAAAACATGGTGGTGGTGTTGTCGGTGAAGATCCTCACCACCTTGCCCTTGAGGGACGGAAGGAAGGACCTGAGGGCCCAAAACACTGCACGGAGCTCCAGGACGTTGATATGCAGGGACTTCTCCGTCGGGAGCCAGAGTCCCCTCGCGTGCAGATTTTCGGTGTGCGCTCCCCACCCTTCCAGGGAGGCATCCGTGG
The DNA here is from genome assembly GCF_040938575.1 of Ambystoma mexicanum. NCBI lineage: Eukaryota > Metazoa > Chordata > Amphibia > Caudata > Ambystomatidae > Ambystoma > Ambystoma mexicanum. Next base: position 418,193,471 of record NC_090940.1, on the reverse strand, counting down.
TCACAGTCTCCTGGTGGGCTGGGGTCTGGAAGTCCATGCCCGCCGTCAGATGCGCGCGGGTGCCCCACCACCGTATCGCTCGTCGGAAACTCTCGTCGAGCTTGATCCTTTCCTCGAAGCTGCCCGTCGTCTGGATCCAGCGCGCATCCAGGAATTCTTCCAACGGGCGCATCCGGAGCCTGCACATGGGAATGAGGTAGATGCAGGAAGACATCATCCCGAGGAGGGACTTGATGGATCTCACTTTGGCCGCGTCGGCCACCAACATCCGTTGCACCTTGCCCAAGATGGTCCTGGTCCTCTCCTCCGACGGGGAGGCCAGAAGGGACACTGTGTCGAGCCTCGCTCCCAGAAACAGTGCGACTTGCGCGGGCACCAGGTGGGATTTGGCGTAGTTCACGGAGAATCCCAGGTCCGTGAGGAGTTGGACGGTCCTTGCCGTGTGGACCACGGCGAGCTCCTTCGTCTTGGCGCGGATGAGCCAGTCGTCCAGGTAGGGGTAGACGTGAATCCCCTCGCGGCGCAGCTGCGCCGCCACCGGTGCGAGGCACTTGGTGAATACCCTGGGTGCCGACCGTAGTCCGAAGGGAAGGGCTTTGAACTGGTAATGACGCCCTTGGACCACGAACCTGAGGAATTTTCGGTGCCCCTTTAGGATGGGAATGTGGAAGTAGGCATCCTCCAAATCCAACGACGATAGGAAGTCTCCTTCCTCCAGTTGACCCAGGACGTGCTGGAGGGTGACCATCCGGAACTTCTGCGCCTTGATGAACTTGTTCAGCCGTCGCAGGTCCAGGATGGGGCGCCATCCTCCCGTCTTCTTCTTCACGAGGAAGTATCGCGAGTAGACTCCGGAGCCCCGAAGCCTCTTTGGGACGAGTTCGATGGCGCCCTTTCTGAGCATCGCCTTTACCTCCAGGAGAAGTTGAGGGACGTGAAGTTCTTTCCTGGCCACGGGGGGGACGCGCGGGCACCTTCTTTGAAACTCGAGCGCGTGGCCCCGGGCCAGGGCGTCCAGGACCCAACGGTCGGTGGAGATGGACTCCCACACGCTGACGAAGCCCGCCAGCCGGCCTCCCACCGGGGTGCTTCGGTGGGGGCCCGACCCCACGGCCGGTTCAATCCTGCTTGGACGCGGCCTTGCCGCCTTGACCTCCTTGGCGACGACGGCGGGGTCCGCTAGACTTGCCTCGTCCTCTGTAGGCCTCTTGCGACGACGAGCGGGCCGCTTGACGGTAGGAAGCGAAACCGCCGCCGGAACCTTTGGAGGCGCCCTTGCCTCCGCCGCTCCGAAAGGGCGTCCGTCGTTGCTGCAGGACTCCAAGGGCCCGGGCCGTCTCAGTATCCGCCTTGATGGCCTGAAGGGAATCGTCCACTGTCTTCCCAAACAGGTTGTTCCCGTCGAAGGGCATGTCCAGGACTCTGGTCTGGACGTCCTGCCGAAAGTCCGTAGCTTTGAGCCATACACGACGTCGAAGGCAAACGCCGTTGCCCAGCTGGCGGAACCCAGTGTCGGCGATGTCCGTCGCCACGGTGATGGCGTGGTCCGAAGCCACTTCACCTTCCTGGAGGATCTCAAGGGCCTCCGCCCTCTTGTCGTCCGGCAGAAAATCCAGCAGGGGAGCTATCTTGTACCAGAGCTCCCTGTCGTAGCGGGCCACGATAGCCAAGGCGTTGGCCGCTTTAATCGTCGTCGCTGCCGACGAGATGACTCTCCGTCCCATAGCATCCAATTTCTTTCCCTCGCCGTCCGGCGGGGAAGTCGATGTGGAGGCCGCACCCCCCCCCCGCTTTCTTCCTGGCTGCCGCGGAGACGACGGAGTCCGGGGTAGGCTGCGCCCGGAGGCATAGGGGGGCCGTGTCCGGGACCCGGTACTTTTTCTCGTACCGGTCTCTTCTAGCTGGCGTAGTGGAAGGGTTCTTGAGGAGGGAAAGGCCCTCATCCCAAATGTCGTCCAACAGAGGCACTGCGAGGACCGTCTTCCTCTTGGCCTCGCGCCGCTGATAAAGGAAGCCTTCCTTTTTCTTCTCCTCAGGGCAGAGTTGGAAAAGCTCGGAAGCCCTGGAGATCATGGAGTGGAAAGATCCGATCTCGTCGGGCAGAGAAGCCCTGGTGGGGGGCGACGACGGAAAATCCTCGTCGTATGCCTCGTCGTCCGTACCCGTCGCTGCCGTGTCAGTCCCCGTATCATCCCCTCGGGTGGACGGGGAGGAGGGCTGGACGGGGCGCGACGGTTGAAAAGGAGGTGGAGGATGGATCCTTCTTTTCTTGGTAGGGGGAACACCAGAAGGTCCCGGTTCTGGATCCCCCGACGGGAGAGGTTCCTCCGTCGGTAACGGTAGCCTCGTCCTTATCTCGGTACATAAGGACTGTATGGCCAACAAAATGGCCGCCGAGTTGTCTCGCGGCGCTGGCAGAGGGGAATCCGACGGGCGAGCAGGGGCCCCGTCGGTATCCTCGACGATGTCGTCGTCACCCACGTCGGGGTCCATTCCGACGGGCTGGCCTTGTTCCACGCCTAGGCCGTGGCTTAAGACCTCGATCAGCTCCTCTTCTGAGGTTGAGGCCGAATCTACGACGACGCCCTGCCCCCCCTTCTTCCCCACGGAGGGTTTCACGGGGGTCCTATCGATGGGCACAAAAGAAGACTCCCTCCGAGGAGGCAGGGAGATTCTGGGCCCTGATGTCGCCACCACTGGCGCAGCCTCCACAGGCTGAGCCAGGGCCGCCGCGACCGTTTCGATAGAGGGCTTGGTCGGATGGATCAAGGCCTTCACCACCTTAGGTGCGCTCACCGCCTTATCCTTGAGGGAGGGGGCACTGCCACGCTCCTCCTCTGCCTTAGAGCTCGACCGGGGCCTCTCCAGGAGCTTCGCCGGGTGCTCGGCCTTCCTCTTACCCGACCCAGAGCGTTGGCTCGTGGTTGATGGTGCCGGGGAGGGTGCGCCCTGCCTGGCGCCCGTAGAGCCCGACCGTTCGGCGCTCCCGGTGCCAGCGGACTCGCGGTGCTTGGCCTTATGTTGGGCCCCCGTCGCCGGGGCGCCCTCAAAGGTCTTAGAAGACCGCTCGGGTTTCTTCTTCTTCTCGCCAGACGGGCTCTTACCCTCCAGCCAGTTGGCGAGACGTTGATGACGGTCCTTCATGGTCCGTTCCGACATGTTGCCGCAAAACGCACAATCCTTCTCCACGTGCGTTTTGTCCTCATGAAGGCAGTAAAGGCAGAAAGAGTGTTCGTCTTCCTTAAAGACGTTCTGCAGCTGGCATCCAGGGCAGACCCTGAACAGCTTTCCGGGCGTCGAGCTTCCCTTCTCCTGGGCCATCTCCGAGACCGGGCCTGAGAAGCTTCTGGAGTCCTCCGAAGTGTAGCTCGACGAAATCTTCACCCTTGAGGGGCACAGACGAATCCGACACGGGTCCCCGTTGATCGGATGTAGGATCGGTGGAGCTTGAGGCTCTTTTGACCGAAAGAATTGAAGTTTTTTGTGAAAAAGCGCGAAAAAAAGCACTAACGCTCGAGAGCAATAGCACGAGGATCCCAACACATGAACGTGCGGTAAAAATCTGAAGATGGCTGCCAGAGGCGGTGCTTAGGTAGAGGGCAGTCATTGGCTGTGGTCAGTATGACGCAGAGACCAGTGATTGGTTATTACTACGAAAGACAGATCAGAAACGAAACTGATACTGGTTTTTTCTTTACCGAGGATTCCCAGCCTGACGACGGGGAATATTCATGAGCATGTGAATCCATGCCAGACCCCATGCTGGAGAACCATGTATTAAGCGCTACTTGAAGTTAAATACCTATCTGGATTATCACAGGGACAGGTTTGGCTGTTTCTGTTTCAATTAGCAATGTAACCTTCATTTGTTTGTTTCCTGGAGAGTGAGGTTTTGGACGTTTTAACCCCTTAAGTGCCAGCGACGAGCCGGCTCATCAGTGGAAACCCCTCCAGGTTGCCACCGACGAGCCGGCTCCTCGGTGGAACTTAAGGGGTTAACGAAGGAGAAAATGTTGGAATAATTTGCTCGGGGAAATACTGAAATTAATAAAAAGGCCTTGGCACTGGGGGGGAAAACCCATGGCAGTTAAGGGGTTAATTGTAGTCTTGAAGATTTGAGAGGCTAGAACACGTGATTGGTGTAAGTAAACACTCATTTTTGAGCAACGACTCTGCCCCCACTGACCATTCATAGTAATGTACCCCATTGATGGCAAGGTTGAATGGATGTAAACTAGACCGTGCATACTCATCATTTTACACACTGTTTTTATAATGAGTGTTAGTTTAAGTGTAAAAAAGATCTGCCTCCGCATGATTATGTACACAGCACAGGAACTCTGAAAAATACAATTGTGCAATACAGGTTTGCTTTCACTGGAAAAAGCATAATGTTACATTTTAATTCTCAATTGCATCTTAGTTTTCCATCCAATTAATTTTACAATGCTAAAATGCTAGGAAAATAAATATGCACAGTGCTTCTGTTTGCTCCATGAGCATCACACTGTGCAGTTTCTTTTTTTGTAAGGCTTCAGAGAAATGCATTCTGTTTGAGAGGCATTTATCCATGGCTTGCACTTACATCCATGTAGATAATAGTCAAAAGAAGCCTCCTGGTTTGTGTCAAGTAACCTGACCTTTGCACTGCCCACTGCTCTAAACTTGTGTGCAAATGTACACAAGAAAATAAAGCTGTCGTATCTACAAGATTTTAATGCGCAAAAAGGCCGGGAACGCACCATATCTGGAGCGCAGATTATCTGGAGGGCTGCCTGGTACATCTGAGTGAATGCGTCCATTAAGTGAACGCATTCCCCGTTCAACTAACCATGTGCCCAGTTGCAGGCCTCTGGGGCAGACCCGTTCATCCCTCATCTGCAGGGGCTTAAATCCTGTAAACATGCTGCTCTCCAGGATCAGCAGGGTCAGGTGGGATCTCATTTCCTAGTTTGACATTAAAGTCCCCTCCCAGTACCAACACCGTTCGATCATACAGGTGATCGCAAATTGAGCCCTCCAACATATTTCTGAGCGCCCCAAGACAGTTAACATCCGAGACGTGGGGACTGATGTAAAAATCCACCAGCTCCAGAGTTTTTCCTGGATACGATTTCACCAAAAGATGTTGTATACAGGTGTTGTGAGTGTCCCTTAGCCTGAACTGATAATTTCAAAAGGATTGATAGGCCCCCCCATAGCAACAACCTCTATTTTCTTGCGTGCCGGGATTGAGAAAGACACACACCCATCCATCAGCACGGGTTCCATTGCCCAGGTTTCCTGCAATAGAATAAGGTCATGTTGTTTCATGTGGGCAACAACATCCAATCTTGCCAGTTTAGCAGTGGCCCTGCTATGTTCCAACTAAGCAACGTGTCTGCATTCCCTGCGGGTTTAATAATCCCTTCATTAGTGAGGAGGACGGGTACAACCAACCTTGAGAGGGTCTGGGATTCTTCTATTCCTGACAAGGACTGAAATTGATTTGATGTAAATATGGCACCACACTCCTTCCAGGCCGCCCTCCCCCATGAATCCACTCAAGGCCACCCCCCCTTCCACACACCTCCTCTTTGCCTGCCTCTCAACGGTCGCCCAGTTCACTTGTTGTATATCCAACTTGCATTGGGCCATATTTACGGGAGCACAATGTGGTGGGTAGTAGTGTCCATTGGATCTGCGTGATCCAACTGTGGCTGTTTTTCCCGCAACAGAAAAGTTTGCATGGGAAATGTACGCACCACAAAATGTTCGTACATTTCCCATGCGAAATACATGTCCCCTGCAACCCCCGTTCACTATACGGTAAAGTTTAGTGAGTAGGGTGTTGCGGGGGACACCCCCGCAGCCCATGTTTTTTTAAAAAAACATTTTTTTACCTACCTTAAATGCATACCACCAAAGTGGTGCTCAAACCTTTGGTGGTATGCATTTTTGGACTTTTGATGCATGTGGACGTTTTTACTCGGTAAAAACGTACAATAGCGGGTCCATTATGCCCGCTGTGATCCAAGGCAGACACCAAGTAATTTAATATGGCCGGTGTTGCTGCTGTGACAATAACGCAGTCTCCCTCCCCCACTTGGGCCATTTTACGGACCTAGATTGCTCTTCTGGCCATCAAAATATCAAGTGGGTTCATTTTATACTGGGTAGGCAAGTGTTAGGCAAGAGTTGTTTTATTCATTAAGGAAGCAGTTGACTCCTCCCCTCCTGCTAGTAGGACTGGAACCCCAGTAATGACCCCCACCAAGGAGGCTGCTTCGGGCGGGAGGTCAATGGTTGCCTGGTTTCCCTGCTATCTAGCCTGGCCTGTAGCTGATGGCAGTGTGGAGTATTGATTATGTGACTGTCTAGCGACTTTCTCTGTGACCTTCTAGGGCTAGGTACTGGGGTGGGCATAGGATCTGCTGCCCTTGGATGCAAAGGACTGCCCTGTGATCGGACCTGCGCCTCGATGACGATGCTCCTGCCCACTCCCCTACATGTGGCCGATGTACTACCTACGTCCCCCTGTTTGAGTTCCGCAAGGTAATTCTTAATCCCTCTTATAAAGTCATCTAAAATGGAGAGAGGTATTTAGAGAGTGTTTAAGCTGGGAGATACTATCCAGTACTGGAGCCAATTACCTTTCCAGGACCTCTTCCAGGGTTTTGAAGTCACTGGATGCTGAGTCCAGGCTATCCATCTTACGTGGAAGCAATAAACCACTGCGCTGAGTCCACCTGTGTAGGGACCACACTGCCAGCCCTACCATGTGCCATATCAGGCAGTAGCAGATACGACAGCAGTTTTGCACAGGGGTTGATACCATATTTATTGTGCCGGTGGCCCCCTCGTAATTGCCAGAGTTGTGTCTCGAGGGGACCATCAGTAGGCCCTCTAGGTTCCCTGTGTGATTGGATGCTTCTTCGAAGACACTTTCAGTATTAAGGATACGCTCCTCAATTTTTCCTGCCATCCGTTTTTAAGTATTCATTTAGGGTTGGTTGTTGGGCAATAGTAACTCACCAACTTTGACACCTTTCGACTCATTTTGTCCCCGCTTGCTTTTTTTGTTGCTGTTCCCTACAGGCAGCTGGTCTCTAGCCTTACGTTTGGCCATAGGGGCTGACAGCGAGGTGATCAACTAATTAGTAATATTTGACAATGAACACCCAATTGTACCTAATAATAATAATAATAATAATAATAACTTTAATGTGATATAGATTTGAAAATAAATTCAAACTTTACACATAATATAAATTACATACATTGACAATTAAATCGTTAGAGAAAAAAAGACAGATCATAAAATATATCATATCATATACAAATAAAAATCTGACAACATATATGAAAATATGTATGAGAATATATGTGAAAATATAATAAAACATCAGAGTTTCTTTAAAGTAAAATAAAATATTAAGACTTCAATAAAAACAGATCTTTGTCCGTTATATTGACAGAATCAGCGCCATAAGTACGAGCATTGCATCTCTCACCCACTGCTATCCTAACCCGAATACATAAATCAGGGTGCCATAGATGTAGGATTCCAGAAAATAAGGGTGCCTTAAATGTGGCATACCTAACCAGTCCATACAACACCGGCAATCTTTAGCCCACCGTAATCGGACGTTTCAGATCAGAGTAAAGGACCCAGGTGTTTTTCGATCTGTTGCCACACATTGTACAATGCAATAAACAGGTGCATATTGCTGGTATTGGTGCAATAGCGCCAGAAAGAGGTTCCACATATGTTAAGTGGGTCGTGTACGAATTCCCTAAGAGATTTGAGTATTGACTGTTCCAACATCATACACTCCGTTAACAAATGCTTCGCTGTTTCCACACATTCAGGGTATTTACATACACGGCAAACACGCTCACTAGCAGGAATTTTTTCTCCGACTCCTGTGTTATACAGGGTTGGTAGTTGCTCCAATCAGAACAAAATAATGAACCGTCTAAGCCTTTTGGTGGGGCAGAGATATAGATATGCTTGTGGCTGCATTAAGGTATATAATCTATATTTAATAAAATGGTAGGAGTTTAGACTGCTTAAGTGTGAGAAATTCTCTAGCCAGTCCCACAAATCCACCTTTTTACTAAGTGCTACTAGCACCTCCTTAGAGACTGTCTCTCCTCTATGCCTCCAGCCTATGTTCGCAAGAAATTTGGTCATATCTTTCAGAAGGGGGGAAGTGGAATGTTTTTTGCTCACTTCTTGATGGATCATAACCAATAATTGGTTGGAAGTACCGCCCTTCATTTTAAGATAGAATCCTGCTCTCCTCTTGAGTACTAATGCTTTAAGTGAGGGCAGGCCCAGTTCAAGCCTAATCAAGGCCATAGGGACACTCGGGGGTAAACCGAGTATCCGGCGCCAGAATTTGCCCTCTATCACTTGCAACCAGGCAAGCTCAGAAGAGAGAAGAGTCTCCAGGCCATAGATAATCATGGGCGCGAACACTTGTATATATAGATGTCTTGTCCCCCACAAGGTAAAGCCACCCTGCTTATTTGTGAAAGATGATATTAATGCTATTGCTTGCATAGCCCTGGTTATACGCTCTTGCCTGCACAAGGAGTAGTCGCCCAATGGCTCAATATCTACTCCAAGATATCTATAGGATGGAGCATAGAGTATGTGTTTGTTGTATACCCATAGGTTAACTCTGGAAGCTCTTCTCCTGGTAAATCTGAGTACCTTTGTTTTATATAAATTTATAGACAAGCCGTTATTCTTAGCGTAATCCCACAAAGTGACCGCCGAACGCCTCAGTCCGGCTATGGTATTGTCAAATATGACCAGGTCATCAGCGTATGCTAAGACACTACAGGGAACCTCACCGATTTTTGGAGGGCAGTTATTTGTCTCAGCCAATGCTGCAGGGATGTCGTAAACATATAGATTGTAAATGAGGGGTGCAGTTACGCATCCCTGCTTTAACCCCCTATTCTGGGTCACCTGTTTAGTCATACTGCCTTCCTGATTTAGTCTGAGGCAGGCAGAAGTGTTGTGGTGTAATTGTCTAAGGTAATATAAGAGACCAGGCGGACAACCCATTTTTTCCAACTTCATCCATAACCTTGCTCTAGGTATAGTGTCGAAAGCAGCCCTAAAATCTATATATAGCGCATATAGCGGGGGCTGTCCCTTGCTAAGTGCACGTGTGCGAAGCATATCCATCACCCAAAGGTTATGGGAGGTGGAATAGTCTCACCGGAAACCACATTGGAACCTGCTGAGGATGTTAGTTTGTTCCACCCATTTCTGCAGCACATTGAGCAATAATGCCGCAAAAAGTTTGCCAGTGATGTCCAACATAGAAAGGAGCCTATAGTTGTTGGGGTCTGTGCGGCTACCTTTTTTAAACACAGGTATCAAAATGGCCGTTTGCCAAGAGCGGGGAATGGTCCCCTGAACTAGGATCTTCTTAAAGGGAATGGAAAAGAGAAGCCCAAAATGCAGGTTAGTTCTTTATAATTACATTAGCCAACCCGTTAGGGCCGGGGGCTCTGGAGGCCTTAAGGGTAACCATTTTATTATAGATGGCCTCAGTAGAGACATCAAAAGGCGGGGGAAAGGGAACCTTCTCTTGTGTTATCCTAGTGGTCTCAACCTCTCCCGAGTTACGCCCTAATAAAAATTTTATCCATGTTTCTTTGCCTATTGGGTTAGCTAGTGGTCCCTTAACCTTCTCTCTTTTCTCGTTTAGGAGTGACCATATATTACGAGAATTTCTAGTACAGATAGTTTGTATGAGCCTTTGATGTCTATTATTCCATTCTGACATTTTTATGCTCTTAACACAGGCTCTATATCTGCATTTCGCTTTTCTAACTTTCTCATAATAGTCCTCTCCCACTATGTTCATGCTCCTGAGCCCCCTTATTTCCGCTCTATATCCTCTCTTAGCATCCCGGATACCCTTGTTATAGTAGGGAATTCTGCCCTTGGGCTTTAACATGCACCCAGTTTTTGTTGTGGCATATAGGCCAGTAAAACCCCGAATCCAGTCCTCTATGTCATTCGCTGTCATGTGCTCAAAGTGAGGAAGGTCCCATGCGTCAGCTGATTTAAGAGCTTCAGAAGCCTTCGTTATGTTCTTCTCTGACCAAATTATTCTGGTGCCAGAGAAGTTGGTTTGTATGCTTCCAATATTAGAATGAGGGATAGAGGAAGTAGGGAGGCGGAGAGAACAAAGGAGCAACGCGTGGTCGCTCCATATGTTACGAGTTACAGTCATGTCCACAACTCTAGACTGCATCTCAGGACACAAAGATGTAGTCCAGTGTACTGAACGATTTACCATTAGTCCAAGTGTGTTTCCCGGGCTGGTCTCCCAAAGTGCGACCATTGATCATGCTAAGGTCCCAGGAGTCGAAAAGTTGCAACCAGCCTAATCCTTCCCCCTCCCTTCTTCCATGCATCATCACACATCTTTCACTGAGTTCAGGATTTGGGGATAAAAGGAGGTCGCCTGTCATATGGCAATTGAAATCCCCCATCACCACTACTGCAGTATTTCCGGGCCTGAGTGCCCAATAAGACAATACATCCTGAATTGCTTCTTGTAAGGATTCTCTTATCACGGCACCTGGTGGGTTATAGAGATTTAACAATAAGAATCTACACAGATCACCTTCATTTACAAAATCAATCTCTACCGCTAATAGGTAGTCCTCAGCTTTACACTTTATCTTTTGTGATGTCACTGTATTCACAACCCCTGTAAGTAAACCCCCAAATGGGCGGCCCTTGTCGCCCCTTTTAGCAAATGACTGATATGTAACAAAACCGTCGAGGAATAGGGGGTCTGAGGACCAAGTTTCCTGGAGGCAGATGCAACTGTGTTTAGACAGTAAAGCAACTGAACCCTCGGGCCTCAGGAGATGCGTGAAACCTCGACAGTTCCAAGAAATTAAAGAAAAACATCAGTGATTCTGAAGTACTCGTGGGAGGGATGCCAAAAGTGATTGGAGTGCAAGCTGTATTTCAGCCAAGGCAGAGTTTTCTACTGTTACAGACTTGGCTTCGATGGCTGCTGGAGCCGGTGTAACCGTGACCTCAGAATCGTCATGAGGGTCCCTCTCCTGAGGATCCACATCTATGTCAATGTCTACAGCCTTCAATTCTTCCTTAAAGTTTCTGATTAGATGCGCAGAGGCCAGAAAGGTGCAGTGTATGGCCGAGACGTGTAAGTTAGGCACCTGTAGTGGTTCAATGAACAAGAAGTCATCGGATTTCAAAACTCTGAGTTGAGGTATGTAATGGAGTCTAGTTAGGAACTCTGAGCGTGACAGCCAGGGGTTTTTGCCACTAGGATACAGATTCTTGATGAAGCAGATGCGGTTCTTGTTGCTCTCCTCCACTGTACTTTTTAGGGCATGCCGTATAGGCTCAGATGGTTCTACTGCTGCTCCTATTTCCAACAATTCTTCAGGACATACGTGGGAACTGGAGTCAGGATCCAGCTCAGGGTCCCCCAGAAAGGTATCTTCTGGCTCCACCACTGTGGATTTCTCTCCCGGAACTAACCATCCGGAGAGCGGACCCTTTGTTTCTGCCGCTCGGGCTACTGCTCGTGCTTGCCTTTTCCTAGCTTTTTTAGAGCAAGGTTCCGGGGCCATCAATGGCTCAACAATAGAACTAAAGGCACTCTTTGTTGCTTTCTTGTTTTTAAGTGCCTTCTTAGCCAGTCTGCGTTGTTTCCGAGTAGGAAATAAGGTAGCCCCGGGGCTTTGTGTAGGCTCCAGTTCCGCAGAGGATGCTGAGGGTGTTTCCCCCTCCGGGATATTCCCGTAAGGCGTATCGTCTTCCCCAACTTCCTCAGGCGGGACTTCCGGCTCTTCAGACTCTTCCACAAAATGTACAGCGTCAGATAGATTTTTCTCTGCATCTTCGTGGAGAAGATCCTTATGTTCTAACGCCCAGGTGATTGTGTTAGTATTTGTCAAAATACGTCCTGACATTTGCAGAAGTATTTTAAGTGCAAATTGGAGGGAGGCCACCGAAGATTGCAGCTCGGCTATCGCAGTTATGCTTGGATGTAGGTTTTTATCATCTTCGACCTCGTTTTCAGGTCCGTCCTCCATAGATGCCATCGCTAAATTTGGAGAAGCGGACAGACGACTGATGTTACCCTCGGGTGTTTGTATCTCTGTATGTGAGTTAGGGTTAGCCTTGGTGGATGTTATACTGCTAGATACCTTCTGGGGGATCTGAGATAACATACCTCTCTGTATGTCTAGACAGAGGTCAAGCAGCGAGTTGTTGTCTATGTCGTCAAAGTTAGTGGAATTTAGGGTAATGTTACTAATTGGGACAGGTACCACCGTTTCCTCGTTAATAGTTGAATTTATTTCACGGGGAGGATTTGCTGCAAAGAAATCGGTGATCGCTCCTTGAGCCCCATTGTTCTTCTTGGACTGGTCTCCTTTCTTTTTGGTCTCTTTGTATTCCTTCACAGGTTTTGCCTTAATTTTCCGTAGGTTGTAGATGGAGTGGGGAGCTCTTTTCCCTCGTTGCATTATTACAGCTAAACTCCAATCCAGTTATCTGGGTCCCAACTCGAAACACACCTCGCTATTTCAATGAAAGCGGGATACCTACAGCGGCCGCTTCCAGTAAACTCACACTGAACAGAAAGGGAGAGGCTTTACTGGCCACCCCCCCAGCAGTGTGCACCGAGGTACTTACTGGGTCAGAAGGGATCCAAGGGGATTTTACCCCCCCGCAGTCTCCCCCGCCGGTATCTCTCAGCTCTCACACCTATGCGCATGTACTATGCAATATTCGGGAAAGAAAGCCCGCTTACGGACCGCTTACATAAAGGCTCACTGCACTGCATGGGCCTCTGTATTTTATTACATAGTATTACCAATTTAGGCCGCAGGTAGCGCCTCCACTCTGAGCTGGATCATTGCACCAAACAATACAACCATGTGCAAACTACCAGTTTGTGGAATATTAGCAATATGTGCAAAGTGTGCTAAAATGGACAGTACAACAAACAATCTGATTAAACAGGCACTGACAGAAACTATTAGACAACTATGGGCTGTGGTTTTAAAAATACACTTAAAACAACAAAAACAGGCCAGATGGCCAAAGTGAGGGTGCAAATGTTAGTTAAAAAAACAAGCTAAAAATTCATAGAGAAATTTCTTATAGCTCCCACTGACAGAATATTAGAATTCTGTTTAAATTTGCGCACAATGTCAGGGATTTCAAGGGCACTCTCCAGGATAAAATCATAGCAATTAACCGCACACGAGAGAGTCCCTTCCATGTGATTAGATCCTGTGTTTTTCCCTTTGTACAAAAAATGAGTTCATTTGAAATCCAATTAAAGTTGTGTCCAATATGAAAAAAAGGATAAAAGAATAAAAAAAAGATGCTAAGCACTCCCAATGAGAGTTCAGGGGAGTAGACAAGCAAGCATGAGTGCTCAGGGCACACCTGACAGGCTCAGGGGGCTTCCTTAGTCAGTCCCCGCCCCCCACCTCCCCCCCGGGCCACTCGTGGATACGTGAAATCGATTCCCTTGTGTTTCCAAAGAGTGTAGGTGTCCGGCCCGTAAAGTGATGACAGCGGGATTTAAAAGATGTTGGGTAACTGGGTAATGTTCCTCGCAGATATTTCCCTCGCTTTCACTTTGCCCCCAGATAGTCTATTCTTTGCTGTGTCCACAACCACTGAACGCAGGCTTCCCAGCTGCCAGTCAGTGCACCCAATGCCTGGTAAGAAAAGGCTCCTCTGAGACCTAACCTTAGTCCCTTAGTGCATTGATGTGTGCGGGAGGGAGAGTGGCAGATGGTGCGGTGGTCTACGCTTGTGTTGATTGTGAAGCTGTGACCAGGGATGATACAACGCGACAAAGCTCTCGCAGCCCTCTTTTTTGTTTTATTTTCCTTTTTGACCCCCAACAGCCGGCCTCTGTTACAGTGCGGTGCCAAAGCGGCAGGATATAACTGAGCTGTAGAGCCGGGGGCACAGCTTGCGGGGGGTAGTAAAAATGTGATGCAGTGCAAAGGAAAACTGAAAGGGCTTACTTGTCTCTTTACTTGTCTCTGCAGTGAGCTCTGTTGCTGAGAATGGTGGCAGTTTCAATTTGTAATGAACAGCTCTGCAGCTCAAGGAATGTTCCATGAGGTTTTCCGGGGGTTCCAGGTAGACACCCCCCCGCTTCTCCCCTGACTCCAACAGACCACAAGAGACCACTTGCCTCCCCACTTCCCGCACTGTGCTCCCACAGTGGAATAGGGGTTATATGGCAGTGCAGGAAGGTAGGGAAACAACTGACTCCTCCTCACAGCTGGAGCAATGAAAGAAATACACAGATGACAAGGAAACTGGGAGAGAACCACTTGCCCCCCCCCCCCACATTGGTATTCATAAGTCACCAAGAGTCAAGAGGAGCTCTTGAACTCCTTTGTCCTGTTCAAATAAAATGTCTCTCCTGATGTGTAAGCAGTGGGCATCCCCCTCAGCCTCTGATGAGGGATAAGGGTAGAACTCCGGCAAGGATACCTCCTGGTTCACATGAAACCCAAACTATTTTTGGCAAAAAGGACGGATTTCTAACCAGCAACACTTTGTCTGAATGACAAAACCAAAAACTTCCAGCAGAAGTGATTGCAACTATACCAATGTAAGCAATTACCACAGGTTCAAAATGTTGATGGCACATGGCTGTAAGGACATTAAGATCCCACTTGGTTTAAGGGGGCTTATCCTCAAAGCTGCTCAGTCTAGGATAAAACCTCATCCAGTGATACCAGCAATGTATTCTTTTTTGCTAAACTCCAGAGGTAGAATCTCAGACACTTGCTTTTATACTGAACTTGCCTAGAACACTTTCTCACTACCTGTATGATTTGCATGTTGGCTTCTTGTAGACCCAAGTGACCCAAGGACCTGACTTCAAGGAGAAGGCTTCCATCCTGTTCCAAGACATCTCGCGAGCATCTCTTGAGGAGTTCTCTCCAAGGCCATCCCTCAATGCATTAAAGGGGCAGTTCAGGCTTATGGCAAAGAGGTCTATCTAAGAGAATTCCCTTATAGCATACATGGTTAGGGTCACCTTGCTTAGTTCTAATATATGATTGGCAGTCGCAAGCCGCATAAAAGGAGTCTGCGACACTGTTCTCTATACCTGGAACACGAATCAGGTGGAGCTAAAAGCCCTGCTGAATGGCTCACTCCCATTTCTCCACCGCTAACGTGGTTAGCTATCCATCACCCTGTTTGTATGTGTAATACATTGCTAGACTTGTTTATCCGTTGCACAGACTGGTTTAGAAGCTTGGGCTGTAATGCTTTCGAAGTGTTGAAGATCGCTGTAAGCTTTAAGAGGGTGTACCGATGACGGCCCTTGCTCGCCCAAAGACTTGCAAGTGATCCATCATGGTTCCCTATGCCTAGAGCAGAGTCCGCGGTGATGCCAACCTGGGGAGGCGGATCCCCGAAGGGCACTCCAACTGTTCCTCTGGATCACTCTACCAGACCAGATCCTGTCACAACCCATATCGGATAGGGAATCTGATGTAGGATACCAGGATTTGCTTAGTTCTAGATGGGCTCTGAGCATCCTGAGCGTGGCCCGCAAACCACTAGCAGGCACAAAGCCATAGAGACCAAAAGTCTTTGGAACCACCATGCTGACATGGAATCTCGTTCGACGAAGATAGCAGAGGTGTTATGGAGGTCCAATCTTTCCGTTGATGGATAGACTCTGGTTTGAAATGTGTTCCAGAGCAAGACTATAAACCTGGTCTTATGTGACTGTCAAAGCTGACTGTGCCCAGTTCACGGACTGACTCAAGTTGTAGAGAAGAACCAGTAGAATTTGGAGGGGAGACTGCCACTTGTGGGGAATGAGCCCTGACTAGGCAGCCGTTAAAGTATGGGTATAGTTGGACACCCAGGAGTTTGAGAAATGCTGCAACTAAAGTCATTATCTATGTAAACACTCATGGGCTGAGCGGAGGCAAAATGGTAGAACCAAATGCCGGAAGTGGGCCTGTCCCACTGAAGACCACACACATTTTCCATGAGCTGGCCATAGTGGAAGATGCAAATATGCATCCTTCAAATCCACAGCACAAATCCAGTCTCATGGTTGAAAGGCAGCCTATCTGTACGATGTGATCTTGAATGTTTCTGGAGGTAGATGCATATCGACATTCGCCATGTCTGAAATGGTGTGCAGACCCACCTGGTTCCCTTTTGGCCCTGTAAATAGACACTAGTAGAAACTCTCATCCCTCTACTTCAGGGGTACTGCCTCTATTACTCTAATTTGGAGTCACTTTGTAATTTCATCCTTTAGAGAAGGGAAACTCATCTGATGCAACGAGGGAGGAGGGTGTGTGGAAGTGGAGGGTGGGAGCATAAACAGAAAACCTCAGCTCGCCACTGATCGAACCCAAGAATCCAATTAATGGTCATAGAGGACATGGAGATAAAACTGCCCCTCCACTGGAGTTCTGTGCAACCATGACTAACCCTCACTTGCTAATTTTGTCCGCTGATGTGGGGAATGGGGTTCTGGAGGATGACAATGGGAAAAATAAAAATTTGGTGGACTTTTTTTCATTTCTTTCTATGGAGACCAGGGGACCTCTTAGACGGTCTGTGATTGTGGATTTGGAATCCTCAAAACCCCACAAAACCGATCTGTCTTCTCTCCCCTTTTTTGCCAGTTTAGCAGACAGAATTCAATAATTCCGACATGAATTTGGCTGTGACTATGACCGATTGTTTTTCTTGTTAACTCTGTCAGCTGAACTGTGGAACAGGTAAATTTCATCGAATGGAAGACTGAGCATCAGTGGTCTGTATACATCTGAACCAATAGCTACTATTCACAAAGTGTCCACATGGTGAACGATTCTAGCATCTGCTAAGCCGCCAACTGTTCCAGGTGGGCTGCTGGTGTATACTGCTTGAACTCAGAGACTGCTTACCAAGGTCCCTGGTTGGCTGATGCCAGTAACACCTCAGTCGTAGTTTCTCGAAGCAGCAGGGTCCAAAGACAAGGAGGAGAGGGTGGAGGATGCTGAGGGAAGGTCCCTTAGGTCCAACATCAGGATAATGGGCCTCCTTGAGAGAATTGAGGGCCCAGCTATGGGTCTTTACCTGGAGAAGTGGATTAAGGAGAATTAGAAGTGAAAGTTTCTAACAGTGTTCTTTGCAATTGAGAGGTCACACAGAGTCACAGGAAGACCAGGCACCCCACCCCCAATCCCGAGACCAGTGGTGGCCAAACTGTTCCATTACAGGGATAGAGATGTTATCCTTCAAACAGACAGAAGTAACGGGCCACTTCGAGTGGAAAACACAAAGGTGATGATCTTTCCAGACTACACCTTGCAGGTGCACAAGGCAAAGAGATCGTTCGAAGAGGTCAAGAGAATCCTACGGAAAAACCCATCAAAGTGCATGCTTATGTTCCCTGTAAAATTGAGAGTGATGATGGGAGAGAGATGCTGGGTGTTCCAGGACCCACGAGATGCCTGGGATTGGATAGAGACTGAAGGACTGGTGGTCAGGATGGGAAAGAAAGTAGATGGGCATCGTAATCAAGGCAGGAACGAAGATGGGTCGGCATGTTGTACAGGGAGAAGAGAGGGGCCCACCCTTACGGGAGCCGAGATGAACACTGCATTCAGGTGGCTAAGCACGGAATACCTTGCAGAGTTGAGCAAAGCCTAAATGGGAAGCAGCAGTGCTTGGCTACCCCCACCCCTCCCTGGGGAGTAGGGAGGAAGGGCAAGGGGACTGAAGGTTGGGGTGAGGTTTGGCTATTGCGATCAGAGGGGCAGAGGCCAGAGTGAGGGGAGAGATGGGTTCTAGCTCCACGTGTTGCGATTCTCATGGCCGTGACAGATGGGGTTTTGGGTACAGCAGAGGAAGGGGTGGGGAGTATGAATGGGTGGAGCGGAAGGGTAAGGGTACCAGAATTAAGAGTGCAGGTGGTATTAGGGAGTAAAAGGGGAAGAGCAGGAGTTTGATCATTTGTTTATAGGGGATTTGTTCTTCAGGGCGACAGGTACTTTACGGTTGGGTTGGAATTATGGGGGGGGAGACAGAGTACAGGGTGGGGAAGGGTGGTGGGAGGGGGTGCAATGTTGGGGGTTGTGTTGGGTATCAAAGGGTTGTGGTGGAGAGGGTTGGTTAAATGGGTAGATCAGGGTCATGATTTGAAACATGGGCTTGAATTGCTGAATGAAAGAAATGGATGACAAGGGTGGCATAAGATGTTTTTCCTGGAATGTGAACGGACTGACGATGAGCATAAAAGAAGTGCAGTATTCAAGAACCTGAGAAGAGTAAAGCCAGATGTTGTATTGCTCCAGAAAACCTATCTCTTGGGAGATTATTGCTGCATACTGCGACGTGGGTAGTACAAATGTGTGGCACCTGCTGGGTTCACAAGAGGATCGAGGGGCGCGGGGATCCTTATATGGAAAACGTTGCCCTTCCAGGTCGTAATACATTTCAGGAGAGAAGCAGCAGGGTTGTAAGGGTGGAGGCATGCCTGAGCCAAGAAGCAAACTCCCACATAGATGTCTATGCTCCACCTACGCTGTTACAGGATACACAGAAGAGGTCAAGAGGAGAATGATGGGGTACAATTGGCTCTCTCGATAGTGGCCAGGGACCTCAATTAATTAATTGCACCATCCTGGGATCGTTGGGGAGGAGCTGCACGAGGGGGGGGGGACAAAGATACACAATTAAGGGCCTTTTTGGACACCATGGGGGTGGTGGATCTCTGGAGGGAAGAGATTCCCCACAAGAGGAAGTACTGATTTTTCTCGGACACGCACAAATCCCTCTCCTGGATCGACCATGTCTTTGCCTCACAGGCCGACGTAGACAAAATTGAGGGGGTGGGATATTTACCATGGGGTATCTCCGATCAAGCACCATTGAGTGGTCACTGAAGACTAGGGGCTATGCAGCCAAGGGGTGAATAGAGACTGGGGATCAATCAGGTGCGGAATGAGGAGGTAACGAGGAAGTTGAAGGAGGAAACAGAACAGTATTATAGTATTAACAAGGAATCAGTAGAGTCGAAACGGGTGCTGTGGGAATCGTATAAAACAGTGTTGAGAGCCATAGCGATGGTGACAGCCAAGCATAGATAAAAGGAGAGATTAATGGAGGAAGCAGAGGCTAGGATTTTAGACCTGGAGGATCAGATGAGATAATCCTACTTGGAGAAAAGGGAATTTAGTAACATGAGAGAAAAGATTAGAATTCGATCCCTTGAAAGGGCGAAGTTTTTTTATAACAGACGTTGTACATTGCCCAGGATGGCTTTCGTCCTCTCCTCCGACGGTGAAGCCACCCGTGCCACTGGGTCGAGTCTGGCTCCCAGGAACAGGGCGCCCTGCGACGGTACCAAGTGCGACTTTGCGAAGTTGATCGAGAATCCCAGTTCCTTGAGCAGGTGGATGGTCTTCGCTGTGTGATCGACGGGGAGTTCTCTTGACTTTGCTCGGATGAGCCAATCGTCCTGATAGGGGTATACTTGGATCCCCTACAGGCGCAGCCGCGCCACCACCTGTGCCAGGCACTTGGTGAAGACCCTTGGTGCTGACTACAACCCAAAGGGCAGGGCCTTGAACTGGTAGTGCCGCCCTTGGACCACAAACTGTAGGAACTTTCGATGTCCTTTTCGTATGGGGATGTGGAAGTAAACGTCCTCCAAGTCCAGCGACGACAGGAAGTCGCCTTCCACCAATTGTCCCAGTACGTGCTGAAGGGTGACCATCCGAAACTTCTGGGACTTGATGTATTTGTTGAGGCGGCGAAGGTCTAGGATGGGCCGCCAGCCGCCGGTCTTCTTTCGGACAAGGTAGTACCGGGAGTATACGCCGGAGCCCCGGAGCCTCTTTGGGACGAGTTTTATCACGCCCTTTCTCAGCATTGCTCGTACCTCCAGAAGCAGCTGTGGCACGTGGTTTTCCTTCCTGGCCACAGGTGGGAAATTGGGACACTTTCTTTGGAACTCCAGGGAGTGGAGATGGACTCCCACACGCTGACTAATTTCGCCAGCCGGCCTCCCACTGGGGTGCTCGTGTGGGGGCCCAACATCATGGCCGGTTCAGTCTTGTTTCGCCGAGGCCTTGCCACCTTGGCCTCCTTGGGGACGACGACAATGTCCTCCTGTCTTGTTGCGGCCTCTGTAGGCTTCCTGCGATGAGGAGCGGGCTGCCTGGCGGTACGACGAGGCACTGCTGTCGAATCCTTTGGAGGCACCTTGCGACTTGCCTCCGGGGGTCCAAAAGGACGGCTGTTGCTGATGGACAGAACCCATGGCCCGGGTGACTCGTCCACTGCCTTGCCAAACAGGTTGTACCTGTCGAAGGGCATGTCCAGTACCTTGGGTCTGCACGTCCTGACGGAAATCAGTGGTCCTGAGCCAAGCGCGCCAGCAAAGGCAAATGCTGTTGCCCATCTGGCAAAAGCCGGTGTCAGCGATGTCCATGGACATCGTGATGGCATGTTCCGAAGCTACTTCACCTTCCTGTAGGATTTCAAGGGCTACCGCCCTCTTGTCTGGTAGGAAATCCAGGAGGGGAGCGATCTTGAACCACAGCTCCCCGTCGTAGCGTGCCACGATCGCGAGGGCGTTGACCGCTTTGTTGGTAGTCGCCGCTGACAAGGATATGACTCGGCGTCCAGCTTCTTCCCCTCGCCGTACAGTGGAGAAGTGGAAGTTGATGCCGTCGCCCCTGCCAATTTCTTCATGGGTGCCGCAGAGACCACTGAATCCGGGGACAGCTGAGCTCTGAGCCACATAGGGGTGGATTCCGGGACAAGGTACTTCTGCTCATATTGGCCCCTCTTCGCAGGAGCCGTGGACGAGTTCTTCAGTAGCGACAGTCCTTCGTCCCAGATGTTGTCCAGTAATGGGACTGATAGGACTGTCTTCCTCTTGGCCTTCCGTCGTTGGCAGAGGAAACCCTCCTTCTGCTCCACGGGAAAAAGCTGGAAAATCTGATGCCCTGGCGATCATGGCGTGAAAGGAGCCAATTTCGTCGGGGGAGAGAGGTGGAGGCCCGGGCAGTGGGTGTTGGGCGATCCGCCCCGTCATCACCACCGTCGTCATCCGTCCTCGTCGTCGCCGTCTCCGTTCCAGTCTCATCCCTCGTTGAAGGGGATGGAGGTGAAGACTGCAAAGGAGGCGGAGGATGGATTTGCCTTTGCCTGTTCGGTGGGCTCCCCGACAGTCCAGGTGCTACTGGATCATCCCCTGGGGGTAAGGGCAACCTTGTCCTTATCTCCGTACACAGGGTCTGGATAGCCATCAAGATTGCCCCCGAGTTGTCCTGTGGCATACGCATCGGTTGCGACGGGAGCGATGGCTGGGACGTAGGGATATCTGTTTCCTCCGCAACCCGCTGCTCCACGTCGGCCCCACAGTTGCTCTCTTCGTCCGTCTCGTCGGGATTCCTCCCGTAGGACCGGATTTCCTCGAACTTCTTGTTCAGGATCTTTTTGACACCACCCAGCTCATCATCGGAGGTGGTATCTGTGTCCGTTATGGCTACCGTGCCCCCACCTCTTTCTCGTCCCAGGGTTTCACGGGGGTCTTCTTGATAGGTTAAAAAGACGATTCCCTCCAGGGAGGCAGGGAAACTCTAGGCCTGGAAGTCGTCTCCACTGGGGTAGCCTCCACAGGCTTTGCCAGGGTCACCACGACTCGATCAATCGAGGCCTTTGCCGGGTGAATAAGGGCCTTGACGACCTTGGGTGCGTCTGGGCCCTTCACCTTAGGGGGGAGGGTCATCGCCTCGCCCCCCGCCCCCCTTTGCTTTCTCCATCGGGATCGACCGGGGCTTCTCCCGAAGCTTACCCGGGTTCTCAGACTTCCTTTTCCCCGAGCCAGAACGTTGGCTTGTGGTTGATAGCGTTGGGGACATTGCGCCCTGCCTGGCAGCCGAGGGGCCGGAACCAAGGGTGCTCCCAGTGCCTGCGGACTCACGGTGCTTTGCCTTTTGTTGGGTCACCGGAACGCCCTCAAAGGTCTTAGGAGACCGCTCTGACTACTTCTTCTCACCTGCTACTGGGCTCTTCCCCTCCAGCCAGTTAGTGAGTCGAGTTTGACGGTCCTTCAATGTCCGGACGGACATGTTCTTAAAGAACGCACAGTCCTCCTCCACGTGCGACTTGTCGTGAAGACAGAGGAAACGGGATTGCTCATCCTCCTTAAAGACATTCTGTAATCCACATCCAAGGCAGATCCTAAACAACTTGGATCCAACTGGCGTTGTGTCTCCTTTGTCCTGGGCCATGACCACGCGGGGTAGTCCTCAAAGATCTTCCGGAATCCTCCAAGAAGAGAAACTTGATGAAAATTTGCCCTTGAGGCGTAGAAAAATTCCGAAATGGGTCCCTGTTGATCCGAAGAAGAATCAGTGGAGCTTGAGGCTCGAATTGACCGAAAAATAAGAGTAAACTCTTAGGAAAAAGGCAAAACGCAGTAAAAGCTCGACAGCTATAGCATGAGGACTCCCAACAGTTGAACGTGTGGTAGAAATATGAAGATGACTGCCAGAGGAGGGGCTTAGGTAGAGGGCAGTCATTGGCTGGGGGCAGGTTTTCTTTCCAAGTGATACCTGGCCATGTGTGAAAGCAGTTTTACTTTTTTTTGTTACACGCCCAGACCCTCGGGTATCACAGCGTGGTTACAGGACAACATAGGCATTGGTAATACATTGTTACAGAGTACAAAAATTATATCACTGTGTGATTACAGTGAGTTTGCAGTTGTTTTTGGTTCCATCTGCATTGTATCTTAAGAGCATTACAATTACATATTGACTATGTGCGAGTATATGTAGCGTCCAACGATTATCAGAATTGCACGACGTACACAATATGCTATGGTTTGCATCTTGCACCAGTTGCTGAAATGGAATGGAGTCACAGTTAGGTATGGGTACATAGACGGCATCCGTTGGGGACTTGCTGCTGAATGACATGGTTGCAGAGACTGCATGTATCTTTCCACATGTAGGAAATGTGAAAGCTTTCATTTATGAGTATGTTTTTCCTTTCCAGTATTTGTACTAAGTACATTAGATTTTCACCATTCCAGCACAGTAGTCCAATTGTTGTCTTACTCCCGAGGCACTGTAAACGTTGTCTGGATTACTGCATTTCTGTGAAGGCCGAGCATTTGCAAACACAACTGGTCTGCGCCATTTAAATAAATGTGTTCCACAATTGCTGGCATTTGGAATAGAACATTCATTGTTACATTTGCATAGCAATTAACACCTGTTGTATTAGAAAATTTGAATGGACCAGGTCCTTCTGTGTCGGAGTACTTTGATGAAAGGGTCCATGGTGGGTTTGAAGAGGCACTTTTTTTGTGTCTGGCGTTGGGTAGGTATTGGCTTTTTTACTCCTTTTGTCTGTGCGTTTGGTAGTTGACGTAGTATGAGTTGATTTCAATTTCTTTGGTGGTACTGTTGCCAAATTATTTAGCACTTCTGATGGAATGAGCTTTCTTTTAAAAACTTTGGGTTTGTGAGGAACAGGGTACATTTTGAGATGGAGTGTGTAGAGTGCATGTAGTCTATTGTACTCTAGGATGCAAGGAATGTCTGCACTGACTGCAGTTGCATAAAAATTCACTAGATTTAGTCCTTCCAGTGTACGTAGCCGTGACAGTGCTACGTAACTCATGCCTTCTTTATAGACCGTGCTGCCAATATCAATCAATGCTTGATCTAAGGTTAGACCTTGCGATTTATGAATAGTTACTGCATAAACTAGCGACAGAGAAAACTGTTCTCTGTGTACATACATACATGTCTTTGAAAAGAAGGAATCAAGCCATTGTGCGTCCAATCTTTTTAACTTCTGAAAGTTTGTCAAACTGGATGTTGACAAACTGAATACTATCATCCTGTGGGTATGTGTGGAAGCCAACAACTGTACTAAGTGTTCCATTAACTAAAACTTGCTCAATATCAAGGTTACGCTTAAGCATTATTCTACAGTTCACACATAATGTTAACATTTAGTCCAAACCAGCTGTGTTGGAGGTAGAGTTTTCTAAGGTAGTCGGTCATGCTATGGCTTGTTGACACGTAGGTATTGTCATACTGTGTATATCTAGTTTGTCTGTGGTGTGGATTTTCACAAGTGTTTTTTTTTAGCATTGTTTCTCTGAATTGTGCACAGCTTGCTAGAGTTGGAATAAAGGCCATACAGATGACATTTTTGTGAGCTAATTGTTCCATGACATCAGTTGCACATGTGTTACGCCCGGACAGCTCATGGATGCGTCTAGTGTTGAGGGTAGACTGCGCCTCTTGATAGTACACCAATCCATATGTTTTATTTTTTTAAATGTTGGCATAGGTGAGACTGAAGCATGTTCTGAGTTAGTTCTCTATATTGGAAATGTTGCCAGAGATTTACATTCCCAATGCTTCCAAGAATTTTACGGCACACTTTGTGTCCTAAGGTTTTGAAGATTGGTTCACCTTTGACTGGTGTTAATTGAAGGAGCTCTCCGAAAACAATGACAATTCTGCCTCATTTGCTATAAGTGGCTGTCCAAGTGGTTCATGGCTGCCTGTTACAGAAGGTTCACTGCTCTCAGAAGTGTCTACATTTAGTTGTGCTTGAGCTTCTTCTTCTTGTTGGCGTTCATTGTCTAATATGGTTTTGTACCATGTAAAGTTTACATCTGTAATTGTACTTTCACTTGAATTGAAAGCATCTTCACATGAGGCGTGGGTGGCTAATAAATCTTTTCTCCATGGTTTGAAAAGTTGCAGTCGAGCCATGTAGTACAGTTTTGTGTTGAGGAGTTTGTATGGACAATTTCATATGATTAATGAGGCTGCGTTTGGTAAGTTTCACCAGGCTTCCTTCAAAACTTTTCACTCTGTATGGACCTTTTTTCTCATCTGGTTTAATGTTACTTTTGTATGAGAAGTTTTGGGCTATCTAGTATAGGCACATGGCTTCTAAAGTAATGCTCCTGTTTGGGTAGTATGTGTCCAATAAGTTGTTTTTCCAAATGTCCTGGCTGGTGGGATCGTTTTTGGCTATTGCAGGACCAAGGCTTAGCCACACTATGTTTTCAGATTTCCCATATAAGGCAGTGCCAGTTAAACGGTCTGCTGCTTTGTAGGAGCCACATTCTCTATGGGACAGCATTTGCATGCCAAAGCTGTACAATGTTTGTGTTTTGTCAGATGATAGGTCATCCCAGAGGTCTTTGAGCTCTGTTTTCTCTGCTTTGGTTAAGTAGGCTGTGACATATTGTGCAACTGCAGTGGAAATGTCTGCAATGTACTGTCCATCAACATTAGCATTCCATAGGAGGGCAATTATTGTATTGTAATCATTGATGTACTTTGAGGCTTTGCTCATTTTTATGTAGTATGTGTTCTTGTGAGGATTTCCCTTTCACACTGTGTCGAAACAAAGACATGAAGCTGTTTACTTGTCCTGTTGCTGAAACTGGTCTAGGGGAACCAAAGCAGCATTTGGTGTAGTATTTGTCTCAGGTTTTATATTTGCGCCAACAATACTTGCCACACTTGTCTCTTTGGAATTGCAAAATGTGTGCATGTAGGTCACTATGAGTACTTTCTGAAGGGATTTCGCAAGTGAAATATTTGTGAATGAACTGCAAAACAGTTTCATCACTCCCCTCACCAAATTTAGGAGCATTTTTAATCCACAAAAGCATGTGGATGTGTGGTGCTCCTCTGGCTTGATATTCTTTTCTCCAAAAGAAGTGTTCTACTTCTCTGAGGGGAGGAAGTGCTTTATTGCAGATGAAGTGCAGCATGGCAAGGAAGCGATGATGGAAGTAGCGTGAAACAATTACAGGATCAAGCAAACAAAGTTCTCCTGGTGTGTTCATGTCTACACCTGTTTTGTTTGTGTTTGCTATGCGTAGGAAAGTGTGCAAGTCTTCCCATGCATACTCTGCACAACTTAGTGACAAACCATGTGGATGGACCAAGGTTGCGTAGCATACACTGTACATCTGCGTGCCGTCGGAATCAGTACTCTTTTGTACCACGCATGTTTGCAAGAGATTTGTAATACTTGACTGTAAAACTTCGTCCTTCTCTTGCCCCTTTTGAAGTAGCTGTGTGGCAGACATGTTTTGAAAATAGGAACCTGTTTTCAATGTGTGTGCTAGCGTTGCTAGTTTACTTTCAAAGAGGAGGTGGAATATGTACTCCACGTTCTGTCTTAAATCTAAGGTCTTCAGGTTACACGCATAAGCAGTGGTATTCAGATGCTGTTATTTGTGTGCATCTTTCATCATATCTTCCACCTTTTCCAGTCTGGAAGAGTAGAGGAAAGGCTTGCGCTTCTACACTTTTTTCCAATATACTGATTGGCGCTCCTTTGGCTTGCCACATTTGATATGTTTCTAGTGCATCGTCTATGGTGTCTTTGGAGTGCAGTGGGTGAAATGTATAGTGGTATAAAATATTGGAGGCTGCAGTTGGATGTAGACATTGAAATTGGCCAGCTGTTGCGTCCTGAATTATTTTGGTCGTTTCTCTCATGTTTTCTTCAACGTTTATTTCTATGTAGTATTCATTGTAGTTTTTAAGGTATTGCAAGGCTTCCCTAACTTTGTTTAAGTCCACTAGTTGCTGGCAAATTTGTTTGCCTTTTGTAGGCACACCATTTACTAGGATAATCAAAGATTATTCTATGGGCCTGTGTACTCGTAAAGTGTCTACATTTTCTTTCAAATCTAATGGCAAATAAACTACTTTCCCATAAATGCCTTTAAGTTATTTGGTGGGAGGCAATTTTGCAGTTTTCGGTTGAAGTCGTATTATTGTTTGAAATGGGTGCACTGTTTGGATTATAATGCTCTCATACAAATTAAGCTGGTCCAGTGCGTTTGGCAGTGGAAATACTTCCAAATTATTACTGATTGCCCGTGAAGGCATTTGGTTATTGTCAAGTTTTGCAGTGCAGTATGTGCATAGTATGGAGGTGTTCGTAATTTCGTATTTGTTTTCAGCTATAAGGTACAGAGTTAATTGAAACCATTGGGATTCCTCATTGTCTTCAGTTTTCTGCATTATATCTATAGCTTTTGTACTCTTTCTATAGAAAGTTCTATGACAACACACGTGTGTGATATAAAAAGTTGATAGCTGCAATGTTGTCTGTACTGTTGTATGAAAAGTGCTCTGCAGTTCCACAATATTTCCTTTGGATATGCTCTAGTTCTTCGAGCACTTGTTTGGCTGTACCATCTAGGAGAATATCATTTAAATGTTGCAGTGCTAAAGCTGGGCTTTTTGCATGGTACAGTTTGTAAACTAGATTTCTGACTGTTGAATGGTGGGTTGCTAACATTTTGATACGGTGGAAGGTGCTTTTGCAAGCAGGTCCAGAAATACAGGCTAAGGAATGTCCTTTTAGTCCTGTGTAGTTGCGCACTGGACAGGAGTCCATAGTTTGTAGTAGTTTTATTTTTCCTTCCTCGTTGCCTTTGACATAGTGATGGAGGAACTGCTACAAAGATTTGATTAAACATTGGCGAACGTTACACATTGATGTTCAAGGCCATTTGTAGGTGAGGAGTGTTGGTTTGGTGGAATGGAGAGTGACATCTAAGTTTGAAGGGGGTATTTCTGAAAGCAGTGTTTCTTCTTCCATTATAGCATTGTGCATCTTTTCATACCCTCGTCCATTCCGATGTAAGCCAATTTAGTTAGTTTGTTCTTGTTTGCATGATTCTTCATTGAAGTATGGCTCTGTGTTGGTGGTGTGACTCCTCTCACCTTTACAGATGTGGCCAAAGGTATCCATGCTGATATTACGTTTGTTTCAAAGTAGTGCTTGCAATTTAGCAATTAATGTTGTTAGTGGTTTCATTCTATTAAAAATTACTATAAACAATTTCCGTTTCACGCTCATTGCACTGTTTACAAGAGCTTCAAGGATGACTTTTCTGCTGTAGGTTTTGAGGGTTGAACGTGATGTCTGCCCTCTATTTATAAGGTTCTGAAGGACTCTGTGGTGGAACATTGTTTGTAAAATCAATTTTTTTGAATGCTTGCTTGTGGTTGCTTTACCATTTGTACGTGCTATGTTAGCAGTAGTGCGCGTTGCACTGTTTTTGTGCTTTTGATTTCATTCTCACTTTTTGCCAGATGAACTACACAGTCTTTACTGGTAGATGCATAGGTTTTCCTTAATGACTGGATTAGTGCTTCTCTTTCAACTTTCTGTAGAAGTTCTGCTTGCAGGGATGGCTACTTTCTATGTTTTTAGGTTGCGTGGCTCTATTTCTGCATTGCTTTCTAAGGAGTTGCACTTCGTTAGGCATTGTGTAGTAGCTGTTGGCGAAGAAAGGAAAGTGTGGTGTGCAGATTTATTTTCAAATGTAGATGTCTGCAATATGCATGAGTGGGTCAACAGGAGGGTAGGCATATAAATGGAAGTATGTCACTGTGTAATGGCCTCTAACCTTCGGTTGGGGACAGTATCTTACTATGTGGGGATTAGTCTAATGGTGGCGACAAATACCTGTAGAGGTGTCATTAGTAACAATGAAGTACATACTTAGTGGATTGCCGCAAATCTATATGCTACAATACAACAACAGTGTTCTCTTCCAGTACAACGTAGAACACTATGATGGTATTGTACATACTTCGTTGCTTAGTGAGAGTAGCTTTATTGCAGGTTGTATTTTCAAGTGCACACGTCAGTGGCTTTCCGGAGAGAGGTGGGTACTGCACCTGTATAAGAAGATGGTATGAAAATATGTTGGCTAATGGCATAGTGCTTACATTTGTGCAATACATTCTTTAAAATGATAGGGGGCTGTCTTGGCAGGAAGAGAAAGTGTGTGTGTGTATAATTGGCTGGATTACAATCCAAATGGGGACTTGGGAGCATAAGCATGTTTGTTAAGTGGGTAGGTGGGCTATTTGGGAGTGTATTGTATGACGTCTTATTGAACACGTGTGTGTATTACTGTAGGACTATTTACTTTCATAATGGAGTACTTTGCATTGTGAAGGATGACAAATACGTGCAGAAAGATGTACAGCCTGCAAAGCAGAATGTTTTTGTGTGTGCATTTGCATGTACTTCTCTGCCTATATATGCTTGCTATATGAGTGGCGTCATTGTTTCCGGTCTTTAATTTCCTTATGCGCATTTACGAAAGTTACTGTTGTCAATGCACAAATACATTTCTTTGTTTAAGTAATGTTGTAATCTATGAAGTGTGAAAGGTAAGTGGCATTAAACTGTTGTTATGCATGCAATGTATGCACTTGGCTTAGTTTGGTGGGATACGCTGATTGATCTTTTTTGTGTGTGATTTTTACAAATTTGATAGGAAGTGCGTTAATGGGGGAAAGCATTGTGAAATTGACGGAACAAAAGAACAGAGTAACCGTTTGCATATAACAACGGCTGCTATGGGCAAATGGGAACTTTGCCAGCACCTACCACTGTAGGAGCCATTTTATGGTAGGTGATGTGGGAAATAACAGTATGCATTTTGAGCACGTACAAAAAGTAGTGATACCTACGAGGCGTGGTGATGGGTAGCAATGCCGATGCATGAGGATGCAGAACACGTAGATTGTTTTACAGTACTTTCTAGTGCAGGTGCTTTTCATTTACAGGACACTTGACCTCTGCGTGTTTAACGGTTGGAATGGACTGTTCAACAGAAGTGATAGCGTTAGATGCAGAATTCTTGAATGTAATTGGTAGATGCGTATGTGACTGTTTAACAGTAGACAATGAGGGAGTACTGGGAAAAGACTACTGGAAAGGGAAGAAGGACTGGCCCTGCTTTACAGATAGCTGGGGAAAGCACACGTACTACATGCTGTCTTTCTTAATATGCTTGCCATGGAAATGGGACTATGGTTTATCGATTCAGGTTTATGTCTGCTTTTCTGCTCCATGCTAGGATGTTTTTCTGTGCCAATGAGAACCTTAGTGCTTCTATTGTGACGTTTGTCAGTGGAGCTGATATTTCTTTTCCCCCTGTTGAAATGAGTCTTCTGTTCCACAATGTAAAATGTAGTTTTCAGAAACTTGTGTAATAATGTAAAGAGGAAAAGCAGAGAGCAATCCCCAACAACTACCACACAAAAAGGTGTTTCTTTGCACGTCGCTTTATACAAATAAAACACTTTTCAGAACTACTTACAAAGCGGCCATTCTCTATCATGCTACAAATGTGTTTGTGCAGCCCCCCCCACACAGGACAATATGTGTGCGAAAGCCACAGCATTTGGAGGTGCACATGTGCTACATCCGGGTCTTTTCAGGGTGGCTGGAATGGAAATGGGACTGTGCAGGAGTTGGGATTGGTCAATACGATTTCCTGGGTGTGTTGTGTAGCAACAGATTGTGCCAGAATGTGTGTTTGCAAATAGGAATGGAGATGGCTACGGGTATGTTCGTGTCGTTCAGTAGGCAGACTATATGGCTTTTGGGCCACTCCTGGATACATTGGGTACAAGTTTACGCAGAAAGGTGTGCACTGACAGCACACCTTAGGTTGATAATGTTGATGTGCACTGGTACGGAATGCGTGGGATGAAGTGGCTCCATGTGGGCCCTCTTTGTGCCAGTTTGGTGACGCTGGCTCATCCAGACATCATTATTGTTCATTGTGGAAGGAACAGTTTAGGACATGTTAGCAGCATCTCACTGCAGTTTGCGATGAAGGAGACATTTTGGCAACTCATGGAAATGTTTCCAAAGTCGCACATATTTTTTCTCGCATTGCCCAGAGACAGATGTGGCTGTGTTCTTCCTCGTGTGGGCCACAAATGGAGAAAGGATGGCGCAAAGTGAACAAGGCTCTTTGCGAGACGTTGGCATGTTCTCCTTCCACAATGAAAACATTACGTTTCATAGTAGCAACCTTTTTCGTTCAGGTAGAGTTCATCTGACTGATGCTGGCCATGAGCTGTTTCTGCATAATATCCAAAATGCAGTGCAACGCTTCCTGCAAGTTTAGCATGCATTATCCCTATGGTTGTTCACCACTTCGAACGTTGCAAACACAAACAGCACAAAAAGGCTCTTTTCAGAGCCACCACTTCGTTTTGCGAATGCATACAATGTATTTGACGGAGTCCCGCCACCCATTGTTCACAACTGTGTATGCAGCGCTCATAGGCTGCGCCACCGCCTGCATGCTTTCATTCCAATTCTATTTTTGAACAGTGCAAGGTGGCTCTCAAACAAGCCTTTTTGTCCCCCCACCACCACTGAACCCTCCTGGTTGTGTTGTATTTTTCCTGTTATACGAAACGCCACAGAAGGACAGGAATGGAAGGGAGGTTTGGCAAAAGGTACCAACCACAGGGATAAGAAAATGCATGTGGAGAGCACAAGATGTTGCATGCACCTTACTTGGATAGGGGACACTCTGTCATGCTCCTGGACCAAAACCTCAAAAGCACTTCAAAATTGTTCCCCCCTGCACAGTACTGCATCGCAGTACCTGCACAAGACAGTAACCTTTGAAAGGTATGTGTCTGTTGCGGTGCGTGTGGCCTGTAAGGCTGGTTGCAGGACGCACTGGTCCAGTGGAGTGTCCCTAGTGGTGGCAGGAGCAGATGCGGAGGGTGCTGTAGAGGAACCTGGAAGGGGACAACCCTCCGAACAGCTGCCTTGTTGTTCGATTTCAGGTGCCGCCACATGAAGGTGGTGCCGTAGCTGTACACGCCTGGTTTACCGCGACTGAGTGTTGCACTCAGTGCATTTTACCTGGTTTGCACGAGATTTGGCCACATCTCCAACGGTCGTAAGGAGTTTCCACACCCATGACTCACGCTGGCTGCAGGCAATGGAGATTTCCTGTACTTTATCCTTGTATCCTCTTTGATGTCCATCTATATTATCACGCCTGTTCCCTTGCTCAGGCCCTTTAGAAAGAGGTGGTGATGAGGGTGTGGGTGCTCCCGAGTCCGAGGTAGTAGCAGAACCCCTGGTGGCCATTACTTGGAGAGGTACTTTCCAGGAACAGAATTGGTCAGAAAGCAATTTCTGCACAAACCAATGTGCACCGCTGCTCTTCTCTGGAAAGCCAAACACGGATTGCAGCGCAGTTGTTGGGTGTGCCCTTTTATAGGACTGTTGTGGAGCATGTGCAACCGTAAAGTGGCCCTAAATCTTTCCCTACAATAACTATATGCAGAAGGGAGCGTGTAGGACCTCTGTAAGGGTGCACCCTCACTGTAACACGCCATACATTGCAGAAAATAGTCCTTTTTTAATGTGCATGGGTTCGGATTGTGTCTGCCAAATAAGGGGCCATGCGCAGTGTGGTTACGTTCCCATGGTGACGTCGCCATTGTTCTCCATTTGGACGGCTGTCCGCGGGCCGTATATTGGTCAGAATACTTTGTGGCCACGTGCATAGGTCTCCTACGGATACCCCTGGCATCCCCGGACTACTTAAATGTACTGAACACATGCACTGAATATTTCCAAATAAGCTTTGTGTGTGCACGGTACACTAGGTGGAATGTTCATGTGCAAAGGAACCAGCAGGACGTGGGTGAGCGCTTCCACCTACTAAAACTACATCACACATTTCTTCGCATACCTTGGCCAAGGGCAGTGTTACCAGGGGTCATAGGAAGAGATACGCATGTGGGAAGTTGTGCGACTGACAAACATACGGTTATACAACTACTTACAGGTGGTTCTGTGCATGCAAAAATGCGGCCCGTAGTTGCGTCCTACGGATGCTTCCATTGTGATTGCGCATAGGGCAGTCAGGTGCGGCGGTCGTACAACAGCTCTATTTCCCTCACGTGCGATCATCCCCAACAGTGCTGTGCCCTTCACAGTTACAATGGGCTTCTTAAAACAAAGGAAAAGGAAGATATAAATTCAGTAACAATTTACATATCAACCTTTATTAGCACACATTCATAGCCACTATTCGGAAAGGGAAGGGGGACCAGAAACAAATACATATACCAGGGATTTCAGCATTTCTACAAGTTGGTGGTGAGGGGAAGAAGGGATTGAGGTCTCATCGAAGAGTCTCTCATGACACGCAATATGCCGGGATGAGGGGGTGGGAAATGGGGAAGGGGGGCATGTGCAATGTCATTTGTACTCGGGTATGCCGAAATGGCTCTCACTGAGAGCTATTTTCATTTCAACAGTGAGTACTATAGACAGATACAGGGCACAGCGATGGGGGCCACCCTAGCACTGAGTGTGGCTAATCTCTATATGGAGCTGTTTGAAGTTCATATAATGTTGTCTCAGTCCAATATGTATAAACATAATATCAGAACCTGGAAAAGGTATAAAGATGATATTTTCATCATATGGCAAGGAAATTTACAAGAACTGAATTAATTTTTCAATTGGTTGAATTTGCAAGATCGTTTTTTGAAGTTCACGTATACTCAGCGTAAACAAGAATTGAACTTCTTAGAGATTACGATAGTGCCGAACTCCAGCAACAAAGCGTTAAGTGTGAAACCTTTTCATAAAAATACTGACAAAAACTCACTCTTACACTACGATAGTTTTCACCCGAGGCACGTAAATGACAACTTGTCTTTGGGCCAGTTCTTGCGGTTGAAAAGGAATAGCACCTTTACATCAAACTACAAAGAAGAAGCAGATGGCCTAAGCAAAAGATTAATTGCAAGAGGCTACCCGGAAAAACTGAGGTATTTGGCGAAGAAACGCGCACTAAATAACAGACAGGCCCTCTTGGAGTACAAAAGTTGCCCTAAGACTAAAGATGAGAAATTATCATGCTTAAGAACTGGAACATCTTAGAACGACGCGACAAACCACTTGACAAGCCACAAAGCGACAATGGATCCCACTTTAAGGGGAAGGTGGTGCTAAACTATTGTCAGGAAAAAGTAATTGAATGGATTTTTCACGTCCCCTACAGTGAAACCCTGCTAATGCGCATGTTCACGCCAGCCCTACAAATGAGACCAAATAAAGTAATGGAAACTTTGCTATACTTGGAAATATCTCCTGGTGCATTAGCTCCTTAACGTGACACTCCCGAGTCTGCTGGTGTGGATTTGCATGCAAGGGAAGAAAGAAGTATTGAATCAAGAGGCATTGCTGTGATTGATACGGGCATTGGGGTACTAATTCCTTCTGAACATATGGGATTAATTGCCCCCAGATCGGGATTGGCCCTAAAAGGCATTCAAGTATTAGGAGGGATTGTGGCTGCAGACTACCAGGGCGTGATCAAGGTTCTTCTCATTAACAGTGGTGAAAACATGCTGCCTATACATAAGGGGTATCGAGTGGCCCAATTAATATTGGTACCTGTCAAATTACCTACGGTACAGAAAGGAGAGTAACCCACAATATTAACCATCCGTGGGCATAAGGGTTTTGGCTCAACAGATGCAATGATCCCAGGTGCTAAAGTATGGGTTAAAAAGCGTAAAGGCCCGCCTGCTCCGGCGGATGTAATTGCAGCCGGAGAGGATCAGGTGGTGTTTGTGATGGAACCAGGGGAAAAAAATGGTTTCATGATGTCCCAGCTGACAAATGTTATTTGTGTGAATAATGTACCCTGCTGATACTCTGACTTTTAAATTATGTTGTTCTAGATCCTGAGTATACTAAGTGCCTGTGTGAGGCACTGGAGTGTTTTTGAGAGGGTCTGGGGGCATGTCGGAGGATGTGGCAGATGTCTCTATTCTCCAGCTGGATACAGTGATATGGATGGAGACTAATATACCGGCTACTAGTTTTGCACCAGAGTATGCGTCTGTTGCAGCTTATTGTGGTTCATTAAGGAAACGACGGGGGCAGCAACCAAATACTCTAATTTCTCTCCCTTCTGAAATCTCTACATCCTTTTCTCATCAGGACTATTCGGCCCTTATTAGGCAACCAGAAAATGTTTGGGTGTATTTGGCCCGGCATGTTTTGAATCTCTCACATTTCTGTTTGGTCGACGTGCACAGTTCAGCAGATTTGATTTCGACATGCCTTACGGCTACTCCGACGCCTGCCCGATTTTGAAAAAACTTATTTGGGGTCCTGCATAACGATTCCTTAGTTGAAACTTCAGATGTTAGAAGTTCCTTTTCTGTTTATGAATATTGCAAGTTTTGTGCAGACACTACCCACAAATGGAGAAACGTGACTCGCATTATGACTCATGACATGGCTCCCGTGGATGTATGTTATCAAATGACTTGCGATCCATGCCATATTGGAAAATGTCAACTGTTGAGTTGAAACATGGAGGGAATGCAAACTGATTTTGAGCAGCGCTTGTGTGCAAGATCCCCAAGTGTTTGTATTGATGTATCAAATAATATGCTATGTAACTTCACTGTTTCAACTGCTAGTCGCCTGAACCATGTAAAACTTCCACAAGGTTGGCTATTTTCATGTGGTAACTTTACTTACTCATATATTCCTGCTAACATTTCAGGTGGCCCCTGTGCTTTGACCCGTCTTGGTTTAATGATGTTCCCTTTGCAACCTATGGTTAGGTGATCTATACGTGCTGCCTCCTATACTGCTCTTTCGCCTGACTAATTCAGAAGTGCATTTGCTTTCTGAGGCTAAAGTGTTGGCATTGGCAATTTCTGTAATCGGGATCTGGGGATTAGCTGCTGGGGGTTATAAAACTATGATTAAGCTAGCATGCCTTGTAGTGAAGGGTCTTAATGAGACTTCACAGGCTTTAACTGTTACTAGATAATATAAACTTTCGGAAAGCTATTTTGCAAAACATAGCCGCAATAGATTATTTGTTCTTAAAACATAATTTAGGTTGCGAAACAATGGAAGGCATGTGTTTTGATTTGGTAGACCATTCTCGATCCATTGAAAAGCATATTAAAACACTGAAAGAATTGGCGGCCCGAGTTACAGGTTGCAAGTTGGTGGGCGGAATTATTTGCGAGGGTTCCTGAGGCCCTGCAGGCAGCCCTTGCTGGGACTTTTGGTGCTTCTACGTTGATAGTAGGTCTTTGCTGTTGTGCTTCTTGTATTCCGCATTTATGGAGCATGGTTCGGCGGTTGTGGATGCTTCCTACTCCTCCTCTGTCGAATTATGGTAGTTGATTGTCCAAGCGGTGGAGTGTAATGCTTGTACGAAGATTTGAGCTAAAATAACATGGCGCTGGTGCGCAGCCATCTTGTCTGCTGAAGGACGAACTGAAAAGAGTCGGAGCGCAATGCAGGTGCTGTGATAAGGGGTCCTGGGAATGAATGCATGGAGAGGAAAGCTGTTTTTTTCCACTCTTTGCCTCTTTTACTTGTTATCTGCTCTTTGGCTGAGGGCAGCCATAACTGAAAGAGGTGAGGATATGCCCCCATAAAGAGAAGGGGCTTGTACGCCAAAGAAGTCAGTCAGAACTTGGATCCCCGGGTGATGTAGTCTGGCTGGTTGGGAAGACGCTCTGCTCCAGATCCCTTTATTGCACGTGATCTCTTTGCCTACCTGCTCTGGGACTAAGCAGTGTCATAGTGGCCAAGATGAAGGTGTCTTCTGCAGCAGCATTCCCGGTGATGATGTTCCTTTTCTATGTTCTTGTACAACCAACTATATGTTTATTTGGTGTTTTATATTCATATAAATGCAGTAGCGGCTGTGTAGTTATGGTTAAGTTGCTAAACTCATAGGAAGAGCACTTTTTCAGCAGCTTAAAACTGCGCTCACCCTGGAGGCATCCTCACCAAACCTTTCAAAAAAAGTATATGGCCGGCTCTGAATTTTTTGGCCAAGTTGGGTGATGTTTTGTGCAAGGGGTGAAAGGTTATAAGGGGGGGGAGGGGTTCCATAGACTGAATGGGCAAAAACTTTGCACACGGCTACAGCCCAAATGGCTGGACAGATATGCACCAAATTTACGGCAGGAGAGGGGGCTTGGGTCAGAAAGCGTGCTTTTGTGTGTTTGGTGGGAATCCGCCAGTACTTTTGTTGCAAACAACTGAAATGTACGTCTCTAAAAATGAGTGATATCTGGGTCCGCTCTGCAGACCCATTTCCCTGTTGACTCCGCGGACAGAAGTGTCATTGGCTTGCGGAACAGCGTGCTGTTGGAGAATTTTGGACGCAGCGGGTGGTTGGCTGGCTGGACGGTAGCGTGCTCTGCGCCAACATTTTTGGGAAATGCAGCCATGGTGTATCAGAGGAAAGTGCGCAGAAGGGTCTGGAAAAAATACTGTACGCCATGTGTTGGCGGCAAGAAGGGGAGGGGGAGGGTGGGGGAGTGAGAAGTGGTTCATGTGAGATATATGAATAGGTGGAAGAAGACATGAGAGTGGCTGCAGTATTCGTGCGTATTGTACCAAATCGTGGATGCCTAGACAGGCGACTACTTTGTGTGGTGATTGGAGGCAGCTGTCGTAACGGCCTGATAGCTTGAGCCGTGACCTGTTTGCGCCGACCTCTTTCCGTGGTGAGTGGTGGCAGGTCATTTTCAGAAGGGGAGTGATTTGCACATGACATAGGTTGGGTGGGAGCGCGGGTGGCTGTGCTGTGCGGATGGATTGCGGGAAGTTGGGCACATGGTGGCATGCATGGGTGCATGAAGTTGCAGTGGGTCTGTTGAAGGGTTAGACTATTGGGTGAATGGCCCAAGGCCGTAGGGCATGCAGTCAAGAGCCTAGGCCTTCAGCACACCCACCCCAGCAATGCATGTCTGACTCTCATTCAGTAGAGGGTGGTGCTTCCATATTGTGGTGTGTGCAGATTGGTTGGAGTATGGCCAATGTTGCGAACGTTATGCAGGTAGTTTGGCAGTGACAGAATACTTTGTGAATGGAAGTGGGTACAGCGGTAGTATGTGAAAGTGCACAGGGGTGCAGGAGACAGTGTTTTCTTTCTATATTATGCTAACGGTTTCACTTTTTTGCTGCATAGCTCTATGGCGGTGCACAGTTTGGGTAGGAGTGCTGGTGGCAGTGGTGTGTATGTGGATTGTCGTACTTGGTGACATGTATAGTGGGATTACGTTGTGGTGGGTGCATGGCCGAAGGCCATAGGCCATGCAGTGAAGAGCCTAGGGCTTGAGCACACTCGCAGCAGTAATGCATTTGTGACTCCGCATCAGTTAGCGGGTGGTGACTTGTACAGAATGGGTGTGGAGCACATTTCAGACGCAATAGAGCAGCAGAAGTGAGCTGCCATGCGTATACGTTTGGTTTCGCAGGTTAGGTCACTGTTAGAACATGGTAAAGTTTTTCATGTGCGGTAGAAGATGGTGCAGTGAAAGGTCACGCAGTGTGGGTACTGGGTGCAGTGTTTGCATACTGTCAGTATGGAAGAGGGTTTGGTTGAAATGCAGCTTATATGTGCTTGGATAGTGTGCTGTGTGCAGATTGCTTGGAGTAGGGGCAATGTTTTGAACATTTTGTGGTTAGGTTGGCAGTGATACAATACTCTGAGTGGAAGTGGGTAAGACCATACTATGTGAATGAAAGGGAATAGGTGTGCCGGAGACAGTGTAATTTTCGTAGAATATGGTAACTGTTGCATGTATCGCTGTGTAGCTCCATTGCAGTGCGCAGGTTGGGTAGGAGTGCTGGGGCCAGTGGTGCGTATGTGCATAGTGGTAGTTGGTGACATGCTGACATGCATGGATGCATTAAGGTGCGGGGAATGTTTGCAAGAAGCACACCCACTGCAGCAATGCAGGTTTGACAGTGCATCAGGCACAGGGTGGTGAGCTTTGGAGAATGGGTGTGGAGCACATTGTAGATGTGCTGCAGCAGCACAAGTGAGTTGAGAAGCGTTTATTGTGCGTTCCAATGTTGTGGTGATAGTTGCAACATGCTACGGTATTTGGTGTGTGGCAGGAGATAGTGCAGTGAGAAGTTGTGCAGTGTGGACACAGGGTGCAGTGTTTATGTAATGTGAGTATGGAAGAGGATATGGTTGAAGTGCAGCTAATATGTGCTTGGTTAGTGTGCTGTGTGCAGCTTTATTGAAGTTGCCCCAATGTTGTGAAGCTGTTGTGGTAAGGTTACCAGTGATCGAATACTTTCTGGATGGCAGTGGGTAGGGGGGGTGCAGGCTGTGATAGGTTTGTGGATTCTGCCAATTGTGACCTGTTTGGTGACACGGTGACATGCATGGTGGCATTACGTTTCAGTGGGTGTGTTTAAGACCTAGACTATTGGGTGCATGGTGGAAGGCTGTATACTATAGCAGTACTTCCATCTACCTTTGAATTTGCGCTCCACATCCATTTTCCATGAAGTTTCCGAATTGCTTCCCTGCACCAGAGCATCTTCATTCTACAGGACTTGCGCCCCTGCGACTGAGCAGGATGGATCGCTCCCAAAACTAAAAATACAGGTGAGCGTTCCATCCTCAAAAGGAGATCATCCTAGACAGTTATGTTCATGCATTGTGGAAAGTACTGGACACTAAGGTTTTTATTCTAGGAATATTAAGCCATAGTTTTAAAATTACAGAACCACCTTGACCATTCAATCAGAAGGAATCTGGGAACCACTACTTTTGACAATCCAATCAGAGGAAATCTGGGAACCTCTATTCCAGTTCTGGGCGCTCCTGCAGAGTCCAGATAAGCGCTACAGAACGCAAAGCCTCATATTGAAAAAATACCTGCCTGGGCGCCATGGAAACTCCAGAAGTGGACCAGCTGGCTCAGTTATTGGGCGAATTAAGAGCGGAAGCCCACGCTGCTTGTTCTGAAACCGGTGCTCTTCGGAGAGAGTTGGTGATTAACAGATCGGTAGGAGGAATTAGCCCGTCAACTTTTGCAGTCACAAGCTGGACAAGTTCCCTTACCAGAAGGCAATCCACCAGCGCCAGTTCCAGTTATGCCTCCTGTTCCGGTTCAAGTAGTAGTTCCTGGAAACATACCATTTGCACCCCCCAAGCGTTTTATGAGGGACCCGAAAATGTTTTCAGTCTTCATAAATCAATGCCGGTTACACTTTCTCTGCCGCCCAGAAGTTTTCCCCACAGATCAAGCCAAGGTAGCCATTGTGTTATCCTATTTGGGAGGTTATGCTGCGGATTGGTCAAATCCATTAGTAAATAGAGATGATCCACATTTAAGGAACTTCCAAGAATTCCAGAAAGAAATGGAAAAACTCTTTGCTCGCCATACCAAAGGAAAGGCGTTGGATAATGAATAGTTATCGCTCCGGCAAGGCAACCAGGAATTAGTGGCATATGTGGCTACTTTTAACAGATTAGTGGCCGAAACCAATTCGGCCGAAACCAATTGACCCGCAGAAAGGACAACCTTGTTTCATCGAGGTTTGCGCAATGAATTGAAAGATGTGTTGGCACAGGTGGTTAATCCAGCGGAGAGCATTGCGGAATATATTAACTTGACCATACAATGGGATCAGCGTTTGCAAGATAGAAGAGCTGACCGTGCCCGTTCTGAGAACAGAACCTATTTTGTTCGCTCAAGAGAAAATCAAGTGAGATCAGGAACCGAGAATCACCCTGAACCAATGCAATTGGGAGACGTCAGGGGGCCCATTTCACAGGCTGAAAAAAACAAGAGACAAGAGACAACAACAACTATGTCTTTACTGTGGTAAGGCTGGCGATTTCCTCAAGGATTGTCCGGTTAAGCCCTCTCGAAAACCCCTTAGTGGTGTCAACCAGGATAAGAAGGACCAGATTCTGGAAAACTCTAATTCCCGATAAGTTTAGAGGTCAGCTTGTCGAGCTTGGAAAAGGTTTCTGTGACCTCACACTTTGTGTTTCCCATTATCCTAATCAGTCAAGGACAACCCACTCAAATGCATGCATTACAAGCTTACATAGATAGTGGCGCAATTGGCAATTACATGGATTCTAACCCGACAAGCCGACTAGGATTTCCCGTGGTGGATAAGTTTGTGGCAGAGAATGTGTCAGCGGTAGATGGAACTCCTTTAGTATCCAGCCCTGTCACTCAGCGCACTGACGATCTTACATTGCTTAGCCAGGAGGGACACAGTGAGAGGATTACCTTTGACCTTATAAGTGCACCACAGTTTCAGATTATTTTAGGTATGCCTTGGTTGGAGAAGCATAATTCTAGAATTGATTGGAGGTCTAGGAATCTGACTTTTGCCCAGGAATGTAAAAATTCATGTTGTCTGATGGAAGATCTGGAGAAGTCTTTGCAAGGCAAAAAAAACACCGAATCCACACTAGGATTAATAGGCATCTTACCTTCTGAGTATAGGGAATTCCAGGATGTTTTTGAGGAAAAGTTAGCTGAGGTGTTACCTCCACATCGTTCTTACGATTGCCAAATTGATCTTCTTCCTGGGGCCCAAATTCCTTGTAGCCGGATATATGCATTACCTGAGAAGGAAAACTCACAACTGAAGACTTATTTAGGCCAATACTTAGCTAATGGATTTATCAGGCCTTCAAAATCTCCCGCTGCTTCCCCACTTTTTTTTGTACCAAAGAAAAAAGGAGATCCAAGTACTTGCATAGATTATCGTGCGCTGAATCAAATTACAGTAAAGAATCGATATCCTATTCCACTTATTTTTAATTTATTGGACCAAGTTAAAGGGGCACAAATCTTCACCAAGCTCGATCTCAGAGGAGCATACCATTTAATCCGTATTAAAGAAGGTGATGAATGGAAAACAGCCTTTCGAACTATATATGGCCTCTTTGAATTTCAAGTAATGCCCTTTGGTTTATGTAATGCACCAGCAGCCTCCCAGTGTTTTATGAATGACATTTTGAGAGAACTCCTGGATGTCTTTGCGGTACTTTACATAGATGACATTTTAATTTTTTCAGTCAATCCTCAGGAACATGTGAAACATGTTAGGGCAGTTCTTAGGAAACTGCGAGAAAATTAACTTTTTGTCAAATTAGAAAAATGCTCTTTTCATGTCTCTGGAGTTGAATTTTTGGGTTTCATGTTATGTCTCAGGGAGTTAAGATGGACATTCGAAAGGTGGATGCTACACTCACTTGG
This sequence comes from Ambystoma mexicanum, assembly GCF_040938575.1. Classification (NCBI taxonomy): domain Eukaryota; kingdom Metazoa; phylum Chordata; class Amphibia; order Caudata; family Ambystomatidae; genus Ambystoma; species Ambystoma mexicanum. Next base: position 418,151,498 of record NC_090940.1, on the reverse strand, counting down.
CCTGCCCCCACATCTGTGAAAGGAGTCCAGATTTTTTGGGGATTTGCAAATTTCTATCGACTGTTCGTGGCAGTTGGTGCACCCCATCACATCTTTGCTTCGGAAGAATAAGAAATTTGAATGGACCAAAGAGGCGGAAGAGGCTTTTCAGAGATTAAAGGCCAAGTTTACAGTGGCCCCGGTTTTGCAGCATCCTCGACCAGATCTACCCTACATTGTGGAAACCGACGCTTCCAATGTGGCTATGGGTGCAGTTCTGTCACAACGCAATCCAGACAGTCATGTTCTACACCCGGTGGCTTTCTGGTCCAAGAAATTCTCCGCTGCAGAGCTCAACTACACAGTTACTGACAAGGAGTTATTGGCCATTAAAAATGCATTAAAGGAATGGAGGCACTACTTATTGGGAGCTCAGCACACTTACTATCCTTACAGACCATCGAAATCTACAGTATTTACGATCAGTAAAGGCTCAATCTTCACGGCAACTGTGATGGGCTCTTTTCTTCGCTGGGTATAATTTCATTATCACCTTTCAACCAGGAGTACGAGATGGCAAGGCCGACGCTTTGTCTTGTATTGGTAAGGGTGAAGAGGCCTATGTCCCCCCAGTTCCAGTTGATGTCATTGCAGGGGGAAAGGTACTGGGTGTAATCAGCACTCTGGACTCGTTTTTGGAAGGCTTGCAAGAAGAAGTTAAGAGGAGCATGACTTTGGAAGAATTGCAAGAATGGGCAAAACAAAAGACTCAACGTTGTATTCAAGGTGAATTGCCTTACTCTCAAGGTCAGCTTTACTTGCCTGCTAAGGAACTACGGACTCAAGTTATTGCCAACTATCATGGCTCCTTGATTGAAGGTCACCGAGGAGTGACCAAGACGTTGGAGAAAATCAGGAGATTCTACTGGAGGCCAAATTGGCGTAAGGATGTGGTTCAATTCATTCAAACCCGTGGAAATTGTGTGCAAAATAAGACACAAGAAAAGAAATCAGCAGGCCTTCTCCAACCCCTGGCAGTGCCACCTAGCCCTTGGCATACCTTGTCCTTGGATTGCATCACTGATCTTCCTCCACGCGAAGGATTTGATACCATCTTTGTTGTGGTAGACCAATTTCCAAGATGGCTCATTTTGTGGTGTTAAAAGGGCTTCCCACAGCATCCATGTTAGCCAAGACCTTTCTGGAAAACATCATCAAGTTATATGGATTTCCTTCTATTGTGATATCTGATCGGGGAAGTCAATTTATCTCGAGATTCTGGAGGAAGTGCTGTGCATTGGCCAAAATCGATGTGCGACTATCCACCTCTCACCACCCACAAACCGATGGACAGACTGAACGCACAAATCAGACTTTGGAGCCGTATCCGAGATGTATGCTTCATCAGACAGACAATTCATGGTTGGACATACTGTGGGTGGCAGAATATGCTTACAACAATTTGTTACATTCATCTACTGGTCTCACTCCTTTTTATACCTTGCATGGTCAACACCCTCGAACTACAGTTTACGATCCTCCGGAACCTTTGGAGATGCCAGCAGTCAAGACTTGGCATGACAATATTCCCACAGCACTAGTTAAGGCTCAAACTAGTTTGTTCGCAGCCAAATACTCTCAAAAGAAGTTCGCTGACCGTCATCGTAGTGATACTCCAGAATTTCAAGTGGGGGACTCAGTGTGGTTGGCCTCACGAAACATTGCTCTGAAAGTTTCTAAAAAATGTCTTTCCAGGTTTTTGGGTCCATTTACCTTCGAAGCAGTTATTATCCCAGTGGCTATGAGACTGACACTTCCCAAGAAGATGAGAATTCATCCGGTGTTCCATGTTTCGTTACTAAAACCAGTTAGTCCAGATACTCAAGTGCAACAGGCGCCAGCACCAGTGGAAATTGAAGATGATCAACCAGAGTTTGAAGTTAAGGAAATCTTGGATTTCAAAGTGGTGCGGCGCAAATTGTTCTACTTGGTTGACTAGAAAGGTTATGGACCGCAAGACAGAACATGGGAACCTTTAGAAACCTTTAGAAAACATTCATGCCCCTAGATTGTTAAAGAAGTTTCATCAGAACAACTCTAGTAAGCCGGGAGGAAGGGTTGGGGGGGGGGGGGGGAGAGAGAATACTGTCATGACCACTGGCCAAGTGCTAAATTCTAATTCCCGAAAGAACACTTTTAAGGGTTAGTCCTTAGCCTGGCATTCTTGGATAGCTGCATGACATAGGTTAGGATAGAATTCCATTAGGATTATAACTTCCTGGGTTCCTAACATGGCCGACAGCTTTATGCCTGGAGTGAACCTTGCTGGTCTAGGCATTCTTATTGTGTCTCTATATTAAGCCCGCCCCCCTGGAGGCTGCAGTACGACCCTTACCTCGGTGCTACAGTCTTCCCTCAGATCTTCGGTCACAGCAGTTCATTTGTTTTCTCTTAGTTTTTCCCTCTAGTATACCTGCCCGCTATTCCCTTCCTCCTGCTCGCTGTTAATTTCCAGTTTTTCCACAAATAGTTCTATAGAAAGTCTCATCAGCGTTTTTCCTGTCATACGCTCTGAGGCAGTTTTCCCCTTCAGTTGTCTACGAGCTGACCTGCCTTGAGCCTGCATAGTTCACGCAAGTACTAGCAAATTAGATGCTTATTCATTTCATGTTAATTCATCCAAAAGAAAAGTTACATTATTGCCGCGTACGTTCGTAATGTCACGCATGGTGGCAGTTATTTCTGTTATGCACAATTGGGTTAGAACGCTTCACAAACACTGACGACTTGCTATTTTAGTGATGTTATACAATTCCGTGTTGGGCTGGATGTTGAGTATCACATTTTCCACTCTTTTCAGTATATTTAAGTAAGCCTAAATATTGCGGTTGTTTTAGGGGCTATAGAGGGAAAAGTTCCATAGTTTATCAGTCAGGAAAATTCCTCAGATTTATTTTCCTTTTACTTCCACTACCAACACCTCCTTTCCAGTATTTTAGTACTCCGCTCCATTTTTTTCCATATTATAGCAGTACTTCCATCTACATCTAAATTTGCATTCCACATCCATCCTCCATGAAGTTTTCGAATTGCTTCCCTGCACCAGAGCATCTTCATTCTACAGGACTTGCGCCCCTGCGTATAAGCAGGATGGATAGCTCCCAAAACTAAAAATACAGGTGAGCGTTCCATCTTCAAAAGGAGAATCATCCTAGACAGTTATGTTCATGCATTGTGGAAAGTACTGGACACTAAGGTTTTTATTCTAGGAATATTAAGCCATTGTTTTAAAATTACAGAACCACCTTGACCATTCAATCAGGAGTCTGGGAACCACTACTTTTGACAATCCAATCAGAGGAAATCTGGGAACCACTACTCCAGTTCTGGGTGCTCCTGCGGAGTCCAGGTAAGCGTTACAGCTGGTGCAAGTGGTGCATATGTGCACAGTGGCAGTTGGTGACATGCATGGATGCATTACAGTGCGGGGAATGTTTGCAAGCAGCACACCCACTGCAGAAATGCAGGTTTGACAGTGCATGAGGCACAGGGTGATCTTTGGAGAATGGGCGTGGATCACATTGTAGACGTGCTACAACAGCACAAGAGAGTTGAAAAGCATTTATTGCGAGTTCCATGGTTGTGGTGATAGTTGCAACATGCTACAGTATTTGCTGTGCGGCAGGAGATGGTGCAGTGAGAAGGTGTGCAGTGTGGCCACAGGGTGTATTGTTTATATAATGGGAGCATGGAAGATATGGTTGATGTGCAGCTTATTTGTGCTTGGTTAGTGTGCTGTGTGCAGATTTATTGAAGTAGGCCCAATGTTGTGAAGCTGTTGTGCTTAGGTTGCCAGTGACACAGGACTTTGTGAATGGCAGTGGGTAGGGGTGGTGCAGGCTGTGGTGTTTTTGTGGATTCTGCTAATTGTGACACGTTTTCGTGAATGGATGTTCTATGGTGTGGGGGAGTTGGGTAGAAGTGCCAGTACGTATGTTAGGTTTGTGCATAATGTTAGCTGCCCACATGGTCATATGCATGTATCCACAGTGTTGTGGTGGGTGTGGGTTAGGGCTGCACTGTTGTGTGCATGGCCAAAGGTGTTCTGGGTACGCCTCAGGATCTGCAATCATGCATTCGTTAGCAGAAGTTTCTGGTGGAGGAGTTTTTGGAATCAAACTGAACGTGCACTGACAGTGTTTAATGGTAAATATGGAGTGGTGTACAGAAATGATAGTGTGCAATGCAGAGGTTTTGTATGTGATTGCTACATGCGTGTTTGATAATTTGACAGCACCCAATGAGGGACCGCTGCAAAAGTGCCACTGCAAAGGGAAGAAGTATTGTGTCTGCTTTACTGGGCCGTGGCTCTCACTGTAGATGGCAAAGCGCACATGGCACATCCTGCCATTATGAGCATGCTGACCATGGAAATGGAATTGTGGGAAATAGGCAATAAGGTGTTATGGGTGTGGTTGACAGGAAGGGCCGGTACCATATCTTGCCAATACTGTGTCGTGAGGTTGGTCGAGATGGATAGACGCACAGTGCATATCGTCGGTGATACCTTTGTGCACCGTCTGCACAGGTGTTGTGTGCATGCAAAGAGGCGTTGCTGGTAATTTCAGGTTGGAAGGAGTGGACCCTTTCTTGGGCTGTCATGGTGACTGCATTTTCGGCGGGATGGTTCAGCTTTGCAGATATGTTGCCTCTGTCACAAACATAGACTTTGTCGTGGTGCACTAGGTAAGTCTACATATAGGTTACATGTCGTGTGGACATTTAATCTGTCACCTGAAGAGGTTGCTGAACGCAGTGATGCTGATTTCTCCTTCTGCCAAGGTCGTTTTCTCATGCATAACACCAAGAGTAGTATGGGCCCAGGCCGGTGCAATTTGTCCCCAGCCAGAGGTAGGAAGGTGCGTTATAAACAGAAGCATGTGTGAATTTATGCAAACTGCTGGCATGTTCTCCACCCACTATGAGATCATGAGGTGGCAAAATATACAGTGGTTCTGTAGAAATGGCATTTATTTGAGCGTCATTGGCAAAGCATTTTTCTTTTACACTGTGCAGGAAGCATTGACCAGAATGTGGTAAAAATGTGAGGAGAGGCCAACAAACGAACGTAGTGCAATGGTGTTTATGGCAATGGATTGTATATTGAATTATGTAACTCATGATAGTTCTCCCAAAGAACTCTGATATTTTTGTGGCAACATTATATCAACATTCCATTGTGGAGGCCTGTTATTCAAACTAAAGGCACATATGATGGCATCAATGATGTCATCAATGACATTTGTGATGTTAACTTTGAGGTCATTGGTGTAAGTCCTAGCAGTGCACAGTGGTAGCGCAAGTTATGGTTGCGTACCTTACCATAACTGGCGAATTTCTGGGTTTTTTCTGTTTTACCTGTTACCATGTGTGTGTGTATATATATATATATATATATATATATATATATATATATATATATATATAGAATACATTACTCACCGTAATCGTATTTCTGATGCTTGTATGTGCTTAGATTCACATGCTGTGCATAGGCCGACATCTAGTGGAAGCTGCCAAGTATTACAGTTTGTTTTTCGAAACTCAAAAATGGGCGTCGACACAGATCGTGCCAGTAATACTATCGCTAGTGTGACGTCCACTGTACCCATGATCCCTCACGCGTCTAGGACCCTCAGATTGTATTTCTTCTGACATGTGGTAGCATGAGGAGTAGCGCGAGTACAGATAATCCAAGCAGATAAGACTACAAGCATCCCATCCATGCGCCTTCTCCCAGAGGGGAGGAAGGGTGGGTCGCATGTGAATCTAAGCAGATACAAGCATCAGAAATACGATTACGGTGAGTAATGTATCCCTTCTGAGGCTTGTGGAATCTGCTTAGATCACATGATGTGCGAAGATTAGCGAGCAGTGTTAGAAGAAGGAGGTGGGATGTGAGAAGGGTCATGAGCAAATAAATGTCTTAGAACCGCTTGTCCCACTTGAGTATCTGTCTTGGAATGGGTGTCAATGCTGTAGTGCTGAGTAAAGGTGTGAACAAAGCTCCAAGTAGCTGCTTTGCAAATGGTGTCAAGGGGTACATTTGCAATGAAAGCCAGAGTGGCCCCAATGCCTCTTGTAGAGTGGGCTCTTGGCATGAAAGGCTGTTTTTTCAGAAAGGGAGTAACACAGGTGGATACAGTTAACAATCCACTTAGAGATGGCGCCTTTAGAGACGCAATCTCCCTCTTTGCCTGTAGCTACAGAGACAGACAGTTGGTCAGTTTTCCTTAGCGGTCTGGTTTTGTTTACATAGTATAGGACCGCCCTACACACATCTAGAGTGTGAAATTTCACCTCAGCCGAGCTTTGTGGGTCTTGGAAGAAAGCCGGAAGCTCGATGGACTGGTTCACATGGAATTTGGAAATAAACCTAGGTGAGAACCTAGGATGTGTACGTAAAACCAGTTTATCTTAAGATCCCATCCTGGTGGTGGGTTTGAAATTGGAGGGTGAAGTCTCTTTACTCCTTCTATGAAGGCTTTAACCACTGGGACTTTCCACCACGACACCTTGGTATGGGAGGTGGTGTATGCTGACAGAGCTGCCAGGTGTACCCTTAGTGAGTTAAAAACCAACCCTGCGTCCAGCAAGTGGAGCATGTATGTGACAATTGTGGAAGGAGTGCAAACAACAGGGTTGATTTGCTTATTCTGGCACCAGATAATGAATCTTCTCCATTTGTCAAAGTAGCAGTGCCTCGTGTTTGGCTTCCTAGACTCTCTTAAAATGTCCATACATCTCTGCGGCAATTTGAAATGTCCAAACTATGACCTCAGGAGCCATGCTGCCAGGTTCATTGAGTTGGGTTGAGGATGCACTTTCTGACCCTGGTGCTGGGACAGTAGGTTGTACCAGCCCGGGTGTTTGATGGGTTTGCACGCCGCTAGTCTGCGTAAGTGTGGGAACCACGGTTGTCTCGCCCACATGGGAGCAACCAGGACGAGCGTCATCGATTCTCTGTTCATCTTGTTGACCACCTTCCTGATGAGAGGAGTTGGTGGAAAAGCGTATGCATACATCCCTGACCAGTTCATCCACAGGGCGTTCCCCTGGGAGTCTGGTTGCGGGAACCTGGATGCGAATCCTGGGCACTGTGTTTTTGCTTGTGGCGAATAGGTCTATAGTGGGGAAACCCCACTGAGAGAAGATATCTTCTACGATTTCTCTGTGTAGACACCATTCGTGTTCCTCTGGGAGGGGATCTCTGCTCAAAGCGTCAGCCAGAGAATTGAGATCCCCTGGAACATGTTGAGATGACAGGTAGATGTTCTGTCTGAGTGCCCATATCCAAATTTTCTGGGCAAGCTTGGACAGATTTGGCGAACGAGTCCCTCCTTGCTTGTTCAGGTAAAACATGGCTGTAGTGCTGTCCGTCCGGATCTGTACTGACAGGTTCAACAGGTAGGGCTCGAACGCTTGAAACGGTCTGAATACTGCCAGAAGCTCTAACAGGTTGATATGATTCTTGGCCACTGAGTGAAACCAGAGAGCCTGAGCCGTGTGGTGGAGATGGTGAGCTCCCCACCCTGACAGGCATGCGTCCGTAGTGACTACCGCCTGTATTTCGGGATAGTAAAAAGGGTTTCGCCTTGGACAGATTTTCTCTTGTCCACCAGTGAAGACGTTGTACAAATGTTAGCGAAACGAGCACTAGATCGTCCCACTGACCACTTGCTTGAGACCACTGTTTCGCCAACCATTCTTGCATGGGACGCATGAGCAGGCGCGCGTGGGGGACCAGGTAAATACATGACGCAATCATGCCCAGCAAACGCATTGCTTTGCGTACCGTTATCTGGTGACCGGCCTGATATTGCAGAATTTGCAGCAGTATATTCCAAATTCTTTCTTCTGATGGAAAGGCCAACCCCTCTTGTGCGTTTAGGACAGCTCCTAGGAACTGTTTGGAGGTGCTTGGCACCAGACTTGACTTTTTCTCGTTTATGGAGAAACCTAATTCGAAGAGGAGGTCGATCGTTCTTTGAATGTTTGTCCTGCAAATTACTGGGGTCTCCCCCGTGATGAGCCGGTCGTCCAGATGAGGGTACACTGTGATTGCCTCCCTGCGTCGGTGTGCCGCCGCAACCGCCAGTACCTTGGTGAATACCCTTGGAGCCAAAGCTATCCCGAAAGGCAGTACCTTGAACTGGTAGTTCTGACTGTCCAACTTGAAGCGCAAGTATCTTTTGTGCGCTGGGAACATGGAATTATGAAAATAAGCATCTTTCATGTCCAATGTTGCCATGTAATCCCCCTTTTTTAGGAGGGGGATTACCTCTTGGAGAGTAGTCATGCAAAATTTTTGGGGCTTGACATACTTGTTTGCAGGCCTTAAGTCCAATACTGGGCGCACTGTCAAATCTTTTTTTGTTACAAGGAAGTAAGTTGAATAAATACCCTTGTTTACCTGGTGTCCCGGGACAAGTTCTATCGCGTCCTTTGCCAGAAAATTGGCGATCTCTTCGAGGAGGATCTTCTGGTGGTCTAATGAATGTACTTTTTGACGTGGCGGGTGGTTTCGGGGACGCTCTAACAGTTCTATGCAGTATCCTGCGGACACTGTGGACAGCACCCATCTGTCTGATGTGATCCCTTCACAAGCTTGAGTGAAGTTGGTAATGCGTCCCCCCTACTGGGGATGCGTGCGTGAGAAGGGACCCTGAACGGAACGTCACTGTTTTGGTGGAGGCGTGCCACCGCCTCTACTGGGGTTGCCTCTACCCTTACCACGTACTCTCTTATTACACCTGCCATAACTCTGGGTAGACTGCTGGTTGTTGTTGTTCCATGGTGTACCCTACCCCTTGGAATAGTTTGTTCCTCTCTGGGAATTTTGTCCACGTGGGCGACGAAAGTTGCCATTCCCTCTTTGATTTGGGGGTTTGTTGGTTAATTGGCCTAGGGATTTGAGAGTCTCGTACTCATCCTTGGCATTTTTCAGGGCCTCCTCTACCGCCTTCCCAAACAGTAGATCTGTCTCCACAGGTTTGTCTATTAATGATGCTTGCGTTTCGGATTTGAACACAGATTGGCGTAACCAAGCATGTCTTTTGATAACAGTGCTTTCTGCTATCAATCAGCCGGCGTTATCCGCGGCATCAAAGGTTGCTTTTAAGATGCAACCGGACACGGCTCTTCCCTCCGACGCAACCTGTGGCAATTGGCCTTTTAAGGGTTCTGGGGCAGAGTCTATGAGTGCCGTGACTTCCTCCCACTGGTGGCAGTTGTAACTCGCCAGTAGGGTGGTGGAGTTGGCGATCCTTGCCTGGTAGGCGGAAGTGGAGGCTACTTTCCTACCCAAGCCATACATCTTCTTGCTCTCCTTGTCGGGAGGAGCTTCGGATGATGACAGGGGTGTTCCCGCCCTCTTTCGTGTGTTCGTAACTACCAGGTAGTCCGGTTTCAGTTGCCCCCTTATGTACAGCGGATCTGATTGGGCTGCCCTGACAAGTTTCTCTATCCTGGGGTTTACCGCCCTGGTGAGGTTGGGATTTACAAGGGACGGGTCTATCCTCCTTTGTATCGATTTAAGGATAGGAATGGCCTGGGCAACAGATCTCCTTTCTCCCACTAATTCTTCGGCAAAGTCACTCTCTTCCTGTGCTCCCTGGGTGTCAATGTGGAAGTGTTCTGCCGCTCTGGACAGAACTTCATTCAGGAGAGGTTGGTTGTCGACCGCGGAGTCGGTAACGGGGGGATCTTTGTCTACTGGGGAATCTACCCTGTAGGTTTCTGGGTCGTCCTCTTCCTCCTCTTGGTCCTTGTTAGGAAAGATTTCTTAATTGTGGGTAATTTTCCTTCCATGTGGCAACCCCTAAACTTTTTGCTGTTTTCACCATGATCTAGACTTGGCCAGAGAAGTGCAGCTTTCTGCCGCACTCACCTGGGCTTTCGCTCCATTCTTACGGGGAAACTAACATGCTCTTAAGACAGTCAGTACCGGGAAACGTTGTGTTCTGTAGTTCTTTTATCATGTTGCAGCTTTCACGCAACATGGCACAAGAGGGCACTGTAAGCTAAGTTACTACTCTCTTGGGTCTCTAGTCTTCTACAGACCCTAGATACTCTCTTTGGATTGTTAACGAACGTTGCAAGTGAATCACGGACGGGACTGGTGGCAGCGATCGTTTCTTTGTGTTTTGAGCTCCTTTTGGCTGTTTAAGCGCATTTCTCGTGCTTAGCCCACAATGGTGGCCTGGCTCCCAAAATGGCCAGACCACGAGGCTGTTTGTCCTGTCCGCTGACCGTCTTGCCCCTTCACCTTCCCCAGGTCGAGCCGACCCGGGGCCTTCCTTATTTGGGCATGTACTTTCCCGCGAAACACAGATGCTTTCGCAGGCTTCTACAGGCCTTGTGTGTGCCTCCAGGATGTGGGCTGTGATGTCTGGTCCCAATACACATCCTGGGTGCCAGAGAGTCTAGTGTGCCGTGAATGCCTGGGACCACCATGGTCTGTGATAGGTCCACGTATGGTGTGAGTATTTTGTGAGCAGATCTCCCATTGGGTCCCCTCCGTTTTGGCGCGAAGGGAACCGTGGATAAGAGGAGGCTGGAAACACCACTACCAGGTTGATCTCCTGAGTTCTCACGAACAGAGGAATACAGGAGCCAAGTATCCCGCAACTACAAGGCTGAACCGAGGAATCGCTGGTGACCCGCTGAAGGACTGCTCCTCTGCACTGCTGTCACTTGGTGAAACCCTTTCTACCTCTGATCGAACGAGAAGGCCTGTACTGGTACTTCGACCCCTTGGAATAGTGGGAACAACTATTCTCGGCATCATCTCCTGCACGTAAGCCTTCGGAAGTGTCTCTGGACCATCCAGTGGACTGACCAGCCTACCCAGGAGTCTTGCTCTGTAACCGCTGTCAGGTTGTGTTGTATTACGAGTCCTTGTCACTCTCACATGATTCGTACACTTGGCATTCCCAGGTCTGAAGTGAGTAGTGTACATTGGGCTGAAATACACACGGCCACGCCGTTGCCCTGCTCTGGTAACAAACTGTGCGGGTTCACTGCGTTTGGGACATCCTCAACTCTAATTTCTGCTGCTGCGGAATCTACACGACGCCGAGACGTCCCCTGCTCGTATCTGAACATGCCAGCACTGAAACTGACGCGGATCAGCCTGGGTCTGCCTGCATCGGGGACCGGTGAGTAGCATCGCTAGGAACTGGTCGCCCTCCTGCAGTAGCCCATAGCTTTTCCCCGCTGTGTCTAACAGCACGCCTTTCCGTACTCGCGCTCTGCTTCTGCTCACAGTGGAGGCTGCGCTTGAGTCGCGGAGCTCTGTTCATCTTCATTTGTTCACCAAACTGAACTGCCCGATTCCCTCGAAGAGACTCCCCTTTGCCCGTTGGCACCAGCGTGTGCAGATACTTTTGAGCACAAGGCTCCATTCTTCGTAGGGCTCGGACTTTCTTCTAGTTAGGTGCCGCTGAAGGCGGACTGGGTCCAACTATTATTCGCACTGCCTGTTTTCCTCCCCGTCTAGGTGGTCTTCACATTTTGTGCGTCTAACTCGTTAGACTCGTTGGTAATTTTATATATATTGTATTTGATTGTGATGTGTTGGTTTACTTGAGTTTTATTGTGATTTCTCGCTACGGTCAATGTTACAAAGGCCTTGTAATAAATGTGTCTATCTTTTAATATAACACCTGCTCGGAGTAATTTGTAAGTGTCCTTGCTTTGTGTGCTCATTGCGGGCTTTCAGTCACCCTCATCCTTCTTGAGACCTAGTCTTGACCGCCGCAATCGCTACCCTGATTGGTCTGGCTTGTCCAGAGGTTACCCTGTTCCAAGAAACGAGGCTGGCCTTCTGAACCTCTGCCCCTCCAGGACAGAGTTCAGAAATCCATCTTAACAGTCCTCATCATCCCCATAGTAGCCCGTCCAAGATTGGTCTCCCAACATGCCCAAATCAGGATCCTCAATAAAGGGTGGATCCTCATTATACTGAGAGTAGGGCTGTATACAGAAAGGGTCCGAAGACCGTGTTGGTGCTTCAACCCGGGACTTCTTACTTGGGGGTATCGGGTCCCTAGAACCTGAGGGTGAAGCCCCGTCAGTGGTATATGAGAGGAAGTGTTCAGGATTCTTGGCATAGAAGTCTGCCAAAGACGACATCCTAGACATAACTCTGTCTATGTCGTCACTAGACCATTCCTTTGAGCAGGGAATGACTCTTTCCTGGGAGAGTTTCCCTATCTTGTCCTGACTGGACCTATGCGTTTGTGCAGGGGTCTTTAAAATGACAGAATACTGAGACTTGTCCCTCTGTTTTTGCCTGTCTGACTGCTTCTCAGGTATGGAAGAAGGTAGAGAATGCTTCTTTTGTGGTTTTCCCCCCTCCTCGTGGGTGGAAGAGTGTTTTCCCTGTTTATTCGCCCCTTCGGAGCCTTTCGACGCTGGCGTCGAGGTTCGGGGGTAGTGTCCCCATCTCTAGAGTGTGGAGGTTGGGACTCGTGAAAAGCTGTTAAGCGGTCTGCTGAAGCCGACTCCTGGAGTGCAGCCTGGGGATAGAGGTCGGCTTCGTCTTCCGACGATCGAACTTCCGTTACCTTAGGGAGCGAGGCACTCTTGGCAACAGTGGATGGCTGCCTGGAGTCATGCGGCGATCTAGATCGAGAACACCCAGAGGACACCGATTCGGTGGACCGTTCTCTGTGTGCCTCTTTCAGAGAACCCGACGTGTGCGTCGAGTCTCGGTGGGACTTATGTTTGGTGGAAGTGGTGTGGGTAGCGCTTGTGTCGCCCGGTTTTTTTTTTCCCTTAGCCGCCCTGCTGGACGACCTTCCGAGGTCAGGGACTTGCGCTTGGCTCTCTCTCGATGCCACGTTGCCCTCGCCGTCCGAAAGCACGGCGTCGCTGCCATCGCTGAAGGCGCCCTCCGCTGCCATGGCCTCTTGACGCCTAGCGTGGTGGGCCCAACGCTTGATCGAACGGTCCTTTAGTGTTTTCGGTTTAAACCTACTACACGCTCTGCAGTTCGCCTCGGGGTGGTCCCTCGGCAAGCAGAGGTTGCACGTGGCGGGTCTGTCAACCCAAGGGTACTTGCGGTTGCACTTGGGGCAAAATTGGAAATGGGTACCCTCCATACCTTGTGGCAGCGGGCTAATGATTGTAGGAATATATAGAGGATGTACCTATATATTAAAGAGTGTAGGGTATGTGTCACCCCCCACTCTCCCTACTTGCAGGGCCGAGGCCAGAGGCCTTCCGAGGCCCAAGTCCATCGTGCAGCTGTAGACGGTTGATTCCTTCTCCGGGCCGACGTTGAGTGTCGCACTTAGGTGGCTCGACGTTGGGGTGGAGAAATGGGGAAATATAAGATATGGCTAAGGCCAGGAACTCCGCGGGATGCTTTCGACCAGTATGGCGGAAAAAAACAATCTGAGGGGCCTAGACGCGTGAGGGATCATGGGTACAGTGGATGTCAAACTAGGGATAGTATTACTGGCACGCCCTGTGTCGACGCCCATTTTCGAGTTTCGAAAAACAAACTAATACTCCGCAGCTTCCACTAGATGTCGGCCTATGCATTGCATGTGATCTAAGCAGATTCCACAAGCCTCATAAGAACAAGTTACTTCTTACCTTGTAACGTTCTTTCGACGGGATGTTCCTCCGACGTATTCCTTATCTTTGATAATACGTTTCCAGCTTGCTGGCCTCGGAAATTTTTTCTGTAGAGGGCACTGCGCGTCAACGTCCGCTGAGTCGATGTCCCTCGACGGCCACCGTATCGGTGCCGACGTCACCATGCTCATAAATAGCCACGCGCTGTGTCCGTTGCTCAGTTCCGTTTTGTAGCATAAGAAAAGTCATGCCTGAATTGGTTATTGACCTTGAAGGAGCGTAAGCTGCAACCACAAGGGAAGTATCACTGCGGGGATGGATGGGAGGGGCGATAAGGAATATGTCGGAGGAACATCCCGTCGAAAGAACGTTGCAAGGTAAGAAGTAACTTGTTCTTCGAAGGGATTGTGTCCTCCGACGTATACCTTATCTTTGATAGGCTCCCATAGCAGTGGCATGTAATTGGAGGTGGGAGTGAGAATGTTATGTATCCCTTTAGGGATGGACCGAATGTAATACGGCCTTGCCAAATCTGGTCTCTTGAGTAGTGGAGGAATCCAGATTGTAACATTTTGTGAATGTATGTGCGGACAATCATGTGGCAGCCGCACATATGTCTCGGACCGGTACCCCTCTTTGGAGAGCCGAAGAGGCTGCGATACCCCTGGTTGAATGAGCCCTGAGCTTTTGGGGTGGCTCTTTCCCTGCCAGTTTGTAACATTCCAGAATGGCAAAATAATCCACCTGGAGATGGTTTGTTTTGTTATGGGTAGTCCCAACTTGTGACCCGAGTATACTACAAACAGTTGGTCTGCTTGCAAGATCCTAGCCATTCTGCTGATATAAAAGCTGAGAGCTCGCCTTGGGTCCAGCCTATGTAGCCTTTCCTCCTCTTTCCCCGGATGGGGAGGAGGGTAGAACGAAGGTAAGGTAGTTTTCTGAGTAATATGAAATTCAGAAACCACCTTTGGGAGGAAATTAGGCTTCACCTGTAGGACAACTTTGTCCTTGTGGAAATTTGTATGTGGGGGTTTACAGGAGAGAGCTTGTAGCTCACTCACCCTCCTAGCAGATGTTAGCGCTACCAATAGGACAGTTTTAAGCGTGAGAAATCTCAGCAAACAAGAGTGAAGTGGTTCGAATGGAGTGCCCATAAGGAAGTTTAAGACTAAATTTAAGTCCCATAAGGGAACCTGGAATGGTTTTGGGGGATAAGCAGTTAATCCCTTGAGAAATTGTACCACTAGAGGAAGTTTGAAATACGATGGTTCCTCCGCAGTGCGCTTGAAGATAGAAAGCGCTGCGAGATAGCCTTTTACAGTGCCAACTTGAAGGCCTGAGTTTGCCAAGTAGAGTAGAAACGATAACACCGTTGGTGTGCCACATGAAAAAGGGTCGATATTCTCTTCCCAACACCAGCTGCAAAATTTGTTCCAACAGCAGTGGTATAAAGACTTTGTTGCTGGCCTTCTGGCCGAAAGCAACACCTCCATGACATCAGGGAGATCCCAATCCTTGTACCTCACCCTTTCAGAAGCCAAGCGTGAAGGTTGGGGGTTCTGGTGTCTGGATGGAGAACCTGACCTCCCTTCTGCGAGAGAAGATTCTCTGAGTGGAAGACGGATTGGAGGGCAGATGGACATATCTAGAAGGTCCGGGTACCACGTTCTCCTGGCCCAATCCGGGGCAATTAGGATCATGGTTTTCCGGAATCTTCTCAACCTCCTGATCATTTGAGGAATAACAGGGACTGGTGGAAACGCGTAAAGGAGTGGAAACTCCCAGTCCACTACGAACGCGTCTCCCAGAGCTCCTCTCGGGGGAAATTCCCTTGAACAGAACAGATCACACTTCCTGTTGGTGCTTGTGGCGAACAGATCCACCTGAGGGGTTCCCCAAAGGGCGAAGATCTCTTGAAGGACTTCCTGAGCTAGCTCCCACTCGTGGGAGACTGTGCTCTGCCTGCTCAGAGCTTCCGCTGTCAGGTTCTTCTCTCCGGCTAGGTGGACTGCCGATAGAGAGATTCCTTCCCGAATTGCCCAAAACCAGAGGTGCATCGCCTCTCTGCACAGTGGCAGTGATCCTACGCCTCCTCTTTTGTTGAGGTAGTGCATGGCCACCGTGTTGTCCGTCATTATCAGGACATTTCTCCCCTGTACTGATGGCAGGAAAGCTTTCAGCGCTAGTCTGATCGCTTTGAGCTCCAATAGGTTGATGTGTAGTCTGGACTCCGATGGAGACCAACGACCGCTGATGGTCAAGTCGTTGGCATGGGCTCCCCACCCCGTGAGTGAGGCGTCTGTGACTACTGTTATCTCCGGCCATGGTTGCCAAAACAGTTCTCCTTTCAAGATGTTCTCTGGATAGGCCCACCATTGAAGGTCGCGGGCTACCTTGTCCGGAATCCGGAGGAGATCTGTCATTCTCCCTGAGAATTGCGACCGCGGCCTAGCAACCTCAAAAAGTCGAAGGCTGGGAGACGTTGGGCATTTTGAAACTTGGTGACCATCTGTAGGATATCTTGAGCCCTCACCTCTGGTGGCGAGGCTTTTCCCAAGGAAGTGTCCAGGACCGCTCCAATGAACTGGAGTCTCTGTGATGGTATCATCTGTGACTTCTTTAAATTGAGGGAGAAGCCCAGTTTGTGAAGGAAGTGGCAGACATAATCTAGCTGGATCTGAGCTTGTTCCGAAGATATAGCCCTGATCAGCCAATCGTCCAGGTAGGGGTAGACGTGGATCCCTTCCCTCCTTAGACTCGCAGCCACTACCGACATTAGCTTGGTGAAGACCCTCGGGGCGGAGGTCAGCCCAAATGGCAGAACTCGAAATTGATAATGAGAGTCGCCAATTGTGAACCTCAGGTATTTCCTGTGTTTTAGATGGATTGGCACATGGAAATAAGCATCCTGAAGGTCCAGAGATACCAGCCAGTCCTGGAGCTGGAGGGCCTGAAGGATCTGAGAGAGAGTTACCATCTTGAACTTGTCCTTCCTGAGGAACTTGTTCAATTCTCGTAAATCCAGGATGGGTCTCATTCCTCCGTCCTTCTTTGATATGAGAAAGTAGGGGGGAGTACCAGCCCTTGTTCCTGTCCGCTACAGGTACCGGTTCTATGGCACCTTTCTCTAGCAGGTCTATAATTTCCTGCAAGAGGAGCGAATCTGGAACTTTTAGAGAGCTGTTCCCCCGTGGGGGACTCTGAGGGATGTGTAGAAAGGGTAGGCAGTAACCCTGGGCAACTGTCTCCAATGCCCAAGCATCTGACATTATAGCCTACCATTCCGTCAGATGGCGAGTTAACCTGCCCCCTACAGGTGTATTGTGTGGAAAGGCCTCAGAGTGGTTTGGGGGCGGCTGATGCAGATGCCGAGGGTAAAGAGGCACCTGCTGCAGCTGCGGCCTTAGTACTTTTGACCCGTCCACCTCGGGTGGATCTCCTTTGGCCTCTTTGAGCCGGCAGTCCTCTGCCTTTCCCGAATGCGGAATAATAGCGAAATGACTTTCCTCTCGCAGAGGTTCCTGAGGGACGAAAAGGAGTTTGGCGGATAGCAGCTCCTAAAGATTTTGCTGCTGCTTTAGAAGTCTAACTTTTCCAGACTGTCATCAGCCTTTTTTCCGAATAGTAAAGAGCCGTCAAAGGGCATATTCAAAAGTCTGGCCTGTACATCTGGAGCAAAGGCAGACTTTCGCAACCACCCGTGCCTGCGGATTGTTGTACTTGCCGGTCATATAATGTTAAGGAAGGCTTCCTTTTCCTCTCCTCCGGGTATGCAGTCAGCCGCTGATGAAGCACACTCCCATAGTGTGTGACTGAACCTGGCGAGCGTACAAGTGGCGTTGATGGACTTCAACGCCATACTACAAGCAGAGAAGACTTTCTTCGCCATAGAATCGTACCTCTTGTCATCTCTATCCTGTGGGACAGTAGGGTAAGCGGTCTTACTGCTAGATGAAGTTGCCGCTTGAACCACCAGGCTCTCTGGAGTCGGGTGTTTTGATAAGTATTCAGGGTCAGCAGCCGCTACCCTATACTTGGCTGACAATCTTTTATTGACTGCAGGGATAACTTCAGGAGTTTTCCAATTAGATGTAATTTTCCTTTGCAAGGCGGCATGGAAGGGGACCACAGGGTCCTCCTGTGGACCTTTGTCTAAAATGTCTGTTAAATTATCCTGTTGAAAAACAGGGGAAGGCGCAGACCAACCCATAAATTCAATAATCCTTGCCATAAGGGTTCTATAGGGTGTTTCGGCATGTTCCCCTGGGTCTGGCTTAACAAATTCCACTTCTGGGGAAGTGTCCAGCCCACTTGCCTCATGTAGTGACTCTTGTAGGTCCTTCAGCCTTCTTTCCTCAGAGGTGAAATCCTCTGAAATAGGCAGTGTGGTCTTCTGTAACCCAAATGTTTCCTGGTCAGAACCTTCCCCCCTCTTCATAAATTGAAGATAGTCCAGGGTACTCGGACCTCTGAAATGGTGTAAAACCCATCTCTAAGGCAGAAGGAGCCAAACTCGACATTATTGGGTGAGAAAACGTTGATGTCGTCGACGCCGATGTGACAGGCTTCGAAGGCGCCGAGAACAGCGTCGAAAAAACTGGAAGGGGTCTCGAAGAACTCGAGAGGATCGGGATCCTACTCGAGGACATCGACGACGGTCTCGGCGTCGTGCCGGAGGCCCTTGGAATCACCGTTGGCTGTGGAGTAGCCTTGGTCTTCTCTTTCATCTGCGTCGATGTCGGCGTCGAGGATGGCGTCGAGGAACCCTTCGACAACGGCGTCGATGGCGCCAATCCATGCGTCGGAGGAATCTTCGACGACTGCGTCGAAGATGGTGCCTTCTTACCCGATGGCTCGTGGCGCTCTCGGGTGGAATGTTTCGCCAGGTGCTCCGACTCGCGGAGTTTTGATTTTTTGGGTTTTTCACCCGGGGTATCACCCTCAGCTGTCTTCGAGGGGGTCGAGGCCGCGTTCTCGAAGACGCTTAAAATTTTCCTTCTGAATTCCTCCCACTCAGCTTGAGAGCTGTGTTTTGTGGGACAGGAGACTCTTTCTGGGAACTCAGAAGACGAGGAAGGGGATCTTCGACGTCTCTTTCTTGAGTGTCTTGATCTCGACCAATGGTGGGAGCTACTTCGAGATCTAGAATGGGAATGTTTTTGACGGCGAGGAGACGAATGCCTCCACTCAGCCGAAGAAACCTTCGAGGAGGTTTTTGACTTACCTCTCTCGAGCTTCCCCTTGCGCTCCTTCAAGGCTTTCGCCGTCATGGACATGCAGTCCTCACACTCCGAACAATGGTGCTCGGATCCCAAGCACCACAAGCAGATCCTGTGTGGATCCGTTATGGACATTTTTTTACCACAGTCTCAACATTTCTTGAAGCCAGATCGCGGCGTCGTCGGTTCCGATGAAGATGCCATCGAGAACGAGTAGGTATTATTCGAGTAGATAGAGTTATCCTGACTGAACTGAGCAACGATGTTCCGAGGCCCCACGAAGCGCGGAAAAACGGAACTGAGCAACGGACGCAGCGCGTGGCTATTTATGAGCATGGTCACGTCGGCGCCGATACGGTGGCTGTCGAGGGACATCGACTCGGCGGACGTCGACGCGCAGCGCCCTCTACAGAAATAATTTCCGAGGCCAGCAAGCTGGAAACGTATTATCAAAGATAAGGAATACATCGGAGGACACAATCCCTTCGAAATATATATACATACAGACACACAAACACACACGCACACCAATAGATATCTATACCGGTGTTGGGTAAATAAACGGCCTATTATGAGCCTTTTATAATCACAGTTATTGGCTTTATGGGTCTTATTTTTGCCTGTCTGAGTCCAACAGTTCATTGTGCGGGAAGGGCCGGGAACAGGTAAGTCAGTGGTGTTCCCATACATGGCCAGGTAAAAGCACAACACTGGGTTAGGAAGGAGATACCAAGGGAGATGAGGGAGCGAGGGACGGCCCTAGGGTCCAGAAAGAAAAATAATAAAAACCCTTGAACTTTTGAGACTCCAAGTAATTTCTGTTCCATCTGTGACAATCACCAATGTAAAACATGCCGATTGAGGCATTTCTCTTCTAAGACGGGCAATGATAGATCTGATGTTCGTATATTCCTTTCTGACTGGATAGGGGTTTGCAGCCATTCAACAGAAGAACCACCTCTGATCGACCAGTGAAAAATATTTTTTAAAACATCAGAGGGGCCTCAACAATAGATTATTTAATATTCTCACCAAACAACTGGGGATGATTGATCTAATTCTTTCTAGAATAGGTATAGTCTATTTTCCAAGGTCTGTATATTTGGAAAGACCTTCAAAACAACCCTTTTAAGTGAGCCAATGAAACCTGGGGATACTGTTGTGGTGTGTAGTAAGTTGCTCACTGTGGTCACTACTGTACTCCTAGACTACAGCCTCCTTTCCTCCATATTGCCAGTATATTCGTCCCATTGGGACGAGACCAGTGCATTTTAAGCAGCAAAATTAAGTTAATCCAAATATCTAAATGGGGAGACAGAGCCCAGATAGGGTGGGTGCAGCCTCGATGCACACTGGCTCTGAACACTTGAACACCCATCAGTCACCCCCCACACCTTCATTTTAGACAGGCTAAGTTAACCACACATTCTTGGGTGGATGAAGGGTCGCCATATGGAGGAAAGACTAAGGACTAGGAGGAGTACAGTATTCACTATGGGGAATAACTTACTCCTACATCTAGTCCCCTTTCCTCCATACGTTTGTGAGATTGTGAACGATATATCTCGAATCTAGAAGCCAACTCTAGAAAATAAGCCTGGACTCTGATCAGGAGGTGGTATCCATAAAATAATGCTTGGAGGAAGACAAAGACCATTTGGCCTCTTAGTAATAGCATCCCATGGCACTTGTCTTTGAAAAGCCACAGAGGCAGCCTTTGAGTTGACAGAGTGAGCATGTATGCCCTTCTGAGCAGATTCATCAAGAATAGAATAAGACTGAAATGAAAGCCACAATCCCGCACGTAATTGTGGCATGAGATGCATTAACACCCGCTTGCACAACTCTGAATGTAAAGAATAGATGGTCAACCAACCTGAAGCCTTTGATTCTGTATAAATAAAACTTCAGTGTGCTTCAGACATGTAGGTCATGGAATAACCTCACAGCTTCCGACAGAGGGTCCGGGAAGAAGAATGGTAGTGTAAATTCCTGATTAACATGAAAGGAAGAAACAAATATGAGATTGATACGAACCACCTGTGGAAAAGGCTAGAAAACCGAGAGAGCCTGTACGTCACTTCTTTGCCAATCCGATGACACTGCCAGTAGGAAAGTGATCTTCCATGTAACCAAACAAATATCAGCTACCGACGACTCCAAATGTTTGCGCAGACAGGACTGATTTAATGTCCCAAAGTGGGTGAAGACTTTCCATGGGCGGAAACTACTGCAGTCAATCCTTAACATAATGACAGATGGAGATTGATCACCAGTGGTGCACCAATGCATGAAGCATTAGTGCCTGGCTCCTGGACTCCAGAATGTTTTGTCCTCTGAGCCCCCGTTGGAACCCCCACCGAGGTATGGTGAACCGCCTGTGCTGTGGGGGTCGACCTGAGGCAGTCATGCAAAGTTTGGAGCTCTAAATGCATATAGTTCCTGGGATACAGCATGGTAAAGTCGGGCAGAGTTCTGGAGACAGCAACATTGAGACGCTGCTACACTGAGTCCCCAAGTGAGTCTGGGGAATCGCATCCTGGCCTTTTTCCAGACCGCGCTGGCCTGGCAACCCAGGGTGAACACCAAAGACTGCAGCTACAGCTCAGCCCCGTCACGATACTCCTGTGGGACACAGATCAGGATGGGGTTTACAGCCAAACCGGGGATAGGGCTTTCCTGACAACCCAGCTCCTGATGGCGGCTCACCACATCGGCACGCACTTGGAAGTCTCCCGACGGTCCGATTCAGGGCCTATGGTGGGCGAGGGTGTAGGAAATGTGGGCCCTAGAGAAAATAACAGCGAACAACACTCTACCCAAATTCTCTTGAACTTGGCTTCCTTGGGTTACATACTACAGGGACACCATCGATGCCCCACCTAAGCCCACCACATTGGGCCACATCTCCTCCTGATTCTCTGCACTAAGCCATCACGACATCTCACCTACGAGCAGCGTTTGCATGGTACACTGATCATTTGGAATGCCGTTAGGGGTGTGTGATTGCAACCGCATTTATGCCGATTTCTGGGCTGACAGATTGCTCAATGATGACCTGTGCCCTTACACCCATATCAGCCTTTTGTTCCAGGACTATTAGTTCCTTGTCCCCCGCCCCCCCTTTTATTTATTTGTTTATTTATTTATTTTTGCTTTCCGCCTTGTTCTTTCTCCCCATCAATTTACTTGAGGGCCATTGACATGTTGTGCTAATATTGCATTTACCACTACCCTTCATGACTTCTGTATTTTTTAAATGTGTTAAATAAAGTTGCGATTAATTGCAGACGCTTGCTGCCATACCGCAGTCTGGTGGAAAGCTTGTGTGGGTCCTCCCGTAAAACAGTCCTGTTGTTCTGAAAACCCTATTTGACCATGAACTTCGTCCTCACGGAGCCAGAAGGGATAGAGGTGAGAGGTGCAGAATCTGATGCTCCTGCCGACTCAGATGATCTGTTAGCCATGGGAACATCTAGGGCACACTTTCAGACAACTCCAATAAGTCTGAAAACCAGGACTTCAAGGACCAACAGGGAGCTATCAATAGCACTGGGAGATTTTAGGAGTTTGACTAATGTGCCCAGCAGAGGGATTGAAGGAAATGCCTAAAGAAATGTGGCCAATGACTGAGGATTCATCACCTAGTGACTGCTCTCTACTGAAACTCTGAGAAGCACATTGAGGACATTCATAATTCTGGGTTATAGCAAACAGGTCTTTAATGGATGCACTGGGATTCTGAAAATGTCCATCACTTCCCTGTTCAGTTCCAACTCTGGCAGAGACCTATAAAACGTGCAGAGCGTCCATCTGAACACAGAGAGCCTGCCAGATGATTGGCTTGAGAGATACATCCTGGCACATTTTGACAGTTGAGTTGTCAGGTTGCAAAGTGGTGGAGACCTTGCAACACTTTACTTGTTTAAATAATGCAGTGCAGTCATATTAATATAAAATAGATGCCCTCGTTAAGGGTACCCAGGTTAAGAATTGTTTTCAACCCTCATTTTGGATCGGCCCTCAAGTCCTTCTAAAAGGAGCACTAGCATAAGCGTACGTCTGTATGAAAAAAGGGTTGAAATCAGCCCATTCTCCTAGAAGCCTAGTGCATTGATGCATGGAACAGTGAAACCTTTTGATAGACTCATCTATTTTCACCATGTAAAATGGGCAAAGGAAAATCACGTACTGGAAGAAACCGAATATGATTTTAGAGCAGGACTGTCTAGGGACTGAATTACAATATCCACATTTATATTTGCAATGTGCAAAATAGGTCTGTGGGGCTGGTGCCAAAACATTTTCGCCATTATGGACGCTTACTTCAAAGTTAGATTAATGTGTTGTGGTTGGAACTAATAACATTGGGGGTAATAGAATATTTAGCAGATGTTGTGATGCTGAATTTTTATTCAAAAGGCAAGAGTTACATTTTGAGAAGATGATTTTATGATTACAGAAAGTACATCAGGGGAGCATTCTTGCACCCTTGACTTTCAAGTTATTCATTAATTCACTTTATGGAATTAACATCTGATGTTCAACGAATTGCAAACAGATTAATAGCTACATTTTCATATGCAGAGGACTCAGTTTTATTAGCTGGGACTCTGGTTGCTTTACAAAGGGTGGCTTCCTCATACCTTTTATGAATTCACGTGGTCTAGAGGTCAATGTAAAAAAAACATTATGGTGGTTGAAAAAAGATAAGGAAGTAAACCTATCGTTAGTAATGACACAAAACGGAACCTTGAAAACATTGATTACGTAGGCTCCAGATTTTCTGATTCACTCTTGTTGCAAGCTCAGATTGAAAAGACATTTTTAAAAGCATCATTCTAACGGGGCCATCTAAAGGATTTCAGTTAACTCCTTAAAAGTAGATATTGACCAAATATTAAGGATATATTTGCTAAAATCTATACTACAAGCAAGTATGCCTCTGGTACCTGTGGCTTTTTGAATGTGGAAAAACTCCAGGTAGGTGAAAATAGGCTTGTATCAACTCTTTTGGGTGACTCTTGTTCTACTTATGCTTATAATGTACATACCGACCTGGGCATTCCATTTTTAGTAGAGGAGATGAGGGCACAACCATATCTTCTATGGACCAGGCTATGGTTGAATGAAAGGACTTCCTTAATACAGGATATGGTACTCTATTTGGCATAGGCTGGCCACATAAGTAAAAATGCTTGGTTTTACAGCATTTCTGGTTCAAAATTGGCCTATAAAGTTGGTTTAGTAACCCGGAGACGATTCCTGTTAAAGTACATTTTAAACATTTTAAAATCTTTTTGTAACATTGTTAGCGAAACAAGGGAAATAACTTCATGGTTTCCATTGAGCATTAAGGAATACCATGTGCAGGAGGTAACATTTCAACTTTCAAGCTACTAGCCGGCCATCAAAAAGTCACTTGCCACCTCAATTCTAAAGTAATAAAAAAAATTCAAAGAAATAAAATAAACAAAAAAAAAAAAAAAATTATATATATATATATATATGACAATGCATTACTTACCGTAAAAGCATTTCTGATGGTTGTATCTGCTTAGATTCACATGCTGTGCATAGGTCCGACATCCAGTGGTCACTGCGGAGTATTGCATTTTGTTTTTCGTAGTCGAAAAAGGGACGTCGACAAGGCGTGTCTGAAATACTATCCCTATAGTGACGTGCGTTGTACCCACAATCCCTCACGCCTCGAGGTCCCTCTGTTTGTATTTTTCTGCCCTGAGGGAGCCTTCTAGACTTGAGTGAGTACAGAAAAGAGAGATATAAAAGGAAGTCTATGTTCCTTCCATCCGAGCGGGGAGGAAGGGTGGGCGCATGTGAATCTAAGCAGATACAACCATCAGAAATGCTTTTACGGTAAGTAATGCATTGTCTTCTGATGTGTGTTAATCTGCTTAGAATCACATGCTGTGCATAGACTAGCGAGCAGTACCCGGAGTTGGCAGTGGGTTATGAGAAGGAACAGTAGAGAAAAGGTGTCGTAATACTGCCTGTCCCACCTGGGAGTCAGATCTAGAGTGTGCATCTAGACAGTAGTGTTTTGTAAAGGTGTGCACAGAACTCCAGGTAGCCGCTTTGCAGATGGACTCAAGGGGAACATTTGCAATGAATGCTATGGACGCCCCCGTGCCTCGAGTAGAGTGTGCTCTTGGCTTAAAGGGCAGTTCTCTCTTAGCAAGAGTATAGCAGAGAGTGATGCATTGAACAATCCATCTAGAAATAGTGGACCTTGAAACTGCATCCCCTTCTCTTCCTGCTGCCACCGAGACGAAGAACTGATTAGTCTTCCTCAGTGGTCTGGTTCTTTCCATGTAGAACATGACCGCTCTGCGCACATCTAGTGTGTGCAGAGTTTTTTTTCTCCCAAGTTGGAAGGATTTTGAAAGAACGTTGGCAGTTCTATAGACTGGTTTACGTGGAATTTCGAGATGAATTTCGGAGCAAACCTTGGGTGCGTGCGTAGAACCACCTTATCTCTGTAACGAAGAGGTCTAGAACAGAAAGAGCCTGTAGTTCACTTACTCTCCTGATGGAGGTGATAGCTATTAAAAAAGCAGTCTTAAGAGTGAGGTCTTTAAGAGATGCTTTGTGCATGGGTTCGAAAGGTGAGCCCATGAGTCTGGTAAGTACCACGTTAAGGTCCCATCCGGGTGCTGGGTCAGCTATCAGGGGGTGTATTCTCTTTATTCCCTCCATGAAGGCCTTTATAACAGGGATCTTCCACCACGACACCTTGAGTTGGGAAGTGGTGTAAGCCAAAAGTGCCGCTAGGTGGACTTTAATGGAATTGAACACTAGACCTGAATCCAATAAGTAGGTCAGGTATAGAACAATATGTGTGGGAGAGCAGTCAATTAGGTTGATGCCTTCCCCTCTGCACCAGATGACAAATCTCCTCCACTTGCTAGAATAGCAGTGGCGAGTGTTAGGTTTTCTGGCTTCCCTGAGGATGTCCATGCATCTCTGCGGGAGCTGTAGATGTCCGAATTCTATGATCTCAGGAGCCAAGCTGCTAAGTTCATGTTCTGGGGGCATGGATGCAGAGTCCTGCCCTTGTCTTGTGACAGCATGTTGTACGGGCAGGGGAGTTTCACTGGGGGAGATAGAGACATCTCCATCAAGTGAGCGAACCATGGCTGTCGGGCCCACATTGGGGCCACCAGTATCATGGTCACTTGTTCCTGGTGCATCTTGTGCACCACCTTGTTGAGAAGGGGAGTCGGGGGAAAAGCGTAAACAAATTTCCCTGACCATGGCATCGACAGACCGTTCCCCTTGGATTGGTTCTGGGGGTACCTGGAGGCGTAACTTAGGCATTGTGAGTTCTCCAGGGTTGCGAATAGGTCTATTTCTGGGAATTCCCATTGTGTGAAGACTTCGAAGACGATGTCTTCGTGCAGTCGCCATTCGTACTCTTCGGGCAGGGGGAAATCTCTGCTGAGTTTGTCTGTCAGCAGATTGAGTTCCCCTGGTACATGTTGTGACAGTAGGAACATGTTTTGTTTGAGAGCCCACTTCCATATATTTTGGGCCAGTTTGGACAGTCCTGGAGAGTGGGTGCCCCCCTGCTTGTTGATGTAGTACATGGCTGTGGTGCTGTCTGTAAGGACCAACACAGTCTTGCCTTGTAGGTGTTCCTGGAAGGCTTTTAGCGCCTTGAACACAGCTAGTAGCTCCAGTAGATTTATGTGTTTGGATGCTACGTTCGGAGTCCACACTCCGTGAGCAGTCTGATGGGATAGGTGAGCCCCCCATCCTGTGAGGGATGCGTCTGTGGTCAGAGTGGCTTCCGCCGCGGGTGTGGCAAAAAGTTTCCCTCTTTCCAGGTTTTCCTTTGTCCACCACCGTAGCGAGAGAACCAAGGCCTGCAAGACCACCACTAGATCGTCCCATAGTCCGCTGGCCTGACACCACTGGCTGTTGAGCCACTCTTGCATTGGGCGCATGCGCAGGCGCGCGTGAGGTACCAAATAAATACACGACGCCATCATGCCTAGCAAGCGCATTGCTTTGCGTACCGTCACTTCTCGACCGGTCACATATTGAGGGATCTGAAACAGCATGTTTTGGACCCTCTCGTTGGAGGGGAAGACGAGGCCGTCCTTTGTTTGAATTAGAGCCCCTAGGAATTGTTTGATTTGGCTGGGGTCTAGGCTGGACTTCTTTTCGTTGATGGAGAAGCCCAACTGGAACAAAAGGTCTACAGTCTTTTGGGTATTGGAGAAGCATGTTTCGTAAGAATCCCCTGTTATGAGCCAGTCGTCGAGGTAAGGGTAAACTGGGATGGACAACCTGCGCAGGTGGGCCGCTGCCACTGCCAGTACCTTCGTGAATACCCTTGGTGCTGATGCTATGCCGAAGGGTAGCACTCTGAACTGGTAGTGTTTGCCCTCTATCATGAACCTGAGGTATCTTCTGTGCGCTGGCAACATGAAAATATGAAAGTATGCATCTTTCATGTCCAATGTTGTCATGTAATCTCCCTGTGATAGCAGTGGGATCACTTCCAGTAAGGTCACCATACGAAACTTCTGGGGTTTGATAAACTTGTTCGCTGGGCGCAGATCTAATACATGGCGCATGGTTAGATCCTTTTTGGGTAAAAGGAAGTACACTCAATAAATACCTTCCGTTACCTGAGATAGAGGCACGACCTCTATGGCTCCTTTTTCCAGCAGTTGTTGTACTTCTTGGAGAAGGATGGCAAGGTGTTCCGGTGTCATGCGTCGTCCCCTCGGGGGTCTGTATGTTGGGGAACTGTTGAATTCGATACAGTATCCGTGGGCCATGGTGGAAAGTACCCAGCGGTCTGACGTTATTCCCTCCCATGCTGGAAGAAAGGATGTTATCCGGCCCCCGACCGGTGTTGCATGGGAGGGGACGCAAATCTTCGCGTCACTTGGTGTTGTTGGGGGCTTGGGAGCCTCTGGGGGTGGACCCCCGACCTCTCCCTTTGCCCCGGCGCTGGCCTCTTTGGCTGTACTGCCCACTATTGGTCTGGTAATTGGTGGCAGGGTACTGTTGCTGCTGATTCTGCTGTTGGCGTTGGCCACGAAAAAAGCGTTTGTTGCCATAGCCGCGTCTGGTAGTGGGCTTAGAGATCTGGTCAAGAGTTTTGATAGTATCGAACTCTTTTTTAGCCATCTCCAGAGCCTCATCCACCGCTTTCCCGAAGAGGTTTGAGTCTTCAACAGGTTTATTTATTAAAGACGCCTGTGTCTCCGGTTTGAACCCTGAGTTGCGCAGCCATAAATGGCGTTTTAGGAGTATTCCCTGAACCAGGGAACGTCCCGCTGTCTCTGCGGCATCCAGAGAGTTCTTTACAATATTCTGGTTGACCTGGGTTCCTTCGCCAATTGTTGATAGCAGGCGTGTACGTAGTGGTTCTGGCGCTTCTTCAGCGTCTTTACGCAGTTTGGCCCACTGCGCGTCCGCGTAGCTAGCTAGCAAAGAATTTTTGTTCGCAATTCTTGCCGAAAAGGCAGCCGAGGATGTGACTCTCTTTGCAAGGGCATACAACCTCTTACCCTCCTTGTCAGGTGGTGCCTCGCTGGTGGACAGCGGCACACCTGCTCTCTTCCTTGTATTAGTTACTACCAGGGAATCCGGAATGGAATGTCCCCTGATGTACAGCGGGTCTGAGGGTGAAGGAGTGAAAAGTTTTTCAATTCTTGGATTAACTCCTCTGATTAGTGCGGGTGTGGATAGCGAAGGGATGATTCTTCTCTTCACTGAAGCGAGGAGGGGAATGGTCTGGCTGACCGGGGGTTTCTCCTTAATTACTCTTTCCACAAAGTCTATTTCGGGAGAGATCTCCCCAGTGTCCAGTTCGAAATGTGCTGCTGCTCTGCGCAACAGGGCATTAAATGTGGGCTGATCGTCAATGGGAGACGTGTTTCTAACAGGTGAATTGTCAGGAGGATTTAGGTTCAGGACATCAGTGTCCGAATATACTGATGGGGATTGCCAGGGATGAGAAGGTCCTTCTCCTGGATTTTCTCCGAAGCCTTCTCCTACCATGTCTGGGCTGTCTTCCAGACCTTCCTCCTGGTTCTGTCCCTCTTCATCGTCCACAAATTCATCCTCCTCCTCCAAGTATTGTTCCTCACCAGTGAGGTCATACACATTATGGAAATCTGAGGCTGTGTCCTGCTGGGGATTGAATAGTCTCGGATATGTGGCCCTGGGGTCCTCCTGAGGCCCCTCTCTTGCTCTCTTGGGAGTAGGAGGGTTCTGGGTCTTCATAAACCTCTCCATTCTCTCCATGCAGAGATGGAGCCTTTCCATGGTTTCATGGGGTACCCCTGAGCGGTCTAGCGGGGGAAAATTAGTGTCATCTTGCTGAAAACGGCTCGACCTCTCCCACAACGTCGAGGAAAGTGTCCCGTCGCCTTCCGAAAAGCCTTCCGGTGTGCTGGGGTCCCCCCGACTGAAGGGGGTAGTCCCCGTCTTTCTTCGGGCTTTTTCGGCGTGTCTTTCGACCTTTGCGTAGCGCTCAACGTGTCTTTCGGCGTACGCTTCTGGGCGTCGGCTACAACGATCCTCGCAAAGCTCTCTGTGATTCGTTTGTCAGCGGAAGGCTGTGGTACGATCGTTCTACGGCGGCGTGCGCTCTCTGCTGGTGCGCGCCGGCCGATGGTTTGGGGGCGGCGCCCTTATTTGCCGAAAGCCCAGTCGCTGGTCGCTGCTGCGGTTGCGAGAGGGGCTTCGAACCCGAACGGTCCGAGGAGGCCGCCGGTGGACCCTGCGTCTCCTTGGGCGCTGATGCTTTCTTCGTCGAAGAAGAGTCATGGGTTGTGTGCTTATGTGTGGTATCGTGTGCGTCAGTGTCGCCGGAGTGTTCATCCCCATAAACAGGGCGTGAGCCGAGCCCATCGGGGCCGGGGACAGACGACGAAGAGCGTGAGCGCTCTTTAGAGGGGTGTACGACTTCCGTAGCGGAGGTCGTGTTATCACGTTCCTCGTCACTGTCGGTGGTAGCAGCGGCGGGTGAAGAATCGGCCTTCGACATAGCGTAGGCCGCCCACCTCTTGACCCTACGGTCTTTTAGAGTCTTTGGCTTAAGAAGCCGACAAGCCGTGCAACCCTCCTCTTTGTGATCGAGGGGCAAGCAGCGGTTACACCGTGAATGCTTGTCCTTCCAAGTAAACTTGCCCTTGCAAAGCGGGCAAAACCTAAAGGGTGTCCTCTCCATAGCCGAGGCAATAAATCGTGATAACGACCCCAAGGGAAAGGAAGGGGAAAAGGAAAGGCATTCTCAGAAAAGAACCAGAGATGTCCCACAACCCCACTCTCCCTACTGTATTTGGCCTGCGAGGCCAGGCCACGTGTTCGGCAACGCCGAAGGATCTCCTCCGCTCGTCCCCTCCGTCGAAGATCTTGCTCGGCGGAGACAGCTTCACAACTGCATCGAGGGAGGGATCGATGTTATAATTAAATAGGAAAACGACCAAAGGTCGAGGAGATGAAATCTGCAATGTCTCTCGAGGACCTCCGCGTAAAGGCGACCAGTAGCTGGGCGGAAAAAAACAATCTGAGGGACCTCGACGCGTGAGGGATTGTGGGTACAACGCACGTCACTATAGGGATAGGATTTCAGACACGCCTTGTCGACGTCCCTTTTTCGACTACGAAAAACAAAATGCAATACTCCGCAGTGACCACTGGATGTCGGACCTATGCACAGCATGTGATTCTAAGCAGATTAACAAACATCAGAAATATATATATATATATATATATACATACATATACATATATACACACACACACACACACACACACACACACACACACACGACAATTCTTTACCCAGCAAGTGTCAAATATCACTAGCCAATGGTGCAAATTTAGCACTCTGCTGTATGCTTGCACCAGTTTCGGGGATACCTAGTTATTTGCTTATTGTTATAAATAAATATCACTGCATTCTTTTAAGTTGTCTCAGACTCCACAATCTGCTGTTTTTGCAATGCATGGTAAAAGGAAACCCCCATGTACGTTATGTTTTGTTCTTTATATGTTGTTGCAAGAACATTTTTTTAATTCCACTATTCGTGAAAAAGGCTAGAGCCAATCTACACTCCCATTTGTATATGTATTGCTCCTCCCTGATGTATGTGTGTATGTGTGTGCTTTTATATAGCTAGTTTTATTGTGGCTGTTTTAAGAGATCAAAGATATAAGTTAGTGTATTAACTCATTGGGCGTCATTACGACCCGGGCGCAAAGGGATACTGGGCACCGGTAATGACATTGGTGCCGGTAATCCCTTTGCGCCCTATTCAGAGGTCTCTTTGCGGGTTCTTCCTTAACGCCTGGTTTTAGCAGGCGTTAAGGACGGGACCCGCAAAGGGATATCGGGGTCAATAACGGTACCGCATTTTGCGGTACCGTTATTGCTGTCTTCCCCCTTCCCATTGAGTCCTGTGGGGGCTCAAATGGGAATGTGGAATGGCATTTCAAATGGGGACTTACCGGTCCCACAATGGTCGGAATAGACCAGTAAGTCCCCAAACCACCAAGTCGGTGGCGGTACCGGTATTGGTGCTAGTCATGGCGCTAATAGCGCCATGACTAGCACCAACCTCGGAATGAGGGCCATTATCTTAGTTTATTTGCATAATAGGACATGTTTATGTATCATGTTTTGTATGTTTTAAATGCGAAACCTTTATGGTACTTTTAGTCCCGAAATGAAGTTTTGATTCATATTTACACTATAATCGTATTGTCAGTGAAAATCAACATTGGCCAACCCCGGTGAGTCAGAAGAACTACCTGAAGAACTAGCCTAACGGCTTTCAACTCCCACAAGTTTATGTGTAGTTGTTGATCCCGAGACAACCATAGGTCAAAAGAATTGGCAGATGGCGCTGGGTCGTGCCCCACATTAAGATTCATCTGTGGTGATAAACCATGATGGGTGCAGGGCATGAAAAGATGCTTCAGACCTGTGTTTCCAATGTATACATCTGAAAGAGGAAATGGGTGAGCTGGAGAGAGGATGCCCCGCAAATGATACAGAGAACCACAGACAAAGCCAAATACTCAGGTCATGGATTGCCCAGTCTGGGTAACAGAGGGTGCCCTCACCATACAGTTATCTAAATAGTGATGTATATGGATGATGCCTTCCCCTGGGGTAGTATCTGCTACCTTCCATCAGAAAAAAAAACTTTGGAGCTCTGCCGAGGCCAAAAGGGAGGACTTTGGACTGCAGGTAAAAATTTGCCCCCAGAAAAACGAAGTCACACGAGGTGTGGTGGTCTGATGGGAATATGCATCTATGCATCCTGCTTATCCATTGGGGAAGAAGGATAGCTCAGGGGCAAAATGTGTCTTCGAAGCAAGACAATGCAGCGCAACACAGGTTTGAATCCCATTCCTGCACTTAGAAACCACTTGCTGGCATTAAGCGTGCTGTAAATTAACAAAATAAAAATAAATAAAATTGCACACATCCAATCGTCCTGTTGGCGAGAGGAGCGAGTTTGTGCCATCACTACCATTTTGAAAAAATGGAGGCTGAAAAAGTCTAGCACCATATGACCTTGATCTACTGAAACTCGAAAAAAGTCTAGAATAGAACACCTGGCCTTCCTGGAAATGGGGGTTGCTCGCCACAGCTCCAAGAGCTCCACAGCTCCAACACTCTCCAACTCCAACATCCGAGAGATAGGCTAGCAGAGAGGACAAAAGGGAAGGAGGGACCACTGGGATGGGGATACCTGTAATCTTACAGAATCACTGAAAGAAATGCAGACATTCCCAGTAGTCCATTTCCAGTGAACTTGTAGAACGACTACCGGACATCCCCACATGGGTGTTAAGGGCCATCCTCTGCTGCTCCTCATTACTAGAGCTTCTGGTCTTTAGCTGGAGAGAAGAGGGAGAACTCTTTAGTGCATGACGCTAGCACTGAGTGGTTGAAGAACAGTCCTGCCAATCTCTCCTTTCTTGACCCTCTGCCAGAAACTCCTGAAAGGAAGAAATCTGTTGACCACTAAAATTAACATTAATGGTAGACCAATGTTCTGGAGGTGTGCAATGAGCTACGATTAGGTCATTCTTAGTATCACTGAGTGCTGGGATCAAACAATGGTAAGATGCCTTGCACTTTATGCTGATGCTGTACAAGGAGACATCCAAACACACAATTTATTTAATTCAATGACTTGTCTTCGAAGAAGGCCAATATTCACGAGCAGCTAGCAAATAAAGGCTTAAACCAAACATATATGGTTAAGTTTAACAATAATGGTCATATGAGGTCATGGTAAATTTGGTTTATTGTGCACGTTTTCCTGAAGGGATGCAGCTATTCTGACTAGAGAGCCATTATGATAAATTGATGTCGTAGGTAGTAGGCATTTGGGCCTATTACTCACAGGCAAAAGTACCTTCTAATATTTGCAGATTATTGCGAAAAAGCAAGGAAACACTAACCATGCTATTTTTTTATTTATTTACTTGTCTGTAATCAAAACAAAATTTGATTTTTACAAGAAATCACATCTTGCATCTCACATAGTAGAAAAGAAAAAATGTTACACGGAAAACAAAGAATGCGAGAAGGACAGGATAAGAACATAAGGCAGAAGCCGGACGAAATGGTGAAATGGTGAAACTTTGTTAAGTGATACTGAGTGAACTATCAGTCTCTATCACTAGTTTAAGTGCAGCCTCCAGCATCTTTACTGCCGCTGTAGACCATTTAGTCTTTTCACCTGCGACCAGGCGACACCACCATGTGTCCTCCTCTCGAAGTGTCGCATCGTTCATCAAAGGTAGCAGAAACGCTTCTCGCAGATATGCTGTTCTGGCACAGTTGAGGAGTAAATGTCTTACGGATTCCACCTCTTGTGTCTCTGGGCATAATCTGCATGTTTTGGATTGTGATTTTGTCCGAATGGCTTTGATTTCTTGAGTTGGCATCAAGTTAAATCTCATTTTCATGAATGTTTTCTGTAGTCTTTTGTCAGGGAATTTTATACAATAGTTCAGAGGTAAAGTGAGCTTGTATGATGTCGGCGGTAGGTGAGCAAGTAACTGGTTTGCCATGGTTGCCTCACATGTTTGGATCCAATCCTCTTGAGCTATTTTTCTCTTTATTTTGTCAGGATTTTGCATTAAGTCCTCAGGCGTGCAGGCTAAGTCTAACAGGTTTTTTTTGTAGTTTTTGCTCCCATTTGTTCAAGGCGATGCAATATCCTTGAATAAGTTCCTTCTGAATTGCCTGGAACAGTGGTAGAGCGTCTGGCGAGATGATTTTCCGCAGTAGTCTTATCTGACTTTGTTTGACAGACACTTTCAGCGATAGTAGGCCCAATTCGCATCTCTAATAGCTGAAATTGATGTTGGTTTTAGGAGGCCCAATACTGCGTTCCACAGAAAACCTTCCAATTTTGGCCATAACGTGTCTTTAATGTTCAAGGCCGCGTCCAGTGCGTAGATTATCGATGGAACCACCTTTTGCTTGTAGAATTGCATTGCTGGTAGTAGGGAACATTTTCCATATTTCCGGTCTACAAGTTTAGTCTGGGTGGTTAGTGTTTTTATTTTCGTCCACAGGGCCAAGTGGATAGCTTTTTCTGTGCGTGTGGCATCGAAAATTATTCCCAAATATTTTATGCTGGTAACAGTTTCGATCTTCTTGTCAGTCAAAAACCAGCGTCCGTTGTTGTTTATGGCAGATCGATTTTTCCCCAAGATCAAAATTTTGGATTTGGTGGGGTTTATTTCCAGATCATTATCAATATACTTGGCCAGGTTGTTGAGTTGGCGCTGAAGCCCTTTTTGGGTCTGATCCATAAGGATCAGGTCGTCCGCGTAGAATAGTCTGGATATTGAAGTATTTCCCACTTTTGGTGGGAAAGCTCTTACCGCTGGTTGGGTATATTGAAAATTTCCCAGAAATGCAATAAAGAGGGCCGGGGCGAGCGGACATCCCTGCTTCACTCCACGTTCAGATGAAAATTGATCTGACATCATGCCTTGTCTATTAAGACGAATTCTCAGCTTCGTGTCCGTGTGGAGAGCAATCACTGGTTCTATGATTTCTCCCGGGCAGTTCCATTTTGATAGTTTTGACCATAGCTTCTGTCGACTGATTTTATCAAACGCTTGCGTCAAGTCTATGAACGCTATGAATCATTTTGGTGTACCGTTCACATTTTCTTTTATGATGTTTAGTATCATGATATTGATACTTGTGCTTGCATTTTTGACAAAGCCCGTTTGCAGTTGGTCCAAACATGGAGCTGTTCTTGCCCATCTGTGAAATCTGGTGAGGAGAAGAGTTGCAAAAATCTTGCCCATGATATCTAAAAGGGCTATAGGACGGTAGTTCGCTGGATTGTCTCCATTTCCCTTATTAAAGATGGGCACTATTAGTGCTTCCGTCCATGTTTTGGGAATTTGTTTCTTTGCCTGGCATTGGTTGAAGATTTTTGTTATTAAAACTGACCATTCCCGGGGATGTTGTTTTAGGTCCATATTGGTTAGGCCATCCGGTCCCGGTGCCCTAGAGGTTTTCAATTTCAATATTGTGGCCAAAATCTCTTCTTGGTCTGCAAGGTCAGCCCATGTTTTCACTGTGGGAGATGTATAGTTTCCCATAGTTTCAGGCAAGGATGCAAATTGAGCTGCGAAAAAGGTTATCCAAGTCGATTCCGATATTACATTTGATAATTGATTGGTTGTCTCATTGCTTTTGTTTTTAATTAGCGCCCAGAAATTTCTCGAGTTTTTTGACGTTAAGGTTTTCAGCATTTGTTCGGCATTGTTCTGATACATAACACCTTTATGATGTTTCAGCCATGCTCTGTATGATTTTGCGGCAACTATGGCAATTTCTTTTTGCTCAATCTTGTTCGAGACTCTGGCCAAACGCCTCAATTTGCGGACTTCTCTTCTTTTCAAAACCAGTTGAGCATCATATTCGTGGGTCCTATTTTCTTTTGATGGAATTTGGTTTCTTTGCTTTTTCCTATACATCACGAAGAATGGGAGATAGTTTGGTCTAGTTTGCGAGGACGTGGTGATTTTGTCTTCCTCGTCAAATTTCTGGGATCTCCTTGATGTTTATTGCTGTAAGATGGATTCGCAAAGACTTGCGTGATACCTCCACATCAAATGGATAGGTTTCTTTTGGAATGCTCACTGACTCGAAAGTCGTTGTCAGCAAGTTATGATCGCTGGCTTTAGTTCAGAAGACTTCGTAGAAATCTTTGGGTTTAACACCTTTTTCAACCATTTCCATGGACCTGAGGGTTCACGTTTTTTGTTGTGAAACCACTCAGAACTTTGATAACTTGTAGAGTCATGTCTCCAGTTTTTGGTTTCTTATAATTGACGTTTTCATTTGTTGCATAGTATTTTGATTGGAATCTCCCTCGCCGGCTCTCCCCATCCTGCTTGTACGTCTCGCTTCTTTTCTTTGTGATCTGGACTTTTGCGTTCATTCGATGGTCAGGATGCTGTTCCGTCACTCTACTCGAGGGATACGTGGTTTTGGCCACTAACACTGGTGTTGTAATTTCCGCGAGGGCAAAACCCATTTTGTTCAAAGCGAGGATCATGTCTTGATTAAATCAGTACTTGCATCCTTTGTGACATGGAGGTACGCTTTAGCCTTCTTGTGTCTGTGATATGGTTCAATCAGCACAAAATCTGCCGTGTCTAGGGATTTCAGCTTTGGTATTTTAGCAAAAATTTTGAGGATTGTCTTTCTGTTTAATATTAGAAAGTTTTTCCCAGCCGTCAATTGCTCTATTTTAAAGATTTGTGTTTGGGAAAGTCTCATTCGTTGTTCGTCCTGTCCGCGGTTTTGCCATATTTGGTTCCTTAATGATCTTCTGCCTTTGCCGGGAGGTTTCAGTTTTTTCTGGAGTTTGGTTCTCATTTTGTTGTGTTTTCTTTAGTGGATCTAATGGAACTTTTTCCACTATTTCACGAACATTGTCTTTGGGGCTCGGAGTTCCCGGTGTGGTCGCAATTGTAGATGGTTTTTTGTATTTCTCTCGAGCGGCAGTGTTTTCTGCTGTGTTTGTCGTCCGCTCTTGGTTTTGGTGAATGTCATCTGGGGAGTCATAGACTCCTTCATGGTCCAAGTGAACTGTTAAGTCTGAAAGTGACAGATTTCCTGACGAGTCTGCTGCAGATGCGCTGGAGTTATCTAATTCAATTATCGCTTGTTCCTTCGTTGAATTGTGGGAAACTGGACCTTGGGATGTTGTAGAAGTTTGATAGTGGTACGGCTTTGACAGGAATTGATCGAGTCGACTTTGCAATGTTGAAAATTGTGGCAACTTTAGACTGGTCTTTGTTATTTTTTTCCCATTGCACGATTTTGGGACAGGGCGTTGAGTCGCCCCGATAGGAGCATCATTTGCACCGTCAGTTTTTGGCTCCTTTTTGCCCAACGTCGAGATTTGTTCCATTTGGGAATTCAGCTGTGCTTCTCGTAAGCGATTTGCAGTAAATTTGGTTTCAATTAAATTTTCAAGTTGTGCAAGTTTTTCGTCTCGTTGCCTTTCTTTCTCGATGCTTTGCTGGGTTAAAGCTGTAATAAAACCCTCTAAGAAGGTTACTTTGGTGTTTATCGAGGCTGATAGTGAGTCTTTCATTCAGTCATTTAATGACTCGTATAACTTTACAAAAGGGGCCAGTCCCACCGTAATTGCTGACATGATCGTAACAAGATCCGGTTTTTTCGTTGGTGTCTCTTTGGGGAGGTTTCCAAAAGTGTCGCTGGGTCTTCCATTTCTAACTGGAATTGAGATGTTTGGATGATCGCTTTGGATTGAAGATCTCCTGGACGGGGAGCCAATGTTGCTCCTTATTTGTCCCAGCTGGGCCAACACTGGTTGAGCCAGCAGAGGTTGAAGTGTGCTTCTTTGATCTCGTCCACCGATTACCGTGAAGTTGACTGACGGTAGTAGTAAATCATTTCCTAGTCCAGTCCTTTCAGCACAATGAGGTGGGACGTCATCATCAAGCAAGTTTATTTGAGCCATGACTAGGCCTCTAGGCGGTAGGTTGGGAACTTTATTCCTTTCGTTTAGATCGGCAGAGCTTTCTGGGCCAGGGACAATGGCCTGCGCATCAAAAACCTTCTATTTTGGGGTGGAGCTGCTATGGTTTTTCTTTGTTTAGAGGCTGGGGGAGCTGAGGGAGCTTCTGAGACTGCGTCTAATATTTCGGCGTCTGAGAGTTCTACCTCAGATTCTGATTTCCTTTTTGTTTGCTTGAAGAAGATGTCTTTTAGGGAGTGAGACGTCAGAGGATTTTGCAAAAATAACTTTCCTGATTCTCCCTTTTGGGCTGGTGCTCTAGGACCTTTTCTTTGCTGTTGGCGATCTTGGTGCAAAAGATCTCCCTGCTCCTCGAGGATCTTTTTTGTTAAAACTCTTTTTTTTTAGCAATGCCATTGCTATGTCCCTTTTTTGGCTAATGAAGTCATTTGCTGAAGCGTTTGATGGACTGTGCATTGATTCGCGATCTAAGTCTGAATCCATAGGCTCGGTCCCCTCTTGATTTTAAGGGGTATTTTGGAAGTTTTCCTTCTTTTTGTTTAGATGGGTGAGCCGCAGGGAGGCAGCCGAGGAAGCAGGTGCCTCTGCGTCTTCGCTGTGTGCCTTTGTTGTTTTGCGAATCTGGCTGGCGTGAGATTACGCCAATGTACTGAGGCGTGAAGCCTCTCCCTCGGCCACTTTCGCCGGGTCAATATCCGCCACTATGGCTGAGGACACACCGTTCCCCGCCGTTTGCCATGCGAGATCAAGCAAGGCGCCTCCCTGCTCTCCCCCCGCTAGGGTCACCGTGGTCCGCGAGCTGAGGTCAGCCTTGCCGCGTCCTTCGACACCGCTTGGCTCCACCCCACTCGACAGCGGGGAGATCGAGCTTCCGGGAGCGTATCCACTGGCTGCAGGGGCGGCAGAGGCAGCGGTGGAGGCAGCGTGATCTCTCCAGGACGGACCTCCGCGTCCACGTTCACAGGTAAGAGATGAGCCGGCTGCAGTGAAAGAGGAGTCGAGGAAGGGGGCGAGAATGACAGAGTGCCAGGAGGGTGTAAAGTTGTGGAGTGGCGGGTGCATCGTCCCCGCTACTTTCCTCAGTGCTCTCCTCTGACTCTCTCATCAATGCTCCCTCCTCCAAATCCTCAAAGTCGGTGGTCGCGTCCTCCATGAGGCCATTTCGCTAGGAATTGGAGATATTTGCGTGAGTGTAGTAGATACTTTTTTCTGTACTGCCATGGTAGAGTTGGTGGAGTTGGGATTAATACCACCATTCTTCCCCACACTCGAACTTTTACAGATTTCTTTACGATTTTGTACTCGGGTGTATTTACTCCTCAGCACCCTGCCTGAAGGACTTTTTTGCTGAGGCTGGGGCTGGGGAGTGGGAGTCAAATTCTGCGTGCTGAGTGGCTTAACACTGTGCAAGTCTATCGCTCTGGGGAGCAAAGGCAAAGTTTTAAGGTCAACTTGTAGGACCAGATCTCCTCACCTCCTAGCCTCTGTAGACTGCTGTTGACTGCTCGCACCTCAGTGAGCCAACTCCGCGTGCCGCTCCGCGTGGTTGCTGGGGGTTTTAACCTCTGATGCAGGCACTGTAGAAAGACTCCACACTGGAAAGCAAGGAGGGTAGGGACTGCTGTTGACAGCTCGCACCTCAGCGAGCTAACTCCGCGTGGTTGCTGGGGGTTTTAACCTCTGATGCAGGCACTACAGGCACTGTAGAAAGACTCCACACAGGAAAGCAAGGAGGGTAGGGACTGCTGTTGACAGCTCGCACCTCAGCGAGCTAACTCCGCGTGGTTGCTGGGGGTTTTAACCTCTGATGCAGGCACTGCAGGCACTGTAGAAAGACTCCACACAGGAAAGCAAGGAGGGTAGGGACTGCTGTTGACTGCTTTCACCTCAGTGAGCCAACTCCGCTTTGACTTTTTCCATTTGAATGAAAAGAAGAAACCTGCAAATAAAACATTCAACACAAAGATGCATGTCGGGGCCTGGTATGACATGCAAGAAGCCAGATATACAGATAATAAGAACATCGAGTCCGAGGTTAACAATAACTGGAAAATAAATAATAGCCAAGGTATGCACTTCTAGTCTTCCAAACATTGAGATATTTACCCCAGTTGGCATTTCTCAAAGTATGAGATTATAAACCATAATGTTATGCTTAAAATAGATGATCAGTTCTGTGTACCACTTTGATTAAGATCCTCATAGAGTGCTCACATAACTGTAAAGCAGCTGCCTCCACTGAATTTGCCAATTTATCTCTAAAGACTGATTTTGAATTGTGGTTTGTACACCTAGTTCCGCTGTTTGCTTTGCTGTTTGAAAGCACAAGTCCATGACACCTGCGTAGAAGTATTATGAAACCCATTTACAAACCAGTTTATAAGAGCAAACCTGAATCTTCTCGCCAAAGCTTGCTGATGGCAAACTGGGGGAATATATTTTTGCAAAATGTTCCTGGAAGAATTATTTTTATTATTATTTATTTAATTTATAGTGCAATTGGTTAATTAAAACCTTATAGATTTTGTAGGAAAAAAAAGTAAAATTACACAATTTATATATGACATTCAATTACATATCATCGTAGCTTGTTAAAATCCAAATCATTCTATTCAAATATTACAATTACATTCAGTTACAATTCACTCATTATCTTTTTCCTATACGTTACTCATCTAATAATATAATTGAAAAGTTTTAATATAAATCACATTTCCTTCATTTCATATATACGTAGAGACGGAGTGTAGCAATTAAACATCACTCATGGTATCCTGAACCCAATTTCCTTCAGTCTGATGGTAATTCTCTTCCAGCAATAATATGCCGCTCCCACATATACCAGAGTTTCAGCCATATAGCTCGTAGACCAGAATTGATCAGATGTTATAATTCTTGGGTCACATACTAAATCCTTGTAGTACCATTCCTGAAGGCTATTACAGGCAGTTAAAAGGTGTCTGATCGTCTCTACCTCCTTATGGCAAAACCTACATACTTTTTCATCTCGGGTACAGATGTCCATGCTCCCACGCACTCAAGGCATGGCAGAATGTTAAATTCGAGGAGGGTAATGAATCTAGAGAATTCCATATGATTAGTTTTTAATAAATAACTTCAGAGAGTATAGGTATGTAGCCCCTTCAAGCTACATATAACATATCGTTTCTTTCTTGACAACATAGCCAAATAATTAATCGCATCCCATTCTGTGGCCTTTATTTTTAATCGTTTATACTTTGATTTAATTTCACGTACCCCCATCCCCTGTAGGCACAAACCAATGTCATTTAGAAAAGAATAAACATTAAACTGTAGGCCTTTCATTAGGTTACTCCGCTTTTCCATCCTGTCCATACTTTTACCAGTCATACTCATCAGGCCCACTTTGTTACTTTCCCATATAATGATTTTAATATACAGCTTGCAGCAGCGTATCTTCAAGTCAGGCCCAATTCACATCTAATGGCTTCAATGTCTCAAAAGGATAGCTCCGGAGCAACGTGCTCGCCTTGGAGGCAAGACGACGTGGAGCAACGCAGGTTCAATCCCCGAGTCCGTGCTTAGAAACCTCTGGGTATTAAGCGTGTTATAAATAACCAATCATAATCATCAATTGGTGCAGACCTTGGTAGTCTCAAAAATGGCCTCTAAAGTTTTACCTCTATTTTATCCACACCAGTAATGTATCTGCTTTCCAAGGTCTCCAGTGCGTATAGCGCTCCCGGTACAATACTACTCATATTTCTAGGAAGACTTCCACAAAGCAGCTCCCCTTTTTGGCCATATATTTCCTCATCACATTCCACTTTTGATCTACCTTAGCTTCTACAATATCGTTGTAGAAAGTCTTGGGAGGGTTATTCCTAATGGGAATTCCCAAATAAGGATAAATATCGACTACCTATAAGATCTGTGCGTCAATCTTCCACTTAAAGCCATACTTTTCCCTCCTAGATTTACGTCCTCCAAGCACCATGATCTTGGTTTTGTTTGCATTAATGCATAGGTTATTATCTTTTGCATATATGTACATTGCACTCAGCATTCTCTGCAACCCTATCAGAGTTTTATCCAGGATGACCGTATCATCTGCATATGTCATCTAACTAATGGCAACATCACAACTGGTAGTTTTTTTTACTGTTTTTAGTCTTTCCCTCATGTCAGCGACACAGAGGTTTATATAGGACGGGAGATGTGACACATGCTTGTTTCAAACCCATGTTGGTCTTGATAGCAGGAGATGAAGTTGCTCCCTTAGCCAAACAAATAGTCACTGTTGTATCAGAATAGTCACTGTTGTATCAGAATACATGGCTTTTAAAAAGTACAATACTATAGGGCCAACTTCCCAATTCGCTAATTTACTGCAGAGTCTATCCCTATCTACACAGTCAAAGGCTCTGGAGTAATCGATGAACCACACATACAAGTTGGTACCTTTTTTTGCATATCGTATTCACAACAACATGGTTCAACATTACCCTGTTATCTAGGGTACTATGGCCCTTTCTAAAGCCAGTTTGCTGTGGGCATAATCAATCTTTCTCCCCAATCCATTTATTAAGGATTTCCAACAAAAGCAAGCAAAACATTTTGTAACTACTATCCGCCATAGCTAGTTGTCAATAGTTATTGGGGCTAGTTCTTTTTCCATTTTTAAAAATCGGTACTAGTATTGCTTTGCACCAACTCACTGTGATAATGCCACTTTGCCATATAGAGGTAAACAACTGGAGGAAAACAAGCCCATTTATCCAGATTTTGTTTGAGAACAATGTTCGCTAGCCCATCCGGCCCTGGGGCTCTTGAAGATTTCATTTGGTTTATTATCTTAAGGATATCAACCATATCAAACGGGAATATTATTTTACTACTATCCCAAAACTTTCTGTTTGTCCCACAGGTTTTATACTCCAAATAACAGCTGTACATATTTAGACCATTCTTCCAATGTTATAACATTAACATCTTTGTTGTCATCTATTAGGTGTTGTCTTTACAAATACCAGAGTCATTGGTTTTGAAAGGTATGAAGATTTGTTTCCAATTGGCATTATTGATATCATTTTTATGGGCTTTTAGCCAGTTTTTAAACTTCATCCGTATGGTAGCTATCTTTTGCCTCTTCATATCCTCTTTCATCTCCTTATCCTTACTTACTTTGCTTATTTCTTGCTTTACACTTTTTTCTTCTGGTTTATCATACTGTCATACGTATTGTTATATTTTTTACCAGTACGCTGAGTGACATGAACTCTGTTAATAGTTTTTTTAATCATTCCGAGCAGATCACTCACAACCTCTAGTCCATTTAAAGCAATATCTTCTCTATCAATGGGCAATATGTTAAACATACAGTCAGATTTAACCATATTTTTTTCCGCCCAGAGTATTCTGTTTCCCCTTGCTGTGCTCTGGATATTCAAAGTATCTCCTACCTGATGGGCTTTTTCTAAAAAAATGTTAATTTTATTTTAAGCTGGCTGCACATATGGAGACAAAATCATACACACAAAACCACAATAACTGTTTACGACTGAATGGTCCTTTTCTGATTTTCCCTTCCTCTCCCCCCTGTACCCCCGCACTCCACTGGCTCCTATGTTCCCATAGTCCAGTGACCCTGGGTAATCAGTCTCTTAGTTCGGCATTGTCCTGTAGGGCCAGTTGTGCGGAGCAGGGTTTGTGCGTTTGCGCTGGGAACTTCTGACCGTGTTCCATAACCAGGGCCCAAATGTTTGCGAACCTATGCAGTAGGCTTGCTTTAGCTGCCGTAACGTTTTCTGCAATCAGAATGTCCCAGATTTTGATCCACCACAGGGTCATCGAGAGGCCCTCTGTGGTCCTCCAAGTGCGAGCAATCATGATCCTTCCCGCTAGTAGAAGTTGTTTAATAAGAACAGCAGATCTCCCTGTCCTTGGGTACCACCCTGACGCTGGTGCGCCCAGCAGGACCACTTCAGGCTCTCTGGGGAGCACAACCTGGGTGATCGTTTCTATGACAGACATGCACTGGTCCCAGAAGGGTCGCACGGTAGGGTAGGACCACCACATATGAAAATATGAGCTGAGCACATTTCCGCCAGCATTGAGGACTAATGGATTTTTGGAACTGGTGGAGTACTGGGGGGGTAGTACCAGCGGAGGAGCAGTTTAAAGGCACATTCCCGGTTTGTGATGTGAAATGAGTAAGAGTGACTTCTGTTCCCTATGTCCACCCATGTATGGTCCCTTTAGCACATGCCCCAGGTCCGTTTCCCATTATGCCATGTATGGGGGCCTAAGGGAGAGCATGTCTTCTTGTAGCAGTTTGTAGAGGATGGATATCTTACCTCTTGCTGGCGCCCCTTATAAGACTAGTTCAATGGGGCTAAGGGTTCTGGTGGCTTCCTGTCGACTAAGGGGTGAGTGCACCAGTGACAAAGTTAAGAATAATAAAATCTATCAGTTTTGGCTAACTGGAAGGTCGATTTACAATTTTTGAATGTGCGCGTTTGGCCGTTCTCATGGAGTTGTGCTACGGATTCTAGCCCTCCTCTAACCCAATTTTTTAATTTTGAGGGATGTGATCCGGTACAAAAAGCTGGATTATGGAGGATCGGGGAGTTTGGGCCCAGGCCCGTCCAATTCCCTTAGATTTCAGCGCCCTGTCCCACATGCTGAGGGTGCTTTTGGTAGAGGTGAGTATCCCTGGCCAGGTTCTCCGCAGCGGGGGTGGGTTGGATGGGAGAAAGTGGAGGGGGAGCGGGAGTCTGGATTGTTCGTTCTACCCATTATGGGGGCCCTGTCACTGTGAGCCAGACCTGGAAGCGTGCCAGTTGAGATGCCACTTGATATTTACGCAGATTTCCTCCCTTTCCATATAAAACGAAGCATTTTCCCCTGTAGATGTAGGAGGGTGGGCAGGGGGATTGTGACAGGCAGAGAAGAGCAGAAGTAAAGAAATTGTGGGAGAAGATTCATCTTGCAGGCTGTAATCCCCCGACAAGTGATACTTCCTGGGCTGTCCAATGTTCAAAATCCTTTTCTAGTTCTCTAAAGAGATGGGGGAAGTTTACTGAGTACAAGTCTTCTGGAGGGGCCGGG
This sequence comes from Ambystoma mexicanum, assembly GCF_040938575.1. Classification (NCBI taxonomy): domain Eukaryota; kingdom Metazoa; phylum Chordata; class Amphibia; order Caudata; family Ambystomatidae; genus Ambystoma; species Ambystoma mexicanum. The sequence continues at coordinate 418,106,503 of NC_090940.1, read as the reverse complement.
ATCTGGACCCCCCCCCCCCCCAGGGACGATATGGATTTCTTATTACAATTAATGGGGCAAAGGGGTGTGAGGGTCTCCAACACAGGGCTGCGGATTTCTCAATTAATGGTAAACCCTGCCAACTCTCCAAACCGGCCCAGTTCTTGAAGGGAGGACACCAGAGAAGGATGTACGTCTGTTATGGACAGCAACACGTCATCAGCATAGAACGAAATCTTATGCTGAGCGGTGCCAATCGGCAGTCACTTAATGTTGGGGTCCATGCACACCCATTGTGCGAATGGTTCCATTATCAGGGCAAATAAGAGTGGACAGGGGGCAACCCTGTCTAGTTCCACAGGATAGGAGGATGGGCTATGATAAGTTGTGGTAAACTTGCAGGGTGGTTTTTTCGAAGATCGGTAATTGTCCAGGACCATTTTACGAAAGCTTGGGCCAAAGTGAAAGGCTTCTAGAGTAAGCTGTTGGAAGGACCAATCTACTTTATCAAAGGCTTTGGATGCATCCAATGCCAGCAAGGCAAGTTTATGCGAGTCCTCAACAGCTACGTCCACCAGATTTAAAAATCTCTGAATGTTGTCCCTGGTTGACCAGTTTGTTATAAACCCTGTTTGGTCAGCGTCGACTAGTTTAGGGAGGGCAGACGCCAAGCTATTTGCTAAAATGTTTGAGTAGATGTTGGCATCTATGTTAAATAACGAGAAGGGTTTATAGGAGTTGTTATCTCTGGGCTCTTTACAGGGCTTGAGCAGGAGGACAGTCACCGATTCCTGCATGGACTGAGTAACGGAGCCTGATAAACCAAAAGAGTTGAAGAGGGCTGTCAGTGAGGCTACCAGTTGAGGACAGAACACTTTGTAAAACCTTGTTGTTAACTCGTCAGGGCCTGGGGCTCTGGGTTTCAGAGATTTAATGGCAGCTTCTACTTCCTCATCTGTGATTGGGGCCTCCAGTCCTTCTCTATCGGGCTCTTCAAGGTGTGAGAGGGAGACTCCTTTAAGGTAGTTTACTTGCTCTGCTTTATTGCAGGGAGTTGCCGACATTGTCTCGGTAAGGTAATCTGTTGCCAATTCAAATATTGTGTGTTCTGTGTAGTGGAACTTGCCTTGCGGGTCTCGTAGACTCATTATGGAATTCCTTCTCTTCGCCTTGGCCAGTTTATGTACCCGAAGTTTGTTTGCTTTGTTGTTTTTGGCAGTATGCAGACTATCCATCGCACATTTTTCCATCTAAAAAAAAAAAAAAAAAAAAAATCGATCGAAAGACTAAGAACCGTTTTTGGCGTAGTAGCCCGTTTGGATTTAGCTAGCAGATGAGCCGTTTCCTCCGCGTTATGAGCTTCCAGTTTCTTCCAGGCAATCTGCATAGATCGATGGACGTTTGTCCTCGGCAGTCCGGACGTCTTCTTCCAACTTTATGCAGGTCTCACGCTTTCGCCTTTAATGTGCAGCCCCATGGGCTATCAGTTCCCCCTGACCACAGCCTTCATGGCATCCCAGGGTATGGCTGGGGATGTATCTTCCACTGGGTTCTCCTGAAAGTAGTTCCGGACCATCCTGGCTATAGCGTCTTAGTGTCATGTCATTCAGGATCGGGTCGCATAGGCTCCAGCGGTGGTTCGGGATTGTAGGCTCGGATAATAAATCTAATCGGTGCATGATCCGAAAGCGCTTTGACAAATTAGAGGCTCTGTGGGGAGGTGAGCAGTAGGTCTATCCTGCAAGATGCCCAGTGCACATGCGAGAAGAGAAGTTATTGTCACCCTAGTGCAAAACCCTCCATGAGTCCACCACCCCCAGTGCCCTTAAAAAATGGAGAAGCCCAGTAGCAATGTGGAAGTCCCTGGGGCCCGGCGGATGAGACTTTCCCATAAGGGGTCAACGACCCAGTTGAAGTCCCCTCCAATGATTGTTTGGCCTTCAATGAAGGGGAGGAGCTTGGCCTCTAGCGCTGTATAGAATGCCTCTTGTCTGTCGTTGGGGCATAGACTGAGATGAGAGAGTACAATTGCCCATAAATAACGCCTTTGATTGCAGTGTACTGACCTTCCGGGCAGTATCGTGTCTCCATCGCCCTAATTTGGATACCTTTAGCCCAGCGTATGGCTGTTCCCCCCCCCCCTTTTTTGGGTCCACTGGGGGCCATATATTGAAGTGGGAACTGCCTATGTCGGAGGCGTGGGGAGTCCGGTGGCATTAATTGAGTCTCTTGTAGGAAGGCATTTGAGGCTTCCATATCTTGGAGGAGATGCAGCGTTGATTTCCGTTTGGGGGGAGAATGTAAGCCCTTCACATTCCACGAAATGAAGTTCAATTTCTGGTGCTGTGGTGGATCCCCAAGGGTGCCTGGCCGTATTGAGAGAGGGGGGAAGCCGGGTCTAACTCAGTCGACATTTGTGTCTAGTGTTCTCGTGGTCCCACAGCGCAACCAGGGTTTTAACTTGAGTTTCCAACTTTGAAGCTGTAACAACAAACTTGCAGATTCCTTACCATCTTCTGCTGGTAACTTCCTTAACTAACTGGAAAAAATCTGCCAGCAGTACACTCTAAGGGTGTTCAGGTGGCATCCACCTTGAAGTCGGGCTTGGACAGTGTGGAGCCCGCTATTAATGTCATCATGTTCCCTATTTCCTTGTTCTCCACTGGACTGGTCATCTGTGGTGTCAAGCAGGCAGCAATGTGGGTATCAGTGACGTCAAAGTCCTCTGGCACCGGTGGACTTGGGCCGCAAGGACCCTTCATCTTACAGTGCGACCTTTTTGGATCTTCGACCAGGGTGTCTGCTTTGCACTGGGGGAATCGAGAGAGGAGCCATCTCCCTTGTCTAGTGGGCTGGGATTCAAGATCATTTCCGCGTCTTCTGGGTATGCAATCATTTGGGAGACACCTTTATGGGAGAATTGGACCGCAGTAGAGAACAGCCAGCAATACCTGATCTTTTCATCTCTTAGGAATAGCGTTAGTGGCCTGAGGGCTCTTCTTTTCTGTACTGTAACTGCGACTAGATCCTGGAAAATTTGTAGGGGAGACCCCAGGAAAGATAGTTCCCCTTGGGAGCGAACAATTGCCATTATTGCCTCCTTTGTTGTATAAAAGTGTTGTATAAAAAAGTGGACGCGGGTAATTACGTCTGGGGGGGTCAGTTTCCAATCCCCTTCGGGGGGCAAAGCCTGTGACTGCAATTCAATAAGAGTTGGTACTTCTCAAGATGAGGTAGGAGAGACTGGAACAGGTCTCCCACATATTCCGCTAGGCCTTGATCTGGGATCGGGGAGGGGACCCTCTTATATGCAAATTATTACATCGAGCCCTGTTCTCTAAATCCTCCTGTTTGTATTCCAAGATTTAATTTCTGTTTGTCAGGGCCTGGATCTTTCGTTGTACCTCGAGAGTTTAGCTGAATGCTCCCGAGTCAGATCTTCGATCTCGCCTACTCTCTGCTCCACATCTAACACCCTCTGGTCTGTGCGTTTGAGTTTGGTGGTGAGTTCCGACATGAAGGAGCGGAATTCCGACATGATGTCCATCATGAACACCTGAAGGTCCTCCTTGGGGGCCAACTGTCCAGCGCCCCGGGTGAAACCTGAGGTGAAGGTTGAGATGTCTCTAGCTTCTTTCCTTTTTCTGCCGGGAGCAGCATGGTGGAAATTTCTCTGCTCTTAGGGGTCCTGGAGTGTTTGGACATGGCGGCGTTGAGAAATCTCGCTAGGCAATGTAGGGCTCTTGATGTCGTAGGAAGCAGGGGCAGCTGGGCGTCCTTCCAGGGCAGGAGGTGTCCGTTCCACCCTACCCCTCGGGAGCCGGGATCCTGAGTCCACAATCCAGGTCACGGGAGTGGCCGTCGAAGCGCTTTCCCGCTTGGGCGACCCGTTGACTTCAAGCTGGAGGGAAGAGAGTCAGTTGAAGGATCGTGTGAGTCTGGAGGCTTCCCAGTCACCCCTGGCTAATGCAGGAGGAGCGAGGGGCACTGCCCAGTGTCCCAACGTAGTGAAATCCGCCTCAGTGGGACCCCAGTTGGAATCGCCTGTTAGGCCTGCAACGCTGCGGGGAGGGCGGAGGGGGAGGAACCCCTCCCAGGTCCACAGTCAGCCGGATGGAGGAGCTGTTTACCCAGCAGGAGCAGAGTTCACAGTGTGTGGGGTGCTTTTCTGGCTCCTTAGCCGACTTAATTTAAGTAACTGCCCTGCCTGCCCGGGCGAGCTGCCAAGTTAGTGTTGCTGCTGCTTATCCCCGTTTCCAGTACCATAAAGATGAAGAGGTGGGAGGGTGTGGATTGTCTCAATTGTGCCTTATGTGTCCCTCAGCACATTTTACATGGGGAGTTCATCTACCCATTCCGGTATGTATGTGTCCACACCATCTGGGGATCAGGATCATTTCTTCCCCTCCCAAAGAGCTTACCACGGGTGTCGATAATGGGCGGATTCCTCCGAGTTAGTTCACCGGCAAGGTCGGCTGCCCCCGCTTGAGGAGATTCATTGCCTAGCCAGGAATGGGGCTCCTGGATCACTGGGGTTGCGGCTGCTCCTGCAGTACAATCTGCCTGAAGGCAGGGATCTCTGCTGTGGCCCGGCATAGGGGAGGGGCAAGCAGCCTCCCGCCTCAGCTGAAAGCATTTCAGTACCTTCACGGGTGCTATGGATCTCCCGCTTCAGTTTCCCGACTGGTACAATGCAGAAAGTCGGGCGGGGAAGTTCGCTCGGCGTGTTGCTCGGCCACCCGCCTGCCAGAGGGAGGACCTCCCCTCATAGTCGTTACGGCCATTCACCATCTTGGTGTCCTGACGCAGGGACCCAAACCTCACTGGCAAGTTTCAGGCAGTAGGGCTGCCTGTTAGCTTTCGGACAGCACAGCAGCTGACGCTCAGAACATTCCGGTCCCACTGGATCGCTGTGTCGGCTTGTGTAATACACAGAAACTGCATATTTTTACCAAGGCAGCGGGCTGCACGCTGAGGCCATTAGCAGTGCTGCCTCATCAGTGGTGCTGCTGGCCACACCCCAATGGGCTTTTTATTTTTTTAATAAGATTTAGAAAATGTAGATTTAAGCACCCTATGGTCACTTAAGGGGTGAGTATATGCTGAAAGCGGTCCACTTGTTTGCGCAGACAATTACTAAAACATGTAATCTATTCGATTACTCACTTTTCCATGTGTCCAGGTCACTTGTTATCCCCGTAAATTATCTTGAGTTCAAGTAAAATAAACCCCCGCTCTGAAACATATTTACCCATCTGATCCCATTGATAATTTGTAGAGACGGTTGTGTCCTGTTCTATGTTTTCCCAAATAAGATGGCGGTTCTACCTCAAATTTCCCACACAAATCATTCAATTTCTTTCCTCACATCAGTGGGCTCTCCACAGTAGGTGTTAAAATCCCCCACTCTTATAAATTCCAATTTGGGAGATTCAATCTTCCAACCTTCTATGGTATCACCTTACCCACCGATTCTACATTTACCTCCCTGGCCGCGAGCACAAATTTATCGGCAGTAAATCACTGGTCAAGCCCAAATTTCCTATGATAGCACACATAACAAAAGGGGAACAGCCAAATTGATTGTACTCTCCAATTGTAGTTGGACTTTTGGCACCTACACAGAGTCCCCCCCACTGGTCGTTCCTTGCCAGTACAAAGTGCAGATTTCACCAAAATGTTAAAACTATCAATCAAAATAGTACCACTTACCCACGTCTCCTGAAAGGCAAACACATCACAATTCTCCATATTACTTTTCCCATCTTTATGTAGAAAGGAGCAGAACCCTCTAGTATCCTAGGAAATAATTATAGGCTCATGGCCTGTGTCCTTTTCTAAACATGCTTCAAAATAATTCCTATCCGGGATCTACCTATCGAATCTCCTTTTACTTTCTGAAATGTGCTCTTTATTCCCACTAGGATTACTTTCTTTAATCTTTTTGGGAACATTATTCAAAATGTTGTTACAGATTATTATTTCGTAGCCCTTATCCCATTAGTGCCTCTGAATGTTCGCTAATCAGTTCCACTATGACTGGTGGCCCAAACTGAACAATTGCCCAATTGTCCCAGCTACCGGATTTAGTGAGTGTCACCTTCTCAATAGCCGTAGTTTTTATACACTGAAGTTGAGGGACCTGTGTAGGCGTTCTAAAAACCATGCTCGATTAAGGTAAAGGCTTTCCTCAGAGGTATTCCTCTCTATTATCTTGATGCACTTGCCTAAATTAGATACCATATCAACATTACTCTCCCATGTATACATCCTTCTCTCTGGAAGTAAGAGATTCTATAACCTTATCGGTGGGGATGTTCAAATACCTCACCGTCCTTCCCTTACATTCCCCTTATCACAATTTTCCACAGTAGATGAAATAAGCGGGACTGCATCAGTGTGAAATGCTGCCTACTTCCTTTGTAACCATCCCACCATCAGTCTATCATATTTGCCAGTGCTTTTCCTTAATTAATCTTTTCCCTTGGAGATCATACTTAATTCAAATCTATTACCCATGGCAACACAGAATATTCTCTTTACCCGTCTCAGCCAATGCCATACTAATTCTTTTTGCACTATTGATGTTTCTTACTTTTCCAAGTTTGCCCTTACTTTTTACCCCTTTTTTGTTATTACGTTTATGACGGGTACACCTTTTGTTCCCATGTGTATCAGATACTTCATCCTCCGAATTAGTGTCTAAATTCTCAATCCTCTCAATAGCATGTCCTACTTCATTGATCTCTAATTCCTTTATTTCTGCTCCATTCACCATTCCTCTTCCACCATGGCCATACAGAACTTACTCAGTTCATCTATTTCATCCTCCATCAATCCCTAATTTTCTGTAACGCAATCTTTAATAATTTCTCTTTTTGTTAGCATATTTTCAGCCATTTTTTTCACTAAATTCTTTATGTCTCGCTGCTCATTCATGAGACACTAGTGCAAATGCCAAATAGAATGTCCAGTGTTATTGTAATTGCATTGAGTTTTCCTCCCATATTTCGAGTGGCATCATGAGTGCTTTTAGCGTTGTTCCATGAACAGTACTCCTCCTCATTTAGTTCTCTTGTGCCAATTTTTCCAAGTCCGGAGTTTCAGACAGGTCTGATCCGATCACATTCTCCATGTTCACCAATTGCTCAATACTTTTCTCCACTGAAGGTGTACCCAATACTGCCGGGATGCCCATTGAGTGCCTTCTAAAATCATGGCATAGGTTAAATTAAGAGTTATCAATCATGGAACTATTATCAGGTAAATATGATATTTCCTCATTTGGTGGCTCTTTTGCAATAATTCTTTTAGTTAGGAAGCTTAGTATTCTTGGTTGCTCCATAATCAACCTTTCATTTATCCGAGCTATTTTGCTTCCCAGTCCTGTTCCTCTTTTTCCCTTCTGGGAATCCTTAACAGATATTGCAGGACTGATTGGTGAAACGCTCCTAATCTGCTTTTTCCTGTTTACATTTTGGGAGCACAATTTTGGGCCCATCTTACCAGAGGTATTTTAAGGCACTCTCTATAATAGAGGGCAAAGGTAACAGAGGTTTAATATGATAGTTTGGAGGGGCTGAGATCGCAGAAACTAAATATCTTATTCCCCCCTCCGGGTGAGTAGATCGATACTTGGGCACAGCGGGAGCCCAGATAAAGAGAGGCAGCAATGAGATGTAAAATCAGTGGGAGGCTGGTGCTATTAGCAGTGCAACCCACGAGTCCAGTTCACACCAAAAGAAGATCTAAATACCTTATATTCCTCAATCCCCAATAAAAGAAAAAAGGGGGGTTAAGCCTTCCCGCTTCCCCGCGCACAGCAAACAGCACTCGCCTGGAGCACTCTGCTGGATGTGCGCGCGCAGATGCAAGGGCCCGCCCCTGAAAGTGTGTTCTGGGAAGGGGACCTGGCCTCTCGTAATCTAAATAGCAAGATAGCAAAATAGTTGATGTTAGTTCACAATACCCCACTTTTTGTCCTATCCTTGAAGTCCTTTGGTATAGTCCGTACCACAGCAAACAGTACCTTTAAAGTTTTTAAATAAGCAAGTAGTTGAAGTCGGGTTTCTCCAGTGATCCACAAGGGTTTACTCAACAAAACAGGCCAACAAACAGCACTCACCTAGAGCACTCTGCTGGATGTGCACCTAGAAATGATACAGTTTAACAGGATTTTGTTCTAGCTCACTTATGGAGTAAATGTAGTACACCCAGACACTCTCAGCGGCTGTACTAGGAGTTTACTCAACATGCAGCACCCCTTTAATAGTTTTAAGCAAGATATTTTTGCGGAATAAATAAAAAAAAAGATCCAGGATGATTGCTCTTCTGGTGGAACGTCATTAAATATACATTACGATTTTGTGAAATGGCGATTGTGCATGGTCCCATATTGCACTCATGCAAAATTAACTGCTGCAAAGTTTTTGTCCTTGAACACTACCTATTGTTGAATGTATTAATTTCTGATCCATCTGCTGGATGGTGTAATGTCAACTGATTGTATCTTCAGATCAATCAATCACCCTGTTTTTTACTCTGCTGAGGATGTGGCCCTGCTGTTAGAGACCCCACAAGAGATACAGCATTCTCTAAACCTTTTTAAAGAAGAATTGCACGAAGCAATAATGAAATGTCATGGATTGAGCCACTGCTACAACTATTTTTGCTTCTAAACCTGGGTTAATTAACTCATAGATAAAGTCAAAGGGGGTCATTACGAGGTTGGAGGTAATGGAAAAACGATGCCGGTAAAGGATTAACGGCATCGCATACCGTTCTGGGCTATTCCGACCTAAGACCCCGGTATTCGAGGCACCGCTAATAACGGTGCCTCTAATAGCGGTACGGGCACACGGCCCTTCAGGCCGGCCATACCGGGATGCCACTAATGGGAGGACATCACAAGTCAGACGGACATGCAAATACCGGCATCATGAAGGTGCTAACAGGGGATAACGGCATGCCGGCATCGCGAACCACTCGCAAAATGCTGTGTGCAGTGTTCCCAACTGCCACAGGTGCACACAATCATCAGCACAGGTGGAGGCAATGGAGTCTGGGCCAGCACAAAAGGAGCACACCCACACACCACACCCCTTCCCACACCAAAAGGGTTCCACTAGTAGTAGCAATACTGGGGCTGGAGGACATGCTTGCATTGCTACACCAGCAACAACAACAACAACAACAGGCACCACAGAGGAGACGCAGGAGGAGAAGGAGGGTGAGACAGGCCCAGCATGACCCAGCAGTGCAGCCAGTGGTACCACGCAGGCAGCACCCAATCCCTCACATCAGAGCCAGTCCATTCAACTTAACCCCTGAGCAGATCCACACCCTGTACCATCTGGACCGGGACACTATCACCACTATTGTGGACATGATACACGATGACATTGTCAGCCTCATCGAATATACGTAGTGTTGGTGCTCCACTTCCTTGCCACAGGCACCTACCAGCACACAGTGGGGCACATGCATGGCATATCACAACCCTTATTTTCTCGCATGCTCAACCAAGTACTGGATGCCCTCCTGAAGCACACAAGGGATTACATATTCCTACCACGGACTCCCAGGAGATTTTTGATACAAAAGTTGGCTTCCATGTACTGGCAGGCATGCCGAATTGTATTGTGCCCTCGACTGCACCCACGTGGAGTTGGTGGTCCTGAATGCCATGGAGGTGGTGTACCACAACCAATACCACTCCATCAATGTGCAGATGATATGTGACGTCAGCAAGATCATCACACATTGTTGTGCCCGATATCCAGGATCAACTCATGACTCTATGGTCCTGCGGAACTCCACGCTACATGGAGTGACATGCAGGACGACGTGCCTGGCTGCTTGGTAAGTTGCATGACAGGCACATGGCAGTGAAATGGGGGGATAGATGCACACACCACCATGATGTCATTGTTGATGTGACAGCACGATGTGCACATCACAAAACACTGTGCCCCAAAGCATCCTAAAATGAACACGACAACCAAATCCCATAGCAACAGTTAGCTGGACACCTATCACAACATGGCAAACTTAACAACACCCCACATCCCACAACACGTCCACCAACCATCATCATACCTCACCCTCCGTAACACACTCCAGCAACATGCTGCAAATAATCACCATGTAAAGGTCTTCAGCAAATCACTACACAGGACATGCATCCATGGGAGTGCACTGAACAAAATCACCAAGGGAATCCACAGCTTGTCACAGGGCCACCACCAAACCCAGAAGTGCAGCATGTCACCATCATAATAATCTGTGCTGAATGCCTAATATTGCAGAGCCTACTGCCAACGCTGCCAGTTAGAAAATCATACAGAACACAACACATCACTTATTTCACACAAACACAGCGGTATGCATCCACAATGCATGAGCAACATCAAGGCAGTGTACACCGTCTTTCATCTTGGAGATGCAACCCACACCATGAGTCCATGGCATAGAACACATTGAGGACATTAAAATTGTGTGCATACAACCAGGGGCATGTGCATGTGACCAACGATAATCTGAAGACATGTGTGACTAGTACAGCTGTCCATCATGATTCATCATGATTCGACTGACATACTTTGTATTGCCTCTCATGCAGGTGATAGTGGCTACCCTTGAAGCCGTGGCTCCTCACCCCTGTCCGAAACCCACAGAACGGGCACAAGGAGGACTACAATTGTTCCCGTAACCGTGTGGACATCGAGCAGATCTTTGGCCTGTCGGATGGGGCACTCCACTACAGGCATGAGAAGGTGGCCAAGATCATCATGGAATGTGTCATGCTGCACAACATGTGTATCCGACGGAACGTGCCCCTGACATTGAACTGCAACCACCTGGTGATGAAGGGAATGAAGAAGATGTGGGTGCACATCATATTGGTCATCTTGGTGCCGATGCACAGGAGGGATGTGCTGTGCGTCAGTCAGTGATTGCACAATATTTCTGACACATATGGGTGCAGAGGCTGACATGAGAGTCGGACAGAGGGCACTGGGTGTGGGAGTACATGTACAATATGCAGGGTATAGCAATACATTGCACATATGCAGTAAGGAATGTCCACTCAATTTCTTTTCACACAACGGGTGTATTTAACTGTCCAAAAAATATTAAAGTACTGAAACCCTCCACTCCATGCACCCTCCACTCCATGCACCCTCCACTCCATGCACCCTCACCCATCCCCCCCCACAACTCCCCCACACACCCTCACTCCCCTCCCCCACAACTCCCCATGAACCCTCACCCCTCTCCCCCCACAACTCCCTCCACACACCCTCACCCCTCTCCCCCCACAACTCCCCCACACATGGTGTCCAAGCAATCGTCTATTGCCTTCGTCAGGCTGCCCAGTCTACATCCTGCCACTCCCTGCACCTGGTGGTGGCATGTCCGAGCGGTGCAGAGTGTGCGCCGACCTGCGTAAGGGGGGTGGGGGGTGGTTTGCGTGGAGCTTGAGGAAGATGGGGTGGCTGCCTGCTCCATTTTGGGGGCTGGACGCTCAGCCTCCATTGAATCTGCAATGCGGGTGAGGACCTGCCTCAGGGCAGACACCTCCTCACACAATCTATTGGTGCTTTCCACGATGATCTGCCTCAGGGAGGCGGTGTTGTCGTGCCCCTCCTGCCTTGCTTGGGCACTGTCTTTGACGAACTGTCTCACCAGGGCAGCGAGTTCCTCCTGCCGGTACACCAGTGGAAGTGGAGGGTGCATGTGTGACATGGGCAAATGCATTTGCTCCTGGGTGGTGTTGTGCTATGGTTCAACAGGTGAGAGCTGGGGGAGGGGGGATGGGGCCGGACTTGGTGTAGCAGGTAGGTCTGAGGACTCGTCCTCGACAGGAACACACCTGTCCCTGCATGTCGTCATCTGTGAGGGGTGCTGTAGCTTCGCCAATAGAGCTGTTCTCTGCAGATTGTGGCCCTTCGACTGTCTCCTGTGCAGGTGGCATAGGTGTTGTGGGTACTGTGGTGATGGGCCTTGGCGGCACCAGTGCCGTGGCATCCTGGGCTGGTTTTGTCCCCGGTGCCTGTCGTGGCTTGTGTGGGGCTTTGGAAGTGGAAGGCCTGTTGCCTTCATCCCTGGCCCTCTTGCGGGGTATATTCGCCTGTGGCGGTGAGTCCCGGGCCTCGCTGTCAGGATCTGAGCCTGTGGGGGACGAAGAGAGGGACGGCATGAGTGATGGTTTGACAAGCATCATGCATACATTTGTATTATTGCTCATCTACACATTAGAGGGGAATAGGCAGTGGAGTTTTGATGATCACGTTGCTTGCTATATGGGTGGATCATGCAGGCATCCGTTGGGGTCATTCATGTTGGGGCGGGCATATGCTATGTGACATGCATTTCTGTTGTGGCGTGCGTGCAGCGTGACTTATGCCATTTTCATATTTGTGTGGTGTGTGTCAGGTATGGCATTGCCATGCTGCAGGCATGTGCATGTGTCTGTGCTGCGGACGACAACTAGGCTGGGAATGTGTATGTATTGGGCCATGCCATGTCTCTTTAGACAAATTGGTGGACTATCATCAGACTTTGCATTACAGTGTTTTCTTAGGACACTCACCTCCTTCCGCCGATGAGGTGGCTCCACGATCCACATCGCCCACGCCTTCAATGGCCTCTATGCCAATCGTGCTGGCACAGATCTCCTCCCAACGGCTCAGCTTTATTGGTCAGCTTGCTACTCCACCAGTAGCCATGGCCTGGCTCCTGTTTGCGGACAGGATGTTCCTGACTCGCAGGCGCAGGTCATCCCATCTCTTCCGGAGATCCTTTGTGGTGCGGGGGGTGTTGCCTACCGCGCTGACTCTTTGGGCGACAAGGTCCCATATTTCCTTTTTCTTGATCACTGCCTCCCTCTTGAGGCTGTTTGCGAATACGACCTCGGCATTGTCAGCCTGGGTCTCAGCCAGCATGGTGAGCTCATCCTCATTAAAGCACTCCTTGCGCTGGCGGGAGGTGCCTTTTTTAACTCCTTTGGGCATGATATAGTTGTTGGAGGTGGATGTATGTACTCAGCAATATGCTCCAGGTTCTGGGTGCTGAGGATGGCAATGGATTGTGTTTTTAAAGATGGCCGCCGTGCTCTTTCCAGTTCCTGTGCGATGACGCCATTTCCGTTTACGCCTATTTACGGTGACCGCTAATAGCGGTCACGGCTAATGCTGCATCAATTGATGCCGGTAGTGCTGTCTGCGCTTTCCATGATGCCACTAATTGCCATTTTTTGGACTTTAACAGCATGCCGGTAAAGTCGTTACCGGCATGGCGCAAAGCTCATGCACGCATACTCATAACGGCTCTCTATTAGCGGCCTCTTTGCTGCACGGACACAGTATTTGCTCCATGCCAGTAAGGACAGTTACTTACCTCCAAACTCGTAATGAGGCCCAAAGTCTAAGCTTGTTCTGTTCGCATGGAATTCCTGTGGATACCATAATATTTCAAGGTGGATTTCCTCCTTTTCTGCAAAGGCCCGTCCTGATATCATATTTATTCAAGAAACCATGAAATCAAATGAATTTGTCCTTCCGGACTACTGTACCTTTTGTTCTTTTGCTACCAAAGGACTAGAGGAGCGTCCTTTTGGTGGTCTTGCCATCGGTATTAATAACTCCCTCGATTGCCAAGCTATGATTGTCCATTTATCCATTAGCTGTATCGCTTACTCTAAATGCACTAGTTAACAAACTTGTATTGCTGATTAGTTTATATTGGAATCCTCTAAAATATGGCCTCTCTGAAATATTCGATGATATGGACTCATGCTTGGAATATGCGTTCTCTTTCAACTCCGATGTCGAAGTCATCATAGGTGGGGACTTCAACTCATCATGTATCTTAGGTGCTGGAGGCCTACCGAAACATCATGAATAGGATATCGTGTACCGGTCAAAGAGGCGAACTTTGGCGATCCTATTGTAATGAATGGGATATGTAATTTGTAAATTGTAATGAACTATCGCCAGGTTATACTTGGAAAAGAGGCACGTCTCACTCCTTGATTGATTTTTTCTGTGTATCAAACTCATTGTTACCTTTGACTGATCTCGTTAGCATAGATGAAATCAATTATAGTGATCATGCACCAATTCATGTGACACTGTCAATTGCCTCTAATGCCTTAAAAGTTGATGATTTTTTGATGGGATTGGAGCCCAAGCGAGAGCACATCTCATTAAGATGGAATCCTACATTGTGCAAACGTCTGGCTGATAGGGTCTCCATGGATCTTTCCAATTTTATGGGCATTGGTACTCTGAGGACCTTTTGTCCTCAATACCTTGAGCAAACTATCTCTACATTAGTAGCTAATGCTTTAGCTCATTTTTTAAGCACTCAAAAATCTCCTTTGGTTGATACAAAACATCCCTTCCAACACGAAATTCAAATGTTGAAACTAGGGAAAAATAGCGAATTAAGAATGCTATATAGAAACCAACTTACTATCTCACAATGTGTGCATTTGAAAAAATTATCCAAATATACAAGAATAAAGTTAAAGGTATACATATCTTAATGTATAATAAGCAAAATTGTGAAATGATTCGATCTATTTGTAGACATAATACAAGAACGATTTGGTCTACCATTAAGAACGATAAACTTTGTAATGGTTTGGATTCTAAAAATATCATACAAGCTGAAACATGGAGATTGTATTTTAGCATGAAATACAAATAGCCTGATAGCTTTGCACATATTATTTATGATTCTCCGTCAATAGCATCATTGACACCACTTAAGTGGTCCATTCTGATATTGAATGGGCCATTAATAAACTATCTAATTCTCATGCACCAGGGGCAGACTGTATTCCATCATGTGTATACAAGGTGGATAAGAGCTTCTGGGCTTCGATTTTGAAAATTAAATTTGATTATATTCTTAGCTCAGGGACTCTTCCAAATTCATAGGTGACATCTATTCTCATTCCTATTTTCAAAAAAGGTGACCCTACAAAACCAGAAAACTACAGGCCTATTTCCCTAAATGACGCTGCCGCAAAAATATTTTCAATTCTGGTTCTTGCCGACCTTGAAAAATACCTTGCGTCACAAAATATATACTCAAAATTTTAAATTGGATTTAGACGATCCAGGAGTAGAACTCTTAATGCCTCTATTATTGCACATCTACAAGCGGGAACAAAATCAAAAGAAATTAGATATATATATATATATAGCCTCTATTGATATGACTTCAGCTTTTGATAATGTAGTCCGTAATTTGCTATGGCTTAAGATGTCCAAATTAGGCATTCTTTCAAACCTAATATACTGGATTGCTAAATTCCATTCTAATACATTGTATAAAATTAGAATTACTAAGCGAGATGCTGTTATAGAACCAGTAAAGTCTATAAGACTTAAACAAGGATGCAACTTTGCAGCAACATTGTTTAATATTTATTTATGCGATATGGGTGATATCTGGGACATCAATAACACGTTTGCCGCGGGGTTATGTTCATTAAGGCTACACTGGTTAGCCTTTGCTGACAACATTGTGTTATTTGATTGGACACCAATAGGCTTGCAAAGGAAACTGCAGTTGTTTTCCGAATACGCCCACCAACACAACTTGAAACCAAACTCATCTAAGACCAATATTATGGTATTTGATGAAGGTAAAAAACTTAAAAAATATGTATGGAGAATTGATGGGGAAGTAATATCCCACCCCCAGGAAATTGTTTATATGTGTTACCGCTTAACTAATACTACATCAGTTAAAATCAGCATTTCAGCTTTCTACTTCAATTCCCAATTGCATCATTCGACATGAGTTAGGATTAATATATCTCTTGCAGAAGGGAATGGAGAGAACTACCCAATTATGGTAGAATTCTCACTCCCTTGGATAACTCGCTTTACCAAGATCTAAACCAGATGAAAAAGGGTTGTAGTTCTAGTTGATGCTCTTAATCCTGGAAAAGCTGGGTATAGATCAGCGTGATTTATGTCTGCGTCCTGGCTATGTTAAACAAAAATTGTTGAATAGGATTGGTTAATGACCATAATTGAAAAAAATACAGTACATACATAGAGTATGCAAACTTTATACGTAAACGTGACGGTGCTGTCCCCATTTACTAATTTTACCCTGCAACATTGCACGTAGTTATTTTATGCGTTTTAAATAAAATCAACTGCCACATTGGAAAGGATTAGGTACTGAGGACACCCAAGAATAAATTGTCTAACTATGTCATGCAGATTTCCTAATTGTGCCGAGCCAAAGGAGACTTTAAAGCACCTTATTTTGGAATGTCCCCACTTTAGAGATGCCAGGACCAACTTGTTAATGCGATTTGTGAACGTCGATTATGTAGACTGTAAGAATTCACTGTGGCAAAGTTTAATAGTGGGACAGGGCAAAGCGCTAATTTTTGCTTTGGTTTCCTTTTTAAAGTTGATTGAAAATGAAATACTTTTATTATACATTTTTTATGTCTTTGTCACTACGTGAAACAAGAAGTGATAGATGCACTTCAATATTTTCTGGAAGAAGTGTGCAAACTTGTTTCAAAAAGTTTAATTTGTAATTTTAATTTGTGAATTTTATATCTTGGATTTTATGTCTTCGTCTAAATATTTGATAGGCTTTTTTTGTATGCTAAAATGTACTCAAATTACTACTTGTGTATATTAGATAATTTGTATGGTTTGTTGTTTGCACAATGCGTATTTGCACTTTATTTCTTGTACTAAAATTGGTTGTTGAAACTATTTGTTTATACAGTTTAGTTGTTTGTCTGATGGAAAATAATTTCAATGACATATGTAAAAAAAAAAATTACTTTCAATAATGAAGAAACAAAAAATCGTATTCAATAATTTTAAAGGTTATTTAAACCAGATACAATAAAAAAAAATAAAAAAACTCTTCTCAAAATGATCTACATTTAAACAGCGCCAAATGCGAGCTGTCCTTGGTTCATCTATATGGAGCCTCGATATGGGCAACAAGGGATATTTTCGTAAACAGAAAGCAAAGTAAATTCTGTTGAAAATCCATTGGTTTACCCGCTAATAACCATATATCTATAAACTGCTTTGATTTGGGACACCACAGTGCAATTTATAGGCTCTCACATCCCACCAACTTATTTTAACAAACTCAGGTGGAAGATGGAGAAGTTGACATTTCCACTATGTGTCTTTTTTAAGTACGGAAGGCTGTCATTACCTTAAATGCCGTGCAATAAAAATTGCAATTATTTTATACTAGAGGGGCTATGTAAGAATGGGAAGACACATTCACTGAAATCTTAGATATGATGAGCAACCCTATCAAAGCAATATTTACTAACATCAAACTGTGGATTAAAACATTACCAATTATAGGTGTTGTGATAAACCTAAGGCTTTGAAAACCAGTCAATGCAAAACCTCTGAGTGATATGGGATCATTTGGAGGATATTGTATTTGACATACTTTGTAGCAAGACAAGATTATATACATCTGTGACTGGCAAGTAAATAAAATGCACATGTTCACGAAATGGTTGATGTGAGAAGGATAAATATACATTTTTGACTGGCCATATATGAGCAACTGCAGTTTTAACTGGTATACTGAACGCCTGTCAGGAAAATCTTTGAATGGCATGCCATCTATATTAGACCTCTTGTGGTTTAAGTAAGTCTTCCTTCTGTGAACCTCCAGCAACCAGTGGTGCGATGTCAAGTGCCACTTGTAAATCATTAGTAGCCCTCCCTTAACATGACGTTTTATGTTGCAATTTGTTATCATTTATTGATGCCAAGGAAGTCAATGGCTTTAGAGTGCATGTCCTATTATAATATGCACACTATTGTAACAGTTTTTATCAGGCAATCTATCATCAAATAGTTGTGGTATATTATCTCAGCCCAGATTGCTCGTTAATGACTAAATAGCAAGGAACTCCTCGAAAAAACACAATTTACATTGCCCACAATCCCACAATTTGAACCCACCCTGCTATTAACCCATGCGTTTCCAGGACTTTTCCGTTTTGTAATGGCTTAGCAGGTGAAGAACGATAGTCTGAAGGGTTGTCCAGAGCAATGTCAGAGGTTAAGAATAATTCTAAACCTTTCAGCCATCAAACTTTTTGTTTTGCTTTCGTCACCCCGAGTGGGACAAGTATGCCCAGACGTGGGTCCCATGCGTGCTGGCCTAGACACTCAAGCAACTACTCGATGTCTTGATATCCTCTGAACTTCCCCCCTCCATCCCTCTGACCACTCCTCTCTCCTGGAGCGATCACACCCTCCTCTCCTCTAATCTCTCACTCTTTCCCCCCAAGCCAAGCCTACCCCAACACTGCCCTCCACCTTCTCGGACATCCGGCCCATGAAGCCTGTGTCAGTTGAGGCTTTTGCCGCCACTTTCTCTCCCCCCCCCACCTGCACCTCTGGCTGTCTCACATCCTGACACAACCCTGTCTCTGTTCTACTCTTCAATTTCTGATACTCTTGATGCTCTTGCCCCTGTCATGAGGATCCATTTGAAATCCAAAGCCAAGTGCAATTCCTGGTATGACTCTGACCTAGCTACACTTAAATGTAAATGTAGGGTGGCTGAGAGGAAATGGAGGGCTTCTTGTCCATCCTCTGACAAACTGGTGTTTTGCCTGCTACAAAGGCAATACCGACTCTCTGTTCTCATCAAGAAGAGAGTCCACATTCAAGCTCGTGTCTCTGCGGCATCGAACAACTCAGCCGAACTCTTTAAAATCTACATGGAGCTGGCCAACCCTACTGCAGTCTCTAGCCCTCCCTGTTGCCTCCCAGGCTCTTTGCAATGCACTTGCCTTTCACTTCATCTCAAAAACCCAGGACATCCTGTCCAGTCTCTCCACCCCCACCTCTCCATCTGTGCTTGCTGACCCTCCTTTAGCCACCTCCCCACCATCCTTCTCTTCCTTTCCTCTTTTCTCCCCTGACAAGGTCGCTAGACAAGTCTGATCTATGAGAGCCTCGTCAAAACAGGTTCATCCCTGTTCCTCTAAAACCATCAAGGACCACACTGACACCCTCGCTCCGGACCTTGCTGATATTTGAAACTACTCCTTTGCCTCAGGATCCTTTCCCTCCCATCTGAAGCACTCCAGTGTGTAGCCTCTTAAGAAACCCACAGCTGATCCGTCATGTCCAGCTAACTATCGCCCAATTTCCATTACTCCCTTTCTGGGCAAACTCCTGGACAATTTGGCCATATCTCAGTTTAAGCTTCATTCCAATTCTGTTGGCTGTCTCCATGACCACCAGTCTGGCTTCAGAGCTGCCAGAAGCACGGACACTGCTCTCCTGAACATCTCTGAAGATCTGCTCTCCAACCTTGATTCTAACATTCCCTCTGTCCTCATCCTCCTTGATCTCTCTTCTGCCTTCCACATGGCCAACCAAACCTATCCTGCTCAAACGTCTCCGTGATAACCTAGGTATCACTTATCAGCCCCTGGCCTGGCTGACCTCTTTCCTCTCTGATCGACCCTCCCAGGTTCAACTTGGGTCCTTCCCAATCATCCATCTTCCTCTCTACCTGTGGTGTTCCCCAAGGGTCTAACCTTTCGCCCTGGCTTTTCAAGCAATATCTGGCAACTCTCGCCCACTACATTGCCATTTTCTGCTCAAATTACCAGTGCTACGCTGACAACACTCAACTCATTTTCAGGCTGCCCTCGGCCACCTCCACTCCCTCTCTCATCAATGATTGCCTAACTGCCATTCAGGATTGGTGTGCCGCCAATGATCTTTGTCTGAATGCCAGCAAGACGGAGATCCTCCTCATCGGCATACCTTCACCATCCTTTCCTTTCACTCTCTAGCCGGCCTCCCTTGGACCTCTTCCTACCCCCACCTGCGAGGCTAAGAACCTCAGGGTCATCTTTGACTCCACACTTTCCTTCTCCGCCCACATCTCTGATGTCTCTAAAAAGTCAAACTTCCTACTGCACCTCCTCAGAGGTACTCTGCCTTTCCTCTCCTCTCCCAGAAGCTCACCGTCTCCCCAGCTCTGATTCTCTCTAGCTTGGACTATTTTAACAGCCTCTTTCTAAATCTACCTTCCTCTACTCTCAACCCTCTGCAACTAATCCAGAACAGGACTGCAAGACTTGTCCTTGGCCTCAAGCCCTGGGATCATATCTCTCCAGCTTTGAAATCCCTCCATTGGCTCCCAGCGGATGCAACGATTAGATTCAAAACCCTCTGCATTGTCCACAAGGCTTTCTGGGGCCTGGGTCCAAAATACCTTCAGCTATCCCTCCAAAAATACCTTCCCTCTCAAGCTCTTCGCTCCTCTACCTATAACTCCCTGAGGGTCAGTCGTTTTTCAAAGAAACAAGCTGGGGGTAGATCTCTGTCTTCGGCTGGGGCCTCCCTCTGGAACATCTTCCCTGCCACTCTAAAACTCGAGGAGAAACATCTCCGGTTCTGGAAGCACCTCAACACCTTACTCTTGTCTTCTGCTTTTGCTCCCCCTCTGCCCTGCTCATCTGTTCTCTCTTGGCACCGTGCACCTGGCCACCCTCTGTCCTCCGGGACCAGGTACCTGCTCACCCTGCCACCCTCCCGGAAAGCCTACGGGCTACACCATGCACTGGGTTCTGTATCTGTTCAAATACAGCCCCCCCTTTTTCTTCCTGCACTTATCAGACCTACCACTGTTTGCTGCCTTAAACCTAACACTTGCCAATTGCTGGCTGCACTACCACTGTTTGCTGCCTTTATTCGTTATTTGTTTGTTTCTCCTTTGCTTCGCACTTTCTACTTCTCCCCTCTTCCATGCACTTTTCCCCTCCCCCTCTCCCATGCACTTGCGCGTTCTCAATGTCACTGGGCCTAGTAAGATCGTTGTTTTGTTCTCCCCTGTTCCCCTCGCTTGCCTTGTCACGCTCTAAATCACTTGTGTACGAGCGCAATAGAAATAAAATATCAATATCAATGAGGTCCAACGATGCCAAAACAAGTTTGGGGATGCTTGCGGTATCGTGCAGAAGGGATGTGAGCAAGCAGTTCGGTTGGACTGATCCTTTCGGGGTGGGACCAAGCCTGGTTTGCATATGTTCAGGCCTTCTTTTGTAATGGGTTGGCAGGCTAAAGAAAGATGGACTGGAGTATTGCCCAGAGCAATGACAGAGGTAATTGTAAATGTTCCAGCCATCACTACTTTAGTTTTGCTCCCAGAATATGAATCGCATCACAATACTCGACTTCAAGCTAGAAGGAACCAGGGAGAAAACTCTACTTTAGCATGAGCCCTCGAAATTACTTTATAACCTTTTCCAGCAGAAAGACATACCCCAGTTGAATCAACTGTTCTAAACAATACTTTACAACTGATTGAGTTGTTGTCCTCCATCCATAACTGCCAATATTTCATTTGTATAATCTTCCCTAAAATTCCGAACTAATTCCTGAATCTCCATTTGTGTTATAAGTATCACCTTAGCTAACATTTGTAAAACAGCTGGAACATCTAAGAATAAGCCTGTCAGGCTGTTGCAATAAAAAACCCAAACACCAAAATTCAATCACCAAGATAACAAAACATGGCAATATTTAACACATTTTGGGGCATACTAACGTAAATGTACAGGATGGGTGTGGTGTGCAGCATTACTCACAGTTACTTACACAAATGGATTTCTTTGAATTTTTCTTTACACATTCAAAATCATTGCAAAGATAAAAATGTATAAATAAAACGTTCAAATTAACTTATTAGGTTTTAACAGCAGCTGACAATGCATGCCTTCTGAGCACATTGATAAGTGCATTTAAAAAAAAGAACAACTTAACATTGGCCGTTATTAAATAGTGAAGTTGACTGAAGAGAGAGCACGATTAACATACCATCTGCTTGAATGCAATGCCTTCTTTTAAATAAGGAAGTCAGAAGAATACTTTACATTGATATAGCAAGTAATTAGTAATAAACAAACCACTAAGAAAAACAAACTGCGCATAGTGACCATGCTGATAAACTAAAGATTGCATTTACTATTTATTCTCTATATATCAAGTGTTGTCTGTAATAGATATTAATTATTTGACATTTGAAAGAAAAAGAAATGATGAAAATGGGAACTTTGGGGAGGCCTTGATTATTTTATTTGCACATGGCAAAATCAGTGTATCCAGTGATTATACCCAATAAAAAATGTTATTTTCAGGTGAGAAGCCAGAATTTGTATCTCTACTGAGAAGATTAGCTATATCCCTGCTATTCAGGGCTAAAATTCAGAAAATAAAAACATGGTTGAAACTATCTAGAAAACCAGTTGTCCGTACAAAAATATCTACAATGCTAGTCAGAAAGCTCACATGTGTGGCCTTCTCAGTGACAAGGGCCTCAAGCCTGCTTTCCTTTAGGGTCCAATTATTCCAAATGATCATTTTTACAGCTTGCCAGACATCTGCATGAATTTAAAATGCATCCAATTTCTTCTTCACAGAGACAGAAAACCAGACACTATGATTCTACACTTCCTTCTCTGGCCCTAGGACATTTGCAATGTAAATATTCATGAGACTTAAATGGGGAGTTGTATTGCTAAGGAATGCAGGACTCATATCTTCATACAAACAGGCTTGTAGTTGGAGTTTGGAACATTGCACTGAAAATTGGATATGTGAATAAGCTGAAATAAAACCGAACAAGCAGCACTAACCAACTGGTAACGTTCTTTCGACTGAATTCCTCATCTATGATAGTCGTATCTCGCCAGCTTCGCTGCTTCAGAATTTTTCTTTTTTCAGCAGAGGGCGCTGTGTACGAGGTCATCGCGTCGATGTCCCTCGAGGGCAGCCGGGGCGTGTTGACGTCACCAGTAGTATAAATAGCTTGTGCCGCACCCGTTGGCTTCAGTTAGGTTTTTATGTTATAATTAGAGGAACGTTCCAGGCGTGCCTCAGACTATAAGCTCTTCGCAAATGAAGTGTAAATCAGGTAAATTGTACAGTGGGGTAGGATGGGTGGGGCGATGAGGAATACATGAGAGGAACATCCAGTCGAAAGAAGGTTACCAGTTGGTAAGTAACTTGTTCTTCAAATGGATTGTGTCCTCCCACGTATTCCTCATCTGTGATAGCTTCCCAAAGCAGTAAGAAAATAGGAGGTGGGATTACCATTTAGTTTTATCATGGATGGAATGCAGTACTGATTTAGCAAACAGGCCTTCTTGGGAAGATGAGGAATCTAAGCAGTAATGCTTAACAAAAGTAGGAATTGACACCCAAGTTGCAGCTGAGCAGATGTCAATTATGGGGACCCCTCTCTGAAGAGTCGCTTAAATAGACATACACCTTGTGGAATGAGCTCTAAGCCCTTCCGGCGGATCCTTCCCCACTAGCTTGTAACATTCCACAATAGCTAGAGTAATCAAGCGGGATATAGTTTGATTTGTCAACGCTACTCCCAATTTAGGACCAGTATAACCTACAAAGAGCTGGTCATCCTGGCGTAATTTCACCATTCTAGCTAAATAGAAATTCAGAGCCCTTTTTGGGTCCAATCTATGCAACCTCTCCTCCTCTTTACCCAAATGAGGAGGAGGGTAGAAAGTTGGGCATATTTTTTGCGACAGGTGAAAGTCAGAAACTACATTCGACAAGAAAGATGGTTTTACCTTTAGAACTACCTTATCATTTATGAAAAATAGTATAAGGAGGTTTGCATGAAAGAGCCTGCAACTCGCTTACCATGCGGGCTGATGTTCGGACCACAAGAAGGGCAGTCTTCAATGTCAAGAGCCTTAATGGGCAGGAATGTAAAGGCTCAAAGGGTATACCTGTCAGAAACTTTTACACAAGATTTAAATCCCAGCCCGGGACTTGAAATAGTATTGGAGGGTACACGTTAGTGAGTCCCTTCAGAAATTGGATAATTAATGGAATTACCAGGTTACTCACCGTAGTGACCACCTTACTCCTAGTCCATAGTCCCCTTTCCTCCATACTTATGGGACATCTCTCCGTCCTGTGGGACGGGACCGGAGCACTTTGTAAAAAGCATCCAAATTTTTTTCAAAAATGTGTCCCTCCTCTCTTACCTGCGCGGGGCCCGGCACGCGGCCGTAACCCCGCCCACCTTGGCTCCGCCCCACGCATCGCCCATCAGTCCTTTTCTATTGCAGGGTCAAAGACCCATTAGCAATAACAGAGGAACCTTATTAGAGGGGACGGCGGGCAGGCGTATGGAGGAAAGGGGTCTAAGGACTAGGAGTAAGGTGGTCACTACGGTGAGTAACCTGGTAATACTCCTACGTCCCGTCCCCTTTCCTCCATACTTATGGGAGATTCCCAAGCACGCCTTACAGGAACTATGTGTGGATGGAAATACCCCTTACTGAAACAGGTTCTTCAGCACAGCCTGGCCGAACTGAGCGTCAGCTCTAGAGCTCATATTGAGGCAGTAATGCTTACAGAAAGCAAATGGGGAGGCCCAAGTAGCCGCTTTAGCGATGGACTCCCAGGGAACATACTTCTGAAAGGCAACCGCAGCTGCCTTGCCTCGCACCTGGTGTGCATGGATACCTTTAGGAGGTTTCAGCTTTTGGACGGTGAAAGATACCGTGATACAGGCGGTAATCCATCTGGAAATAGATGCCTTAGACGCCGGCCTGCCCTGAGGCTTACCGAAGGTCACAAACAGTTGGGAAGAGCTCCGAAGCGCGGAAGTCCTGTCCAGGTAGAACCTAAGAGCTCTTTGGACATCCAGGCAGTGTAGAACCCTTTCCGCCTCCGAGGCAGGGTTCGGAAAAAAGACTGGAAGGGAAATCGACTGATTCAGATGGAATTCAGTCACTACCTTTGGTAGGAAAGCTGGGTTCGTCCGAAGGACCTTGTCCTTATGAAAGACCAAGAAAGGGTGCTCCACCGACAATGCCTGGAGCTCACTCACTCTCCTCGCTGACGTAACGGCTACCAGAAAGGACACTTTCCAGGACACGTACTTGAGGTCAACCGTAGCCATTGGCTCAAAGGGTTTATGGCACAGCGCCGTCAGGACTACATTTAGGTCCCCAGGCGGGTGTGGACTACAAACCGGAGGGTAGATGCGTGTCAAGCCTGCAAAAGGCCTCTTAACCACTGGGTTACTCAGAGAATAAGAGCATTGGTCTATAGCAAGATAAGCGGAAACCGCTGAAAGGCAAGTTCTGCATGACAGAACGTGAACACCCGACTCTGCTAGGGAGGACACGAAGGACAGCACTGTGTCAATCGTAGCCACCCTTGGATCCAACTGCTATTCCAAACACCAACGACAGAACCTGAGCCAATTTTTCCTGTATTGGGATCTGGTCGAGGGTTCCCTGGCTGCCTGGATAATACGCATGTTATCCGTAGACAAGTTAAAATGCTCTAAGACTTGAACTCAGGCACCATGCCGCCAAGCGATTGTGGGGAGGGGTGCCATATCTGCTGTTCCCCTTGATGAAGAAGATCTGGGGTTACTGGTAACCTGATCAGCAGAAACACTGACAGGTGTTGAAGATCTGGGAACCAAAAAACTGGCCGGCCACCACGGGGCCATGAGCAGAAGGGAACAGTTCACAGAGTTCTTCCGTTTCCCAATTGCTCGATTAACTAGAGGAAGAGGCGGGAAGGCGTAAGCTCTCATGTTGCCATGGAATCTCGAGAGCATCCCCCAGAGAGGAGGCTCTCAGCCCCCTTCTGGAAGCATACCGAGGAAGCTTCTTGTTTACCACCGTAGCGAAGAGGTCCACCTCCGGTGTGCCCCAACGCAAGAAAGTCCATGAAAGGACCTCCGCCTTCAACTCCCACTCGTAGCTGACGACTGTCCGCCGGCTGAGGGCATCCGCTGTGACATTCAGCTGGCCCGGGATGTGCACCGCAAGCAGCCAGACGCCATGAAGCATGGCCCACTCCTATATCTGGATGGACAGATCAACCAAAGGTGCCCACCCCGTAGGCAACAAAACATTGTGCGGAAGGGGTATCCGAGCATTCCGGTCATAAACTGACCGATAAGGATGCGCACAAGGCCGAGAAACCAGCCCTACACCTGAGGCCGATGGCAAAGCTGTAGGGGTAGCGTTCAAAATGGCTGCCGCGGTCGTGGCGGGAACGGGTGCCATTTTGTCATCACCTGAGGGGAACTGCGGCACGTGAGGAAGTGAGGCAGGGGTATCCACATAAATCAAGGGAGCCGCCCCCACGGGCAACGAAACATTGTGCGGAAGAGGCATCCGGCCGTTCCAATCATAAACCGGCCGGTAAGGATGCGCACAAGGGACCTTAGGTTCACCCGAAGGACCAAACCCTACACCAGGGGCCGATGGCATAGTTGTAGGGGTAGTACCTAAAATGGCCGCCGTGGTCGTGGCGGGAATGGCCGCCATTTTGTCCTCATCTGAGGGGAACTGCAGCACGTGAGGAAGTGAGGCAGGGGTCCCCGTCGATGGATCAGGGGTCTTAATTTTAGCCTTAACGTAAGGAACCTCGGCCGAGCCGGTACTATGAGGCCTGGAATGTTTCTGCGACATACCAACCGCCAACTGAGCCTTCGAAGGAAGAGCCTCGGCACTGCCGGTAACAGAAGAAACTTTCTTCTTTGCCCCCTCAACAGATCTGGTGTCACTACAAGAGCGGGAACGGTGCGCTGTCACCGACAGGGCCTTGCTCGGCCCCTCAGAACGGTTGGTATCCTTAGCCTCTGTACGAGGGACCACGGACCTAGGCCCGGTAGAAGCCTTATCGGCACGGGCCTCGAACATCCGTTCGGTAACCTCAAGCCCAGTCAAGACCTCGGGGCGTACCCCGGTTTTGTTTTTGAGGGAAGCCGAAAGAGCGGCCTCAGAGCAAGCTCCGGTACCCAACGACTCAGTAGAACTGGGTCTACACTCAGCCCCCACAGGAGGGGCCTCGGAGTGTACTCCGGTGATCACAGGCCCTTTACGGAGACCCTCGGAGAAAACTCCGGTAGAATTATTAGGCCCGACAGGCACCTCAGGACGAAGCCCGGTAACAGAGCAATCAACGCCCCTCCCGGCTTGAGAGGAACCCGGGAAGGTATCCCCCGGCCGCGGTGCTCTGGAAATTAAAGAACTTACTGGGTGTTTTTTTCTTCTCGTCGATGAACGCCTGAAAATGAGAAGGAGGAGTCCGTCCGAACACCTCCTCCCACCGCTCCAACCGACGTTAACGTGCCCGGACCGAAAGGGAGTCACAGTAAAAACAGGAGTCCCAACGGTGTTCCGGTCCCAAACACTCTAAACAAAGAGGATGGGGATCCGCCCTCGCGAAGCGACGGTGACACGATGAACAGTCTGGAAAATCTAGTTTAAAAGAGATAGATGTTCCGGTGCTCGGCAGGAGGGCGTGCTTTCTGGGGCGTTCACCTTGTCTCCTTTGGAGCGTAAACTTTCTCAACCTCCTGATTACGTGAGGAATTCCGGGGACTGGATGAAATGAGTACAGAAGTGGAAACTCCCAAACCACCACAAATGCGTCTCCTAGAGCTCCTCTCGGAGGAAATTCCCTTGAGCAATACTGACCGCACTTCCAATTGACCTCGGTCGCAAACAGATCCACTTAAGGGGTTCCCCAAAGGGTGAATATCTCTTGAAGGACTTCCTGAGCTAGTTCCCACTCGTGGGAGACTGTGCCCTGCCTGCTCAGAGCAACTGCCGCTGTGTTCTGCTTTCTGGCTAGGTGAACCGCCGACAGAGAGATTCCATCTTGTATTGCCCAGAACCAGAGCTGCATTGCCTTTATGCACAGTGGTAGTGACCCTACGCCTCCTCTCTTGTTGAGGTAGTACATGGCCACTGTGTTGTCCGTCATTATCAGGACATTCTTTCCCCGTACAGAGGGCAGGAATGCCTTCAGCGCTAGTCTGATTGCCCTCAGCTCTAAAAGGTTGATGTGTAGTTTGGACTCCGATGGAGACCAACGACTGCAGATTGTCAGATAATTGGCATGGGCTCCCCACCCTGTGAGCGAGGCGTCCGTCACTACAGTTGTCTCCGGCCATGGCTGCCAAAAAGATTCCCCCTTGAGAATATTGTCCTTGCAGGCCCACCATAAAAGGTCTTGAGCAACTCTGCTCGGAACCTGCAGAAGATCTGACATATTTCCCAAAAACTGGTACTGCTGAATCCTGAGGGCCCATTGAAGGGATCCCATTCTCAATCTGGCCTCTGGCACCAGAAAAATGCAGGATGCCATGAGGCCGAGCAACCTCAGAAAACTGTAAGCCGGCAGACGCTGGGCACTTTGAAATGTTGTTACCATCTGCAGAATGTGTCGAGCTCTCACCCCGGGAGGCAAGGCTTTGTTCGAGAAAGAATCCAAGACCGCTCAGATGAACTGGGGTCTTTGGAAAGGTAACAAATGAGACTTCTTGTAATTGAGAGAGAAGTCCAGTCTGTGAAGGAAGTGGCATGTGATCCTCAGATGTTCCTGGGCCTGTTCAGGTGAACAAGCCCTGATTAACCAATCGTCCAGGTAGGGGTAGACTTAAATCCCCCCTCTCCCGAGACTCGCTGCCACCACCGCCATCAGTTTGGTGAAAACCCTTGGGCGGAGGTTAGGTCGAATAGCAGAACTCAAAACCGATGAGTCGCCAACTGCGAACCTCAGGTACTTTCTGTGCTTGGGATGGATTGGCATATGTAAGCATCCTGAAGGTCCAATGATAACAACCAGTCTTGGAGTTGGAGAGCCTGAAGGATCTGAGAAAGTGTGACCATCTTGAACTTGTCCTTCATGAGGAACTTGTTCAAGTTTCTTAAGTCCAAGATGGGTCTCAGTCCTCCGTCCTTCTTGGGAATGAGAAAATAAGAGGAATACCAACCCTTGTTCCACTTCGCTACAGGTACATGTTCTATTGCACCTTTCTCTAGCAGGGTTAAAATTTCCTGCACAAGGAGCGGATCTGGAATTTTGAAAGAGATGGGTTCTGGTGGATGATCCCGAGGCCTCTTTAGAAGAGGAAGGCAGTAACCTTGAGATACTGTTTCCAGTGCCCAAGCATCTGAAGTAATGCCCTGCCATTCACTCCGATGATGAGAGATCCTGCCTCCCACCGGAGTCTTGTGGGCTAAGGCCTCAGAGTGGTTCAGAAGGGGCTGCAGCAGCGGCTGAGGGCAAAGATGCTGCTGCTGAGGCTGATTTAGCACTCTTACCTCATCCACCACGAGGGAATTTTCCTTGTACTTTCTGTATAGCCTGTCCGTTTCCTCTACCAAAGGAGGAGTAGTATCAAAAAGAACTACCTCTCCAGGAAGATGAGCCCGAATAAGGTTGCTGAGGTTGCCGAATGGAGGCGCTAAGGGACTTAGCCGCCGCCCGGGATGTCTGCAGCTTGGCAAAGCTTTCATCCGCCTTGCTGCCAAACAACCTCGAGCCGTCGAAAGGCATGTTGAGAAGTTTGGCCTGCACGTCCGGTGCTAACCCTGACTTTCGCAACCACGCAAATCTGAGCAGTACCGTGCTTGCAGCCATGGTTCTGCTGATGCTGTCAGCAGTATCCAGCCTTGCCTGGAGACACGCGCCCATCGATACTTGCCAATTATATTCAGAAAGCCTTCCCTTTCATTCGCATTCTGGAATGTGTTCATCCGCCCCTTTAATACAGTCCCACAGGGTATGGGTAAACCTGGCTAGCGTACAGGTGACATTCGTTGATTTTAGAGCCATACTGCCCGAAGTTAACACCTTGCGGGCCCAAGCATCCACTTTCTTAACCTCTCTATCTGGGGTAATGGAGGGATAGGCTGACTGTCTGGATGCAGTCGCAGCCTGGATCACTAGACTCTCAGGTGTAGGGTGTTTCTTGAGATAATCGGGGTCACTGGAAGATGGTCTATACTTTCCAATAAAGCTCCTATTAATATCTGAACCAGCCTCAGGAGTCTCCCAGTTAGCTTCTACCTTCCTTTGTAGGTGCCTATGGAAGGGTATAAGTGGGTCTTTTTGTGGACCTTGATTCAGGATGTCTGTCATATCATCCTGCTAGAAGGTTGGTGAGACCCTGCTCCAACCCATGAATTCAATCACCTTGTTCATAAGGTTCCTCTACCCTGAATCAGCATGTTCTGAAAGGTCAGGTTTAGTAAACTCCAACTCTAGTGACATATCTAGACCACTGGCAGAGTGGAGGAAGTTGCAGAGGTCTTTCAATCTCGACTCAGGGTCAATTAGTTCCTCAGGAACTTCTCTAGAACCAAATTTTGACTCCTAACGGAGAAAATTCCCCTTAAGAGGCACTTTCCTCTTCAAAAATAGAGGACATCGACTTAAAAAAGTCAGACCTCGGTACAGGTTTGTAGATTTTTTTCCTGTACTGGAATTTTCGTCGAGGGATTCGAAGGAACCGTCGAAGGCGTTTACGATCTCTTAGATGGAGATGCCTTCGACTTCGGCATCGAAACGATCAGCTTTTTTGACCTGCCTGATTAGTCCAATGGAGCGACCGGGGTCTGACTCTTGCAAGGCTCTTTTGAGGGGGTCGAGTCCGCGTTCTCAAAGATTCACATCAGTTCCACCCTGAAAGCATTCCACTTACTGGGAGAATCTGACCTAGTCGGGCATCGTATCACCTCAGTGGAGGTGTCTGATGATGAAGAGGGAGACCTGTGACGTCTCTTCGACTTCTTAGACTTCTTCTAAGAATGTCTGGACCGGCTCCTCGATCGAGACCTCTTTGGATGTTTATGCCGAGTAGTCTTTGGACTGCACGTTTTTTTTGTATTTCTTCGAAGAGCGCTTCGAAGCTTCCCGAACCACCGCCAATATACCTTTTTCACTCACAAAGAGCTTTTTGCTACGCTCACCTGGTCTCTGCAGAGGCGTTGAGGCATGGCTGCAGCCCTCCCGGGGGTGAGGTCGCTCGGGTCCCACTTCGCCCTCTGCACTTATGTGGTGACTGGTGGTAATAGGTGATGCTGCTCGGAACTGCTCCTGTTGATTAGTTTTGCCGAGCATTGTCCTGCTGCTTCTGGCAGTGGCGCTTGTATGATCTGGACCGAGTTCCTTCAATGGTCCCTTGCTGCTTTTGTTGTATTGTAAAGTTTGTTGTCTTGTATTGCTGTCCGTTCCACTTTTGATGATTGCTGTTTTGCTTTCTACCCTTGCAGGTGATGTTGCCGGCCCAGCAGAAGCTGCGGAGCTGGAGGCGGCAGCCGGAGGGACGAGGAACGAAGCTGCAGCTTTACAGTAGCTGCTAAATTGTTAACTAGGGGGTGCGTGGGGTTCAAATGCAGCGCGGCCCTAGTACGAATGTTCTAACCTTGTCTTTCTTCTTCTTCACAGGGTCCGAGTTCGTGGATGCTGAGCACGGTGCTGCGGTGTCGGGATCAAGATCACTGGATGTCAGGAGAAGAGTCTGCAGATGAAGCGAAGCAGCACTGGTTTCCTGGAGGTGAGTATGCAGGAGAATGCCTGGTTTCAAAGGTAAGTAAACTGACCATGCCCCAATCCTACTCTTGATCACTTGACCAAAGGGGCCACGGGCCTGTGGAAATGGAGGTATCCTACCACTCTCTTTAAAGACCCTATTCTCGCAAAAGAGGTTGAACAAGAACTTGAAGACTTCGTCACTCACAATAAATGGGGGGACACTTCGCCGCAGATATGGTAGGATGCCCTTGAAAGTCACGATTAGGGGGAAAATCATAGCGATTAAAGCAAGAAGGGAAAGGGAGATGCGACTGGGAGTGGGCAGGTTGGGAAATAGGCTAAAGAAAGCAATGGTGCAGATGGCGGGAAAGCAAACGAGGGCTATTGAAAGAGACGTTCGCTGACTTAGAGCCCAGCTGAACGTCATCCAATCTAGACATGCAGAACGGAACCTGCTTCGCCGGCAGCAAAAGTATTATGTTAAAGCAAACAAAACAGCTCGCCTGCTAGCCAGGTTGCTCCGCAAAGAAGAAAAGGGTAGAACGAATTTGAAAATCAGGGAAGATGGGGACCAGACACTTACCTCTAATAGCGAGACAGAGATAGAGTTCCGCAAATTTTACACAAAGCTCTATGCTTCCAGCAAACCGGACCCTAGCGCACAAGAGTTATTTTAAAAGGCTCAATCTCTTAGCTATAACAGGAGAAGACAGGGAAAGGTTGGACTGGGAGATAACAGCAGACGAGGTCAGAAAGATGGTGTCTAACCTAGCAACTAATAAAGCTCCGGGGCCGGATGGGTTTGTAACTGAATTTTATAAGCTGCATAAGGAATTTCTGATTCCCCATCTCACTAGATTGTTTAATCATATAGGGGAGACTGGGGTTCTGCCAATGTCAATGGAGGAGGCAAAGGTGGTTCTTATACATAAGGAAGGAAAGGATACGATGCAGCGTGGGGTGTATCGTACAATTGCTTTAATAAATGTCGACGCCAAGCTATATAGTAAGGTGTTGGCATCCAGATTGGATTCAATTATGCCTACAATTGTCTAGGCAGATCAAGCGGGGTTCATAAGGGGTCGTCAGACGGCCGACAACGTGAAGAGGATAGTCCACCTGATGGAAAAATCTCACAGGAAGGGGGTTCAGGCTTTCCTCCTGGCAATAGAAGCCGAAAAGGCTTTTGATCGGGTGGAATGGAGCTTCCTCCTCGCCAGATGCATAAGATGGGGTTTGGACCTAAATTTATAGATCGGGTAATGTCCATTATCAAAACCCGTCCATTAGATTGGCAATTAATTGGTGTATATCAGGGCCAGTGTAGGTAGAGTGAGGTACCAAACAAGGCTGTCCTCTCATCCCACTGCTGTACGCTCTCCACTTGGGGCCTTTTCGAACAGCAATTAGGGGTGCAGCAAACATAAAGGTCATGTCGTTTGGGGGGCAAGAACATAAAGTAGCTGCCGTTGCAGATGACCTGCTCCTCACGTTGATAGACCCAAAAGGTGTCTCTCCCAGCACTCTGCGATGAACTAGATCAATTCGGACAGGTAGCGGGACTGTTGATGAACCCAAGCAAATCAGAAATTCTTAGCCTTGGGCTAACACCATCCACTGAGAGGTACATCAGGAACACCTACGCTTTCAGATGGGCGGCTAAGCACATTAAATACCTAGGAGTGCACCTTACCAGGACACTAGGAGAACTATTTAGGGCAAATTATGTACCTTTTTTTAATTTATTTTTTTATTTGTTTTGGTTACATAGTAACCTTTACAAAAACAAAATAAAACCAAGAAGAACAAATCTTAAAAAGAAACACATACATAAAATTTTGGTTACATGGATTCGATTACATTCCTTTTAATACATCCTAAGTGCATTATACATATTATGATCCATATTAAACCAAAATGAAAAAAGACACGCAAGATGCATAAGCCTACAAAAAATGTTGTAGCTGAACTACCTCCCTATAGTTCGCATTTAGCTTTTAGAAAACGCAGTATGGCCAGTTGAAGTTTGACCCTAGATCCATACAACATGTCTTTCCATAGAGCAACCAGATCCACATTTTCTGGGTTGGGCACATATTTAATAAAGTAATCAATGCGTGCCGATCTTAGACCCAAACATTGTGTCAACAGGTGTTGTAAAGTTACTGCTCCAATGTCTGAATCACAAAATAGACATTTAACCATTTGCAAAGGCAAGGTTTGTTTTATAGTCATAATCTCACCTGTATTAAGAACATTAAAACGAAAGCGCATAAATTCCTGTCGAAGCCCTTTGTTTGGAAATTTTATGAGGTAAGGTTCTATTGTTGCAATTATTTTGTGACTGCCTGCCAAATGCGCATATAGCTTTTTTGCTTTGTATTATGTCAACAGTGTGATTCCAGTCTGCATGCTGGAGAAGTATCTTCACCTTGGTAGGGTTGTTGATAAGCAGTTCTTTAGAAACCCCAACTAATGCTAGTACTTCATGTACCTCTTTTTCCAGATCACACACTACTGCAGAAGATTCCTTTCCCGCCACTAGACACTGTCCGAGAATTTCATATAGAGTGGATTCTTTATTTACAAGCAATTTCCTAAACAAAGAGACTCTAAGCCAGAGAATTACGTTTGAAAGCGAGTATAGCCCAAGTTCAAAACGTATTGCTGCTAATGGAACACATTTCGGAAGATACCAAACCAGTGATCTTAGCATACGTGCTTCATATTTAACAAATTCACTCTTAAACCATGACGGAACCAGTTCTATTACGTAGCTGAACTGAGCAATCGTTTTACTACGG
The DNA here is from genome assembly GCF_040938575.1 of Ambystoma mexicanum. Classification (NCBI taxonomy): domain Eukaryota; kingdom Metazoa; phylum Chordata; class Amphibia; order Caudata; family Ambystomatidae; genus Ambystoma; species Ambystoma mexicanum. The sequence continues at coordinate 418,072,326 of NC_090940.1, read as the reverse complement.
TACATTTTAATACATGGTAGCATTGAAAAGTTCCCATATTTGCAATCGATTTTGAGTAATTGAGAAATCTGTGACGCTCACCTGATTCCCGCAGAGGCGCCGGTCTTGACTGGGTGAATGCCGTATCTTCAAAGGTGATGTGTAACACACGGTTGGCTCTTTGGGCTGGACCTCTGTGCACTGTATGTCTGACTCGAAGAGTAAGATGTCTTAGGTAAGTGAACGCCGAGCTCTCCATCTGCCTCGGGGCAGGGTGCCGTAACCAGTTTCTTCACTGGATAAGGGTGCAGGCCTCTTGACCTCAGAGGACTGCTGTCCGTCGTTAACTGCACGAACGGTAAGTTCTGGGCACTTCAAATGTCTTAAAAGTCTTTTGTAATGATATCTCTTGTTTTGCAGGGTTCCGGCGATGGCGGATGGAGGGCTGATGAGAGTTGAGGATCGAACCCGCGTGAGGAATAGAAGCGCCTGGAAGCACGTAAGTAAGCGCTTGTAGCCTGCTTCATGATGCGCACTAACTGTCCCTTTTATCTTGCAGGTACAAGTTCGGAGCTTTAGAGAAGCTGAAGGGTGCTGGAATACCCACTGGATTCGGCGTGGGAAGGAGTAATGGCACGTGAGTAATACAGTTGCCCAATGTCTTTAAACGCACCTTCTTTTGTCTTTCAGATGCGGGATGCAGCGCCGAAGGCCTCCGGAGTGTGCGAAGAGCTGGTAAGCTTTTGTCTTTCAGATGCCGGAATGCAGTGCGAAGACCTCCGGAGCATGCGAAGAGTAGGTAAGCCTTTGTCTTCAGATGCCGGAATGCAGCGCGAGGCGTTGGTGACAGCCGATGGACCAGGTAAGAGATGCGCTGCCACTGAAGACCGTAGTGCTAACCTGTTCTTTCTTGGTCTTTACAGGTGCTGCTGAAGACTGGATTCCAGGATGGTAAGCCTTTGTTCCCTTAGGCCCAGGATCAGAAGCAGAAGACCCAATGAGCGTTCTGCTGCAGAGAATGCAGAATAACACAAAGCAAGATTCATCCATCGGGTGTGGTTTAAATAGCCTCCTGCAGTGCTTAGGTGTCTCATTCCACAGCCACGCCTAGGTAAGAAAAGAGTTCCTGCTTTCCAGAAGAGTTCCAGTGTTCTGAACCTAGGGAGTGGCTCCTGCCCCACCCAACAGGAAAAGTAGTCCCAAACAGAAGAGGATCAGGGGTTCAACTGGCAGGTAAGTAAGCAGCATGGTCTGCTGCAGGTAAGTCCACCCAAGCATTATGAGCCCGGCGCTTCCAGCGCTGGGACTGGGCATCTTTATGAGCCTGGTGCCACTGGCGCCAGGACAGGGTCCAAAAGGTCCCAATTGGGACTGGCTGGCACTCGGAACCGGGGTTATGGGTCTGCTTCCAAGGGAGTCGGGCAAGTCCTGATCTTTTGGAAGCAGAGATCATGACAAAATCAGTGGCGTCACTTTTTTATCCAAGTAGTTACGTAAATTCACCCTGGTGACCGTCTCAAAAATGGGATAACCTAGGTACCTGAAGGCATGACATATGGTGAGTTTGACGTGATCCAGACACCATGCAAATTTTGCTGGCCTTTTCCTATAACTGAGTTGCCTGATAAAGGTTTTTGTCTGATTTATATCCAAAGCATTGTCCGCCGTATACTTCTTAAATGCAGGCGGAACCCATGCAAGCCCATGGGTGTTAAATCAAACAACAACACGTCATCTGCATATGCAGTCCATGCAATCCTAGTACCTTCAACTTTTGGTGCTGCAAACGATGCCTCATCTATGTGCGGGCCAACATCAGACAAATACAGATTAAAAACAGTAGGGGCAAAAATACACCCTTGTCTGAGACTGTTTCCTGTATTTATTTCCTCAGACAGGGATCCCTCAGTGTTTAATCAGACTCTTATCTTAGATTTTGAGTGAAGATAATATAAGATCGCTAGGAGCTGTGGCGGCATATCTATGGCAAACAGTTTTCTCCACAGTGTGCCTCTATCCACTAGATCAAAGGCTAAACAGAGGTCAATAGAAGCCAAGTAGATAGGTTGGCTACCTCTCTGTCTGGTCTGTTGCTGCATGATAGTTAGGAGAAGTCCACCTGCATCAATTCCAACCCCTTTTCTAAAACCAAACTGTTGTGCTGACGATACATCATTTTCCTCCATCCACACATGGATATGTTCAAGAACCAAGGAGGCAAATATCTTAGAATCAGCGTCCAGCAAGGCGATAGGTCTATAACTTGTTGGTATAGATCTATCACCCTTTTTGTAAATTGGGACCACATAAGACATGTGCCAAGTAGTTGGAAATACCTGGTTGATGACAATGTTCTTAAACAGTAGGAAGAGAATTTTGGCCCAGAGAATCGTATTACCTTTGAAGACCACGTTAGCTAGCTAACATATTAGGACCTGGTGCACGTGAAGATGAGCATCTAGAGATCATTCTTTGCACATCCTGTAAGATGAAAGGGAAATTCCATGTACATGAGGCGATCTCTTCAGGAACCACCCAGTTACAAACCGTAAGGTTTATATATTGAGCCAACGTGGCCTTTCCAAATGTCCGAGGATATACACACACCTTGTTCCTTGGTGTGCGCCTCCCCGCGTCTATTAACTAGGGACCAAAAATGCCGAGTATTAGTTTTTGAGAGTGCCTCAAGTATGTTTTCTGCATCTCTTTGCACCGTGTTTGCTTTTAGTGCACGTATCCTATAACTCCATTGTTGTTTTGCTTTTTTGACCATTTTACCCAGAGATTGAGTAAATGGAAGTTTCTGGAGTTTACGAATCTCACGATTCCTCTCTTTTTTAAGCTGATGGATGACCGGATCGTAAACATGGGTGTGAATGTTGCCTTTTTTTAATGATCTCCCAATACCTTTTGTCCCAAGGATAACCTCCCTGACATAGTTGTTAAACTCCCCATGTGCATACATCAAGTTCTTTTTCTCACAGCCATATTCGTTATAGTCCTCAAAAAAGACCTTGTTCACCTTTTCAATATTATCCAAGTGCCAGTTTATTCTATTCCTAGCTGAGTTTAACTCCAACGTCAGGGGAAGAACAGACGAGGATTCCGGGGAAGGGTGTAGCCTCATGGTGAGTTTGAGGATACTGTGATCACTAATCAAGGATGGTATAATTTTAAAATCAAGCAAAGAGTGTCTTAAAGACATACTTACAAAAATGAAATCTATGGTAGAATATTAATTTCCATCAGACCATGTGAAAGCACTCAAATCTTTACCTAGGTAATCGTTTACACAGATTAGGCCCCAATTTCTCATAAATACACTCCACTGTTGGCCCTGTATTTGTTTCCTTGATGAACCAGGATTATAAGAACATGTGCCCACATCTAAGTTGAAATCACCCAAAACCATAATATTCAGGAATTGATACGTTGTTTTACACTCTTGTATAATTGCATCCACCATACTAATGAATTCCTTTAGCTCTAACTCAGGACTCCAATATATGTTAACCACCAATAGGTAACCAAGAATCATGGGCGGTGCAAAATGTAATAGCATTGCGATACATCCTTTATGAGGAGAGAAAACTTTCAGGCACTTACAAATCATGGTGTTTTGTATCGCCATCAAAAGACCCCCAGAAGGCCTTCCCCTGGACTTCTTCTCTGCTGTTGTCTGGTGTAGACTATATCCATCCAGCACCAATGGAGAAAGAGCCCAGGTTTCCTGAATACAGCAGGTGCTAACATCCGTAAGGAGGCGTAAACTTTCAGACTCTGCTCTCAAAGATTTGTTACCACGTGAATTCCAGGATACCACTGAGAATGTTGGCTCGTATTATGATTTCACCTTCAGTTCCTGTATCTTTGCTAAGGTTTCAGTTAGTGTTTGAATAAGCCATTTTAGATCCGTCTCAGAAGGTTGTTTCTGTGTGATGGGGCCCTCCCCTCCCTCATACTGCATGTTAGAATCAACGTTTGCATGTTCAAAGGACTCGACCTCCACTCCTCTGCTCATCAATTGATTATTGAATGGTTCTAAATCAAGTCCAAAGGGGTGGAAGGCGTCTATTTCTGATATGACTAGATCCATGATAGCCTGGGAAAAGAATACCAGTCGTACACAGTCCAGTCTCAGTGGATCTATGTAATCAACGAGTTTAATATCACCTGAGGAGATCATAGAGAGCTTTGGTATTTCACTGAACAAGGTAAGAATTTGATGGCGATTCAGGGAGGAAGAACCCCCCTACGAAAACATGGAATACAGCATAATACTAGGGTAATCAGTGAAGGCTGGCGATCTCCAATCCATTCTATTAGTCCATCTATTATTTGCCATTTGTTTAGGGGATTTGACTTCCCTCTCTGTCCTAGGTACAGACCCGGTAGTATTCACCACCTCTTTATACAGCTCATTGCTGGGAACTCGTGCCTCCGTCAGAAGCGCCTTAGAGTTACCCTCCTCTCTATGATGTGCAGCTTGTACATGCATCCATGGTTTGGGCACCAAATTACTGGCTTCCTGTCCTGATTGAGTTCCATGAGTATGCAAGGATGAGGCGTTCAACTCCCCACCCTGTCCAACTAAGTCTTCCTGGTTCTGTGACAAAATATTTTTCATCTCTGCCCAGTCCATTCTCAGCTATTGGCTGGGATAGTTGTAGAACTTTTATTTCTCTATCCTGTATATGTCGGTTTCCTATACCATCCCCAAGCACTCCTTCTATATTAACCTTATTGCCACTGCTCAGACTCCTTACCTCAGTCCAATTTTGGATATCTGCCACTGTCGTGCCTACCCTTCTTGTGTCTTCAATCAGATTCTCTAATGCCTGTTTTACTAGGATTTTGATATCCTCACTCGGAACCAAAGAGGCTGTTGAGGATGACATGATTTCCCCCTTCACACTCCTTCCCAGTGTTGCTTCCATTATATGTGCATCCCCTCTCTGATTTCCCCCCCCCCCCCGTATTCGGCAAGAGCCCCTCCCCCCCTTGGCATTTCGATGGTTACATTATCTCCTTTCTTCTTCTCTTGCTCCTCGGGTAGGGGATTATTTATTACTTGTTGTGGTGGAGTAGAAGTATGAGTAGGTGAAGAGCACTTAATCTCTTCGCTGCTCAGAGAGGCTTTTTTAGATTTGGAGTTCAAAAAGAGCTCAATGTCCATCTTATCATTTGCAACCCTAGCATTTTTGTTACAGTTGGGTCTCTTTACGACAATTTTAGACTCTTGGGCTCGTTTCCCCCCAGTTATTTTCTTGTCAAGAGATTTTTCTTTTTTATTTGTTTCATCTTTGTTTGTTAGTTGCTTACATACCTGTACCTTTCCCTTATGAGTCATAGCATCAATCAAGGTGTCAGATGCTTCCCCATAATCACCATCTACAGTTACTGAGTGGCTGGTAGGACTTGAAGTAAGATGATCCAGCTCTCCTTGACTAACGTTATTTGGTGCCTCCAATTCTTTCAATTCCAATGCTTTTTTGCTTTCATCGTCTAGTTGAGAAAGGTCAATACAACCTTCAACCGCCAGACTACATATATCTTTCAGATTTGCATTGGAATTGTGAATTTGTAATGCTGGTAAATTCTTAGTTTTTTTTCCACAGTTTTTTACTGTGCCATTTATTCTAGCCAACCTACGTCTAATGGCCCTAAGCCCTCATTTTCTTCTCTCTTCTAGAAATCGGTGGGTTATGGTTAGTAGAACTATCTAGGGTAGAGTCCCCATCCAAGGCACACCTTGCCTCACCGCCTGGCTCAATTCCCTCCTCTAGGGCCCTTATTAATACAGATGGACTATCCATATCAGGAAAATTAGTTGAGGCCTCTCAGTTGCTTATACTGGATCCTACTTTCTCATCCAGACTTGCAACATTTGTACAAACCAATTAAATTTTTTCGCCTAGGCCCGTGATCTGTGTGCCAATAATAGAGACCATTCCTTTGAGCTCGTCCAGTACAGGCAGCCAAGCAGCCTGCAAATCCTTATTACCTTGTGCAAGGACTTCTGCGTAGGATTTAGGACAGACCACAGGCTCACAATCAGTCTGTATCATCTGGCCGTGGGTGATCATGTTAAAATTACCATGCCCTCCCACAGGTCCACATCTTCCTATTGCCATAAGGAAACCCTCCATTTTGCAAATCTTTTCCGTGTTTACCAATAATATTGATCTAAGTTCCTGTATATCCAGATGGGTACGATCATGACCCTTATCTAGAAGATTCAGGATCCTGGTTAGCACAGGAAAGGTAGCAAATGACACAGCCGAGTCCTCTTGATTGATGCCCTCAAAAAATGGTCCTGTGTGGGGATCGATAGTTCCAAAAGGTTGATTTAACATGGGAAACACATGTGAGACTGGACTGGAGGATTTTGTCTCGTTGGGCACAAAAGCACCCTGTCTCCGTCACCCCCCAATAATGGTTCTGTCTCCTTATTCCCGCAACTGGTGTCATAATTTCTTTTATCCCTCCTAGGAGGATGCTCGGGAGAAAATGGAGCCTCCTCAGTAGGTTCATGTAAATGCACATTGTCAAAACCCCCAGCTCTGGACCAAATAGGTGCGGATGGATCATTTGACAGCCGGACCCTTCTATCCAACTCGGCCCTAACAACCGGTGCCAAGAGAGCATTGTCGGCTCCTTTTTTTGGGGGTTTTCTCCTTCCTCTATTTGTCCCAAAGAATATCTACGGGACTTCTCTTGTGTACCTGACATACTCTTCTGTGTCTTGATGGGTGCTGGGCCGGTATAAGGAGATGTTTTTCCCCAGTTAACATCCTCCCCAGCTGGAGGGGAGACACCTGTGCCATTAATCAAGCGATGTGGGTGCAATTCTTCATCTGGTACGTTACCATTACTAGGGCCTTTTGTTGAAATGGGATCTGACAATGGGCATTCCGCCAACAAATTATCCATTTTATACACAAAAACTGGTTTGGCCAAAGGATAGAATTTTTTGGCTGCTTGTATGGGTCCCACCAATTTACCATTTCGGAGTGTGCCCTCCATCAAAACAAATAGTACTGGGTTTACTCAATATGGCATTTATGTGACACAAATCCCAATAAAACGTAGGCTTTAACTGCCTTCAGACAATTAGTAATAATATCCACAAAGCAGATATTGCATTCCCACCCTATTATAGCAAATATTAAAAAAAAAACTGAGGAGCACAGCCCACTATGCCCCCCCCCCCATGCACACCATACATTTTCAGAGCCACACTCACCGGATCAGTGTCTTGTTTTCTTGAAGCAGGACTTACCCTAAGACAATATAATCCTATCTGAATCCCCCAAAACAATAGAAAACCTCAGCCGCCCGCGCCCCGCACAGTGAACAGTAAACAGTACTTGTGAGTACTTCTGGGTGCGCGCGGGGGTGCCAAAGACTGAGTCCAGCCAGGGCCCCTGTGTTTCTGGGTCCCAAAGGGACATAAGTGAGTCAAGTGACCCATTGCCCCCATCACTAGATGGTGCGGTTTTTGTGTTCTGGGGCATGTGGCCATGACATTTTTTCAGTCATAGACTGACAGGGGCCGCAGTCGTCGATACAATGGTCTTTACCCAAACACCAAAGGCAAACGCAGGGAGGATCGGTGATGGACATCGACGTCACAACCTCGTGCACAGCGCCCTCTACCGAAAATAAAATTCCGAATCAGCAAAGCTGGCGAGATACGACTATCATAGATGAGGAATACGTGGGAGGACACAATCCATTCAAAATACATTTTTAAAAAAGTTGGTTTTAAAGGGGCTATTTCCGAGAGTTCCAATCCTACATAACTACTCAACTAAATTAGAGAGACAAAATATAGGATTGCCATCTGCAGGAAATACTTGCAAAAGGTGTTAGTTTCATAGCTATGCATCTATAATTTGATGTACACATGTTTTTGATAACTTTACTTCTATTTATCCTAACTGAATCTAAAGAACATCTCTGGAAGCAGTTCACTTTCAAATATACAATCCTGTTATTTCCAAGGGTTGTAAATTGGTACATTTGGAACAAGGTTAGGGGCTTGACCCTGTCAGGATGGGGTAGGAACCTCTCACTATCTTGGGTAGATGGCCTGCCAGGGTGTAGGCCAGAAATGATCTTACCCCAAAGGCAGGGTGAGGAAATTGGGCGGGCTCCAGTCCCTGAACCCCTACATGTGCCTTGATTCTATGTCAAGACCGGAGGCAAGCAATATGCTGTACTTTCTTTATTGCCACACTCCAGCAGCTTTTAAAACGTGAACCTTTTTTTTCTTTCACACTGTCAAAAACAAAACAACTACACGGGAGAATACAAATGATACATAAGGCGCTATATAAATGCCAAGTAACATAACAAAATCCCAAAGTCCACTGCTCTTTTGTAGTCTTGTGCAAACGTCCAGTTCACCAATCTAGGCTCAGCTTCTTTGACCCACATCCTGCCTGGATCCATTCCTCTTTCTTTTGCTGCTCTCAAAGAAGATAGATGCAATCCCATATTTAGGTTTTATTATTCTCAGAATTTCAAGCAAGCGTTAATATTACTGTAACTGTGGTACTGCTTATGCATTTCATTCCGATTCGGAGTCGGTTGTGAGCGTTCAAGCGCATTTGCGACACTTTGCGAGCGGGTGCAGGGACCCACCTTATTCCAATTAGAACGGGAACCAGAGCCGTGGGTGACCTGGCTCACACAGCGAGAAACCGTTTGTATTCTTTACGCACATATTTCCCACATCAGGTACTTCGCGGCCAGACGGGTGCTACGACTGTCGGGCTATACCTGCCCCTGGTGACGAGCACCAGGATGCACAGGCATTGCATCCGGCAATTTCGCAACCTATGAAGCTGGGGAAAGGGCGCAAGGCATGCTCTTTGGGGAAGCCTTTGCAAAAGAGATGAGATTTGTCAGTACTTATACAGCCTTTGACAAAGCTCAAGCATCTATTTGAAAAATATTCCTTGGACAGGTTTTTGCCGGGACCAGTCGACGCAGAGGTCACTCGACTGGTCGCTTCAACATGCAGCGGAGGCCCACAAGGAACCAGGGCCCAATACTGGGAATTAAGGCCGCAACACACCTTATTCCCCACCAGAAGCCAGCAACCCAGAGGACGTAAAGGTCGAGGCTTCTTCAGGGAGCACAGTGCCTCTGGCGGTAAGTGCACTCGGCGATCAGATTCCTCAGAAGGGGGGCAGGATGATTTTATGTATAGAGAGGAGGCAGGAGTTGTCAAGCGGCTCTTGGGTTTTATAAGCAGTGACAGGTCTACTTTTAGCATTCACAGGTGTTCCCAGACAGGGGAAAGAACCCCACCCCATTCAATTAGCGCAAAGCGTGACAAGTTTGTTGGAAACAGAGATAGACAGCTTATGAGACAAAGGTGCCGTAGAGCGCAATTCACTGGACGAACCAGGGTTTTTCAGCAATATGTTTCTGGTTCCCAGAAAAGGGAAGTCGAGGCCAGTATTCAACTTAAAATGGTTCAACGGGTGGTTGGTCTACAGACACTTCAAAATGGAGGTTATTCACCTCCTTCGAGACCTGCTTCGGCTGGGCGATTGGCTGACAAGATTGGATCTGAAGGGAGTTTACCCGATAATCCCTATAGCGGCTGAGCATTGCAGATTTCTGCTGTTCCAGTGGAGCAGGGAGAGCTGGAAATTCAAATGTCTTTCGTTCGGGCTAGCCTCAGTGCTGTGGGCATTTGCATATGTGCTAATCACTTTGTAAGGTTTTCTCATCAATCAGGACAAATTATACCTGGAGCCCCACCATCAGTTGGAGTTCCTACTGCTTATTGTAGACACACAAAAGGCTACTCTAGACCAGCCTCAGAAGATGAGGGCGATCAGGAAAGAACTGTGATATGTGCTTAGGGAGAGGAGCATTCCGCTTCGGAATCTAGCCAGGATAGTGAAGCTTCTGGCTTCAACTATTCAGGTTATATTTCCTGGCCTGTTACAGAGACTGAAAATCAGGCGCCTCCAAGGCAAGGTAGGGCACCATCAGGCAGTGCCGCTAGATATGATAGGTTATTTATAATGCGCTTAATACCCAGAGGTTTCTAAGCGCGGATCCGGGGATCGAACCAGTGTTGCTCCGTGTCGTCATGCTTCCAAGACAAACACGTTGCCACTGAGCTATCCTCCCGAGACAAGCAAAGGCAGAATTGATCTGGTGGTTGCAGAATATGGAGGTTTGGAACAGACGTGCCATTTTCGGCAACAACCTGCCTTGGTAATAGAGTCCGACGCTTGCAGAGCAAGTTGGGGTGTCAGATGCAGAGAGTTAGAGGCAGGAGGCAAATGGTCGGAGAAGAATTGAAGCTCCACAAATTGCCTGGAACTTTTAGCAGATTCATTTGCGGTCAGGACATTTGCCAGGGACAAAGTCAATTGCTGAAAATGGACAACATCTCAGCAGTCCGGTACCTAAACGGTCTTCCGGGTACAAAATCCTGAATGCTGGCCAAGCCGGCAAATGATTTTTGGCACCACTGTCTAGAGAGAAATATAGTAGAGTACCTTCCAGGGGAACACACGGTGGGGGCAGATTGGAACTCGCGTTACCTGGCAGACTCCAGCGACTAGAAGCGGCATCCCTCCCAGGTATTACAGTTGAAGGATGGACCTGGGAGCTCTAGGGATGGATGTGTTCCTTCACAGCTGGAGCGGGCTAGTCAGCAGAGAGAAACTAGTGCTCATAGTGCCACTTTGGAAGTCCCAGGCGTGGTTTCCAGTGTTGATGGAACTGTCCTCTGATTTTCCGAGCATGATTCCGGACCAGCGAGATCTTGACCGAACGGATTTAGGAGAACACCCGCTAGCAAGCACGGGGTGTCTTCAACTGCTGGCCTGCAGAGTTTCCAGCAAAGATGGAAATTGCAAGGGCTTTCAAGTATCACTGCACGCTACAGAATGATGGAGCAGCATGGGGCAAATGAGAAAACTGATACGCCCAGCACCATGTTCATCCTGTTTCAACACCTGTAGTGCAGGTACTGAATTGTTTGGCAAGTGTATCCCAGGAATGTTGAGGTTCTTGTACCATAGAAGAGTATAGATCAGCTATTTCGGCTGTGCACGAGAAAGTAGACGGCCAACCGGTTGGGCAACACCCGGCCGTAGTGCACTTGCTGCAAGGAGTCAAGCTGCGCAAGCCTCCAACAGCAAAGTATTCGGTGCTCTGGGATGTGAACACAGTCTTCCGGTTGTTTCTCAGTTGGCTGGGAAACAAACAATTGTCGGTGAGTAAATTGTCAGGGAAATTGGCGATGTTGCCCTGTTTAGTGTCCTGAAGGAGTGTCTGACGTGAAAGCCTTCGCGGTAAATAGAGATATACTCTATCCTGACGGGTCTATGGGTGATGTTAAACGCTACACCAAGAGTAAGTCCAGAGTAATTTTGTATCCATATTGTATCCATATTTCCCGAATAACCCCAAACTCTGTGCGGCCCAGTGTATCAAAGACTACAAAAAAGGCAACCAAGGGTGTTTGGCCAGTAGGGGTGCACCAATTATTGATAGCGCGCATGAAACCCTTTCACACTATAGCCTCTGCCAAGTGATGGAATTAGCAGGAATTGATTTGACTGTTTTAGGATCCCATTCAGCTAGAGTCGCAATGGTTTCTACAGCATTCGCAGCAGGCATTTCCTTGCAGGATATATTAAAGTCAGCTGACGGTCTTCAGATGTAACTTTTAAGAAATTCTTCTTTAAACCTGTGTCAGAAGTAGCTGCAGCTTTGAACAAGCATGATGCTCACCTCCGGGCTTCACATAGAATTAAGATTACCTAGGCGTACAGCATTAGGGAGTCTTTATTCTATTAAAGACACAGAGCGAGCATTATACCATCCTGGATACGAGAGGGTACTGCATCAATATGTTAATGTCATTCTATTACATTTGTGGAGTATGTATCCTACATATCCCCTCCCTTCTAGTGTTGTTCTCTGCCTCCAGTCTCACGTGACAAACAGGAAACTTAATGAAGAATCCAACAAGGCTAGATTGTGGTTAATGGATTTATCTGTTGTCTCGTTGGTGCCAGTGCAAGTGTCGACCTGTGAAGCCATTGCTCCCAAAAAGGACTTGATTTGTTTGTTAAGTGTTAAGTCAGTGATGGTTTCAAGCCATCCAAAGAAAAAGGAAGGGAAAGAGGCAGAATGTGGGTCACAGGAGTAGCCGAGCCTGAATTGGTGGGCTGGAAGTTTGCACAGAACTATAAAAGAGCCATGGACCTCGGGGGTTTGTAGTACTGTGTGTAGTTGTAGTTCTAAACGCTGCTGGAGAGTGGCAATAAAGAAAGTACTTGTGTCTTTAATAGAATCAAGACTCCCTAATGCTGTAAACCTAGTTAACCTCCATTCTTTACGCTGGTATCACTGTCATTCGTCCATTACTATGGACCCTCAATACTGGCCAGAGATGTATTCTATTTCAGAACTACAAGACTCGTAATGCAACACAGTGAAAGCCCAACAGAAAAAGGAAAGATGCTAAAGACCCAGAAATAGATTTTGACAATCTGGCGCTGATCGAATACTGAAGAGAAAAGCACAATTCACGACGGCTCAGCGCAAGCAGACCGATACCTAGAGGAAGACACAACAAAGACTGTTCAAACTGCCGTGCACAGCAAGGGGACAAGGCTAAGATGGGTTGATTCAATCACGCACTATGAAAACTCAACCCCAGCGAAAAAACAGGTAGAGATTGGGCCCTAGAGTCCAAAGGGACACAGATCCAATGGGGGCAGGGGTGGTACCAAAACAGGAAATCATGGATTTAAAAGGCTCAAAGAAGGATAGCGCATTTTCAGGTGGATAGGTTGACCGAGAGACCAGGTGGAGAACGAAAGGAGGTGAAAAGTACTGAGGGGCCTGTGGAGGAGTATTATAACGAGTGCAGGTGAAGTATTGAGAGTGGAAAGATTGAATCTGTGATTGGGAAATGTGAGAGTGGTGTAGGAGAAGGGTGCCAGAGATAAACTGAGTGTAGAGAATGAGTGCAGAGACTGAAGGTGAGAAAGGGAGACAATGATGGAGAGGAGAAGTGGTGGAGTTGTAGAGGTGACTGTTTGAGGTAGAAAACAGTGGTATTGGAGGAGGGAAATTGTGGAGATAGAGGGGATAGGCATTTGAAGATTGGGTGGGGAACAAATGAGAGACCGAAGGGAGAGAGAGAGGAGTGGTAGTGAGCAGATCACAGGGAGTTGGAGGTGAGAAGATGGTGAGAGAGGAAGAGGAGATGTGAGAGGGAGCAAGAAGAGAAAAGGGAAAGAGTAATGAAACAAAAGATCAGGGAGTTGAGAGGGGTCAGAAATGAAAGCCGGACACAAAGTTGTCATGTTTTTGGTTAAAGACATTAAATAAAAATGGGTTGGGAAAATGTCTCTCTGGCCCCATTCTAAAGAGGAACTTTCCTACCTAAAATAAAAAACAAAGTATCTGTACATACTGAAAAAGCCGTCCTTGGGTCCAAAATGTCCTATTCTGACCCTCACAGTACAAACAAAACAAAGTGAGAAAGGAAAGGTCTTCAACTTGATATTTGGCAAAAAAGTGTTCATAACTGAAAATAAGAATAGCTCCAAAGAAAATCTTCTCCATGGTGGAAACCCTTGGATCCAGGGGGTGGTCTCCTTCCCCTGGATTCTTAAAGAGGATGGCAATTGTCTCTTTTACTAACAGTTCCTTTGCGCCTCTCCTTGATTGACAAGGTTCCTGTTTAGGCAACACGTTCTGTAACAGTCTTTCTTGAACACAAATTTATCCTGGGTTTATAAAACACTTTCTTTATTATTTCTGGCAGCTTTACAACTCGCCTGGTATACTCCCCTGCAAGGACTTCTTATATAATAACAACAATAATAATAATAGAAATAATTCAGTTGCCTGGTTTCCTTCTGCTGCCAGGACTTATGCGCTTCACAGTTCCTCTGCACCAACGACACTGCATATATTGCTCTTGGCTTGGCAAACATGTCTGCAGTAATGTTTGTTCAAACTTGGCTCAACACTTGCATCTCACACATCCATAGATCAACAGGGTTTTTACTTTGCTTTTTCTACATTCAAACAATCTTCTTGTAGCTTTAACAATGGTGTCACATTCAAATTGTCGTTGGGGTGGTCGCCGGAATGCCCCAGAGTTCCGAATGGCTTCAGGATGACTCACCTATTCTCTAGCATCTCCGGTCTGGTTCATTCTTGTGCAGCGTGGTTCTCTCGCCAGCTTTCCACTCTGGAGTGTGCAGACGTCCTTTCGGCATCCGTCGTGCCTCCGCAGTCACATGCCTGCTTCCCTATTCTAGAATGGAGAAAATTGCCTCTTCGACCTGTTGTCACAATGTTCATGGGTATATCCCAGTTTACCCTCAATTTGCAGGCATCCCTTTGTCGGGTTCACATTTGCCAGTTTCACAGTTCATTCAGTTTGCTCCAATGTGTCAGACTTGAGTGTATGAGGGGTTTTGTTCGACCCTCCTAGGACCACTTTGACACTTCATATTGGCCTCTCCTAAGGCCTCTTGGTTCTCGTAGTTTCAACAAACACAACCCACAAAGGCTTCATGAGCACCCTGCGATGCCTGACCACCCTGCTTCTGAACCATCTACTAGGGTTTAACGTTCAGTTACACAAGTTCTTTGTTCAACAAGGTTGCAACCTGCAACCCTGGGCCAGCATAGTTCGGTTTTACTATCAGTCTTCTACGAATTATCGGCTGTGCTGAGCTTTTGGAGTTTCTTGTCTCGGGAGTCAAAGACGGCACCACAGCAGCAATCGCTTCTCCCCGCTTCAGCTATCAGCACGGGAGCGTCCTGTGTGCCATTGACACCTGTCACACCACACGCCAGCTGGACCTACCTGTCTTATGCTTTCCCTTTCAGAGAGTTGAAAAGAGAAAGGGCAGTCCCCCCCCACCCTCGTCGTCCCTCCAGGTCTCAACGCCTGTCCACTCTGTTTGAACTGCCAATCCAGTGTAGCAGTTTCCTCGTGTTTTCGGCCTTGTTCAAAGTGTGCTCTGGTGCTCTCCTTTTTATCCCTGTGGGGAAGGGAAAAGGCCATCAGATGTGCGTAGTTATTGTCAATTGCCTGACTCTGCCTGAACCTTGTGTTGGAACAGGTCAGGTAAACGGCTCTGGTATCAGTATGTTGTCTTTCACTGTGTAGGAAGGTGTATGTGTTGGGAAAGAGGGATGGGTAGGTAGAGCTTCCAAGTATCCTATGGGGTAGGATGGGGAAAAGGGGTTAGAAGGAAGCGGGTACTGCGTCTCGCCCGTCGGTGTCCCACTTAAACGCCCCAAAGACCCCCCCCCCCCATCCAGGTGATCCTCCCCCACTGGTCCACCCCAGGAAGTGGATCCAATAGCGATAGCCGTACCCTGGCCACCAGGATTACAGACTCCGGGGACTAGCGGGTGCGACACCTTCAGGTTTCTCACAATATCACTGGAATTGGTTCCGAGGGATAGCTGAATGTCCTCTGCTGTATTGGAATTTAAGAAAGGTATGCCAGTAGAGTGACTATTCTGCGGAGAACCTTGCTGCCTTGGAACCAACAAATAAGCCCTGGAAGCAAGAACACTCCAAGGGGGTTGGTGGGCAGAGTGTGTGTGTGAGTGTGTGTGTGAGTGTGTGTGTGTGTACACCCAACGCCCCCCCCCTACCCTTCCCAGCAGCAGGGCGTACTGGCGGCTGCTTGCTGTAATGGAATGAGGTCATG
This sequence comes from Ambystoma mexicanum, assembly GCF_040938575.1. Taxonomy (NCBI): domain Eukaryota; kingdom Metazoa; phylum Chordata; class Amphibia; order Caudata; family Ambystomatidae; genus Ambystoma; species Ambystoma mexicanum. The sequence continues at coordinate 418,056,607 of NC_090940.1, read as the reverse complement.
TGTGATTTAAATTGTGGTTAAATGGCATGGGTTACCCTGATAGGATGTTTGTGAGCTTTGTTTCAAGCTACATTTTCCATTTCAAGAAATGAACTGGATAACATTTTAAAAAAAGACCTTATTAGGCATTTTGCATGATACCAAAACCGATTAAAGTAACGGCATACATACAGGGCTCCAGGTAAGGAACATAGTGGTCTATAGCACACCCTAAAAATCAAGCCAATACTCCCAATATTGAAAATTGGAGCATAATAGGGATACATCCATGTGACCCTTTATGACCACTCCAATGCTCAGGTAATGTGCTCATATCAGTGCTACAAGTCGCACCTTCCACGAAGAGGGCATCCAATAAAGTGCTGCATGACGTGAAGACTGCTGTACATGACAATATTTACAGAACTTGCCAAAGACATGCAAAACATGTCTTTTTTCAAAGTAAAATAATCTTCAAATTGCCTAATATTACGACTGTGGGGAATGAACCATGTTTTAACTCCCTAAAAAAATCTTTTTGCTCCAAACTTCACTAAATAAAATGTAAAAAAAAAAACAAAAAAACAAAAAAAATAAAACTTACTTCAAACTCTCCTGTGGTGCCATGCATGGTTAGTGTTTGATCCAGGGGCGACGCCGTAAATAAATAAAATAAATAAAATGTACCCTCAGCTGTCAGGCCTCAAACGGGAAACAAAATGCAAACAATTGTGTTTTCAGATTAGCATTCACAATGCCCACAAGCCCAAAGTTGAAATTCATTTACTGCTCTATTTTACTGTGGCTTAAGAACTAAAACACAATATTTTTTTGGAACGAAAACGCAAAAACGAGCTTTGGCAAATGTTAGAAATAGCTTTGAAGCAAGCAGATTATGAAGGAGCAATCATGTATAGGTTGCTAAAGGTTACAAATACAGTGGAAAGTGCCCCAAGCGATAAACAAAATCGAATAGCAAATAATAATCCAGGATAGCCATACCTTCACAGCGCTTTCGTTTAAGACATGGGGCTTCTGTACTCTCTGTACCGCCTCTCCATTTGAACAAGAATGGGAGGGAGAAGGGAGGGAGGTGGTAGGTAACTGATAAAGTAAACACAATTAACTTAAAAGTACATTTTGAACGGGTTCTATTTTACCTTAATTTCTAAAAGTGTAATTTTATAAACAAGGATATAATACACAATTCATAAAACGGTTTGAAATTCTTAAGGAGGCAGATATGCACAATTGTAATGGTATTTCTGAGCATGTACGTTGAGGCACAAAATACCAGTTTTAGAAAATAAAACATCTGAATAAACTTTGTACAGCAAATATGTAACGAACTATACAGAAACAATATTATAAAGAAAGTTCATAAGGTCTTGTTCTACAAAACAAACATTGTTTAGCCTCAGTTTCTGGCCAATTTTAAATCTGTGTGCCAGTGGGCACCAATAGATTGCATTTGACATAATACTTAACATGCAGGCCAATTCTAGTTATACTGAAAGAAAAATCAAACTGCAAAAGTGAGCCAATGTTGGCTCCTAGGTGAATGACTGGCTCTGATAAGTGCATTCTGTGTGTGAATTTGTCTAGAACAAAGGACTTTAATAGTGGATGTTTTCAGCTGCAACCTTAAAGGATGAAGGATATATAAAGTACTTATGTTGGAGTGCATCATTTCACTCCTAGCCAAATTGTTAGATATGGGCCTCATCTCAAATTCCAGTTGGGGTATACCAAGTTGTTAATGATTGACAGTGTACTGAGCAACCAGTCCAGTAGGCACTGTCCATGGCACAAAGAATTCTGAAGAAGACTCGTCGATCCACAGACGGCATGTGCAGAGTCCCTAGTGCCAATTTATGTTGAGGTTTCACTGTGGCATCTAACTTCAGTCAGACCACGAGGACCCTTGGGGGGGAAACATCCATTTAAAAGCAATGAAATGGATGAACTACGGTTTTTACATAAACAAAGACCTATTCTTTGAAAGGGAGAGGGTGCATTACTGCAATAGTAAAGAGCCGATTTGATTCTAAATCTGCTTTGGATACTTGTTCTAGAAGGGTGTTAACATAATCTGCAGGCAGAGAACTATAACAAAAGATGGAGCGTGTTAATGGCAGTTCCAACTATGCCGTCCGATTGAAAGCTGGCTAACTACCTGTATTACATTTTCAGAAAACTTACAGCACAAGAAACCCTTACTTCATTCTGCTTAGAGATGATGGATTTGCAGGCCCTGCTGCAACTGTAGATTATGCCAAGCATGCTCTGTTTAAAATTGCCTTGATATAACCAGCAATGGTGGTTGTGGTGGAGGAAGGGCTTAGACCTGGCACGGACCTGCTGAGCTTGCCCCCACATGGAAGAATGTGCCGTGGTGCAACTTGGTGTACTGGTGCAATACAAGCTGGCAGAGCATGTTTATCAGGCACCTGAAGCCTCAAAGTTCTCACGTGACCTGCCTAAGAAGGCACAAGGACCCCCAACTTTCTATGTGGTGCAAGGGATCATGAGTAAGACTCGGACACAGTGGCATGTTCAGTGTTGGTTATACACTTTTAAATTCAAAAGAATAAGCAGGTTAGGGGGAATCCTATCAAACTCTGAGAGGTGTTCTCCTACCTCAACAAAACTAAGGAACGTCTGTCAGGATGTTAACTAAAGAGTATCCTCCGTCCTGTGTCCAAACCCTAAACTGACTGTTAGGAAAGAAATCAATTTCATGTGTAATTTTCCCTCCAGTTGTGAATACCCCACCCTTTAGCTGATGTTTAAACACCATAGTCTGACTTTACCAGACGAGCACAGCCTTCTGCTGCACTACCCTGAGCTTTTCGCTCACCTTTAACGTGGAAACTGACATGCCCTTAAAGACAGTCAGTACAGGGAGACTTTGTTTCCCTTAGTCCTTGTTGCAACTTTTCTGCAACATGTGACAAGTATACAATGTACCTTACAGTACATTGCACTTGGGTCTAGTCATTTCCAAAGGCCCTATATACTTTCAAAGTATGTTTTAGGAGAAGTGCAGATGTGCCTTTGACAGGGCTGGTGGCAGCTTATCATTTCGTATATTTTTAACCCTTTCTTGCCAGGTAAACCGCGATTACCACGTTTGGCACGGTTGGGTGGCCTGGGTCCAAAATGGCCACGCCACGAGGTTCTTTGTCCTGTCCTTTGGCCGTCTTGCCCCTTCACCTTCCCCAGGTCGAGCGGACCCGGATCAGTCCTTATTTGGGCATGCATTTTCCCACAAAGCACCAAGCTTTTGTTGGCTTCTGCATGCCTTGTGTGCGCACCCCCTTGATGTAGGCTGGAACATCTAGTTCCAATACACATAACATCCTGGGTGCCAGAGAGTCTGGAGTGCTGTGAATGCCAGGGACTACCATGGTCCATGATTGGTCCACGTATGGTATGCCTGTATGTGAGCAGATCTCCCATTGGGTCCTCTTCGTTTTGGCCAAAGGAGATTCTGTGTAAGAGAAGGCCCCAAACACCCATGGCATGTCGATCTCTGGAGTTCTCACTGAACAAAGGCTAGGATCCAAGTATCTGGAAACTAAGAAGCCGAGTTGAAGGACCGTTGGTGACCCGCTGGAAGGTTTGGCACCCTGAGCCCGCTGTTGTCCCGCTGGACCTCTGTGCATCTGGTCGTACTAGAAGGTCTGCAAAGACGCTTCGACCGATTAGAATAGTGGGACCAACTATTCTCGACACCTTCATCTTAACCTGCAAGTAAGCCTCTTCAGAAGTGTCCCTGGGCCAACCAGTGGGCTGACCAGTTTGCGCATATGTTTTGCCCTGATACCACCGCCGTTTCAAGGAGGTCCTTGGAACTTGGCATATCGCAATCTCTGCGTTCATGGCATTCTCACGCCAAATTTCGTACACTTGCCGTTCCCAGGTCTGGAGTAAAGTGAGTGCGCCCGAACCGGAGTTTGCGTAGTTGCCGTGTCGCCCAGCCGTGGTGACGAACTTTGCAAGTTCATTGCAGCTGTGGTCCCCTGTGCCCTGAAGCCTGCTACAGCTCCACCAGAAGCAGAGAAATCGCCACTGTCCCGTAGGGGAATCGATGCTCTATCTTCGTTTCTGAAAGCCACAGAGCAGCGAGATTGCCGCATTTGAACCTGCAACCGAAGTGGATTTGACTGCCCAAGTTTGGTCCGGAGTGCGGCAGGGGTCGGTGAGTAATTGCAACCCTAACCGGTGGCCACTAGAGCATCCATCCATTTTTATGCACGAGTGGCCCCTGAGGTCCCCTCTCCTTTCCACTACTAGTGCGTACTAGCGAACTATTCCCAACTCTTCGAATCGACTCTGCCCTCAAGTGGAGGCCCTCCTCGAATAGTAGGAACCTATTCTGCATCAACTCACCTACCTTCCTGAGCTGGTACAGCCCCTACAGAAGACCCCGCTTTGCCCATTTGAATTAGGCTCTCCTCATTTTAGGGATTGGACTGCCTTTCAGTTAGGATTGTGTTTGATGCAGAAGGGCCTAAAGACTATTTACGCTGCCTGCTTCCTTCCCCGTTTAGGTTGTGGACCCATTTGGTGCATTCATCCTTTGGACCCCATTGGTCTTGTATATATGTGTATAGATAGGATTGTGTTGGTTTAATAGTATTGCTGTGATTTTATTACTGTGTGTTGAATTGAAAAGGCCTTGGAATAAATGCATTTGTATTTTTGATATATACACACCTGACTTAAAGTGATTTGTAAGTGTCCTTTACTCTGTGTGCTCATTGAGGTCTTTCAGTCACCCTCACCCCTCCTGAGACCTAGTCTTACTGCCGCCATAGCTACCTTGATTGGTCTGGCTGGTCTAGAAGGTTACCCTGTTCCAGGAAAATAGGCTGGCCTTCTGAACCTCTGCCCACCAGGTCAGAGTTCAGAAATCCATCTTAACACTGACCCTTACACTCTAAGCCCAATATAATGTGCATAAGGGGATTTCTATGAGCTATGTATTGGTAGATCTCCTTCAGAGTTTCAAAACAAAGATCTAAATGGTGTAGAAAAGACAGAAATAAGATTCCACCAGGAAAAGGGGTCTCCGTTCCCCTAGATTTCTTCTGGTAATTAACAAGTCACTTGGTTAGAGTTCACACTTGCTCAAGAGTGATAACTCTTCCCTTTAAAGGCTTTGCTTTATAAGTTCAGCGGGAACAGCCTTTCCCTTAATCTTCACCACGTGTTTAGGCTTTTACACTTTCTCTAAGGAAAAGTTCCCATTTTCTTTAGTTCCTCTTCCCCCCCCACTGTTCATACTTTACTCTTAGTGTTGACAACACTTAAGCAGTATGAATCTTAGTTTCCTTCATAAATGTAATTTTCTTATTTTTCATCTTCTCATATTCGGTGTTTCCATTAGTTTTAACTGACTGCTATTCTTCCCTTTTTCATTATAGGTTCTGTTTTTGTAAATCCTTGGTGTACTCTCCTGCCAGGGTATTTGCAACTTTCTCATCAGTCCTCCAATAAGGGGTATGATTCATCCCTTTTATACTTGTTTCTTGCTGTTTCACAATTCCGCATTCACTTTGCTTCTTACTCCTGGTTTACTCTCGTGTCTTTCAAGTTAGTAAGTCTCTTTGTCTTTCTCTCATGGGTGCAAGTCCCAGACTCACTGTGTGCCTGGTTTACTAGCCTGCCAGGGCTTCTCCTTTCTCCAATCACTCTTTCTTTTAATCCACAATATTATATTTGGCGAATATTGGGTCACTGACCCTTGGTTAGCAAAGTTTGTCTCAGTTTATGCTCTTCCTTTCAAACATTGCGCTTCTGCACCTTTTCCAATACTGTTAGTATTTTCATTAACTTCTCTTTTGAAGTATCAGGTCACCAACTGGTTTTCAATATTGTTCGCAAATATTCCAATTCCTTCAAATGTTTCACTTTGTCTTTCCTGTGCTGTTTGTGACACGGCAAACACTTTCAGACGCTGCTTTAACCCATTTGCTTTCTCTGGGCTAACCAGGCAGCTTCTGTGTCCCTTGCGTCTCTCCTTCTAGGTATGTTTTGGTTCGCCATCTCAGTGTGTGTCCTGTTAGTCGGCTGGCTCTTGTTTTACTTTCTTCTCCTGCATAAAGCTTCCGCTGTCTCAAGCTCTCAGTGAGCTTCCTTCATTCCAGTTTCTCTGCCCGTCGCCCAGATCTGCCTCTGTGCTGATTCGAATGTCTTGTTCGCCGCCAGCATTGTGAACATTGTCGGAACAATTTACCATTAAACTGTGTCTCTGCCTCTCTCTCGTAAATCTGTCAGCTGTGGCAGTTTTCATGGTTTAGCAATTTCCAGAGACTAGACTGTGGCGTTGGCTTACAGCTTCTGGTCATCTGCATTGCTCCATCCCACTTACTTGTCTCAGTACTAACGAGTGGGGTGAGGGAGGCTGATAAGTTGATTGACTGGGAATATTTGTCTCTTCTTCATCTACATCACAGTAAGCCATACAGGTATGTTGTATGGGCACATGGATGATGGTTACAAGATTATGTCGGTCTAATATTTTCTTGTCTCTTTGGAGTTTGTCTTTGGTTATAATTGGAGATTCGATATTTGCATTACAATAACTGTACAAGAATGTTGAAAAGGCAAATCGGTGTCATTGAGAAATACAGTTGAATGATTATTCTGATCTAATATTTTTGTTATTTTCCTCTGGGGTTTATCCTCCCCTACATGGTCCTCCCGCAGATAGCTACCCCCAGGGTCAGAGTTCGATAGCTTCTGCCTTTCCCTGGCCAAGTATGGGAAACGTCCCTCCAGACAATCATTAACAATTACTAGATTTGTCATAGTGGTCTACTGTATATCTTTACTCCGTATCTGGGAACTAAGAGGAAGTTAAAGGGTTGCTGTGGCTCTGTGTGTGTTGGCGTGGGTGCCATGAACTGGCAAGTAGGTTTGGTGTCCTGGAACCACCTCAGGGGAGTCTGAACAGCCCATGCAACAACTAGTAAACTGACTGAAGATGTTAATCAGGTCAGAGGGAGCATTACCAAGCCAACCTACATTGAGGAGACAGAATGCAAGGAAAATGCAAATGATTTGCCAACGGGGAGAGATCATGAAGTTAGAGCAATGCTGAGAACTTTCTATGGCAAGAACAATATTGATTCCAATTTGGATACACTCACCAGCAGCGTGGAGGCTATCCATAAACAACTAGATAGGCAGGGCACTCATAACCAGGTGGCTGTAACCAGAAAATGTCCAGAAGATCATAACAAAATAATTAAAGTGTGACAACTTGCCCCATCCTACCACAATGGGGAAGAGGAGCATATTCAGGGACATGTCCGATTAACCATTCCCCCACCCATTTAACACAATTTATTGTTGAACCTACTTTACTTTATTTGAGTATTTTTATTTCTTTGGTGTCTTAAATACAGGCATTAGATCACTCCCGTGCTTTAAGGCACCAAAGCCATCTGGTCGAAGCCAGGCTATAAAAGTATGTACACACCATTGACATTTAATTAGCGTTAGTAAGCAAATACTTTCATGGCACAGAAGTGTGTTCCAGAATTGATGAGGAGATAGAGGTGGACAAGGATAGAAGCAATGAAGGAAGCAAAGGGTCGGAATGAAGATAATGTTATGTTTACCTGATATCCCCAGGGGTGTCTGGATGGCTCCGAGACCTGGAACCCTGGATGCTTAGTTGCCCAGTGCTGAATATTGAATCTTAGTTATTTGTAGGGTGAGCTATCCGTCCTGCGTTTCTTGTGCAGGGGCGCTTGACGTTTGTTGGTGAGCTGCCCGAGTTGCTTCACTGGTGCAGTACGCCTTCCTTGGGCCCAGGCCTGCTGTGACCCCCGAATCTGCTGGTAGGCAGGTAGGTTTGTTAATTGTAAGTCTTTGTTCTGTTTATGGTGGGAATTCGTTAATTTCTTTATTTCCTTCTTTTCGGGTGCAAAGGTCTTGATGCTGGCGTGCTGGATGGAGAGGCAAGTTTTCTAGGTAAGAGAAAGCGCGAAGCGCAGCGCCTTTGTCTTTTAAAGCTAACCTGTGTTTTCTTCTTCTCGTCACAGGCCGCTGTGGTGCTGCGAGTGGATGAGAGCGTGATGAAAAACAGGCCCCATAATCCGTAAGGTAAGTACAGCGCTGTGTGGTTGTTTAATATTTAAAGCGAACCTGAATATGTCTCTTTTCCTTTGCAGATGTTGCTGTGGTGCTCTGGATGGAAGCGTTGCGTAGCGCAATGAAATTCAGGTAAGACTGATGGAATTCGATGTTTGGGAAGCGCGCCTTCTAATATTGTTTTTCCCTTTCTTGGTATTGCAGGTTGCAATGTTCGAACAGCAGCTGTGGTAGCAGTTCGCCGGAAGTCCTTAAGCTGGTACTCACAGGTGAGTGATGTTTCTTCTTCTCTCGGTTTCCTTAGATTGCGGCCCAGTTGAGACGCTGAGTGCTGGATGGTGTTTTCTCAGGTAAGACAGAATAATCTTGTTCTTGTTCTTGCAGGATTATAGGAAGATGCTGAAGACCAGGAGCTGGACACGGTGAGCGTCACGCTGCGGGTTGCAGAATAACACAAAGCATGTTCTGCAGTCAGGGTGTGGTTTATGTAGCACAGGTAAAGTAGTACCAGCGAAAGTAGTTCCAGGCCTGCCACACCCAAAACACTACACCGCATGGCTTGGTTCTTAGAACTAGACTGTGTGGGTGCTTCCATGTTGGATTTAAAGGCCCATGTACATAAATGGGACCCGGTTTGAACAGCCCTTCCATCGTAAATATGAGTCTGGTGCCAAAGGTGCCAGAACTGGCTCCAGGAGCCCTTTTGCAGTGGTTTTAAGGCCCTTAGGGTTCTGGTGGGAGCCTGCTTGTGGCACAACTTGTGCCCCCCTCACAGTGGTCATGACAGATAAGTGCAGTTTACTGAAGAGCTAAAAGTGCTAGGAGGTTTGAAAGTTCCTATCAGGTAAGAGCTATTGTGGTCAAAGATAGATGGAAGGAGGGGGAGAAGGGGTGGTAAGGAAAATGTTAACCAAGGTGGAAGAAGGGCGGGGCGGAGTAGTTCAAGTGCTTGTATAGCTGACAAAAAGGGTTGTCTAGATGAAGGAGGGAGTGGAGTCATGTGGGTGAAGTGTTAATTGTACAAAGTTTGAAATAGTTGGTGTGTTAGGGTTGTAATTGAAGGTTGGCAGTGTAGCAGTTTTTGGATAGTTTCCTGAAGGTGTTGAATGTGGGGTCTTCTGAGATGTATTCTGGTAATTTATTCCATACGGTTGGGGCAATGAAAGAACGATTTGACTCCATGTTTCTCAGAATTACAGTGGCTCAACTCACACAAGACCAATCTATGCACAATCAAAATGAGACATCTCAATTACGGGATACTTACTTGATCATGAAAACATCTTGTGAGAACAGTGAGCTCTACTACCAAGGTATGCATGTCACAGAGCACTACGGTGGAGGATCAACAGAGGAATCTTGGTTGAAGTACAGGTTCAAACAATCTTAAATTAATTTTACAATTCATAAAGTAGTTTTCAATAATTGATTAGCAGAGTTTGCTAATTAAAATGTTCTTAATTAGCAAACAAACATATTTGATAAGCAATGTTATACTAATATGTCTGATGTAACCATATGTTTGTACCGAAGACATAAAATGAGCATCAATACAGTATGTTTGTGTAACGCTGAAGTAAAACATTAGTGAGAAGAGTCAGGCCTTGCAAATTCTTTAAAATTACATTGGATCTGCAAGTCGAGTAACAATTCACCCACTCAACCTAAAAGAAATGCACTAGGCATGTAGCAACGGATGACAAAAAATGTAAACATGCTTTCTGTAAAAAGGTGCATGTCACCACAAACCCACTTTGGGTGGCAACAGTGTGCCAATCATAAAGGCCAACTATGCACAGTGAAACTTTAATTTGACATTTACTGAAAAGAACAAGTTACTTTCTTACCTGGTAACTTTCTTTCGATGGGATGTTCCTCCGACGTATTCCACATCTATGACAGTAATCACCACTGCTGTGCTGGTTCGGAAAACTTTTCGGCGTCTGCGTCGATGACGTCGATACGTTGTCCCTCAAGGGCTTCTGTCGAGCGCCAACGTCACTGGATGTTATATGTAGGACGCACGACGCCCTTAGCCTCAGTTGTAGTTTTTTCCCCAGAACATGTGGCATGTGGAACTTCTGCCAGTATGACTACAGAAAGCCTTGCGGAAACGTAGCTGCAATCGCATGAGAAATTCTGTAGAGGGGCAGGCTGGGAGGGTGCGATGTGGAATACGTCAGAGGAACATCCCATCAAAAGAACATTACCAGGTAAGACAGTAACTTGTTCTTCGAGGGGATTGTGTCCTCCGACGTATTCCACATCTATGACAGACTCCCAAAGCAGTACCAACGTATGGAGGTGGGAAAAGAATTTAGAATTTTAGAATGCCCAATCAAATTGCAGAATAGAGGACCGCCTTACCAAATGCCAAATCTTGCCCATGGATAGAATCCAGGGAGTAGTGTTTTACAAAAGTATGGACAGAGGCCATGTGGCTGCTTCACAAATATTACGAAAGGGAACAAACCCTCTGCAGAGCAGTGGAGGCAGCCACACCCCTAGTAGAATGAGCCAGTAAGCCCACCGGAGGGTCCTTACCCGCCAGACGGTAGCATTGAGAGATTGTCAAGATGATCCAACGGGACAAGTTCTGCTTAGAAACAGCTTGACCTAAACGCCTTCCAGCATATGCTACAAATAACTGATCGTCCACTCTGACTCGGGACATTCGTGAGATGTAGAAACTTAAATCTCTCCTTGTATCCAACCTATGGAGCCTCTCCTCTTCCTTACCAGGATGTGGAGGAGGATAGAACGCCGGAAGAATTACCTTCTGGCTCAAATGAAATTCCGACACAACCTTCGGAAGAAAAGATGGAAGAACCCCAAGGACAACCCGGTCCTTACGGAACACTGTGAAAGGTGGCTTGGCGGATAGTGCCTGCAACTCACTCTGCCAGCGGAAGTAACCGCAACTAAAAATACAGTGTTAAAGGACAACAGTCTCAATGGACAAGAATGGAAGGGCTCAAACGGAGCTCCCATCAGGAACTTTAAAACTAAGTTCAAATCCCAACCGGGCACCTGGAAAGGTGACCGAGGAAACCCATTAGTTAGCCCTTTCAGAAACTGAGAAATCAAATCAAAGGAATCTTAAAATAAGAACACACCTCAGACGAGCGCTTAAATATGGACAACGCCACCAGGTAACCCTTAATGGTACCCACTTGCAGGCCCTTGTGGGCTAAAGAAAGCAAAAAAGACAGGACCACAGGAATTGAACACTGAAAAGGATCCACATTCTGTACCCTGCACCAGTCGCAGAACTTTCTCCAGCGGCAACGGTACAAGGATTTTGTTGCTGGCCTTCTGGCCGAGAGCAACACCTCCATCATGTCTTCAGGGAGGTCCAAATCCTTAGATCTCAGCCTTTCAGATGCCAAGCATGAAGGCTGAGAGACTTGACCTCTGGATGGAGAACCCAACACCCCTCCCGTGAGAGAAGATTGTCTCGGTAGGGAAGACGGCGTGGAGGGCAGATGGACATGTGGAGAAGGTCCGGGTACCACGCTCTCCTGGCCCACGCCGGAGAAATGAGGATAATTCCGAACCTCTGTAACGTCCGCAACACTTGCAGAATGACGGGGACTGGAGGAAACGTGTACAGCAGTGAGAAGGACCACTCCACTACGAACGCATCCCCTAAGGCTGCTCTTGGAGGAAATTCCTGCGCGCAGAATCTTTTGCACTTCCCGTTGACAGTGGTGGCGAAGAGATCCCCTTGTGGGTCCCCCAAAGGGTGAAGATCTCCAAAAGAACTTCCTGAGCCAGCTCCCACTCGTGAGAGACCGTGCTCTGCCTGCTCAGAGCGTCCGCCGCCTCGTTTTAGTCTCCAGCCAGATGAACTGCCGAGATTGAAATTTCCTGCTGGATGGCCCAAAACCAGAGCTGCATCGCCTCTCTGCACAGTGGGAGAGACCCTGCCACGCCCCCCCTTTTTGTTGACGTAGTGCATGGCCACTGTATTGTCTGTCAGAATGAGGACATTGTACCCCCGCACTAACGGCAGAAAAGCCTTCAGGGCTAGCCTGACAGCCCTCACCTCCACCAGATTGATATGGAGTCTGGACTCCGACGGAGACCAACGACCGTTGACTGTCAACTTGTTGGCATGAGCTCCCCATCCCGTGAGGGATGCGTCCCTCACGATCGTCACCTCCGGCCAGGGTAGCCAAAATGGAGCCCCCTTCATCAGATTGCCTTTGACGGCCCACCACAGAAGATCCTAGGGGACCGAGGGCGGCACCTGAACGGGATCCGACATTCTGCTGGAGAACTGCGACCACTGCATCTTGAGAGCCCACTGCAGAAATCTCATCCGCAGCCTGGCCTCTGGCAACAGTAGAATGCAGGATGCCATGAGGCCGAGCAACCTCAAGAACTCGAACGCCGGGAGGATCTGGGCATGTTGAAACTTGTCCACCATCTGCAGAATGTGATGAGCCCTCACCTGGGGAGGTGAACACTGCCCCAGGGATGTGTCGAGCACTGCTCCGATGTACTGGAGCCACTGGGTAGGTGCCAAGTGGGACTTTTCTAAGTTGGGGGAGAAGCCCAGCTTGTGGAGGGAGTGGCAGGTGACTGACAGATGATCCAGGACTTGCTCGGGAGAGCGCGCCCTGATCAACCAATCGTCCAGGTAGGGGTAGACGTGAATCCCCCCTTTCCTGAGATACGCTGCCACCACCACCATTAGCTTGGTGAAGACCCTCAGACGGAGGTCAATCCGAACGGCAGGACCCGAAACTGAAAATGCGAGTTGCCAACCGCGAACCTCAGGTACTTCCTGTGCTTGGGATGAATCGGTACATGAAAGTAAGCATCCTTGAGGTCGAGACACCAACCAGTCCTGAAGTTGAAGGGCCTGGAGGACTTGAGAGAGAGTAACCATCTTGAACTTGTCCTTCCTGAGGAGCTTGTTCAAACCATGCAAGTCCATGATCGGTCTCAATCCCCCGTCTATTTTCGGGATAAAAAAATATAGGGAATACCATCCCTTGTTCCTCTCCAATACAGGCACCAGTTCTATGGAGCCTTTCTCCAGTAGGGATTTGATTTCCTGCGCAAGGAGCAGATCCGGACTCTTCAAAGAGAGCTTCCCCAGTGGATTCCCCGGTGGATTGTGGCCTCTGCCAGAACGGAAGACAGTCTCCGTGGGCTATGATCTCCAGAACCCACACATCTGAAGTAATGGCACGCGATTCTACAAGATGCTGTGCCAGCCTTCCCCCAACCGGCAAACCATGGGACATGGCCTCATGACTGAGCGGAAGCGGCTGCGGCAGTGCCTGAGGGCAAAGAGGCAACTGTCCGAGCGGCTTTGGCACCTCAAGTACCTTGTTTCCACATCTGGTACTTCTACGTTGGCCCCTTTGACTGGCAGCTCCCCTCGATCTACCAAAGGAAGAGTAGTATCGAAAGGAACCTCCCCTCCATTGCTGTCCCCTAGGACAAAAAGGCAGAGGTTGACGTACTGCAGCGCTCAACGACTTTGCTGCACCTTTGGAGGTCTGCAACCTCTCAAGGCTCTCAGCAAACCCCGACTTCTGCAACCACGCAAACCTGCGCATCACGGTGCTCGCTGCCATGGACCGGCTGACACAGTCTTCCACATCCAGACTCGACTGAACTGACTGACACATGGCTGACACATGGCATCCTTGCCATCCTGAACAAGGGCAAGAAAACCATCCCATTCCTCCCCTTCGGGAATGTGTTCAGCCACCAAAGATACACAATTCCACAGAGTGTGAGTGAATCTTGCCAAGGAACAAACGGAGTTGGCTGCCTTTAAAGCCACACCCCCAGATGAAAACACTTTCTTCGCCCAACCAACAAAGCGTTTGTCGTCCCTATCCGGAGGAATGGTAGGGTACGTAGCCTGCTTTGCTGGGGCCATAGCCACCTGCACTACCAAACTCTCCACAGTGGGGTGCGTAGACAAGTAGCAGGGGTCACCACTGGCTGGACGGTATTTTTTCGGTAGCGATTTATTCACTGCCGGGAGACTCTCCGGAGCAGTCCAAGCCACTGCCACCCTTCTCTGTAAGGCCATATGAAAAGGCAGCACCGGGTCAGTGGGTGGACCTTGGTCCAAAATTTCTGTCAGGTCATCCTGCAGAAAAACCACAGGTGGAGCAGACAACCCCAAGTACTCCGTCACCCTCGACATGAGACGCCTGTACGACGACTCGGCGTGTGTACCGGGCTCATGCCTGCCAAACTCAACCTCCGGAGAGGTGTCCAGACCACTGGCGTCATGTAAGGATTGACGCAGGTCTTCCATCTGGCTATGACCCAATAACAGGTCATCAGGAACCTCAGAAGGAACAAACCCCTCCACATCTGACCCTTCATCCACCTCTGAGATGTAATCCAAAGGATGGAATAAATCCCTGGATTAGGGTACAGAAAAAGGCTCAAACACAGGCCTCACTGATATATTCAGGGCCTTGCTCAGAGTTTCCAACGGCCTCTGGGGTACCTCTGACAAAGCCTCCTCAAATGCGTCGACGGAATCGGCGTCGAGCGAGGCGCCGACGACTTCGACAACGGCTTTGAAGCCAGAGCCCCAAGCGTGTCCTTCGACGGCCTCGGCACCGATGGCGTCGAGGACTTCCTTGGAGACGGAGCCTCGAGAGAGTCCCTTGACGGACATGGCACCAACAGCGTTGATGCTTTCTTGGAAGGTCTCACAGGCTCCAACGGTCTCGAGGGCGTCGAGGACCGGGACCTGAACCTGGCATGGCTAGTGCGATCAACCTTTTCCGATCAGGACCTCGACCGCTCCCGTTGATTGCGCCGACCGCTCGAGCACGAATGCGTGCGAGCGGTGGCCCTAGCACGATCATTGCCGGCTTCTCTTAGGGGCGCGGACGGAACAGTGCCCTGCGATTCGAAAATCACCATAATCTCCTTGTGAAATGCATCCCATTCCGCCGGCGATTAATGCTACCCGCCTACTGGCAGAGTACTCAGACGAGGACGGGGAAGACGACTGGTGACGGTGCTTCCGCGAATGCCTAGAAGAGGCAGAGGAATGGCGGGAACCACTCCGGCACCGAGACCCCCTGTACTTACACCGACGCGGAGAGTCGCCCCTCGAATCGTCGGTCGAAAGCCCAGCGGATTTTGACTTACAGGGTTTGGAAACCCTACCTACAGAAAAACAACTTCTTCCGCAAGGCCTTTGATGTCAAGGACATTGTATTCATCGGTGGCGTGGCTCTCGCCGAGGCACCACAAGCAGACGTTGTGCGGGTCCGTAAGCGACATCTTGGAACCGCAGTCCCGGCACTTCTACCCCGAGGTCGGGCTTCAAGAAGACGAAGACATATTTCACAATTAACCAATTACAAAGAACCGATTCAACAAGAGAAGAACCGAGGGGCGCAGAGATTCTGAAGCGAACACGTTTGTGGAAAAAACGGAACCGAGGCTACGGGCGTTGTGCGTCCTACATATAACATCCGGTGATGTCGGCGCTCGACGGAGGCCCTCGAGGGACAGCGTATCGACGTCATCGACGCAGGACGTAGATGCCGAAAATTTTTCCGAAGCAGCACAGCTGTCGTGATTACTGTCATAGATGTGGAATACAGAGGACACAATACCCTCGAAGTAAATGTTACATAAACATTTCAAACATTTCGCGCAAATGGTACTCGCCCTTCAATCTACTCGACTATGCAAGTGGGCAAGTAGCCTTTGCAAGCCCTGGATTAGAGTCTGTAAAATGTAAAAGGTGAGCCACATGAAAGGCCACGAAAAAAGAAATATGATCAAAAGGCTGTTAATACATAATGCAATTGTAATACTAGAGCAAAGCGAGCTCTGAAGGCCAACTACAGTGTATGGTATTACAGTAAATCTAGCTGCACAGACTGGATGTAACTATTGATTACTGCTTTGCGTAAATTCCAGTTAGCTTTGTCTATGCATTATGAAAGAAATTAAGACAAAGGGCCTCATCACGAGTTGGGCAGGATACCGCCGGGGCTAATAGCGTTACTGTCAATCCCCCCTCACCCCTGGCGCTATTAGCGCCAGATCACGGGTTTGGCAGAACGGTTAATTCCCCATTCCCCATTAGGCCCATTCGGGAATTCCCCATTGGGCCCAATGGGGAATTTTCGGCATGACTACCGTCGGTGGCATTACCGCATGGTAATTATGCTGAAATGCCTTTGTTGTACAACCCTCCTCCACCCCTCAACCTCCAATCACCAAAATCAGCTCAACGGACCAAAACAAACGCGCACAAACACACACAGCAATCACTATCATTCACACGAGCACCCATCACCATACACTCATTCACAACACAACCATACACGCATCCATGTACATTTATATAAAAACAAATTAACATAAACTTACCTCTGCGTACGTATGGGTGCTGAAACGCCCCGCTCCAGGCTGCTCATATGTCCGAGGAGGCGCAGGAGCTCCCCCTTGCACATACAGACATTCAGTGCCCCAACCAACATTTCCAATGAACTATGCAAGGCTGGCAAAGTAAAATGCCCCCAGCCTTGCATGGTTCAGTGAGCATGTGGGGCTGGGGAATTGAACTGAACTGTCAAAGGGAAAGAGTGTTTCCCTTTGACAGTTCAGCCAGCCCTGGAGCACTCCCTCAGATGTAAAAAGCAGCCGATAGAGTTGAGTGTTTCACTGGGCAGGCTCCTTGGCTCCTCCATAATGAGTGAGAGGGCCACTGGGTGGACGCACCCTCGCCCATCATGGATGAGCTGCCAGGATCAGACTGTCCTATAGGGGAATGGTCACACCGAAAATGCAAAATACTAGTGTGGGCCAGTCAAAATGGGTCACTTTTTTGGCCAATGTCGGCCAGTTTAATGAGTTACTTCACTATGCAGCTAGTAGTTTTGATCATTGTTACTGAATACATATTCTTTAAATATCACAATTTGCTTACATTTTAGCAATAAACACCCCCTTGTATACTAATCAAACAGTCTGTGACTAAAAGACTGAATATCGATTTGCAACTGCGGGCCACTTTTTCATTAGCGATTAAGACAGTTTTATGCTCCAGTCCGACCATATGAGCCGCCCCAGCCCATTTCCTCCAATCAAACATTTCATGCTGGGCTCTCACGTCCACCTGGGGATGCGGTCCGCCCCCCTGTCAGGGAGGGGAGGGCGCCCAACAGTTTGAATACCTCTGGTTTACACATTTGGATTTAGATACACTAACCCTAACTTTACTGTTAAGTATTGAGACAATGCAGTCTTTTACAGTAGCCAAAGAGGGTGGAGCGAGCACTGCAGCAAGCAAGGAATGAATGGTGAGCTGTGCTTTCATTATTTTTGCTTTAGAAGTGGCCGTTTCATTAGCAAATCTACAGAATTGCATAGCAAATTGCTATGCGACACTGCTTATTGTATGGCTTGATTTTATCAGAATGAGGGGATGCGGGGGGGTAATGATTATAGGTTAGAAGATAAACTAGAAGATTACTTTTGGAAACTTACAGGGTGAGCTAAGTGTCTAAAGGGCCTAAATATGGAAATATGGATCTTCCCCAGCAATCCCAAGTTTATAGTGCCCTCTATGCTTTTTAGCACCCTTGACAGCAAGTATTTCCTCCCCTTGCTTAAGTTCTTTTAAATCTTTGATATTCTAACCCTGCAGCCAGGGATCATCTGCCTGAGCCAGTCGATTAGCTCATATCTTCGCCCTCTGACAAGATCACCCTCCTGTGCTAATTGATCATTTCAATTTGCAGAAGCTGGATATTATCATCTTTCCGACAAGGTCAGTCTCCTGGGCCAGTGGTGTAGCTGTGAAGCTTCGATTTGGTTTACTTCCTAGGCTTGGTGATACCCTGTTGTAGCCAGTGGTCTAAGTGGTAAAAGTGACTGGTTTTGGTTTCCTTGTAGTAGCCTTTGTGGCAGTGTCTCCCCCATCCCTATTCCTGCTCGCCAGTTGGTGCTCTTTCTCTCCCTGCTCTGTGACAACTGTTACAGAGCTCTGAGTGCTTTTATTCCATTCTGAGATCATTCAACAAAAGAAATTCCCCAGTCTCTTCACTCTTACAAAGGGATTGGCTATTCCATCTAATTGATCCCTTAGGAGAGGTTCCCCATTTCAATCAGTGTGTATCTGCTGTAGGCAATCAGTTTCCCTGTGGGCAAAATAAGATTAATCCAACTTGTTGCAGTGGCAGCCCAGGGCATAACTGACGTAAACCTGATTTTAATGCCAGGCAGAGGGGAAGGGTTGGCCTGCCAGCTCCGCAGCATGACACCAGGTATCTGACAGTCTGGGACGTGTGTTGGCACTTGGCTCAGAATTGGCACAGAAAGAAATGCAAAGCTTGCCATCAGGAATATATACATTGGTAGAAACAGCAAAGGTTCCTGAATGAAGGGTGTGAGAAACCAGAAGGTGCCTCACCCGCTAGTCCCCAGGGATCTGTCATTCAGGTGGCCAGGACACGGCCATCACTTTTTGATTCAATTCCTGGGGGAGGTTCGGTGCGGGAGGATCACCTGGAGGGGGGGTCTTTGGGGAGTGGGACACTGGACGTTGAGACACAGTATCCCCCTCCCTGTAACACCTTTCACCCCATCCTACCAAGTAGGATACTTAGGAACTCCGCACCCCCACCCCGCTCCCCTTTCCCCTTTCCCAACCCTGAACACTTTCTTATGGACGGCTCGCTGTGAGAGAAAACGGACTAACACCCGACATGTACCAACACAAGGGTCAGGCAGAGTCAGGCAATTACTGATCATTACACACACCAGACTTCGATCACACTTCCCCCATGCGGATAAAAGGCGGTGTACAAAAGCACACTCTGAGCAAGGCAAAAAACACACAAGGAAGCAGCAGTTCCAAGATGGCAGTTGAACACGACGAGAAAGACAGCAAGAGCGGAGAGGGTTGCAAGGAGGGAAGTGCCCTTGACCTTTTCAGAGAAAAAAGGCTATTTTCACAAGCCTTCAAAAATAAGAAAATTAAGACCTGGAATTGAAGCTGAAGAAACATGCACTGTGTGTCAGAGGTACCCGGGGCTCCCCCACGTCGATAACCAACGTGGGGAGGAGCGATTGCCACCATGGTACTGTCCTTGGCACCTACAACAAAGCAGCGCCAGTAAAGTCATCACAGCCAGCGAGTCGGGGAGACTGATAGCAGACCGGTCTGTGTTAGAACGAACGTTGCAAGCGGCCACATTGTATGGAGAAATCTGAAGAGAACAGTGTGTGAAGCGTATGTGATGAGCAACCAAATATAATTGAATATCCAAGGAGTGACAGAACTTTCGAGGCCAAAAAAGAAACCATATACAGAGTGGACCAGCACCACATGGATGCTCATTCGAAGGTCTCTATTAGGTATCGGACTGAGAGGTGGCAAATGTAAATTCTGAATTGTGAAATCGAAGTTGTCCTGCAATGGGTCAAGCTAAACACTGTACACATTCGAATGTCTTCAATAGCTAATACGAACTGCAATTGGTCCAAACCTGGCAGATGGAGACTAACTGTGTAAGAGGAAGGATTTGAGCCCGTCTGAGGGAAATCCGGGGTGAACTGTGAGTCGCCTGAGAAAGAATATTCTCTGAACATTGGAGAAGGGAATCTGAGCCCAGAAGAAGGGGATCCAAAGTATCGATTGTGCTATAAAAAGGGATCTGAGCTCGGCTGAGGGGGGTCCAGAGTGAACAGTGAATCACCTGACTTGAGTATTTGTAAGAGGAAAGGAACTTTGTTTTAGTACATCAGGCCCTCTGAATCAAGAGACTGAAAACTTACGAGACTTGGACACAGAAGGCCCTGATGTTGGTAATGGAACTATGTCCTTTTGCCGAAGAAACCAGAGTGTGCTATGCTAGAGTGAACCGCCTTGTCCCGTGCTGAATGTATGTAGGGAAGGGAGGCCAATGGCCTGAACATTCTGAAATATCATTTTTGTGAACACTTTTCTTTTTCATGAACACTACCCCTCACTATGTATGTTTAACGGTAAGGATTGGCAATAGGTTTTATCAGTATGGGCCCTTTTATTTTGACGAGAATCCACTAGGACTGCATTATTATTATTTGATGGTCGTAGCTTGTTCCCATCCGTAGATATAGGATTAGATAGGCTTTTATCACAACCTTGAAGGGAAGGGGGAGAAGAGGAATAAACACCATTGAACTGTGGTCACTTGTGTCTGTCTTAAGCCCAGTGTGGTTGAGCAGGATTGCTGGCGAGCGGGCCAGATGCTGCAAAGTGGGACGCAACAGAATTTAAAGGTCCGACTAGGTGTGCCCACTCACACGGACAAGAGGAGCAGCCCATGGACTATGAATAGCATGGTAAGCAAAAATAAGGTTTAAGGTTATCCCTGCTGCCCCACCCCGACATCTGGCCTGGGGAAGAGAAGGGACCTAGAGGAGCCTGGCACAAAGCTAGAGGCCCGGACAGGGGGGGGCCTGGAGTGCCCATGTTATCAGAGGAGGCCGCTAAAAACGTGGGAGCATTTAAAAGAGGGCAGCGCAAGATACAGCAGGCCCAGTAGAGAGGAAGAAAGCCCCAGAAGCAGTCCCACAGGAAAAAGTCACAAAAGCAGACTTTAATGCGCTGCTGGGGGAGATCAGAGGGGACATCCAAGCTTCACTCCAGACCAGGGGTGGAAGATTTGACAAGTTGAAGGAGAAAGTGGAGGGGCTGGAGCACTATCAGCTGGAAAAGGACTACAAACCTTTAAGATTGAGGACTTGGAGAACAGAGAGCGTAGATGCAACATCTGTATCCTGGGAGTGAAGGAAGGCAATGGAGAAGGTGTTCTGGGCCTAGAGTCGAATGTCAAGTTGATTCTGGGACTGCTGTTTGACGGGGAAGCCAAGGAGATGAAGGAGGTTTGCTTTGATAGGGTCCATAGAGCTGGGGGGCCCTCGGGTGGACTAAGCTTCATACTGGTTAAGTGCCACAACTATATGGATAGAGTACGAATTCTAGATAAGGCCAGGCAGCATCCAGATCTCACCTATAAAGGAACAAAAGTGGCAGTATATCAGGATCTGTCGGTCTTTCTGTTGGCCAAGCACAGAAACTGTCGCTCCCTGACCCAGTGTCTGAGATAGCATGACACGAGGTACCACTGGGGCTTCCCCTTTTTGCTTCCCTTTCAAAGAGGAGGCGAAGAGTTTCGGGTCACTACGAAGTGGGAGGTGGAGGGGGTCCTGGCACATCTGCAGAGCATGGACGAACACTCATCAGGAGCAAAACCAGAGTTCCCAAAAGAGCGAAGACCCAGAGATGGGGGTGGGGGGAGTGGGATCAAAGAGACCAGGTGGTCAGAAATTCAGACGGCTGAACACTCCTTCCCCAATGACATTAAAAGGAGGAACTGTGCACATATGATAGCTGGGAATGGCTGGTTATATCAGTGTTGGCAAATGTGTCGGCTTGCTGCTCAGTTTAGATTTTCTATTGTGGATCAAAGCAAGGGGGGGTTGAAGGTACAGTGCTTACCTAGTTGCCCTGACCCGTTGTTGGGGCCTCTCGGACAGCTCAACTGGTAAGGAGCTGGGAGGTGTGGCCAGGGTGATGTCCCTAAGATCACTGTGTTTACTTGTTTTTGGTTATTCTGGGGCAGTCAAAGTCGTTTTGTTGGGAGGGGGTATGGGGGGAAACAAGTGGGTGGCACCATGAGGAGGAGCTGTGTAGCAGCTGTGCTCCAAGATCAAAACAGGTGGGGGGGAACACGAGATGGTGCGAACATGGATAGCAGCTGGTGGAGGATGTGACTGGGGAATGGAGGGGGGAGATCAGGCTGAAAATGTGCACTGTAAATGTCAAGGGATTTATTTCACCCACTAAGAGGTCCTTGGTAATACTGGAATTCCGCAATGCAGCCGTCAACATATTTATACAATAAACAAGGCTGAAGAAGTGAGAGGAGTGCCCGCTGAAGGGTGGGGGCATAGGGCATGTATACTGGGACTCCGGTGCAGCTAAAAAGGGAGAGGTGGGCATTATGTTATGTATCCATTTGAGATGTACACATATTACAGTGTCCGAAAAGATGGGCAAGAGGCTACTGATCCTTCAAGGAGTGTTGGAACGGATTAGTGTGGTAATGGCGTCATTGTATTCTCCAAATCAAGGTCAGAGGAGGCTTACTGCATGAGCGTTGGACGAAGTGATGGCGCTGCATGGGGAATTGACAATCCTAGGAGGGGACTTTAACTCCTGGGCAGAAGCAAACTTAGAGTTTCAGTCGGAGAGGTGGGCGAGCGGGCACGCCAGACACGAGTGGACGAATTTAACAGCATAGAGGCCTAATAGACGTGTGAAGATAGATGCATCCACGCCGGAAGGGGTACACTTTACTCAACGCCACACGCTACCTACACACGGATGAATTCATTCCTGGTTAACAGAGAGCAATGTGCTAGAATCCGCCAGTGCAAAATCTGCCCAGTCGGATAGTCGGATCTCGATATGGTCCACATGGCAATAGATGTGGCGGGGATGAGTAAAACCGACTCGAAGTGGCGATGCAATAACTCATTATGGCCGGACCCACTGTTCGCCACAAGTCTAAATCAAGACCGAGGAATATTTTCATATCAACGGTACTGGGGAAGTGAGTGTAGGGATGGTGTGGGAAGCGGGGAAAGCAACCTGGAGGGGGCAACTTACACAAGAGGAGGCAAGAAAGAAGTAGGAGCAAAAGTTAAAGGAAGACTCTCTGCGCAGAGAGATCACAAGTTTGGATGGAGGAGCGCATACACAGTGATGCGTCCTATGGGGAAGATAACCTCCTAAATGTGCTGGGGAAGTGTATGGAGTAAAAAGCGCTGAGCACGGGTGATGTAACCAGAAAACCAAAATTCCTTAAACAAAAGTATTACGAGAAGGGAGACCAGGCCAATGCAAATTTGGCAGCCCGACGCTGGGCTCAGAGAGTGGCGAGATGGGTAACAGGTGTCCGGGATGTGGAAGGGAGGCTAGACAATACACCCAAGGAAGTGACAGAGTGTTTTGCGTAATACTATGAGCAGCTGTATGCGAGTGACAACTTGGGGTGGGAGGAGAACCTAGAGAGATATTTGGGAGAAATAGATATCGTGAGGCTAAAAGATAGTGACATGGCCCTGCTCGAAAGACTAACAAATGGGAAAGTACCTGCAGAGGATGGCTACACCATAGAGTTCTTTAAGAAATGTGCGAAATCCCTTCTCCCCCATCTAGTCAAGCTATATAAGAATGTAATGGAGACCGGGATGCCGGCCGCCCCCTCCCAACCTTCAGCAGGGCTCTGATCTCAGTGATCCCGAAAGAGGGCAGGAACCAGGAACGTTGTCAATCTTATTGCCCGATATCACTACTGAATCTAGAAGAGAAAATCTATGCCAGATTGCTGGCTATAAGGCCCAAGGGTTGATGCCCTACCTGGTCCACCGACACCAAGTGGGCTTCATCACGAGAAAGCAGGGGGCCGACGTGATGTGCAAAACGTTGAATGTAAAGGAGCATGCTGGGGAAAATTAGGGAGATTATGTGCTGCTAAGAATGGATGCCGAAGAGACATTCGACTGTGTGGAGTGGGGGTTTTTGTTTGCGGTTCTGCTTAAGTTGGGGTTTGGCGACAAGGGGCCTCATCACAAGTTCAGAGGTATTCCGGCGGTAAATCCCCTATCACCCCTACTCTTCACACTGTCAATAGAGCCTATGGGGATATGGATCAGAAAGGAAAAGGACATCATAGGGGTTAGGATGGGTGAGAGGGTATATAAACTTGAAATGTATGCGGACGACGTACTCCTGCATGTAAGGGACCCGCACACGTCGATACCAAAGACACTTCAGGTGCTCGGGGAGTATGGGCGCCTTTCGGGCTGTAAGGTCAACAGTGGCAAGTCGGTCATCTCCCTTTCCCCCTGTACTACGGAACACTCAGCTGAAGATCTAGGTACATACGGAATACCTATTGAACATAAAGCATTAAAGTACCTGGATCACAATAGACATGTCAGGCTTTTATGAGGCAAATTTCCCTGCACTCCTCCACAATCTCTTCAAAAATGTGGGGACTTAGTCGTCTCTGATGCTCTCCTAGCTAGGCAGCTTAAACGTGGTCAAGATGACCCTTGTCCCTAAGGTGCTATATCTTTTTTATACATTTTTATTGTATTTATTTAAAGTGCGTTATGGATGTCTAGCAACCTTTTCGCACTGACATATAAAAAAAATTTACACTTATTTTACCATCAACTTAAAATTATTGATATAAAAAATGTAATTCATAGGATTGACATTTTATAAAACCCAGTATATAATCAGCCTTATAGGCTATCGATATTAATAATCATTTTGCTGGCTTCTTCCCATACATACATTGCCACTGTTGATAATACTGGTGAATCGGTTCCGAACAAACAGCTCCATAATAAATCAGAGGCAGGATCTTTATACTTCTCATACGCAGGCTCGTATAGGGTTTCTAACTTTTTACATTGTGTTAAAAAGTGTCTAGCGGACTATCACTTTGCCACACATTCTGCATAGCCTTCTGTGGCGTGGAATGCCTCTCCATGCTCCTGTGTTTTCAAACACCTTAATTGTCTGAAGTCTAATCGACAGCATAAACCTAATCATTGCAGGGTAGCGTTTTTTCGTCAGATAGGGCTTGGGGCTAGCTGTGCCACTTGCTTGTCTCGCATATTCACTAAACTTTTTAATGCTCCAAGGTGTTTTAGGGCCGTATCTATATCATAGGCCGTAGCCTTTGCCGGGATCTTTGCCAAGTTGAATTTCAGCCATGACTCTGGGATTTGCGTAATCCCAATATTGGCCATATAGTTTACCACTCTAGTGTCTAGGTCACTGAAGCACGCACTTGTCTCGTTTCTACTTGAGCGTAGAGTAAACTGTCTGGGCCTGCCAGTTCATACTTTATCTTTGCCCATATGTTACAGGACGCCACTAACCATACCATACCTAGCGAGGAAAGGCACAGAAATCTAATCGCCTGGATAGGCGTGTCTGGGGGTAGGTTTAGCATGGAGCCAAGTATCTATCCCTCTAGTTTACCCACTACTTCTACCCACTTCCAAGGGAACACTTCCAGGGCGTACATGATCGTAGGTACAATTGATACCTTTTATGCTAATATTTTAGCTTCAAGGCATCTTCTCCTTGGACATCAATCACCTTCCTTAAAACTAACCCTTTCCTTCAGGCTTTTTGGGTTACCTCTTCTAGGATGGCGGCTGCTGAAAACGTTGTCATAATCGTGATTCCCAAATAGCGATAGCTATTGGTTGTTTCCATTCTCTCTCTCCTGCTAGCCACCAATGCATGGCTTTGTTCGGCAGAACCGTTCTCCCAAATAACAATCTTTGTTTATTGATATTGTACTTCAAAGCAAACTGACAGGAAAATATGGACAGAGCCAGGAGAGAGCGTTGTAAACCCACTTTTGTCCTATCCAGGACCACGACATCGTCAGCATAGGATATGCATACCAGGCCCTTATTCCCATATTGGGGAGGTGTATTAAGGACTTGCCCCAACCTTTTAGCGAGGAGGGAGAGATTGTTACAACCAATACGGTTGTCGGTTCTATATCCCGATTATCGTACGCTGCATGAGCTGTTCCGGGTGTTTGCGGAACGAGCTGTAACGCTCTAGCGTTTTTACCGGATCTCAACCGAAGGTTGGCCACGCCCCCAGACTTCCGCACAGTATATCCGGACACTCAACCTGTGGCAAGGCGCGTTGCTTCTCTCCTGAGTAGCTGTACGCTCCTGAAACCCACCGGGCTTCCAGCCAATGGTCTTTCCACCCTTACGGGTTCTGCTAGTCTCTTCAGCGACTCTATCAGCACTTCTGATTCTAGCCACTGCACCAGAAGAAGTAGGAGAACCTACCCGGAAGTACAGGAAAGGGATTTTCCTTCGGTTTATTGGCCCAGGCGCTCATTTAGATTAGGAGTGAGCCTTTTCCCGCCTTTTTCTTACATTAAGGATTGACCGAATAACACTCAGGTAATCCTTGTTTCCACTCTATTCTCATTTCCTTATCCTTTCTACTCTCAAATATTTACTAGCCTGTTACCTTTTGTATTATTACATCCAGTTTCCTGTTTAACTGATGATCACCAACTACCCTGTGGCTGAGGAACATCATCCTAGCTGTCCTCAGGATTCTACGGACCCTAGCAGCCCAACATAGGGTTTTGTCCCCCCCGTTGGGGGTTTTCCCTGGGGGTTCCTTTGGGTCCTGGCTCTTGGAGCGGGAGGTGAAGGGATCCCTAGGAGGAACCTCATAGCCTTCAATAGAACAATTTCAAGCTCCAGGGAACAATCAAGTCTCGAGGTGGGTAATATCTTGTATGTTGACGCTTGAGTTTGATGAATAGTGCAAGATTTGAAATTAAACATTACAGAGATAGATGTTGAAGAACAGGGGGCTAATGCACACCCCTGTTTCAACCCCTTCCAAGTTGGGCTATAGTCTGATAATGCCCCATCATGCGATAGTCTGATTTTAACTACTGTTTCTCCATAAAGAGCTTTTATGAAGTACAACAGTAAAGGGTCTATTTCCCACTCCTCTAGCATTGACCACAATTTCCCTCTGTCAACGCTGTCGAAAGTGGACAGAAAGTACACAAAACAAGCAAATAAAACCATCCCCGTTTTGGCTTCTAGGTCGGAGTCAGCAGGGTCCATATTGGGCGAGCTGTCGAACATCCCTTTCTGAACCCTGTTTGGAGGCAAGTATTCCTTTTTGGGCTACCCATTCAGTGAGTAGTTCCAATAAGATGCTAGTGAATACTTTCCCATTACAATCAAGCATCGCCAAAAGTCTATAGTTTTCCAGGCTCTCCCGGTGGCCTTTTTTAAAAACTGGCATCAAGATGGCACTTTTCCACGTCTCAGGTATAACCCGTTTGACATACCTCTGTATACATTTGTTTCAGTGTGTTTGCCCAGAACTCGGGATCACCTTGCAGAATCAAATTATTAAGGCCATTAAAGCCTATACCACTGGACGATTTAAATCTTTTGATTTTTGCTACTAGATCAACAGTTTCGATGTGTTCTCCCAGCTTGGTATTTAACATCGGGCGGGCTTTCCGAGATGAGATTTGAGGTCCTTGAAAATACTTTTTAATATACTGTATCGAATTTGATTCTGTTCCCGTGGCAATTTCACTCGTCTGCAATCACAGCAACAAGGCTCACATGGGGAAAACTCAGTCTCCAGCAAGTCTTCCGCGGCACATCCTCTGCTATTCAGGTTTTGGAAGGACAGGACTCTCTCAGAACTTGCAGGTGAAATCTGCTTTCTCCACGTTCTGGCGTTCCTTCTGTTCTTCCACTTGCTTGTGATTTGCCAGCCTTGTGCTTCTCTACTACTGCTACTATAGCCAGCCTTCCCGTTCTCATTGCAGCTCCTTCCACTGCTTCTCCTGCTGGGGACTTTTATGTCTCACAGGTTCAATAATTGTCTTCATGTGTGGGCCATTTGTCTTAAGTGCCTGACTACTGCAATGGCTACTAGGCTTAACTGCCCAACTACTCCCCTACAATGCGTGTCTCCCCTACGATGTACAACATTTTTACCAAGCACCTATTTGACGACCTTGACAATCTGGGTGTCACCTACATCAAATATGCCGAGGACACCCAGATTCTCATCCACATTTCTGGTGACGACAAAACGGACACTATCATGCTCAACAAAATGTACCTCTTCATTCAGGCATGGCTGTCCACCCGTGGCCTCTGTCTCAATGATGAGAAAACCGAGCTCCTGCTCATTGGCTCCTCGGTACGTCTTAATAAACTAAGTAACCTATTCAACTCATTTAACATTGACGGTAATCTCATCACAGTATCCAAGGAGGTAAAAACCCTAGGTTTCTATCTTGACTCCGCCTTAAACTTGAAAAGACAAGTTAACGCTATAGCCTCAGCTACGGCATACACTTGTAAGTTAATTAATCCATGTAAACCCTTCCTTTCCACATCAAACCGCATTACCTTGACCAGGGCCTTAATCCTATCCAAAATAGATTATTGTAATGCTCTATATCCAGGGTCTAGCAAATACAATATCAATAAACTGCAAATCCTGCAAAACAACGCATTAAGAACTGCATTAAATATTCCTAAAAAGCAACACATTTCTGAAGCTAGACATATTACTAAATGGCTAGATGTGAAGGACAGAATCACCTTCAAATTACACAGTTATTCATAAATGTCTTGCAAACTCTGCCCCAAAATATCTAGAAGACATTTTCAAAAAACGTATCAGTTCATCCTACTAGAACCCCACATTCTCACTGCCTCAAGACCCCCAGATACAATCTCAAGAGCGCAGGAGGTAGTAGCTTCCATATTTTAGCCTCTAGCTTATGGAACTCTCTGCCTGTATACTTAAGATCAGAACCTTCCCTCCACTGCTTCAGAAAAAAATGACAAAAATTGGCTTTTTCTCTTGATGTCTAACTTGGCACCTCATTCATTCCTCAACGATATAGAACTAGCTGCAATGTGTAATACACCGTGTCTGCTGCCTAGTCTAAATTGTCTACTGTGTATTTGTATTCTGCACCATAAACAATTTGCCTGTAACAATTGCCTGTACTTGCACTGTAAATAATTGTATATACTTACCTGTACCTGTGTTGACCTATGTTTTCCGTTTAACCTTGCTAAAGTGCCCAGATACCCACGGGTCAGGCTCGCTATATAAATGAATAAACAAACATACTACATCTAACATGCCTCTTCAGCCCTCTTCTTCGTCTCAGTACCTCTAGGATTCTGGGACTTGTAGTTTCTTCCACTTTTTTCCACTTCTACATGATTTAGAAGGGTACGTTGTATTCCCTTAAGGCTTTTTAGACGAACTATGAGAATTAGCTATCGTAGAGAAAGACAGTTCAGTGAAGACAACATTTCCATAATCCTTTACATTGTACCCTTGGAGATTAGGAAGGTGTTTAGTTTGGGATACCCTGTGGTCCAAACCCACTCTGCAGAACACACCTTGGATGCTCTCATCTCATCCGATATCCCTCTCTCCAAACCTCTTACTACTCTCTTCTGGCCTGGCCTGACCACTCCCTCTCCTCCCACCTTAGGCTTCCTGGCCCCCAGACAATGCCTCTACTCGCACTGCCAGTCTCCTTCTCCGTCATTCGACTGATGAATCATGCATAAATCGCTGCATTTGCTGTCACTTTCATCCTTTCTATTGCCCCTACCGCCGACTCTTTTACTAACTCTGCACTAGCTAACCTCCATCTCTCCCTCTCTAACACTCTCGACAATCTTGCCCCTGCCGTGACGATCCACTTGAAGCCTACCGCCAAATGCAAATCTTGATATGACTCCGACCTGGCAGCCTTGAAACACAAATGCAAAGCTGGAGAGCGGAAGGCAATATCATCTTGCCATCCGCGCTCCAAGAAGAGAGCTCATGTCCAAGCCTGCATCTCTGGGGCACCCAACATGGCTGAGCTTTTCAAAATCTGCAAGGAACTTGCCAATCCTACTGCAGTTTCCTCCTCTCTTTCCTCCCAGGCCCTCTGCACTGCACTTGCCTCTCACTTCCCCACCAAAACTCAGGACATCCTGTCCTAAATGTCATCTACCCACCCTACTCCTCCTCCTGCCTCCCATAGGCCTCCCCTCTCCTCCTACCACTCTCTCCTCTTTCTTGCCCATTGCACCACATGTGGTCTCGAGTGTTCCGCTCTATGAAAGTCTCCTCCAATCAGGTGCTCCCTTGCTCCTCCAGAACTTTTAAGAACATAATCTCCTCTCTAGCCGCTTCCTTGGCGGACCTTGGTAACCACTCCTCCGCCACTGGCTCTTTCTTTTTTAAACATATTTTTATTGTTTTCATATACAAACAGCTTGCAATTTAGCTGAATAACAACCCTCAAATCCCCCCCTCGGACCCCCCCGGAAGAACTTTTCTGTATTGCTTTGTTCTTGGGATCATCTATGAGCTGAATATATCTGTTATTCTGATATTGTGGGGGCACCATTGTTCCATATAGTCCGATTGTAGGTATTCCAGAACCCCCCCCCATTCCTTCATGAAGGATTCGTTCGAGTCCTGTAAGATATGCGTTATCTTTTCCATGGTCATTTGTGACCAGACCTTCTGCAACCATGCGTAAAGTTGTGTTGGGTCTCGCTTTTTCCAGTTTTGGGCAATAGTCGCCCAAGCCGCTATGACCAGGCCCATGAAGCTCCTCCATTGCACCCTTGTGTACTTCTTGGCCTGTTGGTCTTTCATACCACATAGCCATACTTTCTCGCCCAGGTGATCCACCTCTGGGAACATCTTATTCATCCCGGCCTTCACTTCAGACCAAAATCCTTTAACCCCTTGGCAGTCCCACCAGATGTGTTTCCACGTGCCCGCCTCTGAGCACCCCCTCCAGCAGCATTCAGATAATTCCCGATACATAGTGCTGAGCCTTTCAGGAGTGTAGCGCCATTGTGTAACAATTTTTATCCACATTTCCCTGGTTTGCGCGGCCCTGGTAATTTTTGGTATGTTTGTCCACAACTCCACCCACTGCTGTTTAGAAATCTCTTCACCAAGTGTTCTCTCCCATCTGATCATGTATGCCCATTTGACTTCTTCATCCGATGTGTTGATAAAGCTATAGAGAGAGGAGATTAATTTCTTGGATCCGGAGTTAGTTAGAAGGTATCTTTCAAACGGTGTTAAGTCCCTTGTTGCCGCTCTTATGACCTCTGGTGTCATCAGCCAATGTTTGAGCTGCTCATATTTGTACCTGTCCGCTTCTGCAAGGTTCAGCCACGTTTTGCACTCTTCGAAAGATCTTATTTCTTTGTCATGGAACATTTCCCCAATTTTCCTGCACTCTGCATCTTCCCACTTCTTGTAGGCCCCCGGCACCATTCTCGTGGGAACTGGGGGTTCGTACGAATTGGTGTGAAGGGAGCGATCTGTGGTCATGACTCCCTTCCGGGTTTGTTCATCCCAAGCTTCCAGTGTGGATTTCATGACCTCGCTGATGCGGAGATTTGGATGCCTGTGTTTAGGTTTCCACAGAACGTACTCTAGCAGAGTTCTAGCGACCACCCTTTGTGTCACCCACATCTTTTGTTGGTCATCCCCCAGCCATTCCTTGAGTACCCATAATTGTGCTGCATGATAATATTTTCTGAAGTGTGGTAGGGACATTCCCCCTGCTCCAATAGGTGCCATGAGGACGGCCTGGCGACCCTTGGGGATTTCCTCTTCCAAATATAGGTCGAGATGGCTTTAGACAATGCCTTGAAGAATGACTTAGGAATTGATATAGGGAGAGCATGGAAGTAGTACAGTACCCGGGGGAGAATAGTCATTTTAACCGATTGGATTCTACCCCACATGAGACCGTTAACGGGCACCATCGTTCCAAAGCCCTCTTCACTCGCTCTAGGAGCGGAGGATAGTTTGCTTCATATAGCATGTCCACCATGTGTGTGAGAGTTACCCCCAGATACTTGATGGCCTCTTCCACAATTTTTAAGCCCAGAGCGGTTGCCTCCCTTTCCAGTGCTTTTCTCTCCCCTGCCAGCTGCAGTATCTCCGATTTCTTCTCGTTTATCTTAAGGCCAGACATTGCCCCAAAGACCTCCAGTTCTTTTATAGTTTGTGGAAGGGTCCTCCCCGGGTCTTCTAGGGCCAACAACATGTTGTCTGCATAGGCGATTACCTTGTGTTGTCTACCAGCCATCTCAATCCCCCTTATTAGTATGGATTCCCTCATTTTAATCAGTAGTGGCTCCAGAAAAATGGCATACAGGAGGGGGGAAAGGGGGCATCTCTGTTTGGTTCCCCTAGTTATCCTTACCCGTCTGTGACCTCTTCATTAATTGCTACTCTTATTGATGGGGAATGGTAATTGGCTCTAACCATATTAATGTAGTGATCTCCAAATCCGATGTGCCTCAGAGTTTTAAAGAGTATCGACCATTCGAACCGGTCGAAAGCCTTTTCGGCGTCTAATGAAAGCAGGATTGCTGGTATGTTTGTGATGCCCATCTTCTCCACTAGATGTATTAGTCTTCTTAGATTGTCATGCGTTTGCCTGCCTGGGATAAAACCCCGATTGGTCAGTGTTTATTAGAGTAGGTAATAGCGGGGCTAGCCTAGCGGCCAATATCTTGGTGTAGATTTTTGAATCCAATAGGGCAATATGCGCCTGGGAGGGAGGGATCTTTGCCAGATTTATGGAACACCAGAACCTTCGCCTCATTCATGGACGGAGCAACATGTCCGCTTTGTTTGAAGGTGTTTAACAGTCTAGTCAGTACTGGGGTGAGTATGCCGGCAAATTCTTTATAAAAGGGGCCCGTGAAACCATCTGGGCCGGGTGCTTTGTTGTTTGGGAGTCCTGCTATTGCCCTTTCCACCTCCTCTTCACTTATTGGGGTCTCCAATGCCTGTTTGTCTTCCTCAGAGATTTTTGGGATGGGGAGGGGTTGTAAAAACCTGTTTTGATTGTCTTCATCCGGGTCCTCCATAGCGTACAGCTTTTGGTAGAATGCCCTAAAGGCCTCCCCTATGTCTTTGGTGCGCGTTTGCGTTTCTCCTTGTGCATTCTTGATGTTTAAGATGGTCCTTGATTTTATTTTTACGCAGAGTTGTCTTGCTAGGAGTCTATATGCTTTATTGGCTTTGATGTAATATCGTTGCTTGAGATAAAGGAGGGATTTCTCTGCCTTTTTGTTGTGCAGCATTTCCAGTTGCCCATGCGCATGTCTCAGGGATTTCTTGAGACTTCTGGTAGGGTGTGTCATTAATTCCTCTCGGATATCCGCTACTTTCCTTTCTAGTTCTCTTTCCCAGTGGTGCCTCTGCTTGTCCTTAGTGGATTTCAGTGCCATCATGTGTCCTCTAATCACCGCTTTGAAAGCTTCCCATACTGTTCCCAGGGGGACTTCCCCCATATCATTTTGTACAAAGTATTCTACTATTTTCCCCCTTATTGCTTCTCTCGTGACTGGGTCTGTAAGAAGATCTTGTGGCAACCTCCACCGCCAGAGACCTCCCCCCTTCCCTGGGGTCTGCACTTCCAACCATATCGGGGCGTGATCTGACAGCCCGATGAGGCCTATTTCCATTCCATGAATTCCCCCCCCCCCCCCATCAACCCCACCGAGACCCAGAAGTAGTCAATACTTGACATTGAGTTGTGCACCTGCGAATAATATTTGAACCCACCGTTTAGGCCCTTCAATTCCCTCCAAACGTCGCATCGCGCCAGCCGGTCCATCTTTTGTCTGAGTTGTTTGGATGGTGCCCCATGTTGGTGGGATCCCCCAGAGCTCCTATCCAGTTGAAGCTGCCAGGCTAAAATTAGATCTCCCCCTAGTATCACCTCTCCTTTTGCAAGCCTTTCCAACTTCCCCATCGTATCCTGCAAAAAGCCATCTTTGCCTGAGTTGGGTGCATATATTGCGGCCAGGGTTAGGGGACTGCCATCTAGCGTGAAGTTGGCAAACGCAAACCTCCCTCCTCTATCAGTTTGCTTGTCTATGAGTGCTGCGTCCGCTCCCCCTTTCATGGCAATCAGCACCCCCGCCCTCTTTTCCATGGCATTTGATTGTGCCCATATCTTGTTTCCTCTGATATAGACTTTGTTTATCCTGGGCTCTTATGTGTGTTTTTTGGAGCAGCAGGATGTCCGCCTTCTCCCTCCTGAGCATGCTCTCTAACTTTTTCCTCTTCACTGGGGAGTTCAGGCCCCTCACGTTGTATGATAGAATTTTTAGTTTCCCCATTTCGTTATCCCAGATTGGGTGCCCTTAGATCCCGAGTATATAGTGAGCCCTATTTCCTTCCGGAGTCCCCCCCCCGTGCTACACCCCACAAACCCCCCAACTCGTAACTTTGAACCAACTATGATCCAGAGGAGGGCTCGGGTACCTAAGGATGCTTGGGCGTTGAGCCTACCACTCCCTGCCCTCAGTGAACTCGGGGTAAACTTTGCGGGGAGTCCTAAACCCCTCATTTCCCTCAGCCCTTACTGAGTACCAGGTCCTGGTCCCCTGCTGGGCCGCTAAGTATTTCGTCCTCCGATCGACTTTCAGAGTTCTCCTCCCCCGCCTTCTTCAGTTTCAGTCTTTCCCCTACGATTGCCTTTTGGCTGAGTCTCCCTTCTAGTCCCCTGATATCTTCTTGGAGCCTCCCCTACCATTCCATTTCTTTTTTTGCCGTACCTCTTCCGATCCCCTCGGCCTCTTGTGCATTTTCCCCCTCGCCTTGCCACCCCTGCTTTCTGCCCCTTGTATTTGCAGGTCAATAATGTGGAGCCCTTCTTCATAGGTTGTTACTCTTCTTTGCTTTCCTTCCCATTCGAAGAGCAGACCAAATGGAAACATCCATTTGTACCTAATTTCCCTCGCCGTCAGCTCGTTTATGAATGGGGCCATCTCTCTCCTTTTTAGTAGAGTGACAGAAGCCAGGTCCTGGTATAGCTGGATATCTACCCCGTTCATCCTTATGTGATCCACCTGCCTTGCCCTCCTTAAGATTTGTTCTTTTTGCGGGTATGATGAAAGGGCTACCAGCACATCTCTAGGTCTTTCCCCTGGGGCACCCGTTCTTTTTGGGCCCACTCTGTGCACTCTGTCAATCCCAATGGAATCCCCATCTTGTGCCTCTATAATGTCTCTAAACACTTCCTGGACTGCGTTTTTGAGATCTATGTCCAAAACTGACTCTGGCATGTTCTTAATGCGGATGTTGGATCTGCGGGATCAGTTTTCTAAATCCTCGCATTGGATCTCAACGTTGTGGGTCAGTCGCACCACGTGCTCCTACGTCTCACTATTTTGCATTGCTGCTTCTTCTGCATTTTGAACAACTCTCTCAAGCGTGTCTGTTCTTTCTTCCAATGTAGCCACATCTAGCTTCAATTCTTGGACAGCCTGTTTCATGTCATTCTTCATCATGGTAAATTGGTCTTGCAGCTCCACAAACCATGCATGCATTTCTTCCCTTGAGGGAGGGAGGTTGCTTGTGTTGGGGGGAATGTCGTCTGCTGTGGGGTCTTCCAGTGACTTTCCCCTGACGTTTCCTGGGGCTTCAGATGACCACATTTGAATCAAGCTTGCATCTTGTTTAGTAGTTTGTGGGTTTAGATGGGTTGAGGCCCCTTTCCCCTTGACATCGCTGCAGTGTTGTGGACACCCTTATGCAGTTAGATGCCTGAACCGACAACACAGTGGTGCCCTCTGGTTCTTATCTGTACTGCTCACCTCCTGCCTTGTTGGGAGGGAGCTATGGTGGGGGAGCTGACTTTGTTGCCTCTAGTGGGGAGGATATCGCCTCTCCTACCCCTCAGGCCAGGGGGCTGTGGTTCTGGAAGGAAGGGTCCTTCGCTTCAGTTTCGGATGTCGTCCTTTTTACTACTTGATGTTTGCCTCCGCCTATCCCCACTGGTTGTGGCCTTGCTGGTTACTTTGGAGGGGGCGGAGGGGGGGGGGGGGGGGAACTCTCCCCTGGTATGAATGCGGGCCTTATGGTAATATGCGTGGGGGGTCCCCCCCGCCTGTAATCACCTCCGTGCTGCCTGCTGCTTTCTATGAGGGAGGGGCACTGGGAGAGGGGGGGCAGGGAGTCGCTCACCTCCTGCACCCTCCGCTGGCACCAGTCTCTGGAGTGCCTCTCTGCCCATGCTGGTAGATCAGCGACTCGTGCCCACGATGCCCGAGCCGCCCAGGCTCTGTCTGGCGGGCGCCGGAGCAGCCGCGGGATCTCTGCAACTCGGACGGAGAGCGAGCTGCGCCCCACCAGCAGGTTCCAATCCCTGCGCTCAGCTCCGTTGGGTTTTGCTGGATTATCTGCTTGATGGAGTGCTTTTTTAGCGGCCCGGCCAGAACGATACTCGGGCGCGTCTTCCTGCGCCGGCGACTATCTTGGGAGTCACCACTGTCTCTTTCACACAACCCCTCAAGCACTCCCTTGTGCACCCTCTCCTAAAAAAGCTGTCTGCAGACCCTTCCTGCCTGGCTAACTATCACCCTATCTCCATTACCCTTTTCTTGGGCAAACTCTTGGAGAAGATAGTCATCCCCCAACTCAACCTGCAAACCGAATCGGATGGGTACCTCCACGACCACCAGTCTGGCTTCACAGCATCCAGGGGCACAGACATTACTCTCCTGCACACCCCTCGATCTTTCCTCTGCCTTTGACATGGTCAATCATGCCATAAACAAATCGTCTCAATGATACCCTTGGCATCATGGACCGGGCACTGGCATGGTTGATCTCCTTCCTTTCAAACTGACCATCCCACGTGCAATTGGGCCTTTTCCTTTCCTCCACCTAACTCTCTACCTGTGACTTCCCCCAGGGCTCTATCCTATCACCTTGACTTTTCAACATCTACCTTGCACCCCTGGCCCACTTCATCTCCACCTTCTCTCATCACTTCCAGTACTATGCTGGCGACACTCCGCTTTCCTTTAAGCTTCCATCCTCTACCTCCTCCCCTTCCTCCCTCATACCCGACTACTAATCAGGCATGGTGCTCTGCCAACGATCTCTTCCTTAATGCTAGTA
This sequence comes from Ambystoma mexicanum, assembly GCF_040938575.1. NCBI lineage: Eukaryota > Metazoa > Chordata > Amphibia > Caudata > Ambystomatidae > Ambystoma > Ambystoma mexicanum. Next base: position 418,019,916 of record NC_090940.1, on the reverse strand, counting down.
AGGCAGAGATCCTTCTCATTGGGACTCTTGCTCCCCGTTTCCTCCCTAATCTCTGGCCACCCTCCTTGGGTTCCCTCCCTTCACCCTCTTGAGGTAAAAAATGTTGGCGTCATCTTTGACTACTCTGTCTATGTCCTTCCACACATCACAGACCTCGTCAAGCAGTCCAACTTTAAACTCCACCTCCTCAGGGGCATTCTCCCTTTCCTCGCCTTCCCCCAGAAGCTTAACGTCACCAGAGCTCTGGTTCTCTCTAGGCTGGACTACTGCAACAGCCTCGTCCTCAATCTGCCTCTTTCTTCTCTTCGCCCTCTCCAACTAATCCAAAATAAGGATGTGGGACTTATCCTTGGCACAAAGCTCAGGGACTGCATCTCTCCAGCCCTAAAATCTCTCCACTGGCTCCCGGTGACCACTAGGATCAAATTCAAGACCCTTTGCATTATCCACAAGGCTGTCCGGGGCCTGGGACCTCTACATCCAGCTTTCTCTCCCCAAATACCTCCCTGCTAGAGTTCTTCAGTCCTCTAGCTCCAACTCTCTGCTCATCAGACGCTTCTCCAGGCATAGAGTGGGAGGTAGATCCCTTTCTTTGGCAGAAGCCTCCCTCTGGAATGGCCTCCTTGCCCCCCTCAGATTTAAGCCAGATCTTTTCCCTCTCCCACTTCCCCTGCACTTACCCTTCATGGCTTCCCTCAGCACTTGCTCAGCCCCCTGATCCCCCCCATTCCTGCACTCCCCTCCGTACCCTCCCCAGCCCTGCCCCCTACTTTCTTCCCTTCCTTGCACTTTTTTAATCTCTGTATTTGCACGATAAGAATATCACCAGGCCTAGTACACCGTTAGTGTTTTACCCTATGCTCCCTCCTCCCCCTTTTTTTGCCTTGTGGAGCCTGGAAACACTTGTGTATAGGCGCAATACAAATGTCCAATTAATCAATCCATCAAATAAATACATAAATAGGCTCTTTCTTTCGGTATAGTTTGGTCTGTTTTTATAACCTTGGGGTTCAAAACTTTAGATCTACCAGGAGGTTGAGAGGCATTAAAATAATCCATAACCTCTGTAGCTACAGTGGTAACAATCTCCTCACCACCCTGGGCACCGTCTCCTCCCACATGATGCTCCCGCAGTACACCACCCCCATGGTTGGGATCAGGAAGCGTCTGCCTTCCCTTGGCCACCTGGCAGGAGACTTTAGGCAGGGGTTCAATGAGGGATTTGCAGGATTCTTCACAGCATATGCAGAAATATTTCTCAAAAGAAAGTGGATTTGGATATATGGTACACTAAAAAGAGTTATTCATTGCTTGTATTTGGACACCGTAGAGAAAGAAATGTACACTTTTGCCCACAGATTGATGTTGGTCCTGCAAAACTGAAAATGGAACAAATGTACATACGTTCTGGGAATATCACAAAATAAGAGGATACTGGTAAGACATCATGTACCGCATGGAGATTGTGACGAATTGCAATATTCCTAGATCACTCTTCATCCGTATACTGGAGCTACCGGCAGCGATTCCATGTGTCTCTTCTAAGACAAAATACTGGTTATATTGGAAAAAGGTGATGTACTAGCTTAATGAGTGCAAGGGTATTGTAGTGTCAATGTTTATGTGGCATGTAATTACAAGTTAGATTAAGGAGTGAATCTAAATTGAAGGGTACTGGATGAAAGCAGGCCGTTTGTGTAGTTGAGTGGGAGAATAGTAATAGTGGTGATAGGAAGAGGGCAATCATTGTAGGAGGAGGGCAGTGGTGATAGGAGGACAGAAGTGATAGGAAAGGAGTAGTGGTAGGAGGAGAAATGTAGTGGTAGGAGGGAGTGGTAGAAGTGGCATGGCAGGAGTAGTAGTAGTGTGTGAGGAAGAGCAGTAGTAGATGTGGAGGAGGACGTGTAGTAGTATGGGAGGAGAGGGAGAAGAGGTAACATCAATAGGTGGAACAGAAGCTTGGTGGGGAGGAGTTGAGAAGAGGAGGCAGGTAGAGATGAAGGGCAAGTTGACAGTGGAATCTGGTAAATATCAAAAATCAAAGATTAATTGCAAAGCACAACCCCTTTCCCATTCGAACACTAACCAGGGGTGAAAGTAGACAAAGTTTGGAAGTCCATGAGGGAGTCCGTGAGCCTGCATTTAGGGACACCATCTCTAGGATAAGACAGCAACCAGATTTTGGGAGTCAAAGATTGGTAGCACTAACTGTGAGTTACGGACGTTTGGGTTACGGAGGAGATCCCAGGGTAGACTAGCAAGACAGGGACAGTCCTAGTGTCACTTCCCAAACCCCTACTCCAGCCAACAACCCTAAACTGTACTTGGAAAAAAAACCCTTTGAACTTACTTGAACATGTGTGCATTATTTATTTTTTCGAAAAACAAACCTGTTGTAACCATGAAAGGTGAAATGGTTCATACACATGAAGCGTCTCAGGTAAAGTAATTTCCAATGTACTTTTTTTGTTGCAGAAACCCCCCCACCCCCATCTGACACAAAGGTTGCAAAGTGGCCTCACCATCAGGGAATGTTGCTAGGGTTGACAAACTATGAGGATCTCCCACCTCCATGTGTGGTGCTGCATTTACCCCCACCCACATTTTCTCACTCACCAGGGCCCATTCACTCCTAGATCTATACTTCAAGGGAAGACAATCTTGTTGCACTTCAGTGCCATTTTCGTTACTATTTCAGTGAAATTCTCCATCTTTTATTGGTGCCTGGCCCCCATTATCCATTCCTTCCTACTTGGCCTCCCGAAACCCTTCCAGGCCCTCACCAATGCCACTTAAGCCGCCAACAGGAGACCCCCCCCTGACCATGTGACCAACCCCCCTACACCCCAATGCCCCTCCCGTCCTCCTCCTCCAGCCCGAAGAGGACCAATATCGGAATAGACCTTGCTCCAATACATCTGTGCCTTCGGGCACGACCACAAAGTGTGCCAGCACGTACCCATTGCTCCACAGGCCTTCCAACAATGTGGGTCCGCCCCTGGATACATACGGGCCAGTCGCGCCAGGGAAACTGCCACCTATGAAGCATCTTGAGAGCGTTCAGCCTATGTTAAGCGGAGATTGAAACATGGCGAGCCACATTTCATCCGTCACCTTCATCCCTAAGTCATTCTCCCACTGGAGTCTAGTCCTTGGTTCCGCTAATGGAGCCACCTCCCTCAGGGCACGATAAAACTCAGAAATCCTTCCCCTCTCAGGACCACCCTACACCAAAGTTTTCTTGAACGTGGTGCTATCCCTCGACAAGTTCAGGCCCCATCTTGCATCCGTCGGGACTCCCTTGAGCCGCAAAAACAGGAAAAGTGATTGCAACCACATACCCAGTAAGTCTCCCAGTCTGTATATAGTGAGGTACCTACCCGCCTATCATAAATGGCCCTCCCTACTCAACCTCGCTTTGTACCAGTCTTGGTACGGCTCCGGAAGGCCGTCCCTGATAGCGGGCGCCCATATTGAGCTTAGGGGCAAGGGCCAAGTGGATAGCCAGCGAGTGTCTGCCCTCTCGCTCCACAGACCCCAGAGAAACTTTAAGACTGGATGATAATGTATCCTGGATGAGATATCCCTCTGAGGGACCCAAAACCATGTGTTCAAGGGCAACAGGAAGAGAACCTCATTTTCTAAGGCCACCCATTGCTTGGTGGTCTGTGGGTCCATGTGGACTTTTAAGACCCTTAGCTGTGCTGCACTGTAGTATGCCTCAAACCAAGAAACCCACTCCTTCCCTTACCTAATCAGAGTGTCATTTGCACCCTAGGTCGATCCCCCACCCACAGAAATTCCACTATCTGCCTGCAAATGTTGGCATGGAAGGATTGTGGCACCGCGATGGGTACCGACTGGAACAGATACAGATATCTGGGGGAGGACGTTCATTTTGATGATTTTTATATCGAGGCGTGCCATCCGGACAGGGTTTGTTTGTTCCAGCTCTCCATGTCGAATCTAATCTCCTCCGCGAGGGGGACGGGGGGGGGGGGATAGTTGGCCCTAAATAGATCCTCCAGCCGGTAGGTAATATGTATGCCTAGGTACTTGCGCGTTCCTCAAGACCAATTTGGGACTGCCTTATATACGACAATGCCTCATTAGAGGCCTCCGCTATGGGGAAGAACGTGGATTTGGAGTAGTTGATTTTAAAGCCTGATCTTAACCCGCATTCCTCTAGCTTGACCAGCACCTGGGGCAATGTTTCCCCCTGGTTCCTAATATACAGTAGGTCAACCGCAAATATCGCTACTTTATAGTGAGCCTCCCGGACCAGAATCCCCTCTTCTCTCGGATTCCCTCTCAACCTCGCTGCCATAGGCTCCATAGCCAGGGCATAGAGCAGGGGGTGAGAGTGGGCAGCCCTGTCTCGTACTCCTCCCAAGCGGAATGACCGCCGACTGGATCCCATTCACCATCATCTTAGCTGCTGGGCTGGTGTAGAGCTTCACCCAACCCAGCCACTGCGGGCTAAACTCACGTTTAACCAAAACCTGACAGAGAAAGGCAGAGTCCACGCGGTGAAGGGCCTTTTTTCCGTGTCCATTGTCAGAAGGAAAGTGTCTCTCCCCTGTCCGAAGCGAGGGCCATCAGGTTAAATGTTTTCCTCAGGTTGTCTGCCCCCTGCCTCTGTCTAATGAAACACACCTGGTCTGAGTTTATCAGACATGGCAGCACCCACTCAAAGCAAGGCGCCAGGATCTTAGTAAAAATCTTTGTGTCTATGTTCAAGAGCAAGATGGGTCTGTAGGAGGAGCCAAGGTAGGGTCCTTCTCTTCCTTCCCTATCACCACTGTCAGGGCTTTAAGAAAAGATGGCAGGAGATCCGAGGCGTCCCCAAAGCTATTAAAGAGCTTAGCTAAAAACGGCTAGAGCACACCACTAAAGGTTTTATAAAAAAGGGAGGAGAAGCCGTCCCCCCGGGCCCTTCCCCACCTTCAAGCTCCTGATTGCCTTGACCACGTCTTGTCTAGAGATCAAGTCCTCCAATCAGCCAGCTCTGCGTCCATCAGAGGCGGGAGGCCCATTCCGCCAGGTATCTCACCAGGTCCTCCTCCCCCACAAGCCGCTCCCGAGCATACAGCCACCCATAGAACACTGTAAAGGCAGCCGCAATGTCCTCTGGGCATGTAAGGATCCCCCGCCACCCTCCCTTATCACCCTGGCCCGCTCTGCTTCCTGATCCTATGGGCCAACATGGCCCCCCGCTTTATCTCCCCATTAAAGTACTTCAGCTGTACCCCTTTCATCCTTTAGAAAACTCGGTCATACCCGATCGCACCTAGCTACCGTCGGTTGTCCCCGATTTCCGCCACCAGATCCTCTTGTTCCTGGGCTCCATGATGCAATTCCCCCATCCCGGCCTCAATTTCTACCTGCAGTTTGGCCTCCTAAGCCTTTCTTGACCTTGGCCCTCTCCACGATCAGTAACCCCCTGAGAGTGGCATTTGCTGCCTTCCATACCATTCCCAGGGCCCCTTCGCCCATGTCGTTCGCAGCAAAGAAGTGAACTAGTTTGTCCCTGGCAAAGTCCCGGAAGCACTGGTCATTCAGCAGTGGGTCATTAAAAAGCCACCCATTTCCTTGCGGCCTGTGAAACCCACCCCAATGCGAGCTCAGCCTGGACAGAATCGTGATCGACCAGTCCACTGCAACTACCCTCACTTCCTTAATGAGATGCTCCACTCCTTTCCCCAGAAGCAAGTAGCCGATCCTAGTGAAAGACCTGTGAGGATGAGAGTATAAAGTGTAACCACTGGGCTCCTCCGTGCATCTGCCTCCACATGTCGCACCATTCAGAAATGTCCAGCCCTTCCATGAGCAGATGCTCCTCCCTAGACCGAGGCCCCTGCCCATGCCCCATTCCCCTTCCCCCCTTTCCAGTCAAGCATTGGGTCCCATATCAAGTTTATATCGCTCCCACCAAGACACAGACCCCAGCTCGCCACGTCTACAACACTTCCTTCACAAAGTCCCATGTCCCACGATAGGGTGCATAGAGCGAGGCAATAGTCTGTGTCCTCCTCTGTAGTTTACCCTTCACCATACCCTTCTCTTCCTAAGCATCTTCCTTCTCGAGCCCTCCGCTCATCCTCCTCCAACTCTCTGAGGGTCAGATGCTTCTCCAGGCAGAGAGTGGGGGGTCTCTGTCCTTGGCTGGGACCTCCCTCTGGAACAGCCTCCCTGCCTCTCTCAAACTTGAGCAGTACCACCTAAGGTTCCGAAAGCAACTCAAGACTTTCCTTTTCGCTTGCGCTTTCTCTCTCCCTTACTGATGTACCTGTCTGCTGCGCTAACTGGTTACCTGGCCCCACACTGAACTTATAGGACCAGGCTCCTGCAAGGCCAGTTGCCCTTGCATCGTCTCCGGGCCTCCCAACCACTTAGTGACTGTACCTGCAACCCTACAGCCCCCTGACTCTCTGCACTTATGAACCACCTCCTTGCCAGAACTTGCATGTTCCTTTGCACTCTCCCATCTCCCATTCCCCATCTCACTTCACCCCCTACAGCCCCCCTGCACTTGCGTGATCTGAATGACACATGGCCTGGTAAGATCATTGTTTTGTCCTCCTACTGTCTTCCCTTTCTTATTTTGTCATACCTAGAAACACTTATAACTGACTTATACCATCAGGGGCCGCCCCTCCATGTCCCGCTTAATTTGAACCCCCTTCAGTGAGACCCGTGGGTGCAATAGGATCCCCATTCCACTCTTTTTGGACGGCGCTGAAGACCAGTAGCACTGCCCCACCATCCTCCCCTTAATCGCCCTTTCCAGCCCCCGCCTGTGGTGCGTCTCCTGAACCATAAGTATGGGTAGCCCAAAGGAGCCGATCTCCCTGCCTAATAGGGATCTCTTTGTAGGGGGATTGAGCCCCTTTACGTTCAGATTCGCTACCCTAAGAGAAGCCATTGTAATCCAAGGTAATCACCGGGCTGAGGCCGCCAAAAGCACATCACTGCTCTCTTGCACTTTTCCAGCTTATTCCCACTAACTCACCCCCCTTCCCTTTTTCAGAGTGCTAGGGGACCACTCCGGTGGTGATAGTGCGCGGTACAAATATCCTTTAACCTTAACATCAACTTGCCCTTGGATTCTCCATTCTCCCCACTCACAACCCCTGATCCTTCCTCCCTGTGCTGCTTCCGCTTGACCCACCCTTGGTGTCGCAATTCTTGCACCTCTCACCCCGATGAAACACCTGCCTTCTCCTTACACCTGGGTCCTAACCCACCCACTCTCAGTTAAAGCACTTCACTTGCCAGCGTGAACAGGGGAGGGCCATGAAAGAGGACGACTGGATGTCTCCAGGCCAGCGGTGCATGGATTTTCCTCTGCCACTCCACTCCGAGACAAGTGCCAGTTTTGTCCTAGAGCTCCCTTCGCTCTCCTAACACTAACTACAACTGCCTAGTAACAACCCCCAGAACAATACAAATTGAAAATCGAAAATTCCTCCCCATCACCCCAGATTTCTCCCTCGTCACCCCTCAATGACCACACAGCCTACAACCCCCAGGTGGGGCTCCTCATAACTAAGGACCCATCAGCTTACAGAATTTGCGTGACCCTGCTAACCCCTGCTATCTTAGTCCTTTTGTTTTAAATGTTTTAAAAAATGTGTCCGGTTTCTCTGTATCGCCCTACGCTGACAGAGGAACCAAGCACAACTAACTCTTCCGGGGGCTTCAGGATTTCAGCAACATCCGACAGCTTGCGTGGCACCACCTGGAGCTCGTATGACAGTGAGAAGGGGAAGCCCCATCAATATCTGATGTCCTGCTCCGAGAGAGCCTGGGTGAGGGGCTTAAAGGCCCTATGGCGAGCAAGTGTGGCCCTAAGAGCTCTTGATAGATACAGAACACTGCCCCCTCAAAGTCAATGTGCCTTATCCAAAATCTCAAACCTGTCCAGAAACTAGTATATCGCATTTATAATGCACCTGTACATAAGTGTTTCTAGGTGTGACTTCTCTGAGGCCCCCCCGCCTTGTGTATCCTGCTGAACTGTATTCTTTGTGGCACGTCTCCTCCCAAGATGGACACCACCAGTCTTTCCACTTTGCCCTCCAGGTCCCTCGCTGTTTCACCTTCCCCATCCGACAGGCCCCAAATCTGTAGGTTGTTACGCAGCTCTATGTCCTCCATGCCATCCATCCTCAGTTCTCGTTCCTTGTATTTCCTGCAGGGCCTGCACGCGCCTGTCCATTTGCACCTCCAGAAAGTAGACTGAGAACTGGCTATACTCCACCTTTTCCACCCTGTTCTTGATGAGTCCACCCAGCCCCTGAGCTCCGCCATAGAAGCGTGAAGGTCCGACTTGATGGCCTTTACCTCCTGTAGGATCCCTCCAATGTCCACCTTTGTGAGTGCCTCGTCACCTCACTCATGTTCAGGCAGGAGTGCTACTTCTCATTCCCTCCCATTCAGGGGCCAGCGGCAGACCACCCGCCACACCCCTGGCCTCACAGGGGGCTGAACCCAGCATTGCTTGCTCCCTTGGCTGGCCCTATCCTTGGAGGGGGGCCTCAAATGGTGTACACTGCTGCCTAGCGGCTGGCTCCCCTCACCGCCAAGGGGTCTCCGCTGCACCTGCCTGACACCACTCCGGGCCATTTGGCGGGCTTCTCACCCAGGGAGCCTGCTCACACCTCTCTGCTTCTCTGGTCTGGGGCCTCCAATTCCTCCGGGAGTTGCACTATCCCTGCTACACTCTCTGGCCCTATTCACCTCTGAGCCCCCTCCGTGCAGGTTCCGGGACCCTCCTGTGGGCCACTGCCTCTTCTGTCACAGCTGCCAGCCCAGGGATGCACCAGGGACATGCTCCCTGCAAGTCAGGCTTCCCCACCGCCGCCTGCTGCTCCTCCTCCGCTGATCGTTGCTCACAAGGCAGCGTCTCTCCCTCACTACAGCCTCTTAGACAGAGTCCCAGTCCAGGCCACGCCCAGAGGCTGTCAAGAGCACCTCTTCCCAGAGCAGCTCAGAGAGCCTCCCAGGCAAAAGTAGCCCGACTGCCACTGCATGGGTTCCCTCGGTTTGAGGTGCTCTGTCACGCCGAGAGCTGCCTGACCCCAGGGCTCGCTCTCCTGCCTCAGCACAGGTCAAAGGTGTCTAGCAGCCCCAGGCCCAAATCAAGAATGAAGGCACAATTAAGGATGCAACACCCTGTGGGCACAAAAAGCTCAAAGTTTCCTGGGCAGTTGAGGGACACTGGGCTGCCTCAATTACGCTCTGCACACAGCATGGGGCTGGTAGCGCGACAAGTCTCTAGTTGGGGTGGCCGGAGCCTGGCTTTCAGGTCGCAATCTTCTCCATGTGTCCTGCTGGTCTCATCCGTGCATTATTATACCCATCTGTGACAGAACACTGACACTGAAATGATTGGTACACATAAGGGAGACTGCTACTGGAGATATTTTGACGAATCCAGGGAATTCGTCCCTTCTCCCCAAAGGGGAACAACACCCTTTGGGAATAGGGAGCTGACCCGCTATACCTAAAACACCCTATGGGACAGGGCAAGCTGAATCCTACTGAGGGTGACTCCCCCTGTGGACAAAGACATTTGTATCGGAGCTTTGAACTATTCCGCCAGGCATAAGGCCTGGCAACTTACAGACATTTGGGCAAGGTCAGAAGCCAACCACCATTTCAACTACCAAGTAAGAAAACCTTTAGATAGGGTGCAAAAAGTACACTCAACACTAGCCATTGGCTTGAGAGACTGTATTCCTGGCAATTAAGAAATGGTGTGCTGTATATATGTATAGAATTGAGGTGACAAGTGACTTTATAGCTGGCTAGTAACTTGAATGGTTGCCCCCACCCTGCTTTAAATATGTGTTCTGGTCAATGCTTTGTTAGTCCTATGCATTAGTGGTACAGTCAGAACTTAGGTTAGATTAGGCTTTTGTGACAGAGGACGGCGTTAGGTTTGTAAGACTTACTGACTAGCACCAGTTATTCTTCTTTCTCTTTAGATAGGGCCGAAATGCACTTTAGAGAGGGTTAGAATTGGCCTTCTTATTAAGTTCAATAAAGTAAGTTTAGAACCATGGCCTCTTGTCCACCTTGTGAGTCTGACATACCACACTGTTCAAGGGGACGCTGAAGAGAACTGAGGAGGCACCACACTTACTAACACAAGCATACAGGGTATGGGTGGCAGCCACCTGCCCCAGGGCAATGGAAGTACCATGCATCAAGAACAGCCCACTATGGATGCTTTTGTACTTAAATAATTTAGTGACTAAAACAGATGTATCGGAATGGCAACAAGGGAGGCTACATATGCTATCAGATTTCTGCTGCAATGGTGAATTATGCAGATTTGCAGATATCTACAATGTATATGATATTTGCAAGGGCAAACTCCTACACTTTGTCAGCTTGACAAGGACACTGAAGTAGACATGGGGATATTTCCCCTGAGAACCACATCATCAGCACTTGGGTAAAACATTCTGGGAATTGAAGAAGTGTATGTGCTACATTTCAGATATGTATAAATCCGTAGGTTGACGCAATAACCCGAAAGTATTAGCATTTAGGGGGCAGTGGAATGCAGATTTGGGATGAGAAGTGAGAGAATGAATGTCAAAGCTTGGATGATGGTACAAACAGAACTCCAGGGATACAAGATAGAAACAAATTCAATTTAACATGTTGCATAGTACTTACTTCACGCATCAGTTACAAAAAAGGGCCTCATCACAAAAGGGCGGTATCCTGGCGGTAAAACCGCCGGGATACCGCCCAACGCAAATAACGTTACGACAAATCGGATATCGCTGGATCCAGAGTTGTGGCAATGCTGTTACTCCCCATTTCTTTTTAGGAGTCCATATGGCTCTGTGGGGCAGTATCAATGCAACTGTGCCGCGTTAATTGGGCCAAAAATGGGGAGAAAGTGGCCAGATTTACCTCCAGCTGAAAGTAAATCTCAAACTTTCCGCCCAAACTCGGGATTGGGCAGAGCGGTAAAGCGGCGGTAACGTTATTACTGCTGCATTTTTACTGCTTCACCCAACCCGTGATGAGGCGCAACCGATTTACCTAAATATTATGGCTAAGTGCCCCAGGTGTCAACTGGTGGGAGCTAACTTCTTTCATACGATGTCACAATGCCCCAAGTTTCACAGTTTGGGGCAACAATTGTTGTATTAGTTGGGAAGGACTATTAATAATGTGTCAGAAATAAGCTCATTAGGGCGAACGCCCCAGGCGAATCAAGAGAAAAAGGTGCAAACATCTGTACAGCTGTTAAGATTCAAAGTGACTAATAGCTAAATGCGGGGTCACTGAGAGGATTTAGAGTGCTAGGAAATGGAAACATTCTTTCTTCATTGGCTTTCTCTTCCCCTGCTGACTCTGCCCGGACAGCAGTAGAAAGTTAGTGCAGGCACTGGTTGGTTGCATTCCTTTGGGTAGTCTCTCCATAATGCCATGGCCTCACATTTGGCTCCAGGAAAGAAAGAGAACACCCAGCCAGCATCGTCGTCAAGGGGCATGGGGTGATGCAATTTGGTACGGCACATTTATGGGCAGAGGCATTGGGGCTCTCCAACTGCCACCATTCTCCTGTGGGGGTAGGACGGCACCTCAGACTTCCACCCTAGTACACCCAAAACTCCAAGATGACAGAGTTCCTATACCCTTGTGACAAGGTCAGATTACTGACCTGGTCATACAGTAGAGAAGAATAAACTGTGTGCACAGGGGTAGGCCAACAGACAGTCCTTTGCTATTATCCAGGAAGGTTGCCCCCAATAAATATTGATACATTAAATAACTCCCACGGCATCCAACACCAGTAAGGGACCAATAAGGGCTCTCAGAACATTCTGGAATCTCAGGGGAACAGCAGAACAACTCCACTTAGTAATTTATGAGCACGTGTCTAAAGCGATTTACAGCATTGGTGGGGTCAACCACTCTTTAAAGTGAGAACAGTGGAGAAGGAACAAGTTACTTACCTGTAACTCTTGTTCTCCAGCATGGGTCTGGAATGGATTGACATCATGCCGAGGAGGGACTTGATGGACCTCACCCTTGCGATCTTCAGGGTCAACAGCCATTGTACCTTGCCCAGGATGGCCGCTATTCTCTCCTCCGACGGGGACACCAGGCACAACACTGTGCTGAGCTGGGACCCCAGGAACAGTGCATCCTGCGACGACACCAAGCAGGACTTCGCAAAGTTTATCGAGAAACCCAGTTCAGTGAGTAGCCGGATGGTCCCCGCCATGTGCTCAACAGGGGTCTCCTCGACTTTGCTCGGATGAGCCAATCGTCCAGGTAGGCGTAGACGTGAATCCCCTGCAGGCGCAACCGCACCGCCACCAGACATTTGGTGAAAACTCTTGGCGCCGACTTCAATCCGAAGGGAAGGGCCTTGAATTGGTTATGCTGCCCTTGGACCACGAAGCACAGAAACTTGCGGTGTCCCTTGTGGAAAGGGATGTGGAAATAAACATCCTCCAGGTCCAGCGACGATAGGAAATCCCCTTCTTCCAGTTGTCCCAGCACGTGCGGAAGGGTGACCATCCAAAACTTCTGGGACCTGATGTACTTGTTGAGGCGGCGGAGGTCTAGTATGAGTCACCAACCGCCCGTCTTCTTTCTGACGAGAAGTACCGGGAGTACACTCCGGAGCCCCGGAGCCTTTTTGGGACGAGTTCTATCGTGCCCTTCTTCAGCATGGCCAGTACCTCCAGCAGAAGTTGAGGGACGTGGTTTTTCCTTTCTGGCCACTGGTGGAATGCGCAGGCACTTCAGTTGAAATTCCAGCGTATGCCCGTGGGCCAGGGCGCCCAGCACCCAATGGTCGGTGGAGATGGACTTCGACACGCTGACGAAGTTCGCCAGCCGGCCTCCCACCAGGGTGCGTGGGTGGGGGCTCGACGTTGCGGACGGTACAATTCTGCTTCGCCGTGGGGGGCGCCACCTTGGAGACCTTGGTGGCGACGGCGACCTCCTCCAGACTTACTGCGGCCCTTGTAGGCTTCCTGAGCCGACGAGCGGGGCGATGACTATAGGATGACGAGCCATCACCGAAACCTTTGGAGTATGGCTGGGACTTTCCTCCGGAGGTCCGAAAGGACGGCCGTCGCTGCTGGAAAGTGCCCAACGCCTGGGCCGTCTCGGTATCCGCCTTGATGGCCTGAAGAGACTTGTCCACTGTCTTGCCAAATAAGTTGTCCCAGTCGAAAGGCATGTCCAGCACCCTCGACTGTACATCCTGGCGGAAGCTAGAGGCCCTCAACCAACCCCGCCTACTAAGGCAAACGCTGTTGCCCATCTGACGGAATCCTGTGTCGGCGATGTCCGTGGCCACCGTGATGTCATGGTCCGATGCCACCTCGCCTTCCTGTAGGATTTCCAGTGCTTCCGCTCACTTGTCAGGAAGGAAGTCCAGGAGGGGAGCGACCTGGAACCACAGCTCCCTGTCATAATGGGCCATGATGGCCAAGGCAGCCGACGAGATGACCTGTCGCCCCATGGCGTCCAGCTTCTTTCCCTCGCCATCCGGGTTGGGGGGGAAGGGGGTGAGGGGAAGTGGACGCTGAAGATCCAGAGGACTTCTTCACCGCCGTCGCCAAGACCACCGAGTCCGGGGACGCTTGGGATCCGAGACACTTGGGTGCAGAGTCTGGCACCCTGTACTTCTTCTCGTACCGGTCCCTCTTCGCCAGGGCTGAGGATCGGTTCTTCATGAGGGACAGCCCCTCATCCCAAATGTTGTCCAGTAGAGGGATTGAAAGCACGGTCTTCCACTTGGCCTCCCAGCGCTGGTACAGGAAGCCTTCCATCTTCTCCTCAGGGGCTAGTTGAAACATCTCAGAGGCCCAAGCAATCATGGCGTGGAAAGAGCCAATCTCATCGGGCGGCGAGGCCCTGGGCATGGGCGACGGGAGGTCCCCTCCGTCGTCTGTACCCCTGCCCGTCGTCGCTGTATCCGGTTCCGTATCGTCCCTCAGAGGATGGGTGGGTGGTGAAGGATGACAAGGAGGTGGAGGATGGACAATCCTTCTCTTGACAGGAGGTTCCCCCGACAGCCCAGGTCCCGCGGGATCTCCTGCCGGCGACCGGGGCATCCTCGTCCGGATCTCCGAACACAGGGTGTGCAGTGCCTGTAGGATGTCTGCCGACACGTCCGCTGTCGGAGTTTGTTGGGGTGGCTGCAACGGGAGCGATGGCAGTGGCGTGATGTCCTCCGACTTCTCACCGCCCGGCTGCTCCTCGTCGGTTTCCTCGCCGCTCTCCACATCTGCCTCGCCGGGGTCCTTCCCATAGGACCTGGCCTAGACTAACTTCTTATCCAGTATGGCCTTCAGACCAGAAAGCTCCTCCTGGGAGGAGATGTCCGAGGCCTGCAGGACCACTGCCCCCCCGCCTTCTGCTCGACCAGCGGGGAAGTCTAGGGGAGATGATCGGCATCGTCTTCACCGGTGTTTTTTCAATGGGTAGAAAAGACGATTCCCCCCGAGCAGGCAGGGAAAAACTCGTCTTAGGGGCCACCTCCTGCGACTCCGCATCCGCAGTATTCGCTAGGGACGCCACCACTCCTTCCAGGGACGACTTTGCCTGGTAAACCTAGGCCTTCACGACCTTGGGCGCGCTTGAGGCGCTCACCATGGGGGGAGGGTCACTGCCCTGCTCCCCCTTGGCTTTCTCCGTCAGAGTCGGCTGGGACTTCTCCAGAAGCTTACCCAGATGGTCAGACTTTCTCTTCTGCGCTGACCCGGAGCGTTGGCTCATGTTCGAGAGTGCCGGAGATGCCGTTCCCGACCTGGCCGCTGAGGAGCCCGTCCCAACGGCACTCCCGGTGCCCACGGCCTCACAGTGCTTTGCCTTATGTTGGACCCCGTCGCCAGAGTGACCTCAAAGGTCTTCGAAGACTGCTCAGATTTCCTCTTGCTGGGTGAGGCTTGCTGCCCGGGGATCTTCGTCTGGAGCCACTCGTAGAGCCGCTTGCGACAGTCCTTCATGGTGTGAGACACCATATCCTTGCAGAACGCACAGGTCTCCTCCACGTGCGTTTGGTCGTAATGTAGGCAGTAAAGGCACAGGGAGTGCCCATCGTTCAGGAAAATTTTACGTAGTCCACATCCAGGGCAGATCCTGAACAGAGGCGTCTAGTCTCCTTTATCTTCAGCCATGTACACGCGGAGTAGGCCACAAAGAATCCTCCGGAATCCTCCAAGAAGGGAACTCGATGATAAATCGCCCTTGAGGGGCGTAGAAAGTTAGAAAAAACGGGTCCCCGTTAGTCGGATGATGGATCGATGGAGCTTGAGGCACGATTGACCGAGAAAATAGAGAAAACTAAGAAAAAGCACAAAACGCAGTAAAAAGCCTGAGAGCTAATCACGAGGACTCTCACCACTCTAACATGCGGTCAAAATCTGAAGATGGCTGCCATAGGAGGGGCTTAGGTAGAAGGCAGACATTGGCTGGGGGCAGTATAACCCAGAGACCAGTGATTGGTTGTTAGGAGAAAGACAGTTCAGAAGTGAAAATGAAATTGATTTTTTCTTTACCGAGGATTCCCAGCCTGACGACGGGGAATATTCATGAGCATGTGAATCCATGCCAGACCACATGCTGGAGAAAGTGCGGGAACAGCCCGTGCAATGAATGTCCTCTTCAGGGATTAAGAGCACAGCAATTACAGCATGGTTGCCTTTGTCCTCAACCCCTCTTCACAGTGGGAACAGCACACACTACGTATCTGCGAGCTTCATCTTTAAGTAATGTTAAAGATTAGTGCCTTGATTTTTACATAAATATCAGTTCTCTTTATAGTGGCTGCTTTACTAATTTATGTTGTGACAAAGACAGTAGTCAGAGCTTGTCAAAGATGGACAAGAGCACCCCTCACTCTAGAGGGAAAATCTCAGAGGCAGTCTTCACTATGAGGACCTATCCTTGTGCCAGCAGAATGTTTGTAGCACACCTCTGTCTCAAGTCATGCCTCCGTTGCAAGATGCTCGCCAGTTTAAAAAAAAAAAAAAAAAAAAAAACACTAGACACACATCAACCCAGAAGCATCCAAGCGCCAGGGTTCTAAAACAACTCCTCACAGCATATAGAATGCAGATGTTCAACCAGCAGACAGTCGCAATAGTGATCAACTGCACAAAGGCTCACAAACCAAAGGCAAGACACAGACAAGGCTATACACAAAAAAAGAGAACTGCAGTGGGGCCCGAAACCAAACAGCCCGCAGGAGTACTGCAAGCTACTCACTGGGAATTATGGGACAACTGCACAAGCCACTGACAATCCCTAGACCAACAGGGACTATTCGATTCCATACCCAGTATGCTTACCTCAGGAACACCCAGAATAGGTCCCCTAAACACGCACATTAACTGTCGTCTACCCCAGACAGCCATTTTCATTCTGAGGCAGACCCCTGTGGGAGAAAGTGGGCTGGAGTTAGACTGTGTGGTAGGTCAAAAGGAGGAGACAGATGTCATGTTCAACAACATTGTTATGGAATAATAAAAACGCCTAACTTTCCTAAACCCAAGGGTTTCCCCACCTAAAGCAACTAAGCTACGGTGCTGGTCGTCAGTTGTGAAATCGGACTAAAAGTCTGTCCTGCATCCCAAAACCAACCTAACATGGCCCTACCACTTATATTAAAAAACAGAAAAGACCAGGATAAGGACTCCCTTCTCCTGTTTTGCTCTTTCAGTGCAGCTCTCACAGTTCTCCTTAATAGGAAAGCTTCAGATGGCCCCTTGCCACTTCTTGTACAAGTCTTCTAGTTCTTGAAAGGAGCGCCTCCCTTATATTTGGGTTCTTTTTCTTCCTCCAAACTATCTCTGAATAATTCTCTCTCCTTTCTAGATTCTTCTTCTCACTACACCATACAGGGTGAGTCCGTGTTAAACATTCACTCCTCTTATCAGTCTTTGTAGGATTCTCACTTCTCACTAGTTTTCCCTTCACTGGTGCAAGTATGATGTGATTAATCCTGCAGAGTCATCACGCAACCCCACCCCAAGATCTACTCCCATGTGACCAGGGGAAGGCAGATGCTACCTGATCCTAACCTTGGAGTTGATATCAGGAGGAAAACATGGGAGGAGATGGCAGTCAGGGGGAAGTGGTGACTCCTTTAGAAGAGATGCAGTGTTCATCTTCTTGAGAGGATGAGAGTTCTATAATTCCCAAATATCTGATGGCATGCCGTCATTGCCCAGGTCCTTCTCATGAGGAAGGCATAGGAACCTTCTGTGAAAAAGGTACCTAGAGAGAATAAGCTGTATACCTTGGGAGTTCCTGAATCAGATGTGACATCCTCTAATGGCCATGATTTTGTCCTGTGTAAAAATCTTAGCCCCAATGTTAACTCACCCATCACTCATAACATATCCTTACTCTAATAACATCCAGTTCAACAATCAAATAGGGATGAATAGACATAAAAGCCTGAAGCCCATTACAGACTTCGAGATCCATAATGCCTGTGGTACTGAGGCTAGGAAAAAGGACCAAGTGTCAATGAGGATTGTGAGAAACCAGAGGGCCATCTCACTGAAAGTGCCCCGAGATCCATTGTTCAGGTGGCCTAGGATCCCAACCTGCAGACGTGTGACGAGGGATCAACTGGGCCAGGGGTCCTTGGGGACTGTAGCCTCAGCTAGACATGGTGTTCCCCCTTTCCTTGTCCTGATCCATCTTACACTCCCTCTGCCCTAACTCGAGACTTTAAATCAGATCGGATGCCTGAAGAAGACACAACACTCCCCCATTTTGTACCCCGAACCAGCCTACCCTTCCAATACTTTCATGGGATGCTATCACTCTATTCCCATCATACCACAACCCTTTATCTTGGAAAAGGGAAAGAGAAAACACCAAGGGAAATCAAACCATTTTCCAATGCTTAAAAGCAACCTAGTTTCCCTTTCTTCTAAACCTAGCAGACAATTAATATATCTCCCATTGTCCTCTCTTATGAACTACAAAACCCAGAATTCTTATTCACCAAGACATCCCTCCTTTTCTGACGTGTTTGTACACAAGCTACCTACCGGCACGACAGGAAACTACAACTCCCATAATTCCCTTACCCCACTGAGTTACCCATGAAAAAGTAGGATGCCACGAGTACCTCTAGTGATGTGCAGTGGTCTGTCCCACTAATGAGACCAAGAAGGGTCAAGCGCTCAATCACAATCAAATTCATTCTGCCTTAAAAGAACATTCTTTCCATCACAACTCCCCCTCCCCAATTCTGAAAATTACTGGCAACTAAGAAGAATAAAGATTACTCAAAAACACACTGGGCCGAGGAAGAGGAGGACAGAGTAAAGAGGCTAAAACGTGCATCTCTCAGTGGACATGTCCCATTAATAAGGCCAGACACTGGACCTTAATTACCTACAGCTGATACCAATTAGCTCCCCCACACGGATAAAAGGCAGAACATTGAGACACTCTGAGCAAGGTAAGACACGAGAAAGAGCAGAGCTTCCAGGGCGAAGGCAAACCCACTGGAGCAGGACGAATAGAGGGACCAGAGTGAGGGGTAGGGAAACCCTAAAGATCTCTGCAGGAGGTTGTTGCCTCCAGGAAACCATGAAGGATATGCAGAGAAAGGCAAATCCCAGCCAAGAAGAAGCCTGCATTGTGTTTCAAGGACGCCAGCGACCCTTCCGGGTAAACGGCAGAGTTGGGGAGGCAAGTGAGGAAATAAGGGCTCCAGGCAGCAGTGATGAAGAAACAGTAATTTATTTCATTACAACGACAGCGGCCTATGAGAGCCAAATGCCAACATGGCTCTCTCCCTGCAGTCTCCACTGTAACTCCTCCACATTCTTTACAATAACATTCTTAGAACTTAATGAGCTCATAGTGCAGCTCAATGTTTAACTAGGATCTGGTAATACATTTTTATGAACTTGTTTTAACTTACACTTACATCATAACAGCAAGGCAAAGCCTGTGGTATCAAACTTGACTCGTGAATCAAAGCCACAGAGAAAATAAATGAATGCAGACAACCAGTGATTTAACAAAAGACATGAAAGGCCGGTATGTGTCAAGGAAAGATTGAAGACGCAACAGTGTAGCTCACAATTGAAGGTTGCAAGTGTGCTGATGAGACGTGAAAGAAAGCAAACCTGTAGTGAACTTTAAAACTTACTGATGACTGTGAAGCCAGTGATACAGAGTAGCGGAGTAGTCCAGCGAAAGGAAATCGCAAACTCGAAGGTCTCAGTGAAATGTTTGATGTCTTTTATAAAGCGACAATGTGACGAACTCTGAAATTGCGCAATGGTCAAGATTAATCCCGACAAAAGGCGAAGTTAAAAGGTTAATGCTTTAAGAGAAAGATTTCTTTGAACTTTTCTGATTTTGTTACGGAACTACCAAGAGACACTGGGGCAAATAACATAAGGGAGAGCAGAAGTAAAAGTGAAAATGGTCATGCGGAGAACTATGAAAATAAACGTGCACACTTCGACATCAGTGAAAGGTCCAAACCCAACTGAGGGAGCCCTGGATGAAACAAGTTAGGGGAAGAGAACCCCTAAAGAATGTCAATGAAATGCGAGGTCCGAGCCCGGCTGATGGAGATCTACTTTGAATAAGGTACATTTTGTTGGTAGGTCCGAGGGAGACCTATGTGAACCGTTGATGCCTTGAGAGGTCCGAGCCCGACAGACGGAGACCTACATGAACTTTTGTTGAACTGTGGAAGAACATTTGGTAAACTGAAAACAAGGGACTTTAACATGGAAGGCCAAGTGGGCCCGACCCACATTTTGAACTGCCTTTTGGTGTCTTGAGCCAGAGTCTGTCATCCTGTCTACATGTGCTGCCTTACCCCGTGCTATCCAACGTGGGGAGCAAAGCTGACTCAATGACCTTGATTATTTATGTTATAACCCTGACTTTCCTTTGTATACCAGACCACAGCTGAGCGGTGGTGGAAGGAGCAGGAAAGAAGCAGCAGAGGCAGAAGCCATTAGGAACGACACTGAAGTGGTTGGAGCCGCAAAAGGCACTTGAAGACCAGTAGAAGCCAGTGCAGGAAGAGAAGGCATGCGGCTTTACAGAGTATGTGCAGTAGGAAGCAAAGTCATGATCAGCAGCAGGGAGAGAAGCTCATCTGTATGGGGGGATGTGCTCCAGACCAGATGCAAGTTTCCTGCAGGTGCAGGAGGAAACAGAGAACCAGCGGGGCTGGCGGGGGGTCAGGAGAAAGGCATTGCACTGGTGGCAGGTACAGCAGAGCTGTCAAAAGAATTACTGATCTGCTGATGGTCCACCATAGCAGCAGGGAGCAACAGAGATGCTAAACAGAGCCAGTGAGTTTGCCCGCAACAGAAGGTAACCCCGTGGCACTCTGAGTGGAACGTTTACAAAATTCTGACTATTCTGAATTTCGAGCAAGTAGAATACGAAGACAGAAAGGTCGCAATTCTCCATTTATGAAAAATCAATTTGGGAAACCTATAACCCACATTGCCACCAGCGCAGAGACTATAACAAAGAGATAAAAAGGCCATAAGGGTGCAATTCTTCTTTCTTGAGACACCAGTTTGGAGAAATCCGTCACCCATATTGCCACTAACAGCAGACTGCAGTAGTAGAAGTTTTCTTCCTGGCAGGAGAGTGAACCAGGAAAAGGGACCATTAGAAGTTGGTCCCGACAGGTAAATAAACCAGGAAAGAAACAGTTGATTTGAAGATATGTGGTTGTGGTAAAAAAGTGTTGTGGAAAGACATGGATAACTATCATTTTGACAAACTGTTGTATCATTAAAAGGCAGCTGCAGTGCTATCCTGACAAAAGTATTCCACTGGAAGAATAATTGTGATATACTAATAATTGTTTTGCATCCAGAGGAAGACATTGGGTTTTGGAACAAGTGTTTGTGAAAGGGACATTTACTTTACAAAGTGGAATGACTCAGTGAATGGAAAAGACATTGGGCCTCATTAGGAGTATCCCGGTCCGGTAACAACATTGCCGGTAAGCTACCGGCAGCGTTGTTACCGGACCATCACACTACGAGTTCTGCGAGCGGGTGCCATCCCTTCCGCCAGATCTGACTTGGCGGGTGGAATGGCACCCGCTCGCAGACTGACGGAAGCACCAGAACTGTTGCACACAGTGCTGGTGCTTCCGTCCTCCCCATTCCCATTGAGTCCTATGGGACTCGAATGGCAATGGGGAGTTACTTTTTCCAAAGCCTGGCGTTGGGGAATTACTGGGACCACTGGGGCTGTAATGCCCCGGTAATTCCCCAAAGCCAAGTGCCGGAAAAAACACGACTCCAGCGGCAGCCATGCTGTTTTCACCGGCACGGCTACCGCCCGGGTCGTAATGAGGCCCATTTTGTGTTCAACTGAACAGAACTTCCAAAGATTAACAAACAATGCTGATAAGAGTAATGACAAGAGTTACCCACCCATATCTCCCCTGCTCACCTCTGCCCCCTGTTGGCCCATCTCTATATGAACATTTCATGTAATGCAATGCAAATTATAGTGTTTAAGAAGCCATTATGACATATATTCCACGCTGGTTCCAAAGCACATCTTGTGACAAACCCAGTAACCTGACCTTGCCAAGAAGTGATGGATGGGGAACCCCTCCCAGCCTGGGGTGGGTGTCCTCCCAGGGAGTAATCCAGTTCGTTCTAACACAAGCGGGGATGGTGGCAGCCGAGAGCGTCCCAGTTACGATTCCCCTTCTCCCCAAATGCCAGCTTATACATCAGAAGTATCCATCTATCTCACACCATGCCTCCTTTATAATATGCTTTTCATGTGTTCTCTCTAACTTTCAGATCCAGCAACAATCATCCACCAGAAAGGGAGAGTCACCCGAGAGACAGCAGCCAACCAGCGCCCCACACCAACTGCGCCATAAGATGTGGCATCCAGAGAGAGCGTAAAAATGCAGCAGAGCTTACGCTGACACAGAGCAGACCGCATACCCCTCCCCAGCGCCACCGTACACCCTAACGAGACCACAAACAAACCCCTAGACCACCATGGACATAAAAAGGGTCCAGAAACCAAAAGGGAGCATTCCTTACCTTGGGGGAAGGCAACGCCAAGGCCCCTCTCTGCAACCCCTCCAACAAGAACCTGGAGAATTTACGGCACAGAGGTGCAGTCTGTTCCCTTGAAACCAAGGACCCATTGAGAGCAGACACCCAAGAAAAGGCAGTCCGCCAAGCAGCCTTTGTCCAACTTTGTAAGTGATTTGTGAGGTAGTCTTTGTGAGACATGGCAGCAGGAAGACACCTGGGGAGAGCTCTGTCAGTAATAAGTCTTACCTCCTCTGTTCTGTGATGGGTGGACTGGTTGAGGGGAGGCCTATCCCTCCCAGTAGCCACCTTGACAAGAGTGGAAGTGAGACACTCAGTGAGGTGCCCCCTCCACCCGGATGACAGAAATAACCGGAGTAAAAACCTCCAATGAGAAAAATCCAAAGGGGAAGATGGAATCCTGAAGACTGTGCAAGGAAGTTAGAGTCTGATGAAAGGATCCATGAAGTACAGGGCTGAAGAGGTGAGGAGCAAAACTAGAAGCTAGGAGAAGGAAAGGAGGCCAGAAGGCACAAGCCAGGAGAAGTGGAGAGAAGAACTTACAGCATGAGAAGCGTCCGCTCGGGAGAAACATAGTTGCGACGCACAGGACAGCTGTCTAACGGGGCGATGAAATGGGAGGAACATCCAGGCCAAAGACTGTTACCAGGGGTAAGTAACTTCTTCTTCGAATGGACTGTGTCCTCCTATATATTTCTCATCTTTTGATAGACTCCCAAAGCAGTGTGGGTTTTGGAGGAGGGTGTCAGAATTAATATTAGTCATGGACCGAATGAAAGACTGCCTTCCCAAATCCTCCTTCCTGAGGGGAAGATGAGTCTAGACAGTAATATTTTACAAAGGTATGGATGGTAGACCAAGTGGCTGCCACACCAATGTCCCTTATTGGCACCCCTTTTTGTAGGGCAGAAGATGTTGCCACGCCCCTCGTAGAATGGGTCCTTAGGCCTTCTGGAGGGTCTTTTCCAGCCAATCTATAGCATTCTCTGATGTTCAGAATAATCCATCTAAACAGGGTTCGTTTCTTTACAGCTAGTCCCAATTTATGACCTGTGTATCCAATGAAGAGCTAATCATCTTGTCGAATCTTTGCCATTCGCAAAGTACAGAAACACAGAGCTCCTCTTGGGTAGCCTCTCCTCTTCCTTTCCAAGATGAGGGGCGGGTACAAAGTTATTAAAACAAAGTTTTGAGATAAATGAAATTCACAGACTATTGTAGGTAGAAATGAAGGTTTTACCATAAGAACAACCTTGTCGCTATACAAAGTAGTAAAAGGGGGTTCACAAGACAACGCCTGCAACTCGCTCACCCTGCGGGCTGATAAGAGCTCTAGCAAAATGGTCTTAAATGTCAGAAGTTTTAATGGCCACTAATGAAGCGGCTCAAAAGGAGTACACACCAAATTTTAGAACAAAATTTAAATCACAAAACGGGACTTGAAAAGAGTTTGGGGGGGGGGGGGAACGTTGGCGAGCCCCTTGAGAAATTGTATAATTAAAGAAATTTTAAAGTATGAAACTTCCTCAGAAAAGCACGTACAAATTGAAAGCGCTACCAAATAACCTTTAACGTTTCCAACATGGAGCTCCAGATTTGCCAAATCTAGCAAGAAAGCCAACACCATAGGTGTATTACACTGAACTAGGTCCATATTCTCATCTCTACACCAGTCGCAGAACCTGTTCCAATGGCATTGGTATAAAGATTTAGTTGCTGGCTTTCTGGCCGAAAGCAAAATCTACATAACGTCATCTAGGAGATCCCAGCCTCTCAGAAACCATGCGTGAAGGTTGAGTGTCTTGACCTTTGGATGGAGAACGCGACCCTCCTCTCACCGGAGAGGGTTCTCTCTTTGTGGAAGACGCATTGGAGGGCAGTGGTAGTGTAAACCTCTTTTGTTGAGTTAGTACATGGCCACTGTGTTGTTGTCATTATCAGGACATTCTTTCCTCATACAGAGGGCAGAAAGGCTATCAGCGCTAGCCCGATCGCCCTCCGCTCCAAAAGGTTGATGTGTAGTTTGTACTCCGATGGAGACCAATGACTGTCAGATAGTTGGCGTGGGCCGTGAGGGTAGCATCCTTCACTACTGTTCTCTCCGGCCATGATTGCCAAAAAGGTTCTCCCATCAGAATATTGTCCTCGCAGGCCCACCACAGGAGATCCTGTGCGACTCTGCTCGGAACCTGAAGAAGGTCTGACATATTGCCTGAGAATTGAGACCGAGTCCTGGGAGCCCACTGGAGGGATCTCATTCTCAGGGGAGCCTCTGGCACCAGGAAAATGTAGGATGCCATGAGGCCGAGAAACCTTAGAAAGTCGAAGGTCGGAAGATGCTGGGGAATTTGGTGACCATCTGCAGAATGTCATCAGCCCTCACCTCAGGTGGCGAGTCTTTCCCTGAGGATGCATCAGGGACTGCGCTGATGAACTGGAGACTTTGTGATGGTATGCGGGACTTCTTGTAACTGAGGGAGAAGCCCAGTCTGTGGAGAGAGTGGCAGGTGATGCTGAGATAATCCATGGCTTTTTCGGGAGAACGTGCCCTGATCAGTCAATCATCCAGGTAGAGATAGACCTGAATCCCCACTCCACTGAGACTTGCTGCCACAACCGCCATTAACTTGGTGAAAACCCTTGAGCAGAGGTCAGCCCGGATGGCAGAATTCCAAAACTGACAATGAGAACTGCGAACCTCAAGTACCTTCTGTGCTTGCGATGGCTAGGCACATGAAAGTAAGCATCCTGATGGTCCAATGACACTATCCAATCCTGAAGCTGGAGGACCTGAAGGATTTGAGAAAGGGTAACCATCTTGAAATTGTCCTTTCTGAGGAGCTTGTTCAAGTATCTCAAGTTCAAGATGGGTCTCAGTCCTCCGTACTTCTTCGGGATTAGAAAATATGGGGAATACCACCCTGTGTTCCATTCCGCTACATGTACTGGTTCTATAGCACCTTTCCCTAGCAGGTTCACATTTTCCTGCATAAGGAACAGATCTGGAGTTCTGAGTGAGTGGTTCCCCGGTGCATGATTCCGAGGTCTTGTTACGAATGTGGGATAGTAACCCTGGGCTACAGTCTCTAATGCCCAAGCATCTGAAGTAATGCCACACCATTCTTGCAGATGCTGAGACAGTCTGCAGCCCACTGGGTTCTTGTGGATTAAGACGTGTGAGGAACTCATGGTGGCAATAGTAAAGACGGACACAAGTGATCACAGTTCAAGGGTGTTTATTAAACTGTATGCAGGTTAGAAAAAACACCTAATCTAAACCTAAATCTATGATGGGAGCAAACGTAGACCATCAAATGAAAACAAGGCAGTCTTAGTGGCATTGTGTCAAATAAAAAGAGCCAATACCAAGAAACCTATTGCTAAACCTCACAACTAATACAAAAAGGGTGTGGGATGGTTTTCAAGAAAAAGAAAGAAGCGTTCACAAATAATATGTCAGGATGCGGTAGGATCTCCTTTCCCCACGTTTTTAGCACAGGGTAAAATGGGATCTTGGAGCACAGTGCGCACAAGCTTTCCCAGCAATGGTCGACAGTTGCACTTGCAGCCATCAGGACGTCAATGGGCCAAGTCGCGTTTATCCTGAAAGTCTCTTGCCTTCGAAGGCCTGACGTATTCAATGACAAAACAAATGTTCCTTCAACAAAATGAAAGCTGGTCTTCCTTGTTTTACTTAGGGTGATGATGCTTCACCCCTGGGTCCACTCTACCGGGCGCCGACCTCGCTTTACTTTCAGCCTCACTTATAAAGCTTAATGTCTTTTCAAACAGTTCCAGTGGACATCCCTCGTCCGGGGTTCACTCTTGTCAACACACTGTTTCTTGGGACTTTAGACTTGCTCCTTTCTCGTCATCATCCTTCTTACGGGTTCACACTTGCCAACTTCACCTTCACATTCACTTTCGGTTGTTTACGGGATTCACTTCCCTTGCTTTCTTTTTAGTTCGTACGACTGTAGGGAGGTTTTGCTTGACCTCCTGTATGACCACTTGGACCTATCTTTGCGGCCCTCCTACAGCCTTTTGGTTTCTGTACTTTTACTCATATGGGGATCGACCAGAGCTTCTCGATGCAACACCCATGTGGCGTGGGTCCCCTTCTGCAGCTGGTCTCCCCTTTGCAATTTTGGTATCTTTCTCACTTTGCCACTTTCATTCACCACAGCTCAGTTCTCATCGGCTCTCCCCTCAACTCACCGGCTGTGATGAACCGCTTGCTTTTCCCCTTTACTGGAGTCAAGGCCGGTACCACGGAAGCAGGAGTCCATCAACCCAGCTCATCGGCGTCGATACGCTACGTGTACCGTTGACATCTGTTGCAGCACACTTGGGCTATTGTCCTCGGTCGTACATTTCTTTCAGCAGAGGGTTCGCAGGGTATTGTCGAAGAGGTAAGGTGTCTCTCCTCGTCAGCTTCTCGATATTTGTCGCCTTTCTCCTCCTCTTGAACTGCTGTGCCTCGATAGCTGTCTCATTGTGCGGTCTCCCTTGCTCGTACTGTGCTCTCTTGCTCTACATTTTATCCCTGGGGGGAAAAGAAAAGGCCATCAGGTGTGTGTGTGATTGTGATCAATTGCCTGGTTTGTCTCACCCTTGTATTAGGACATGTCAGGTAAATGGCTCTGGTGTTGGTCCGTTCTCTGGTGTGTCGTGCAAAAGTGTTCGTGTCGGAAAGAGGGGTGGGGGTGGGGGGCAGTGGTTTTGAATGTCCTATGTGGTAGGATGGGGAAAAGCTGTTGAAAGAAGGGGGTACCACGTCTCACCCATCGGTGTCCCACTCCCTGAGGACCCCCCCCCCCATCCAGGTGATCCTCCTTCACTGGTTCATCCCCAGGAACTGGATACAATAGCGATAGCCGTGTCCTGGCCACCTGGATGACAGATCCCAGGGGACTAACTAGGGAGACACCTTCCGGTTTCTCACAGACCTCGGAGAGGTTTTGAGGCGGCTGGAACAGTGGCTGATGGTAAAACAACCGCTGTTTGGGTGGACTTAGTACCTCTCCCTCGTCCACCACAAGAGAATCTTCTTTGGCCTCTATGACTAGCCTGTCCCCTCGCTCCATCAACTGAGGAATTGAAACAAAAGGACCTACTCCTCCAAGAAGATCAACTAGTGTAAGATTGTTGTGGCTGTCTAATTACGACGCTAAGTGATTTTGCCGCTGCTTTAGAAGTCTGCAGCTTCGGAGGGTGCTAAAGAGCCCGGCCAAGATGGCAGTCTCTTGCCGAGCTCCGCTCTAGCCTCTTGTTAATCCTGAAAAAAGCAGTCGCAGCCTGTGGCAAGGTGTGCTCGGAAAGAGGTGTGAGCCCCCCATCTGTGTGTTGAAAAATCGGACCAGCTGAAGACCCTGCCGGACGCCCGGAACAGCTTCCACTGCGACACAGGCACAGTTGATAAAACTCCCTTGGGCGGAGCACAATCAGAGGCTACTCGGGGGAGTGTCAGTGGAACAAGGCCTAGCTCCGGCGACAGTGCAAAGGAGGCACCGGGGTGCTGCCTAGCCTGGCCCAGGTGCGGAGGCAGGCTGGAGCCTGCCCCCGAGGCCATCTGGATCCTGCCCCAGAGGCTGGGGACACGAACCTCAGCAGGCAGACATCCTGGGCAGGGGGTAGGCGGCAGAGGACGCTGAGAGATGCAGGGGCCTGACCCCTCCCCACCTGAGGAGCACCAAGCTGGATCCCCTCCCCTTGAGGGGGGCGCAGTAACCTACCAGGAAAGGCACCAGGAGAAGTGTGGTACGGTCTGACAGCAGAGGTAGCTTGGAGCCCGCTCTGGACCATAATAACCTTATCCAAGGTGGCTGGACACTAGCGCTGATGAGGCTGGAGGTGGGGGACGCCCAGTGAGCCGTGGTACTGACTGCTGGAGGAGTGCCGGGGGTGGGGTGGAGATTGGGGGTGGGGGGAAGGGAATTATTGCAGCTCCGGTGGACCGGAAAAACTAACAGGCTGATAGGAATCTTACAGCCAGCAGCAGCGTAGCTAGAGGGTGGAGGCAGTTTGGAGCCCGCTCCCGGCACAAGGAGCCCAGGCCGCCGATCGGCATGGAGGGCACTAGGGCTGGAACACTCTGCCCGTTACCCTTCATCCCCCGGTGTTGAGAAAGTGGGGGGAGTGTTGTCTGCATAGATTGGAATCTGGCGGCCGCCAGGAGTGTTCCTGGGCAAACGGAGGGGGCCTGAGTGGAATGGAGCACTGATTAGCTCCAGCGAACCGTCCCTGGGTGAGTCAGGGCCTGGTGGCTGGATTTGTGAATGAGACAGTGGTGCACTGGGGATCAACTCTCCATAAAACTCAGCGGATAACAGAGGACCCCCCTAGAATTAACCTATTTGGGGGTGTGGCTTGGCATCCCCCTCTCGAGTGGGGGGGTCAACGCACCTGCTCCCCATCCCCGTGGCTTGGGGCCATATTGTAAAGGCAGGGGAGGCCCAGGGTCCCGGGACCCCATCAGACAGACCCTGCATCTTCCTGACTGGGGCGCATAGCACAGTCTGAGCTCCTGGGGACTGTTGCGGCAGAACCCAGATCATCCATCCACAGCGCAGGACCATGTGGATGACTGTAAATACCCTGAAAATCGAGCCCCCTGGCGGTGTACACCCCACCGACAGTCCGGGACCCGACGAGGGCATCCCTCAATAAGGGGAAGATTGACAAAACACAAAGAAAGCTCACTTTTGAGGGAGGGACCTCCTCTAGGACGCTCAAGTCACACCACCAGGTGGAGAGGCCTGAACCGGCAGAGGTGATGGGGGAGGGAGCCACCTAGATCCCCGAAGTAGATATCGAGGAACTATTGCTTGATCTCAAGGCTGGTATAGGCAGGCTAGACTCGAAGCTGGACTCACTCTTCTCCAAGGTCAATCTACTGCAACATCGGCTAGACAAACAGTGATCCCTTGGAAGAGGTAGAGCAGAGTGTGTCCGGGCTGGAAGACGGATCGGCCTCACTTGTGGCCAGGTGTCACCTCTAGAAGTGCAGGTCAAGGTGGTAACTGCCAAAAATGAGGGCCTGGAAGGAAGGGCCCACCTAATTAATATTCGTCTGGTGGGGGTTAGAGAACAGCAAGGGCAGCTCAAGATGGGGGAATTCGTCAAAGCCCTGTGTAAGGAACTCTTCGGAGAGTCCGAGCTTTCCCCTCTGTTCGTGGTGGAGACAGCCCACCATATACCTGTAGCTAGACCAATACCAGGAGTGGCCCCCCGCACCATTATTGCTCATCTCCTCAACTACACGGACCGGGACACAATCCTTCGCCTGGCTAGAATGAAAGGAGTTCTACAGTACGATGGGGCTAAAGTCCAGATATACCCAGACTTTTCGACGTCAGTGCAAGCCTCGCGACGGTCCTTTGCAGGGTTTAAGAGGCGCCTGAAAGACTGCAGCATTCCATACTCTATGCTGTTCCTGCAAAACTCTGGATTCAACACAACGGGAAGACACAATTCTTTACATCGCCGGAGGCCGCAAGCTCCTTTTTGGATGAGATTGGCAGGCGCCCTCCCTGCAACAATCCAAGACCCCCAGGAGGGCGATCGGGGTCGGAGAGAGCCTAGATGAGCCTTAGAACAATCGCAAGGAAGGAGGGCAGAGTAAACAGTACTGGGATGCTTGCCGGTACCTTGGTTTTTCAATTCAGCGGCCTCAGTTATTCATGTACCACCCATAGGTGGTGGAGCCTAGAAGGCTTGGCCCCGGGCACTAGCGCCCCGAGCACAGCACTGGTTTCGGGTTTTGGGGTCCGGGAAGCAGGGTTCCAACGGGCGGTTTGGGGGTTGCCCGTGGAGGAGGGAGGGGGAAGACGAGGGATATACAGGTATTACAGGATGGGGAGGGGGTTGGTGGGTTACTTGTGGGGGGGGGGGGGTTCTGGGTTTGTTTCAATAGTTGGAAGTCCGATTCTCGTTGGAGTGCCACTCCATTATAACCTACGGAGCAGTCAGGTCCTGTTGATAAAAATTGAAGTTTGGGCCGGGGAAACCTATTATTCCCAATGCGTGGGTATCCTGGGGAACAATGGGGTTTCGGGTAGTAACATGGAATATTAAGCAGGTGGGGGGTACAACCCCTCCACGATTCAAAGGGTCGCACAATACCTTAGGAGCCACAAGATAGAGGTGGCCTTCATCCAAGAAACTCACCTTACTCCCTCCACTGAATACAAATGGATACCAACTCGGGATGCCACAGGTATTTATGCCAGAGGGGTTGCCACCCTGATCGGTAGGGGTGTCAAGTTTCGCCTGAGCTCAACAGCAAAAGATGGAGGGCTTTATTGGTACGCAGTGTTCGAGGGGGTGCCGGTGGCCCTGGTGAATTCATACAGTCCCAATGTGCATTCGACTGGGTCATGGTGCAACTGGCTGAGTGTCAGGACACCACTATTGTGTGTGGGGGCAGAGGGGGATTTGAACACAGTGATGGACCCCGTTCAAGATAGGTCCAGGGAGAGTCAGGGCAGAAAATGGCATCCTCCAGGGCCTTAGAAGGGAACTCACAGAAGGGGAATCTCGGAACAAGGACTTAGAATAGAATACGCTGCAACCACAAACCTCCGGACCCTTGCGAAGCTCCACAAGGAGCTGGATAGGTTCAGGGCCAACGCTGACCGCGAGATTCGGTTCCTCGCCCGCGACCACGAGATACGCCAATACGGCAAAGGGCAGAAACCACGGGCACTATTGGCACAACTAATAGCCTCAGACAAGCAATCCCAACAAGTGGAATGTGTGAGGGATCCCCCGGGGAGACTGGTGCACTCCAAACAAAATATTGCAGCAGTATTTCAGACTTTCTATGGGGAACTGTACAGATCCAAGAACTCACAGGATCCAGAGGTATTGCGACACTATTTGGATGAGGTGGAATTGTATTGGGTGGAGACATATCTCTGAAAGCCTCTTAATCGGGCAATATCCCTGGAAGAGATTCTAACAGTAATTAAGGAGCTCCTGGGGTAAAAGTCATCAGGGCCCGACGGCTTATCCAGGGAGTTTTACAAGGTCTATGCCCCCCATCTTGGCTCTGATGCTCCTGCGAGTACATGAGGAATCGCTTGCAGTTGGGACACTGCCCCTACGATGAGTCAGGCAAATATAGTGTTGCTACATAAACAGGGGAAACCACCCAAGGACTGCACCTCATATCGTCCAATATCCTTAATCAACGTTGAAAATAACATTTTTCGCCAAGGTCCTTGCAAATCGGCTGCTCCCGCTGATGCCTGGGCTGGTGTTGGATCAGGCGGGGTTCATTCCTGGAAGGAACACCACGTTGGGCCTCTGTTGCCTCTTTGGGGTCATTGACGCACTTGACTGCATGTCCCAGGAGATTGCTGTTTATTAGATGCCTAGAAGGCCTTAGTCGAGTTTCTCTTTTTATTCACAGTACTTCAAAAACTGGGACTTGATCCCTTCTCCGCTGGCGGCAATCTTGAGAGAACGGCATATCCAGAGGGGACTTAATCTTGGTCCAAAAAGACTGATCATGTCCCTGTATACGGACAATGTGGCCCTCTATATTGATAGTTCAGAGGACAACCTGTGCCCCGGGATGCGGGCAGTGTTAAGGTTTGGGGAATTTTCAGGCCTGAGAATTAATCATAGCAAGTCAGTGGTGTTCCCCCCTCACAGAGGAAACCAGCGAGTTCAAAGATGAGTTTGACCTTAAGTTTGACCTTAAGCGGGAGGCTACGGGAGTTCGGTACCTCGGGGTGCTTACAACCCGGAGGAGTTGTATCGCAACAATTACGGGAGGACTATTGGGAACTTCAAGAGGCAGTGGTCAGATGGCGGCTACTCCCGCTCACACTACTCGGGTGAATCTCAATCATTAAAATGAGGATACTCGCCAAATTTCTGTAATTCTCAACGTTCCCCTATTACTATCGAGCGGCTTTTTTCGGTGATTGCGCAGGCTCATCCTCGATCTGATTTGGGCTGGGAGGCCGGCGAGGGTGGCATACGCGACATTGACCAAGAAGACAAGAGGGGGTCTGGCTCTACCAGATCTGGAGCGATATTAATGGGCAGCACAGGTGCATTTTCTCGGTCATTGGTACTCTACACAATTTGTGAAGCCGCACGTACAGGTGGAGGGGGCACTTGTAGCCCCCCAACCTGCTGCGGGTGACAATTTTCTCGAGGAGCCCCAGGCATCAACCAACACCATGAAAGTTAAGATCACCTGCACAGTCCGGAAGAAAATGGCAGGGAAAGCCGGCCTCTCCACGCTCTACTTTCGTCTCATTCCAGCGCGACACATACACGGGCTGGCTATTACCAGTGAACGGGTATATCTACAATGGGCAGACAAACTGGGGATCATTTACCTCGGCTACCTATTTGTGGACGGTGTGCTCCTCACGATCCAACAGGCAAGGGAGCGGGGGGCAACTCGGCTCTGGATGTCTTTCTCCATTTCCGGCTGCGGCTTGCGCTCAGGGCCCCCTTTGCCTCATTCCCAGCACAACCCTTGGTGTGGCCACGGCTACAAGGGGTGATCCAATCAAAGGGGGAGGGTCGTTTGGTTTCACATATCTATAGTGGCTTGATGGCGCAGGTAATGTGGGAAGGGGCCCCCCACTCCCCTGAGGAGGCGGTGGGAAGCAGCACTGGGGGAAGCTATCAGAGATGAAGACTGGGCATATGTACTTAGGCAAACTCAGAAGGTGTCCCTAAATACTAAATACAAGCAAGTAGTTTTAATTTCCTACACCAGGTCTATCACATCTCAGCCAGGCTCCAGAAACACTTTCCCACCACTGCAGCTGCATGTGTTATGTGCATGTGCTCTTCCCTCCCCTCTCTCCCCCACTTCTCTTCTCTTTCAGCCACGGAAGCCTCATCCACCTTAATTTCCTCCCTCTCCTCTACTCTTGATCAGCTTTACCCTCTTTCCTCACTCCGCCCTTCTCGCCGACATGCACAGCCCTGGCTATCAGCTCATCTTTCCTCCATGCACTGCCTTCTTAGGCGCCTTGAACGTTCATGGATCAAACACCCTACCACCCCCAACCAAACTGCTTACTTCTACTATCACTCCCTCTAGGACTCTTGTCTTAACTCTGCTAAACGCACCTACTTCTCCGACCTTCTCCACTCTCAGTCCTCTCACCCTCGCCGTATCTTCCAAACCTTAACTCGACTTCTCTCTCCGCCTACCCCTGATCACTCCATTGCCTCCCCCCTCTCTGCTTCTGATCTTGCCACCTTCTTTTCCAACAAAGTCCTTAATCTCCGACACACTATACTCTCCTCCCCTTCTTATTCTCCTCCTCCTCCTCCTCCTCCTCCCCCCTCTTCCAAGTCCTCATTCACCACTATCACTCAATCTGAAGTTACCCTCCTTTCTAAAACCCACCCCACTGCCTCTCCCTCTGACCCCATACCTACCTCCCTCATCCCCAAAATCTACCCCTTCTTCATTACATATATCACATCCCTTTTCAACACCTCTCTTTTCACCTCCATCTTCCCCACTCCTTTTAAGCATGCGACTATCATCCCCATTCTCAAAAAACCTACTGCTAATCGCCATCTTGCATCTAACTATTGCCCCATCTCTCTACTACCTTTCCTTTCTAAACTCCTAGAACGCATTGTATACTCTCAACTCGCTACCTTCATCTCTAACCATTCTCTCCCCCCCTTACCCAATCTGGTTTCCGCCCTCTTCACTCTACTGAAACTGCTCTTACCTCTGTTCTCAACTCGCTCCTCTCTGCTCGCTACTCTAAGCACTCCTCTATTCTTGTCCTACTGGACCTCTCTGCTGCCTTTGACACGGTCGACCATTCTCTACTCCTTTCCACTCTCTCGTCATTCGGCCCTAAAGACTCAGTTCTTAACTGGTTCTCCTCCCATCTCTCTAACCGCACCTTCTCAGTTTCTTGGGGTGGCTCCACCTCCCCAATCTCTCCACTCAACCATGGCGTTCCCCAAGGTTCTGTCCTTGGCCCCTTTCTCTTTTCGCTGTATACTTCCCTCCTTTCTCCTTTAATCTCCTCCTTCGATGTCTCACACCATTTCTATGCTGATGATACCCAGCTCTTCCTCTCTTTCTCCTCCTTCTCTTCTGACATCCACCATAAACTCTCTTCCTGCCTCTCTGCTATTAAATCTTGGATGTCTTCTCACTTCCTTACTCTCAATGCAGATAAAACTGAACTCCTTTTCTTCCCTGTCAACACTCTCCCTCATCCTTCCCCCTCCTCCTTGCATTCTTTTTCCTCCTTCCCAACTCCCCCTCTCTCCTCATGCTCATAACCTGGGTCTGCACATTGACACCCACCTCTCTCTTTCTCATCACATTTCCCTCACTGCCAGATCTTGCCGTTTCCACCTCTACAAAATCCGTAAAATACGTCCTTTTGTAACCTTCCAAGCTACTAAACTCCTCATTTCCTCCCTCCTCTTCTCCAGACTTTTCTACTGCTCTACTCTTCTCTTTGGACTCGCCTCCTCTTATCTCTCCCCCTCAAATCTGTCTACCACTCTGCCATTCACTCCCTCTGCCACCTCTCACCTCATGACTCCATCTCCTCCTCTCTTAACTCACTAGGCTGGCTCCCATTCCACCCCCAGCTCAAATTTAACTTCCTCTGCCTAGTCTTCAAAGCCCTCTATGGTCTTACCCCCCCTTTACCTCTCCTCCCTTCTCTCTTTCTATACTCCTTCTCGTTCTCTCCGTTCTGCAGATCTCTTCCTTCTCTCTACTCCACCTCCCCCATGTGCCCCCTCCCGTTTCCGCTCCTTCCAACTTCTTGCTCCTTTCCACTGGAACCGCCTTCCTCTTCCCGTCCGCTTCATCACCTCCTATCCCTTATTTCGCACTTCTCTAAAATCCTATCTCTTTCACTCTCCCCCTAGCACCAATTGTTTCCTCTCTCACAAACTAACCCACCTCCTCCACCCTCTCCTCCTACCTTCTGTTCCTCTATTAGTACTTAGCCTCATCATAAATGTAAATTGTTCGTTGTACTGTTTTCTGGTTTAGATTCATTGTTAACTATTGCTTGTTGTATTCACTTGTTCCTCTTGTAAAGTGCTTTGGATTAAGGCGCTATATAAATTAAAATAAATACAAATACAAAATGTGTTATATGTGGGCTTACTCCGGCAGGTTTTCCCCATTTGGCTTGGCAGTGCCCGCTGCTCTTTGGGTTTTGGTCAGAGGTGTTAACTAAATGTCATTGATTATCAGGGTACCACTGGCACCTGACCCCATTTTGACCCTGGTGGGGTGTAAAAGGGCCCTACAGCCAGCGAGGAGACGCTTGGCGGAGCGATTGCTGATGGTAGCACACAGAAGGGTGGCCATGGCTTGGGGGAAGGGCCGCCCTATTAGCGTACAAGGGTGGCTCCAGGATGTTTCTTATTGTCACTACGTTGAGACTGCTTTTGTTCGGACCGGACCAGAGGTTTGGGGCCCATACATTCAGTACCTGATCGCAATAGCAGACTGACACTGTTGAATGAAGCAATGGAAAGGTTTAAGGCTCCTGTGCTGCGAATATTGTATTCCTCAAAATTGTGTGGGCAGTGAGGGAAATCTGTTTGCATGTATGTTTTTGTTTGGTTGATGAAATACAAAAATAATGTATTAAAAAAAAAATAAAGAAGTCTGCAGCTTCTTCAGGCTTCCGTCAGCCTTGCTGCCAAACAGGTGAGAGCCATCAAAAGGCATATTGTGAAGTCTGGACTGCACGTACGATGCAAATCCGGACTTTCTGAACCGTGCAAATCTGCATAGTACAGTACTTGTCGCAATGGATCTACTGATGCCATCAGCAGTATCCAGTCCTCAATGTAGACACTCGCAGTCTCTCTTCCGTCTCTTATGATCGACAGGAAGTTGTCTTTCTTCCCCCTCAGGAATACGGTCAGCCTCTATTGCTAAACAATCCCACAGGGTGAACAAGAATGTTGCTATGGTGCAATTGGCGTTGGCAGATTTCAATGCCATGCTTCCCGCAAAAAAATTAAAAAAATAAAAATCTTTCTTGCCCAAGCATCCACTCTCTTATCGTCTCTGTCAGGAGGAAAGTGGGATATGTGGCCTGTTTAGACGAGGACGTCACTGCCTGAACCACCAGGCGTTCTGGCATGGGGTACTTTGCCAAATATTCAGGGTCACTGCTGGATGGCCTATACTTTTTGGTGAGGTTCTTGTTCACCGCAGAAATTGTCTTAGGTGCCTCCAAATTTCTCTTAACCTTTTTCTGACGGGCAATGTTAAAGGGAAGGATTGCATCCTTTTGTGGACCCTGGTACAGGATATCTGTTAAATCGCACTGCTCAAAATGGGGAGGAGGCCTGCTCCAACCTAGAAAGTCATCCAACTTGGTCATGACTTGCCTACAGGAGTATTCTGCATGGTCTGAAGGGTCTGTTTTTGCAAATTCCAATTCAGGTGATGTATCCACACCACTGGCTGTCTGTAGGCTCTCATAAATCCTTCATCATCGGCTCTTATGACACCCGGACCTCTGGCACATTAGGGGTACCGAACTCCAATCCAACGGGTGGAGTGTCCGTATCAAAAGGCTCGTGCTCTTCATAAACTGATGATAAAGATTTGAAGAAATCTTTTCTCAGTGCTGGTGTCTAAGTCTTCTTCACCTGCTTTGCTAAAGACGTTGACAGCTTCGAGCCGGTCGTCGACGGTTTCTTCGATCAATGGTGTCAACCTTTTTGGAATGGTGACATAGACGACCTCAACACCAACGATGTCGATGGCCTCAAAACCGATGGTGTTCATGAAGCTTTCTTTGAAAACAACGCCCTCGAAGGGCTAGACCCTCAATTGGAAGCAGTCTTCAATGAATTTTCATCCGGTGGAGGCCTCGACAGCCCTCGATGGGTGAATGGCTTACGTCCCAGGATCGAGGGCGCGCAGAATTTAGCCTCAACCTTTACTTTGTCACGACCAGAGCATGGCCTCTCTCCCTGTCCTTCGAGGGCGCCAGGGACGCCTCCTCAAATATATTCATCATCTCTCTCCGAAACTCTTCCCATTGGGCAGGAGTAGAGGATTTTGTCAGACATGAAAATCTCCAAGGAGAGGAATCTCTAGAGGACAATGGAAATCTGCAACGCCTCTTTTTCGACTTCTTAGTCGGAGACCCACTCCTAGAGCAAGATGGTTTCTTAGATAATTTTCTCTGAGTAGAGTCTCCTCTTAACTTGGCAGAAGATCGGATTTTAGATTGGGATGAAGCAGATTTCAAAGGGGTCCTAGCCACTGCCAGTTTACATTTATGCTCTTTTTAGAGCCTTACCGGTTGTTGCCTGGCAGGAGTCGCAATCAGCTGTTCGATGCTCTGTACACAGACAATAATGACACACTCGATGAGGGTCAGTGATCGATATTTTGGCACTGCAATCGTGGCATTTCTTTAAACCTGTCTTCGGTGTCAATGGAGCGGACGATGAATGCGGACAGAGAGCTCAGTATTGGCTATAAAATTTTATTTAACAAATAAGGGGTTGGGAAAGACCCCAATGCTAGGAGATGGTTTCCCAAGCTCAACAAAAACGAAGGGTCTGTCAGTTGTCAAGCTGTCCAAATCAAAATGTCCTGTGTCCGAAATCCTATTCTGGCCCTCATATTTAAAACATAACTCTAATGTGAAAACGGGTAATGTCGTTAGCCTTGCTAGTGCAGAATTGTTCAAGTTCAAAGGTAAAGGCGTAACTTTAACACAAAAGGTCCAATGGAGACAATCCACAGTTCTATGCGAGTGTTCGCTTCTCCAGATTCTCTTCACCAACACAACAGTTCTTAAGGGTATGATTCTTCCTTAAATGTCTCTGTACAGCCATAACAATAGTGACTTGTATGTTAAGTAACTCCGCTTCACATGGTATACTCTCCTATACTTCATTTAACAATCCTTATAAATGTATCTTTGCCTGGTACACACTCTTGCCAGTGCTTTTCCTTCATAAGCTTTATTGAACATAGTTGCAAACTCCAGTGTGCCTGGTATGCTCGCTTCCCAGGACTTTTTCATCCATCTCTTGATGCACTTGTAAACTTCATTCAAAATATTATTTGTTGGCGGTTTTCACTCAATTTGTGCCCATTTTCATTACAATATCTTGGTTTCCCTCTTTGCCAATATCCATTATATGTATTTTGGCTCACTTTCTCCTTTGGTGTACTTCGCCCCGTTATCCTTATTTGTTCACTCTTCCCGTAGCCTCCCAGACATCTGGCCCCAGACCCCCCCTCAGCGTAACTGTCTCTTTGGTATGCAGCATTTGGCGGGCTGGTTTGTGGCATTCAGGTTTCTTCTATGGTTGGCGGCTTCCTTGCCACGTGCTTCCTGGTTGCCTCGGCAACAGGATTTCACTTCTCGTAGGCGGCTTTGTTTGCCTCTCGCTTCCCGTTTGGCTCTCCCCAGACTTCTGGCTTTTTGGGGGTTGGCCGCTTCACAGCTGAATTCACATCTGGGGATACTGCGCCCCAGCCACAGACAGGCTGGTGCTCCAACAGAAGGTTACCTCGGGCAGCGGGGTCCTTCTCCCTGTGTCGTCCTCTCGACCCTTCCTCTTCGGGACTCCTCGAGGCAGCGGTCTCTGCTCCAGCCATGCTGGATGTGCCTTTTAAATGTCCCGTCACCTATCAGCGGTTCTCCACAACTAGACCACGTTCTGTGCTTCTCACTGTCTGTGATCTTCATTGCTCTAAGCAGCTTCCTCGTCACAGTATTTTCATTTTCATAGGAATGGTAGTGAGTTTTCCACATTAGTTTCTCTGGGCGGTAGAAGGGAGCTATGGCAACAAGTCATTAAGGCATGGGGAGCAGAAGGGGTATTCCTAAAAGGGAAAGGGGATACCATATTCCATCCGCTGATGCATCACCCCCTTGAAGGTCACCTCCCCCACGTGATCCTCCTTTATGTAGCCTCCCCCAAGATAAGGATCAGGTAGCGCTTGCTGTCCCCTGGCCACATGGGAAGAGGTTACTGCTGCGAAAGGAGTGATGGCATCATCAGATTCATCATAGAGCCCAGGGGTGAACTCTGGGTTTTGGGTAATCGGGGTGAATGGGCTTAAGCCCACTTTTATGCCCAACAATGCATAGCCTTTAGTCCAGGGTACATTAAG
Source organism: Ambystoma mexicanum (assembly GCF_040938575.1). Classification (NCBI taxonomy): domain Eukaryota; kingdom Metazoa; phylum Chordata; class Amphibia; order Caudata; family Ambystomatidae; genus Ambystoma; species Ambystoma mexicanum. Next base: position 417,980,673 of record NC_090940.1, on the reverse strand, counting down.
TGGATGGAAGTAACGGCCCAAGCAAGCTTCACAATTCTTTAGTAATGAACAGCAAATGGAAAAGAGAAATTCCAGTAACATGCTCCATCATGACCCCTTTCTTTTAGCTTTACTGGCTCGACCATTCCAAAATATTGCAATTCTTTCAAAGCAATTGGCGAATAATACAATGGGTACCGAGCCCTTCAAAAAAGTAGCCCCCATTATGTTCTTACGGTGAACCCTTGGGATTTTCCCTGCCCATATAAGTGTTATAATTGCACTTTGTAATACTTTAGTCATTTTAAAGTGGATGGTGTGAGGAATCTGAGGGCATCCTCACTTCTTTCCCCAATATATCATCCTCCCAGGTGGCCAGGGAAAGACCGTCGCCATCGGGTCCTGACCCCGAGGGTGGATACGCGAGGGAGGATCAGATGGGTGGAGGAGACTTGGGAAGTGGGGATGAGGCACCATTGGGTGAGGCATGGTATCCTCCATTTCCCTTTTCTAATGAGTCTAATATCCCCCAGGCCTTTGTAGGTTACTACCAGTCCCTTCCCCATCTTCCACATAAATCTCTCAGGAAACATAAGTCAGGTACTGGGACAAGGACAAGGACAAGGCATCCAACACTAAAGAAAGACTGTTGGTTTGACAAGGAGCGGTCTAGTCTTTCTGAAACCTTAATTGATGCCGGAAACTTTAAAATGAGGAGCATGAGAGAGATTTGGGTTTCTCTTGGAAACACAGCAGGACACGGGACGAGACAAAGAGACCCAGGGAAGCTGCAGCAGCAGAAGAGCGAGAACCCAGAGAAAATCAAGGTCGAGACTTGCAAGTGAGCCAGGGGAAGCAGAATCGGTGTGGTGGAACGCTACAGAGACACCGGAGCAGAGGGAAGTTCCCTGGGCGTTCACAGCTGTAGGACCGCGAGGACAGTGCTTACCAGTGCTCCTGGGAAGGCAGCAGAGTGAAGCGAATTTTAGAAGGGAACCCGAGGCCATGAACAGGGGGCGCGACAGTGGGAAACGAAGGAGGTTTTCCAGCACCACACAGAAGCCGACAGACACGCGACTGGAAACCGTTGAGTATGCCCAGAAGGCAAGGGGACCCGGGGGAGTGTCAATAGAACTAGATAAGCTAAGAAAACTTCAATATATTAAAGGTCCGAGAACACGGGAACAGGAACTGTTAAAGAGGTGAAGCAGCATTGCCAAAAGTCAAGCTATTGCTGAAAGGAATGGATAGTTGTAATGAACATTATCAGGAGGCAAACAGGCATTGCCAAGAGCCAAGCAAGCATTGCCAAGAGTCAAAAAGATAAACCTGGCAAAGGGTGTCAGAGGTGTTGGTCAAAAGAAGTGAAACAGTGGATATGTTCCCTAGCAGGAGAGTGTACTGGGACCCCCATGCTGGTCTTTGCAAGCAGAAACTACTAAGAAAAGTGAATGGTGATAAAGCAAGCTATAATAAAGTATCAAGGCCATGTGAAATAAGAATAAGTCAAGCCTCACTGTAAAGCTGAAACTGTGGCACAATACATATTAAGTAAATACAAGTAAGATATGTTGGTTGTGTGACCATTAATGGGTGGACTGTGTGGTTTGACAACTGCGTCTAGACAATACACCCACCTAAGGAAAAGCCACTTTGTGATTCAACCAATGAAAACTTATGTGAACTGAAATTGAGGAACTGAACTGTATAAATTGTTGAAATGCAACTCAACCAGAAGAGCTGGGAAGTATCCCAAGGAATTGTGTTCTTTTGGAACATTGAGAGACTTGAAAGCTTGGGAAAGGGAACCCCTCTATAATAACATGAACTATTTGGACCTTGGGGAAGGGCAACCCCTTTTCCACCCAAGAGCAGGAAGAAGCTCTGAACTTTTATATGAACACTTGTCATTTGATGCTGACATCTACAAATTGTATACAATTAGATGTGAGGGCAAGTATAGATTTTGGACACAGGCAGACATTTGCTTTGAACTTCCTGACACAGACCATCCATAGGTTTATTTAGGTAGGGAAATCCTACCTTAGTATAGGGAAAGTTAGACCATTTTCCAACTCTCCTTTTTTAGTTAATAAAACTTTATATCCTGAACTTCATTCAGTTGTATGTGTATAATTCATGATGCCTTCACAGTGGGAACTGGCATAGCACTAAATAGATAGAATACTCTCCTAATAAGGGTCATCCCAACCTTCAAACTACCTACAACTCCTATCTGGTGAATACAATCGAATTCCCAATATAACCATCGTCTCTTCTCATAACCTGGCTGAATCCCCCATCCCCAGATCTGAGCAACATTTTGCTCAACAGTTCAAACGAAAATAGGAAATCCTGATTTGCCCCAAAGTTCCAACAGAGTTTTTAAAGATTTAAACTTGATAACAAAAAGTTCTGTTGGCTCAATAATGTACCAAAAGGAATAGTACGTTCCAACTCATCCGGGAGTGATGATTTGCCACAACCTTTGATTTCTGAAGACCTGAAACTCCTCCACAGCAGGTTTACACAATTCTTCTTTTAATGTCACGAACAACTTGAGTTGCCTTTGTTAGAACCACAATTCAGCACTTTATCGACTACTACCTGGTTGACTCCTGTACAAGAACTATTGCCACAACTTGTCTGTTCAATGCTTCACAAAAGAACAAAGTGTGCTTCAGTGGTAACTTCCAACTTAAAAACAACAACTTCACAAAATTTCTCTGGCATTAAACTTGAAACCAATTTCGGGGACAAGGAATCATATTAGTGCTCTTTAGGACTCCTTGGCAACTATGCTCCCTCTGGGTAATCTTCTCCAGAAGGGCAGCCAGTTTGCCACCTTTCATTCCTCTCTACACCAACAACCAAATAGTGACCAGCATATGGTATCACTCTTCTTCCGTTGTGGCTTTGGCAATGCATGTTTATGGCAACTGGTAACCTGTATTTTACAACACATGAGTAGCAAGTCTTGCAACTCTTGGGTTTCCCAATATTCCACTCTCGCCTTAAACAACATTTGTTGTATTTGTATTGCTGAGTTTTTAAATACTCTTGGCTTGGGTATTGCTTGTAAGCTTTTGTTTTTAATAAAGCTTACCCAAGGAAATTTTGGGCCTTCCACCAACTCACACGCTTGCTTGCATAGTCATTCTGGTTCAACAAATGTAACTTTCGTTGTTTTTGAATAGTTCTGTATTCGGAATTGTAATTACGGCTTCTTTCACTCCCACACGAGTGAAGCTGCCTGCTGTGAACACACAGACAGTGTTGCAGCGCTCCGGAATCACTCGCATGCCATGAACTCACCGGGTACGCTCTGCTTGGTGTTCGCAGGTCTTCTGTTGTGGCTTCTCGCGGTAGGACCGACAGCCTCCTCTGGTCCCCCTTTGCTTGCGCCACTCGGAATTGGAGCGTCTTCCACTGCAGAGAGGTTCAGGAGCACCCCAGCCACCTGAAATCTATTTAGAGGGTACACTTTCCTGGCTGCTTCTGCTTCCACTGCGCAACCTCTGCACAATGAGCTTTCAATGGGCAAGCGTCCTTTTCCTATGCTTCCTGCTGTGTGACCTCTGCAACAGAGAACTTTAGGCAAGGACCCTCTCAGGACCAGACACTACTATTGGCTTTTGAGGGCCTCTCAGGACCAGTCACTGCTATTGGCTTTTGAGGGATTCCGGCGCCTTCTCTTGCCTCCAGCTTCACCTTCAGCTGCATACACGACCTACACTGCTTTCTCCTCTCCTACTGCTCTAACGCCTGCACCAGAGGGGGCTTTTTTAGCCTCCCAGTCTAGCGTAGGTGTAGGTCATCTTCCCTAATTCGCGGACTGCTCCTACAGCAGTGTTCCTCTGCATCCCTCTTCCTCGTCTCAGTACTGAGGGAATTATTGGACTTGAAGTCCCAACCAACAAAGTGTTTTTTTATAACCTTTTCTGCTTTGATTTCTGCTTTCTTCAACATCTATTGAAGGAGTATCAAACAAATTATTCATCAGTTTTTTGTGGAAAGAGGAATAAAGCTTTCTAGACTTTTGGCAGTTATTGCTTGGATGTTGAAAAAGGACCCTCAAGCTAAGGTGCCTTAAAATGTATGTATTGTGTGTTATCAGTTCAAGTTGTTAGACTTTTCTAGTAGCTGGTACTATATTGGCCATAAAATTTACATACACTGTTGTGCAGATATAGCTCTAGAAAACTCTAAGTACCTGGCATTATCGAATGTAAAATGCCTTGTTTTGTAGCTCCTGTTTAAACACCTGGGAATGATTTTTAAGTGTTGTAAGTGAGCAAGTGGTTTATTCTCCGATGCTGTGATAGACCCACTGAGATACAGAATTGTTTACTGCTATATGTGAATGATGGAATGATCATACATATAAAATATGTTCTGAAAATGTATTCTTCTATAGACCGTGATGGTGGTCGGTGAAAAGGCCCCAAAAAAAATCTCGAATAACAAAAATCTCGAAAAAAAAGGCCGAAAAAAAAAAAAATCGAATTTTTTTTTTTTATATATATATGTATTTTTTGGGTCAGGTAAGTAAAAAAAAAGGGTTAAAATAAAAAAAAAAAAATAGAAAAAAGAGGGGTTGGGGGGGAACCCCCCCATTTCGAAAAAAAAAGAAAAAAAAATTCGATATTTTTTTTCCTCGGCCTTTTTTCTCGAGATTTATCAATTCGGTATTATGACTATAAACCGACCGTGATTGTGTGTGATTATGTATCTTTAATTCTCGGTAGGAATGTAAACTAGACCTTGCTATAGGTCAAACTAGTAATACCCTTAGGTTGTACTGCCCTCTACCTAAGCCCCTCCTCTGCCAGCCACCTTCAGATTTGGTAGCACGTAAAGTGGCAGTAGGACCAAGAGAAGAGCCGCAGAGGGGTAGGAGGGAGGGTTTTTGCATGTGAATCCATGCCAGATCCATGCTGGTGAACAACAGTTACAGGTAAGTAACTTGTTCTTTCTCCAGCATGGGGTCTGGCATGGATTCACATGCTCATGAATACAAGAATACATAGCAGTACACACATGCACAACCACGGGAGGTGGCAAGGCTCAACATTAAGCATCTCTTACCTCCTCACCAGGCCCACCTTCAGGCGAACAGGTTGCACAGCACTGCCTGGCCGACTCTAGACTCCTCCCTGGAATCCCGATTGACGCAGTAGAATCTCAAGAAGGTGTGCGTCGACCTCCACGTAACAGCCCTGCAGATGTCCAGAAAGGGCACACCAGACAGGTACGCCGTGGTAGCAGCAATCGCTCTGGTTGAATGTGCTCTCGGATGGCCGGGCAATGGTCGGTTTGCCAACTGGTGACAGTGCATGATGCAGCCGGAGAGCCATCTGGAAATGGAAGCCTTTGAGAGGGCCAAAGTTCACAAATAGCTGTGATGTCTTCCGAAGGGTCTTCGTGCGGTCCACGTAGAACTTCCGTGCTCTAGCCACATCCAGCGAGTGCAAAATCCTCTCGGCCGGTGACGAAGGCGACGGGAATAAAACGGGTAACACCAAGGGCTCATTGAGATGGAAGTCCGACAGCACCTTGGGCATGAAGGAGGGGTGCATCCTGAGCACTACCCTCGTCTCATGGAATGTCAGGTATGGAGGTTTACAGGAGAGGGCCTGGATCTCTCCGACTCGTCGTGCTGAGGTGATGGCCACAAGAAACGCTGTCTTCCACGATAGGAATTTCAGCAGTGCCGAATGTAGCGGCTCGAATGGCGGTCCCATAAGCCTGCTCAGCATCACGTTGAGCTCCCACGCAGGGGCCGGAGCCTTCACCGGCGGGAATGTCCGGAACAGTCCTTTCATGAACTCCTTCACCAGGCGATGGGACCACAGGAATGATCGCCCCAGAGTTGTGGTGTAGCGGGAGATCGCCGCTAGATGGATTTTGATGGAGGCATGAGCTAGCCCCGCCTTGGCCGGCAACAGTAGGTACAGCAGCACTTGAGTCTTGGAGTACCGAAAGGACGGCCGTCGTTGTTGAACACCCAAGGCCCGAGCCGTCTCCGTGTTTGCCTTGATGGCCTGCAGTGACTCGTCCACAGTCTTACCGAACAGATTGTTCCTGTCGAAGGGCATGTCAAGAATCCGGGTCTGCACGTCCTGGCGGAAATCGGTTGCCTTGAGCCAGCCATGCCGACAAAGGCAAACGCTTGCCCATCTGGCAAAAACCGGTGTCAGCAATGTCCGTGGCCACCGTGATGCTGTGGTCCGAAGCCACCTCGCCTTCCTGTAAGATTTCCAGGGCCCCAGCCCTCTTGTCGTCCGGGAGGAAGTCCAGCAGGGGAGCTATCTTAAACCACAGCTCCCTGTCGTAGCGTGCCACAATCGCAAGGGCATTGGCCGCTTTAATCGTCGTCGCCACCGACGAGATGACCCGCCGTCCCCTGGCGTCCAGTTTCTTCCCCTCGCCGTCCGGCGGGGAAGTAAAAGTTGAAGCCGTCGCCCCTGCCGCTTTCTTCTTGGCCGCCGTGGAGACGACCGAATCCGTGGACGCCGGCGTACCGGTCCCTCTTGGCAGGAGCCATGTAGAGGTTCTTCAGGAGAGTCAGCCCCTTGTTCCAGATGTCGTCCAGTAATGGAAATGAAAGGACCGTCTTCCTCTTGGCCTCACGCCGTTGGTAGAGGAAACCTTCCTTCTTCTGTTCTTCGGGGCAGAGCTCAAAGAGCTCAGATGCCCTGGCGATCATGGCATGGAAGGAGCCAATTTCGTTGGGCGGGGAGGCCCGAGCGGGTGGTGATGGAAGGTCCATTCCGTCGTCCCCATCGGCGTCGTCATCCATCCCACTCGTCGCCGCCGCCTCCGTTCCCGTCTCATCCCTTGAAACAGGGGAAGGAGATGAAGACTGAAGGCCGTGAAGGCTGGAAGTGAGGGGGGGGGTGAGTTCTCCTCTGCTTGCTTGGTGGGCTTCCCGAAGATCCAGGCTCCACTGGATTGTCCACTGGGCGTAAGGGCAACCTTGTCCTTATCTCCGTACATAAGGCCTGAATCTCCATCAAGATTGCTCCTGAGTGGTCTTGTGGCATAGGCACCGGCTGCGATGGGAGCGACAGTTGGGGGGTAGGCTCCGTCCCCTCCATGGCTCGCGGTTCCTCATAGGCACCACCGTCGCTTTCTTCGTCCGCCTCATCGGGAAACCTCCCGTAGGACCGAACCTCCTCGAACTTCTTGTTGAGGATCTTCGCAACGCCAGCCAGCTCCTCTTCAGAGGTGGTATCTGTGTCATTAATGGCCACCAGGCCCCCCCTCTTTTTCCACCTGGGGTTTCACAGGGGTCTTATCGCTGAGCTGAAAAGATGATTCCCTCCATGGTGGCAGGGAAACTCTAGGCCCTGAGGTCGCCTCTGCTGGGGTAACCTCTGCAGGCTCCGCCAGGGCCACCTCGACTCCCTCTATCGAGGCCTTAGCCGGGTGAATCAGGTCCTTCGCGACTTTGGGCGTGCCAAGGCCTTCAGCTTGGGGGGAGGGTCACTGCCTCGCTCCCCCTCGGCTGTCTCCGTCGGGATCGACCGGGGCTTCTCCCGAAGCTTACCCGGGTTCTCCGATTTCCTCTTCCCGAGCCAGAGCGTTGGCTCGTGGTTGATGGCGTCAGTGATAATGCGCCCTGCCAGGCAGCCGAGGAGCCAGAACGATCAGCGCTCCCGGTGCCCGTGGACTAGCGGTGCTTAGCCTTTTGTTGGGCCCCCGTCGCCAGAGCGCCCTCAAAGGTCTTAGAAGACCGCTCGGACGTCCTCTTCTTCCCACCTGCTGCTGGGCTCTTCCCTTCCAGCCAGTTGGTGAGTCGGATAAGACTATCCTTCATAGTCCGTGCGGACATGTTCTTGCAAAACGCACAGTCCTTCTCCACGTGCGTTATATCTTTGTGAAGGCAGTAGAGGCATCGAGAATGCTCATCCTCCTTGAAGACATTCTGTAATCCGCATCCAGGGCAGGTCCTGAACAGCTTGGATCCATCCTGGCGTCGTGTTTCCTTTATCCTGGGCCATGTCCACGCAGGGAAGCCTCAAAGACCTTCCAGAATCCTCCAAGAAGCGAAACTCGACGAAAACGTCGCCCTTGAGGGGCGTAGGAAATTCCAAAATGGGTCCCCGTTGATCGGAAGTAGAAACGGTGGACCTCGAGGCTCGATTGACCAAAAAAATGAACTTAAACTCTTTGAAAAATCGCAAAACGCAGTAAAAGCTTGAGAGCTATAGCACGAGGACTCCCAACACTTGAACGTGCGATAAAAATCTGAAGATGGATGCCAGAGGAGGGGCTTAGGTAGAGGGCAGTCATTGGCTGGAGGCAGTATGACCCAGAGACCAGTGATTGGTTATTAGGAGAAAGATTCAGAAACAAAAACTGATTTTTTCTTAACCGAGCATTCCCAGCCTGACGGGGAATATTCATGAGCACGTGAATCCATGCCAGACCCCATGCTGGAGAATCCTGGTTATGATGATAAATTGTCTCTTCTTCAAGATGATATGCCACAGTTCAAAAGAAAGTGTAATATTCTCCTTTAAGACACCTTCAGTTACATTTGTCAGGATGCTTTCTCAGTGCTGCTGCTTCTATTTTTAGCAACCACACTTCTACTGTTGGTACCATGAGAACAGTCACCTTTGTCCCACAGTACGTTACTGCTTAAAACCACTTCAATGTGACATTTGCTGACAACTTAATATACCACCACAGTTCAAGTACTACTACTGCTCAGAACTGTTGAATTATTAAGTCGTTTTTGACCAGACACTTCAACTTCTTCAGGTAGGCAAGGTACTCTTCCTTTTAATGGGCAGTTTCTTTGCCTCTTCCATCTGTCTTACTCCCCAGCACTGCTCCCATAATTTTGCCAGTCATGAGCCAAAGAAATGACCCAGAATCTTATGTGCCACTCTCAAAGCTTCAGGTAACAATGGGGTACTAGTTTCTTATGCCACTTGATGGTAAACAACTTCACTTTGCAGTAATATGGCTCTTGGCAAGACAATTTTACTGTATAAATGGGGTGCCTCTTGGCTTGGGGTAATGCGTGTTCTTCTCTCCAAGGCTTTGACCCTTTACTTCTTTGAAATAGAACACATGCCCCTTCTGGATACAGTGTAGAGTTCAGTTGCTCAAGTGAAAACACAATTAGGCACACGCAACCTCTCCTTCAAGTAGATTGTAAGGTTTAAAGTTCAGTAATGAATTATATTCCCATGTAACAGTAAAGGATGAGATTCTGGCTTCCTCTGGCAATTATAATTAGGCACTAATGACCTCCCTTTCAAGTATTTTTCACTCTTTGTAACTTGTAACTCATATGGAAAAGGATCGGTATTCAGTAATGGTGTAGGAAGGGTTCCCTTGTATTAATTAGGGACACGCAACCACTCTGTTCTACAGCAACAGTCTTCAGATACAACAATAATGGTTTTTCAAGTACTTTAGCTTCTCACACAAATAATGATCTTCAAAGTTATATGCGAGTGCTACAATTCCACTGTTCGCAAGACCTCTGATATAACTAACAACTTTACTCGCATTTAACAACACGCAAGTCTGTTAGGACCAAGCTACAGTTATCGGCAAGACTCGCGCAGTGTATCTGAATGCTGTGCTTCACTCACCAGCTTCAATGACCCTGGTTTTGTGGGTTGCACTGCTTTCCTGACTTACTCTGCTTCTTCTGGCTTGCTGAGGACCCACACCCTTCTCCAGCATGGGTTTCTCTGGTCCGGCCACTTGATTTGGGATGTCCCTTTTCTACCGAGACCCTCGGCTTGGCTTCAGCTTCTGGCTTTAGTCTCCTGCACTTCCACAGCTCCACAATCACAGCAACAAGGCTCACCTGGGCCAAACTCAGCCTCCAGCACGTCTTCCGTTGCGCAGCCTCTGCAATTAAGAGTTTTGGAGAACAGGACTCTCAAAGCATGCAGGTGAAATCTGCTGTTTCCACGGTCCTGTGTCCTTTCTATTCTTCCACTTTGTGATTTGGCAGCCTCGTGCTTCTCCTCTACTACTAATGCTGCAACAGCCAGCCTTCTAGCTCTCGTACCAGCTCCTCCTACTCCTTCTTTCCTGCTGGGGCTTTTTATGCCTCACAGGTTCAATGATTGTCTGCCGGTAAGTTACGTTTTTCAACTTCTACATTATTTGTAAGGGTAGATTTCATTCCCTTAAGGTTTTTAACAGAATGGTTTTGAGAATTAGCCATTACAGAGAAAGACGGTTTAGTGAAGACAACATTTCCATAATCCTTCCCTTGGGTTTGAGAAAGGATCTTTGTTTCGGTATAGTATGTTCTGATTTACGGTTCACAACCTTAGATCTCATAAGAGGTTGAGAGACATTAAAATGACAGCAAGCCAGAACCTCTTTAGGTACAGTGGTAAGAATATTCTTGTTAGAGGACAAATACCAAATACTGTGTCTCATCCAACAAAATCTCCTCACCACCCTGGGCCCAGTCTCCTCCCAGGTGATTCTCCCGCAGTAGACCACACCCAGGGTTTGGATCAGGAAACATCTGCCTTCCCCCGGCCACCTGGGAGGAGACTTTAGGCAGGGTTTCAGTGAGGGATCCATAAAATTCTTCACAATGGACAGAAAAATTATTCCTACGTAACCCATAAAATACATGAGGGTGTTAAATCTTCCACTGTCAAGGACTATTAAGGATATTAGCGAAGTTACCTTCATGATTTCGAATCAGGGTTTTCATAGTGTTCCACTAAAAAAATATTATTTTCCTTTATTTTTATTTTTTGACAAAACCCCACCACTCCTGTAGAAACACCCAAAACACAGATCTTTGTAATCACAAGAAGGGAAATGTAACATACTTGTAAAATATAAAATGAAACTCATTGTATTAATGTATATATCACCTGTAGCGGATTAATACAAGACACAAGGAATAATGTGTCATTTTCATTAAAAAGTAGATAATTTCATATGGAATTTGAATGATTTCTTAGTGTGCCTAATAGTTATATCTGTGTGGATTAATTTCCCAGTGAGTGTGGCTCTGTTTGCCGTAGCCTGTGTAATTTTAACATCTGATGACATTTCTCCCCATCAGGCAACCCTGGCACATCCTCCCCCCACTCTTGGGGGATCCTAATAGCACTTACCCACCCCACCACCCCCTTTTTCTTTTCATTGCACTTACACGCTCTGAATGTCACAAGGCCTAGAAGGACAGTTTGTGTTTCCATTTATTAACTCTCAATTTTTTTTATGTTTATTTGCTTCCTTGATCCCTCCCCTTCTTGCCTTGTGGCACTTTGAAATACTGTCTTGCTGTATAAGCGCCTTACAAATATCCCATAAATAAATCAAACAAATATCCCAGCTTTGACAACAGACGATATTGTGATCACAAAGAGATCATCCCATTTCACTGTTTAGTACTGTGCTACTTTTGGTGGAAAGGTTTGCATTCTCACATTCTGGTAGCATTGTTTAGCCCATTGCCTCCTCTTTCTTTTAAAGTGGGCAGTTGGGGGGGAAGGGATGCTAGTAAGTCGAGTATTAATTAAATGTCACTATCTTCTCTCCGTCAAACATATTTTCAGGTCAATTTGTTAGACACAAAAAAACTGCTTACATTTTATCTACAATTTGAAAAGTTCCTCATAACATTTTGCTATATAAAAGAAAACTCCTAGAAGTGCTTGTATTTTCTCTACAAATGAAAAGAATTCTTCTCGCCATGAACTAGCTAAACATTATGTGTTCATATGGGAATGGCCTTGCTGTCTCTTACTTAGCTAAGATACTGCCTTTCCACTGAAGCGCTAGTCTGCTTTTATTTTTTTTAACTCTGTTAATTAAAGTTGTACAACAAAAGACACTACAACTTCAAACATTGTATCTGTGCTTAGCTTACAACCATGTGATTACATACTAAAAGGCTAAACAAATTTGAAGGGCGGTATGCAATTATAAAGGGAAGAAAAAGAGAAGCAGAACAGCAAGCAATTGGGTCATCTTGTAGGTCTCATGGTGCATGATCCTCTAGGCTTAAATACTGCATTATAGCTCCCCAGATATCTTTGAGGCGAGATGCTGAGGTTGACATTTCTCCATAGGTCTGTTCAAAAGGATTAGGCCAAAGTCGTTTCTGCCACCAGACTGCTAATGTAGGTAGGTGGTTTTGGATTAATCCACAGTAAGGCAATCATTTTGCAGGCCAGAAGAACTAAACTGACAAAACCAACGATACCTTTACCAATAGGAAAGGGTCCCAAGTAGATAGTGAGGTTTTCAACTTTGATCAATCATTTTTGATAGTTCCATCAGTACTTCAAACCAAAAGGCATGCACATATGGGTCCTTCTATCACGAATGTATAAAGGCAGCCTCATTTACTTTACATTTTGGGCAAGTCCCCGAATGCCTGCGAGTCATCTTTGAGCAGGAGTGTAATAAGATTGGTATAGAAACTTGTTGTTCATCCAAGGCGTGTAGTTCATCCAGAGTGCAAAGTTAACACTCACCACTCACTACTGGCAAGTGATAATAAACTATTGGCAAGTAATAAATTGTGTGCTGTCCATGTGTATATGTGTAGAATTGTAGTGGCGAGCGACTTATGTCTGGATAGTAGCTTGCCACTTGAAACATTAACGCCTTGTTCATCGGTATGTGCTATGTCGGTTTACAGATCTGCTCCCACACCCCTTCTTCTACCATGCTATGAAACGCTTCCCCCTCGACCCCCTCATTTTCTTTTAGAAGCTAGAGTGCCATCTTTACCCATTGCATCGCAGTTTTGTATGGTAAAGTAGTGGCTGAAGCAGTTGTACTCACCTGGGCTATATATTTCTTGGTAGTGCCTTCGATTGGAGTGCTACGACAGGAGGGAAAGCTAGCTAAGAGTTTACATTAAATTATATAAAAAATATGTGGGAATATGGAGCCATCTAGATTCTGAAATTGGTAATTGCGATAAATGGATTAACAAAGAGGTTCTCAAGTTTAACTAGGGCAACACGTACAGAACACCAGCAATGTATGGTTCAGCATTGAAGGGAAGCCCATCTATTCTGTCAGCTACTAATGAAATGTAAAACATCATTGCTGTAGACCCTTCTAAGTGGGAACCCACCCATAGAATATTATTTGTACTTGTTTGTTCTCAGTCAAGGGGCTACCACATTTTTTCACATCGAAAATATGGCTTCCAAGCCCTAAATCACTAAGGATAATCCAGACTATGACCTCTTGCTCACTGTGCCTAGAGAGGCACAACTTTCCTCAATGAGGCTTCCAAACAAGATAGAAACGCAGAGGTGGGAATTTGTTCTTGGTTGCTACGTAGCAAAGCATAATGTTGTGAATGTATGGTTGCACTGTGATATTTATTTTTTGAAAGGCATTCATTTATGCACTTTTTTGGTAACATTATTCATTTGCCCAATATAGACTGTTTAAAAGTGCTACAATGCTAGTGCTTAACCTTGTTTCATGGGATGTGCATGGGATATGCAACACCCGCATGAAGGCTCGTCAAGTTTCTCTTATTTGCATCAACATAATGTTCACACTGCATGCCTATTGGAGACTCATCCGTCTAATATGTTGCTGGCCAAGAGTTTGGGCAAAAATGGATGGCATGCTACTTTTTCCTAATAAGCACCTGCAGTTATAACTTTAATACACTGACGCATACATGGAGCGATAAGGAGAGTATTGTATGCTCATTGTCAACAGGTCTTCAAACTTGGTGCCATGTTAGGCACCAGGATAGTGATCGTAAACTTATACAAACCCATATATGAAGAGCAAGTCTTTTTTCAGATACCGTTTTATAAATGCTGCAAATGCATTGGTAAATAAATATTGATGTGCAGTGACTTCAGCGCCACTTTGAGGACCACTTGAACATATGTCCTCCTAGGGGTAGGTCACATTCATTATCAAGCAAATGTGTCCATGAGGCAAAGAGTTAGTTGCTACTCAAACGTTTGCATAAAGACCATTGTAACAAACATACTGTTCCTCAGATCATGCGGGATACTCTAGAACGGATGTCTCTGTGTGGGGGCGGTGGGAGGGGGGTCTGTTATCTTCAGCTATTTCTGATTGAATGATTTTTCCCAGTACCCTATCCCCTATCTGACCCCCTCTCCCCATGGAATCTCATTGTCCTTTGATACAGCCCCATTCTAGCATATCTTCCTGCAGATTTAATCTTGATGCTTTTACAGACTTCGCATGCAATTGAAAATGAAATCTCTATTTTTTTCAAATTAATGAAGGTTCAGTGACCAGTTCTGTATCTCTATGGTAGATATTGTTTAATAATAATAATAATTTGTCATTTATATAGCGCTACGAACCCACAGGTATCTGAGCGCTGCTTATTATTACCCACGGTGTGTGGTGCTGGTGTGGTTTATATTTGGTGTCTGCATTCCTACAGAGTGTGGCTTTCTAAGAATGATCCGCTCCAAGCTGAATACATTTGAAGATGTTTTAAGTGTCTTGACAGAAACTACATCAGGTAGTAGAACTGACTATCGCGTCTCCCACACACTCTTATCACAGTTTAGAGATGTAACAGACAAATTAAGGTTAACTTCACTAAGAGGGTTCCCTCAGGTAAGCCGAAACCAAGCACCACACAGACTACTATTGTGGATTGTTAGCTATAGTATGTGGGTTTTTTCAGAAAATTAGGTGTGGATAACCTCTCAAGGTGAATACTTTACTGTTCCACATATTTTCAATGTACTACTCAAAATCAGAGCTTACTGACCATCAACTTAAACTTTAATTATATGAAGTGGGATTCATTTGGCTAGCGGATGGACACTGCTTCCTGATTAATTCTCTAATTACCATCACAGAAATTATTGCAGCTATTAAACACCCGAGATCTGAGGCGGCTCTGGGAACGAATGGTCTCTGCATCGAATTTTGGAAGGATTATGCCAATATTGTAGCTCCTGAACATGAACATAAAATGACTACAATAGGGTCCCTCCCATCCTACACCAATGAAGATTGCATAATTGTACTGCATAAACCTAACAGACCAGAGACCATCATACAGACCACTGCTCAACCTGGATAATGGAATCTTAGCCAAGCTTTTAATCACATGAATTGCTGCTACTTCCTGCTAATATTGAAATACGTAGAAATGACTGAGAAAAAAAAAATAACAATGGGATATTTATTCGAATTTCGGCTGAATGAAAATTACGAACAGCCAAAAATTCCAAATAAATCTCCCATTCGGTTTCATTATAGTGAACAAGGGGAGCGGGGGTTGCATGCGTGTCCACCGCACCCATGTTCACTAGGACATTAAAAGGGGGAGCAGCGGTGTCCCCCACGACCTAAACAATAAAGGTGTCACAGGTTTCCCCCTTTCTCACCTGTTTTCGTTGCCTGATGACTTCTTTAGGAGAAGTCTTCTTTCGTATGGTTCGGGTCTTATACAAGCCCGCTCGGCCGTCCTCTGCTTCCAGTTTCCGTTCAGCTTCGATGTCCGGGATCAAGGGAAGACTCCAGGAAATTCAGAAAAAGGATATGGAGCACGCGAAGGCGGTGCAGGGATTCCGGGAAAGGCTGGATAAGAAGGAGGGAAGGTAGATAGGAAGAAGGGGTTCCAGGAACCAGGAAATAACAGAATAATACAAGGGAGAGTACGGAGCACACGTCCGGTCACAGTTAGCAGCAGCGTTGAGACGCGCAGGGCCGCGGGGGTGTGGCCTCTTTATAGAGCACGCTGCGTAGAACGTGAAGACTGGTGAGCAGCGTTCTGAGCTTGCAGCAATGTTGGTAGTATTATGGAGTGTAATCCCCGACGTGTCAGGGACCAGGAGGCCCAGAAAGGGCGAGTTTGATGGTTCATGACAAAAGGTTTAAAAAAAAGAAACTAAAAAGGACCCTGTGGTGCCGGTTCCCATGCACGTAAATGAAGGGCACTGGTGTCACAGAGGAATGGAGGAGTTGGCGGCACACAACCAAGTGTGCCGCCAAAAGGTAAGTAAGGGGGGTGGAGGGGGATTCAGGTTGTCAATTGTCCAGGGGAGAAAGAAACTAAAGTAATTTTCTTTATTTTTTTTAATTGTGATATCGTTTATTACAAAAACTTCTCACATACATAAACCCTTAAGCTCCACAAAACAAACAGTTCAAAACTATGCATTCGTCTCATTTGCCCAGCAAACAGTAATATGGAAAAGACAATAACTACACCAACCTAAAATCAGTTATCCTCTAGATATAAATGTAAGGATATTGGCAATTTTCCTCAAAATGTAAAAAAAAAAAAAAAAATAAAAAAATACATGCATGGTTATTACCTCAAACTCTTCCCAATGCAAGTCTGAGGGCAAATTCCCCAACATTACCGCAGAGCATCATGCTCCTTCCCTCAACTTCACAAGAGATGCACAATCACACAGGCGACGCCTTACGGATTTCAATTCATCCTCACCGCACAATCGGCATTCCCTGTCTACTATGGGTACCTGGTGCCAAGCCCCCTCAATTTCCCTTGTTCCTACAATGTTAAATTTCAATTTTAAGTAGACCCACACCAGGTAATTATCCACAAATTGTTCAATATACATCGGAATGCTGTTCCTATCCTGAATGTAGCCTACAAATCGTACATCCAGATTTTTGTGCACAAGTTAAGGGACTGATCTCCACCAGAGCCAAGTAAGAATACTTTCATGATTTTCTTAAAGCTCTGAAGAGAGAGACCGACCCAGTGTGTTCCCGGGTGCTAAAGCTAACTATTTATTTGCCACAGCGCTTAAATTAACAAGATTGCTTAATGGCAGCAAGGTGGCTCTCGAATTGTACACATCGAAGATTAGACTTTGAAGGGAACCTTACAGGGCATTTACTAACTTCCAATACATACTAGTTAGGCAACCAAGATATGTTTTATATTGAATGGGCATGATGTTAAATTCCAGTAATATCATTTTGATTACAAACAAATGCCACCCAAGGTAGCTTTAGTCCTCAGACTGAGTTGGTCCATGTTTATGTTGCCCCTAAACTTACAATCCAGGAACATACTGTAAGAAACTCATGGTGGCAGCAGTAAAGACAGACACGAGTGATCACAGATCAAGGGTGTTTATTAAACTGTATAGGTAGTTTGGAAAAACATCTATTTTTTTCAAATTTGTTTATGCTTTTCATTTCCAGAGGAAAACCTTTACAAAAATTTAAAAAAAGACGATCATTACCTTTCCTATTCACAGAAAGAAAAAAAATGTTCAGCCATCTAAAATCACAGAGTACATATTCAATAACACATTTCAACTAGAATTTTAAAATAGAAGAATCCAGAGAGAAGTTTTGCAATGACAAAATACAAAAATATAGCTTTGATTAAATCTTGTAGTGAGGTTAACTAGGAGTAACACAGGGTCCAATTGTAATTAAGACACATATTACAGAAAGAAATCTAATCAATGCCAGCTTTAGAGCCACAGATTTTCCATGCAGCATCTCCCACAAGATTATTTCTGGAAAAACTATTTCAGTGTTTGAAGCCAATTTTCCAAAATAACTCAGCCGTTGCGGGCTTATTGCTTCACAGTCCAGAAGAAGATGCCTAAGAGTTTCCTTAACAGTTGTACTTAGGCAAAAGCGACATGTGACAGGCCGCCCACCATGGGTATTTCTGAATTCATTTATTTCAACTGTTAATAACACATTGAAACAGAACCTCATGAATGCACTTCGCCAACAAGGGTCAGGAAAATGTATCAGATATGATTCTGGACTCCCCATACACTGACAATTAGAAACCAGATGGTGGTAAATCAGAGATTTGAGCACACAATCCATGGTATTAGACCAATCAAAAATGTTTAACAGGCGTTTTACTAGGACAAGGTTGGTCAAAAGATCATCAAATGACACTCTAATGTTTCTCAGGGTCATTAAGCATACTTTTTGCAAGGACGCTAGCCACAGCGATTGCCAGTTTTTAGTTTATGCCCCAAGTCTGCATAGAGACTACTATCCTTTGCAACAATTATATTTCTATACAAGGAGATTATTTTCCACTCAACCAAGCTCGTTAGAGACTGTAGGCCCAGTTCATATCTCAGGGCAGCCATTGTAATACATTCAGCAGTCTCCAGATTTTTGCCTCAATCCTATGTAAATCAATTTGTGTACAAAATGGCAGCAATTCTATGCCCTAACACAACTTGGGGATGACTTTAGACTTATAAAAGCGAATCAGCGTTAATATAAAATATTTACAATAGTTCTGAGCAACCTTTCTCATTTGAAGTATCGGGTATCCTGTTCGCTCTACAATACAGTTCCAGTGCAGACGTTTTTTTCGAGTGTCAGACACTGGAAAGCCTAGATATCGCAATGATCTCATTTTTGTCAATTTATGCTTGTTCAAATACCAACTAAATGGTGATAGCTTTTTTCAGTTATTTAAGCACATAATCATGGATTTCTTCTTGTTGATCACAAGGCCATTACTTATGACATAGTTAAAAAAAAGCGTTAATTTGACACTGAAGGACTATAGGCGTACTATCGATTAGTAAGAAGTCATCAGCGTACGGACACCAATTTATTTTTTGTCCCTCAATTTTGGGAGAGATCAAGGAAGTAACTTCTAGGCACTGACCAGAGTCTGACATGTGCAGATTAAACAGTGTTGGTGCAAAAATGCACTCTTGTTGTAAGCCATTTATAGTTTTTATCAGAGAGGATAATTTTCCCTCTGTGTTAAGTCTCACCTGTACTACATATCCTTCATGCACATGAACCAGTATTGTTAAGCAACCCGGAGGGATTCCCATAGATAGAAGCTTCGACCATAATACTCCACGATCTACATGGTCGAATAGAAGGGACAAATCAATTGATGCAATGTATAAAGGTGTCGCCTCCTTCTTGCAAGCTTTTTCTTGCAATAAAAAAAACAATAGTCCACTGATCTCCGTCCCCATAGCCTTGCAGAAACCAAACTGCCTATTCGACAAGATAGAGTTAGAGTCCATCTACTCCACAAGCTGTTTGAGGACTATCCCTGCAAAGATCTTTGACTCAATGTCCATCAGAGGTATAGGGCGGTAATTCACAGGAAGACTCCCGTCTCCTTTCTTATAGATAGGGATGATAAGAGACATGCCAGAATTCTGGAATATGTCTGTTCACCTTGATGTCCAAAAACAGCATTCATAATGATTTAGCCCACACCTCGGGATTAGCCTTCAAGGTAACATTCGCTATGCCATTCGGGACACTTGCTCTTGACGAGCTAGAGTTTAGATTTCTAGTATAGTAAAATTACAGTCCGATGGTTGATTCCTAAAAGCAGCTTTTTTTAAATTTTTTTTTTTACATATGATGATTTTTGGCATATAGACAGCCGAAATAGCCAGCCCTTACTTCCTTCGATACACTGTTAGATAATGCTGACGGTTGAGATGATTCTTGTGTATTGCCGTGCAGAGCCCTCTTTGAGAGCTATCAACATAGCTTCATTGTCTGCTTGCAACATCAATACCCTATGACCCTTTATCCAATTTTTCAGTGTCTGCTTCGATCAACGTACCCTTAATAACTTTAAATCCCAATCAAGGGAACTATTCAACACCCTACAAATCATTCTCTTACAAAGATTTTTATGTTGGCTGACCAAAGGGTCATATGTATGTAAGCCGTTAGACTTGTGGGGCGGACCTCCTCTTACTTCAAAAGAGTTTGTGAGCAACGATTCAAATATAGAGGAAAGGTAGTCAAAGTAAAGATCCGGTGTCTAGAGTCCCAGGGTTTTTGTGAAAATCTGATACAAAGACTGAATTAAACTTTTCCACATTGCCATCATGCCATTTCATTCTATTTCTAGAAGTGTTTACTTCTACCGGGGAACAAAGCCCACCCACAGTAATAATCTCACGTTCCACCCTGATCACAATCTCCAGGATCTGGTGGTCACTCCGATTGGTATCTATGATATTACATTTGTTACATGCATCAAATAATCTTTGGCACAGAAATATATGATCGATAGTGGAAGCTCTGGTACCATCTGACCAAGTGTGGGATCAAGATCTTGATTCAGAATAACATTTGCATGCAGGAGACCCCAGTTTGCAAATAAGTTATACCAGATGTACCGCTGGAGACAGACATTTCCTTGAGATTCCTACCGGTTGCCCCTTCAATTCTTTGTTGACTGTCGGTATTCAACATTGTGACTGATCCCAGGTATTTATATAGACCTACCCCATGAGATATCTCAGTGTTAAGGTCACCCGCTATCACAATGTGCAGCCCATTATATTTCATAGTCTGTTCGGTTAAACATTAATTTATCCTTCTCGTGGTGGAGCTAAACTCATACCCGATTACAGTATATGTTTACAATGAGTATATAAGACAAAAGACTTGCAATTTTCATCTCCAAAACGACTGCAAAGGCTCCCATTGTGATATCAAGAGTTTCCAGAATCTTAATTCACTCCACATTCTTTATCGCAATTAGGAGACCTCCATATGGGCGGCCCCTAATTCCCCTTTTTGCAAGTTGGTGCTTGCACTCAAACCCATCTATATGGAATTCTGAGGTCTTCCAGGACTCCTGCATACAAACCACTTGATACTTTTTAAGCTTCAGACATAAATCGCTAGAAGAGGAAAGATGTGACATGGCCCTAGAATTCGAATAAATTAACACTAGGTCATTGGTCTGATCAACCTGGTTAAAGATCATGCCTCAGATTTTAACTGAGATATGGAGTCCCTTAAGGATAAAGCGAGCCATCTCCAGCTTTTTATGTCGCCCCCCCCCCCCCTCTTGGTGCATGCCTCACATATAACCTGGTTTCTCTCCCTTCCTGACTCATCCTTGAAGTGATGTGCTCTCTCTCACGAGAGGAGGATAGTTCCAAACCAGGACTAAAAATCAGGATACCATGCCCCAGCTGATTGAACCGCGCAGCCTCCAAAAGACCTGCATCATAAACGTCACTAGAATGAAACACCAATATAATGTGGTCATAGCGGGTTGGGTGTATGAAGTCTACTAATTTTAGATCCGCTGATGAGATCAGTCTAATGGAGGGTATCTCATTAAAGAGAGCAGAACACAATCACTATTCAATGAGGGAGGACCCCCGTATTCGAATAGATTGTAGAGAAGAATGCTCAGATTATCAGGAAAACAGGGTTGGCGCCACTGAACAGATTTAAGATCACTCTGTAATACAGAGTTCGGTTGCTTTCCCACAAAACCGTCTACTTTTGGTTGGTCAGATTCTTTCTCATTCCGGTCTATCTCTCTGTGCTTTTCTTCAAACTGCACTCCCCTTGATTCCGCCTCTGTACCTCTGTTGTGCCAGGAGCTTGGGGGTAGTACATTGACCAACTGACTCGTTCCTTTGACCATCGTGACACACTCCACTCCCTGTGGATTGGTATTCGCTATGGGGGAGGGCAAAGGAGGTCCACAAGAGCTTGCATGAAGATGTAACATTTCCGCAATGGTAGATTGTATCAGAGCCACTAATGCAGTGGTCTTCAAACTTTTTTGGCCTGGGCCCCCCCATGAGCAAAGTTTGGGCAGGCCGGGCCCCCCCAAATTGCCAGATGGACAGTATGTAGAAATCGCTATTAACGTTTGCGTGCCGTCACCGCACCCTGCTCCCAGTACAGACCCTGGGCTCTCCCAACCCTACTCCCACCACTATACCAGTGCTGCCGCCCATCCTGCTCCCACCAAAGTCCCATAACACAAGCATACACACATCCATACACATTTAAATAAAAAATAAATTGCCATAAACGTACCTTCTGCAGGGCCCTGCGCGTGGTTGTAAAATACCCCACTCCAGGTTGCTCTGCCCGTATGTGCGAGGAGGCGCAGGAGCGCCCCCTCGCACATACATACATGCAGTGCCCCAGCCAGCATTTCCAATGAGCTATGCAAGGCTGGCGAAGGAAAAACACCCCCAGCATTGCATGTCTCAGTGATCATGTGCAGCTGGGGAAATGAACTGTCAAAGGCAAACAGTGTTTCCGTTTGACAGTTCAGCCAGCCCAGGAGCACTCCCTCAGCTGGAAAAAGCAGCTGAAGGAGTGCTCAGTGTTTCACTGGTCTGGATCCTCGGCTCCTCCAAAATGGGTGAGGTGGCCAGTGGGTGGACGCCCCCTCACCCATTATGGATGATCCGGCAGGCTTGGACTGGCCTATAGGGCAATGACCGTACCAAAAATGCAAAATGCTACTGTGGTCCAGTCAAAATGGGCCACTTTTTTGGCCAATGTGGCCCAGTTTGAGGAGTTACTTCACTATGCAGCTAGTAGTTTTGAGCATTGTTGAAGAATAAATATTCTTTAAATATCACAATTTGTTTATATTTGAACAAAAAACACCCCCTTGGGTACTATTCAAACAGTCTGTGACTAAAGGACTGAATATCCATTTGCAACTGCTGGCCATTTTTTCATTGGTGCCTGAGACCGTTTTGTGTTCCAGTATGACCATGTGAGCTGCCCCTTCCCATTTCCTCCAATCTAAAAAAAAAAAAAAAAAAAAAATCTTTTTAGATTTCATGCTTGCGTCTGGCGCCCCCCCCCCCTGGAGGGGCACGCCCCACAGTTTGAAGACCTCTGCACTAATGTATTCTTTTCCTCAGGGGGTTTGGCCTTTTGCGATTTATCCTTCTCTTCACTCACACCCATTCCCTGCATTACCTCAGGAGGACCTGCTGAAATTACTACCGAGGACCCCCTGATGTTCTGTGGGTCTTTTGAGGCCTGTGCAGCCTCCAGCTGTTCTTTGAAGACCTCCGCAAACATTGTTGGCCCTATTTGCATGTCATTTATTAATGCTTTCCTTTCCACTCCGGGGATATTGGGAGTATATGGACCCTCTAAATGACTGGGTTTCTTCTTGAATAAGCCATCCATCTCCTTCTCTGTTGCACAGAGAGTAATTGCTGCTTATGATTTTCCCCCGTACCCACTATCAGGGCATCATTGGTCTTACTGCTCATTTTTATTTTGTTGTTCTTATTTCTTTTTTTTGTTTTGGAGCCCTTTGTGCGTCATTTCATCAGTTAAGGTATTTTTTGCCAGAACTCCATCCCCCTGATCAGATCTCCCATCAGGTTCTGGCTCTTCATCCAGACCCGCCACAAATATTGTCCGGTCCTCTATTTCCTCAGTAACCAGAAATCTCCAGTTATTCTGTGACATTTTCTTCCCACCTTTAGACAAGGAAGGAAGCTGCTTTTGAGATTTTATTTTCTTCTATTTTTTTATTTTTTATATGTTTTTATTTTTTGAGGGCGCCAGGCATTGTGGAGTCTGATTCAGTCACAATACGTGCACCATGTATGGGGGTTTTAAGAGGGAGGCTGGATGGTGGGCAAGGGCATGTCATATCAACAATGTATGGAACCTGGTCACCCCCGACATCACTTGAAAATGTTTCACCTACATTACTTCCCTTAGCTGTCATGCCCGCTGCTGTTGATGGAACGGATGGAACCTGGTCACCCCCCACATCACTTGATAATGTTTCACCTGCATTACTTCCCTTAGCTGTTATGCCCACTGCTGTTAAGAGTTTGCCCAAGACAACTATCATATCATGCAGGCAGGAAGTATGCATTCTTAATTCCGCCAGAATCTGCATCAATAACTCAATGTTCCCATTTACGGCAGCACCGCACGCGGTAGTCTGCCAAGGTTGAGCTAAAGGAAAAACATCCGCCCCTTTCTTCACATCCCAATGGATATCGAGACAGGGCCAAGAGGGTAACTTCCCCCTCTTGGAAACCAGGAGGAGTGTCTAAGAATGATTTATCCATAATCGCTTGACTAGGTTTCTTACATTGCCCGCGATTCAGCCCCCTGAGCGATACATCCGTTCCTGCAATTGGCCATTACCCATGATTCGATCAAGATAGGGGAACCTCTACCATCCCCATGTTTGAGCATTGAAGAGTCGCTAATTGTAGGTGGGGAGAGCAGGAGAGGCATCGTTAGTGCCATACGCATGGTGTTTTTCTACGGGTGTGAAGACAAGGGGCGCCGATAAGATATCATCATACATCCTCGCCCCCTGTAACTTCACACTCCATGTACGTGGGCCGGACATAGTTACTAGAGTAAAGAGAGATCCAGTAGGAAACAATCACACTGTCAACTGGCATTCAACTTCAGCACGTTTAGACTGTCAACCTGTTCCCAATAACAGTTAAAATCAGTCTGTGTCAAAAAAGCTTTAAGGAGAGTCAAAGTTGTGCCTTGGCCGCCGCCGGCAAGCAGGCCAACAGGCACTCTGTAGCAATCCTCGTGGCGCAGGCGCAGTGGCGGCGTGCCCAGGGTTTTCAAACGTTGTGTGGCAAAAGTGGGCATTGCCACGTACGCAACTAAAATAAAACAAAATTAAAATGAGTTCCCTATATTTTCCAGTTATTAGTAAACTAAGTCAATGGGAGCATACTCGTAGGTCCAGAAAAGTACTCCACAATAGAAATAGTCCAGCACAGAAGAAGGCAGTCCACTGCAGACAGTAACGGCAGGAGCTTCAGAGGACCATTATAGCAGGCCAACATGCACTCTGCGGCACTCCTCGTGGAAAAACGCCGAATCTAAACCTCAATCTAAGATGGGAGCATGCTTCGACCAAACAATAATAAGGCAGTCCTAGTAATGTCTTTGTCAAATAAAAGGGCCTATACTAAAAAAAACTATTGCCAATCCTTACGCTAAATACAAAAAGCAGTGTGGGATAATGTTCATAATAAAGAAGGAAGTGTTCACAAACAGTAAGTCAGGATGCAGTAGTTGGGGTCTCCTTCCCAACGTTTTCAGCATGGGACAGGGTGGGATTTTGGAGCACAGCACACGCTTGAGCTTTCCCAGCACAAGCAAACAGTTCTGCTCTCAGCAATCAGGGCCTTCGGTGGTTAAGTCTCTTTTCTATGAAAACGTCCCTTCCCTCCGTGGACCCGATGTATCCAAAATAATGAACAAAAAGTTCCTTTTCACATGTACATTGGGTGATGAATTTTCACCCCTGGATTCCCCTCTTACAGGCTCAGATCCACAAAAAGTTTGTAATGATATCAGGACCATCAGTAGTTAAGTTTTCTTGCTTCCGAGGGCCTGACAGGTTCAAAGTACCAAAACATGAGTTCAATAAAAGTTCTAGAGTTCTTTTCTGGTTGTACTTGGGTGATAGCTCTTCACCCCTGGGTCCCCCGCTTCCGGGCTTAGACCACTCTCAAATATCTTCTGTCTGTTGGGTTCACTCTGGCATGGCATGCATTCAAAGACTTCTCCTGTTGTACTTTTCTTTGTTGCATTCATGGGTCGGTGGGTGTTGGCTTCTGCCCCTTGGATCCCCGTCTTCCGGGCTCAGACCCTACTCAACTGTTCGCCTCGCTCGATCAAGTTCACTATGACTTTCAATGCAATTTTGTTGGGCACATTCACAAATCAATGTCTTTTTGTACAGTTCACTGTGGACATCCCTCTTTCGGGTTCACTCTTGCCAATCTTGTCAATTGTGCCTTTTTCATTAAACTCTTAGAATGCAGGATTCACTACCCTTAGCTTCACAATCATCTGTTAGTCAAAGACTTTCAACTGTACAGAGGATTTTACAAGACCCCTGTATGACCACTTTGACCCCCTTCTCGCCTTTCCCAAGGCCTTCTGTTAATGGTAGTTTCAATAATCGGGTAATCGCCCAAAGTTTCCTGAGTGCGCACCCATGTGGTGCCGGACTCCTCTGTTCCTGGTTTTCCCCCTTTTAGCATCAATAGCTCTGTGCTTTCACAGTTCAATTAGCGGTTTGCTACTTTTTGTTTAACACAGTTCGGTTTCTTATCGACTCCCCCCTCGACTCACCGGCTGTGATGAACCGCTTGGCTTTCCTTCTCTTTCGAGTCAAGGTTGGTACCACGGAGACAAGTGTCTCTCCCTGGCTTGTTCATCAGCAGAGGAGGGTCTTGGGTACCGTTGACATCTGCTGCAACACAGAGTGACTATTGTTCGCCATCTTACGATTCCTTTGGCGGAGGTTTCACAGGCCTTGGGCTGCAAGGACTAGGTCGCTTCTCTCCTGGTCATCCTCTCAGTTTGCGCCGTCTTTCTCCTCCTCTTGAACTGCTGTGCTGAGTTAGCTCTCTCAGTGTGCGGTCTGCCTTGCTCGTCTTGTGCGGCTCCTTTTATCCCTGTAGGAAAGGGCCGTCAGGTGTGTATGATTCAGGTCAATTGTCTGACTTTGCCTGACCCTTGTTTTGGGACAACGCAGATAATTGGTTTGGGTGTTAGTCTGTTGTCCTCTGTGATATACAAAAGTATCGGAAAGGGGGGGCAGGGGTTGTCAGGGAAAATTATTTTCTTGGACCTAGGGCTGTTGGTAAAGTGAGAAGGGTGAGATTGGTGGGGTTTGCTAACCAAATGGAAATTACCAGGATTATCAGGGTGGACAACAGAAACAAGAGGATTCTCATGTTGGGCCCGAGAAATTCACAAGGAGGAAGGGAGGTAGATATTGTATAGCCCACAAAGGCCTCAGGGTTCTCGTTCTCTTCTCCCTCTTCCGGTGTACAATACTGCGCCTCACCTGGGGCCTTTTTCCAAGCTCAACCCCGGGTTCTCCCATCCAGGTGATCCTTTCTCTTCCGTTCACCCCTGGAATTGGGGACAGAGAGTATCGGCCCTTCCAAGGCCCCTGAATATGGGTCTCTCAAGGATGACTTGGGAGAACACCCTCAGGTTTCTCAAAATACCCAGTTACTTGTAAGATGAGACCACTTCCAGCTCAACCCCATCTACAACCCAACTCATTTTTTTGTTTACCTTCTCTCCAAGTAGAAGACCTTTAATTCCGATTTGTTGGCGTTTAAAGCAAGCGAGTTAGCTTCAATATGCACTTTATTTTTCCAGTGAGGCTTGTAGTCCTCCAGGTGTAAGATCGAGGATGGCGAGGTCACCCGCATAGCCTAGCCACTCTATCGGGGTGGAACTTATTTGGGAGGGATGGTAGCAAGTTATTTAATTGCCGCTCCAAATCGGAAAGATAAAGGTTGAACAACATCGGGGCTAATATACAGCCTTGTTTGAGGCCTTTCTGAATTGGATTCCAAGCCATTGTGCCCTCATTCTGGTCCAGTCTAACTTTGACCTTGGTCTGCGAGTAAAACAAGATGAACCTCTTTAACAAACCAGAGGGAATATTTCAACTATGCAGGTACCCCATGGCCTATTCCGATCCACGGTATTGACTGCAGCGCTTAGATTGATATACACCACGTAAACCATGAGGTTCCTAATCATACCTGCTTGTTGAATCATAGTAGACAGGCCGGGAATGTTTACGGCGGTGCTTGATTTCTTGCAAAACCCTGTCCGATTATAGGGGATGATCTTAGAAGCATCGGCTCAATCCTCAAGCTCTTTAAGCAGTACTCGGGCAAAGACTTTGCAGAAACATCTAGTATGGCAAGTAAACAATAGTTTTGGGGATCATCGTGCTTGCCTTTTTTCCCCAGACAGGAACAATTATACTAAGCTGCCATGAAGCTGGTGTATTCTGCAAGGTTTCAATAGAGCAGAAAAGCTGATAAGGCATGGGACCAGACTGTCGGGTCTGACTAAGATTGTACTACATATCCCATCAGGACCCGGCACCCTGGAATTCTTACTGGCACCAATTATCCTAAAAATATCAGCAGGGCCATGGGTATAAGCCGAGTTGTTCAGAGCCTTTATCTAACCCAGTTGATATACTTCTGGGTCTCCGAGCTCCTGCTGTATAAATTTAGCCCAGCCCAATTCCGTTATACAGTTCACATCTCTAGTGATAGAATCTCTGAAGTTGACAATCCTGCTAAATTCTGTGATATTAGGGATGCTTGCCCTAAAGTGTGTCAGCAGAGACAAAGACAGAACTATGGTTCCTCAACCATTTAAAGTACTTTTGTTTGGTGGACTTCACCTCCTGGCTATGAGCTACCGATTGAGGTACTAACCTGGCGATGGCCCTTAGTTCTCCCCTCAACAGCCTCTTTCTATTCCTGATTTCCTCATCATAGAGGTGCTGATGGGAATTCCTCACGCTAAGGCCCACCCTACCGATGGAGGATATAGAAGTCAGAGAACATATCTTTTTTTAGTGATATAACCAAATTTAATCAGTTTTACAATATATATATATAAAAGAAAACAATATTTATCATCTTTACAGAAGTGATAGAGAATCAAAATTCAATAGAATTCAATCAAAAATGTGCATGTATAAAAATAACCATCTGATCAGTGCATTATGCTTAAAATTCAGTACAGTTGCAATAGCGACAATTGTCTAAATGGTATATTAATTTATCAACATTATACAGTTATCACATCATATTCCACTGAACTTCTAGGAGAACACACTCAGTATTATTTCAATCATACAGCATATTTAGTTCTTAAAAGGAGTCATTTTTCTCCATTTCAGCCAGTAGTTTAAATTCGTGTATCAGCAATGTCTTCATTCCATTTCATATCATCCAAAAAAGCAATAGTTGCAATTCTTAGAGAAGTCAAGTGGCGGCAATATATCATCCACCACATTCTATCAACTGTGAGTAGCGTAAATTTCCCTAGGGATCATTTAAAGTGTTGTTCACGTTTGGGATTCAATATAACACAGTCAGGAGGTGTCTCAGTGTTTGTTTGTTTTTCATCTTTACAGAAGTGGCATACATAATATTTAATTAGTATAAGTTTACGTCTGACTTTTACCTCTCGCATCTCCCAAAGGTTAAATCTCACTCTCAAGAATTGTTTTCTATGCCTGTAGGAGGGAGATTTCAATAGATATGGTTCAACAGTACTACATTTTTTATGCAGAAATGGGTTTTTGGGGAAGTCACAGTACCTCAGGCATTTTTCTCTTGTGTGATTCCAATCACACCAAAATATTTTGGTCTTCGCTGTTGCTGGGTTCTCAAGCAGTTCTTTTAAAGATGTATTGACATCAGCAAGAACCTCAATGACCACACTGCGCCACTTTACCATGAATTTATCAGAAGTAGTAAACACATATTCTGCTAAGGTGCTGATCAACAGATTAGTTTTTGGTGCTAGAATACATTTTCGGAATAGCGCTATAATCTGCCATGTATGCCATGCATATAGCGATATTAATCCCAATTCAAATCTAATCAAGATTATAGGAGTCGATTGCGGCAGCCCTAGGACACGTTTCCAGTACTTACTCTCAAAGCGCAGCCATATGTTCTCTGCTATATATGGTTTAGTTTCTCACCCGTACAATAGAACCGGAGTAACATTCTGCTTAAAGTAAGACAATACAGGTGTGATAGAAAATGTTCCATAATTAGGCTGAATAATCGAGGTCTGAGCAGACATCTTTATCGTGTTTATTCAGGAATCGTATATAAAAATTGTTATTTATCCCAGCAATAATGACTCCCAGGTATGTATATTGGGATACCGTTTCTAATATCTCGCCCTCAATCTGCCATTTTCGCAGTTTCTTAGGTTTTTTCTGAAGTCCTCTCCCATCTTAATTTCAGATCATCACTTTCGGTTTGCTTCGGTTGATTGAGAGCCTGTTTTTAGTGACGTATTCTGTAAGGCCATTGAGTAGGTTTTGCAGGCCACGTGGGGTCTTTGAGATTAAAACAGGGTTATCTGCGTATAGCAGGCCCATTAGAGGTTTACCAGCTAATTTCGGGTGGTCAGCTATAATATTTTCAAAGGATCTGTTGATATCAGCTATAAAAAAGTTAAACATAGCTGCAAGTATGCATCCTTGTCTAGGGCCCCTATACTTCTTGATGTTATCAGACAGAAGAACTTCTAAATTAAGTCTTACTCTCAAAGTCGTGTCAGAGTGTAAAGAGTGTATTAATTTAAACAGATATGCTGGGCACCCTTCGGGTACCAGTTTGTCAATTAATAATGGCCGGGCCACTGAATCAAAAGCGGCCTTAAAATCAATGAAGGCAAAATACAGCGGTTGTTTTAAGAGAGCATGATGTTGAGTAACTGCTGTTAAAGATAGAAGGTTAATTGAAGTCCCCATACCTGGTATGAATCCAGTTTGGTGAGGGTCTTGTTCATGATTAGTAATTGCCCATTTATTCAGATCTCGTAAGATGAATCTACAGAAAGTTCCTCCCACTATAGCCAGTAAGGCAATAGGTCTGTAATTAGACGGGCAAGACCCGTCACCTCTCTTAAAAATTGGGACTATAACAGAGGATTTCCAAGATAAAGGGATACAGTCAGTATCAATGACGTGGGAAGAAATATCACATAGAATCCGGGCCCATTGGTTCAGGTGTTGTTTCATCATTAAGTTGGTAAACCCGTCCAGCCACGGAGCTCTTGAGTTGGAGGATTTATGAATTAACTCCAGAATATCTTCTTCGCATATTTTCAGCGAAAGGTTACTTCACGCTATTGGTTGAATGATGGTTGGATGAGTAAGTGTGGGAGCATATAATTTAGTAAAATACTCAATCCATTTAATTTCAGTAACCCTGTTCATCTAAACCGGGGTCTGATTTAGATGGTTTGCTGCATTAAGCAAGGCCCAGAGTCTTGCCACATTTTTAGAAAGGATCGTTTCAATCATCCTCTCTCCATCAGATTGATCCAATCTGCATCTACGAGATTTCACACACATTGTGTAGGCGCGTTGCAATTATCTGACTTTTTCATTTCTAATCTTTAACGGTAACTGTTGAGCTCTCCTCTTCTCACGTCTTAGCAAAGTTTTCCGTTGCTGTATTTGTTGATCATAGTTATGCCCTGGAATAAAATGTGAGGTCGTCCTAGAAACCGAGAACAGTCTAAACATTTGAAGGGTGTTAGGCAGAATCCTGTGCAGTACCCTTAGGGACCACTACACACAATTAAGACCACAGGTGGTAATACAAGTTCACCTTTGGTACAAGCCTGTACTACTATGTAAAAGTGGTAGCAGTAGTGGAGCAGCCAGGCTTATCTCAAGAGTATATGAGCAGTAGCGGATATTACACAAAGGAACCAAAATCACTGACTCAAGCAAACACTGACTCAAGGTTTCAAGTAAAAAATATAAGTACATTTATTTTTAAATCATCTGTTATAAAACACTTCACTTCTATAGATTTGAAACCACACGTAAAATACACTACACACAACCAATTCCACTTGTGCCAGTAAATTCAATGTAAGTACATTAGGATTTGACAGACTGGTGTTGCGATACTAACGCGTACTCGTGGATAGAAATGCTCACAAAGTTAAAACACACTTTGTACTTAAAGGGAAAAGTGAATAAAAATCAATGGCAATACTTTTTCAAGGCAAGGAGACTCGAGGACCAGTTCAAAGATACAGATTAAAGTCAATAGGCCTGCACCAGTGTCAATGGAGCAGAGGCTCAGTTGTCGAGGATCACACGTTGAACAGTTCGAGATGCCAAGAGTTCGTAAAGATTGTCAGATGAAAAAGAACAAATCTTGGTGGAGGAAAAGGGTTCACCCCGATTCCAGCTGGTCAGACGGAGAGAAAGACCAAGTGTGCACAGTACCTTATTCCGTTGGAGAAGAGCTGGTGCCACGAAAGTTGTTCCTGGTAGTTCCTGCAGATTCACGGTTCCTGTGGCTTCAGTCGGGGGGACAAGGAGGAGGATGTCTGGAGCGATCTGCACTAAACATGGATGAGGCCAGCAACACCGGGACCGACAACAATAAATAAAAGGTGCGCTCCTTTAAAATCAGGAGAGGGCTCTTCTGATGGCTTTATGGACCACTACAGCACAGAAGTGATTTCGACCCAGGAGAGGATTCTCTAACTGAAAAAAAGACGAGCTGGTTGATCCCACCAGGCTCAAGGGAAGACGACTCCGGACTGGATCTTCTCTTAGTCGTTGAAGGGGTAGATAGCTCAGGACTGCAGCAGGGCTTCACCGGGACTCAGGGTTGAAGCAGCCGTCTTCTTCTCCGCTTCTCTTCAGTTCCTTGTAGTTCCAGAGGCGACTGCCTTCTAGCTCAAAAGTCCTGCCTTTTATGGCAAAATCCCCCATTCACACAGCCTGGCTGTCAATCACTCAGCAGGGGGGTTGTCCAGCCCGGACAACCACCTCAGCCAATCAATACAAAGTGCGACTTGGGTCTCCAAGGAGACCCTGTGCAGGGGGGTGACTAAACCCCTCCCTCACATTCAGCCCACTTAGACACCCAGACGCCAACTGAGGGCTTCTGCAACGGTTTTGCAACACCCAAATCCAGACCTTCCATTCATAGTGGAGGCAGATGTCTCCTCTTATGTCATGGGCGCCGTCCTGTCCCAAGCCTGTTCTACCACTGGCCGCCTGCAACCCGTGGCCTTCCATTCGCGCAAGTTTACAGCAACGAATTACACTACACTGTCACCGAAAAAGAATTACTGACAATAAAGGAACCATTCCGAGTATGGAGACACCATCTCCTAGGGGCAAAACATCAGACCATTGTATATTCTGATCATAGAAACCTACAGGATTTAGCTTCAATGAAGTGCACTAACAGCAGACAGGTCTGATGGCTCCTATTTTTTTCTGCTTTTGATTTTTGTATCAAGCACAGGCCTGGGAGCACACATGGAAAGGCAGACGCCCTGTCCCGATCTCCTGGGGGCATTTTGCTTCCACTGTACCCTGAAACGGTATTAGAAAAGAAACATCTAGTATGTCTGTGTGCCCCTTACCCCTCTTGGACTGTTCGACATTGGGTCTCTCTACATCCGGAGCAGATGTCAGATTGGGATTTGGTCCTGCGGGACGGCTTGCCCCATTTCCAAGACAGATCGTTTTTGCCAACTCCGGATACCCGAAAGATAGCTTTGGAATGGTCTCATGATCCCCAATTAACGGTCACCCGGGCCAAAAACGCACATTCGAATTGCTCCAGCATTGATGTTGGTGGCCCGCAATGAGGAGAGATGTTAACACCTATGTTAACACCTGCTCCATTTGTGCGCAATGCAAAAATAGGAAGGGACGTCCACTCGGGTTGCTCCAGCCCTTAACTGTGCCACCTAGACCATCCCACACCCTCACCATGGACTTTGTGACCGACTTACCTAGGGTGAAGGTTTATGACACTGTGTGGGTGGTTACTGATTCTATTACAAAGATGGCCCTTTTTGTTCCATGCACTGGGATCCCCACGGCCCCCAAACCAGCTGAGTTGTTCTTCAGGGAGATATTCTGTTTTTTTGGTCTGCCCACAGTCCTCGTATCTGACCGTGGTACTCCATTCGCTTCTAGATTTTGGAAGGCTCTCACCGGTTTGTTGGGCATTGACGTCAGATCCTCGTCCTCATTCCATCCGGAAACAGACAGGCAAACTGAACTGGCTAACCAAATGATGGAACAGTACTTATGTTGTCTTTCCCTACAAAATCAGCAATCCTGGTATCAACAGATACGTCTAGCTGAATTTGCTTATAATAATGCTTTGCACTCCTCTACAGGGATGTCTCCTTTCTATTCATTGTATGGGCAACATCCACGTACCCTGCCGGTTCCTGATCTTTCTGTGTCTGACACCCCTGCAGCCTCGGCCTGTATCCGGAACCTAGTCTTAATACGCTCCCAACCTTCACTCACCTCCACGAAGCACAAGAAACAATGCGGGGTGCTGCCAATAAAAGACACGCCCCAGCTCCATCTTACGTACCAGGGGACAGAGTATGGCTCTCCACCAGAGATCTGCATCTGCCAGGTTCCCGCAAACTCCTTCCTAGGTTTGTAGGTCCTTACATTATTACCAAAGATGTTAATTCGGTAGCTTTTCAACTATCTCTTCCTTCTGGTTGGCATATTCATCCTGCCTTCCACTCGTCCCTCCTTAAGCCATGCCCTGCAGCCTCAAGATTAGTGTTGCCCCCAGCTCTGTAGTAACAGACGGCTCCAAAGAATACGAGGTACAAGCTATCCTGGGTTCCCGTTACTCCAGGGGTCAGTTTTATTACCTGGTTGACTGGTTGGGATACGGCCCCGAGGAGAGGTTATGGGAAATCGCCACTGATGTACACGCTCCCCTGCTGGTGTCCTTTCCATCGTGAAAGCCCGTCCTGCCCACGGGGTCATGGGCCGCGGAGGGACAAACTGAGGATTCCTTGCTGGAAAACAGAGCCATTATAAGAGGTGGTAGCTCCCATGGCTTACATATCCACGCTTAAACTGAAGCGTTGCCCTGGTAACGCGACGCAGAAAACAATCCCTAACCTCATTGCTGCGATCACATGACAACGCTTCCATCATCATCACACCCACCATTTTCAATGGCACTGGACTCGCACGCATCAAAGGAAAGCACCGGTCACGCTGCGCATGCTGCTGACTCACGTGATACGGAAACCCTCACGTCTGTATAAATCAGCTGTGAATCCGCAGAGCCGCGCTTCCCAGCTGTGTTCCTACGGCGTTTGGCCTCTCGCACTTCTATGGTTCTACTGACAAATACGACTACAGGATTACGATTTCTGGACTCCTTTCGGCTGCATCCTTTGGTACCATGCATCTTTGCCTATATCTGGAGATTAGAACTTGGACTGAATTACAGACTGCCTTGGATTTCCCTTGTTTACATTAGGTTGCTCGGATCGTGCTCACAGAACTTTCATTGGGTTTCAGACCCTCACGCTGAACTTCGTTTGGACATCACCAGGTGGTTCCAGTGAGTTTGTTCCACCAGTTGGCACACTGAGAGAACAGGCATCCACTAACATTCCCCCAAAACTCCTCCTAGTCCTGTCCATCTTTTGGCCCTGGTAGGTGTTTAAGTCTTTTTGTCACACATTTAACCCCAGCTCTGTTCTGCATTTGCCTAACCTGCCACTTTCCTTTACAGCAGCCACCCGGAGGATCTGGCGTTCCTGTCCCCATCACCTGTGGCCCCAATCCTCAAACAGCAAGTAATTTGATATTTTGCTGCTAGTGGCTTGGGGACTGAGGTATTCATACTCCTTGCGATCCAGGATTCTTGACAGTAGGGTACACAAACGAGGACGCAAGTCCCTCCGACCTCTGAGTAGGTTGGTCGAATAGACTAGGTGATCCATCTAGGCTCCCTACGTTGTGCTTATTGCTGTCGTTTAGTATCGGGGACTCACATGGAGGTGAGTCAATTTCGGAAACACATTGAGCTAAGGCGTTCACATCGTCATTCATCAGATTCTCATTTACCCTATCCGCAACTTTCGGGGTAATGACCTCTTCAGAAACTGATTTTACAGAATTTATAGATTGGTTACAAGTACTAGACTGCAAAGCCGTCACGGGACTAAGGGGTTGTGTAGTTAAATCTACAAGGGTACCTATCTCGGGCTCTGATTGCATAATGCATATTTCATTCATAAGTACTGTATCAGATATATACATGTGCGCAAGTGCATTTTCAGACAGAGGAATAACATTAGCAAGCTCAGGATTACCAGATACATTCACACTGTTTGTGCCAATCAGGGCTGAGAGTATATCGGGTTCGCATCGTGGGACACAAAACCCTCGAATATCCCCGGTTGAGCCGTGGCGTTCTGGCATGCCAACAGGTTGTGCACTCATTTTTTTCTTCAGGGCAATATCCGGGGATGGTTTAGGAGGTACTTTCTTCAGTAGTACAGACGCTCTTGTAACAACTATATTGGCTGGCATGTTAGATTTTAAGGTGCAAGTTATACCTTTCATGCCGTGCTACTGTACACTGCGTTCTAAAATTCAGGGTCGATATACCTTATTTGTCATGTGTTCACCAGATTACGGGAACAGTACCACAAGGTAATCACCACAGGGTATAAAATTGCTCACAGGGTAAACCAATACTTCAGAGAAAAGTATAAATCTGGATACCGACAGCGAACACACCCACGCCCTCACTATTACAGCGCTAACAGCAGTAGCAGTGAGCTTCCCAGGGCAGATTTATAAAGGTACCCAACAATAACCGACAGAATAATGAGCTTGACATTCACATTTATCTAAAAATAGAAGAGCATTGAAGAATGATATATTATGGAATAGATATTGACATTCAGATAAAAGGAATACGAGAAAGGTTTTTTGAGTAGCAACAGTCGATCACAGGGAAATAATATAGGTCATAGGTGCAAGGTAAGGAAAGCCTGATGGCTTGAGGAGCTGCCAGAGTCCAACTCTCCCCCCTCACCCTTCAAATGCTATCAGAATGACAGTGATGGTGAAACCTCACACTACTCACACAGTTATTTGTGGATTGTAGGGAGACGTCTGGAATGCTGATGCCGTGACTTAGGTCACAGGAGCACAGGTCACAGCAAAACAGCTAAACAGTAGCTGGCTCCAGCCCTTACAGCCTCCAGGGCTTAACGCCACAAGGGTGAATGTGCCGCCGTTAAGTATTTCCTGTAGAGTCAAGTGATCCGTCACGTGACCGTGTAGAGGACCGCCCCTGCTGGGAATGACTCGGCAGCAAGAGAGGATGCTCACAGTGCTGTGTGAGGGCAAGGACAGCTGGTAAGCTCTGTGCAAAAAACAAACCAGCAGCACACTCTTCAATCAGAGCAATTAAGCAACAAACTTATCTGAATGATAATCATATGAGTTTTAAACTGGGCAATAACCAACTGAGCACACTCTAGTGGAGAGATCACAACACTGGTTGACACTGTCACAATGAAGGAGCCCAAAGTATCCCGTGCAGCCTTCAGAGCTTTGTTCAAATTCCGGTCATTCCACTTGATGCAGATTAGACTGGAATTAACAGTTAATAGATGTGAGAAACCATAAGGCGCCTCACTCACTAGTCCCCAGGGAGTAGTCATCCAGGTGGCCAGGCCACACCCATTGCTTTTGGATCCAGTTCCTAGGGATGGACCAGTGCATGAGGATCACCTGGGCGAGGGGTCTTCAGGGAGTGAGACACTGATGGCGAGACACGGTATCCCCTTCCCTGTAACACCTTTACCCCATCCTACCAGGAACGATATTTAGGAAATCTACCCCCTCTTACCCCCCCCTTTTACAACACGAACACTTTCTCACAGAAAGTCCGCTACAAGAGAAAACAGACTAACACCCGAGCAGTATACCTAACGTGTCCCAATACATTGGTCAGGGGAGGTCAGGAAATGACCATCACACACCTGACTTCCATTAAGCTTCCCCACACGAATAAAAGGCGGAGCACAAGAGCACACTCTGAGGCAGGCAAAGCACATGTGGGGCGGCAGCTGAATGAGAGGAAAGACCGCAAAACAGAAGGGGATCGCAAGGAGAGAAATTCCCTTGACCTTTTCGTCAAGCAACCGTTATTTTCCTGAACCCTCAAGAATAGAAAGCGCAAGACCAGGAAACCAGGCTAAATAATCCTGCATTGTGTGTCAGAGATTCCCAGCACCCTCCTGCATCAATAATCAAGGCGGGGAGAATCACCAGCCGCTGTGGTACCGTCCTTGGCTCCAAGACCAAAGCAGCATCAGTGAAATCAATACAGCCGGTGAGTTGGGGAGACCGATACAAGACCGGTCTGAGTTGAAGCCAAGGTTGCAAGCAGCAACAGTGTATGGCGAGCGCTGCAGCGAACACTGTTAAAACATGTGTGATAAGAATAGTAGAGTTGAATTGCTGATGAATTTGCTGATGATTGACTGAACTTTAAAACCAAGATAGAATACATTTGACAGAGGGGTAAATCCCAAGAAGAAAGGAACTTTAATGTTTTTCGTGTTGCATCAGGCCCTCTGAAATAATAGACTTTGAATGGTGAAGAGATTTTGGCCCAGAAGAACTGATGTTGAAGTTCGAAACTGCATTAGGATTGGCAATAGGTTTATTAGTATAGGCCACTTATTTCAACAGACTCGACTAGGACCGCGTTGTTATTATTTGATGGTCGGAGCTTGCTTCCATCTTTAGATTTAGGTTTAGATAAGCCATTTTTCAAACCCAATGTTATATTCTGTTGTTACGTTATTTTATTATAAAGCGCCAAATCCCTAAGGCATCCAGGCGCTGAACAAAGGGACAGAGCTTCAGAACGGGAATATCAGGATTCTCAGGTTTTACATACACAGCCTGGTCTTCAGCAACTTTCTAAAGGCAAGATGATTTTCTTCCTTCCGGAGTGATGCTGGTAGCTCCTTACAGGCCAGTGCCACCCAAACCGGGAAAGAGCGGCCATTTCCCCAGGCTCTTTTGAAACGGTTTACTCTAAGGAGGCATGCCTTAGCTGAACAAAGTTTTCTAGTGGGTTGGTAAATTACTATCTTCTCTTTAAGATATTGAGGGGCAGTCCCAAAAAAAAAAAAACAGAAGATTAGCAACTTAAAAAGGACCCTAGCTGCCACCGGGAGCCAAAGCAGCTCTCTCTGAACTGCTGTCACTTGTTCTCTCCGTGCCATATGGTGAACTATCCGCACTGCTTCGTTTTGTATTTTCTGCAGTTTCTGTATTGCATCCTTACTGGCACCCCCCAGCAGAGAGTTGCAATAATCCAAACGCGGTAATATAATAGCCTGTGCCAGTTTTGCGTGGTTATCTTTTGTGACCATGAGACCAACCAATCTCAGTACTCTGAGGTATTAATTAGTATTCTCACAATATTGTCCACACGGGCATCTGCATTAAGTTTAGGTTCCATGTAAGTACTGAGAGTCTTCACCTTGGTAGCCACTGGAATCAGGCTACCCTCGATCATGAAGCTGGAAAAATCCTGACTTAACCTCTCCCTGAGTGCTTGGACCCATAAATCATCAGCTCGGTTTTCCCAGCGTTTAAGCATAGCCAATTCCTGGCAATCCAATTATTTATAACCAGATAGATATTATTTAGCCTCTCCTGGTCCTCAATAAACACCATTGAACTGATCACTTGTGGCCGTCTTACTGTTTGATACCATGTCTTCCTTACATAGTCCAGTGCATTGCTGGACATGAGCCAAAGCCTGGCAGTTTAGGTGCTCCAGCATTGGAAAACCGTCACTCTTTGGACACTGGTACACAACCATGTCCAACATAATGGTGGGTGAATAAGCTACAAAAAGGTAATCTAGTAGACTACTCCAGCCATTTCCCACCCAATGTAAACTTAGCTGGTTTATCCGAGGGACATAACCCATTAATCACAGAAAAGCTGTGTGCAGCCCTGCTTATCCCCAATCAATGGGCCCTGGAGGTGCCTCCACCCGGCACAAAGTCTCCATCGTCAAACAATTCATCTTCAGTACAACTAAATTGCATAGGGATCTTTGTGTTGCAATCACCAGCAAGTAGGATCAGGCCCCCATAATGCAAGTCCTCTAGTTCACCAAGCAGGATGGAAACACTCCCTGCGTAAGGGGGAATCTAAATGTTTATGAGAAGGAATTCCTGTGGGTAAGAAGTATCAACTTGGTGAACAAGAGACCTTACCCATTAAGATATTAACAGAAGATGAGGGGACTTCCACAAGCCCCATATTATGACTTTCCCCTATTGCCAATCCTCCTTTGGGACGGCCTCTAGGGCCCTGCGCTGCCTCAGGTGTTA
The DNA here is from genome assembly GCF_040938575.1 of Ambystoma mexicanum. Taxonomy (NCBI): domain Eukaryota; kingdom Metazoa; phylum Chordata; class Amphibia; order Caudata; family Ambystomatidae; genus Ambystoma; species Ambystoma mexicanum. The sequence continues at coordinate 417,941,166 of NC_090940.1, read as the reverse complement.
TAAAACTCCAACCATCCACCACAAGGGATTCCATGAGCCAATGCTCAACACATCAACATATGCCAAGAGGCTGCACAGTGTTCCAATATACAGAAAAGAGTGTCAGTAACAAAATACACAAGTGAAGTGGTTAAGTTTGCGTTCTCACATGTCCACAATCTTGATGTCACTGCAGTTGATGTAGCACGAAGGGATCACAGCATATAGAAGATCCAGCAGGCGAGAGCGATTTAAAAGAAAGCTGCTGCCCTCCCAAAATAAGCTTTATTAGGTGAGACAGGCTGCTCCACCTCTGCAGGTACCAGAGAGTTAACACACCCCCTACTCTCCAGGTTCACCTGGGTCATCAAACTCTTCCTGAAATAGTTTAGTTCATTTCTCTTTGCTACTGGAATAGAAGAAAAGAGGCCTTCGAGATTGTAAATCGGGTCCTCTACATTCTGCATATGGCCAGAAAGAGTATGAGAATTCTGCGGCCTAGAGCCCTTTTTCAGAATGTTTTGAGGCATAACCAATGGACTCTTCTTCTGGAGCTTGGGTTGTCCGTGCACTTTAGGTTGACCAGGAGCTCCTCCGGTGGCCGTTTTCTCAACTCCCTCAACTTCCAGAAGAGTTACGGTTGCACAAATCGAAAGACGTGGGGCCTGATTTGAGATTTTAGGCTTCCTTGGAGCTGTTTCCCACACTTCGGAAGACAAGTTATGGGAGGACTCGGCCCGACTGAGTGGAGTTTTTTCCTTTATCTGCCAAGTGTACGTACATAACTGCCTGTCTCAAATCTTTCTTTTCTGTTGATACCAGGAAGTGGAATTAACTACGCTGGCCGCTGAAACTTCCAATCTAGTGGCACCAGCTTGAGACACCACCCTCCTGAGTGTCCACTTGGAGTGTGGCAATGATTGAATTAACCTTTTCACTGATGGTATCCATGCCTCTCACCAAGGGATATGAAGCCTTCAACAGCTCATTTAGTGTGTGCACAATCGTATAAAAATTACAGCTTAAGGCTTCCAACTTTACTGCATTAACATCACATTTGTGTGTCAGCTATGCAAGTAACGATTCCAAAATCAAGAACATAGCCACTGACAAACTACTGGCCTCAAGATCTTGGGAATAGGCACTCGGTTCTTCAACAGGATCCTGGACCACTAGGGACAAATCCGGTATGAGAAGAGTCGCTAAGAGTTAATAGACACCTGCTGGTTCACATTACTGAAGACCCCACAATTGCCCTCCAAAAGGAAAGTTGCCATCAAACTAAGGCTGTGTACGGCAAATCCAGAGCATTAATTGTCCATAGTGACACCGCCCTTGAAGGAACCGGGCTAATTGGATAACATGTCGAGGGCACCCACAATATAGGTGAGCTAACAGTCACTTGTGTGTGAAGATCCATGTTAGGAGTAATCAATGCCTTTACAACGGTTTTAATGATCTTGGAGCCCAAACAAGGAATTGAGAGCAAACGTTCTTCCACCAAGTCCGTGCAGAGATCAATTACATCCTCTTTGCTCGCCCACCCTGGGCAGAATAAAGTGATTTTCTAATCAACTTTTCTGGTCCCCTTGCAACAGTGAGAATCACTATTCTTTGGGGCCAGCCCCGTGGGGATCGATTGAAGCACTTGAACTGTTTTAAGTGAATTTCCACCTGCTTGGTGCCGACTACCCTCAGGGGAATAGAGTCAGCAATAGGGGAGCGAAGGGGTGAACAAGATTGAGCTTCCAAACTAATCATATTGCCCTCCCCCTCTCCTCCACCCTCTTCCATTTCTTGAGACAGGCCTGAAGATCAGGATAAGATCCTCCGTAGCGGACGCCTACCCACAGCTCCCATTTGGCATTCCCTGTCACTGCAGCATTGGGAGCTCTACGCTTCGGCATGATTATACTGGCAAGAAATGGACAGCAACAATGGAGCAATGTATTCAGGTCGCTGGGAATTAAATTAACACAACACAGTTGGGACTTACCGCACCAGGCGGACCAGTCACTACAAAAGCCTCAGCTGCAAATGCAAGGCACGATGAGGGGGCAAGCCGCCAGCTGCGGTGTCCTACACCAAGACATTTAGTGAGCGCTCAGTAATGCGGTTATGTAGGCGGTCCGCTTGAGTGAAGAGCAAGGAAACACTTTCTGGGGTCAGTCGCGGGCTATATTTTGTCAATAGTGTAGTCTCCGCCAAGACACTCGATTACACTCACATTTTCATTTAAATGACTTTCTCCCTCAAACATTTCTGATTTGAACAAATCATGGACATCTTCTAATATCAAGCAGGGCCTATCATGTTTTTGGTCTGGAAGAGCTACTTCTTTTAACCTTAGGAAGCTGTTGATGTTCTGACTTTAATTGAGCCATGCTGTCACTACTTTTGTTAGAAATGGAAAAGCATTTGATTCATTATATTTGTTCCCACCTTGAAGGGAATGAGGGTATACTGCGATATATTTATTATTTAGTTTTTAAATCTTGTTCCCCAAAAGCCCATATCTACACCAACAGGATTAGAGCTACCTCGGATTACTGAAATTAAATTCAAGATAAACAGACTGGTTTCTATCCCCTTATGGCCATAAGGTCATTGACTGAGGTCATACTGTTACCCAAATACCTATAACTTTTGGCGAACATAAACATCCATTTGCAGTCCAAATTCTCTATTGAATTCAAATCAATGCTTCTTCCACTTATCAAAGGGACAACAAGCCTGTTTGTACTGGGACACTTTGGTACAGCCCTAGAGTCCAGGCATACTGAATGTTCGGGATAACAAAACGTGTGCTCTTGTTGCACCATTCCCTTGTGTGGTACAGGACTCCCTGAAATGACCAAAGATGTTGACTGTCAGGAAACAAAAGCCACGGCCCCAGGCTACTCTACAGCCGCATGCAGGCACGGGAATGGAGACTCCATTGGCGCCTAGCGGTGCACAGGCATTCAAAAGAACTATGCCTCCCAACATTCTGGGCGCCACCCATGCCTGCATGTTTCGGTGTATGAGCGGCCGGTCCCATGGCCAGATGGACAGAGCTACGAAAGAAAGCCAGTGGTCACTCGCAGTTTGCTGCTTCTCAGCTGGAGTCCTGCAGTGGCGTTCCGGTTGTCTTTTGAAGCTCTTCTGTGGAACCGTCCTTCAGCAGTTCCCCTTTTTGGTTGTGCCATTATCCCTATCATGTAGCCCACTCTACATCCGGTCTCCGATTCGACCCGTGGAACGTTTCGAACAGACCTGCTTGTGAAACTTGTTTTAGATTTGCAGATAGATATTTATTTTTTCAAACTGGATAGTAGATGGCTTTTAAAACTGTGTTTTGTGACTTGTTGGTTTTTGGATTTGCTTTACGGACTGCTTATGACCTTGCCAAACAAATGTGATCATCACCTCTAACACCTGCATCTTGGGCAACCCTGCCCTTCCTCTAGGTTTCCTGCCTCTCCTACCATCTATCAGGTATTGTAGCTCAGTGACTCTGGTACGAGAGATGGGAAGGAGGGTGTTGTGCCGCAATGGTTGTAACCTCTTCTCAAATGGCTCTTCTTTTCAGTTAGGAGAGTTTCTTGGAACTGAGCTTCCGCCTTTTCGCCCAACTCCACTTGTGTAGTGTTTGCTGTATTCCTGTACGGTGCGGTTGGGATGAAAGTCAAAAACCCACATGAGGCACCTGTGGTTTGAGATAGGACATCAACTAGAGAGAATAATTGTGCCCTATCTGCTAGAGTATGGTCATCATTCTTCACCTTGACAAATTTCTGTTCCTGTGGCAATGCCGAAAAATGAATTTCCATCATTGATGGTCTGTCAACGTATGGTATTCCGACACACAACTGTTCAACTTTTGTGTTAGATGTGTCCACTTTTGCAGTTAAGAGTATCCAGCTAACCATCAATGCTTGTCACACTATGATGAATGAGTTGAATCACACCCGCAAAAGGGGGTTCAGCTGCATTAGATGGGTTCCCATCTTCTGTTGACAATGATTTTGCTCAAAGCCATCGAGTTTATCCTGTCCTCCCAAACCCCCACGAGAACCAGATTTGCCCGTCATGCTGATACAGTAGAAGAGGCGCAAAGCAAGATGCATTTCTCCACAAGGCAGTAGTTTTAGTAATCAGATTTGATGAGCAAGTTGAACTTGTCAGATTTATAGACTCCTGTTCAGAGCCTCTGATCCCAAATTCTTAAAACTGGAAATAAACTATTCAGAATAACAGAGGAGGGCTGTTAACCACCAGCTACCTATTTCTGACAGTGTAGGAATTTAAATCTTCCATGCTGCAGTAGAACAGATCAGCTTGCAGTGATTTCACTAGGTTGCTGGGGCAATGGCAGAAGGCCCACCGTGTTGAGCAGGAATCGGCGATGGTGGGCAGGTGGTCAAGGTATGCAAGCACAAACTCCAGTCCAGCCTCTTAACAGTGCTGTAGAGAGTGGTTGTGGAAACCCCAAACTCGTGCATGACATGCTCTCAATGGTCTGTCTGTGGCATGAGCCATGGCATCTTGGGAGTACGGTCCATGCCGTGCGTGGTGAACCAGATTTTTTATAGCGCAGGCACTGTGCCGAGTCCATTCGTTTCCCGGCTCAACTGTGCCAATCCGAACATCCTAAAACACAATGGGCCAAGGTACAGCAGCAACAGTGCTCCTATATCAGTAGACACTGTCGCACATAGGCCCCCCCCTGACCAACGAGTGTCAGGTTTCTAAATGTACTTGACTATCAGTTTAAAATTAACCACAGGAAGGAGAACAAAGAATAATAGCAATGATGGCAAGACCTCATCAAGTTAGAAGCCATCTTAAAATCTGCTCTCCAGCACCTTCTATGCATGTCTGTGTATATAAGGAGGTGAACATATCACAATTTCTTTTGTTGAAGGTATTTAAGCCCATTAATAATACCCATATAGTATAATTTAGGCTCACATCTATTGGTATTCTGGTACTCCTAGGCTTCCATTTATGATGGATTAAATAACAGTTACAATCCTTTTCTATTACAGGTTTCTATATTGATTTGTCAAGTTAGTTTATCATGTGTGACAAGTCAGAGGGTCGCGTCCCTCCTGTTAAGAAAGGAAATCCCGCTCCAATAACAAAGCCCAAGCGTTTCCTTTAAGTTACCATAACTGTTCCTACTAAAAATACTCATAGAAGCCGACAGGCTTGTATCCACCAGGGTTGAAGGCGAGATACCAAGCTGCATGCTCATATCCCTGCGGAAGGATAGCTGACAACTCAGCAAAGCCGATAGGCTTACATTTGCAGGAGCCGACAGTGTACTACACAGGAGACAGCGATGCTTAAAGGAGGGAGTAAGGAGCTGAATGGAAAGGCTGCCGACCCGAGAAAGAGCATTGGTATCCGTCAGCTCTCACTGACACCAGAGCACGCAGCAAGCAGACAAACCGCATCGTTGAGCTGACTTCACAGTATTTGAATATCCGTGAGGGTTCTGTGTCAGTAGGGGGAAGTGGTGTCTTTATAGCTGGGTTAAGGAAAACCCGCAATTTCTATAACAACTTAGGAACTTCAAATAGCAACCAGGTTTTGTTGGGCAGGGGAGTAAACCCAACCCATCTAAAAGGATCCAAAGTAATAAATGGGCTTGTGTGAACTGGGACATTGATCATCACCACCCCTCTTCCTCGCCCAGTGTTTTGAAAGGGTAGAGACAATACTTGGCAGGTTAGTAAACCAAGTGTCTGAGTATGAGGAATGGCCAACATAGGAAACCATTCGCTTGGCACAAGCAGGAGCAGGAATTGACCAAGGAAAGAAAGTTATTTTTTGTTATTACATTGTGAGCTGTAACTTTATTTTGGGGGAGCTACATTCATAATTGGACTTTAAGTTTGCCCAAGTAGAACTTGTTTCTGGACTACATCTGTGAATCATTATTGGTGCAACACGGACGAGACTGTTAAAAGGAAGGGGAAAAAAATCTTTTAGCTGTGTGAAGCTTTTCTTTTTGAGCCCCTTGGATTTCTTATTGAGACTTTTATTGTTGGGAACTATGAAGCAAGGCTGTAGCTGACAAGCAAAGAGACATATTTCCCCTTTTAGCACCTTTTGTTGAGTTTAGAGTGAGGGTCAGATTAGGTTTTGGGAACATGAAGAACAACTTTATGTAGGACATTCTGACACAAACACATTAGTTAGTTATGTTGAGGCAGAGAAACCTCTCTTAGGGAAAGATAGGAGTTTTCAGAAATGCCACTTTTATTTACTTTCAATAAACGTGTACGCTAAACACTCCTGTGTCTGTCTCCTACTTCTGCACCACTGCACAAGTTATTTGTAAAATGTCCAAGTCAGGTCAAGAAAACAGACCATTCAAGATTTGTACCTTGCTGTATGGCGAGAATTGGGGCTCACTGAGGTAAAACTCAAAAATTGTAGACTGGCTTAAATCACAGCTTTAACACTTAACTAAACTGTGTGATTCTGGATAAACCATTTAATATTATAGTCCAAAAGCCATTTAATACGGTCCCAAAGGGTAAATTTATGGAGTACTTTAGATTGACTTGGGATACCGATACCTTTGCTAAAAGTTATTCAATCTCTGTATACTGAAAATAAGGCTGTGATCAGGTTGGGCAATGATGGCAGCTTAACAGAGGAAGTGGACATAGAAATGAGCATACGCCAGTGGTGTGTCCTCGCGTCCAAACTATTCTGCGAGTAGATCAACGGCGTTATTGAAATGCAGTTGGCAAACGCGCTAGATGCCCCTATATTGGCCAGGGATAAGATAGCAATACTAATGCTTGCAGACAATGCAGTGCTACTCTCTTTGATCCCAAGAGGTTTAAAAATGCTACTGAAGGTTTTCACACTGAGTTCTGCGACAGAAAGGGGGTGGTTATTAATCCTACCAAAACAAAGTCACTGATACTCAGGAATACCAAGCAGAGAAACATGGGAACGTTAAGACTAACTACAAGAAGGGTGCATTGAACAAGTTCATTTCTATAATTACCTGGGTATGAAGGTGAATGAAGACTGCAAATGGGAGGCTCAATTTTTAAGAGCAGTAACATCTTTAGCTCGGCACAGTGGGACATTAGCGAGATTCACAAAGGGGCATGGCAATGGGGCAATTAAAGTCTTGCTCGAGTCATACAGGGCACAGGCGTGGCAAGGTGCCCTTTATGGGCCCAAAGTCCTGGAGCAAGGAAACTGTGACAAGCTTACAGTCATTGAAAATACATTTTTATAGACCTTACTGGACCTATCCAAAAGCGTGCCTAATCTCCCAATTTTCCTGGATACTGATTTGCAAAGAATAAGAAGTATCTGCAGAGCTAGACCAGTTTACTACTTGGCGAGAGTCTGGACCATAGGTCATTTGGGGAAGTATAAAGAAGCCATTAGAGATTTTATGTGGAAGGAAGAAGGTAAATCTCTCCCATGGCTTCTACACATCAAGAGGGAATTGAGTCGTATTAGACTAATTGACGACTGGCACAGTCCCATTGGTAGCATGGATGCTAGCAGTAAGAAAGTCATAAGGTCCGCCTAGGCCAATTCAAATTAAGTTAAAATATATGAGAAGTTGATCATTCGGAACTAATGAACAGATTCTGGGGAATAAAGCAAACTTTCATATACAAGACATATCTCAATGAAGTGTCCCCAAAATTTACGAAAGCACTATACATTAAGTTGCACCATGGCATATTGCCGGTGACTTCTCTTTGCAACAAATGTCATCCCAATACCAGCCCTATGTGTCCCTTCTGTCTGATGGAGATAGAGACGGTAAGGTGCATCCATCTTGTTCTCATATGCCTGCGTTATTTAGATTGAAGGAAAAAAATGCTAAAAGCCCCTCTTAAGAGAGACAGATAAGAACTATGAGGGAAGCCATATGGTTATGCAGTCTCTCTACAGACACTTTGGCTGTACATTCTTCGGCTAACTATCTAATCCCGGCATGGGGAAGGCAGTCAAAGTTATCTCACAAAGACAGCTAGTAGTATTCTAGCAGTGTCAAAAATGTATCTTATTATGGCACCTGCACTAGAATTGTTTAATATTGTATTAAGTATTAGTTGTGTGGTGTTGTTCTGAAAATTAAATTTATTGTATTGTGCTTTTTGGGTATAAAATACCGAAATAAAGTTGCACTGAACTGAATTTATATCATAGTGCCTAAACTGTAGAAACTACCAGTCCATATGCTTTAACCCGTTCTTTTGGTTCATTTAGAATATTAGTGAATATCAGTATATTCACGCCACAAAGTAAATTGCTTCTTGGCTCACCCATGGTAACACTACTTACAAAAGCGTGACTCTCTTTGAAGCTCAGTCTGTGTTTTGATACATTCACATTCCTGATAAATTCTAATCCAGATCTTAAGTATCCTGCATGGGAGGTAAGTACTGAGGCAGCTCAGGAATCAGGCAGTACTCAGTGGATGCAGAAAATTAGTTAATTTCAAGCAGCAGTTACAGGGAATACGTTAGAAACAGGATCCTCCGTTAACAAAACCCACTGGATCTCTCATCTTTCCCATCATCTCCAATTGACACTCTCGGAACAATCGCCACACACAACAGATCGTAGACACCAACATTCTACATTCATTAAGCAGCCAGATTAAACTAGAATACTACAGTATCTTCTATTTATGGGATATGTACTTTCCTTTGAGCATCTATGTGTCACCCATGTACACGCTTTAGCTCTTGCACATTACGTGGCGCTACTCATCTGCATTTTGCATCTATAAGAGGTATTTGTGTTCTTTCATAATAACTTACAATTCCTATCCTGCATTTGAGCTAGAGCATGCACACCTTTCTCATGGCTCCAGAACAGTGTCCCGTAGCTATTCTACGGAGCATGTACCTACCTTGTGGTTGCTAAACTCATAGCTCGTAACTCAAAATATAACCTCTCTCACACGTAACTTCCTTGTAAGGTAAATCAAAGTTCTGTATCTATGCTGGGGAGCGATTAACCTTTTCCTATGGCTCCTAATCGGTGTGCTGTATCCATACCTTCCTAGTGGCTGCTACTGTTAAAATGTGTTGTGTGCCTAGGTTAGAATAAAAGTACCGTCATCGTGGGCTGTTAATGTTGACATTCAAATGCCATTTCAAAACATCTGGAGGGTCACAAGCCACCCACCACTGGTGGAAGGGGATTTCAAGAGCGTTCCAATGTTCATTTCAAATAACTGCCAGGTCAACATATGAGGCAACGGGCTGTGATCGCAGTGTATGACCAGCTATTCTTGTGTCCAGTCTGTCATTTGGTTCATATGGGAGCCTCAAAGTGGCCTGTGCCCCAGGCCTCGACATCCTTTAAGATGGCACTGTCCTTCAAACTCCTAAGTGAAACTCCTCCCATTAAACCCAATCCTAGGGAAATCAAATCAAGGAAAAGCCAGTATTAGCCCGCCTCCCAGCTTCATTCTCTGGTGCCTAATCTACACAGTGTATTATTAAGTATATAAACTATAGCAATGTCGTTGTTGTCAGAGTTAAGACATGGAAATTGCAGGAGAAGCGAAGGGGTGGGAGGGTTGCAGGCCAGGTAAATGTAACAGTCTTCTCACATTAATGGGCAGCCTTACATAGTTCAGTTTTAACAGAGGTTGCTTTTTGAGACAAAACATTGCTATTGCTCTTCTTTTTGACTCAATCGCCCCCAAATATCCCAACTCATGGTTCAAATACTGCTATCACCCTGAGTTTTCATCAATTCTCATGATGCACTCAAGTCTGTTACTAAGGGCCATACCTAGAGGCAATTCAATGTGTAATTCAAGTGAGATAAGTAATCCAAACAAATAAGCCCATTGTTTTCCTGATCTCCTTCTACTTCTTGGACAGTCATTCCTGCAACACTGACATAGCTATACTTGCAGCTCTAATTTTGAACATGCTTTCAAGACCGTGTTTGTATTACTCACTGCATCAAGTGCCTGGATAGATTGCAGTTGGCTGAAACTCAATAGTGCAAAACGAAGATCCAGCATTAAGGACACAAACATTTTAACCATTATTTTTCAGAGATCTGGCTATCTGCAGTCTTCGTCAAGCCACTCTCCATATAACATGGAAGAACTGTTTGTTTCTTAGACAAGTCCTAACACTTACCCTAATCACCCAGGTTTTGGCGTTTGTGAAAAAAAGTTTCCCAGTGCACAAACTGAAAAGAGGGGTTCAACTTTGTACATACAATATTGCAGTAGCTGGCTCAAAAGTTGAAACTACAGTAGTGTAGTTTATTTATAGAGCGCACTAAACCCCCAAGGCATTAAGGCCCTAGTTGCAAAGATAACATACACTTGTTACAATAATACGAAGTCTGTAGATGGTTGGCAGTGTCCAGTCTTTTAGAGTGATCGTGGACCTTGAGCAAAGAGCAAAGTATTGAGGTGTTTCCTAAATGTCCAATAGGATTGTTCTGCTCTTAGCGTGGGGGGCAATGTATTGCAGTATTTATAGACAATGACAGGAAAATTGGGTTACCTGCTCTCTTTAGATTGTATCTTGGGGTGTTCAGCCTGTGGTTATTCGTGGAGCGGGTGGGTCCAGCGGACTGCAATTTGTTACATTTGTGTGACAGGTCTCGTTGGTTATGCATTTATGAGTAATTCCTAACGTTTTAAAAATGGTGCGCTCTATGACCGGGAGGCAATGAGTCCGTTCTCTGGTAGCCGATTTATGCTCACGCTTTGGGATGTTAAGTGCAGCTCTAAGGGCATTAAGTTCTATGTACTACTAACTTGTTGATATTCCGGGTGGACATACCTTCAAAGAGCGAGTTATAACAGTCAACTCTTGAGCCAATAAGCACCTGAGCGATATGTAGGCAGCTGTCAAAGGAGAGAAAAGGTCTGCTGGCGTTGAGTAGTTTTGTGGTGTAGGCTGCAGAAGAGGCACTGGCATTCACCAGCCACCTCAGCGAGAGGGCGGCATCAAGGTGAACGCCCATGAGCTCTAGGTTTTGTCCAGTTTATTGAGGACGGTTTGGAAGCCAACAAGGAGGGTCTCTGTCTTGTCATTCAGGCACAGCAGGTGAGAGGCCATCCATGCCTGTATTGTTTGGTTGTTTGGTACGCTGAGCACAGCCAGTAGGAGTCAGAGGCTTAGTTGCCAGAGAGTGGGACAAGGGACCTGTGGGTCATCCGCATAGTTGGTATAAGAGATGCCCCGCTCATCGAGCAGATCAAATAGCACTTTGGTGAAGATGTTATACAGGGTTAGGGAAATGCAGGATCCTTGTAGACGCCACAGGTAATAGGGGAGGGGAGGCGGCTGCCGTGTTCGAAAACACTCTCATGGATCTGTCGACCAGGAAGTAGGCGAACCTGGAGATGGCTTCCAGCGACACGTGGCGAGGTGCTGGCACATGATTTGGAGGTCCACTAAATCAAAGGTAGCGGGTATGTCAAGCAGAAGCAGGATCGCTGACTTACCAATGTCATTTATGTCATCTAACTGGTATTATAAGTCGAGCAGTGGCGATTCAGATCCGTGCCCATGTCTGAAGCCAGATTTGCGTAAGCACACAAAGTTGTTAGCTTCGAAGTAGCATTGTATTTGGATGTAGGATGGTTGATCGAGCATCTTCAACAGAAACGGGGCTGTGGTAATAGGGCGGCCGTTGGTGGGTATTTCTGGATCCAGGGTGTGTTTCTGGAGTAAGGCGAGCACCCAGGCTTCCTTCAGGCTGGCTGGCACTTGATAAGACGAGAAGGAGGTATTGATAGCGGTGATGAAAGGTCCTAGGTTTTCAGTGCAGTCCTTAATGACCGTGGCTGGGCTGAAGTCATCCAGGCATCGGGAGGGTTTTAGGCCTTTCATGAGCAGGGAGACCTCAGCCACATCGACTTGACGAAAGTGGAATTGGGGTTGGTTTGGATGGTCTCTTGGAGGGGGGGAGGGGGGGTTACGCTTGAATCTCTCCCTTCAATCAGTGGATTGGCCAGAAAGTTGCCATCTGCCCAATTTTTGTGTATACCATTTTTTGTATCAAAGTGAATTGGCAATTCATTGCGACAAAATAACTTTGTGGGGAAGTAAATAAAGAATGAAAAATATATTACTTTACTTTTATTGCTTTATTTCCAGGAGATAGTCATAAAAGCAAAATATATACGACTCAGCCACTGATGTTCTCCTTCTACCAGTTTCTGTACTCTTCACGTCATCAGGGAGGCAGTCTTTGCTTGCACCTCACAGCCAGTGCGGGTGTTATCAATCAGCGGGTTCCCTGCAAACCCAACACTTGCACTGGTCAGGAGCTGCAAGCAAAGACTGCCTCCCTGACGATGTGAAGAACACAGAAACCGGTAGGAGAACATCAGTGGCCGAGTAGGTTAACTGTGCAGGCAACCAGAGTGTGCCCCGATATACTCACTTTAATCGCATTTCATATGCTTGTATCTGCTTAGATTCACATGCTATGCATAGACTGACATCCAGTGGTAACAATGGGGTTTTACAGTTTTTGCTTTCGAAACTCGAAAAGGGACCTCGATGGGGCGTGCCAGTAATACTATCCCTAGTGTGACGTCTACTGTACCCATGGTCCTTCACGCGTCGAGGTCCCTCAGATTGTTTTGTTTCTGACATGAGGTAGCATGAAGTGTAGCGCGAGTACAGGTGTAGTAAAGCAGATTATAGCAGCTGAAGCCAGAAAAACATCTATGCACCTTCTACTCCACAAGGGAGGAAGAATGGGCGCATGTGAATCTAAGCAGATACATGCATCAAAAATACAGTAACCTGAGTAAAGTATCCATTCTGAGGCTTGTGGAATCTGCTTAGATCACATGCTATGTATAGATTAGCTAGCAGTGTCTGGAGAAGGTGGTGGGTTGTGAGAAGTACAGCGGCAAATAGATGTTTTAGCACCGCTTGCTTCAACTGTGAATCTGCTTTAGAATGTTTGTCAATGCAGTAGTGCTGAGTGAAAGTATGGAAATAGTTCCATGTAGCTGCTTTACAAATGGCGTCCAGCGGGACGTTCGTGATAAAAGCCAAGGTAGCTCCCGTACCTCTGGTAGAGTGAGCTCTTGGTATGAAAGGCAGAGTTTTATTTGATAGAGAGTAACAGAGCTGTATGCATCCAACTATCCGGAGATAGCGCTCTTTGAAACATGGTCACCTTCCCTGCGAGGTGCTATGGAGACAAACAAACAGTTGGTCTGTTTTTCTTAGCGGTCTTGTCTTGTTTACGTAGTAAAGGACCGCCCTCCTTACATCTAGTGTATGGAGATTTTTCTCAGCCGAACTTGAAGGATTTTGAAAGAAAGCTGATAGTTTGTGGGACTGATTGACATGGAACTTCAAAATGAATTTAGGTGAAAACCTAGGGTGCGTTCTTAGTACCAATTTGTTTATGTGGATAACAAAGAAAGGGTTTTGCACTGACAACCTTGTAGTTCACAGACTCTTCTTATAGAGATTATAGCCACCAGCAAAGCTGTCTCATATGTAAGGTGTTTAAGGCAGGACTTGTGCATAGGCTCAAAGGGGGGTCCTATGAGCTTTGCAAGTACCACATTTCGATCCCTCCCTGGAGGTGGGTTTGAAATGGGAGGGTGGAGTCTTTTTACTCCCTCCATGAATGCTTTAATGACAGGGTTCTTCCACCAGGACACTTCACTTTGATAAGTGGTGTACGTGGATAGAGCTGCAAGGTGAACCTTGAGTTAAATACTGGCCTTGGGGCTAGTAAGTGGAGCATGTAATGGAAAATGTGTAAGAGTACATTATATTGGGTTTATTTCTTTTGACTGGCACCATATTACAAATCTTTTCCATTTGTTAAAATAACAATGTCTGGTGCTTGGTTTACGTGCCTCCTTGAGGATGCCCATACACCTTTGAGGTAGGTTTAAACGGCCACATTCTATGACTTCAGGAGCTCCGCTGCCAAGTTCATAGACTGAGGTTGTGGGTGTAACATTGTTCCACAGTGCTGTGAAAGTATGTTGTAGGGACACAGGAGTTTGAGTGGCTCACACATCGCCAGTTAGTGCAGATGTGGAAACCAAGGTTGTCTATCCCACATAGGAGCAACTAGGATTAGTGTCACTTGTTCCTGGTGCATTTTGTTTGCCACCTTGCTCAGTAGCGGAGTCAGAGGAAAAACATAGGCAAATTTCCCTGACCAGTTCATCCACAGGGTGTTCCCCTTGCACCCCTGTTGGGGAAACCAGGATGCGAAGTCTGGGCACTGCGTGTTTTGGCTTGTGGCAAACGAGTCTAAAGGGGGTAACCCCATATGGAGAAGATCTAGTTTACGATATTCTTGTCAAGCTGCCACTCGTGCTCTACGGGTAGAGGATCCCTGCTTAATGAGTGTGCCAGAGAGTTCCCCTGGAACATGTTGTGATGTTAGAAACATGACCCACTTCCAGATATTTTGTGCAAGCCTGGATAGACTTGGAGAGTGTGTGCCCCCCCCCCTGCTTGTTTATGTAAAACATAGCAGTTGTGCTGTACTTGAGGATTTGTACTGTCTGACCCGACAGGTGCACTTGGAAAGCCTGCAGTGCTTTGAGTACTGCTAGCAGTTCCAGAAGGTTTATGTGATTTTCGGCTGTGATCTGTGTCCACAGGCGATGCGCTGTGTGGTAAAGGTAATGGACTCCCCACCCGGTGAGTGACGCATCTGTTGTGATAACTGCATGCACTGTAGGGTTGTAATGTTTTCCATTGTCCACCAGGGTAGTGCTTATATTAGAGTTAGCAAAACCACCAATAGATCGTCCCACTGATCACTTGCCTGAGACCACAGTTTTGCTAACCAATCTTGCATTGTACGCAAGCGCAAACGCGCATGCAGGACAAGGTAAATGCATGATGCCATCATCCAGAGCAAGCGCATTGCTTTGCGTACGGTTATTTGGCAACCGGCTAGGTACTGAGGTATTTGCAGCAGTATATTTTGTACTCTCATTTCACGGAAAGAGTACACCCTCTTCTGTTTTTATGACAGCTCCCAAGAACTGCTTGGTCTTGCTTGGAATGAGACTATTTTTTCTCGTTGATTGAGAATCCCAATAGGAACAGGAGATTGATTGTTCTTTGGGTATTTTGCTTACAAATTTGAGGGGATTTCCCCGTTATCAGCCAGTCGTCCAGATAAGGGTACGCTGGGATTGATTCTCTGCGTAGATGCGCTGCCACTACTGCTAGTACCATGGTAAATGCCCTTGGAGCGGAGGATATGCCGAAGGGTAGTACCTTGAATTGGTAGTGTTGGTTCGCTATTTTGAAACGCAATAACCTTCTGAGCGCTGGGAACATTGAAATATTAAAGTATGCATCTTTCATATCCAAGGTTGCCATGTAGTCCCCCTGCTTTAGCAGTGGGATTATCTCCTGTAGCCTTGTCATGCAGAATTTTTGTGGCTTGACATAGGTGTTTGCAGGGCGAAGGTCTAGGGCAGGACGCATTGTTAAGCCTTTTTTGGCACCAGGAAGTACACTGAATAAATACAATACCTTTGTTTACCTAGTTTGCCCGGATGAGTTCTAAGGCGTCCTTTAGAAGCAGTGCCTTCGCCTCTTCCAACAGGATACGTTGTTCTTCCTGGGAGGTGTGCCTTTGTCTTGGCGGGTGGTTGGCCGGTGTTTGGATCAGCTCTATGCAATACCCCGCTGCCACGGTGGAAAGTACCCATTTGTCTGACGTGATCCCCTCCCATGCGTGGGTAAAATGTGAAATAAGACCTCTTGAGGAGGAGGAGGAGTCAGATCTACCCCCTACTTCGAGACCTTCTTTGGCCTCTTTGAAAATCCTGATGTGAAGACTGCCACTGTGACGAACCCAAGGACGAAACTTGGCCACCTTGATTGTAATTTGAGGCCCATTGGGAGTTTTGTCCTCTGAAATGGCGAGAGTTAAAGCCCCCTCTTTGCCCCCCTCTTTGCCAAAAGGGTTTGTTGTTGAGCTGCCTTAGGGATTTGAGGGTGTCATATTCCTCTTTCGCACTCTTGAGAGCACCCTCCAATGCTTTGCCAAACAAAGCAATGGGTTCAATGGGCATGTTTAGGAGAGTTGCCTGGGTTTCAAGTTTGAAGCCTGATTGGCATAGCCATTCGTGGTGTTTTATCCGTGTGCCTGCCACGATTCTGCCGGCATTGTCCGCTGCGTCCAATTTGTTTTTGAAGATGCAGTTGGATATTTGTTTACCCTCTGCGATAGTGAGTGAGAGCTGTGTTTTGAGGGGCTCTGGGACCAAGTCTGTTGAGCGATTTCATCCCACCTGTGACAATTGTAACTGGCTAATAGTGTCATGTTATTAGCAATTCTTGTTTGGTAGGCTGCCAAAGAAGCTAACCTCCTGCCCAGGGTGCAATTTTCTTACTTTCCTAGTCAGAAGGGGCTTCGGCAGAGGCCAGAGGGGTTCCCGCCCACTTTCTTGTAGTAGTAACTACTAAAGAGACAAGCTTTAACTGCCCCCTAATGTATAAGGGGTCTGAGGGGGCTGGTCTGAACAACTTCTCGATGCGTGGGTTGACTGCCTGTGTAAAACTGAGTGTGAGCAGAGAGGGTTGGATGCGCCTCTGTACCAATTGCAAAAGGGGGATAAATTGGGAAGCTGATTTTCCATCGCCAAGGATGTCCTATACAAAGTCTTTTTCGACTTGGGCTTCTTGTGGATCTATTTTGAAGTGCTCTGCAGCCTTTAGGAGCAGGCTGTTATATTGTAACTGGTTGTCTACCAGTGGGTCAGCCACCAGTGGGTCGGTGCTATCTGGTGACTGGATGTTGTAAACATCCTCATCGTCGTCGTCATAATATTGGTCGCCGTCCACTGTGTCCCCTTCGTCGTATGTGTATGTACCAGGGTGCTGGGAGCCTTGCGTGGTATAGCAATAAGTAGCTTGCCCTAGGACCTGATGTGAGGTGGAAGCCAGCATGGAGTCTAGGCAGGCTTTTTTGACGGCTGGCTGATTGACTGCGGCCCCGCTCTGTGGGGTTCCCTGAAGATTTGGGAGCACGTCAGGGTGGTCATCAAAGAAATTAATAAAACAGGACATCCTCCTCATGACTTTTCCTAATTTCTCTGTTGTCCATTGTGAGGAGTTTGGTAGTACAGAGGGAGCAGGTGTAGTAGTAGTGGGTGTAGGTGGGGGCTCTGAGACAGGGGTTTTCTTATGGTGCATAGCCCCTGAAAGAGTGCCCTCCATGGTAGTGAAATCCCTGCTTTTAGTAGCTTGGACTTTTTCCTCCTGGGACGTTGAAGACATGGTTTTTCGATGTACGCCCCTTTAATAGGGCATCAGGTAAGTGCTTTTTGATTACACGCTCATCTTCAAGCTCTCTGTACTTTTTTGGGAGCCCATTGACCCGTCTTTAGACAACCAGTTGTCCGGGCCTAAGGACTTTGTAGGTTTAGACACTGTGTCGGAAACAGACTTTACCATCTATTTTAGGGATCCGTCATGTGGTCATCGGGACCACGATGGCTAAGAGGACAGGGAAAGTTCAGACCTCCCCCTCAACGCCGCATATGGTCTATCGGTTGGCTGCATGGTTGCATTTCGGCCATGGGAGGTGTGCTTTGTGGGATGAAACTTGCTGGTGCTTGAGCAGCCGGGTGTCATACCGTAACAGAACCACTAGCTTGCCTGTTGGGGTCCGCGGCTCGCACGTGGGAATCCGATGGATCCCTATCGCCCTCTGCGTTACTTAAGAGGTCGATGCCCCTGTCGCAGGAGGCTCCCTCGACGTCCATGCCGGCCTCAGCCTGCATGGCGTGGTGGGCCCAGCGTTTGGTCTGACAGTCCTGTAGGTTTTGAGGCTTGAACAGTTTGCAAGACTTGCACTATCCCTTGGCGCGATCCCTTGGGAGACAAAGATTGCACACCCGGTGCAAGTCTTTCTAGGGGAAGTTCCTATTACACGAAGGGCAACATTTAAAAGATGTATTTTCCATGATGTATGGGGGAGGCAGACTGGCAAAATAAATGGGACTAAAGGGGAATATACAATCTCATAACGAGACCTGAATATAAACCTCCCCCGCTCTCCCTACCGTCTGGGGCGGGGCCCGGTAGGGCCTTCAGAGGCCGTGGACAAAGGATCGTCGATACGGGTGTTACTGTCGTTGAAGAATGAAACTTCTCCCTGAAGCCGTCGCTGAAGATCTTGCGGTAAACAAATGTTAATGTTAAAAGGTATTTATATAGAGCACCGTCACCAACGGAGTTGGTCTCCAGGCGGATCTGTAAACAAAGAGGTGGGGTTGGGTTAGCGGGTGCAGAGGGGGTAGGAACATAAGAGGTGGTGTCCTGTTGGCAGCTTCAGTTAGGTTTTCACTGTGCGCTGAACTTGGTGTGAATAAAGTATCGAAGCGAGTGCTTGTGTGCTGTTGTTGCGATCTAGGTTTTGATTGATTGTTGTTGTGTGGTGAAGTGCGTGCGGTTTGTTGCGAGAGAGGTGGTTGTGTCCGTTTTTCTGTGTGAATGAAGTATGCACAAATGTGAGGTTTTGGTTAGTGGGTTATAGGTCTCTTAATCCTTGTAGTTTTGTTTTGTGTATCCGGTTGTCATGCTGAGTAGGTATATTCTTTCCCTTTCTTTCCTGACTGTCTAGTTTCTAGGCCGGTGGCATGGCTGGTTCCCAGCTAAATTATTTGAGATTAGTACATCCAGTTGGGCGAGTATTATCCCCTAGTTCAATAGAGGTGTTCTATTATCATTCCCCCACTACTTCCCATCTATTTTATGTCGGTGGTCCATTGGGTAGGTACATTCTTCTGTCCTTTCGGATATCTAAAGGACATAAAGAAATACTAGAGTATAACCTTTTCTATATAATGGTTGCATTTCTGGGGCTTGTATCTGCTTTGATTCAAATGCTCTACATAGTCCGACATCTAGTGGAAATGGCAGAGTATTACAAGATTTGTTTTTGAAACTGCAAAACCGACATCGACAGGGTGTGCTTAGTAATACTATCCCTAGTGTGACGTGTACTGTACACATGGTCCTTCACGCGTCGAAGTCCCTCAGATTGATGGTTTCCGACATGAGGTTGCATTAAGTGTAGCGCGAGTACAGATGTGATAAAGCAGAAACAGTGATAACCCAGATCTATGCGCCTTCTACTCCAGTAGGGGAGGAAGGGTGGGCGCATGTGAATCTAAGCATATACAAGCACCAGAAGAACAAGTTACTCTCTTACCTGGTAACGTTCTTTCGATGGGATGGTCCGACGACATATTCCATATCTATGACAGTAATCACCACAGCTGTGCTGCTTCGGAAAATCTTTCGGCGTCTGCGTCCTGCGTCGATGACGTCGATACGCCGCCCTCGAGGACCTCCTCTGACGGCCGACGTCACTGGATGTTATAAGTAGGACGCACGACGCCCGTAGCCCCAGTTGTAATTTTTTCCCCAGAACGTGTGGCACCAGTCTTCTGCCAGTCTGACCACACAAAGCCTTGCAGAAACGTAAGCTGCAATCGCATAAGAAATTCTGTAGCGGGGAAGGCAGGGAGGGAGCGATATGGAATTCGTCGTCAGACCATCCCATCGAAAGAACGTTACCAGGTAAGAGAGTAACTTGTTCTTTGAGGGGATTGGGTCCTCCGACGTATTCCATAACTATGACAGACTCCAAAAGCAGTGCCAATGCAAGGATGTGGGAAAAGAATTTAGAAAACAGAAATTTAGAATGCCCAATCAAATTGTGGAGTAAAGGACCGCCTTGCCAAAGGCCAGATCCTGTCCCCGGATGGAATCGAGGGAGTAGTGACGTACAAAAGTATGTACCGAAGCCCAGGTGGCTGATCACAGATGTTATGAATAGGAACACCCCTCTGTAGGGCAGTAGAGGCAGCCATACCCCTGGTAGAATGGGCCCGTAAGCCGACCGGTGGGTCCTTACCCGCCAAGCGGTAACACTCAGAAATAGCCAGAATAATCCAGCGAGACAAAGTCTGTTTCATCACAGCTTGTGCCAAACGCTTTCCAGGGAACCAATGAAGAGTTGATCGTCCACTCTGACCCGGGACATGCGTGAAATATAAAAGCGAGACGCTCTCCTAGGATCAAGCCTATGGAGCCTCTCCTCTTCCTTACCAGGATGTGGAGTAGGATAAAACACCGGAAGAACAACCGTATGGCCTAAATGAAATTCCGACACCACCTTCGGAAGAAAGGAAGGACGAACTAAGGACAAGCCTGTCCTTATGAAACACAGTGAAGGGTGGCTTAACTGAAAGTGCCTGTAACTCACTCACTCTGCGAGCGGAAGTGACTGCAACCAAAAATACAGTTTTAAGAGTTAACAGTCTCAAAGGGCATGAATGCAAAGGCTCAAACGGAGCACCCATCAGAAACTTAAGAACAAGGTTCAAAATCCAACCGGGCACCTGGAAAGATGACGGAGGGAACACATTAGTGAGCCCTTTCAGAAACTGAGAAATTAAAGGAATTTTAAAATAGGAACACTCTTCAGACGAGCGCTTAAATATGGACTGCGCCGCCAGGTAACCTTTAATGGTATCCAGTTGAAGGCCCCTGTGGGCCAAAGAAAGCAAAAAAGACAGACCCATGGGAATGTCACGTGCAAAAGGATCCACATTCTTAACCCTGCACCAGTCGTAGAACTTACGCCAACGGCACAGGGATTTTGTTGCGGGCCGTCTGGCCGAGAGCAATACCTCCATCACGTCTTCAGGGAGGTCCCAATCTTTATACCTCAACCTTTCAGAAATCAAGCGTGAAGGTTGAGGGATCTGACCTCTGGATGCAGAACCTGACCCCCCCCCTCCCATGAGAGCAGATCGTCTCGGTAGGGAAGACTACGCAGAGGGCAGATGGAAAAGTCGAGAAGGTCCGGGTACCACGTCCTCCGGGCCCATGCCGGAGCAATGAGGATCATCCAGGAACCGAAGCTCCGTAACCTCCGCAGTACTTGCGGGATGACGGGGACTGGAGGAAACGTGTACAGCAGTGGGAACGACCACTCCACCACGAACGCGTCTAAGGCTCCTTTTGGAGGAAATTCCCGTGAGCAGAACCTCTCGCACTTCCGGTTGACACTGGAGGCGAAGAGATCCACTTGAGGGGTCCCGCAAAGGGTGGGTGAAGATCTCCAGGAGAATCTCCTCAGCCAACTCCCACTCGTGAGAGATCACGGTCTGCCTGCTCAGAGCGTACGCCTTCTAATTTTCGTCTCCGGCCAGATGAACTGCCAAGATCGAAACTTCCTGCTGGATTGCCCAGAACCAGAGCTGCATCACCTCCATGCACAGATAAAGTGATTCTCCCCCCAGTTTTGTTGAGGTAGTGCATGGCCACCGTGTTGTCCGTCAGGATGAGGACATTCTTCCCTCGCACAGTCGGCAGAAAAGCCTTCAGGGCTAGCCGGACGGCCCTCAGCTCCAACAAATTGATATGGAGTCTGGACTCCCACGGAGACCAACGGCCGCCAACTCGTTGGCATGCGCTCCCCATCCCGTGAGGGATGCGTGCGTCACGATCGTCACCTCCGGCCAGGGTAGCCAAAATGGAGCCCCCTTCATCAGATTGTCTTTGACGGCCCACCACAGAAGGTCCTGGGCAACCGAGGACGGCACCCGAACTGGGTCCGACATCCTGCCGGAGGACTGAGACCACTGGTGCTTAGTGCCCATTGCAAAGATCTCATCCGCAACCTGGCCTCTGGCACCAGAAGAATGCAGGATGCCATGAGGCCGAGCAATCTCAAGAACTCGAACGCGGGGAGACTCTGGGCAAGCTGAAACTTGTGCACCATCTGCTGAATGTGATGAGCCCTCACCTGGGGAGGAAAACACTGCCCCAGGGACGTGTCGAGCACTGCTCCGATGTACTGGAGCCTCTGAGTCGGTGTCAAATGGGACTTCAAGTTGAGGGAGAAGCCCAGCTTGTGGAGGGAGTGGCAGGTGACTGACAGATGATCCAGGACTTGCTCGGGAGAGCGCGCCCTGATCAACCAATCGTCCAGGTAGGGGTAGACGTGAATCCCCCCCCTTTCCTGAGGTGCGCTGCCACCACCACCATGAGCTTGGTGAAAACCCTCGGGGCGGAGGTCAATCCGAATGGCAGGAACTGAAACTGAAAGTGCGAGTCCCCAACCGCAAACCTCAGGTACTTCTTGTGCTTTGGATGTATCGGCACATGAAAATAAGCGTCCTTGAGGTCGAGAGACACCAACCAGTCCTGAAGTTGAAGGGCCTGGAGGACTTGAGAGAGAGTAACCATCTTGAACTTGTCCTTCCTGAGGAGTTTGTTCAAACCGCGCAAGTCCATGATGGGTCTCAATCCCCCGTCTTTCTTGGAAATCACAAAATAAGGGGAATACCAACCCTTGTTCCTCTCCGCTACAGGCACCAGTTCTACGGCGCCTTTCTCCAGCAGGGATTGAATTTCCTGCGCAAGGAGCGGATCCGGACTGTTCAAAGAGATTCCCTGGTGGATTGTCTTTAGGCCTGCCGGAAAGGAAGACAGTAGCCGTGGATTATGATCTCCAGAAGCCACACATCTGAAGTAATGGCGTGCCACTCTGCTAAATGCTGCGCCAGCCTTCCCACAACCGGCGAACCATGGGACATGGCCTCATGACTGAGCTGAAGCTGAAGCGGCTGCGGCGTTGCCTGAGGGCAAACAGGCAACAGCCCGAGAGGCCTTGGCACCTCAAGTACCTTGTTTTCCACCTCTGGCTCTCATACGGTGGCCCCTTTGACTGGCAGCTCCTCTCCCTTTACCAAAGGATGAGTGATAACGAAAGGAACCTCCCCTCCATTGCTGTCCCCTAGGACGAAAAAGCTGAGGTTGTCGAACTACAGCGCCCAACGACTTCGCCGCAGCTTTGGAGGTCTGCAACCTCTCAAGGCTCTCGTCAGCCTTGCTGCCAAAAAGATGTTCCCCGTCAAAGGGCATGTTGAGCAGCCGGGCCTGCACATCAGGAGCAAACCCCGACTTCCGCAACCACGCAAACCTGCGTATCACGGTGCTCGCCGCCATGGACCGGCTGACGCAATCTGCCATGTCCAAACCCGACTGAACGGCCTCACACGTGGCATCCTTGCCATCCTGAACCATGGCAAGGAAACCATCCCGTTCGTCCCCTTCGGGAATATCTTCAGCCGCTAAGGAAACAGTTCCACAGAGTGTGCGTGAAACGTGAGAAGGCACATACGGAGTTGGCCGCCTGAAGTGCCATACCCCTTGAAAAAAACACTTTCTTTGCCCAGCCATCAAAACGCTTGTCGTCCCTATCAGGAGGGATGGTAGGATACGACGCCTGCTTCGCCGGGGCCATAGCCGCCTGCATCACCAAACTCTGCTGAGTGGGGTGATTGGACAAGTAGCAGGGGTCGCTACTGGCTGGGCGGTATTTTCGCGGCAAAGACTTGCCCACTGCCGGGAGACTCTCCGGAGCAGTCCAAGCCGCCACCACCCTCTTCTGTAGAGCCATATGAAACGGCAGTACCGGGTCAGTTGGTGGACCAAGGTCGAGGATATCCGTAAGGTCATCCTGAAGAAACTCCCCCGGGGGAGCAGACCATCCCAAGTACTCTGTGACCCTCGACATAAGGTGCCGGTACCAGGAGTCGGCATGAGTGCCAGGCTCAGGCCTACAAAACTCCACCTCTGGAGAGGAGTCCAGCCCACTAGCATCGTGCAGGGACTGCCTCAGGTCCTCAAATTGGCTATGGCCCGAGAGAACCTCGTCTGGCACCGTATTAGGAACCATGCCATCATCAGAGCCCTCATCCACCTCTGAAATAAACTCAAGATGGCGGTAAGAAGGCACAGAATGTGAACCAAAGCCATGTTTGACCTTGGCTAGAGCCTTTCTAGGGGGTTCCACCGAGCCTCGGGGTACCCCCGTCGACACAGCCTCAAAAGGCGTCAAGGGCATCGAGGGAATCGGGGTCGACGCTGAATGCGGTGCCGACAGCATCGATGGCGTTGATACAGGCCTCGAGGCCGGAGCCCCGAGCGTGTCCTTCGACAGCCTGGGCGCCGATGGTGCCAACGACTTCTTCAGAGGCGGGGCCTCTAAAGAGTCCATCGACGACCTCGGCGCCACCGGCGTCGACGTCTTCCTCGAAGACATCACAGGTTCACATGGTCTCGAGCACGTCGAGGACCAGGACCTGGACCGGGCATGACGAGAACGATTCCCCTTGTCCGAGCGGGACCTCTCCCGCGAATCGTGCCGACCACCCGAGGCCGAAGGCGTGCGAGCGGTGTCTCTCGACCGATCACGACCGACCCCACTTGGAGGCGCGGACGGACCGGTGCCCTGCGATTCGAGAATCGCTAACATTTTCTTCCCGAAGGAAGCCCATTCCTCCGGCTTCGCCTGCTTGGTAGGGTAAGCGACCCGCAGACGGGCGGAGTCCTCGGAAGAGGACGGGGAAGGCGACCGATGACGGCGCTTTCGGGAGTGCCTCGAAGAGGCAGAGGAGTGGCGGGACCGACTCCGGGACCGAGACCCACTGGACTTCCGACGACGACGCGGAGAGTCGCCTCTCTAATCGTCCGTCGAAAGCCCCGCAGACCTCGACTTCCGTGGCTTAGACACCTTACCTACCGATAACTTCTTGCGCTCCCGCAAGGCTTTAGACGTGAGCGACTGGCAGTCGACACAGTCATCCGTGTCATGGGCCTCGCCGAGGCACCAGAGGCAGGCATCGTGCGAGTCCGTAACCGACATCTTGGACCCACAGTCTCCGCACTTCTTAAATCCCGGATGCGGGGTGGAAGACGAGGTAGACGCGGGGTGGAAGACGAGGGATGCGGGGTGGAAGACGAGGTAGACGCGGGGTGGAAGACGAGGTAGACATCCTTCACGAAGCAGAAACTTCACAAAACCAACAGGTTCAAAGAACCGAGAAATAACAGAAACTCCAAAGAGTCCCGGCGCGCCGAGATCTCCGAAGCGAACATGTTCGCGGAAAAAACGGAACTGAGGCTACGGGCGTCGTGCGTCCTACTTATAACATCCAGTGATGTCAGCCGTTGGAGGAGGTCCTCGAGGGTGGCGTATCGACGTCATCGATGCAGGATGCAGAAAGGTTTTCCGAAGCAGCACAGCTGTGGCGATTACTGTCATAGATATGGAATACATCGGAGGACCCAATCCCCTCGAAATAAGATTACGGTGAGTAATGTATCCCTTCTGGAGCTTGTGAATCTGCTTAGATCACATGCTCTGCATAGATTAGCGAGCAGCATCTGGAGAAGGAGGTGGGAAGTTAAAAGGTACAGCGGCAAAGATGTTTTAGGACCACTTGTCCCACCTGTGAATCTACTTTAGAGTGTGTGTCAATGCAATAATGCTGTGTGAACGTATGGATGGAAATCCGTGTAGATGCTTTGCAAATGACATCTAGAGTGACGTTTGCAATGAAAGCTAAGGTAGCTCCTGTACCTCTGGTAGAATGTGCCCTTGGGGTGAAAGTGAAGACTTTCATGGATAAGGAATAGCAGATCTGTATGCACTTTACTATCCATCTGGAGATGGCGTTTTTTGATATGTGATCGGCGCTATGGAAACAAAGAGTTGGTCTGTTTTCCTTAGGGGTTTCGTTTTGTTCACATAGTACAAGACCGCCCTCCGTACATCAAGTTTATGGAGGCTTCTTTCTGCTGAGTTTGATGGGTTTTGAAAGAAGGTAGGAAGTTCTATGGATTGGTTTACGTGGAACTTTGAAATGAACTTATGTGAGAACCTAGGATGTGTTCGGAGCACACCTTGTCCTTGTGTATAATGAAAAAGGGGTCTTTTACGGACAAAGCCTATAGCTCACTGACTCATCTTATGGAGGTAATAGTTACTAGGAACGCAGTCTTGAAAGTAAGATGTTTTAGGCTGGCCTTGTGTATAGGCTCAAAGGGTGGGCCCATGAGCTTGGAGAGCACAGCATGGAGATCCCAACCCAGAGGTGGGTTTGAAATTGGGGGTGGGTATAGCCTCTTTAACCCCTCTATGAATGCCTTAATGACAGGGACTTTCCAACAGGTCACCTTGTTCTGTGAAGTGGTGTAAGCCGACAGGGCCACCAGATGCAACTTTATGGAATTAAATACTACACGGGAGTCTAGTAGGTAAAGCATGTAATGTAGAATGTTAGCTGGAGAACATTATATTGGGTTTTGTGATTGTGATGTGGACCATATCACAAATCTCTTCCACTTATTAAATAGCGGTGCCTGGTGTTGGGTCCATACACATGGAAGATTTAAGTGGCCAAACTCCGACTTCAGGAGCCAAGTTGGCAAGTTCATTGAATGTGGGTGCGGGTGGAGGGATGCCCCTTTGTGTTGGGTCAACGTGTTGTATGGGCATGGGAGCTTGATTGGGTCGCACATCGACAGTTTGAGCAGATGTGGCAAACAAGGCTGTCTCGATCACATAGGAGCACCCAGGATCAGAATTACTTCTTCCTGGTGCATTTAGTGCACTATTTTGCTCAGGAGTGTTGTCGGGGGGGGGGGGGGCGTAGGCAAATTTCCACGACCAGTTTATCCACAGGGCATTCCCCTTGAAACCTGGATGCGATGTGTGGGTATTGTGCGTTTAGGTTTGTGGCGAACAAGGCTAGTGGGGGGTGACCCCATAGTGAGAATATTCCATCTAGGATATCTGTCGAGTTGCCACTTGTGCTCTTCTGGTATAGGGTGTCTGTTTAGAGTGTCTGCTAGAGAAATGAGCTCCCCTGCAACATTTTGAGATGTTCGGAATATGTTCCACTTGAGTGCCCACTTCCATATTTTTTGGGATGGCTTGGACAGACAGAGTGTGTGCCTCCTTGCTTATTCAGATAGAACATGGTCGTGGTGCTGTCTGTGAGGACCTGCACTGTTTGACCCTTGAGATGTTGCTTAAAGACCTGAAGAGCCTTGAGGACTGCCAAGAGTTCTAGGAGGTTGCTATGTCTTTGGGCAGTAGCGTGTGTCCACTGGCCGTGGCCTGTGTGGTGGAGGAAGTGGGCCCCCCCATCCAGCGACTGAGGCGTCTGTACTAAAGATCGTTTGTGCTGGTGGAGCACGAAAAACATTTCCTTTTGACAGGTTGGACCACCAGTGAAGAGCCTGAATCAGGGTTAGCAAAACAACCACTAGATCGTCACACTGTTTCGCTAACCATTCTTGCATTAGCCAGAGGCACAAGTGTGGAACCAAGTGAATACATGAGGTCATCATCCCGAGCAAGCGCATTGCTTTGCGTACAGTTATCTTGCGACCGACCTTGTAGTGAGGTACCTGCAACAGATTATTTTGTACTCTCTCGTTTCAGGGGAAAGCCAGCTCTGCTTTTGTGTTTAGGATATCCCCCAGAAATTGTTTTATATGTGGTGGAGGACTAGACTTGATTTCTTCTCGTTGATGGAGAAACCCAGATTGAAGAGAAGGTTTGTCTTTTGCATATTTAATTTGTAAATTTGAGGAGATTTCCCCAGTCATTAGCCAGTCGTCTAGATTAGGATATACTGAGATGGACTTTCTGCGCAGGTGTACTGCCACTACTGCAAGCACCTTTGTGAATACTATTGGTGCTGAGGCGCTGCCAAATGAGAGTACTTTGAACTGGTAGTGTACTCCCGCCATCCTTAAACGCAGGTATTTTCTGTGCGCAGGGTGCATTGAAATATAAAAGTATGCATATTTCATGTCCAATGTCGCCATGTAGTCTCCCAGTTTTAGGAGTGGAATAACCTCTTGGAGCGTGGTCATACGAAACTTTTGGGGTTTGACATATTTGTTTGCCGGGCGCAGATTGAGAACTGGGCGCATGGTAAGGTCTTTCTTTGGCACAAGGAGGTACGCTGTATAAATACTGTGGTTTACCTCGTCTGCCGGGATGATCTCCATGTCGTCCTTCTAGAGCAGCTCCTTTATTTCCTCCGGCAGAATGCTTTGTTCTTCTGCTGTCATTTTCCTCTGTCTCGACGGGCGGTAGGGTGGTTTTTGTAGTAACTCGATACAATACCCGCCTGCCACGATGGACAACACCCATTTGTCCAACATTATACCCTCCCATACGTGGGTGACATTTGAAATTCGGCCTAGTGGAGTGGCATGGGAGGGGACCTGAAACGATGTGTCATTGTTTGGGAGAGGTTGAGCCTCTCCCAAGTGAGGTTCTGCCCCTTCCTCTGCCCCTTTTATTTCCTCTTTGATAATTGGACGAGGAACCTGGCCATGTGACTGGCCCCAAGACGAGGACTGTCCGCCCGGAGTGTAGCATGAGGAACGTTGCGCACCCTGGCCCCGAAATCTCCTAGAGTTTGGGAAGCTGTGTTGGGAATAGGCTTTGTCAACTGTCCAAGAGATTTAAGAGTGTCATACATCTCTTTGGCACTCTTGAGGGCGTCTTCTACAGCATTCCTGAATAACCCATTTGGCTCCACTGGCATGGTTGAGAGGGTTGACCGAGTCTCTAGCTTGAACCCCGACAGTCATGGTGCTTAACGAGCATTCCCTCTGCTATGACGCATCCTTCATTATCTGCAGCATCAAGGTTATTCTTTAGGATGCAGTTTGAAATCTGCTTGCCTTCTGAGATCGCCTTTAGTAATTGAGCCTTTAGTGGTTCTGGGACGGCTTCGATTTGGCTTTCCAGATCATCCTATTTGTGTCAGCTGTAACTAGCTAACAGCGTAGTGTTGTTAGCGATTCTGGTCTGGTATGCTGCAGAGGAGGCGACCTTTCTCCCGAAAGTATATATCCTTTTGCTCTCCTTGTCTGGCAGGCCTTCTGCTGATGCCAGGGTAGTGCCTGACATCTTCCTGGTGGTGGTGACCACTAAGGAATCTGGTTTTAGCTGACCCCTAATATACAGGGGTCAGCGGGTACGGGTCGGAATAGCTTTTCTATTCTAGGGTTGACCGCCCTCGTGGGACTATGCGCTAGTAGGGATGGTTGGATACATTTTAGGACAGACTACTTGAGTGGTATAAAATGGGTTGCAGACTTTTTGTACCCCAGAATATCTTCCGCAAAGTCCTTGTCAACCAGTTTCTCCCGAGTGTCGATATCAAAATGCTGAGCCGCCTTAAGTAGCAGTTCATTGTACTGAAGTTGATTGTCAACAGGCAAATCTGCTACTGGCTGGTCCTGATGGTCTGGCGACTGGACCAAATATATGTTGTCGGTATCGGCGTCATATAACTGATCTTGTCAATATAGCGGTCTCCCCACCCCCCGCGACCCAGGGTCTGCTTGGTAGTCATAATACGTGTCCTGAGAGGGGTCTTGGTATGTCAGAGGGGTCTTGGTATGTCGAGGCCGGAGTGCCTAGAGCAGAGGTGCTAGGCTGTGGCTCAAGACAAGACTTCTTGGCAGGGGGGCGGCTGTGATGATGTCCCTGGCTATGAGGCATCTTTAAGAATTAATTATTGGTCAGGCTGTCTGTCCATGAAGTCTACGAAACAGGACATCCTCCTTAAATTCTTATTGAATTGTTCAGGTGTACATGTGCATGAGGGCGTCAAGCCTGAATTGACAGGGGTGGCTTGGGGTGGCAGGGTGGGGAAATCCTTGTGGTGCATGGCCCCAGGGAGATTATCTAAGGGGGTGGAAATCCCTGCCTGTGTCTGTTGGGGCCAAGGCTGTCAGACTTTCAGCAACCTTGCCTTGAGCAGAGAGGCACAGACGTGTTTCTTAATTAGTTCCTGCATTTTCTGAGTTTTTTTTTTTTAAAAGCCCTTCACCGCTTGTTTTCCGGCACGCGAAAGGCGTGCCTTTTTATGTGCACTGTCAAAAACAGTTTTGTGGAACTGTCGTGAGGTGAAAGCATGCACGATGGCCCAGAGGACAGTGAAGAACCTGAGGCTTTATCCTTGGACACCTTATGGGCTTCGAAGCACGCCGGTACCGTCGAGAGCCAGCCGTGGGGTATGCCTTTAGTGTGTTTGTGCTTGTGTGTGCCCTGGCGCGGGGGGCTTCTCCATCACAGAACCGCCGGCCTGCTTCTTGGAGTCGGGGGCCCGCACCTGGGGTTCCGACAGACCCCGCTCGCCCTCGGCTTCACTCATGACCCCAATACTACCCTCGCTGGAGTCTTCCATCACATCCATGGAGGCCTCGACCTGCATGGCGTCAGCGGCCAGCGTTTGGTCCGCCAATCCTTTAGGGTCTTAGGCCGAAAAAGTTTACAGGATTTACAATACCTTTTCAGAGTGATCCCTCGGAAGACAGTGACTGCACACTCTGTGCGTGTCCTTCCAATGAAATTTTTGGTTGCAGGACCGGCAAAATTCAAACAGGGTTTTGTACAACATAACTTAAGAGTAGATTGGTGAGAAAAGAAGAAAGGGGATGATGGAATAAGCCTTCTCTAAAGAGGTCAGCATGAAGAACCTCCCCCCTCTCGCCCTACTGTAATGGGCCCAAGCACGAAGAGGCCCATGAAGGCTGCGTTGGGTTGATCAGTCAGTCATTGACAATGAGGGTGTTTGTCAGGAGCCGTCAAGCAGTCAAACTATCTTGCGGCAAGGTGAACAGCAAAGGAAAGAAAGTCTATAAGTACAACTTTATCTAATCGAAGGCATCGGCCTGGAAGAGAACTCTGCATTTGCGACCGATTTCGATGGCGGAAAAAAACTATCTGAGGGACCTCGACACGTGAAGGACCATGGGTACAGTACACGTCACACTAGGGATAGTATTACTAAACACGCCCTATAGACGTCCATTTTCGAGTTTCGAAAACAAATCTTGTAATACTCTGCAACTTCCACTAGATGTCGGACTATGCTGAACATGTGATCTAAGCAGATCCACAAGCTCCGGAAATATATATGTAGGAAAGTCCATTTGAGCCAAGTCACACATTCCCGTCAGCCTTACAAATGTCTGTGTTGGGTTGATTAAGCTATGTAAAAGGTAGCCCTGCCCTCTTAGACAAAGAACATTTCCTGGAGAAAATGGTTTGCATTTGAGCTAATTTGCATACCCACAATGCGTTACTGTTGTGGCTCAGAACTGGAGGTGAACTTCCAGAAATGGCTACTAGGTGGCGTTGTGGAATGTGTGACTTGGCTCAAATGGGCTTTCCTACTTTCACATTTCAGGTGAAACATTTTTTTTCAATCCTTTTTAAACCCACCATAACTTTCTTGGTGTTGTATATGTATATAAAGGGCATTTGGGAGTTGGAACCCTTGAGAACTCATTTAAAAACAAGCATTGGCAATGCCAACCATTTGGGCTTCTGTGTAGGCATGAAAAAGGCACTTGCCATTCACTGCCGTAGTGATATTAACTGCCATTGATGGAAGCAGATGCAAAATGGTGTTAAGTACCTGGGCATCTAATAGCAGTGCCTGGCAAAATGCCCAATACTTATGTGTAAGCCCAAACTGTTGGCTTTGTCAATGCTTGTTTTGAACCTGCTTTAGGCATTATTACACCAGTAGCAGGTTTACTGCTCCAATTAAGTCCAGTGGCACCGGGCCCGCTGCCGGAAAGGAAGAGAAAGCGGCACCCTATGCCGCCTCATCAACCCCACACAGATACAGGGACGGACACAGCGACTACGGACATGGATGACAACAGCAGCGTTTCTCCGCCGCCGAGGGTTTCTCCCCTAGATCAAGTGGGGTCATTCCATGCCATGGTCGCCCAAGCATCACAGCTCTTCCAGCTGATGCCAGAAGAGACCAAGAAGGAAGGTTTCCTTTACCAACGACATGAGGCCAAAAGGAAGACCATTCTGGTGGTACCTCTCTGATGCTGGAAATGCCTTGTCCTGTACTACCTTTTTGTGTGTTTCCTGTGTTGTTTTCTGCACACAAGTCCTTGTGGGACTCCTGGCAGTGCAGCTCTTCCTCTTTTTTTGGTCGTGGTGAACAGACCCTTGGTATACTCTTATGGCACCCATGGGTGGGGGTACCCCTAGTGTATGTTTTTGGGCACCTGTGTGTGGCCCACAGAGCAGGGTATGGGCTGGTGGCAGCTCCATGCTAAATTTGGCAGGTGCTCCGAGTGCCCTCCATTTTGGGATACCCAGGACCTGCCATAGGAATCAGGGGATTCCTGATGGAGGCAAGATGGCCCCCGTGGCCTCTTGGTTTCCATCGCCTGTTACCTTGTTGTCCCGAAGTTCCGGGAAGCCCTAACTCTGTCCCTTCCCCTGACTGGCTGTTGGGTGGAAGTTCCACATAGAGTGTTGTGGGGAAGTCCAGGCGAGACTGGCTGGAGCCTTCCCAATGACTATGTTGTGGGTACGCCCTTGGGGTGGGACCTGGGTGAATGGAGTGTGTGACCAATATACATTTCATGTTCTGGGCGTCTGGTATCTGTGTATGTGATACAAAGAATGAGACAGCCCGGTCCGAGAGTAGTATGAATGCAGTGTAGTGTGGATAGAAGTGAATGTCCTAAATGCACTGTGAGCCTGATTGGCTGCCTGCCTGAATGCCCTTCTTAATGATTGGTTGCCCGAGTGTGACCCAGCAGAGGGAATGACAGACCGAACAGTATATCTGGGGACCTCTCACTGTTGGAAATCGTTTAGAAGCTGAAGTCGAAACTTGATGCGTAACCTTGAAGCCCGCTGGAAGAAGACTTGCTGCTGCTGTCCTTCGCTAATCTGAAAGCTGTGTGTATGTCAAGGAATTGATCCAAGAGAGGACCTGGCTAGGAGACCTCTTCCTGAGCTACGAGGGAACATCGTGCATCCGCTCATATTCTTTAAGTCACTCTGGAAGTCAGTCCTCAAAAGGCTGCTGACCACAGACTGATCCGCCAAGAACCTGAAGTGGAGCACCCGGACATCAAGGCCACTGTCGTCGACCAGGGTCCGGAGGTTTGCACTGACTGCTGGAAGCCTGTCGAGTTGTGTTGCCCAGAAGCGGGGACAGCTTGACGATGTGCTGCTCAACGACAGGAGCCGCAACGCTCCACCTTTGCCTAACACATTTCATCCAAGGACTTCCCTTGCGATCACAGTTGACCGCTTTTCCCGGCTGGGGAAAGTCAAGGTCGTCGACGGCCGAGGAGAATCCACTGGTGGGTTTCCTGCCACCCAAAGTCCTCAAAGACGCCAACGTAGATCCAAAGCCAGCCGTGGTAGAGTCCCGATCACCGACGCAAATGACCAGACGCCCTTGCTGGGCCTACGTTCTTTACTCGTCTTCTTTGCGGCAACAAACATTTGTCCTCTAGGTGCACCGCACGCCTCGTCTACGATCACTCGCCGACGAGCACCGCACAGACCAAAGCTGCTGTCCTGACGACAGTGTTGTTCTTCCTTCGACGGAATCGTGAAGACCTGTGGCTCCTGCCTTAGAGGGAGTTCACTCAAGAAGGGCATGTCGCCGAACCATCGAAAGAACTCTACTAAAACCAGGTACATACAGATGGAGTAGACAAACTGGATTGAGTAGATGGAATGGATGAATGGGGCGGATGGATGGAACGGATAAAATAGATGGAATGAATGGAATAGGTGGAGTGGATGGAGTGGATGAACTGGTGGAGTGGATGGAATGGATAGAGTAGATGCAATGAATGGAGCAGATAGGGTTCATAGAATGGATGGAGTGGATAATATGGACAGAGCGTGCAGAGTGGATGGAGAGGATAATATGGATAGAGTGGTTGAAGTAGATGGAATGGACGGAGTGGACGGGGTGGACGAAAGAGATGGAGTGGATCAAATGTATGGAGCGGATAATATGGATAGTGTGGGTGGAATGGATGGAGTGGTTGAAATAGACGGAGTGGACAAAGAGATGGAGACGATGGAGGGACTAAATCGCATGGATGGAGTGTATCAAGTGGATGGGGTAGATCGAGTGGATGGAGCAGATCGAGTAGATCAGGTCGGTGGAATGGATAAAATTGGTGTAATGGATGAAATGCATAGAGTGGATGGAATAAATAGTGTACACAAAGTGGATGGACCGATGGAATGGATGGAATAAATGAGATGGATGGATTGGCTGGAACTAATGTAATGGATAAATAGACGGAATGGATAAAATGGATAGAATTGATGGAATGGATAGAATTGATGGAATGGATAGAATGGATGAAACAAATGGAATGGATGAAACAAATGGAATGGATGAAACAAATGGAATGGATGAAACAAATGGAATGGATGGAATGGACAAAATGGATGGAATGGACAAAATGGATGGAATGGACAAAATGGATGGAATAGAAGGATGGGGTGGATGAAATCGATAGAATGGATGGAATCGATGGATTGTGTGGTGCGATCGAATGGACCGAATTGACAATGTATAGAATGGATGGAATAGATGAAATGGGTGGAGTGGACGATATGGATGGCATGCATGAAGTGTAATTGGGTGGATGAAATAAATGGAAATGGATGGAACTAATTAAGTACTCAGTTGGAACTGACAGGATTGTGAGCGCTGGTCTGAGTCGCTTCTGGATGGAGATGCGAACGTTGACACGTCCCACACTTGGGTGGAGCTGTAAACATTAGCCTGAGTCGCATCTGGATAGAAATACAAATGTAAATGTTAACTCGTGTATCAACGTGTACCCTGCCTTCCTGTTCCCATGCTGTTGCTATATATCTGTATTCCCCACCCCACCCCGTCGCTGTAAGCCCGGCCCCAGTCTCTATGTGTCCGTGTGTCGCTATGTTCCCTGCCATCCTGCTCACGTGCCTGGTCTCGGGCGCTTTAAAGATAATCATACCACATTACTACGCTCACGCTCTACTATACACCATCACTCAACTAGAACACAGCTATAACCCTGATTTATTCGGCCTAGCTGTTCACATACGAATACTACCCCAAGATCACATCATCACCCTAATAAAACGCAGCTAGCCAAGCACATTTTGGCCTACTCGCTCACATATGCGTTCTTCTGGCCTAACGCAGCCAGAGCCCAGTCTGGGTGTCCACCCACCAGACTGCACACATCCAACTGATATCTCCAGAACCACACCTAACGCTAGGATGCAGTTACCACCAGGCAATTACATCAGCTGCACACATCTGGTGCACTCACGCACCCTACGACACTATCCCTCTCCACTGACCAGAACTACGGTTCCCGAGGGCGTTCAACCTACCAGCACTTTGAGGTCATACCAATGATATATAGAGCGCTATATAAATGCCAATTGACATAACGTAACTTTCACTCTCAGAAGACCGCTTTGAAAAAACACTGGCAGTCACTTTGAGTGCAAAGTTTGCTTGTCCTATGCTCAACTAAATCGAACTCAAGAGTGTCCATGAGGAGATGTTTTGTGTGGAAAAGGGGGGTCGAGCGGGGGGAGCAGGAACTGGGTGGGAATTGCCAAAGGGATTAGCATGACCAGGGGCAGTAAATGGGTTGGCTAATAACCAAACACCACCTACAAGCTTTGTGTCCTAAGTAGAAGGAATAACCTAAGCGAGAAAAGAAAAGTCTAAAAAAAAGTCAAAAAAACACAAATAGAAGAAAAAGGTCCTGAAATGAATGGCATCAGAAGAAAAGTACTCTGAAGAATGCCATTACAAAGACTCTCTGCAGCATTAGCTCTATGGAAAGCTCAGTTGGATTACATTGCATTACAATCATTTTACATGTCATGCAATTATGGATATAGTACAAAGTTGTACAAAATAAATTAACAACAAAAAAAAAAATCTTACCATCTTTATGGTCCAATGGTTTGGTTACTTCCAGATCAAATGTGTCCTGCATTTTCTGACCACGAAACGCGCTGAGATGTTCTTGTTCTATTAAGTTACTTTCATCCTCTTCAAGCGGCTGCCATGTCCCATCAACAAACCACTGTCCACGCATAACTGGAATTTTATCTGCTTCTGCAAGGAACAATATAAACAATCAACTATACGACTTGTATCTAGAAAAATGTACTGTTATTTCTCAACTAACCAAAAACAATACGATGTGTGATCTGCAAAGGACAGGGAAAGTATGTTTAATGATTCTGTAACTTTCATTGTCTTGGCTCCATAAATTACCATATTCTAGGAAACTCGAGCTGGGGCCCAAATGATCTTAACACACACGTGCAGATCCCAGATGGTTCTGTCTGGCTCAATGTATGCCCCTAGGAGTTATAACATAATTAAAAGGGAATGTCAAGGAAGGAGCAGATTAGAATGAACAAGTCTGACTTGTTAACTGTCGCCACCTGTTCTTTTTCAATTTGTATTTCGTTTAAGAAGACCAATGAAATGTATTTTATCTTGGTTAAAATTCCCTGTCCCATCACATTTCTCCCCCATGAACTAGGGATGGTGTGGTATAGCAGACAACGCACAGGTGCATCACTTTCTTAGTACGAACACCAGCTCCCCAAGTGGTCTCCCCTATTGGAACATACAGGTTATGTGGGGTCTTGGCAGTTAGAATCATGAGCAGATTTGGGTTTAGTAGAAAAGGCACTTGGAGAAACATAGGCTGGCGTCATTAACTAGTTGTCATGTATCCAGATAAGACTTTGAAATATGAGTGATTTACTAACAACCTATTTCACCTCCAAAACAGATACTATTGTAAACAATAACTAAGCACCTAGCAATTCATGTACATAAAAAGATGCAGTTTTACCTTAAAGGTCCCCTTAGATCAGGCAGTAATAATTGCAGAGCTCCACCTTGCGCAATCTTTTGTTAGGATTATTTTGCCTATTTTTAGGCAGTAAAAGTGGCTTATCTGCGGGACTGAATAGAGTAGTTTGGGGATTAAATTCATGTTAAGGACAAGTCTGCCGCCAATTGCTATTGAAATTTGAAACCTTCTCTGCACCTTGTTCGGAGGGGGCTTCATGACCAGTTTGGTATCATCTTGAAACACTTCCTTTGGTGTACTACAGAATCCCATTATCCAGTATCTAAAAGCGACAGCCACCACCTTCAGGCGTATGTATTTGGGATCAGGTCTGGGACCACGCGTATAGGTAAAATAGTTCTTAGATCAGTTTTGTATTCTTCCCTCTGACCGATAAATTATAAGTTAATCACTGCAGTGACTAACATACTCCTAGTCCATAGTCCCCTTTCCTACATATTGTATGGGAGTCCCTCACTAGGGATGGGAAACTGAACCTTTTTCACCAGAAAAAAAATGTCTTCCACTTTAAATTTAGATGCACGCAGCCTGGAAGCATGCGTTCTCCTGACTCCGTCCACCAGCGCCACTCCTCAGTCCCCTTCGACACGTCGTCAATATTATAATTGCTTAATGACACAGGTTTATTAAGGCGTAGAATGGTGGGATGTATGGAGGAAAGGGGACTATGAACTAGGAGTGTGTTAGTAACTACGGTGAGTAACTTATAATTACTCCTACGTCCCGTCCTGTCCCCTTTCCTCCATTACGGTATGGGCGACTACACTTGAATGCAGCCCCGGGGAGGAGAGTTGCCCCTCTATGAAAAAAAAGTTCATCAAAACCGCCTGGCCAAATGCTGCGTCAGACCTGGTGCTGGCTTCCAAGCATTAGTGCCTGCAAAAGGGCAGGGCGGGGAGGACGGGGGGGGGGGTGGGCACGTAGCCGCCTTGCTGATCGTCCAGCATGGGACGGGTCTTTGGAAAGCCACAGCCGCGGCCTTACCTCTGATGGCATGGGCGTGCATATTTGCTGGCAAAGGCCTTTGCTGCCCCTCATCCGCCTCCTTGATGGCCATAACTATCCACCTTGCTATGGAAGCCTTAGATGCTTGACAGCCTCGTTTTGAACCTCCAAATGTGATGAACAAGTCGTCCAATTTGCGGAAGCTCTTAGTCATTTCCAGATAAAATCTTAGAGAAAACCCGACATCCAGACAGTGCAATACCTTCTGAGCCTCATCCTTTGGGTCAGCAAAGAATGTTGGGAGCACCATC
The DNA here is from genome assembly GCF_040938575.1 of Ambystoma mexicanum. Classification (NCBI taxonomy): domain Eukaryota; kingdom Metazoa; phylum Chordata; class Amphibia; order Caudata; family Ambystomatidae; genus Ambystoma; species Ambystoma mexicanum. Next base: position 417,903,338 of record NC_090940.1, on the reverse strand, counting down.
TCCTCGTTCAGGTGAAAGGAGGAAATTACCTTTGGAAGAAAGCCAGGGTGCGTTCTAAGCACCACCTTGTCCCAATGAAATGCTGTAAAGGTTCTAAAGCCACCAGGGCCTGAATTTCACTGATACAGCGTGCTGATTTGAGGCCCACCAGTAGGGCAGTCCTAGTGGTAACCAGCCTGATGTCTGCGGATGCCATGGGGTCAAAGGGTTTGTGCGCTCGGGTGCCCAGCACCACGTTAAGTTATCAGTATCGGGTAAAGGTTTACCCTGTTCTTGGTCACTCCAATCACCCTCCTCCTCACCTGTGGTCTTGTCGTCCAAATGTCTGCCAAACCTCTTCTTCCACAGTGCCTTTTTTTTTGGAGTGCAGGTAAGGTTTGCCCCGGAAGGAAGGCACCCCGACCGTTGGATAAGGCGGTCTGGGGGGGGCCCTCTTCTGGAACAAACTAATTAGGGGAAAAAGCCGAGCGGCATAAAAAACTCCTATCTGGGCAGTGGTAGAGATGGTATCCAGAAGCTGACTCCACTTGGTATGGCTGGTGATTTTAGGAGCCGGAAGGGGTCCAGTACCTGACAGGGTTCCAAGGTAAGGACCAGAATATGCTGCAGGAATCCCAAAGGGAACAAAGAGAACCAATAGCCAAGGCAGAATAGCACGGGATAAAGGAGGGATGACAGAGCCAAAAAGGAGCGAAAGAGAGCAGGCAGAGCCACAGAGAAGGTTGCCGGTATCAAGGAGAGAGAGGAGAGGGGGAAGGTGAAGAACAAAAGGCGCACAGAGAGCAACAACAGCGTATCAACCCCAAAGCCTTACGCAAGTAGGTTGCAACGCGTAGGCTTCCAGGTTAGTCCGACGGAAAAGTCTTCCGACGGCAGTGATGCTGCCGAAAGCTAGACCGTCACGCTCGCTACGGGAAGAGCGTGATGGGAAGAGTCAATGGCAGCCTAGGCGCCACCGACTCCACACACGATAGTTCCCGCGGCGTGTGACATATGTTCCCAGACCGGATGTGGACGTTTGACAGGTGGATATAACTTGGTTAGACCAGCCAGGTGTCTCTTAACCACCGGATTGGGAGATGAAAAGATGTTGTCGCCAGAGTTCTTTTAGGCCCCTATGGTTGCCAGATCCGTACGACAGGTGTCTACTTGCACACCTGAATGAACCAGATGCGCTAGGAAAGACAGAACATCGTCCAACGAGCACGTTAATGGATCAATATTTGTTTCTGCCCAGTGACAAAATCTGGTCCACTTGCTCTTATACTGACTCCTGGTGGAGTCACTTCTAGGCCCCGGTATGATAGCCAGGTCATCTTCTGACAGGTGCAGATGCTTCAGGGTGACCTGTTCACGAACCAAGCTGCGAGGGACAACCTCTATGGAGCGGGGTGAACCACTGTACCCCCTTGCTGGGAGAGTAAGTTGCCTGGGCCCACCGGGGGCTGATCCGACAGCCAGAGAAGTTCTGAGAACCAGGGTCTTTCACGTCGCCCAACAAACCCCCGCCCTGCCCCAGCCACGAGGCGAAATGGGGGCATCTCCCGTTGGCAGTGGTGGCAAATAGGTCCACCTGAGAGTGGCCCACCTGCTGAAGATCCCCTGGAGGACCTTTTCGTTCAACTGCCACTCTTCGTTGTCCATCCCCAACCTGCTGAGCCGGTCCACCTCCAGGTTAGATTCCCCGGGAAGGTGAACTGCTCACAAGTGAATGTTGTTTTACAGTGTCCACTCCCAGATGTCGATCGAGAGCCCGCAGAGAGGCGGGGACCTGGTACCTCCCTGCTTGTTGATATAATACATGCAGGTGGAGCTGTCTGTTTGGATGCAGACCGACTTGCTGCTGATCATGGGGAGAAAGGCCTTGAGAGCAAGCCATATTTCCATCATCCCGAGCCAGTTGATGTGCTCTAGCTGCTCCCGATGAGTCTGTACTCCATGGACGCAGTGGTTGTCCAGGGTAGCCCTCCATCCCTCTAGGGATGAGTCTGTGGTAATGGTGATGTGTGGTAACGGCTACCGGAATGTCCTGCCTTCCATCAGGTTGGTGTCTGTACCCCACCAGAAAAGGTACTAGTGGGGATGCTGTGGTATGCCGACTGGCTCCACCTGAGAGCCCGTCTCCTGATTACAGGAAGCTGAGAAATGAAGCTGCAAACTCCTTATCTTGAGTCTTGTATGCGGCACAGTGAGGAGACATGCCGCCATTATTCCCAGCATGTGTTGGTACCACCATGCTGGCATTGTTCTGCTGAGGAAATGTCACGTGGCCTTTGATTGCTGCGATCTTGTCAGTTGAGGGAAAGATAATGGGATACAAGGACCGAGAGGATAACACCCAGAAATGTCAGAGTCCGAGTGGGTAGTAGCTGTAACCTTTTGAGATTGATAGAAAATCCCAGATCGTATAGGGTGTGCATGAGAGCACATACCTTGTGGTGTACTGCCTCCGGAGGCCCCGCCCTGACTAGCCAGTCATCGCGGTATGGATAAATGCAGTGGCTTTGCACCAGGAGTAAAGCTGCCACCGCATTCGTTAGCCTTGTAAAGACCCTCAGGACCGAGTTGAGTCCAAAGGGTATAACTGTATTAAAAGTGAAAACCCTGATTTGAACCGCAGGAAGGACCGATGGGGTTCCCAAATCGGGATGTGCAGGTAAGCATCCTTCAGATCCAGGGAGCACATCCAGTCTCCCCCCACACAAACTCTCTACAATGAAGGCTGGGGTAATCATCTTGAACTTTCGGAGTGGGAAGGGAAAAGTACAAGGAAGAAAGGGCCAACACAACTATCAGGCCAGCCTGGTTCTTGTGTATGGCAAATATCCAGGAATAGAAGCCCCTGCCTCGCTTGAAGCTGGAACTTCCTCCACCGCCTAGCTCGCTATGTATGAGCGGATTTTCACCAGAAGAGTGGCTGTCCCAATCTGCGGGAGCAGGCAGGAGCAAGGAGGGAACAGAGGAATTGGTAGGCGGAAGCCATGGACACTACTCAGAGAACCCATGGGTCCGCAAACCTTGTCCGCCAGCAGTGTACGTGTAGGGAAAGCCTGCCACCCACAGGAGACTTGTGGATCCGGATGGAGCCGTCACAACTTTTTCCATCTGAGGCTGGTGCTCAGGGGGATTGGAAAAACCCCTTGTTAGCCACTTTGTGCTGCTTGCAACTGTCTTGGCAGGGAGACCTGTCAGACTGCCTCAACCACCTCTCCTGGAAGCCTGGAAAGCCTATAAAGGCCCAACCCATGTCTGAGCGCTGGTGAGCCTGGCTGTAGGTCTTCGGTGTGGATTTTGTTAGAACAGACAAGGATTTGGCTGTCTGGGAGCTATTATTTTTCTTGTCTAGTTCCTCGTCTGTCAAACACCACAAGTCGCCCCCCGCGAACGGCAGGTCGAGGATACGATCCTGCACATCTGGATTGAATTTCGTGGCCTTTAGCCAAGTGGTCCTCCTCATGTCACTGGCGATGCATATGGCTCTGCCTGGGGTATCAATGTGGGCCACCGTAGATTCCATTATATCCTGGGCCACAATTTTGACCTCTGCCAACCCTACCTTGAACCGTGCCTGGCTGTGGGCAGGACGCTCTGGAAGTAAGTCTGATCTCCCGCCACAATTTTTGATTAACAGCTGCCAACATGGTGGAGTGTGGAATTTGAGTAGATATTTTTCCATAACAACTCCAACAGCTTTTCCACCTTGCCCAGGAGTGAAGAAGCATGCGCAGCTGAGGAAGACTGCGGTTTGAAATATAGCAATGCTGCTGCAATAACAGAGGAAAGTCGCTGGGGGTGCACTGACAATAAGAGGGAATCCACCTCTGTCTGCCTGTATTTGCCGTCAAGAAGTTTATTGGTAGGCTGGGTGGAGTGTGGCTTGACCCAGCCCTTTTTTGCCTGGGATTCCACGTCCTTCTGAAGAGGGATGCCGATTCTCGTGGGAGGACACATTTTTGCCTGGACCCACGCCTTGGGCTGCTCTGCCTGGAGGTGAGGGATACCTAGGTACTCCACCAGACCCGCCAGCCTCTCATGGAAAGCTTTAGCCGACGATGGTGTGTCTGGATCTTCCACCTCATCTGTGTCAGCCGATGTGTCCTGCTGACCTGGGGGGGGGCAGGATGAGTGGTGGGCGCGGGCAGCTGTGGCGTTCTGAGTGCCAGTGCCGGGGGCTGCTGAGGGGGGCTGAGCTAGGGGCCAAGCTTCAATGATTGGAGCAGGTGTGGAAGCCAGGGGCTGAGCTGGACACAAGGACTGGACACCAGTTGGGGCTTGAGGCAGAACCGGAGGGAGCATGTTCCAGATTACATGCTTGAGGATGGTACCCATCTGTGTGATCCCAAGAGGGTGAGGAACTTCTCAAATTACCTATCCTCGCAAGCAGGATGGGCGCTGGTGGTGTTCGGGCACCTAAGGGCGTAGGGAACGGGCCCTGAGGCTGCGGTGTCCTGGGCGGTCCCTTTCTTGCTAAACAGGGGGATGCGTATCTCCCCAGTGAAGTGGAGGGATAAGAGGTGGACCAGGTAACGTTATCCAATCCCATCTGGATGTGTGCTCCCCTGCCTGATCTCCATGAGGAAAAGGTGCTGGATGAGACGCCATTTTTTCAGGCCCAGTGGCCATTTTGTCTTGCTCCATACCACGTGCCTGAGGCGTGGTGGTTGTTGAGCTGGGTCCGGTCTCTACCTGTACATTGAATAGCGAAGGCTGGGACCTTCCCTGTATCTCAGGTTGAGATCTGGGATGCGGCATGCCCTCGGCCATGAGGCCGGTAGTGCTGCATACAGGCACCCCCTCAGACATGGGTCTGGTACTAGGGAGAAGCCCCTTGGGTCGGAGCCCGGTAATAGAGCCTTGCAGGCCCTCAGCGGTGGGACCAGTAGGATCTTGCAACCCCTAGGACCGTGGGTCGGTAGCTGGATTAGCCTCAGTCTTCTTGCTGGTTTTAGGACCTGGGAGGTCACTCCCGCTTGGGCGCTTCCCGGGGAAGGAGTCACCCTTACGGTGTGCAGAGAACAGAGTGCCTACCTTGGGCCTGGTCTTCCTCCTCATGTAGGCTTGGAGGTCCTCTGCAGGTGATCTTTTGAAGAGCTCTCTCCACCTGGCTAACCGATTCTTCACAGCATGCAGGGTCAAGGCGTTGCACGCTGTACATCCGTCCTAGCTGTGGTGTGGGCCAAGGCACCAGAGGCAGAGTGTGTGGGGGTCGGACGTAGGGAAAGGACCCTCGCAGACTGGACACCTGCTGAAACCCGTCGTCGTTGACATGCGCCGAGAATGAGTGTAGCTAGAGAGGACAGAGCAGTAACTGACATTGGAAGAGAAAAAAGAAAAAGAATAACGTCTTCCGAGGAAGAGCTTGTGGAATTACAAAGCCTGAGGCCTAACCCAAGAGCGCTGGTGAAAGCGGTGTGTTCCCTTCGACGTAGAAAAGAGAACTGGGGAGTGGAGCCGGTGGGCAGAGTCAGGGGCGCATGCTCCCAGGGCCGTGACAAGCGTGCATCTAAATTTAAAGAGGAAGACTTTTTTCTGGTGAAAAAGGTTCAGATTCCCGTCCCCAGCAAGGGATGCCCATACAGTATGGAGGAAAAGGGACGTGGCGTAGGAGTAACTATGCTCATCAGAGCCCAGTTAGGGAGCGTCAGAGTTGACTGATAATAAAAGGTCATCCAACAGAGTTCAATTAGCAAGCACATTGATTTAATTGTTATACCTTTACCAGTCATGGCCCCATGAACTCCACAGCCAAGGGCAGCAACAGCAGGGTAATCCGTATTAGAGATATGGACAACCCTGATGGGTGCCACTCTAGTCTTAGTCTTTGCCCTTCAGTGCTTGTACAGCAATTTAACGAAATCCAGTATGTATTGCCCAAATCCTAGGACTCTTCTACATCCAGGACAAGTGCCTCCTCCTTTTCCTGGGTTGCTGAACTCTGCCATCACACTTTCTAGTTTTCTCACATTTAACTATGTGGAGCAACACAGGATGAAACCAGCCTTATCACGACAGAACAGTTTCTCATTAAGGACCTATACTTTTGCCTCAATCATAGCGGCCACATTGTTGAGAGAAAGTGGCTTGTAGGAGCCCCATATTTTGCACTCTTTGCCTGGTTTTAAATGCACTATGATACAGGTCACTTCCAAGTTACTTGGGATTTGTCCCGTTGCCAGGGCCCGCCAAATATCTACACTAAACAACTTAAGTAGATTCCCTGGCTGAGCTTTACAAAACTTTAGCCACAGCATCGGGGATGGTGGGGGGTAGTTATCTTAATTTAATAACTTCATAGCTTTCTCCATTACTTCAGTAGCAATGGCACTCTGCAGAGCCACACGCTCTACACCATCTATTTTGACAGGACCAGTCTATCTGGCTTTTCGCAACTGTAATGCTCTGCCTAGATTGCTGGCAGTAGAATTACTGGAACACCCCAACTTTCCCCAAAGGGGTTGTAACAAAGTCACAAATTGGAGTTTGGGTGACGGTATAAGAGTGACCTTGGGGTCCTAGAGTCATTCCACAATGACAAGAAAAGTGACATTTGGAGAATTGGTCACATGAGATAACCTACCAAATGGTCAAGGAAGAAGTCCTACAGGGTGCAAACGACCAGTAAAAGGGGAGCATATGAGCCATGTCAAAAGGTAGCACAACAGCCATATAATGACTCCCTCCAATATAGTATGATGGTACCTTACGAAATCTGTCAGCAAGGAGGAAACCCCAGCCTTTTATACCTCCCAAGCCCCGACTTGCAGGCAGCCATAGCCCCTTTCCCAGTGGTACAGCCCACTTGATGCCTATCGGAGAGGTCTTGGTGTAGCTGATAATAGAGCCATTAATGCATAGCAGTGCGTCCTCACTGCTCTCAGTAGCAAGTACGTTCTTTGTGCAAATTAGAGAGGACTTGCTGTTTTCCTTATGAGAAAAAACACCTGTGCTTACCAGAAAGGACCTACTTGTAGTACTACAAAGAAATAAGTACTCACAAAATAGAAGGTATTTGACAATCAGGTCCGGGACTGCTGTGCATCCACCATTTTGGATGTCCACAGAAAAATATCTGAAATATTAGTTTCATATAAGATACATGGCAATCTCTTGGCGTCGTGCACACAACTGCACAAACCTAGTCTGAAGGTGTTCTTGGGGGATTATGCAAGGCAAGGAATCAATTGCTTAACCACCACCATCGAAGATAATGTCTGGACTCTACAAAGCCCCACAGCTACTATGGCAAAAACACAAATTCCAAGATGGAGACCATAGGGAAAATAGTGTTTGACAGCGGAGCTGTGCATGGCCCATCACCACGTAATAATTGCTGGAAAGTTTTTTGCTCCATGGCAAGCGCTCCAACCATAGCCCTTTCTTACTACTTTCATACAGAGAAGGACAATTCTGCAACTAGGATCTTCACATGGAATCCTGCTCAAGTATACAAAGGTTAGGGTGTGTGACAAGGCCATATCTCTGGAGACCCCAACGAGTCTCAAAGGCTCACCCAGAATTCAGCCAATCTCAGTGATGCAGAAAACCCTGTTTTGGTATAATATGATAGAAGTCATTTATAACGCGCCTGTACACAAGTGTTTCTAGGCGCGACAAGGAAGGGTAGACAGAGGGAGGACAAAAACAAACTATCTTACTATGCCTTGTGTCATTCAGATCGTGCAAGTGCGAAGATGAGGGAAGAGGAGAAGTGCCAGGTGCGTGGGGAGAAGTGCTGTAGCAAGACGCAGTAAGTGCTGCTAGGGTGGTGGCACAAGTAAGTGCAGAGAGGCAGGAGACTGTAGGGTTGCAGGTACAGTCCCTAAGTGGGTGGGAGGCCCAGAAGCAGTACAAGGGGCAGCTGGGCATGCAGGAGTCTATTGCCCTAAAGGTTCAGTGGGTGGTCAGGTAATCAGTTAGCGCAGCAGACAGGAGCATCAGCAGGGGGAAGAGAGAAAGAGAAAGCAGAAGCGAAAAAAGGAAGGTCTTGAGTTGCTTCCCAAACCTTAGGTGGTCCTGCTCAAGTTTGAGAGAAGCATCTGACCCTCAGAGAGTTGGAGGTGGATGAGCAGAGGGCTCGAGAAGGAAGCTGCCTGGGAAGAGAGTTGGATGTAGCGTTGTCCCCGGCCCCAGAAAGCCGTGAGGACAATGCCAAGGTTCTTGAACTGGATCCTTGAAGCCAGGGGAGAGATTTCAGGGCTGGAGCGATACGATCCCTGGGCTTGAGGCCACAGACAAGTCTTGCAGTTCTGTTCTGAATTAGTTGCAAAGGGCGAAGAGTAGAGGCAGGCAGATTTAGAAAGAGGCTGTTGCTGTAGTCCAGCTTAGAGTGAGCCAGGGCTCTGGAGACAGTGAGCCTCTGGGGAAAGTGAGAAAAGGAAGAATACCTTTGAAGAGGCGCAGCTGGTAGTGTGACTTCTTAGAGATGTCTCAGATGTGAGGCGAGAAGGAGAGGGTGGAGTTGAAGATGACACCAAGGCTCTTTGTCTCATAGGAAGGTGTGGGTAGAGGGCACACTTCGGGCGGCCACAGTGCAAGAGGGAAAGCAGGAGCAGGGGTCCCAATAAGAAGCATCTCAGTCTTACTGGCATTAAGGCAGAGATCGCTGGAGGCACACCATTCCTGAATCGCGGATAGACAGTCAGAAATGAGCAAGAGATCAGAGGAGGCTTAGGGGAGCGTGAAGGAGGGCAGAGTGTCATACTGCCAACGCTGAAAGTTAGAACAGAAAATCGAGATGAGGTTGGCCAAAGGAGACAAGTAATGGTTGAAGAGCCAGGGGGAGAGGTTAGAACCCCCGGGAACACCACATGTAGAGAGAAAGGTGGGAGGGATAAAGTACCCACGTTTGACCTAGGAGGGTCGATCAGAGAGAAAAGAGGTCAATCATGCTAGGGCATGACCTGTGTTGCCCAGGTTGTCACAGAGACGATTGATCAGGATGGCGTGGTTGACCGTATCGAAAGCAGAGGATAGATCAAGGAAAAATTAGGACAGAAGGAAGGTTAGAGTCGAGATTAAAGAGCAGGTCTTCATGGGTGTTCAGGAGAGCAGTTTCTGTGTTTCTGGCTGCTCTAAAGCCAGACTGGTGATCATTTAGATAACCAACAGATTCAGTATGGAGAGTAAGCTGGGAGATGGCCAGCTTTTCCAGGAGATTGCCCAGCAAATGAGTGATGGAGATCAGGCAGTCATTTGCGGGAGAGGAAGGATCGGCAGAGGGCTTCTTGTGGAGGGGGTACACAAGGGAGTGCTTTGGGGGGCAGGCGGGTTCCAGTGGCAAAAGAGTGTTTGCCCAACTCGGTCAAGGCTGGAGCTAGGGTGTCGATGTGGTCCTGGGTGGTTCTTGAGGAGCAGGGGAGCAACTGCTTTGACGAGACTGTCATAGATCGGACTTGTCTAGAAACATCATCAGGAGTGAACACGAGGAAGGAGGAGAACAGAGGAGGAGAGACGGGCGGAGAGGGTACGGGAGTGGTAGAGGGAGTGGTAGAGGGAGAGAGTGGACAGGATGTCCTGGGTTTTAGTGGTGAAGTGAGAAGCCAGTGCCGTGCAAAGGGCCTGGGAGGGAACAGGAGAGGTGGAAACTGCAGACGGATTGGCCAGCTCCTTGCAGATTTTGAAAAGTTATGCTGAGTTGTTAGAGGCCGCAGAGACACAGGTTTGGATGTAGGCTCTCTCCCTGGACAGGACAGTCTATATTGCCTTTGGAGCAGGTGACAGACCAGTGCGTCTGAGAAGAGCCCGATTCCCTCCACTTCCTCTCAGCCACCCTACACTTGCATTCAAGGGTGGCGAGGTCATAATCATACCAAGAACTGCGCTTGGATGTGGGCTTCAGATGGATCCTCATGACAGAGGCAAGGACATCAAGAGTGTTGGAGATTGAGAGATGCAGGTTGGAGAGGGCTGTGTCAGATGTTGCAAGTCAGCCGCAGGTGAAGGAGGAGGAGAGAAAGTAGCTGCGAAAGCCTCCACTGACACACACTTCATGGGTCGGATGACCGGGAAGGTGGGTGGCAGTGCTGGGGTCGTCTTTGCCTGAGGGACAGAGATCGACAGGGGAGAGGAGAGAAGGAAGTGGTCAGTCCAGAAGAGAGGAGTGGTTAGAGGGGATGTCTGAAGAGATAACATCCACGGAGTGCCCAGCAGAGTGTGTCGGGCCAGAGGGAAGAATAGAGCGAGAGACAGAGTCGCAGAGATTACGAAAGAGCCCAGAGAAGGGGCAAGAGGCATCCAAGTGGATGTTGAGGTCTCCAAGGAGGAGAGGTAGAGGGTAAGAGGGAGGAGGAGAGGTCCACCCACTCTGAGAGCAAGAGAGCAACCTAGCCAGGTGGTCTGTAGATGGTGGCCACAGTAAGAGAGAGGCCAGGAGAGAGATAGCCTGCAGACCAGGCTTTCAAAGGAGAAGTAGGCCTACCTAACAATGACAGAAGCAGGGATCCACTCCAGGAAGATCAGGGCTACTCTACCTCCTAGACGGTTGGTTCTGGGTTCGGGGAGGATCTTGTAGCCATCACAGAGTAAAGTGTCGAAATTCATGACAGAGGTGGTTGTGAACCATGTGTTGGTGAAACAGAGGACATCCAGATCAAGTTCTTCAATCAGTCAGCAGATGCCAGGAGTGTTTAACAGCAGAGCGAGAGTCAAGGGTAGCGACAAGGAGAAGATTGACACATTTGAAAGACTTCTGCAGAGGGATACAGGCATGAGGTACACCCTGTGAGGTGTTAGAGGTGCCTGAGAGTGGGCAGAGGAGGGGGAAGGAGGTGACAAAGGAGCCAGAGAAACAGAGGAGGGTACCTGATGGCGGAAGGGAGGAAGGTGGCAGAGGAGTCAGAAAGGTGTAGGTAGGAATAGCAGGTGAAAGAAGGAAGTTGATAAGACATGGGAAGCGTCTATCGAAAGCAAAGTGATTGGGCTGTGGGGCCTGGACCAAGGCGGGGTTTTTCAGATAGACATTAATGATGGTCTTGGAGGAGTGGAAGGGGCCAGGAGGACCTCCCACTGAGTGCCACCATTAATGGGAGAGGAGAAAAAAATGAGAGAGAGAGAACAGAGACCATAGTGGGGTCCATAAGCCTCAAGAGGGAACGACAGAGGATGTCCAGGAGGGTCAGTCTGGAAGAAGCATTGGAGTAGTTATCTGAAATAGGGAGGCCTGGGTTGGAGACCAGTATGTCACTTTTAAGCTTTTCCCTACCTGACTTTGTGAGAGGGATAGGATAGGAGATAGAATAGCAGTTAGAGAAAATAGGGGAGACTGAGAGCACCATGGACGGGTGCGAGGCAAAGAGCAAGAGAAGAGAAGGCAGCCTAAGCAGAGGGGGTGGGGGCGGTCACACTAAGGACACACAAATGGGGGACGGCACAAGAGGAGGACGGTACAGTGAGCACAGAGAACCAAAACCACAATGCTCGCAGTTAGGGGGGCGGGGGGACCTAAAGAGAAGTGAGACAGTGCAATAATGTGTGACATTACAATAGAGACCACAGGGGTCAGGGCGGACAGGAGTGAGAGAGGAAATGCAATACAGTACAGAATACCAAGAACACTAGTAACTCTGGGGGCACCTAGAGGAGTAAGAAGAGAAATGCAAGAACGCCACAAATATACAATACAATAGTCACAAAACAGAGTGAGAGGAGAATGCAAATACAGTACAATATACACAAGACACTAGTAACCGTGGGGAACCAAGAGGAGAAAAAGAGAATACACACAATACAGCAGGAAAACAAATAGTCACAGCTAGGGGTATGTGAAGGGGGATGGAAGAGAGGGGAGAAGGACCTGAGAGACGTGGGGAATGCGCAAGAGGAGACGGGCAGAGAGGGGATGGGCACGCAAGGCCGGGAGAATCAAACAAAATTCATGCCAAGTGATGGTGCAAATGGCAGAGGTGAGCTACAGTAAAGTAGGCAGAGACGGCAGGCCGCCGAAACAAAATGATGCACGGGCACAAGCAAGTCAGTTGAGGAAGGGATAGTTCGGGGATGGGTATATAAAAGTTACATTAAATGGCAAACAAAGGCATGTTACATGATTGGAATTGATCTTGTATTGACTCAAGAAGACAGCCTGAAAGGGCATCAGAGAATAAATTAAGTCCTAGAAACGAAAGGGCATGATGGCGCTGGTGGACGTGCTTAAAGTATAACAGAGTCCATCAACTTGGAGCAGATTCAAGTAGCAGGAAATGGGAGTCAAACACCCAGAAGCATGACGATAGATAGAACTGTCATCCATGTGATAATAACTCTGAGTGGGCTGGCTTTAGGGACACAGATCCATCCTTGTAAAATAAAGACTTCAACGATCACATACGATGAAAGATCTTATGTCAGACTAAATGTTAAAAAAAGGTAGTTTCAGAAGAACGTGAAGGGGTACACTTTAAAAGCAGAAGGCAGTGTTTCATCAAGGAAAATCATCACTGGTACTTGAGAACACATACTTAAAAGATCAAGTAAAAACAAAAGTTTTCTATGCAGATAAGGGGGGATTGACAATAAAGCACCACAATAACGAAGGCTAAACGGAATGCATATGATCTGGGGGCGCGCAAGCGATCGGAGCACCAAATGCGGTCTCCGATACTAGCCGCAGGATCCCAAGAGTGGGAAATTTCAACCTAAAAGGACCAAAGTGGCTGGTGTTGTCACCACTGCAAGGGTCACTTTGATCAGAGATACATAGTGGTCGCTCAAGAAACAAATGCTGACCAAGTAAAGGTCCACAAACGCACCTTGCTCTGGATCAGCGTACTATACCATCCGAAATAGAGGGCAAACAGTTGGGCCTAATACGGCCTAAAAGCCGGGTGCTTGTGTAACATGCAGCCGAGGACGCTTAATCAAATCAGGCCATTTCTCGCTAATGGACACCGGGGATCCATTATATCCTTCAATAAAAACGAGGCACGAAGAGACAAGGGCTGACCCAAAGGTCGCACTGAGTTTCTGATTTCAGTCGAAACACCAGCTTAATAACACATCTCTGAAAAAAAAAAAAGACCTCTGGTAAGGACCAAGCCAGATTTCAAACATGGCGCTTGCGATGAAAACCTGCATGCACCGGTGCAAGGCTGAGTGTGGCTCATAGGTAGCACATAATGCCCCTTGAGTTCTCTGCATGCGCATCTGTGAAGCCATTAAAGGACCACATGGAAAGGGAGCCTGCATCAGCCACAGGCTCGTTGGGGTTTGGGGGCTGGGAGGGTGTTCCATATATGAGAGGGTCACACGAGACAGAGACTCAAGAGTGTACTACCCAGACGCATCTGCTGGCATTAACTGAAGGAGCACCCAGGAGGAAGGCTAATGTTTGGGCCCCGTGCAGTGCTGTGCCACCTAGTAACAGCCGAGTGGCTGCTGAAGAATGGGGCTAGTACACTGGTTGAGACTTCTGCCAAACTTACCTTTCATGGGAATAAAATCACTGTTCTGGACAAGGATTCGCCACTGGATGGGTTTCTCTGCTGTTGGAGGTTTGCCCAGTAGAGGTTTGTGAACTCATTGTTTATGCATGTGCGTCTTGTCAAAGCTTCTTCAGCAGGTCATCAGCAGCATTCTATTTCGGCTCTATTCAATAGGGGCTCATGCTTTTCAGCCAGCAGCATGCTCAACCACACCTTGCCAGTTATCCTGCCTTATGATAATTCCATTAAGTAAACCTGGCAGCACCTGTTCTGACTCTCCTGAGCTAGTCATCCCTCATGCCAACTCACAGAGTTGCTACTTAACTTTCAAACTGGGTTCATTGCCACTTGTCAGCGCACCCTGCTGAAAACCCACAGTCGCAGTTTGCACTGTAAAACTTAAAGGGTCTTGTACTTTTGTTGGCCAACATTGAACTACAATCCTTCTTGGCACTACGGTTGCTTTGAACATGCCTTACTCTTCCTTGTCTCTGGGCTTAATGTTCTCCCCCCATCAACCTAATCCTCACTGCTAAGGCTGCAGGTAAGCATAAGGTTCTGGTATCAATAAAGGTGCCGATAAAAGCTCAGGGACAATCAAAAAGCATCCTCAGCAAACACTAGCTCAGATATTTTCTACTGAAGTTTGACTCATTGGCCACGAAGACTGATCTGCTTCAAATATTCCAAGAACTGGAGCAAGACGTGGGGAAAAGCTTTCCAAATCAATTGCCAATCTCGACAAGCATGTCCTTGCTATTGGGAACCACATGGAAGAAGTCAAGACCACTATATGTGATCCAGCACATGAAGACTGTGTTAATAGAGCGAATGGATTCCCCCAAGGCCTAGCTGGAGTCAATCTTAAAGCAGTACAACGCAGGGAATCAATGGCATCAGAACAATGACTGAATAAGGGTGATTCATTAACACCAGAACTACATGCTGTTGGAACTGTGACAATTCATAGGAATTCAACCCTTTTCCCCAATGGGGAGTGCCCCCCTCCCCCACCTCCAGTGAAGCTAGACAGGTGAGCCTGCTGTGCAATATCCTCCCTAGGGGTAGAGGCAAGCGGGACCTCACTTGGAGAGACTGCCCCTGTGGAGATGAGAACTCCTGTTCCTGTGAGGAACTCCCCAACAAGTCTTCTAACTTTACCTCTTAACCATATCCCACAAAGACTGGGACAAAAAAAGAACAGTATGTTTTATTGTGAAACAAACTGTGACTATCCCTTTAAAGAAAGAATTGTATTTAACTGAGACGAAGATGATGAAGGCGAACAGCTTCAAGAGGTTGAGCGAGAGACCAAGAGAAATGAAGGCATGCAGGGGAAAGGACCACGGATAGGTCACCTCTGCAAGGGGAGGAGACTGGGAACTCTGAGAAGCCTGTAAATCACAAAACTGGCTGTCGAACTAGAGTTGAGGCGGTGGACGCACAGCATCCTGTCAACTTGCGGGAGAGAGGAGCAGCAAGCGGTGCTGTGGCCACAGAAAGCCAGCAGTGGACCAGAGGTCCTAGTAATCACGCAGAGACTGCTATGCGGCTGAGACCATGCAACAAACAGTACCTGGGATACCGAAAATCCATAAAGAAGAAAGATACAGGGGATGAGATATTGGAAGAGGAAAAGGGGTGGGCGAGAGAGAGAAAAAAGCCAAGCAAAACTAAATGGAAACCCAGTGACGTTCTCCCAGAGAGAATCGGGTAACAGAGTAAACGGGAGACCAGGTAAGGAGATGGAAAATCATATGAGCATTCATATTTGTCCCAGTCAATATAGTGAGAATATATCAGTAAGAGAAGTGAATGAGAATCATTACAAGAATATTCATACTTGTCCAAGTCAAGGCAACCAGGAAATAGCCTGGGGAACAAGAGGAGTAAAAAAGATCGTTATCAGAGTACTCCTAAACGTTGCAGTAGAGTTAACGAAAACACAATAGTGAAGACAAGCGAAGCAGAGGGGAATCGTTGTGAAACTATTATTACTTGTCTCAGTAAAGACATTGTAAGCATAATCCAATGAGATAAAACATTGGGGGATAATTATTATGAGTGTAATCATACTAGATGCATCATACAAGGAAAGGAGCATGTGAGAGAAAGTCCTAGGAGTAAGGATAAAGAAACATTTATTTATTTTTTTGAACTTCTCTTTATTAGGTTTACAATAGAACACATCAAATCCGCATAGGTTCAAATCCACAATACAGTATTCACTTATATATGAAAGACATGAACAAGTCAACTAACCAAATCTTATAAGAAAATCAACTATACAAAACTTAACCAAACTAACCCCATCAAGTGTTCTACCCAATACACACCAGACAACACAGAGACAACACAACCGTCACGAGAATAAGAAAAGAAAAAGGGAAGAAGAGAAGAAAACAAAAGAGACCGAAAAGAAGAAATAGAGGAGAGAGAAAAAAGAAAAAAAAAAATTACCTATTTACTTCATCCACCACCTATCGACCCGTTCTTCACAGAGTGTAGAATCAATCATATAGGGCATCAAACGATTCCCACAGCAATAAATATTCCTCCTCCTTGCCCTTATTCTTCAACGAAACCTTATCATATCTAGACAAAACCCTCAGGTCAATCAACAAATCTTCTACACTAGGTTTTTTTCTAGTTTTCCAAATCCTGAGGATTAATCTGATTGCAATCATCACTGCCCTATCAATCCAAAAGTTATGTTTTCTAATTTGAACACGCCGCTCAACATGTGAAAGCAATATGATATTCGCTGCAGATCTAGGCAAACTTATTCCAAAAATGAAATCAATCCTATCTATCACCTCACTCCAAAACAACAAAACCCTTGGGCATTCCCACAATAAATGTAAAAGAGTACCTCTATCAGTACCACAGCTCCAACACAAGTCATCCAATCTCAACTTCAACTTAAACATTTTCACAGGCGTCCAATACAATCTCCCCACAATCTTCTGAAGAATTACTCGTAAGTTCATATCTGCACCCAAATTCACACCTACCCTCAAAATGCCTTTCCAATCAACATCAGAAATGACTATTAACATCACTCGACCAAGTCTCTCTCAATCTATCCCATGCTACCAAGTATTTTACATTCACTGGCATGAAATTCATATAGGTTTGTGCACCATATTCCGGACCATCCAATAATTTATTAATCTCGGGCTTCTTCCCAAGTGAGCCGCCTGCTATAGCAATCCTTTGTTCAATCATTGAGACCATATTTCTTAAAGGATATATATTCTACAGATGACAAAGAGTGAATCTAATAAAAGAAAAAAAACATCAAGACAGATCACAGAAAGGTTGGATAACCCTATACTAGGAAAAGGGAAGACTACTATTTGGAAATAGAATTAAAGAGGAAAGTAACCAACCAATTATATACACAGACAAGAGAAAAGCCATCGGTACTGAACCAAGGAAGTCAAGTTATGAAGAACAAAAAAAGAGTAATAAAGTGCTAAAAGACTCTGAGAACTCTACGAAGTCACAAAAACGATTTGAAAATTAGTTATTGAATAGTTCACGAGGTGCAAGAACCTATGAGAAGGGAGCCATGCTCCTGTCCTTAGTTTTTAAGATAGTTGTAGGGTCATTTAGGGTTAGTTTGGGACAGTGGATAGATTCTTTTAAGACATTCACTGACGACCGACTAGCACCTTAGTTTGTTTGTTAGGTGGGAATACCAGAATTGCTTTGGGAAGTGTTTTGCTGAGACTGCTGATACTGCTACAGACACCGTCGGTGTGCTAATCCGTGAGCCTGCGGTGCCGCTGCTTGGTGCATGCCCCTTTAAGGCAAAAAACACAAAAACACTCCTACAACGTGAATCGTTCGCAAAGTACTTTGGGAAGTGTTTTGCTGTGTTCTGGTGTGTTCTCAAAACACATTAGAAGTGGGTTTGCAGTGGTCCTTGCTGGTGTCCGCGGGTGCTTTTGTCGGGGCTCCTTCACTGCCTGTGTGGATTAACAGGACTAACAGCGTGTCGGATGATGGTTTTGGAAGTAAGCAAACCTGCTACCAACCGGGCCGGGGCCAGGACGAGACTCCAGGTAAGATTAACTGCCATGCCTTGGCTGCGAGTCATTTCCCCACTGCACCTCGCTCTACCCCCCCTCCCATCCCCAAGTTCTTCATTGACACAGCCGGTGGCACCAGTGGTCCTACATCGGTAACCCCCACACCCCCAGCGAATAAAACGGCTTTGCCTCAAACCAGACCTCCAGTTGAAGCAGGGCTAAATTGCGGTGAAAATCTGTGGCCCAGCATGGAAGATCTAGGTCCGGTGGGCCCCCTGGAAGTATGCAATGACACACTGCATGAGGTGCCGGCGGGACTTATTAAATCTGCAGCGGTGGGGGAATTGGAGGGCAACCTGAAGGTGAAAACAGCAATTATGGATTCAAATTAATCAATGCAAATTGAAATCTTTTCTCCATTTGAAGAGGAGAGTGCTGGTGCGGGTGTTCCAACTCGGAGAGTGTCGTGGGTTCCCTGCCTTAATGTGGGCGCCTGGCCAGAATCTTCTGGTGGGAGGAATAAGCTCTACCAGGCAAAATCTGGTAATAAACCAACAGCATCCAAATGAAATCCTGCAGGAGGGGAAAGTTGCAACTATCGAAGGAGCTCCAAAAAAATGGGAAAAATCGCTTTCATTTTTAATGAAGAGGAGCCTGAATTTTGAAACAATGAACTCAGTTAGCGATAGATCTCTCTGCCTTCACGGAAAAAAAAAAAATAACCAACTTGCAGAGGAGGCAAAGCCGTTCATCTATAAGATTGTTTGGAAGCACTAAGTGACGACCAAATGCCCTCTGAGAAGGAAACTCCTGCTACTATTTCGCCCCATGTGGCGCTAGGGGCGAAGGTGAAAACACTGGGAGCAATCGAGAAGATGCGTCTGGGTCAGATTCCAAGTGAGGATGAAATATACCCCCCCACCCCAATGCCTTGGCCAAATCTGAAGATCTCAGTGTAAGGGAAGTTGGTAAAAACATGAAGAGAAGCCGGGCTAGAAGGCAAAGTCTTTAATGGGAGGAGCTGCCGCAGGAGCCCCCAGAAGAGCGAAATAGTTCAACTTCATCAGATTCGAGACCACAGTCCTATTATAGTGAAGTTGGAGAGGACCGCTACAGAGGGATCTTGACAATCAGAGATGACTTGGGCAACATTCAAAACACAGTGATGGCCACGCTTACTATATCGATGGCTCTGTTTTGTAAACTTTATGAAACAATTAACTCCACCCTACAGGATCAGGTGACTTTTATTGCCAGGGCCCATACTAAAATGACAAGTCTTGAAGCCTTTGTGAATAAGGTAGAAGTGACCCAGTGACAGGCCTGTCTCTACGATCGCTAGCCAAGAGATAATTGACACAACAGCCTTGACGGAAGCCATTATTGAAGTTGGCAAATGGATGCGATCTCACTGTAAAGAAAAGCAGTATCATGGTTGGTGTTGAAAAAGATCCACCCGGGGGGGGGAGTTGCTGAGCGGCACGCCATGCGGACGTGCCTGCTATGAGCTCCGTAAGCAGGCGCCCAAATTTCTTCTTATATATGCCCTAACATCTGAATTTTTGCCTGATCTCCGCTGTATGAAGTTTTGACACACTGCGGCACCTCTGAAAGGAGAGCAGCAACGCCTGATACCCGGTGGAGCCGATATTTTACTCCGAAACCATCCTGGCGGCGGGAGGAGAAAATGGCGGCAAGTGAAGACGGCGTTGACCGTTTCGTCTGAGGCCGGATGGAGGTGCCCCCATCGCTGAGGAGTGCCTGAGCAGCCTGGCGGTACCCCCCAGCGCGACGGACCCTGTCATTTGTGTGGAGGAGAGGGGGCGGACGATCTGGAGCTCCCTGCGGGCTTGCTGTGACTCGCGGGACTCCTCCCGCCCTGAGAGTGGAGACCCGGAGGAGGGAGCCTGGGAGTTCTCCGGGGGCCCCGGGCACGCTGTCTGGCCTCGGAGCCTGCCGCTCTGCTTCTGGAGCCCTCGTTCCCTGGCGGGTGGTCCCGTGTCCCTGAGGGACCTTCGGCGCCGAACGCTGGGGCGGAGTGGTTGGGGTCACGCTCCCGAGAGGCTGCACATCGGTGAGTTCGGGGCTCTGGAGAATACCCCTCACGCCCGCTGCACTTTTGTATGCAGCAGCAGCCCTGTGTGGGCTGTGGTGGCGCAGTCAGATTAGAGGCCCCCACTTGCTCACTCTGCTCGCCGGCCTGAGTTGTTGTGGTGGCCCCGGCCATTGGGGAGCAATCGGCATGACCTAATGAGAACCAAGAGGACTGACCTGGGGTCTGGAATGTTATAAATCCTAAAGAGATAGCCCACCTGCTTGGGAGAGGAAGAGTGGGAGATTGGTTCAGCTGGAGGGGAGGAAAGATTGTGTGAGCAATTGGGACGATACTGCTTTAAAACATTGCACAGCCCGGAAGGAGACAAGTTGGCCTGAGAGTATCTGTTACCCCACCGCACGCTGCACCTTAAGCGGAGGCTCCCTCGCCCTCCCCCTCCCCACTCCTGAGGTGGCTAGCTCTCTGTCACTGAGATTGCCAGGACTTCCAACCGGTGCACGCCCTGGCAATGCCTAAATCAGCTGCCAAGCGGAAAACACAGGGTATTCAAGCTTTCTTGGCACCGCAAACGACACTCCCGCCCTGTTCGTGCACCATTACGGTGGAAATACACCCACCTCCGCCTCAAGATTTGACTATGGCTCTCTCCAGAGAGGACTTCGAGGCAATGTTTAAATCCTTCAAGCAAGAGATCACATTAGAGATCAAGTGCGAAATTAAAACCTCCAAGGACTCTTTGGCCCGTTGGCTAGCAGACCTGACAACACATTTTACAGGCCTGGAAACTAGGGCTAACAAACTGGAAAATGTGGCATGCGAGCATACACACAACGTTGAGGTGCTGACCCCGAGAGTGAGGTCCATCGAAGATCATTTAGAGGAGATCTGGGCAAAACAAGCAGACCTTGAAAATAGGTCAAGAAGAAAAAATGTCCTTCTAAGGGGCGTTCCGCGACAAATTCCAGATCAGGAGTTGCCCGATTACATAGAGGTGCTGTTTAGATCCATCCTGGACATCCCCTCATCCGAGGAACTTCTGCTAGACAGGACTCACCGTGTCTACTCCTCTACTCAACTTAAAAGAAACCTTCTCCCAGATGTCCTTACTCGTGTGCACTTTTTTCAGCAGAAGGAAAAGATCATGGCGGCTGCCAGAGGCTCCTCTACAATACAATTCCGGGGCGCGACGCTCCAGCTCTTTCAGGACCTCTCTCCATACACACTTGCTAACAGAAGACGGCTATGCAATGTAACGGCCTGGCTGAGATCTAAACAGATCCGTTATCGCTCGGGATATCCCTGTAAATTACTCTTTGACTTTCAGAATCAATATTATATGATCTCATCGAAGGAGGAAGCCAATGCCTTGATGGCGGAAACGACCGGGCCAAATCCCACAGTCTCTTGCTCCCAGGCCTCGACTGAGTAAACTTCTGCCCCCTAGTCAAGAGACAAGTGAAGGAAGCCCCGTGGCTGGCGCCATCTAGAATCAACCTCTCAACAGGACAAGGGAGATATGAAGAGCGTAGAGGATCGGGTCTCTGCTGAGATCTCCTTGGAGGCAGAGGGGGATAACCTGGCGAATGGTTGACTCAGAAACTCTGCTGAAGTAGGCTCTCGGCTCCGGCGAACAGAGGGGGTCTTACCCTTCACTTCTCCTTTAGTTTCCAACCTTGGATTCCTAGTCACGACCCCCATCCAGAAGACCCCCTGGCAAGCCCATGGGCCAGGAAGGGTCTTCCACTAAAACCAGGCATCCTTGGCCTAGGCCTTGTTGGGGCCAGTCCTGGCGCCTTTGGCGCAAGGCTCATACTTGATAAAGGACTTGTATTGGAAACTACTTTATTTCAGTGTCAATCAACATGGAGGCATCCACATAGCTTGGCTCCTTGGAACCAAGCTATGCGGTATAGTATTT
This sequence comes from Ambystoma mexicanum, assembly GCF_040938575.1. NCBI lineage: Eukaryota > Metazoa > Chordata > Amphibia > Caudata > Ambystomatidae > Ambystoma > Ambystoma mexicanum. The sequence continues at coordinate 417,881,909 of NC_090940.1, read as the reverse complement.
TTGGGTGTGGTACCATAGGAACTATTTTACCTGGACTACTTTCTTGAAGCTATTTAAACCACACCCGACTGGGATAACACGCTTCGCGTTACTTTGCAATACTACAACGTGACGCTCACCGTGTTCAGCTGCACCCGCGAACCTCGGAAGAACAGCATCTGTTAAGGATAAAAAGGACATTGTAAACAGCAGCTTACCTGCAATTTCATCGTTAGCTGTCCACGGCTCTTGAGATCAGCATCCTGGAACCAGCGCTCCTCCCGAACCGACGGATCTGCAAAAAAGGAAGAAACAAGGCATTAGACATTTTTACAATTTAATGAACGGTGCTGAAAAGCTTACCTCGCAAGCCGCTCCTCGACCAGCATCGCCTCAGGAATTCCATGCACCGGGTGAGCACCGCGACCTGTGGGAAGACAAGACAACAGGGTAGCAAGAGGCAAGGCATCATAGCGTTGCGCTTAGCGCCTACTCACCGGATCAAGGCGTTCTAAAAACGCCATTACTTACCGGCGAGACCCAATTCAGTCTATGCCACATATTGGACTTCCACGCACCTAAGGAAGAAAAGACATTAGTTAAACTGAAAAGGCATGCAAAGACAATAATATAGCACAGCAATAAGACCTACCTGAAAGACAAAGCGGGCCAGCATCAGTGAAGTAACTCGATCGCAAACGCCCACCAAGCACAACTCGCCCCTGCCAAGAAGGCAGGACGGAGAACACACCTGCATTAAAAACAAGGCGAGGAGAGGTCCAGTGAGGCCGCGGGCATACAGGGTGGTGGGAGACTGTTTACCCCAGTTGCCCAGTCTTGAACATTGCCCACCTGTATTTCAGGCAGAACCCTCCCGCTGGTCACACCTGGGAACCGCAGAGAAGGATACCGAGTCCCAACTGCTGGGTGGCGTCCCCATGGAACCAGGTGTGCCTAACATTCCTCCTCCGAGGGACTCCTTTTGGGGCTAGACATATTTGAGAGATCTGATGGGCATGTTGGCCTACAAGTTTGACGTGATTGCAATTCCCCGCCTGCATTTCTGGTCCAGCTGGCTTTTTGGAGTGCCTGTTTAATTGCAGGTAGAATGGGTGGTTAAAATTCAGTTTACTTCGCAGTTTCGGGCGCCTGTGCGGATTGCGTCCAAAATGTAAATTAACTGGGGTCTTAAGCATGAACAGATTCTTATGGTCGTTACTTACTTTAATTTGGTATACTTATGTATTTGTGTTGAATTTCTTTGTTTATTCATCTGTTCCCTTTCCCCTCACGGTCCTGATAGATTTGTTCCATGACCTTACTCGTCACATGCCACATATGCCCTGCGCTACGCTGCTAGGGGCACTGAGAAGATGTTTGGTCTCCCCAAGCTGTAATATAAATCACAAAGAGATGTAATGGCTGCGACTGATTGCTCTGACACAGGGAGCGGGGACCAGGCCAAACTGGGGATAGCGCTGCTGCACCTTACGTGCGTCACACTGAACGTACAAGGTTTAAATTCTCCCTTAAAGCGCATAGTGTTCTTTCATAGATTGGCTACTTTACAGGCAACGCTTCTATTTCTGCAAGAGACCCACTTATGTGGATGAACCACGTCTTAATAATAAACTCTATCCCACAAAGTTCTTTGCTTCCAGTGGGCTTAAACGAGGTGTTGCCATCCTGGTTTGCAAAGGTACCCGATTTAAGACTCTAGAGGTGGTCCGAGACGAAGAGGGGAGATTCCTACTAGTTGTGGCGCTATTGGACGGGCGCAAAGAAACATTGGTCTCAATATATGCTCCAAACGTTAAAGAAGATCTATTGTTTGCAAAATTATCTAAAGCCCTGTTTGACCATGCAGATGGGGAAATTCTCCTTGGGGGAGATTTTAATGCTGTTTTAAATCCTCTGGTAGTTAAAACCCTGCCCCCATCGTCGACAGATAAGAACAACTTTCGGGCCCTTACTACACTACTGCGGGATCACTCCCTTAGAGATCTAGCGTTACTGTCATCAAAATGAGCGAAACTATACTTACTTCTCAGAGGTACACAGGGGTTAGATATGTTTCTTATTTCTGATTCTATGGTACCGTTGGTGGAGACAGTGGAGATTCTGCCTGAGGCTCTCTGATCATGCACCTGTGAAGCTCATGTTCTCACCATTCCGTGCAGCCCCTCCTCGAAAGCCCCCCTGGAGGCTGAATGACTTTTTACTAGAAGATCCATTAGTCCGCTCACACATAAGAGAACCCTTAGAATCTTATTTCAGGGAGAATGATATGGGAGACGTGAATTTGGGGATTCTCTGGGATGCAGTCAAGGCGGTTATCAGGGGGCATCTGATTGAACAGGCAGTACAGAGGGGGAAGGCTGGGAAGGCACTGCAAACGCAGCTAGAAGTAGAAGCTTACAGACTTGAAGAGATACATAAAACAAAAGGTTCCCGACGTTCCCTGAGAGACATGAGAGTAGCGAAGAAGGCGTTGGAGGCACATCACATGGGTAGGGCAGCTTACTCGATGATGCTCACCAAACAAAATTTTTACTTGAAAGGGAATACGGCGAACAAACTCCTTGCTGCCAAATTAAAAAAGCAGAATAGACAAAATAGAATAGACGCTTTGAGAGCTGAGTCTGGGCAGTGCATCTATACAGAGGAGGGTAAACTCCAGATCATTGAGAAATTCTTTATCGAACAGGCCACCCCCCACCTAGGGAATCCACAGATGTCTAAAGACTTCTTGACTAAAGCAAATCGTCCACAACTTCCCCAAGCTTTGCGAGAGTCTTTAGAAGCCCAGATAACCACACAAGAAGTTGAATTGGCTATCAAGACCATCCCCTTGGGTAAAGCTCTGGGCCCAGACGGATTTACCAATAAATTCTATAGACTCTTCTCGCCCGAGCTTACACCTCGCCTCACAGAATTATTTAATCATCTGTGGGAAACTGGTTCGATCACTCGATCCTTGGCAGCCTCCTCTACTACTCTAATCTTAAAACCCGGGAAAGACCCAACAGAGTGTACCTCATATCGCCCTATAGCTTTGCTTAATACAGACGCGAAATTATTTAGCAAAATCATAGTCCAGCGCTTAGGGGAGGTTCTCCCAACTAGCGTAGATAAGGACCAGACCGGATTTCTCCTTGGGCGCTCAGTACACGATAATATCCGTAGGGCAATAGATTTGGTTTCCCTTGCCTCCAATATCCCAGGCCCTTTGTCCCTCCTGTCCCTTGACGCCCGTAGGGCATTTGATAGCATGGCCTGGGACTACTTGAACTTAGTGCTGAAGGCGTTTGGATTCGGCCAGAAATTCTCAAAACTAATCCTTTCAAATTTGATTCCTTCAACCCAAATTCGAATGAACTCACATTGGTCAGCCCAACTTCCACTGGGCAAAGGGACTAGGCAGGGGCGCCCCCTATCCCTGTTGGTGTTCGCCCTTGCTATTGAACCCCTGGCTCAACATATCCGTCTTCACCCGAAGATAAAGGGCTTTACCGTCGGGAATCACTGTCACAAAGTCGCGCTATACGCGGATGACATCCTCTGCTTTTTGAAAGAAGCCCGAACCTCTCTCCCTCCCCTCATGGACCTCCTTGACCAATTTGGGAATATTTCAGGATTCACAATAAATATAGCCAAATCAATAGGTTTGAATCTGACTGAAACTTCTGAGACCCTGAGATATCTGCAAAATGCCTACTCCCTCAAGTGGAAGAATACCTCCATTAGGTATCTCGGAATACAAATCACCCTGACCTTTTTGGGTCTGCTGAAGGCCAATGTCCCCACACTTTTCAAAGAAGCCAAAGAATCCCTAGGGAGATGGTCACTACAGGAAATATCTTGGCTGGGGCGAATAAGTGCTATTAAAATGGTTTTACTCCCCAGGCTTCTATATGCATTCTAGGTGTTTCCTGTACTGATCCCTGACCGAGACTTCTTGGGACTGCAGAGGGAAATATGTCGCTTTATCTGGAAGTATAAAACTCCCCGTATCCAACGTAAGCTCTTGACCCGCGTTAGACTGACGGGTGGGCTGGGTCTCCCTTCGATTGTCAGATACTACCGTGCCTCCCATTTGGCCGCCATGCTGAGGTGGTCTCACCCGAAAGAACCCCCTAGATGGCAAGATATCAAACAACATTGCACTGAGATACCCCTGGATCATCTAGCCTTTATCCCTCGAGAAGCGCGTATCCACAGAGGATCCCTTCTCCCCTCCACAAAAACCACTCTCCGCGCATGGGATAGATCCTGTGCCCAAAGAGGGTTAACGTCTGGTCTAGGTCCAGTATCTCCTGTACTGCAAAATCCGGCCTTTACTCCTGGGCTTCAACCCAACTCTTTTCTCTTATGGTTGAAAGAGAAACCCTGGAGATTGGGAGGTCTTTATGAGGACAACTCCCCCCCCCCCTAACCTTCGACCAGTGTAAAGCGAAATTCAATCTTCCAGAGACAGAAAGGTATAGATACATCCAGCTCCGCCACTGGATAACTAATCCAGAGGTAAAAAAGGAAGCCACTAGAACCGCCCTGGGATTAGAGATGACGATGATGGAAGGTCAACTCACCAGTAGGGTGGCTGCATGCCATCGCCTTTTGGAGGAGGACACCCCAGGGGAGGAGAAAATGCCCTATATGTTGGCTTGGGAAAGGGACCTTGGAATGGAAATTCCTCAGGAGTCTCGGCAACAGATATGGGGTAGGGCTCACAAGGTCTCTAGATGTACAACTGTTAGGGAGTGAGCGCTTAAAATATGCTTTCGTTGGTACTTTTCCCCGCAGAAATTACATGCGATTAATCCCGATAATCCCGATTATCCCGACACCTGCTGGCACGGATGTGAGGCGTGAGGGGATTTGGGCTATTTATGGTGGTACTGCCCAATTATCCAGTCTTTCTGGCTGGAGGTTAGATCCAAGATTAAAGACATCACTGGTACTCTCCTCCCCATGGACCCGTTGATCTTGTTATTGGGAGATACTCCGGATGATGGTTCTTACCTGCAGTCAGGCCCCAGAGCGGAACTGATAACCCAATTGCTTTTGGGAGCTCGTCTCACCCGTGCCTCATATAGCATATTGGTGGGTTAAGATCTGGGAATTGCTGGGTTTGGAAAAGTTAACGGCCACACTGGAAGGCAAGACTGCTAAATCCTCAAGAATTTGGGGACCTTTTCTGGAATATGCTGCCGAGAGGGAGCATATGTTTTTTCAACCCAGACTGATCAAATATCTTCTGAAGCCTTAATGGATTTCCAACACTGACAATGTGCATCACCCAGATGGCTACCTGAACTACTGAACTACGGGGAGGGGGTTTATGGAACTTAATTCTATGCTTTCTGCTTATGGACATTATGGACCGGGCGACCTTTTTTTTTTTTTTTTTGTCTGATTCTTGCTCTTCTGCCTACCATTGTTTAGGTATAGATGAATCCTTTCACAAGACGCCAGGTTGATGAATTATATGGTTTGATGAATTTTATAATGATGAAAATGGAATATCGATGGGTTGATCATTTGTAACTGTTTTTAACTCTTCTATATTCAATTGTTAGAGGAATTCATGATTACACGATATTTGAATAAAAAAAATATTTTGGCAAACAAAAAAAAAAAAAAAAAGATCCACCCCCGGAAATTGCCCATGGTGTTGCCCCTCAAGAGGCCCCAAACCCAATGCAAAATTCTGAAAAAGGTCTGGCGAAAGACGGACCGATGACGGAAGCCGCAGCTTGCCAAACAAACACCTTTTCAATACTCGAGTAAGTGACCCTGAGTGATGAGGAGGGAGGAAGCAGAAAAAGAAAAAAGATAAAGTGCTGCAGGAGAAAAAAACTAAGAACATAAAGCAGGCACCAAAACGGAAATCAAGTGGTTCAAGAGCGTTCCTGCACGACATAAAAACTCTCTTACAAGAGGTGGTGTCATGCCTACTAGATCCCCACGGTTTCACCATGTATATGGTGGAAGAACGTAGCGTCTTCCCTGGCGTTTGCAGCAACGCCGCCAACAGCACTCATAGGGCACTAAGGTTCCCAGCGGGGCTTGCCCTCACTTCACCCTTGGAACGCTTACCTCTGTGCGTTCCATGCCTTGCTTGAATCCAATGTCCTATTTATGCCATGCCTCCTCAGACGCCGTTGCTCCTAAACCGTTGTGTTACGGCGAGCAGAGCTTTTGTAATATTTCCTCATGTTCCCGATTTCCTGGTATTAGAATCTTGCTTGCCCTCCGGACTTTGTTTTTGGATCCTGTCTTGTAACCGACGCTACGTACTTCAAAATATCTGTGGTTTGCTGATTACGGATTGCTTTTTGAACGCCAACTTCATTTCTGGTTACCGGCTCCCTTCCTGGATCCCCACTTTTTTCCACGAGCACTACTGCATTCCCTGCTCCCAGGGACACGTTTCCTCGCTACGGACGCTCTGCAGTACAAGGAGGCACATCTCTAGGCTACACATACTTTCATACTGCCTTTTGCGATTCTTTTCTCATCTGTGTGGATGCTCTGCTGATGGTATGTTGATCATGTTCCCCTTGTGCCCTGGATTATGTTTTGGACGCTGCCCTCACTTCCCTGGACACTCTGCAGAATAAGTAAGGGTGGTGCTCCTTTTGGTACTTTGGAATTAAGACGCTCTGCTGGTATATTGTGGATTGTGTTGTACCACCTCCCTAGTTGCGTCCTTGTTCTGCCCTGGTCAGGGATTCCCCCTGTTCAGCATCAGGAACAGTGGTGCCTTCTCTTCAGGACTTGCTCCAAGCTGATCAAGAATCTCTGCTCCTCACCACCTCTTATGTTTTGTCACAAGTAGGTATACCACAAGTCAGGTAACCATCACAGGTAAGCTTGTGGGTCTTGTGGGAGGGAGATTGGCACTTTCTGCCATCAAAGAACAACGGTATGTAATGGTTGTCTTGTTTTCTTCCCTCTATCTCTGCTTTGTATTCCGCCTTTTTGCCAGAGCCCTTGGCTTGACAGGTTTCACTACCCTGCAAGCCGTGCTCTCGGGAAGAAAGTCTATTTCTTCAGAGGCGTAGGGTCTGCTTGGTTTCCCGGACCATCAGCAGACCCGATGGAGTACGACAGGAGGCCAATCAATCAAAGAGGCCCCGAATTGAATTAGCAATACCAAAGGTTACAGCAGCAAGAGAAGCTCTTGGATCGCCTGCTTTGGGACAAAATGTACAGAATGAGGCAATGGGGACAGACTCGTCTTCAGAGAGATGTTTGAGTGATCTCAGAGATCCTAGATAGAGAAGAGGATGAGAAATGGAATAACCTGAGCAGGGAGGATTGGATTGAGATAGACAGGCAGGAAGCCCACACTATCTCTAATCTGATGGCCAAGAGTGGTATGCCAGTGAGAAATGTATGACACCAACCTACAAACCAACGTGCTCCATTTTCCAAACCCTGGGGGAAAAAGGGCTGGCTTTGGGGGTGATTGGTGACCAGCAGATACATGGTAAATTAGATCCTCATGTAACCTTTTGGAAAGCAAATACAAAAAGTCTGCCCGGGAGGGATGGGGGCGGGAGGGATGCAGGGAATCTTTTCAAACTTTGCCCCGCAGTTGCGGATTAATGTTCTGAAAGTTTGTCTGGAAATAATTATATCAGGCCTGGAAGCTCCAATATTGAATAGGTGTAATGTATTGAAGCTATCAAAATATATTCCGCCCTAAAGATCCATAATAAATGAGGACATTCCGATGGTGCAATTTATTTCTGAAAAAAGGAATGATTGGGTCATCCTTCACCTGGAATCACAGCCAATCAACAAGGTCTTACTGGAACATTGTAAAAATCTATTAGCTTTGGGTTATGAACTTGGTGATCATTGTGAGAATTTGTCTGTCTTTCGGAACGGTTCGGCAGTTAAAAGGAAAAACCTGATCACACCCCTGAGTCGATCCAAGGGCAGGGCAAGAGGGTTAAGGAAACCTTCCACAGTTCATCATTCAAACTCTGCAATAATATGATATATGATATGATAGGTTATTTATAACGCACTAAATACCCAGAAGTTTCTAAGCGCGGACCCGGGAATCAAACCTGTTTTGTTCCCTTTCGTTTTGCTGCCAAGGCGAGCACGTTGCCCCTGAGCTATCCTCCCAAGACAATGAAAGACGTATCGGCTAAATTTACTGTGGAAAACTGCTTAAAAAAGAAAGACAAATTAACTTGCCATAGCCAGGCCTGAAATCAAGCTGAAAAAAATAACTGGAGTTGGTTGGCGGGTGCACTGGCAAAGCCAAACTCTACATAGACTGCTGAATATTAGTCCCAAGAAAAAACCCGGATAGGTTCTTGGAATTCGAGGGTTTAAATTTATGTTTGCAGAGGAATCGAAGGTTTTGAGACTTTATATTTCATGCCTTCAGGAGACGTGGGTGAGGTCCAAAACCTTGTGTGAGGGGTATGAAACCTTCCTCAATCGTGCTTGTAAGGGGAAGATGAGCCGTCTATTTCTGGTTTGTTAATCCTGATTAAGGTAGATCTGGGTTTTGTCATGACCAAATCCCTACGTGCAAATACTAAAGTTGGGTAATGTTTATCACAGTGTCAACAAATTCCCCTTCACTGAGCCAACCAAGTCAATTATGGCTTTGGTGGATGAATTCTTGATGGAATGAGTGAACCCACAGATTATAATCTGTAGTAATCTTAACATTCGACTATTGTCTAGGGAGGTGTGCCCCTATCAATATCGCAATTGGAAAGGGGAGGGGGGCTAGAAAATGGCTCTGAAAAGGTGATGCGGGAATTATGGATGATAAATTGTCAGACAGAGGGTGACTTACCTGGGGCAGACACTTGGGGGAATGAATCTTAAAGTGCCTGCCTCCACCTTTGCTTTGTTTCTAGAAGCATTGGGGAAAGGGTGAAGAGGTTTGAAGTGCTACAACAAGCCCAGAGCGACCATAATCTTCTGGCCACCACACTTAGGTTGCCTCATCTCACATCTGATAGGAAAAAAATGCCTGCAGTTGATCTCACTTGGGGGAAAAACAGGCTAAAGATAAAACATAGTGAAGTAGCCACTATCTCGAGTCAATATGCTCAAGCGATTGATGGAAACCCTGAATTAGTATAATAAGCGTGGATCTTGAAAGCCTTTGAACAAGTGGTTGACAAGGGAGAGAATACTCTTATAAACACCTAAACACGCGTTGCATGACCAGAAGTTAGTAAGGGTAAGAAAAGATTTTAGAAAGGAGGTCAAGAGGCTGAAGCGTGAGAAAGGCCCCAGGATGTGGGAAAGTTTGCGGAGATGTAGACAAATTTACAAAAATTTGTAAAAGGCCTGCCTTTTTCATTGACTGTGGATCGTTCTGTGAGGAATACGGGCGAGCACATTGAAGAATCGAACGTGTGAGAGGATCCTGCCGACTGGAGGACGTCTTAGGCGGATACACCAGGATTCTGCCTGACTTCCTAAGAATTAGGTTTCTTCCGGAGCGGAGGCTCCGCCTCCTACAAAGGAACGCCCCTCTCTGCCTCTACAAGTGGACCGCTCCCAGCGCACCGCGCGCGCACCGCCAAGTACAAATCAAGTACTGTTTGCTGGGTTTGCTGCCTGCCTTTTTCATTGACTGTGGATCGTTCTGTGAGGAATACGGGCGAGCACATTGAAGAATCGAACGTGTGAGAGGATCCTGCCGACTGGAGGACGTCTTAGGCGGATACACCAGGATTCTGCCTGACTTCCTAAGCATTAGGTGACTTCCTTAAAAATATATCCTATTCCGGAGGCACGACCCCTACCACCACCGACTAGCAAAAAGGGTGGCATAGGGAGTAGGTGTGCACAGTGCACACAGTGCCCACAGTGCGCACAGGGAGCGCACTGCTTACCAACCTGTGGAGTTGTGTTGTTAGTACAGAGCGTGGACTTGCATGGACTTGAAGTGTGTTGTTCGTAATTATCTGACACAAAGTTGTTTGCTTCTCACTTAGGTTTCTTCCGGAGCGGAGGCTCCTCCTCCTACAAAGGAACGCCCCTCTCTGCCTCTACAAGTGGACCGCTCCCAGCGCACCGCGCGCGCACCGCCAAGTACAAATCAAGTACTGTTTGCTGTTCGCGGTGCGTGGGGACTGGCGAACTGGGAGGCTGGAGGGGTACGTTCCAGAGTTTTGTGGCCCAAACACCCCTCCTTGAATGAGATACGCCTGTAGGTAAGGGGGGTCGCGATATTATGAGTAAATTGTGAGATTCAATCAATATTGCACGTGGCACTAATCTACCTGGTTTGGGAAGCTAACCCTTTTTTCAGAGGTTAACACTCCTGAATTGCTATAAAATATATCTAGGCTAATATTCTGGCTTGTGATCTATCATTATTTTGAATAAGATCTGGGTTTCTTGCTGCATGCAAATGATGTCTTCTCGACTACGGAGTGGGCTAAAGGAAACGATTAGCAATCCGAAAATACGTACCAATGAGGCCACTATAAAAAAATTGGATGATATGTACGAAAATACAAACCTTGTTGTATTGAATAGTGATAATACGAATGACAATATAATGCATGAAATTAGTGCTAATCACAAACACGAGAACCCTATCAATCCAAATACAACAAGGAGAAGTTTCTTAAGTGTTCCAGAGATAGAATCAGTGAACAATCAAGCCTTGGCTAGTATGGAAGACACTAATATAGGGCCACCATCCGATATCTCGATCCTGGCTCCCGCTGTACTAATGGAATTAGAAAAGCGGATCGTAATGTCAGATGGCCCGTCAACACCAGTGACAGCACGGCTAATTGGCAAACACCAAGTACATCTTCATTGTGATATCCCATGTAACTTGGTACCAGAACCTGCCAACTCTTATAATCTCGAAAATTCAGCCTCTGAGCAGGTCCCTATAGATCTGCATAACGATGGCCCTTCACAACTAAAAGGGGGAGTGGTATGTTCTTCACCTGATATGCGAGAATCCACCCATAATAAATCACTAAAGACGGAAATACACGAGAATTTTCAACCTAAATATACTTCTGATGTGGAGGATCTCCTGAGCTTTGAAGCCTCTTATCCCGTAATGTCAAGGATTCTTAACTTACTGGATAAAGGCCATGAGTATACGCATTATGAACTCCGTGACTTAAAAACAGCGTTACTCAGCATATCCTCCAAACTCAACAAATTGGAGGGTTATATCTTTGCTGAGAATTACAAAAAGGAGAAAGGCTGTTATTCACCTAATATTCCGTGTAGATGCACCGCTACAACGGCATCCCAAACAGAGAATTATAGTAGACCATCACAGGACCTTTCCAAAGAGAATGGGGGGAACCAGTTTATAGCTTTCACTCGACTTTTGCCCAGATAGCGAATGTACCAAAAAACACGGAGTCGATACAAATTTATTCGCACGTGCAGCTTTGCCAAATGGTAAAGCAGAACTCAGAGAAAATTGATCAACTAATTTTCTTTAACCAGCCTAACGATGTGATAAAAGACCCAATTGTACAGACCCAGTTGATTGAATCGAATACTGTCTCAGAGCAATCACCTGACAGTCCATCTGACCTAATAGAACTAATAAAAGAGGAAAAGATGCAGGAGGGTGAAAAATTGATACCTCCGCCACAAGAGGCAGATATTGAGCCGCTAGGGCCAAAACAATTTCTATCACGCAAACAAAAAAGATTGCATATTCGTGCAATAAATAGATTCAATATAAGAAATAAGAAAATATTGGACAAACAAAATCTTAACCAAAAACAAAAAAAAATAATACAAATTGAACAAAATGCTAACCTGGATCCAAAATGGAATGTTAAGGAGAAAGGAATTGAGGGGAACATTGATGCCTCTACTGGCAATATAGATCTAGATGCAACGATTGATATAGACGAACTTACCATTGCAAGTCGTCTTGCATTACAACTTCAAGCAAATGTTGATTCCAACAATGAAATGAACCAAGCATCTGCGACTGACAAATCTATCTCAGCCAAACAGAAGGAATTTACGGCTTCACTGTCCTCCTCTCAGCAATCGCTGCTATCAGCATTCTATAAACCCATTCCCAATAAGAAAACAACTGAACGGACCATTATGGGAGTAGACTCATCAGAAGATAATAGGGTATCATTGGGAAAGCTCAATGACAAAGTCATACCCCCACAAATGCAAGTTGAGCAAAGCTGCACACCGTACTTGGAGAGATTGACACTAAATACAATAAAAAAGGTATCTCCTGGGCAACAGGAGGAAGATAGAACAACAAAGCAGTGGAACCCACAACTCCTGACTGGACCGGGAGAAAAAAAAATCAAATTGAGGAAGAGGTGGTGCGGAAAAAATCTGTCATTACGGAGAGCACTATTGATGAAGATATACCGGTTAAGCCGATATCAACTATTTTGGGCTGGATTAGTGCTCCTGAAATTAATGGCGACCAAGATCTGAATAGATCATTTATTTTACACACTTTTAAAAAAATTCCCGCACTAAGAACGCTGGTGTCAAACGACATTATATGGATTACTCTTCCATCCATAAAAAAATCATAGGATGGTCTTAGAACTCCAATCCTCAATAATTGCTGAATTAATTTGGAATCATAGACGAGAGTTAAAAATGTTAGGACTGACAGTATTCCAAATTCCTACTATTGATGAAGCTAAAATCTTTAATGAGGTAATTCCCTTAACCAATACAAACAAATACAGTCATGCATCTATGGGCAAGGCTGATAATTTAACGGATAAGGCACTCTTGGAACAGTTAGTTGCTATTTCTGCTGTATCTAAAGATTGGTCCTGGCTACCGACTATATTGGGGAATCGAAAGGAAGAAACAACGATAGAGCACTCGTAGTAGCAAAAAACTCCTTCGAGTGATATCATGGAACTCATGCGGCCTGAAAAACTTAAGGACTTGGACAACCAGATATGCCCGGCATGAGCTTGTTGATATCGTATTATGCCAGGAAACCATGGCTCTAAAACCATTTGAAATCAGAGGTTTTACAGCATACTCGAAACCTGCAACCCGAGTACATAGAGGGCGACCGTCAGGGGGAATCTCCATTTTGGTAAACACTACCCTGATGTACTCCCTGTTATCAACTGTTATAACTACATCCTATATTGCAATTGTAATTAAGACAGGACTATCTTCTATGGACTATGTTTTAATAGTATCACTATACTTTAACCCATTAGGTACCGCAATGGACTCATTACTGAAAGATCTCGATATCCTGTTTGACGAAGTTTTTTGTAAGTGGTCTAATGTAAAAATAATCATAGGAGGAGATTTCAACTCAAACTGTACTGAAACTCCCCCAAATGAAATTCAATTGAATGTACAAAGCCAACCCCTGACCTCAAGGAGACGGGGAATATGCTTAAGCCAATTCTTTAAACGCTGGAATATAGACTTCTTGCCCTTTAATACAAAAGGAAAGGCGACCACATGGTCCCGAAATAATAGAGTCTCATGTATTGATTACTTTGCGGTATCTGGGGAACTAGCATCTGATTGCAAGGGAGTAGAGATCGCAACTAATGAATTGAGTGATCATTGTATTCTATATGTGGCTTTTCAATTAATGATTCCAAAATTGCAACTAGATCCATTGAGCATATTTATAATGGAAGATCGTCCAGGTGTTTCCCTACGATGGAATACTAGAACTTGCAAAAACTTAAATGTAATCATTAAGTTGTTAATAGATAGCGCTAGAAATAATCATCATCTACAAACAATTGTTTTAACGATCAGACAAATTTCACTAATTATGATAATAGCGCTCATATATGTGGTATTTCAAAAAACAAAAGCAATAACAAAGCCGCGGGTAGTCGACTTAATGGCTACCAGAATTGCAATTCTAAAGAAACAAAAGAAACATGAAATCTTGCAACTAAATAGAATGTGTCTGGCCAACGGTGAATATCACATACAGAAACGAAAAGTACTTAACAAATATTCCAATCGTGTAAAAAATTACAGGATTTATCTTCATAACTCAATGAACCAAACAATGATCACCGCATTATGCAAAAATGACCGGCGTTCCATATGGGCACTCCTAAGGAGTAATGACTTACATCAAACGGTGAATCAAAGCTCTACTATAAGTGCCGAAATATGGATACAATATTATAAAAAGAAATTTGCTCTACCGGAACGATTTAAAGCACTTGCTGACAAGTTCACCAACAAGATGCTGAATGAACTTGAGGGTTGGTCACTTGAGGATATTACATGGGCACTTGGAAAATTGAATAAATCAGGAGCGCCTGGTCCGGATTGCATTCCACCTTGTGCCTTGAAAGAAAATATCCAGCTATGGGCCCCGATATTAAAAATTCAATTTGACGAGATTATTCGCTCTTCTATTATTCCTCCATCCTGGCTACAATCTATTATAGTCCCAATTCACAAGAAAGGTGATAAAACAAAGCCAAGCAACTTTCGCCCGATTGCTTTGATGGACGCAAGTGCCAAGACCTTAGCAATCTTGTTGTTGCAACAGCTGAAGGCGGTTATTAAACAACGGAACATTTTATCGATGTTTCAAATTGGGTTTCGCGCCGGAATGGGAACAGCTTTAAATGCAACTGTTTTAGCGCACCTAATTGCACAGACGAATTCGATGAATACGGGTCCATTATACATGGCATCCGTGGATTTAACAGCAGCTTTTGACTGTGTAATTAGGGCTCTTCTCTGGACAAAGATGGATGAAATGGGATTTCCGCCTCAGTTAATTGTAATGTTAGCCAAATTGCATGATAACACCTCATATCTAGTCCGTATTAATAGTTCTGGTTCTACAACAATCCCGATTACGACCGAAGTGGGGGTTAAGCAGGGGTGTAATTTGGCAGCTACTCTGTTTAACCTATACATCTCCGACATTGAGACAATATGGAACTCGGAATTGAGCTATCCAGCAAGACTGGCACACTTACGTATCCAATGGATTGCATTCGCAGATGATGTTTTAATTTTTGATCGAACCCCTTATGGCCTACAAAGGAAACTCGAAATATTTGAAGCATATCTTTTTAAAAACAATCTTACATGTAACGTCGAAAAGTCAAGTATCTTTATACTAAAAAACCTAAAAAAAAAATATCCCAAAATGCAATGGTCAATAAATTCTATTCAGATGCCCATCGCACTAAATATGAGATATCTGGGGTATGATGTTATTGATTCACCTTCTAGAAAATCGTGGTTCACAAACTTAAATGCAAAAAAAATGTTCTAGCGACTCAAATGCGGATGGTATTTATAAAGCATTGCAAATTTTCAATGGAACCACTTTTTCAATTCTATATGCTGAAAGTGGAAGCAATTCTACTTTATGGATTAGATTTATGTCTTTGTAATATTGATTCAATATTAGATCAAATTCAAGGGCAAATGTGGAAAGCAACTTTGAGATTGCCAAAATCACTCCCAAATTGTATTGTACGACAAGAGCTAGGAATATCTGCCCCATCAACCAGGTTCCATTGGCGACAGCTAACGAATTAAGGAAAGATGATCTTTCCGCAGAAACAGTCATTGTATGGTGAACTTTCAATCATGATTGAGAATCGAGTACCTAAATCGTTGTTGAAGTTCTCGGAATGTATGATAAAAAATTAGACGAATGTGGTTTGAAACCAATGGATTTAGAATATCGTATGGGACATGTAAAGAAACGCTTATACGAGCAAGATTGGTTACTAACAGTAGAAGATATGCAAGATAAAAAATTATACTCTGAAGCTGCAAAATTTGTAACATCAAGACTGCCTCGCAAATCTTATTTGATTAAATTCCCGGCGAATAAACAGAGACATTTCTATCTGAGATTCAAACTTAATCTGTTTCACACCTATGAGAAAACCATTAAATGGGAAAAAAACTCTAATGTTGGACTTGAACCATGGTGTAGATTTTGCGAGGGTAAATACTGGATAGAAAATCTGAAACACCTTACATTATACTGTGAGCATTTTGAAACCCTGCGATATACTTTAATCGGTCCACAGGTGCTAGGTATGACTCAGGAAGCAAGGGAATGGTGTTGGAAAAAATTCATGTGGGGATTCTCAACGAAAACAATTGTTTTATTATGCGCATTTCTCGAAAAATTGGAACTTGAATTAGATGCGAAAGAAAATACGAAATAAATCCTAATGATCAACTTGGCAATAGTTTAAATGTATGAAAAAAGCACGAATAAATTTTATCTATTGGTAGCTTAATCGCATGGAAATAGTATGAATTTAGCTTATTCACTAAAATTTAATCCATAACATGTAACATGATATGTAATGATGAATTCAAACTAATATACTGTGAATGTAAATTAATTTTCTATGTAATGATTTTAATAACTGAATTTGACGATGTTGTAAATGTTTGTTAATCAAACTTTAAATACAACTTTTAATAAAAAAAATAAATAAATAAAAAAAATTGGTCACAAAAGCGTTGAGAATGCAAAACGACGCCGAAAAGATGTTGAAGGCTGTTTGTGGGAAAAATCCCAGGAACATGTGGGATTTAATAAATAATGGTGGCAATTTTAGGGAAATCCACATGATAGACAGGTAACCAAAGAGGGTTGGGCAAGGCACTAATCAATGCTTATTGCTAATGGGAAGGGGAGGTTTGTAGCCAATGGGCACACAACAGGAAAGGGCTGGTCCTTTGAATTAGATTCGATAGAGGCAGGGACATGCTGACTAAGTTTAGCTCGTCCAGGGCTGCCAGCCCTGATGGTCTCTCAAATTACATCTTAAAAGCGAACATCGACTCCTGGACAATTCTAATGGTAGCATTATTCAAGCAAGTCATGATTAACAAACGGGTGCCCTGCTCTTGGAGAGAGGCTTTAGTAGTTCCGATCTTCATGAAGGGTGATCGAGGCGAGCTGAATAACTACCGCCCGATCGCCTTCCTTGACTCATTGGGGAAGCTTTTCGCTTCAGTTGTCCTGCGCGACCTGAATGTCTGGGCGATCAGAAATGGTAGATTAGATCCAAGGCAGTAAGGGTTTGTGAAGGTGGTAGGGACAACCCTCAATCTGTTTATCCTCAATCTGTTGAAGCAGAAGGCGGCAGAACCATAATCCTGTATCTATATGGCATTTATAGGTCTAGAACAGGCTTTTGATGGGGTGGATAGGCAACTTTTGTGGGCCAAATTGAAGAGCTGGCAATGCCCGTCTGATGTGTTAGAGGCTATACAATCTCTCTACACTGGGACATCCGTTCAAGTAAGGTTAACGGCTAGTGGAAACTTGTCGCAAATGAGCTATACCTTCTGTGGACTGAAGCAGGGATGCACGTTAGCGCCACTGTTATTCAGCCTGGTAAATCCCAGGCAGACATTAGATCCTTCCGCCCTAAACTAAACAACTTTGAGGTACTCTGGCTCCTATACGTGGATGACATTGGGCCTCATTACGAGTTTGGAGGTAGCCATGCCGTTTTTACTGGCATGGCTACCCCCAAACTCGGGTCCGGGTCTCGAAAAATGGGAATTCCCATTTGCGGGACCCGGTACGTCCCCATTGCCATTTGAGCCCCCATAGGGCTCAATGGGAATGGGGAGGATGTTAACAACGGTCCCGTTAATAACGGGACCTTTGCTACCATTCTGTTCTGCTAGCGGGTGCCGTTCTGCACGCCTGGTCTGACCAGGTGTACAGAGCGCCCCCCCGAGCAGAACTCGTAATGTGGCAGTAGACTGATAACGGCATCAGCAGCACTACCGGCGCCGTTATCACTCTACCGCCAGGGTCCTAATGAGGCCCATTGTCTTCTTGAACCTGACTTCCATAGGTCTTCAGCGAAGAATTGATACATTTAATTATTACTTGAGAACGAATGGCATGAAAACAAATGTAAAGAAATCAATAAAACGTCCGCGGGTAGGACAAGGAAAGAGACTTTTAGGTGGAAGGTAGATGCTCAACCACTAGAACATGTCGAATCCATTGTGTACTTGGGAACCTTGATAAATAAGAACTTGAATGAAAGTGGCCAGTACACAATTTTAAGGGACAAACTGAAAAAGCTTTCTACATAAGGGGCAGCTATTCACAGGAGATACCGCAGGTTCTTGTTAATCCCAATAACCACATTCTATAAACAGAAGGTGGTCCAAGTACTAACATAGGGTGCAGAAACCTAATTAAACCTTACTTGGAAAGTATGGGCACAAATGGAGGGCTATTTTTTGGCGCAGGGTTCTCAAACTCCAGTGTTAGCCATTTGACATGAACTCCGATTGCAATCTATGGCGTCCACAGTTTTATGGAAATCTATATCATCGTATCGAAAATGCTGAACACCAGACGGGGGTGCGGGGGAGCCCTTCGTTATTTGACAAGCTCTGACCCACCCAGATGAAAAAGTGGTGAAAGAATGGAAACTGAAAAATGAAAAAGTCTTACTAAACCACAATATTGACCTGGAGGTGCTGACTGGCAACCCACTTAAAGTGAAAGACAAACTGGAAAAGGCAGATTGGCTCGACACCATGGAAGCAAGAGATGGGGATTCTGCGAGTTACGGTTGGTGGAAAGAGAAGGAAAGGTTGAATAATGTACCCAAGTATCTGCAGAAGTTCCCTTTAGCATATTTTAGAGATATTTTGCTGAGGTGTCGGTTGAACATCATGCCAACAAAAGAAGTCCAATTAAAGAGACATTAAATAAAAGTGGCAGATTCCTGCTGTAGATACTGTAAGGGTAAGAACCAGATGGAATCGTTAGCTCATTTAGCTACCTCCTGTACGACATTAACTGAACTTATAATAACTTTCTACTTGGGAGAGCATCTAAGTAAATAAGGTTGTTAACAGCGGAAGATTGGTGGAATTTGGTTTTACTAGGAGAAAGAATGGGGCTTGTAGCGACTGCTATGAAATTTGTGGAGCTCATTTTAAGAGGGGGAAAGACCAATTGAGGTAATGGATTTAATCAATCTCTGGGTTTTCTTACGGAGTGGTTTTCTCTTTTTATTTTATTCCCTTTGCCTTTTATTAATGTGATAGGAGCGTGTACGTTGCCTAAGGTTGGGATTTTGATGTAACTCTTCTTTTGGAAGTCCGACGGGATCTTGAAAATGACTCATGTTCATGATGTTCTTAGGATTTTTGTATTTATTTGACAAATGACATGGGAATATGATATTTTTAAGTAATGGATCGAAATTGTTAAAGGTTTATTTTTGCTTTCTGTGTATGTTTGCGTGACACCAATAAAATTCTTTAAAAAAGAAAAAGAAAATACCACAAAGTACTAGGGGAAGATGGGCGTTAACTTTTTTCTTTAATAAATACAAATAAAGACATGTATAACAAGAGTCTGTGTCCTTCTTCTGACCCACCACAGAACTGTGAGGGGACAGAATTGGGAGGCAGACAACTATGTGAAGGTTTTTCAAAATATGCCATTTATTAACTGAAAGGTTGGATAAACACCTCACTATCCCTACCCTGACGAGGAATTCCCAGCCTAAAATAAACTAAAGGAAACACTTTAACAAAAGGTTTCTGTCCGTCACACTTATACATACAATAATTCAACAAGGTGATATATGGCAGTTCAAAAGCAACACATATAGCAGTTAAGTTCACAATATAATTGTTCAAAGGTTCTTTCTCTTCTCTTCCACTTGCAATACTAAGAACTGGTATAAACCAAGAACTCTTCCTTAGTTCATCAGCATCAACATAAATTGCCTTTGTCAGGGTTGTTTTATAACACCAAAATCACAAAAAGTGGGGAATGCTCTGTAAGCCTGCGCTTACTATATTCTCTTGTAGCTTGTGGACTGTCCCTCTAGCAGGTGCCAGTAGGTATCCCCATACCTTTGTTCTAACAATGTAATGCTGTGCCACCTCTTTATGGCGCTAGTCCATAAGATCTTGGATTAGATCAATATAATGCATTCAAAGATGTTGTTCGTGTTGAATCACTTGGTGATTTTATTGCAATCATATTTTGTTCATATGCGCCCACTAGTAAAATTATTCTTGTGTGCCCAATTGTTGACACGCGTTTTGACTGTGCGTCAGTCTTTCTCAAGAATGGGCTGTTTTCAAACATTAATATACACAATTTTGTATTGTGTTACGTGATACTGAAAAACGAATTCCATAATCAAACACAAAATTAGATTCACCCCATTTGTGGAAGATCAACAGCATGAATAGTATGAGGTCCAAATTAAAAATAAATAAAAATAAATGTAATTTTTTGAAAATAAAAGAACATAACAGAATTAGTTTTAAGGTGTAAAGAATCAAGAAACACGGGGTAGGCATGGGGAGGATTGTTGAGGAAAGAGACAAGAAGGGAGAACATCAGTCATTTATACATAAAGTATTGTGACACATTGTATCTCATTGTCATACCTTTGTGTCCAGTTCCCTTTTGTGCAGTGTACATTCACAACTATTCCCTTCTCCTTTCTGTGAGACTCCTTGTGGTATTCTCTAACGTGCATGCCATGGTTAAATATCACCCAGCATTGCTTGTTTAAATCTTCTTAGTTCGCAAACGTTCCTTCAAATCTGTTAACACTGCATATCACTATCAACAAACTAGTTACTGCCATGAATTGCAATGTGCCACCTTGACTCTCTGTATTTAGTATATGTGCATTTAATATTAGTGAGCATCTACTCAGCCATGTGACCCATTGTGGTGTTTCTAGCATTTCATTGCTTATTATTAGCAAGTATCATTGCATGCGTCACTTCGTTGCTCACCTTCTTGTCTACTCTGCTTATATGAAAGATTTCTCCCGTGTGCATAGATATGGGCTTGTTGCCTGCAATCTAAGAATAGGGTTCTCTTCCTTATTCACAAAATACATTTAATTATATCAGATGATATTACTTAAACCACAGTATGAATCTCTTTGGTGCACAAAATCATTACTTCTGCTGGGCACAGTTATATTTAGGATCACTAAAATTTGTAATAAAGACCTTGGGGAATTTTTGAAGGGTCTCCTTCAAAACCTACTCTAATTTCCAGATGAGGCAGAGATTATCCTGGACTGCACACATTGGGCTCTACTCTTCAGTCCAACAAAAAAAATTACGACGTTTGACTTGTTGAGCCAAATCCATTTTTACTAACAGAAGCAGCTGGTGTTGACAGCAGCAGGGAAGTCTAGCAATTTCTTTTTCAGAAATCTAGCGCTTTTTACAGAGCAAAAACCTCATGAAAAGAAAGAGCATAAGGGTGGCAACAAGTTAACTCAAAGGCCCTCAATCCAGGTTTGGTGGCATTCCAACGGTAATTCTGGCAGGACGCCACCAAAACAGAACAAGCATTACTGCCGCCTGATATCCTGGTATTACCGGGATATTATGGGCAGCGGGAATGCCGGTAACTCCCCATTCCATGGAGTACCATAGGACTTAAGGAGTTGCTGCAATTACCGGCGCCAGTAAACCAGTAATGAGTTTTTTTATTTTTGCAAGTGGGGCCCTGATCTGCCAGCAGGTCAGGCCTAGAGGTAGATCTGTGGCCGCCACCAGCAAACTTGTGTAGGCCTGGACCAATAAAATTTGGGTGCCAGGAATTACCAACAATTTTACCAGCATTTTCTCCAGACTGGAGAAACTGTAATGAGCACCAAAGACAACAATATAAAAAAAGATGCAGCCCCCCAGTGTAGCTACTATTCACCTACAATGACCACAAAGGGTGAGGAGGCTTCCCAGTTGATAAAAAGGAACCTTCCATCCCAGTCCCCCGAAGAAGGCAATCAAGTTCCACTCAAGATCCAAAAGGCTGAGGTCGGTTCTATACTTGTGGAGTGAAAATCTTCAGGGATATTACCGAACTAATGACAAATCGTGATGAGCACTGTATACGTGTCTGACTAGAGAAGAGCAGACTAATTCATCACTTGGGGGATACCCTAGAGTATAAAACACTATCTGCTGCAAGACATTCTGCCACTCTGATCATCTATAAATTAAGACCAGGTGAATCCAAGGCAAGAATTCTCTGGGATAGCCGTCCGCCACAAAGGATCCTATAGAACTAGGGAACCGCTATACACAATAAAAGGAGGTTTGTTGGTGAGGGGGCTTGCCAGACTTGTGGTACATTAAAGGAAGTGGATGTGTCTCGTATTTCAGGTACGCAATGCAACGCGCCTCCATGCATCACTAACAGTCACCAGAAAAACTCTTAAGACTCTTTTGGAATCTAGTGCTTGCTGGATGTGCAAGGAGCTGGGAGTGATATTGGAGCACATGTTCTGGAATTATAGGTGTAGGTGCAGACCCCCCCCCCCCAATTACCTCAGCCCAAACCGGGTCCACCACCTGAGAAACGAGTGCACATTTTGTACGTAAAGCAAGGTTTATTGTACAAATGATCCGGGGAGCAGGTGGAGAGTACCATGGGACCAACAGTTAAAAACTCAGATATTTTATTACCACCCACCCCTCAAGCATGATTGGACAAAGCATTTACAAAGAAGTTCCATCTTTTCCAAATTCATTCTCTCTTTCTCATTCATCGACAATCCTTATGACCATCTTCTTATCGTGTTCGAAGTCCGCATTTGCTGGGGATTTGTCCATGGTAGGTTGCGACATCACGGTACAATGAAACATTCACATATACTATAATGCATTACTTAGTAACAACTGGCCTAAATCCTTTTAACCAGTGTGACTGCACATGGTCTGCTCTGATATTTTAGCAATACGAGGAAGGGCTAAGCAAACAGGTTCTCTTTGAACTACTCATTGCAATCTTATCCACCCCAGACTTCTGGCTCCTCTAAACACATTCTAATTCATGCGACCACTACTCTAACACATACAGCCTCTGATTTTAACCTGTGAAAACAATTTAACACCGCACAGCCTGGCCTTGAGCCCCATCTGTATTGCCAGCCCAAAAAAATGGTCAATCCTTTCTATGCGACTTCAATGCAATGAGCAAGAGTACATCCGTATCTTGCAGAACTGTTAAACCGTAAACCTTCATCCTGTTGGCAGGCTGACCTTCTGCTGGATGACTCATTCTTCCTCAGTCATTACCCCCGCCCCCTCCCCAAATCCGAAAAACCAAAATATTCCAACTACCAAAAATGCATTGTGTAACTGCAAAATGCAAAGTCCGAATAAATTCACAAAACCCCACAGCATGCAGATTTATAAGGTTCCAGGTCATAAAAACGAATCAATAAATGACTAATGACATTTTTTACCGAATTAAAAATAACCAAAAAAATAATATCTTTTTGCGGGTTCCCTCCCCAAACCCCTGTTTGCCCTTGCTAAAAATCCGCCCCAGACCCCTCCCCGCAAGATGTAACTCTTTACGCCACCCCACATATATGTGCTTTAAAATAATTTGGTATTTCTTCGTTATTTTAAATTCTTTATAATTGTCATTCGTTATTTATTTTTATTATATTCACTGTATACCATTTATATGACCTTCTTATTAAACTTCCTTTATTCGTTTACCCGTGTGTATGTCTTATAAATTGTTACGCACCAGAATAACTACCTTACTCCTAGACTATGGACTAAGAGTACGTTAGTCACTCCGGTGAGTAACACTTAATTACTCCTACGTCTCGTCCCCTTTCCTCCATCCTGTATGGGCGATTACAACTGACAACGCCCGGGGGAGGAGAGCCTGACCCTCTAGGCAAATAGATTGCACAGCACTGCTTGACTGCATGCCACATCTGCCTTGGCACTGGTATCCAAACAGCAGTGCATGCAAAAGGCCGGATCCTTATGTTTCACCTTGTATGCCTCATGGATCACTGCTGTCATCCAGCGAGCTATGGATGACTTGGAGGCTTGCTGACCAGGACTGGTGCCGCCAAAAGTTAGTGTGTCCGTCTTGCGGATGCCTTTCATTCTGTCCAGATAGAAATTCAACACTCTCCTGACATCCAGGCAGTGGAGCGTTTTCTCTGCCTCTTCCTTGGGGTCTGGGAAGAATTTGGGGAGCACAGTGTCCTTGTTGATGTGAAAGGATGACCACCTTTGGAAGGAACTTGGGGTGGGTGTGAAGCACCACCTTGTCTTTCTGAAATCTAGTGTATGGCTCTGAGGCGACTAATGCCTGGCTCTCACTCACTCTGCGAGCTGACGTAAGCCCAACCAGAAGGGCTATCTTCAGTGTGACCATCTTGATGTCTGTTGTGGCCATGGGTTCGAATGGTTTCTGGGCTATAGCACTTTGCACCACGTTGAGGTCCCAAATGGGATGCAGGCGTTTGACCAGGAAATACGGCCTGGTCAAGCCAGTGAGGTGTTTTTTCACTACGGGATTGGCCCGAAGACAGGATAAGAGTCGCAGTTCCCGTATGCGCCAATAGCGGGCAGGTTCTTTTTTTGTGTGTGGGGATACCTTCCTTTTGTGTGTTCATATATTTTGTATCCCTCTTTACAGGTCCTTCCCTTAATACCAAGTCAATTGTGTCTTTGAACATGCCTTTTCGAGTGCCAGTGGAAGAGCAAGATGAGTAAAGTGTTGAATAAGTTGTGGGTGCTACTTTCGCTTTTCCTGCATTTGTGGGATTGTTTTTCTTGAACCTACCACTACATGTTTATTAAATAGGAAATCCCAAAGGACGAGGAAGTTGAAGGTCAGGAAAAGACAAGGGGAAAGCAAAATGGAAGCACACAAGACAGCAATTACAGACGTCCCCAAGAGCTGCAAAACTACCTTAGGAAATGTTTTCAATCATGTAATCTTCTTCCACTAACTTTTTCATCTCTGGTCCATGTTGGATTAGTTTGCAGGGAACACCCACCCCACCCTTTGCAGATGTACTTCACATAGTAGTTTGATCCCATTACTATAGAACACTTTGTTGCCATAATTTAGTGATGTTGATTCCAGGCCTGACCTTGAAGTGTTTGAAAAGCTTGGAACTTTGGGGTTGGGGCTTCGATTCTGTTAATCCCAAAAACCAATGACTAGGAAAGTATCAGGCCGCAACCATTATCAACAAATTCATTTAAAATTTTTATTAGGCGTGTATGTTTTTAACATGTAGTGAAGAATTTGAATTTCCACTGGGAAGATGTTTGAACGATGGGCAATAGGTACCAAGAGCCCTTGGGGGACTTCACTGTAAGCTCCTATATGGCTAGCTTTCAAATGGTGACACTCGATGCCAGGGTCTAATTTCGCCCAAAGAAATGTATTGATTTTTCCAATATCGACAAATATCAACAAACATAACAGTAATTTCTTTATTTCGGATTTACAAAAAAAGCATAAAAAAAGATACGACATACACAACCATTGGACACAAATTAAAATTCAGACTTTAGGATCATAATTCATTAATTACAGTATTAATTACATAACTCAATTTCAGACTATTAAAAGGAAAAAAATGATAAAACTTGCTATAATTATTACATTGCTATTTCCCCAACTGTGAAAGATTAAAACTGCAATTAATTTGTGAGATTACATATCCGATTCAATTATAACAATTTTTGATCATAGTTTTGCTACAATTGTTGCCTTTACAGTCATAGAAATGTTTAAAATCGGCTCAACTGTTTCCCTCAATACCTTCTGCACTTGTACCTGATCTTAGGCCCCCTTCAAGTATTCACCAAATTATTCTTACATATAGAGATACATTCCAGGCTATGGCTGGCAAGGATGCATCCAGTAGGTAACACAGAGCAGGCCTATACTGAGAAAATCCTCTTCCTGTAAATAGCGGTAATAAATACCTTTCCCTTGGAACACTATAGTCTGGACAAAAAAAATAGTAAGTGTGCTATATCTTCAAACCCAGCATGACACATAGGACATTTAGCTTCAAAGGCCCAGCCGAATCTCTGACTTCGAACCTCACCCATCTCGAGAGACCCAAAGCGCACCCTTGTAATGGGTGCTCTTTGGTACTTCCAGTTTGACCAAACAATATATTCCTTTGTGTCGTTTGACGATATTCTCATTAATTCTCTCTGTGTGTTTCATTAGCTCTTCTGTCTCTCTGGGGTCGTTTACCCACTCTGTTAGTCTTTGTGAGGGAGCAACACCTGCCTTTTTCTAATATTAGTATCGGTTTCTTAAACATAATACTGGCATTCACTTTCCCCAGCATTTTCCTTACGTTTACCAGCCAGCCTATTGTATTAGCATCATCTTTCCCAAATAGGTGTTTTAGTAATTTCTGTGTGAGCCCCGCCTTTTGATTGGACCATGCACGCAAGCCTAGCTACAGGGCTCCAGGACCAATTAATTGGTCCTCTAAAAAGGCCCAGCCTAGCTCTCAATGGGAGGCAAAATTTGGCGCTGACAAAGGTAAGCACAGCAGTGATTTCACAATCCCGTTTTCCTCTTTTTGCAACATGCAGAGATCTCCATACCCCCAAATTGCGACCCCATATTTAATTGCCCCTATAATGCACGAATTATAGATTTTTTTTCCACACTACAAAGCAGCCGTTGCTTTTGCTGCTTCATAAATCTATAAATACCGCCAATTTATTGTTTCATCACAGGCACATATTTCTGTACATGAGACTGCCCAGTGAACTTCTCGTTAAAACATACCCCAAGACAGTCAAATTTGGTCACTCTTGGAATAACCAGTCCATCACAGCATATTTTTTGGAACTTGAATGCTCTTTTCGTCCCTAAAACACACCATTACTGCTGTTTTGTTGGTGTTGACATGCAAGTTCAGATTTTTCATATAGGTGCGAATTTATTAACCAAGATCTGCAGTGCTCTAGGAGTCTGTGCAATGAGAACCGTATCTTCCGCATAAATTAGCGCTGGGATTAACATGTTGCCTATTTTTGGTACATCGGTTTTACATTACAATAGAAACTCTAGCAGTTTATCATTATACAGGGAGAATAGCAGGGGTGCCAAAATGCACCCAATTTTTATACCCGATTCTATGGAGAACCAATGGCCCTCGTTACCAGAACGGATGCATGCCTCATTATCCTTGTGTAAGGCTTCAAGGGTATCCAATAAGAGAGCTGGGCAATCATAGGACCTGAGCACCGCCCACAATTGTTTCCGATTTATTTTGTCAAAGGCGGTGCTGAGGTCCATAAACGCCAGGTTTATTGGTTCTGTTCCATTGTCCCTAGTTTGGCCCGAAAGCCCAGTTGGATTGGGGCTAGAAATTCGTTAGTTGTGACCCACTCTACTAGCTCATAGAGTAGGCACTTCCCAAATATTTTAAAACTAGTATTCAGGAAAGATACAGCCCAATATGATTTTGGCATTTGTCTAAAACCTTTTTATAGATTGGGACCATTATAGCTCTTCAGCATTTCCTTAGCATCAATTTCATACTCATTACTGAATTAAACAATATTGTTAAAACAGGTCCCCATAATTCATCATTATATTGTTAAAACTCAGTCGGTATGCCATTACTACCAGGGGTACGTCTTCTTCTGGTAAATTTAATTGCTTTTGTCACCTCCAAGTGATAAAAAAAACTTCACTCCTAGCATTATCCACACTTGGGCATGCATCACATTATTATCCCATACCTCTGCTTTACAGCCCTTACTGAAATGGTTCACCCATAACTGGTCTTGAATACCACATTCCAAACACGTTAATTGCTCACTATTTGCAGGGCAACCATTAACTTCTTTCCAAAAGCTACGAGAGTCATTATTTTAATTTGCCGTTTGTAGCCCATCCAATGCTTGATTATCCAGCTCTATTTTACGTTTATTAATCTGGTCTTTATACTTTGCTATTGCCTGTACAATCTTCTTCTTCGAGGACTGTGGATTTTTTAATAGACTTAGTAAGTTCGCCTTAGCCAATCTACAACATTTGTCAAGCCATCCCACCTTCAGGACCTTTTTCACTTTTGACACGCATCTCCCCATGCATCCCTCTTCAATGTTCCCCATCAAGTGCATACATGTTTGTACTATTGTCACAGGGTTAGTATCTAGGTTGAGCAGTGTCTAAATAAGGGCCATATTAGTTGTTACAATGTATTCCTCCCAACATATCTTTTGTCAAGTTATTCCATCTCACTCTTTTAGTGCTAGTGCCTTCACAGGCAATTTCTGTGATGTAATCAGATTGATTACATCTCCACCTAGTACATGGCCATTTTAAAGACTAGATCTAGAGCATAATGGTCACAATACAGATCACCCTTATTCGAAAAATCCTTCACCAGTCCCCACATATTGACAGATACCAGGAAATCTATGGTCGACCTGCCTCTCATGCTTCTAAAAATCTACCATTAGTCGATCCAAGTCCTGTCTCCATCAACCAGTGCCAAAATCGAAGCCCCGCACCACACATCCTCTTGTCCATCATTTGTGGCAGAGGGACACCCAGTACCCAATCTTCATCCAGGTCATACAGACCTTCAGTCGGGCCATTACCCATGTTTAGGTTCAGGTCACCTCCACACGCTATCATTACATTGTCGTCCCTTGTTTGGTTTCGTTAACTGTCAATCACCTCTTACAAAACTTCAGTTGGACACAGGCTGTCTTTTTCCGAGGGGCTATTAAAATCGTTAATGCTCTATCAAAAACTATAGTTGTGAAACTGGCCCCAATCCTTTTACAAAAAGGAAAACATACTAACCAAGAAAGCCAAGAGGCTGCTGCAATGGCCTACAAACACAGAATCCAGAATCTATGATGAGGCCTAGGAGTAGTGGATTGGGCGGTTCGGGCTGTGCAATAGCCATTGGGGCTATAACAGCTGAAATACAGGAGGAAGAATCACAAGTCAAGAATCAAGAGTTAAGTATGGAAAAAGAAGTGGGAACTCACTTTGCTATTCCAAGACTCTGGTTTCAAAGCTCAAAGTCTACAAACTATAAATCTTTGAATCAGGGTGCTATTTTGTCCTTCAAGCAAATCCCAGACTTATATCTATTTTCCACTGATGATATGGAATTTGTTTGTTTTCCAATGGAGCAAACTGTATTTGTGGCAGCAGTGGTATTAAAATAAAAAATAGGGGCAAAGGCCGTCCTAGTGGCGGCTAAAGACCTCCAGAAACAGGGTCTGGAGGTATATACAACCTTAACAAGAGACTTAAATGATGGGCATATGGATTGTTTTTTAACTTTTGTATTCTTTTTTTATAACTAAGAATATTTTGTATAGATGCAATTTCTTGTTTATTCTTGATTGTATTTTAAAGTGTGTAATTGTAAAGTTGATTTATCAGCCGATTCAATAAAAAAAATTAAAAATGATGGGCACATATCACAAGGGAAGAGATGTAAATCAGATAAGAGATCTATTGATGCGAGTATGGTTGAGAAAGGATCAGCCGCAGGAAATTCTGAGTGGCAGGGGGACCAACAGAAAAGACTTGTCTATGCTCCCTGAAATTCTAACCCAGGTATTTCAGAAGTTAGGGGTAGGACTAGAACCCCTTTAGTAATGGTGAGTGGCGCTTGGGGAGTTGGAACACGCAGGGTCAAAATTCCTTCAAAACAAAAACTATGAGGGAAAAAAATATTTGGTCCCAATGATATAATATTGTTCAAGAAAACATGGCTGGTAAACTCTCTTGAAATAGAGGGCTTTACAACCTTCCACCAACCAGCGGTTTCAAAACGGAAGGGCAGGGCTTTGGGTGGATTAAATATAGCTACCCGAAATACTACAGTTGTTGAGTCTGAATTAATATATAGTAGTAATATTGGTATCCAGGCTACTAAATTAAAACTGAGAACTAAAATCTCGAGGGCGCCTGGTCCTAATGGACTGGCCAACGCAGTATTAAAACAAAATCCCAATACATGGGCCCAAATATTCGGACTGTTATTTGACAAAGTGTGCCTGACACAGCAAATACCTGTGTCATGGCAGCATGGCAGCAGTCCATCCTCCTTCTAGTTTACAAGAGAGGAGAT
This sequence comes from Ambystoma mexicanum, assembly GCF_040938575.1. Taxonomy (NCBI): domain Eukaryota; kingdom Metazoa; phylum Chordata; class Amphibia; order Caudata; family Ambystomatidae; genus Ambystoma; species Ambystoma mexicanum. Next base: position 417,852,006 of record NC_090940.1, on the reverse strand, counting down.
CAGCTTTTGCCAGAAAACTATAGGCTCCTCTCTTTATTGGATGTCACAGGGAAGATTTTCTCCATTCTACTCTTGGGGGTGGGGGGGCGGGGGGTGGCAGTTACAGAACTGGGTTGATGAGTTCAATGTGTTACATCCTTTGCAGACCGTGTTTCGACCCGGATGTGGTACCACACACAATTTAAGAATATTGGGCTCATTAATTAGAGGAACGCTGGCATCAGGGGGAAGGAGATTATACCTGATGTTTGTTGACTTTAATGCAGCATTCGACAGCGTCAATAGAAATTTGTTGTGGAATAAACTGCGTGATTATGGCTGCCTAAAGTGGATCATCAATGCGTTAAAAGGGCTACATATTAATACTCAGGCCCAGATACAAATGAATGAGGAAGGTGGATTATCCATGGCAATTTCTATATGCAGGGGGTATAGCAAAGTGCTCACTGCCCCCCTTGCTATATAATTTGTTTAGAGTGGACTTGGCAATTAGTACTTTCACAGAACATGGTTGCTGCCCTAAAGTTGGGGACAGCATTGTTCTGTGCATGATGTATGCTGATGATGATGAATTATACTTATACAGGGTCCAAAGCAACGTTTGAATCATTGGTTAAATATGCTGCAGCCAATGAGATGCGCATACATTTGGATAAAACTAAGATTATGGCTATCGTTTCTAAAAAAGTGAAGCTGCTTGAATTTCAAACTACGCTTGGCAAGGTGGACTACATAGTATCGTATCCCTACCTTGGCTTAGAGATGAGTGGTATATGATTTATGAGAGTATAGTGGCTACTAAGAAAACTAAGGCCCTTCGTATGACCCAGCTAATATGTAATTTTGCTAAGAATACTGCTGGGTCACACTAGAGGGAATCCTTATACTCTATAGGCAATGCTTCACCCTGATGGTGCTATATGGCTTGGAGGCATTGGCTATGAGAGATTTGAAATGGCTGTGTCATATTGAAGGAGACTTTTGGAAACTTATCCTAAGGTTGAGTATATCTACCCCCATAGAATAGTTAAGATTAGAGCTGGGGTTGGTTTCACTCAGAAGCAAATTGTTTATTAGAAGAGACCTGAACACGCCCTAAATGTAAACTGCTTGCATTACTGGATACAGGCCATGCCTGCTACCTGCTGAGGCACAGATCTGTTTGAGGTCCTGGCAAGGAGCTTATATAATGATATTGGCTGGCACCCTAATTTTACTAGAGGGACTAATTATCAAACCCTGAAACGCATATTTAAACATAGAGTTAAACAATGGGATTGGGCCAGTAACTATTCCCATTTAGAGTCTCTCAGAAGTCATGAGTATGTATCCAAAGTGGTCCATAATTATTTGAAACCACAGAAATATTTGCTGCAATGTCCAAACCTATCAGTTCGTAGCTTTAGATTAAGAATGCGTATAAACCACTTACTGACATATGTAACTATGGGAGCTCGTATGGGGGTTCCCCTTAAAGAGAGATGCTGCAGTCTGTGTAAAAAGCCTGGAGTGTTGGAGACGGCACAACATCTGTTTACAGGATGTTTGGAATTGGGCTCTGAATATATGAAGATTTTGGACAATATGGTTTATTGCTATGATTCTATAAAAGAGGACTCATTCTGAGACTATTGTCTTAATACGGACACTGAGAGTACTCATTTGCATTTTATCGATTGTGGATTGGGATAAATCATCAATTGGCAAATGAGAAGTTATTTATTGACTTATGGTGGTAGATTGTTATCCAACTTGTGATACATTTAACCAGGGAAATGTTTAGCTTGCTATTCTCTTTTTTTTATTGCTATTTATTTATAATTTTAACAATTGAATAATGGACTTATAGGACCGTATTAGTGCGTATTGACTGCCTAGCCTATCATTATTAAAACTCTGAAGATTAAAAGCTGTACTTTGGCCGCAAATGCCAAATATGTATATTTTTTAATGTGGTATGAAACGTTAAGTAATGAATTGTTTTTAATAATGTGATAATATTTTGTAAAAATTATTTTAGAACTGTATTCAAATAAATAAATAAAAACAGAGAACTAGTGCCACACAACTAAAAATGATTGCGATCAATATATACTGGAACCCGCCCGCCCCCCATATCGACCTCTCAGCTTTCCTTGAAACCTTGGCAGCATTATTAACTAGAGTGAACCTGGAATATATTGGAATATCCTGGAAACCAAGTGTTAATTGCAGGAGACTTTAATACGCAATACATTTCAACTCAGCATAGAAAGGATGGCTTCAATCCAAAAAGGTTCTCCACCATGGGAAGGAGATGGATGGATTTCCTTACTGGATGGAATGTAAAAGACGGTAAACGGTACAAGGGAGGGCAATATCTCCCCAGCAGAAACATGGCGTTGGGGTAAAGCATCCCCCACGATTGATTACATCTTCCTTTCTCCCCTGATTTTCACCATGTGTAAGACCTTTGGGATTGAAAATGGATGGACAAGTGATCACACCCGGCTGGAGGTAGTTTTTTCTGGCGAGTCCTTAATAGTTATGGACCGTCAATACCAACCAGTATTAGTCAACAAAGGGAAAATGGGTTGGCTAAATACGAAAAAGGAGGGTAAACATCTATATGACAAATTGAAAGAGCTCCTAGAAGCTGTTTTAGAGGATAGATGCTGTCCACTAGCCTTTCGGGATTTTTTTATGGCCGGCAGACAGCGGCAATACACACAAGCAGATATCCAAGACACAAAACGAAAGCGCACCACTCCAAACCCAATAATCTATGAGGAGGAAAGCACAACCCTAAAAAGGAGTATAAAAACTGGTCATGCAGCCACAAAATGCTCTGCCTTCAAAGAGACGGAGCATTGATGTTGGGACTGTTGTGTAAGAAGAACAAGTTACTCTCTTACCTGGTAACTTTCTTTCGATGGGATGGTCCGACGACGTATTCCATATCTATGACAGTAATCACCACAGCTGTGCTGCTTCGGAAAATCTTTCGGCGTCTGCGTCCTGCGTCGATACGCCGTCCTCGAAGGCCTCCGTCGAACCGACGTCACCGGATGTTATAAGTAGGACGCATGACGCCTGTACCCTCAGTTGTAGTTTTTTCCCTAGAACGTGTGGCACCAATCTACTGCCAGTATGACCACAGAAAGCCTTGCGGAAACATAAGCGCTGCAATCGCATAAGAAATTCTGTAGCAGGGCAGGTAGGGAGGGAGCGATATGGAATACGTCGTCAGACCATCCCATCAAAAGAAAGTTAACAGGTAAGAGAGTAACTTGTTCTTCGAGGGGATTGGGTCCTCCGACGTATTCCATATCTATGACAGACTCCCAAAGCAGTACCAACGTATGGAGGAGGGAAAAAAAATTCAGAATATAGAAATTTAGAATGCCCAATCAAATTGCAGAGTAAAGGACCGCCTTGCCAAAGGCCAGATCCTGCCCATGGATAGAATCTAGGGAGTAATGTCGTACAAAAGTATGGACCGAAGCCCATGTGGCTGCTTCACGGATGTTACGAATAGGAACACCCCCTCTGCAGGGCAGTAGAGGCAGCCATACCCCTAGTCGAATGGGCCCGTAAGCCTACAGGAGGGTCCTTACCCGCCAGGCGGTAACATTCAGAAATTGCCAAGACAATCCATCTAGACAAAGTCTGCTTAGTCACAGCTTGTCCCAAACGCCTTCCAGCGTAACCAATAAAGAGCTGATCGTCCACTCTGACCTGGGACATGCGTGAAATGTAGAAACTTAAAGCTCTCCTAGGATCCAACCTATGGAGCCTCTCCTCTTCCTTACCAGGATGTGGAGGAGGATAAAATGCTGGAACAACCACCTTCTGGCTTAAATGAAATTCCGACACCACCTTCGGAAGAAAGGAAGGACGAACTCCAAGGACAACCCTGTCCTTATGAAACACAGTGAAGGGTGGCTTAACTGAAAGTGCCTGCAACTCACTCACTCTGCGAGCGGAAGTGACTGCAACTAAAAACACAGTTTTACGGTTTAACAGCCTCAAAGGACAAGAATGTAAAGGCTCAAACGGAGCACCCATAAGGAATTTCAGAACAAGGTTCAAATCCCAACCAGGCACCTGGAAAGCTGACAGCGTGAACACATTAGTGAGTCCTTTGAGAAACTGAGAAATTAAAGGAATTTTGAAATAGGAACACTCCTCAGACGAGCGCTTAAATATAGACCGCGCCGCCAGGTAACCTTTAACAGTACCCACTTGCAGTCCCCTGTGGGCCAACGAAAGCAAAAAAGACAGAACCACAGGAATGTGAAATGAAAAAGGATCCACATTCTGAACCCTGCACCAGTCGCAGAACTTTCTCCAACGGCAACGGTACAGGGACTTAGTCGCCGGCTGTCTGACCGAAAGCAACATCTCCATCACGTCTTCAGGGAGGTCCCAATCCTTGTACCTCAACCTTTCAGAAGCCAAGCGTAAAGGTTGAGGGACCTGACCCCTGGATGGAGAACCTGACCCCCCCCTCTCGTGAGAGCAGATCGTCTCGGTAGGGAAGACGACGTGGAGGGCAGATGGACAAGTCCAGAAGGTCCGGGTTCCACGTCCTCCGGGCCCATGCCGGAGCAATGAGGATCATCCGGGAACCGAACCTCCGTAGCCTCCGCAGCACTTGCGGGACCACGGGGACTGGAGGAAACACGTACAGCAGTGGGAAGGACCAGTCCACCACGAACGCGTCTCCTAAAGCTCCTTTTGTAGGAAATTCCCGCGAACAAAACCTTTCGCACTTCCGGTTGACACTGAAGGCGGAGAGATCCACTTGAGGGGTCCCCCAAAGGGCAAAGATCTCCAGGAGAATCTCCTGAGCCAGCTCTCACTCGTGAGAGATCGCGCTCTGCCTGCTCAGAGCGTACGCCGTCTCGTTTTCATCTCCGGCCAGATGAACTGCCGAGATCAAAACTTCCTGCTGGATGGCCCAGAACCCGAGCTGCATCGCCTCCCTGCACTGAGGAAGTGACCCTGCCCCCCCATTTGTTGAGGTAGTGCATGGCCACCGTGTTGTCTGTCAGAATCAGGACATTCTCCCTCGCACAGTCATCAGAAAAGCCTTCAGGGCAAGCCTGACGGCCCGCAGCTCCAACAGATTGATATGGAGTCTGGACTCTGACGGACACCAACGACCACTGACTGTCAACTCGTTGGCATGAGCTCCCCATCCCGTGAGGGAATGCGTCCGTCACGATCGTCACCTCCGGCCAGGGCAGCCAAAATGAAGCCCCCCTCATCAGATTGCCTTTGACGGCCCACCACAGAAGGTCCTGGGCGACTGAGGGCGGCACCTGAACGGGGTCCGACATCCTGCCAGAGGACTGTGACCACTGGAGCTTGAGGCCCCATTGCAGAGATCTCATCCGCAACCTGGCCTCTGGCACCAGAAGAATGCAGGATGCCATGAGGCTGAGCAACCTCAAGAACTCCAACGCCGGGAGCGTCTGGGCAAGTTGAAACTTGTGCACCATCTGCTGAATGTGAAGAGCCCTCACCTTGGGAGGGAAACACTGCCCCAGGGATGTGTCGAGCACTGCTCCGATGTGCTGGAGCCTCTGAGTTGGTGTCAAATGGGACTTCATTAAATTGAGGGAGAAGCCCAGCTTGTGAAGGGAGTGGCAGGTGACAGACAGATGATCCAGGACCTGCTCGGGTGAGCGCGCCCTGATCAACCAATCGTTCAGGTAGGGGTAGACGTGAACCCCCCCTTTCCTGAGATACGCTGCCACCACCACCATGAGCTTGGTGAAGACCCTCGGGGCGGAGGTCAATCCGAACGGCAGATCCCGAAACTGAAAGTGCGAGTCGCCAACCGCGAACCTCGGGTATTTCTTGTGCTTTGGATGGATCGGCACATGAAAATAAACGTCCTTGAGGTCGAGAGACACCAACCAGTCCTGAAGTTGAAGGGCCTGGAAGACTTGAGAGGGAGTAACCATCTTGAACTTGTCCTTCCTGAGGAGTTTGTTCAAACCGCGCAAGTCCATGATGGGTCTCAAACCCCCGTCTTTCTTCGAAAATCAAAAAATAGGGGGAATGCCATCCCTTGTTTCTCTCCACGACAGGCACCAGTTCTATGGTGCCTTTCTCCAGCAGGGACTGAATTTCCTGCGCAAGGAGCGGATCCGGACTCTTCAAACAGAGATTCCCTGGTGGAATGTCGCGAGGCCTCTGCCGGAAAGGAAGACAGTAGGCGTGGGCTATGATCTCCAGAACCCACACATCTGAAGTAATGGCACGCCACTCTACAAGTTGCTGCACCAGCCTTCCCCCAACCGGCGAACCATGGGACATGGCCTCATGACTGAGCTGAAGCGGCTTCGGCAGTGCCGGAGGGCAAAGAGGCAACTGCCCGAGTGGCCTTGGCACCTCGAATGCCCTGTTTTCCACCTCTGGCACTCCTACGGTGGCCCCTTTGACTAGCAGCTCCTCTCGATTTACTAAAGGACGAGTAATATCGAAAGAAACCTCCCCTCCATTGTTGTCCCCTAGGACGAAAAGGCGGATGTTGGCGAACTGCAGCGCCCAACGACTTTGCTGCAACTTTGGAGGTGTGCAACCTCTCAAGGCTCCCGTCAGCCTTGCTGCCAAAAAGATGCTCACCATCAAAGGGCATGTTGAGGAGCCGAGCTTGCACATCAGGAGCAAACCCCAACTTCCACAACCACGCAAACCTGCGTATTACGGTGCTCGCCGCCATGGACCGGCTGACGCAATCAACCATGTCCACACCCGACTGAACGGACTCGCACATGGCGTCCTTGCCATCCTGCATGATAGCAAGAAAACCATCCCGTTCCTCATTCGGGGATATGATCAGCCGCTAAGGAGATACAGTTCCACAGAGTCTGCATGAAACGAGACAAGGCACAAACGGAGTTGGCAGCCTGAAGCGCCATACCCGCAGAAGAAAACACCTTCGCCCAGCCGTCAAAACGTTAGTCGTCCCAATCAGGAGGGATGGTAGGGTACGACGCCTGTTTGCGGGGGCCGTAGCCGCCTGCACCTCCAAACTCTCCGGAGTGGGGTGCGTGGTCAAGTAGCAGGGGTCGCCACTGGCTGGGCGATATTTCTTCGGCAAGGACTTGCTCACTGCCGGGAGACTCTCCGGAGAAGTCCAAGCTGCAGCCACCTTTCTCTGCAAGGCCATATGGAATGGCAGTACCGGGTCAGTTGGTGGACCATGGTCGAGGATATCAGTCAGATCATCCTGCTGAAAATCCCCAGAGGGGGCAGACCACCCCAGGTTATCCGTGACCCTCGACATCAGGCGCCGGTAAGAGGAGTCGGCATGCGTGCCAGGCTCAGGCCTACCAAACTCCACCTCCGGAGAGGTGTGCAGCCCACTGGCGTTGTGCAACGACTGGCGCAGGTCCTCAAGTTGGCTATGACCAGAAAGGAGGCCATCAGGAACCTCTGCAGGAACCTCACCTTCCTCAGACCCCTCATCCACCTCAGAAATATAATCCAAAGGCTGGAAAGAGGGTACAGAAAAAGAACAAAGACATGTTTTGCCTTGGCCAGAACCTTTCTGGGGGGTTCCACCATGCCATGGGGTACCTCTGACAAAGCCGCCTCGAAAGGCGTCGACGGAATCGGCGTTGAACGTGACACTGACAGCTTCAACGGCGTCAACACAGGCCTCGAGGGCGGAGCCCGAGCGTGTCTCTCAACAGCCTGGGCGCTGATGGAGTCAACGACTTTCTCGGAGGCGGAGCCTCGATAGAGTCCCTCGATGACCTCGGCGCCGCAGGCATCGATGTCTTCTTTGAAGACATCACAGGTTCACGCGGTCTCGAGGGTGTCGAGGACCGGGACCTGGAACGGGCAGGTCTAGAGCGACCATCCTTGTCCGATCGGGACCTCGAAGGCGCCCGGTGGTCGCGACGACTGCTTGAGCCTGAAGGAGGACGAGCGGTGTCTCTAGCACCGTCACGGCCGGCGTCCACAGACGGTGCGGACAGACTGGAGCCCTGCGATTGAAAAATCGCCAACATCTCCTTTCGGAAGGAATCCCATTCCTCAGGAGTGGAATGCTTGTTGGGACAAGTAACCCGCCGACGGGCAGAGTCCTCGGACGAGGACGGGGAAGGCGACCTGTGACGGCGCTTCCTGCAGTGCCTCGAAGAGGCAGAGGAATGGCGGCACCGACTCCCAGACCGAGAACCCCCGGACTCAGGACGACGATGCGGAGAGTAGCCCCTCGAATCATCCGTCGAAAGACCAGTGGAACGCGACTTCTGGGGCTTGGCCACCTTACCGACCGACAGCTTCTTCTTACGCTCCCGCAACGCCTTCGATGTGAGCGATTGGCAGTCGACACAGTCATCCGTATCATGGTCCGTCCTGAGGCACCAGAGGCAAGCGTTGTGCGTGTCCGTCAGCAACATCTTGGACCCGCACACCCGACACTTCTTAAACCCGGACGGCGGGGTGGAAGAAGCCGAAGACATCATACAATCTTCAATGAAGAAACAGGTTCGAAGAACCGAAAGAACAGGATTTAGTAGAATCGAGGCGCGCCGGGATCTCCGAAGCGAACACGTACGTGGAAAAAACGGAACTGAGGCTACGGGTGCCGTGCGTCCTACTTATAACATCCGGTGACGTCGGCTCGACGGAGGCCCTCGAGGACGGCGTATCGACGTCATCAACGCAGACGCCGAAAGATTTTCCGAAGCAGCACAGCTGTGGCGATTACTGTCATAGATATGGAATACGTCGGAGGACCCCATTCCCCTCGAATAACTCCCGTAATTTCTGGGCTGTGGTTAATCAAGTAGAAATCCAGCAAAAGAGCGTGCAAAGTAACCTCGTACCTGAAGAAAAGTGGATGAAATATCTGTAGCTCCAATATAAGAAACCTCTGTCAAATCCTGATTTTAAGAGCCCGGATATACTATGGGGGTTGAATTTTGGGTAAAATGATATCAGATCTTATACGAAATACATCATCACCTAGGGCAACAGGTCCAAATGGGGTAACTGACCATGCATTGAAAAATAACATAGGCCTGTGGTCTAGATTATTAATGTTACTGTTTAATGAGATCTTGAAGAGGAAAATATTTTGTCCGTCATGGAAAACTGACACTGCTATCCCTATCTTTAATGGGGAGCGATCAGTTAGATCCAGCAAATTATTGACTGATCACTCTCCCAGATGTGGAGAGCAAGATATTCATGAGATTATTGCTGAAGGACCTGGAGCAATGGGTCAAGCGAAAAAAATAACTTGCCAAAATTCCAAGCAGGAATTCGTAAAGGACACTCTACAGCACTGAATGGAGTGGCCCTAGGTATCCTTAGGGGAAAAACAAGGGTTAGCGGAGGGGCGCCACTGTATGGAGCCTGGATAGACCTCTCTAAAGCATTTGATCAAGTTAACGGGATCGCCTCTGGGAAAAACTGGAAGGTTTGGGTGTACCAAAGACCATTCTGGTAATGCTTGTAGATCTCCATAAAGAGACCACTGTAAGAGTTAGACTGGATGATGAAGGCCACCTATCGGATTACATAAGAGTGGAGAGGGGAGTAAGACGGGGATTTAGGGCAGCTCCCCTCCCATTCAACCTCTATTTGGCAGAGATGGGGAAAGCACTAGATGCATCGCCATTGCCCAGCCCCAAAATCAACTTTTGTAAAATCAGTTGGCTGACTTACGCCGGTGATATTGTGCTGATGGATAATACAGCAGTGGGGCTTCAGCGCCTACTAAATGCATTGGGGAAATATGCGAAAGACAATGACTTATCAATAAACGCAGGTAAATCAAAAATAGTCATCTTCAAAAGAGCAGGTAGAAAGATCCCGATGCGAAGTTGCAATGGTCTCTGGAGCGACAAACGACCCCGATCATAGAGGAAGTGATGTATATGGGTTTTACTGTATATGCATCTCCAACTATCGGCCACATTGATGGGGATTTCAGGGAGAAGATCTCACAATTAACATCCCAAATGAAAAAATTACTGGTGAAATATTGTAAATACTCCATAACCCCAGTAATTAAATTCTACACAGCGAAAGGAATTCCAGTGATCCTATATGGGCTTGAAGCAAACTGTTGGCATGGGATAGGAATTGGAAGCTAGAAGGTCAACTCTGGAAGAAGGCCCTTGGTCTTCCCAAGAGTTTGTCAACATGTAGCTTGAGATACAAGTTAGGCTTGAGGTCACTCAGATCTCACGCAGAATGGAAGCTGGTATCCCTATATTGCCTGATAATTACACCACAGGCTGATTCACTATATATAGACATAAATGAATATCTGAAGCATTCCAAATCAGCACTATTATCTAATCTAAATGCTCTGGTGCTTGGAATACTGAAGGAAACAGAAAATTATGTGGCAACATGGTTGTCTAATCCACTGAAAGTTAAGGCGGCAATGGAAAGAAGTGACTGGATCAACACAACTGAAGGAATGCATAAATCAGTCCTGGCGAGTTCACACTCTATATTTGGTAAAAAAAAAAAAACTTATCTTCCTTCCAAAATATCTTAAACAATTCCTTGATTGGAAGGCGAGACAGACCTTCCTTAGAGTTCGATTAAATCTAATTTCCACGGGAGAAGTGCTGACCAAATGGGGTCATAATGGACAAGCACAAAAATGATGTCTTGCATGCAATGACCCAAACAGGCAGACCAGTAGACATGTCTTAATGGACTGTAGGGGAACCTGCAATACAAGAATGAAATATCTGCATAGGTTTGTAGATAGAGAAGATGGCCTACTATCAGAAATGTTCTGGGACAGAATAATTGCAAGCCATGAGACATCACTCACGCTAAATGTGATCCAGATATTGCAAATGTGTGGGTTAATAGACAAAACTACCAGGAATGTAAGTACATAAACTAAAGCCTGAAAAGGAAAATATGTTAAACATGTTGTAATGAAATGCCATTTAAGAATGAATTTGCATTAATGTTTTATATGATTATTGTTCACAATTTTTTGATGAAATGTGTACAAAAAAAAAACAAAGATGGTTAGAACACAATTAAAAATGTTAATACGGAGCCACCAGGGGGCGCTGAGATGTGCTAACGCTTCTCGGCTGTTCTCTTCCCCAGGGCGGCCTTTGTCTTGAAATTGGGCCCCCCAGCCCGACTGTTGCCGTGTGCGGACCCCCCCGGGGGCTAGCGTATACCTCCGTGACCTGGAGGAGCGAAATCCCGGTGCCGGGAGTGAGGAGATCGAAGACTCCAGGGGGCCGAACCTAGCGAGGCCGACAGTGCGTCACCGCTGAGGATAAACTCGCGGAGCCGTCTCGTTGGCGGCGGGGGAGGGGGCTCCAGCGATCGAATCTGCGCCCCCCCAAGCGGCCTTGCCGCGGATTCGAGGCCCCCCCCCTCGGCGGCGACCGTTGTGTGGCGACACCCACGGGAGGGTGACGTGGCCTCGCTCTGGAGCAGAGGAGAAGAGCCTGGGAGAGCGAGCTGCGGTGTTCGTCTGCCCGCGTCTTGAGTGGAGCGAGGAGGGTCCCCTGATCCCACTGAGGGGGCAGAGCGTGAGGTCAGCGTTCTGGAGAGAGCCCCGGCGGAGGGCTTGTGCAGAGGTGGCTGGCCGGTGGAGGTGGACCAAGGAGGTACCAGGAGGCTCTCTGATTGAAACGACACCCCCCCCCCCCGACCTGCTCAATATCTGCCTACGGTATTGTGATCGGCGGGGGGTGACGCGAGGGGCCAGTGTGCTGCATGGGCCTGATCGGACCCTGGTCGGACCTGCGAGGAGGGGGTCTGCGCCGGGTCTGGAGCGCGGCTGTGGGAAGCCTGGTGTTGAGAAAGGTGGTGGGATAGCCCGGCTCCCCAAGTCACTTGTTGATATGGCCTGCTGAGAGGGAGCGGCAAGGAGTGGCTAGGACTGTTTGAAAAAGGTCCCAGAGGCTGATGCTGGTGAGAGGTCGCAGCAGTGGAGGAAGCTTGGCTTCTGGAGTAGCGACGCTTGAAAACATTGTGGAGTCCTGACGGTGACTGTCTTTCTCCAGTTTGGTGCTGGAAGAAGGCGTGGGAGGAGTGGATACTGTTTACGGGTAGGAGGGGAGTCCTGATTCCGTTTACCTCTCCTCGCTTCTTTGGCTTCGGTGTGGTCTCTGGATGCACTCTGGCGGGGCGCGCTAGCAGAGCTGGTTGAGGGCCCTTCTTGATCCCGTGGCCTGCTGGTGCTCCTCCTGGGGTGAACTGATCTGAGCACCGGCCTATGGGGAGTCTGGACTGCGGATGCAGGGAGTGAGGGCACTCCAGCGATTCCGGAGGGCGCCCCAGGGCTCAGGAGAGGCTATCAACATGCAGGTCTCCGACCAAAAAGAAGTTGTTGACACCCAGGACATGGGCCGCAGTATGGCAGCTCTTCTTGAGGAGATCCGAGGCTTTAGGGCCGACATAGGGAAGAGACTTGATTCCCTGGATAAGAAGGTGGACGATGTGGAGGATAGAGTTCAGGCCCTCGAAGCCAATCAATCTTCTGTGGATATCCTCGAGACTCAATTTGACCTGCGGCTGGCGAAGCTTGAGAGAAAGGAGGAAAGGGTTGCCCTCAAGCTTGACGACTTGGAAAATCGCGAGAGACGTTCCAACTTGAGGTTCCTCAACATACCGGAGCAGGAGGGAGAGATGCAGGTTGACCTGGAGCGAAAGGTCAAAGAAGTCATAAGCCTTTTCCTTGAAGGAGAGACTACTACTGTTCCTACCGTTGAGAGTTCATAGAGCAGGGGGTCGTGCAGGAGGCCCACGCTCTGTCTTAGTGAAGTTCCACTACTATAGAGAGAAGACTAGGATATTGGAGCTCGCTCGTAAAAAAGGTATGATCAAGTGCAATGGTGCCAAAATCTCCATTTACCAGGATCTTTCTGCACTCACATTGGCTCGACGGAGGCTCTGTGGGCCATTAACGAGGTGGTTGCACTCGAAGGGAGTGCGTTATAGATGGGGGCACCCATTTTCTCTTACTTTCGAACTCGACGGAGAGAAACATGTGCTTACCTCGGAGTCCGACATCAGGAGAGCAATGACGGAACTGTTGAGTGACTCCCTTCGAGAAAAGGTCAAGCTGGATGATGTTCTCACGGAGGGTCCACATGGGGACTACCCAGCATCCCTGGGTCGACGTCGTGTCCGGGGACACAGGAAATACAGGAAGATAGCGCCCCCGTCCCCGGGGCAAGCGCCGACCTAATTGGAGGACGGAGCCTCTGCTGTCCTCTGACTGCTATTGTTCTCGAAATGGGTTGAATATGATGGGTTTAGCTCCGGTCTCTAAACTGGATCGCTTCATGGTCTGGCGGGTGCAGGGGGGATGCCGGAAGCTGCTTTTTCCTTTCCTCTCCTTTGGTCAATGGGTCTGGGGGGGCCCGGAAACTGTGGTGTTCCGTCTGTGCTTGGTCGCCCTGGTGGAGGCGAGCCTTGGTGGTCTGAAGGCTTGACTGTAGGGGGATGCAGTCCTTTCAGACGCTCACAAGTTGGGTGGGGGGAGAGGGGTGGGGTTGGGTGGGGGGGAGAGAGGTGGGGGTGGGTGGGGCAAAAGGGGGAGTTAAGAGCTACCATGTATATTGGGTTCATCATGTATGTTTTGGTTCTTCTTTGGTGGTCACCTTGGTTCGGAGGTGGAGTTCTCATGTGGTTTTCCGTCTGGCCTTATGAATGATTTTCCTTATTCTCTTTCTGTGGGGTCTCTAAATGTGCGAGGCCTGAACTCTCCGACTAAGAGATTGCTGGTGCTCAGAGAGTTCCGACGATTGAAGTTGCATTTTCTCTTTGTGCAGGAGTCCCATTGGGTTAAGGGGAGAGAACCCACCCTCAAGTCCAGGGCTATTCAATATCTATTTCGATCATCATATGAGGGGAAAAGACGGGGGGTTGTGCTCATAGTTTCCCCGGATGCGCAGTTCTCTCCCAGAGCGCATAAAGTGGACCCAGAGGGGCATTTTATTATGGTCAAGGGGGAGATGAGGGGTAGGTTGTTCACATTGGTGGGAGTGTACGGTCCGAACGAGGATCAGGATGTGTTTTGGCAGGGGATGAGCGGGAAAATCAGGGATTTTGCAGAGGGAGCAATCATTGTAGGGGGAGACTTCAATAAGGTTTTGCACCAAGATAAAGACAGGAAATCCTCAAACCCATGTCCTGACCTTAGAGCCCAGAGGAAGATGGCAGATTCGTTTCGGAAGGTAAACATGGACCTACTTCTTTTAGATGCTCACCCGGATGTTGGTAATCATGACCCTCTATTTACTTACTTCTCCTCAGTACATCAGTCATTCTCTAGGATTGACTATGTGCTGGTTGATTCAGTGGTCCATGAATATATCTGACTTCAAGGTGGAGACTATCCCATGGTCCGACCATGATATGATCTGTGTTAGTTTTGGGATTCCCCCGGGGGTGAGGGGCACTTCGCGATGGATTTGTAATGACTCGCTCCTGCAGGATAGTGTGCTAAGGCAGTCCCTGCTAGACTCGATAGTTGAGTTCTTCACCTTAAATGACACTGGAGAGGTGGGGATTGGAGGAGTGTGGGATGCATTTAAAGCTACGATCAGAGGTGTTTTGATGGAAATGGGAGCTAGGAGGAAGAAGGAAAAGGCTAGGGAGGAGAATAAACTGAGGGAACAGATTCTGGCTATTCAGCCAGGGGGGAAGCTGAAGACACAGTTAGACCCGACCAAGAGGGCTAAGCTTCAACAGCTGAGAGCTAAACTGTCTGCCTTGCTAGTGGGGCAGACGGAGAAGAAGCTTGCGTTTCTAAAGCAGCGGTACATGGAAAAGGGGGAGAAGGCAGACAAAATCTTGGCTTGGAGACTCAGGGAACTCCGTAACAGTCGGCGAGTCAATTGTATATCTGGTAGGGGGGGGGGTGTAAGGTGCCTGGACGATGACCAAATTGCGGAACAATTTAAGTCATATTATGAAACCCTTTACACTTCTGAATATTTTGGTGATGGGTCGGATGTTGATCGGTTCTTTGGGTCTCTCCCCATCCCCTGTTTGCCGCTAGAGCGCTCGGCCTCTTTGGATCTCCCGATATCTCCTCAGGAGGTTGTTGATGCTATTGCGTCTTTGAAGAATGGCACTGCGCCGGGGGACGATGGATTTACCGTCCGCTTTTACAAGACATTTCGCTCCACTTTAGCGCCACATTTGTCTAAGGTGTATAACTTGGCCTTGGAGACAAGGTCTCTTCCTCCCTCCATGATGTCAGCTCTCATTGTGGTCATCCTGAAGGAGGGGAAGGATCCCTCCTCGTGTCAATCATATAGGCCCATTTCGCTTCTAAACGTTGATGTGAAGCTATTGGCCAGGATCTTGGCGAACAGGTTGTCTAGGCTTATTCCCTCTTTGGTTCACGGAGACCAAGTGGGTTTCATTCCAGGGCGGCAGGGATCTGGTAATGTGAGGAAAACATTGGACTTAATGTACGAAGTGTCCAAGAATGAGGCTGAGGCTTATCTCCTTTCGCTAGATTCCGAAAAGGCCTTTGATCGCGTTGAATGGTCTTACATGATGAAGGTGCTTCGAAGGATGGGTATTGGTGATAGGTTCTGTGGATGGGTCGCTGCATTGTATAATGCTCCATCTGCGCGGGTTCTGGTCAATGGCTTCACGTCCCCGAGCTTTTCATTTTTTAGAGGAACTCGCCAGGGCTGTCCCCTTTCTCCTCTTTTGTATGCGCTAGCTATGGAGCCCTTTGGTATATCGGTTAGGCGTGACTAGGCGATTACAGGAGTGCGATGTGGGGAACACGAATTTAAGTTGTCTCTTTTTGCCGACGACATCCTGGTGTACCTATCTGGAATTAATGACTCGCTACCCCGGTTGTTAGAGTTGATACGTGTTTTTGGACAGTTCTCCGGTCCCAAAATCAATGTTTCTAAATCATGTATTATGCCCATGGGAGTGCGAGATGAAGATATTGAGGGTAGAGTGAAGGTGTTTGGGTTGCGGACAGAGAAAGTCAGTACCAGGTATCTTGGGGTGGTAATTCCGAGAGACTCAAGCAAGGTGTTTGAGCTGAACTTCACTCCGTTGGTGGCAAAAGTTTGTCGCGACCTAGATAGGTGGGCTCCATTGACGCTCTCTTGGTTTGGTAGAATGGTCTCTGTGAAGATGAATGTACTGCCTAGGCTTCTCTATCTCTTCTCTTCTCTGCCTTGTGCTGTCCCGGACTCCTTCTTTCTTTCGCTTCGGACGAGGATCCTTCGCTTTGTGTGGGATGGTAAGAGGGCTTGAATAAAGCGGAGTACTTTAACACTCCCTAAGGCGTTCGGGGGATTTGGTCTTCCCGACTTTAAGTTGTACTACAAAGCGGCCCAGTTGCGAGTCATGTTAGAGCACCTGCAAGATGACCTTAGGACATACTGGACTTTCATTGAAGATGTGCATGTTCACCCCCACAAGGTTAGGGACTTGCTCTGGGCCCCGCCGCGCGCGCTGCCTGCTGTAGCTCGGTCCCACCCAATTCTAGCGGTTCTCTGCGGCTGTGGAAGCCGTGTGGGGATAACAAATTACTATAATCATGGCCCTCTCCCTTGTCCTCCCTGTGGGGGCCGCCACTTGATTTGGGGACTAGGGGGTTCCGAGGGACGCAGTTGTGGTCTGATCAGGGGCTGGAGAGGGCCGCGCAGCTCTTTGACCAGGGAGGTTTTATTGAATTTTCCCAGCTGTTGGAGCTCCTTCCGGAAAGGCCTCCCTCCATTTTTGATTTCCTGCGACTCAAGGGCATTCTCACACAAGCAGAATGGGTGGCCTCCCTTTCTCGTAAGCTGACAGCCTTCGAAAAGATTTTTGTGGAGGCCAATTCCAGAAAGGGATCCCTATCCAAAATTTATAATGTGTTAATTACGGCGGAGCTAGAGGGGAGGCAGGGGTTCAGGAGCGTATGGGAAGAGAGAATTGGCACAACATTGGAGGAGCGAGATTGGGACTCCGTTCTCCGGGCCTTCTTTAGGGGGAACCTGTATACTGCAGCCACACAGCATAGCTTATAAAATTCTGCACTCTTGGCACCGTTCGCCCACCACTTTGTCTAAAATGTTTCCCGGAGTCTCCCCTAAATGTCCTCGGTGTGCCGGTAGAGGAACCTGGTTCCAGATGTGGTGGGAGTGTCAGGTTATTCAAGTCTACTGGGCAGAGTTACTAAGTTGGATTAAAGATATCCTGGAAACCTGTCCTGCCCTCCACCCCATGGAGATCTTACCAGGTACCCCTAGGCCCGAGTGTGAGGAGGGACCTTTCCCCAGGGTAGTTGGTGCGATGCTAAGGGCAGGAAGAATGGCTCTGGCCCAGAAGTGGAAGGGATCTCAGAGCCCAACAAAGTCAGAGTGGTTTCTTAAACTTTTAACAATCTTCACCTATGCGAATCTTACAGCTATTGTACATGATGACATGCCTTCTTTCTTGCAGGATTCGACTGTAGTGCTTTTGAATACAGATTGTGCTGCACTGAGACTCTGAGGTCCGGGATCGGGTGCGGAGCTGGGTGATGGGGGGAGGGTTGGAACGGATCGGCTTCTGCACAAAAGCACCAGAAGTTAGAATCTTGATGGGACCTTGCAGATAGAGTTAACCGGTCGGGCAGCCAGTGATTGTACCGAGTTGTGTTCCCAACCATGTGGTGACTACTTTTTCTTTTGCCTGTGAACCCTGTGTAGCTCATTGTTTGGGAGGTGGATGGGGCGGGGGGACGAGGGGGCAGGGGGGTTGGGTTGTTTTTCTATGGTCCGGTTTGGGCTGGTTCTTGAGTTGAGAATATGTCGCTATTGTTAATGAATAAATCCAATAAATACAAAGAGGGAAAAAAAAAAAAAAAAATGTTAATACAAGGTTTCCCTTTCCACTTTTACTTCTTTGATCTAACAAGTTAATGAGCCCTTAATCAGAATTGCCAGGCCTCTGTAATACCTCCCTCTTTGCCCCTTTTTTGCCTTTATCTGGTAGACCAAATTTCCCAGTCAAATGCCATTTCCTCTCCTTCCCATGTCTCTTGTAAAAGGATAATCACGAACCCATTCAGTTTCTTGTTTATAACATTATCCGTTAATTTCCTCTTGGAGACTGCTATATTCCATGACAATATTGACACTGAATCCCCATGAACAGTCAAATTCACACCCTCCAAATGCCAGCCATGGTAGATGATTCCAGCACAGAACCACCAGAAATGATTGCCCCTGGTGTTCACCCTCATGGGATTTGATTTTGGGGACACACATGGAGTGTTATATTCGACCATTGGATGTGGATTTATTCGTGGTCAAGCTAAATGTTCAATGGTCGATAAGGGGTCAAATCTATTAGATACAACATTTTTATATTGTGCCACCCTTTCTTTTGCGACCCACCCTTTTGTAGTTTGCAACTCATTCGCTTTAGCCAGTGGATTCCCATTTAAATATTCGTTGAACCGGCCTTTCGCCGCACGTGGAACCAAGGTCGTGTCGGGATAAAAGAAAGCTAGGGAGACCATCCCAAATGTGTTATGCTCACCTGATATCCGAGGGGGCGTCTGGAAGGCTCAGAGATCTGGAACCCTGGATGCGTAGTTGCCCAGTGCTGAATAATGAATCTGCAATTACAGAAGGGAGGATTTGCGATAACTGTCTCAAATGGGTGAATCTCCCACCCGCCTCTGACCGATTCCCTTCCCACTGGGTTCTTTTCTCAATTTAGTTATTTGTAGGGTGAGCTATCCGGCCTGCGTTTCTTGTGCAGGGGCGCTTGACGTTTGTTGGCGAGCTGCCAGAGTTGCTTCATTGGTGCAGTATGCCTTCCTTGGGTCCAGGCCTGCTGTGACCCCGAATCTGCTGGTAGCCAGGTAGGTTTGTTAATGTTAAGCCTTTGTTCCGTTTATGGTGGGAATTTGTTAATGTCTTTGTTAGGGAGAATTCTCTGTTTAGGCTGAATTTCCTAACCTAGTGAGTCCCCCAGCAGCTTTGCTGGATTTCTGGAGTTTGTTTTTTTCTCCTGCCAAGAGTGAGTCTCTTTTCCTCACACTCTCGGACATGATTTGAGGGGTTCCTTTGACTGTTAATATGTTTTATGGGCTATGTAGTCTTTTACTCCATAGGGTCTCATGTGTTTTTACTATGTGTGTTACACAGCACCCTCAGTGCAGTGACACAGGGGTGTCATAGTGACACCCCACCATAGACTCCATACCCTGGGACTGACTACTATCTCCCAGGGCATGTAAAGTCACCATTGGCTTTACTAGTCCCAAATTATGAACAGAAACCAGTACAAACCATCATATCGTGGACGTACTGGTCGGGGCAATTCGATTGCCCCGGGGTCTGTTATTCGAGGGAGCACGTCTCCGTCCCCCCGATCGAGTTTTGGCTGGTGGCAGTGGATACTACTTTTTATATTCGACCGCGAATATATCTCTATGGGATTTTACCATTGTTCGAGGCTACCAACTATAATGATCTAATTCCTATAGCCTCGAACATACTGCCGGGTTATTTATTTAATATTAATTCACCGGTTGGTATTTTTTGCCAGAACTCGATTCTAAAATGGCGTTTGTGTTCTCTTCTGTGACTCCAACCCAAGTCGAGCCCTTTGTTCCACTTTTTGGCGGGCTTCTCCACAGAAGCCTACAGAAGTGGTGCCACTCTGTCTGGGTACCACAGGGGGTGTGGGAGGGGGTTTAGGCACCCTGGACTGAGTTGCCTTGGCAACTCACGTTGCACTCTTGTGTGATTGGCCCAAGTGGTGAGCCGGCCGGCTCACCACTTAGCATGTTTGATTGACAGCTAGGCTGAATGAATGGAGGTTTCTTGCATAAAAGCAGGGCTTTTGGAACTGGAACTACAGAAGTTGCCACAGGACCTGAGAATCCGAAGAGGGAGAAGCTGAGCCAACCTGCAACGACGACACCACCGGTGGAGCCCCGCTGAACCGTCTCACCACTTCCCGACGACAGAGGAGATCTTCTTGCCGGAGAGTCTCTTCTCCTTGAGCTGGTTTTAGACAGCCAGTTTGCTTTCCTTTTTCGCCTACCAGGACGTCTAGTGGTCGAATTGCCCGTGCCAAGCACCCTGGCAACCGGATAGCCACTTACCACTGAACCGTGAAAGAAAGGACCACTCCTTTTAATCGAGAAACTCCACGGCTGGTTTCTTCCCTGGCAGCACAACGACCTCCTGCTTACCTCCCCGCCGAGATCTTCTCTTCTGCCAGAACGAAGCACCGACTTGCAACCGCTGGCAGGAACAACTGCCCCCGCTGGAGTGTTCTCACCATTTCAAGGTACTGTGTCCGCCTGGCCTCCCTTTCTACAGATTGCTACAAGGTGACAGTAAATCCTTAACCTTCTAGACTGGGCTGGCCTCTTGACCCTCTAATTGGTCCCTTTCTTTTGGTCCAACTTCTTTCTGAACCTTTCGAGACTTTTGTGCACTTTTCAACCGTGTGACCTTGGACACATTTCGTTTTGATCCTCTTAAAGTGGATCCGGCTTTCTGAACTCTAACTTCACGGTTTGATTCTGCCTTCCTCTTTTACCGTGTTCTTTTGAAAGTGTTGGGATCTGTTTCAATCAATGCTCTGCCTTTCTCTCCCTTTGAAACCGAATTATTAAGAGTGCCATCTGCGTTAAGCGCTCACCGCTGTCTGAAAATAAGTGGGGCTTTACTTGTCTAATATTCTTTTAAGGGAGTGTATATACTTTAGTGACTGTGTTTTTGAACGTGCTTGGGATTAGTGCCAGTGTGTTTTCTTAGATGTGTTTTTAAATAAATAATTATATATCTTTTACACCAAAGCTCTGGTCAGTGTTTGCTTGTTCTGCTGTGTTTACCTGCCCTATTGTGTATGCTCTGTATACTGCCTAACTCTTCTTGAGAGAAGTCTGACTGCTCAGCCACAGCTACCAGGTAAATCTGGGTGGTGCAGACTGCTACCAAATTGGGTTTACTGCCAACTCCTGTAGTCCTAAACTTTTTGCAGTGGTCCCTAAGGGAACTGCACAGGTTTCTGCCTAACAGTCTTTATCTCCTTCTTTTCCGGTGCGATGGTCGTGATGCTGGCGTGCCGGATGGAGAGGCACGTTTCTAGGTAAGAGAAAGCACGAAGCGCAGCGCCTTTATTGTCTTTTGAAGCTAACCTGTGTTTTCTTCTTCTTCTCCTCAGAGGCCACTGTGGTGCAGCGAGTGGATGAGAGCGTGATGAAAAACAGGCCCCCGGAATCCGTTAAGGGAGTACAGTGCTGTGTGGTTGTTTAATATTGAAAGAGAACCTGAATATGTCTCTTTTCCTTTGCAGATGTTGCTGTGGTGCTCCGGATGGAAGCGTGACGTAGCGTGATGGAATTCAGGTAAGACTGGTGGAATTCTATGTTTTGGAAGCACGCATTCTAATATTGTTTTTCCCTTTCTCGTTATTGCAGGTCGCAATGTTCGAACAGCAGCTGTGGTAGCAGTTCGCCGGAAGTCCTTAAGCTAGTACTCACAGGTGAGTGATGTTTCTTCTTCTCTCTGTTTCCACAGATTGCAGCCCAGTTGAGATGCTGAGTGCTGGATGGTGTTTTCTCAGGTAAAACAGAATAATCTTGTTCTTGCAGGATTACAGGAAGATGTTGAAGACCAGGAGCTGGACACAGTGAGCGTCAGGCTGCTGGTTGCAGAATAACACGAAGCATGTTCTGCAGTCAGGGTGTGGTTTATATAGCCCAGGTAAAGTAGTACCAGGGAAAGTAGTGCCAGGCCTGCCACACCCTAAACACTAGACCGCATGGCTTGGTTCTTAGAACTAGACTGTGTGGGTGCTTCCATGTTGGATTTAAAGGCCCATGTACATAAAAGGGACACAGTTTGAACAGCCCTTCCTTCCTACATATGAGCCTGGTGCCAAAGGCGCCAGGGCTGGATCCAGGAGCCCTTTTGCAGTGGTTTTAAGGCCCTCAGGGTTCTGGTGGGAGCCTGCTTGTTGCACAACTTGTGCCCCCTCACAGTGGTCATGACAATATGAGAAGCTACCAGAAGCATATGAAATTCAAGCCCAATATGTAGGATGCCATTTGCGGGGAATCAAAGGAGACAATAATACAGTCAACTTTGATCGATTTGTTTGTGCCTCCAACCCACCCCACCCTCCTGGCCGTTAATATAGAACCTCGATTCATTTGGGCCCATGTATATGCATATTTATCCATTGGGCAGCTTTATTCATCAAACCAGTTGTCATTTCATCATCAGGTAAGGGAATCAACCCCAACTATTATGCCCACTAATGGTGCTGCTGCAGGTGGGAGATTTAAAATCACTTTTCCATCCCTAAAGTGTACAGGCCTCTTCGCTCGAGTCCTTTCAACTAGATTTGTGTTGTTCCAGCAGTTGTGTGAAAATTCCCAGGCTTTAAGTTCGGGATGAAGGCCCCTTTATTAATTTGCAATTAATTTGGCATTGTTGTCTGGGGTTGTTGTCTGTTGGCCGTTTAAGGTTATCTTCCCAGTGGCTTCACTTTGGGCCACATTGCCCTTTGCCTCCCGCCCCCATTTCCCACCCTATTATTATTTTTGTCCACCTGAGTTAGTATATTCCCCATGCTCATTTTCAAACCGCATACTACGTTTTTTTGTCTTTGTCATATCATCCATCACATTTAGGAAGGTAAACAAGTTGGCTTTAAACTTGTTTTTACGAAATCCCATATTGGCTGCAATATTATTTTGCTAACACACTCTTTGATTTGGTCCACTAACGCTTCCACGGCAATCAAACTAATCTCATGGTCAGATGTAGTACTTATATCAGGGACTTTCATGACAATCCTATCACATATTTTTTCCACATCAGATGCAAGACCCTTTGCAGATTCTAGTACAGTTTCTCTTTCCCTTTCTCAGTTTCTCAAATTAACCTTTGTACTCTCCTGTTAGGTAGTTGTGACACGTCTAGACAATTTATTTCTATAATTTGTGCGCGGGCTATCATTGCTACAGAAGCACCTTCCCATTCACCCAAGATTCCCATTGATTCTGCCAGAGAGGCTACCATGCCCAGAGTTGCCTCTTGTCCTACAGGCAAACCCAACCCCGTTTCTCTGAATTCTTTTTCCACATTTAGAATTTGTATTTCACGTTTCCCTGATATGTCTTTGAGATAATGGTCTAGAGCTGATTGGGACTGTGGTTGTAATCCCTATGCAGTTAGCCACATTCTTTTTGACTTTTCTTTTACACTAGTTTCACCCAAACATCAGTTTGCTTTCTTTTTCCCCATTAATCTATGTGATATATAGCTTGATGTATCAATGTTTTATTAGTTATGCATATATTTTTAAACCTAATTGTAAAATGTACTCCTTTACTAGATTGAAGACAAAAAAGTGTCAACTAAATCAAGGTGGAAAAAGCGATAAACAGCAATAAAGTGCAATCATGAGCAATATAATGCACTAAGATGCAGTGCAGTACATTCAAAGTGCAATGGGTTATGAATAGGGCAATATTGGGAAACCAACAACATAAAAATGCATTTTGAAGAAAACAAGAAAACTACATTTCTGAACAGCAAAGCTTTAACTCTATAAAATCCAAATCAATAATACACACTTAAAAAGTAAATTTTGTTAAGTAATGGTTGTTTTAAAAAAAACACCTTAAAAATCATTCTCTTAAAAGGAATGTATTAATCCGTTATAAAAAATAATGAAATAATCAGAGGGAAAATTCGTGAAGAGTCGGGGCACTGTTGGGCAGCAACTAGAATAAATCTCGATTACAAAATCCTAACCTCCAAGGTTCTGAACTTCTGATGCGAAATATGCAGCATTACTGGAGCGAGTTCAGGTGATAAATCGCTGTATATTTAGTGACGAAATCCCCCTCAGACTTCAGTGCTGCTTCACGAGCTGAATAAAGGGCAGCCCTGAATCTGCGTGGCTATGACACTGTTAAAATGGATTTCTGAACTCTGAGGTTCAGAAGGCCAGCCTACTTTCTTGGAACTGGGCAACCTCTGGACAAGCCAGACCAATCAAGGTAGCGATCGCGGCGGTCAAGACTAGGTCTCAGGAGGGGTGAGGTTGACTGAAAGCCCGCAATGAGCACACAAAGCAAGGACGCTTACAAATTACTCTAAGCAGGTGTTATATTAAAAATATAGACACATTTATTACAAGGCCTTTGTAATGTTGACCATAGCAAAGAATCACAATAAAACTCAAGTAAACGAACACATCACCATCAAATACAATATATATACAATTACCAACGAGTCTAACGAGTTAGACGCACAAAATGTGCAGACCATCTAGATGGGGAGGAAAACAGGCAGTGCGAATAATAGTTAGACCCAGTCCGCCTTCAGAGGCACCTAACTAGAAGGAAGTCCGAGCCCTACGAAGAGTGGAGCCTTGTGCTCAAAAGTACCTGCACATGCTGGTGCCAACGGGCAAAGGGGAGTCTCTTCGAGGGAATCAGGCAGTTCAGTTCGGTGAACAAATGAAGATGAACAGAGCTCCGCGACTCAAGAGCAGCCTCCACTGTGGGCAGAAGCAGAGCGTGAGTAGGGAAAGGCGTGCTGTTTGACACAGCGGGGAAAAGCTATGGGCTACTGCAGGAGGGCGACCAGTTCCTAGTGATGCTACTCACTGGTCCCCGATGCAGGCAGACCCAGGCTTATCCGCGTCAGTTTCAGTGCTGGCAGGTTCAGATACGAGCAGGGGAGGTCTTGTCGTCGTGTAGATTCCACAGCAGCAGAAATTAGAGTTGAGGATGTCCCAAACGCAGTGAACCCGCACAGTTTGTTACCACAGCAGGGCAACGGAGCGGCCGTGCGTATTTCAGTCCAATGCACACTTCTCACTTCAGACCTGGGAATGCCAAGTGTACGAATCGTGTGAGAGTGCTAAGGACTCGGAATACAACACAACCTGACGGCGGTGACAGAGCAAGGCTCCTGGGTAAGCTGATCAGTCCACTGGATGGCCCAGAGACGCTTCCGAAGGCTTACGTGCAGGAGATGATGAAGATGCCGAGAATAGTTGTTCCCACTATTCCAAAGGGTCGAAGTACCAGTACAGGCCTTCTCGTTCGACCAGAGGCAGAATGGTTTCACAGAGCGTCAGCGGTGCAGAGGAGCAGTCCTTCAGCGGGTCACCAGCGATTTCTCGGTTCAGCCTCTTGGTTGCAGGATACTTGGCTCCTGTATTTCTTTGTTCATGAGAACTCAGGAGATCGGCCTGGTAGTGGTGTTTCCAGCCTCCTCTTATCCACGGTTCCCTTCGCGCCAAAACGGAGAGGACCCAATGGGAGATCTGCTCACAAAACACTCACACCATACGTGGACCTATCACGGACCACGGTGGTCCCAGGCATTCATGACACACTAGACTCTCTGGCACCCAGGTTGTGTATTGGGAACAGACATCCCAGCCCACATCCTGGAGGCACACACAAGGCCTGTAGAAGCCCGTGAAAGCATCTGTTTCTCGCGGGAAAGTACATGCCCAAATAAGGAAGGCCCCGGGTCGGCTCGACCTGGGGAAGGTGAAGGGGGCAAGACGGTCAGCGGGCAGGACAAAAAGCCTCGTGGTCTGGCCATTTTGGAAGCCAGGCCACCATTTTGGGCTAAGCGCGAGAAACGCGCTTAAACAGCCAAAAGGAGCTCAAAACACAAAGAAACGATCGCTGCCACCAGTCCCGTCCGTGATTCACTTGCAACGTATGTTAACAATCCAAAGAGAGTGTCTAGGGCGAAGACTAGAGACCCAAGAGAGCAGTAACTTAGCTTACAGTGCCCTCGTGTCATGTTGCGCGAAAGCTGCAACATGATAAAAGAACTACGGAAAACAACGTTTCCCGGTACTGACTGTCTTAAGGGCATGTTAGTTTCCCCGTAAGAATGGAGCGAAAGCCCAGAGATGTGCGTCAGAAGGCTGCGCTTCTCTGGCAAAGTCTAGATCATGATGAAAACAATAGCAAAAAGTTTAGGGGTTGCCACATGGAAGGAAAATTACCCACAATTAAGAAGTCTTTCCTAACAGACACCAGTAGCTATCTACGCGAGAGCCAGAGCTGATGATTGGACAATTTCTACCAGAACTGCAATTGGCGGTGGGGCGGACCTCTGGACACCAGCCTGATCATCCGCAGCGCGAATGTCGCACACTGCCGGCGCCGGCCCCACCAGTGACACGGGCACCTGAGCCGACTGAGGGGCATTCAACATTAGAGTGTGGGCAGCCTTGAGGCGGAGCGCAAAACGCCCACCTGCCCATCCGATACACGCTTGCCACCCGCCGCCAGCTATAAATTAAATGATATATTAAATGCAAAGACCCACCCGGAGGCCTGCTGATCACAGGCAGACCACTGCTACAACCCGCAGCCCGCCACCTGGAAGCACCCAAGCACAGCAGCGGCGGAGGAAGAGCCAAGGGGAGCATGAAGGGTCCCACAGATGCCTTTGCAGGCACATCTCAGCCTGGCGCCACTGACCCTGCCTGCCCACAGGACCTGACCTCTGACACCTGTTCTTCCACTAATCTGGCAATCGACCCATATATGGCTGCAATGCAGGCGGGCTTTGCATCAGTGAGCATGACAGATAACATTGGTTCAACAGTGAATTCACTAAAGGCAAAACTCGAGAAGGAGAGTGGACGCATCGCACAGGCTGAAAATCAGGTAGGAGACCTAGACGACACGGTTACCACACACGGAAAGGACACTGAGCAGATTTTTAAAAAAGAACTGAAAGCTGTATCAGTGAAATGTGACAATCTAAAATCGCAGTTGCACCACAACAACATCAGGATAGTGGGCGTATCAGGGAAACCACTGAATGTACCCATGGAGACATTTGCTGAGGACATGCTGCGCTACTTGTTTCCAGAGGCACAATTCTCTACACAATTCCTGGTGTAATGGGCACACAGCTCTCTGGTTCCACCCCCCAAGCCTGGAGCCCCCCCACGCACAATTATTGCGTGCCTCCTAAATTTTCGCCACCGCGACCTGATACTCTGGCTGTCACGAGAAAAGGGCTCCTTACAGTTCGACTTGACCAGGATACACATCTAAGCGACAGGAAAATATCGTATTTCATGATCTTCACGGCCAAACTCTGAATACAACATGTGGGCAGATCCCACTTTTTCGAAAGCCCAGAAGACGCTTCAACCTACATCGAACGAACCATTCCGATGCCTCCCGACACTGATTGACAACCCGCATGGCATTCTATTGCCTGGCCACGCTCAACTGTTGATTGTCAAACGCAAACTGCCAGTCCTACTATCGCTACCAAGATGAAACACTGTGGTGCTGCTCTTATCTCGCCACTAAATCACAAGTTATACACCGGGATCTCCCCTTTGGTGGTATGCGGGAGCACCAGTCAATGTTCCAATGTTATTGCTGATGTTCGCAGGACGCCTCCCACTGTTTAAAGATTTTTTTTTTGGTTATGGGGCTGCACTGTCAAGTTTGAAGTACAGTGAGCGTGGGGGTTGGGATGTTAAACGGTTGAAAACACTCAAATTGATGGTCACATATGGGGAGCATTTGTTGGTCAGCTGTTGCATGGTCACCGGGGAGATTAATTGCTTTACGGTAACTGATGGGAAGCGTTAAAAAGTCAGTTAGGATGCTTAAATGGAATATCTGGGGTCTGAATAATCACATTAAAATCTAGGAAAATACAATTGTACGCCAAAAGGCACAGAATACAAATCTTGATGCTGCAAGACACCCACGCGTTGAACAGAGTGGTCAACTCCTTTGCAAGCAGCTGGGGCCCCCAGAAATTTGCAACCGATTACTCCTCACAGTCTAGGGGGGGTTCTCATTCTCATCCATCACACATTGGGTTATAAAGGTCCCTAAAACTACTGCGGACCCGTTAGGCAACACGTATGCTCCGAACATAGACGATCAGGAGATTTATCTTAAGATCATAAACTTCATTTCCCCCATAGACTGGGTACTGTAAGATGGGGACTTCAACACCTTTCTGGACCCAACATGTAACAGAATTTCCAGGAACTCCCGTACAATGACCAGATCGGCTCTGGCTATAATCCAATCAATGAGATACCTATCCCCGTTAGACATCTAGTGGGAATTACACCCCTGTGGAGAGGAGTTCACCTTCCACTCGTCTGTACATAGCTCACGATACTGCATCAACTTCTGGTTGATCACACCTGACTGGCCCCAACAAACTACTGAATGCAAAATCTTCCCTCGCACAATCTCAGATCACTCTCCCGTAATCCTTGACATTAAGCAGATGCACTTAAATAAGAGCCCCCAGCTCTGGGAAATGGTGCCGGCCTTCCTGCGTGATACCACGGTGGAGTCCCCACTCAGGGTAGAAATGATCGATTTTCTTTTAGTGCAATTATTGTACAGTGGGTTCTCTGTTCACAGTGTGGGAGAATTTCAAGGTCTGGTTGCGGGGTCAGATTATATCCAAGATGCATGGCTCCCTCCGCACCATGCTCCAAGACCTCCATGTAACAATCTAAATTACGAACACTGGAAATAATTATGCACAGGCACCTGAGGAATCCACCCTGGCTCCAATCCACATACAACTGCACAAGTTTTATAAACTAGCCCACAGAGATTGTATAAGTCACTATACCTAGCATAGCGAGACAATATGGTGAGGGATACGAGGCCAGTAAATCATTAGCGAGACTGATCAAGGTTGAAAACCTCAGCCAACCAATCAACAGTATATGTGACCAACATGTAATTAACAATGTGTTTGCTAAATACTATTCTTCATTATATGCCAATATTGACACTGTCTGCTTGCGATCTCGCCACCTACTAATCAGCGATCCCACTCCCCTCTCTGTCATCAGATGCATATGAGACCCTGGAAGCCCCCTTTACCACTGACAAAATTACATCTGCTATCAAAGGTCTAGCTGCTACGAAGGTTCCCAGCCTGGATGGCTTAGGGTTTGACTAATACAAATGCAAGCCCATTAGGCCGCCACAAGAAGTTGCTTCATATCGCCCACTTTCTTTAATCTATTTGTACGCCAAAATATTCGCCAAAGTCATTGCAAAAAGCCTGCTACCCTTTATGACTCACTTGGTGAACTTGATCAACCAGGATTTATACCCACAGATCGACCTCCCTGAACTTAGGTAGACTTTTCGCCATCATTGCCCAATTAGACCCCAAGGCCTAAGTCGTGGTGGCATCATTAGATGCTGAGAAAGCGGTTGGCACAGTGTCATGGCAATATATGTTCGCCATGGCAATATATGTTCTCCATTCTCAAACGCTTTGTGTTCGCCCCACAATTCTTGAGATTCAAATCCTCTACACCAACCCCAGTGCTACGGTCCAAAATAACTTCACCCTATCGAATACATTTCCCCTGTGCAGAGGCACACGACAGGGATGTCCTCTTTCCCCCCTATTGTTTGCCTTAAATTGAATTCCTAGCTGCGTTGGTTCGTTCCAAACACTCACAGAGGGGTATATGATATGATATGGCATTTATAACGCGTCTATACACAAGTGTTTCAAGGCGTGACGAGGCAAGGGAGGGGACACTGAGGGGAAACAGTGGTAAGACAGAGATAGCAATCCTACTAGGCCAGGTAACATTGAGATCGCGCAAATGCAAGGGAGCGGAGGGAGGGGACAGGTTCGGGGGAAAGGGGAGGGTACAGTGCAGTACATAGGATAAAAGTAAAATAAATAAAGACAATAAATAATAAATAAAAGTGCGGCCAGCTGGTGGCAAGAGCAGGGGTAAGTGCAGACATCAGGTGTCAAGTGCTAGTAGGGGCTGTAGGGATACAGAAACAGTCCCTGAGTGCAAGAGTTGCCGGGGGGGCAGTGCAGGTGTGCAACGGGGAGGGAGGGGACATGGGCCTGTGATCAGAGGGTAGCCAGGTAACCAGTGCAGTTTCAGATTCAGCCAGGAAATCAGCAGGGGAGAGGAGAGAATACAGAAGCAAAGAGGAAGGTCTTGAGGTGCTTCAGGAACCAGAGATTGTTCTCCCCAAGTTTCAGTGAGGCAGCGAGGCTCCAGCAGAAGAAAGATCTACCACTAACTCGCTGCTTGGAGAAGCGACTAACCCTAAGGGAGTTCGAGGCGGATGAGCGAAGAGCTCGAGAAGGAAGATATTTAGGAAGAGAGTTGAAGGTATTGAGGCCCCATGCCCCAGAAGGCCTTGTTGACAATGCAGAGGGTTTTGAACTTAATCCTCGCCACCCCTGGGAGCCAGTGCAGAGATTTCAGTGCTGGATACGATCCCTGGGCTTGAGGCCAAGGACAAGTCTTGCTGAAGACGCTGGTGCAGTAGTCCAGCCTAGAGAGAACCAGAGCTCTGGAGACAGTGAGCTTCTGGGGGGAAGGAGAGGAAAGGAAGAATACCTCTGAGGATGTGCAGCTGGTAGTGTGACTTCTTAGAGATATCAGAGATGTGAGGAGAGAAGGAATTATTCGCGCTTGTATTAATGGCCCCACGCAATTGATCTCCTTATATGCAGATGATACCCTACTATATATTTGTGACCCCAAAATCAATCTTGCCCCCATTACGAGTGAGGTCCATTAATTCTCTGTATACTCCGGCTACAGAACAAACACTAAATCTGAACTATTGGCACTCACGCCGGCCATGACACAACCCGCTGACTTGATGGGTTTCCGCGGGTCCCCTGCTGCTATCTAGGCGAGCGGTATCCATTGATTGCCAATCTCTGTATGCAAGCAATCACAAGCCATATTTGTATCAGCTAGAAGCCAAACTTAAAATTTGGAACAACCATTCAATATCAATTTATGGGCGGATATCATTGTTGAAAATGATTTTTCTGCCTAAACTGTTATATCTGTTCAGTAACATACCTATATGACCCAGGACTTTTTTTTTTCTAAATTGCATTCCATGGTCTCCTCGTTTGTTTGGAATAAGGAGAGGCTAGAATGAGCTGGGCGAAGATGACCAAACAATACGATACTGGTGGCCTCCCGGCACCAGATTTTGAGCTATAGGATACGGCTGCTCAAGACCAATACGCGGGGTATTGGTTCTCAGACTCTGATAACCTTGCTCACCTCAGGGTGGAGAGATATGCTGCATCCCCTACTGATCTTCGCTCAGTCTTATTCACTGAACGCTACTCTGACACTAGTTCCTTCCAACCCGGTTAAGACCACAGTAAATGAGTGGTCCAGAATATTTAAGAGACTTGACATTAGTTTGCTGTATAACAGCACTACCCACTTGCAGCATTTCCCTGGGATAGCCCCTACGTATAACACGTCCATCAGGAACGCATTGGACCCCCATGCCCAACTAAAACTGGGTGACATGTTCCCTGAGGAGAAGTTTGTGTCATTGGTTGACTTTGTGGCTAAATTAGGATGCGGACCGTCGCGGTCCCTTCAATACCACAGAATGAGGGCAGAATTTTGAAGGCGATGGCCCTCCTTTCCATGTGGGCTGGAGACACCCATTTATAACCAACATCAAGGCACCCAACGGTGTTAACTGTGGTACCTCCAAATTGTATAAAATTATACAGATCCATACTCCCTCTCGCAACTCCATGAAGGGTGTATGGGAGCGGGACCTGGGCTTGTCCACTGGCGAAATGCAGTGGGCCAAATACTGTCAAATTACCAAATCAGTGTCAATCACTGTTAGCTTAAGATTGATCCAATTCAATATCCTGAACCACCTGCACCTCTCTCCTCAAAAAGTGGCAAAATTCTCCCCCGATTTATCACCCAGCTGCCCTAAGTGTCCAGTGGAACAAGCAGATTCTTTCCTTATGTATTGGGCATGCCCTCATATACTTGAATTCTGGAGGGTGGTGGCCAAGACTGTAGAAGACATCCTAGATATCCCATTCCGCTTGCTCCTATCAAATACCTATTTGGAGACATTGGAAAGGCCCCATTAAGACGTGCAGGTTTTCCAGCATGACCTTCACAGTGAAAAAAGGAATATACTTAAATGCTGGAAATCTAAAACTGCACCCTCTATGAATTGCTGGATTAAGGACATGATATATGTAAATGAATGTGAAGAAGGCTTTCTCCAAAATGTTTCTCCCACGAGCCAACCAAAAGACATCTCGTCACCATTTAGATCCTTTCTTGCCGGATTTGAGACTGTATCCCCTAACAACTATTAAGAAATGTGTAATACGACTACTGAATTTGAAACCCCCGTATTTCTAAATGCAACATGGTCATGTAATGTATTTACCAAATGCATTGTGCCTCATGTTCTTACCGTCTCACAAAGTTTAAAAAAAAAGTTTTAAAAAAAAAAGAAGAAGAGTCACGTAAAATTCAGGAGCCACTAAAGTCAATAAGGGCGCTAAAAGCAGAATCGCAATAACCCTGTGCCACATGCCACGTGTCCAAGATCTAGAGCACGATATGGGTAACAGCAACGTTTGGCCTTTTGTGGGAAGCCCGCAGTTTTACTTATTTTGGTTGCTTTAGATCGCTTGATTTGCTTGCCTTGCCTTAATCCACTTCGGGATTGGATACAATGGCGTCATTAAATCCGGCCAAAAATGAATGTAAATATATTTTTTAAGGAACTTGGGGTTGTTCACCGTAAATTACCTGGAGGAACTCAGACGTGGTCTCCTTGCTCACTGTGCTCAGAGAGGCACAGCTGCACCTCACTGATGAGGCCCAACAAGGCTGAAACACGTGCATGGGGTTGCTGTTGATACTCTTGTTCAAAGAAGGTTTGCCTGGCATTTCGGTGCTGCACTGCCCTTCTGGGCGGGACAAAGACTGATATGCAAATGGATATTCCTCCTTTGTGTAAAGTACAGTGAGCTAAAAGCGGTGGCTGCGGACTCTCAAAGTGGGAAAAAACACAGAACAGGTTATCATGCCATGTTCTTTCTACAGCGGGGGGCCTGCTACCTTTTTTGTATAAGTCAATGAACTCCCGACTGGCTTGAGGGGCTGCCTCAGTCCGACTATCCCTCCCTTGTCCCTATGCGCGTATGTCAGAGTCTCAAAACACACACTGGCCACAAATGTAGCCAGTACCACAACCGCGGCCACAGCTGTGCTCTGGGAGCGAGAGCGAAAACAGGAGCCAAGGAGGAATATTCCTGGAATGCTTTCACCTGTGCTTTCACCAGCAGCAGCGTCTCATCAGTACATTCCGAGCGCAGGAAGGACACAATGTACTGGATAGCTGTTACTAACTGTGCTTGTAAAGTCCTCTCACTCCTCTCTCTACGGGATCAACACCGCACTGCAATGCAAAATTATGTGAGGTATGCTTCTTCTTTACAGCAGTCCCAGAAATGCAAATATTCTATAAGGGCCAGGACCATGGAACACGAAACACACTCAACCTCACAAACGTACAGGGACCTTGTATACTCTTCCCATCCTCCATGTCTATTCCAATACCATACACCGCAGCATTGAAATTGATTTAAAAGAAAACATTTTTACAAAACAAATCACAAAATTAAGGGGATTCTGGTATGTTCAGTTCATGGCAATCTCCCTGTACATGTAAGGCTACAAAGTCTTTTTTCATACATTTATAAAAACTGACCATATATGCTTAAAAGTATGGTTGGAATCTCCAACCTATGCAGACAATTTTCCAGAGCCAGGATATGCCAAGATTTATCTATCCAAAGATCAATTGACTGGTGTTTTGCTTCCATTTCTCTAGAATCACTCATTTCACTGCCAAAAGTAGATGTGTGGTAAGTTTACTAAGGTTTGTCGCTGTCTGCATCATAGTTTTCCCCTGGCACCCAGTATACAGTAGATGGGGTCCAAGGGGAATTCTACCGCTAACATATCCTTGATCTAAGTTCCGGCCAGAAGCTCTATATACATGGGCAACCCCATAGGAGTAATGCCAATATACTTGACTCATCTTACGAGCAAAGCTCCACACCCAGAAGAATACCAAAATATTTCATAACACCTTCAAAATACCCTGATCCCTCACATGTCCAAACTGTTCAATTCCTTCCTGCTTTCAGGTGTACTAACATGCTCCATGGTGGAATCCATTTTCAACTTAAAAAAGAAAGGGCCTATTATTTCTGCTCATCGTACAAACAGCTCTGCAGTCATTTATTAAACATCTTCAAACGGAAAACATTTTCATTCTTAAAGCTTTTCCGTTGTGTTATTTTCCACAGCCACTGACCTGGAAGGGATGCTTGACAACCTGTAGACCTAAGCAGGAGACCTTCATTTCAGCTTTTTTCTGTTTTTTACAAATAAAAACAAAGTGATTTCTGTCTGTATTTATGTGAAAAATCAGTAAAAATGGAAAACCTGAGAGCCTTAATCTTGATACAAGGCAAAGAACGCAGACAATGCAACTCATATGGGCCTTTGTCCCTCTATGCTGGGGCCAAAATATTTGCTAAACTTTGGTCAACACTGTGCGTGTATCCTCAGACCCCAATCAAATCCGATCAAACTGGATTAATAATAAATCGCAGTAATCATGATATGAGGCAAGTGAGTAATTTAGTGGATTGGACAA
This sequence comes from Ambystoma mexicanum, assembly GCF_040938575.1. Taxonomy (NCBI): domain Eukaryota; kingdom Metazoa; phylum Chordata; class Amphibia; order Caudata; family Ambystomatidae; genus Ambystoma; species Ambystoma mexicanum. Next base: position 417,817,493 of record NC_090940.1, on the reverse strand, counting down.
CCTTACCATGCCAAGAAATGGCCTAGTTGGCATTGGTTGCCCAGTAGGCTTTTTGATAGCATAAATTGGGTATTGAAAGTAACTGTCAGCTTTTGGATTCAAGGAAAACCGGCAACCAACCAGCCAGAGAAAAAGCAATTCTCTAAGGAAAAAAAGGTCAGTGCACCTCTTTGTAAGGAAAACCAGTTTTATTGTGTATTCAAAAAGGAAAGAAGGTGACAGACAGATTGTGCAGTAGAACTCAACTGCCACAGAGCACTCTGGGATAGCTCAAAGCAGACATGCTATTATAAAGCAAATCATCGTCCCTCGTGACGCACACAGTGTTCATCCCCCCACCCTCATTGGCTACCACCTATATACATACTGCCAGTTCACTATAGTCTTTTGATCGATTGGCCACACTCTAATCTACCGCTGCCCTCTAACACGTGGTCTCCTGCTCCATCACCTTGGGTTCCCACTACCTGATAGGCGGGCCTCTGCCCATGGGCCTTGTTATATGGGGTGCACCTGATCGTTAACATGAGCTAAGTGGATATTTCTGAGGTTAAATCGGCCCTCTTGAATAAGGAGTGCTTCTGTTGATCCCAGACATGCGGATGCCCCCACCATGCCTACCTACCGCGAGATTACATTTGTTGGCATCACCTCTTGCTCTTCGTATCACAAATCACAGAACGTTTCACTTCTTGCTCCCCCCCTTATCAACAGCCTCCCCCCGGAGCTTCTTCTGGGCCTCTTGAGGATGACACCAATCAGCCAAATTCTGATGGAGTTCGGTATTCTGTTTTATGGGCATCTGGTAGTTCAAATGTGATGGCCACTATTCTGATGGGGCTTGGGGAGGGGGATTTGGGGGGGTTGCTAGTGTCCTAAAAATATACCAGGCCTTTGGCTCCCATTGATTTTGTCCTTCGGGACAGGCACAGCCATGCCTGTGCTCAGCCAGTCACATTCCTTTCTGGTTTTGCAGGCCTTCGACACAATACAATTGTGATTTTATCCATCAGGCCCAAAGGTCTCTTTATTTAGCTTCCCTGCTGGGACCTGGGATGGGAAGGTGACTCAGAACTCATTGCTATGCTATGCTGCTACTTTCACCATGTCCCGCGGCAGACTGGCCCTCACTTCAAATATGGTGGTGCTTCAGTATGTCTGGCAACTGTGACCAGGACCTCTGTTTACATTGTTATACACTATATTTCAACTATTGCACCTTATTATCACTTGCGACCTATACCAGGGCCTACCTACGTATCCTGCTACAAAAACTATGTTTGCTACACCTACTTTGCATGTCTCACCTCCCTGCAGCCACGCATGCTCTCTTTCTTGTGCACCAATATATGTTCCTCAGCCTAAATCGTAAGGGTGGCATGGGAGGGGAGCGTGCATCCCAACATGGATTTGGCCATTGCTTCATCAAACTTGTCCGAGCAAAGTTTCAATTACCCCACAACAAAATGAGCGTGAATTCCTCCTTTACTAATTGTGAGAAACCCAAGGGTGGATAGCTCAGGGGCAACGTGCTCGACTTGGAAGCAAGACGACACAGAGCAACACAGGTTCCTGAGTCAATTCTGCCCATGGTCTATGCCTGAATGATGACAAAACTGAGCTCATCATCCTGGGCGCCACCCCGAACTTCAACAAACTTGGACATAAATATTCTACTTTTATCATTGATGGCAACACCATCAAAGTTGCCAAAGAGGTAAAAACATTAGGTTTTTACCTAGACGCCTCCCTCACATTTACCAAACAGGTAAATTCCATGGCTTCTACTACTGCTTACACCTGTAAGCACATTAGAGCCGCCAAGCCATTCCTCCCCACAAATAGCTGTACTATCTTAGCCAGAGTGCTAATTCTGTCCAAACTGGACTATTGTAACTCGGTTGTATACTAACTGACCTTTTCACAATTGACCTCTGAAGAATTGACCTCGGGAGAATTGACATAATTTAGAAGGTCAATTAGGACATATATGCGGGTGGAAACCCCCCGCAACCCACCACCCAATCCAAAATCCCCTGCAGCCCCCACCCAATCCCCTTATGTTATTTATAATCTAAAACCAACCCAATACATATATACAATAACTAAAATAATATAAAAGGTCAATTGTGCATAAGGTCAATTAGTACCACTATAATTAGGTCAATTGTGCAAAAGGTCAATTGTAAAAGGTCAATTTGGGTAATACCTTGTAACTCACTATACCTGGGGGTATGAACAAAATTCAGATTCTCCAAAATAACGCCCTAAGAGCAGCGTTAGGCTTAGCTAAAAAAAGCCCATAGATCAGAGATCAGGAGACAGAACAACTGGCTTACCCCCAACGATGAAACCTTACTGAAAACTGCCTCGTAAACACATAAGTGTCTGAACAACGCTGCCCCATGCTATCTTACAGAAAGATTAATCAGAAAATCATCTAGGAGGCCTTCTAGAACGGCCAACTCCAACTGTCGGATGGTCCCAAGACTTAAACTCACCAAAGCGGGAGAGTGCAGTTTCCCAGTCAAAGCGGCTCAGCTTTGGAACTCCCTTCCCCCTTCCTTAAGGGCAAACCAAACATACCCGCAATTTAGACATAATCTCATCAACTGGATCAATAAAAATGACCAATAAACCCGAGGATCCACCTCAGACACCCTGCACTGTATATAGCTTTTTGTCCCTGTAATATTTTGTTGTCTACCCCAGTCTACCTGTATATCATTTTCCAAGACTTTGCGACAAGTTAACTGTACCTGTATAGAATATGCTCAATGTATCATGCTTGTATATGTATGTTCTACTGCATACATCTGTACAGCACTGTAACTCAAGCTGAACATTGTCTTGTTTCATCTACGCCCTAATACAGTCGGGTCTGGCGCGCATTACAAATAATAAAACAAACAAGTCTGGTCAATTTAACATAAGAAAGGGTGTGGTCACTAAATTGCATTGGAATCACTTCAAAATCACATTCCATTCCACATACCACTATTCCACTTACATTTCCCTGGGGTATCACCTATAGTTTTACCATTTAGTGGCCATATCTCCCAGCCCTTCAGGAAATTAGACCATACGGACCCTCTATCGTTCCTCTTAGATTTGCCCATCACATTAGTTACTGCAATATTATCGAAGATTACTTTCATAGTGGATACCCCACATTGTGCATTAAGATCACCACCGAGAATCATCACATCGTAACCCTCTTGCAAGAGCCATTCTGACATTATTAAATATATAGACTCATGTATCTCATTCGTACAGTCTTTGGTTGGGGGGGGGGGGGTCATATATATTAATAATTAAAATATATGGGGCAGCAGGCCAATTTTTAGCTTTTAATTGTACACAGTAATCAGCATATTTAAATCGGAATTTCACTAGCTTTAAAATCATGGCTTATTCGTTTTATGGTCATTGCATCGAATTACCATCGACGGACCATTCCATCGAAAAAAATGCATCAAGAAATATTCCATCAAATAATTTTTTTTTGATGGGGGTCAAAATGTCTGCATGGATGAGAAGCAGATGACTCTGGAATTACTATATCTAGTTCATATACAAGAAAATCTAAGGACTCCTCTTGGGACCGAATCAAAGTGGCTGTAGCGGGGGGAACGCAATGAATTAATGTTATTACTCCGAATTATCACTTTAATGGCTGAATGAATTTGAAGTCAGAGGACGTTAATATTCGAAGAGCAGGTATTTTAGTAAATAACTCGACCAATGTAGATCTATTTATCGATTTCTTTGGATTTTCCTCCACTTGCCATGCTGTCTTGTATCAACCAGCTTGTTAATCTTCCTGTTTTCAAAAGATTGCCTTTTTTCCTACGATTTTCCCACTTTTGTTGGTGCCTGGATTTACATTTGGGGATTCGCATCGAGGTTACAGTAGAGTTAAGAGGTTGACTAAGCTCATGTATTTCATCCTTGATGCCGATTAGTGCAATTGGGTTTTCAATACATTATTTCTGGATTTTTTCCCTGTAGCCTTCTTTGCTTGTGTGTAGGATACGATAATGGGACCTCTGTTATGTTATAGAGATTATGTGCTTCATCATGATTCAGAGGAGGTGAATCTTCTTTAGCTTGATTAGGCTTTGTGCCTTTAAAAGCTCTTTTCAATTCCTTTTCAGCATTTGGTATGAGGAGATCCCTATGTTGCTGCATGAGCGACTCCACAGCTCACTGTTTTTATTGTGATTGAAGATATATTTAATCACATAATTTTATTAAGATTTTTAATGCAAAGTGCATTAAGCTAATCGATAGTATCAAGCTATTCTGTGCCATGGATCCTTCTTTCCCTATTGCTGTGTTCTGAGTTCTAGAAGATGCAATCCTCTCACTTACATTAATAACTTTGTTACGTTGTGATGTCGCGAAAGACTGGTGGCTTAAAGGGGCTGACATGGGAAATAGAGGGGGTGGTACTAGATCGGCAAGGTGATGGTCTAATGTTGTGGTTGGATAACTCCTGGGGTTGGATAATAGATTTGTCATTCAAACATTCAAACAGAGCTTCCTCCGCCTCCGCTGCCTCTCCGTTTGATCCGCATAAGCGGTAACAGAGATCTAGTAGGGAGCTGTCATCAATAGCTCTTGTAGAGGGCGTAGGGGACATACTGATATTCGCATTCATTTTTAAAGTATGGATTTCAGCAACCACCCTGGGTAAGGCTATATTCAGCATATTACTCGACTCCTCATTACCTTGTTTAAAGAAGTCGGTAATCTGACCAGTGGCTCTTATTATATGTTGCTTTATGTTTTTAGATATGGAATTGACCAGGGTTATATTTGCTTTACCGCTTTTTCCACTGTTGGAAGTATCCCGTTCTTCTCGTTGATATCCTGAGCTTTTACCATAGGGTTTGGATTTTCGAAGATTGGAATGTTTGTTTTTACACATGGCTTTTCCAGGCTTATTTACAAAACAGCAGCTTAATCGCTTACCTCCAATAGTTCATGTCAGTCTTTGAAGGTGTTTTAGACGGCACGCAGGCAGGTATGAATATCACTTTATTTAAACTTATCGCTCCAAAACATGAAGCAGTGACATCTGGAGGATAGAAAGCCGCCGCCCGCCAAACAATGCCAAACACACACTGCCTCACACACTGTTTAGAAAACGCAGTCGACACTTTGAACGGAAAAGTGGGACCAGACAAGGCTGCTCTTTGTCGGCCATACTATTTGCCCTTGCGATGAAACCGCTTGCCGCGGGCCTGAGAGATAGACAAACCGAAAGAGGGCTTAGACTAGGTCCCCACAAACTAATTCTATCATTTTACGCTGACGATGTGGCGCTTTTCATCTGCAACCCGGCGACAAATCTGAACCAATTGATGAGGGAAATCCTCAGGTTTGGGGCTCTAACAGGGCTAAAAATTTACCATAATAAATCAGTGGTGTTTCCCCTAACAGCAGAAACTAAAATATTTAGCGACAATTGAGTCCTCAGGCTTCAGGTGCCTGGGAGTAATGCCGTCTAAAAACCGCGAAGAACTTTTCAGACATAACTACGGGAAGACTATTGAAACAATAAGTGGAAAAATAGCAAGGGGGCGACACCTTCCACTCACGCTGTTGGGCCGTGTATCCATAGTAAAAATGGTAATATTGCCCAAACTTTTATACATGTTCGTCAACGTCCCTCTGCTACTGTTGGGAAGTTTCTTCCGATGCTTACCCAGTCTTATCTTAAACCTAATATGGACAGGTAAACCAGCAAGAGTCACCCACACGACCCTCACTCAACCGACAGCAAAGGGAGGACTGGCGCTACTAGACTTGGAACACTATTACTGGGCCACACAGGCACAATTCCTAGAACATTGGTACGCCATCCACTTTATCCGCCCAAATGTCCATTAGAACAAGCTCCGACGACCCCCAATCTTCTACGGGCAGTGATCGTTGGTGAACTCCGGAGCCCGCCAACTACACTAAATGTAGTTCTGATCACGTATGAGATATGGAGGAGGATTGCAGGTAAAAGTAATGTCACAAGTCTATACTCAACCCTCCTCCCTGCAAGATTCATCCTGGGGATACCGATCACAGCTGAGAGGGTATATCTCTAGTGGACAGACAAATTAAAGATAGCAACACTAGGTGATCTGTTAGTGGATGGAATGTTCCTCACGACCCAAGAAGCACGAGAACGAGGAGCAGATTCAGCCCTCGATCTGTTCATATACTTTCGACTGCGATATATACTACAATCCCTCTTCCCATCATTTCCAACACAACCGCCCACATGGCAACTCCTACACGGGGTAATCCAGACACAAGGCAAGGGTAGGTTGATATCTAGAATTTACAAAGCACTATTAAACACGGCGGGAAAGCTTGCAAGCCCGAAAAAGAGATGGCAGGCGGCACTCTGGACCCTATAGCAGAGGAGGATTGGGCACACATACTGTGGCAAACTCAAAAGGTTTCCCTCAACTCCAGGTACGACATGGAGACAACTTTCATCAGAACTTTACTCCTCCATGCGCGTCCTCCAGACGTCTGGGGACCTTACATTTCACCATCTGCTGACAACCTTTTTCCTAAGCTGTTAACAAGACGCTCAATTACTGTACTGCTAAAAAAAACTAAAAAAAACTTCAGGAATATGGAGGGCTGGGGGGCAGGGGGTGGATCATCAGACACCATGTTGTATATTCTTGTGGTTTTCGTTGAAAATTCAAAGTTTAAAAAAAGAAGTTTGTTGTATGTACAAGTGTGAGGGACAGATTTCTTTTGTTAAGAGTGTTTCCTTTAGTTTATTTTGAAAGGGCCGGGAAATCCTCTTCAGAGTAGGTATAGTAAGGCGTTTGTCAAAGCTTTTGAGTTAGTAAAATGACCTCTTATGCAAAACCTTTATCAAGTTATCCACCTCACATTCCTGACCCTTCAGTACGCTGTTCCAACAAACGATTACTCTAGTAAATAAGCACTATCCTACTAACTAACCTATCTTTTTTTTTAATACACAACTCTTATCAACAGTGGCTCCTCTGATCTGTAATTTTACCTTCATTGTTGGGGATGTCAACTTTGTAATGTCTCCCGCATTATACAGGTACCTAGACACAGCTAGCCCCCAAAGTCAGCATACCGCTGCACGTAACTGTAAAGAACTAATGACATTTGTGGATGTTTGGAGAGCGCAGAACCTACTTAAGCGTGACTATATTTCTCACACATGCACAGCAGGTACTCCAGGTTGGCTATGAGGATTTCACAATCACTTTATCCTATGTATCCCAAACTGTGCTATCCTCTGCATGACTGAGTGACCATGCTCTAGTTGCATTATCAGTCAACTTCCCGAACAGGGGTAGAACCTCTTTCCATTTTCATCTAAATCTGGATCTGCATGGGCACCAAGACATTGTATCCCAGATAAACAGCGAGAAAGAAGACTTCTGGCAGCAGAATCTTAGTGAGGATTACTCATCTCTGTGCTTCTGGGATGCATTCAAAGCCTCTATAAGGAGGGACCTGCATCTCTACATGGTCGCACAAACATCCCTCCTCTTAGAGGCAGGAGGAGGTTTGCCTCACAAGGCAGATTGAGATTTGGCAGTGCAGGCACAAACTCTCACATGAAGCCGTCACTCTACACAACTTGACCAAGATGAGACATGATTTAAGGCCCATAACCACTACTCGTGCTATAAAATACCTTGACTGCCGCGCCCAAATGTTCTCTGAGGAAGGCGACAGGCCGAAGAGTCTACTGGCCTGTATTCTAAAGTCTCAACAGCACACCAGCATCCTAGATCAAGTCCAGGTAGAAGGCAGCAATTTTGCTTACACAGATCAAGATAGTAATTGGACCTTTCACTCTTACTATACAAACCTATACAGAGCCCCCTCACTACTAATATTTCAGAAATAGATGCCTTCCTAAACAACATAGAACTACCTAGGTTAAGTAAACAGCCCACTAAACTTAGAAGAAATCACAAAAGTTATCAACGCTATGCGCAAAGGCAAGGGAGCTGGCCCGGATGGATTCAATGTTGACTTCTACACAGTTATGTTCGATCAATTAGCTCATGACCTATTGGAAATGTACAAAGATGCAGGAGAGGAGCGAAGGCTCTCGGACTCAATGCATTCATCTCATATAGTGTTGATCTAGAATCTGGATAAAAAGCCTACGGAGTATGAGGCATATCGTTCCATCTCTGGGATTAACGCAGATGTTAAAATATTAGTTAATTGCTTGGTGACACATTTGCAGCGCCATATTCCGCTTCTGGCGCAGGAGGACAAAACCGGCTTCTTTCCCAATAGGCATTCTGCTGACAATCTGAGGCTGCTGAATGTCCCGACAGAGGCAGTAGACCAGGGGTGGTAATAGTCTCCCTCGATACTAAGGTGGAGTAACAGCAATGTTCGTCATTGAGGGGTACTACTTAAAAAATAGTTAAGTTGCTATATAGTGCCCCTAATGCCTCATCACAAATGGAACTGCTGCCCTGCCCTTTTCACTGAACATGGGCACTAGGCAGGGCTGCCCTCTCACCACTGCTTTATGCACTCAAGCCACTAGAAGCCAGGATAAGTAAAGTAATTCAACACAAAATGGCATTCATGTAGATGGTATTCTTCGGTATGCAGGGCAGCATGAAAAGACACTCCCTAGGTTAATGGAAATCCTTGCTCTATACGGCCCAGTGACGGGATACAAACAGAATTCTGAAAATTCAGAGGCGATTCCCGTCAGACTTGGACTTGGGGGTGTGGGTTTGAGGTGGGATTCTCTCCACATAATCTACAGAAAGAATCTATAATATATACCTTTGAAGGTATATACCAATGATATAAACAAGCTAGCTCACTAGAACTACAGCCTTATTGCAGCTAGGATATCAGCATACTTACTCAGTTGGAATAAATTACCTGCATTGCATTAATGCAATTAAAATGAACTCCCTCTCTAAATGTACATATTCAGCCCAAATTATCCCATTTCCACCTAGTACAATAGTCATTCAGCAGCTTGAAAAAGACTGCAATAAATGTATATGAAAGCATAAAAAGCAGAACTTGCTTGTAGGATACTTCAGGCAGGGAGCAGCAACGGAGGCCTAGCTCTTCCTTCATTGGCCAATTACGATCTAGTAGCCCAACTAATCTGGGCCAAGAGATAAGCTGTAGAGTGCACTGCAGGTCGGAAGACGATGGAGATGACCACCATGCGCCTGTTCACATCCCAGGAAGTTCTGGTGATCCCCGTTGCCAGGCGACCAACCGAGAACAAGAAACAACCAATAGTAGGCACCACGATGAAAGCCTAGCAGAAGATATTTGCTGCATGGTCAATAGATAGTTGCCTGCCACCTTGGCTGACAATCTGTGCCACTCGAATACTATCGAACAAAACACAAGTGCTTCCCCTTCAGCAAGCATTGGAGAGATGTTACAATTGGCAACATGTTCGTGGGCTACATCTCCAGAAGCTTCCAGTAAGTCAGGGAGGCATTACACCTATCTGCCGGAGAATGGCTGGTACACACAAGTATGATTTAGGATGTGAACAAAGATATCAGACTGCACACATAAGACGCCAATGTCAATATACATACGCGAAACGGTCATAAATCAGAATGTTAAAGGCTACAATGGGCTCAGGTCATTTTATAGTAAGCTGAGAACAACAGGTAACGCAATGGACTCTGGCCTCAACAGTGTCACATAACACAAAGATAATACACAGTTCTTAGAGCGTGTCGATTGGCATGAGCTAATCTGAGAAATATAGAAATGCAATAAATGATTTTTAAAAGGACATACTACTGCTTAAAGTTTGATTTTCAAACCAAATGCACAATAAAAAAAAATTGGCCACCGTGGGTTTGATGGATTCTCCAAACAGCAGTCAAAGAGACATTGTGGGTCATACTTTACGGTCATGCTCCAAGCTGCTCCCTTTTTGGGGCAAGGTGTCTCCTTAAAGAAGTAAAGAGAGAAAGTGGTGACCTACTGCTGTTACAATAATGAATGCGCACACTTCCATGCCGTTGTAATATTGTATGCCGTGCATATCGTTTAAAATTAGAGCAAACTTGGGGCACTGTCGAGCAGCCAAGCAAGATGGCCGCCTGATTGAGGTTCTCCGGCCCTGCAACATCCTGAGTTTGAATAAATCCTTGTTCACCGAACAGTCGACAGATTTGAAGACAGCCAAGGCTGCCGACAGACAGCACCTGTGGTCCTGAATTGGCGCTAAACCGCATGAGTAAGTGGCGTGAGGGTCCCCTGAAGGCGCACTGGCGGCGAACACCACACGGCCTTAAAGGCCTGTCTGATCCTGAGGCTGTCGCAGCTTGGAGGGCTGTGCTGGTGGTGTGCGCCGTGTTTCTCCCATGCACAGGACACCCTGTGCCCGACGCCAGCGATGCATCCGGTGCTGTGAGGCGAGTGCAAGAGAGCACCTGCGGGCCGATATATACACCCGTTGAACCTGTTGAGAGCTCCCGGGTAAAGTGCGTGAAGATGCGGATTGTGGTGCTGTGGTCCGTGGGGAACCGGCTGGAACGTCTGCGGAGGCCACCTGATCGGCGCGCTGCGTATTGTTGGCGATCCACCTGCTGCTGCGCAACTGCCTGGAGGCTACTTCTGACCCGGTGAGCTGCGCTCCTGAGACCAGACCTGCCCGGGCAGTAGGCCGTTACCGGGGGTGCTGTGGGGTGGACTGTGTGCCGTTGCGGTTCAGGAGCTTTGGTTGCTCTGATCACTGCCCGAGGACTCCAAAGGGACGACGGTGTTGCGGTCTGGCCGGGTGTCGGCTGCCTTTTACCGTTGCGGGCTGCACCTCGAAGTGGGATCCACTGGGCACAGGGCCAGATACTGTGCTTTGTGGCGAGGTCCTTGGGGACTCTGCCGCACCTGCTCAGGTTTATTGCGGAAGGGCCCGGAGGCTTTAAATAAACATTTCTCCTACAAGGAGAGGCACCCGCATACTGGACTAATACGCCGCAGGCAGCGTCCAAGCTGCTTCCTCCTGTGCACCACCATTGAAGGGACATAACTAAAGCGGCTGGGGCTGTAGCTGCACCATTTTCCCCACTGCATCACATCCTCATGGCTGGCGAGATGCTCCTGCAGTGTTGGTGGCGAGTGTGGGGCTCTGTCCCCCTCCCACCACCCGCTGGTATTCACAATCTGCCTACAAAACGTGCTGGGACTATGGTGGGGGTGGAGGTGGCGCTCTGGTGAGCTCTTCTCCTGACTCGGGTGATGCATTCCCTGATAAACACTATTTAGCATGAGCGGACCGTGCCCACAACAGCCCCTGCTCGAATGGCGATTTGAAGGGCGCTGAAGTGTCTGAGGGGCTTGATTCGGAATGCAGAGCCTTCCCACTGTTTTGGGCCTCGAGACAACACAACTAATATGCCACAGGCCCTCTGCAGTAGTCACTTAACTGACAAGCGGGGTGCTCCACGGGGTGCTCCCCTGAGTAATGAGAAAATCCTGGTTCCCTGGCTAACTCGCTGAAGCAGCGATACGCGGGTGACTTGAGGACTGCGGGATTGGCGCCTGCGCTTATGCCTCCAGAGTTAAACAAGGATCTACGGTGGTGGTGCTGCACCACGAGGCCTACTACACGTGGGAACATCTTGAGCTGCCTGAAAAGTGCTGTAAATCCTAGGCGCAGCCCGGAGAGTCTGCTGAGGCGATACCCTGAACATGTGGTGTGCCGGCACTGTGGGCGCTTGGATGCAGGGGGTACCAGTTATCCCGCTGTGGGATACAGCTGCCTCTGGAACACTTGGCTCCCGGGCAAAGCCTACCGGGCCTCTCTCCCACCATTCCAGTATTTAAGACAAAGCTACATTGACATACAACTGGTAATTCTCGCCCCTGGTAAGGATCTTACAATGGGGCATTTGTAGATCTGCTGCAGAGGGCAACTTGTAGACCACATAGACTAGTCCTCGTCCTTGCGTCTGTCCACACATGCATATTGCTTTCAAGGAAGCGCCAGGGTGCGCGTTCCACTGCATTTTGTGGGTGCTCCAGGGGCCTCGGCCCATCCTGTTGACCCCAATAGAAGGCCTAAAGTAATGACAATGAGTTGCCTTACCTGTAAGATTTGAGCAGAGGTTATAGGAGGTCAGTGTTGAGGGGACCTTCCCTCGCTGCTGCGACGCCCAAGTTGCAGATAGGTTGACCTTTTTCTGGCAGATAACTAGCACACTGCCCCTCTGGGCATGGATCCAAAATTTGGCATCTGGAAACCGATTGGTATTGCTCCTAAAATAACATATCTGCTTGTAACCAGGGACGAAGCAACATGACGAAGGGTTCCGGAGCCAAGAAAAAAGGCCCAATGGACACCCCTGCTAACATCCCGGGATCCTGCTGAGCCACCATCTGTTGATGAACAGCCATCCGCCTCCAACTCCACCAGGGATGACCAACTCCTTGCGGCCATGAAAAACAGCTTCATGGCAATAAAAATTAAACTGGACGAGTGTCAACCATTGTCTCCCTGAAGGACAAACTAGAAAAGGAGGGCGCTCGTATTACAGAGGCAGAGACAAGGATCGGAGAAACAGAGGACAAAGTTCATAAACATGAATGAGATATAGCGCACTTGCAACAGGAATTCAGCAAGATCTGTAATAAATTAGAAGACTTGGAATTGCGCTCCTGGCGCAATAACATCTGCATCATCAGAATCCCCAGAAGCAGCCTGTAAGGGCCCAATGGAACACTTCATTGAAAACGTATTGAAATCGATATCCGACTCATCTAAAATCTCCCATCACTTCCCTGTGGACAGGGCGCATCGTGTCCTTGCTCCCACCCCCAAGCAAGGGGCACCACCCTGTACCACCCTTGCCAAACTTCTGAACTATCGGGGCAAGGACCTCATTCTGCACATGGCCAGAGAAAAAGGAACTTTGCAATATGAATCCTCAGACATCCATATGTATCCTGACTTCTCTGCAAGCGTTCAGGCAAAACGTAAATTGTATGACCGTCAAAAAGCTGCTGCGCATGTGGCATGTCCCATATGCACTACTATATCCAGCAAAATTGTGCATCCAACATGGTGGGCGTGCGCATTTCTTCAAGAACTCATTGGAAGCAACGGTTTACATCGAATCCACCATTCCTACACCGCTACCAAGGCGGGACTGGGGTGGCGGGGGCGGCTCCCCCCTGCGAAACAACGATCCCGATAACATTGATAATGACTTAATATTGCACAATGTGCTGTGTCGACCCCTCCTTCATTAAATATCGGTACTTGAAATGTCACAAATATAGGCGGTCAGGACAAAGGCTGATATGTTTGGGATATTTCTCCTCTGTGAAAGATAGTGAGCTAAAGACTCTGGGTAAGGCTCTTGTAACCAGGACTAATGTCTGGCAGAGAGTCTCCCAGGACCCCCCCTTGTTATTTACAAATATAGGCGGGCCACAACAGTGCAGTCATTGACAAAGTAGCGTTCCAACAGTGCAGTCATTGACAAATTAGCGCTCCCTGCTCACGGTGTCCAAGTATGTTTTGGGTTCCATCGTCAAGTTGGGGGTGATGATGTGGGGGGGTGGGGAAGTGACAAGTTTGGGATGGATGACACAAGTAAAGTATGGATGTATTGCTGCTACAAGTTCTGTGTTGATGTTGAATACGTTAATGAAAATCAGTACAGGCTGCTCCCCGATAACAGTACTGCTCGACACTTCGTCTGCCCCATCCAAGCTTGGGCCTTCATTTGACTCTGCTAAGGTACAATCGATAAAAGTATTTCATTTTTGTCCTGGAATATCCAAGGGCTAAATCACCATATCAAATCGTGCATGGTTGTGGCACACATTAACCGTCTGGCCTCAAGGGTGGGGATGCTACCGGAGGCCTACGTCCAGGTCGTACACCACTAAGAGTTTGCTGCTACCTGGAGCCACAAAGGTAGCTACATCAACTACTCATCGCAATCCCGAGGAGTTATGACACCGATACACCGCTCCATCCCTTTCCAAGAAACCAGACGCTGCATCGACCCACAAGGGAGATGTGTTATTGTTTGGGGCGATTTGGCTGGAGTGGCCACAGCCTTGGTTAACACGTATGGCCCCAACGTTCATGACCCCGAGTTTTATGCACAAATGTTTGCTATACTACCAAGAGAAGCCCATGCACATATTTGGGGTGGCGACTTCAACCTAATTCTAGATTGTGTAGTTGATCGGTCTAGGTCCAGTCAACGCAAATTAACAAATGCAGGTCGCACTCTTTTGAATATAATGCAACATTTAGATTTAGTGGATGTATGGAGCGACCGCAAAACTGGGGTATGGGAATACACATTCTACTCCTCTGTCCCGGACTCCCATTCCAGGATAGTTTACTTGCTGATTCCAGCCAATCGGATGTCACAGGAGAGAAAGATCCTTCCCCGTAAAATTTCTGACCACTCCCCTATCACTGTGTCGATACAATTGGATGTGCTCGCCCCCACCCGTCCCCCATGGCGCATGCCTCCAGCATGCCTATCAGTCCCGGTTTTTGTAGGGACGCTACACAATGGGCTATTTGATTTCCTTCATAGGAATGAAGGTACTGTGCAGCTCCACTACACAGCCTGGGAAGCGTTCAAATCCCGGGTTAGACGGGAGATGATTTCTATTTCCTCGGGTGCTCAGAAGACTACTAAATGGGAGCTGAACAGGGTTGAATTAGACCTCAAAAAGCTTGAAAACGGATCAGGCTCTACTGAGTCTCATCAAGGGCAACCTCTTGAATTTCAAGGAAATTGTGGATAGGGAGGTCCGACTGTTGTATTTCCCCCTCCAAGCGCGATGGTACGGTGAGGCAGATAGACCGGGAAGACTCCTTGCAAATGCGATAAGAAAACCGAGAAAGGAGTGCCACCTATCACGGGAATTAGGGGGATCTTCTGGTGCTATACTTCCGACCATTGATGCAATAAATGGGGAATTCCATAGGTTTTACGAATCTCTATACTCGAAATCGGATTGCTGCTCTGCCGATGAGCTGGAGAAATATTTGGATGAAATACCGCTCTCGGTGCTGCCGTTCGAGGAGCAGCTAACACTGAACCAGCTACTGACTCCTATCCATATTATGACTTCCATCCGGTAAGGCACCGGCCCAGATGGCCTGGGGATCAAATTCTACAAGGAGTTCTGTGGCATCCTTATTCTCAACCTGATGAGTCAATGGGAGGAGTCGCTCCGTCTTGGTCGGTTGCCCCCCCCCCCTCGCTCTCTGAAGCAGTAATTACGGTACTGCTGAAACCAAATAGACCTGCTGCGGAAATGGGCTCTTACAGGCCAATTACTATCCACCCGTCTCCTCCCATATATGTCGCAGTTGGTCCACCCAGACCAATCTGAGTTCATACATGGACGCTCAATGGCGATTAACCTGCGCAGATTATTCAGTACCATCTCCCAGCTCAATCCACCAGCGCAGGTGGTTGCCGCCTCAATCGATGCCGAAAAGGCTTTTGATTCAGTCTCTGGGCAATTTCTATATGCGGTATTAGGGGCAGATGGGAATGGGGGATTTCTACATCCAATGTGCTCGGCTGCTATACCCTTCTCCAGCTGCCAGGAGTCACACTGGGGGCACACTTTCCCCCACATTCCTATTGAGGCGCTGCATGAGACAGGGTTTTCAGCTATCGTCGTTACTGTTTGCGCTCACAATTGAACCCCTTGCTTGCATCAGGAGCCTAAAGCACATACACCGCGGACTGCACATAGGTGGTCCACTACATATCTCCCTCTAGGCTGTTGACACGTTACTGTATATAGGAAACCCAGCAGTAAATTTGGCCCCACTTCGTGAGGAGGTACGTAGGTTCTCTATCCACTCAGGCTATCGCATTAACGAATCCAAGTCAGAGCTGTTCCCGCTGACAGACATATCCATCGCTCCGGCAGACCTGTATGGGTCCCGGACGCATTTAAATATCGAGACATAGTGGTCTCCTGTGCGTATCACTCCCTACTGGCTGGAAATCATGGGAAATATTTGCAGGCGCTAGCGGACAAATTGGGCTTCTGGACCAGACTTCCTTTCTCCCTATACGGTAGACTTTCACTACTAAAAATGATTGCGGTCCCCAAATTATTGTATTACTTCACTAACATTCTGGTCTGGCCTGGTCGCTCGTTCTTCGATAGGCTGAGATCCCTGGCTTTATTTGGAGTGCTGGAACCCAGCGGATGAGATGGGAGGATATGACCAGGCCGTTTGAACAGGGTGGTCTACAAGCACCAGACTTTGAATTATACTACGAGGTGTTGCAGGTACTATTCGCTGGTTACTGGTATCCCACTAAAGAGCAGCCAATACACACAACCTTTGAGAGGTACAGCACCTCCCCTTCAAGCTCAAGTACTGTCATCCTTGCCAACAATCATTCAGATACATGCACATTTGACCCGGCCTGCACAACTGTAAATGCATGGGCTACAATATTCAAGAGACTAGGCGCTTCCCCCTCCACCACGGTGCGCTTCCACTTTGGAATTGCCACAGCCTACCACTACTTATGACAGGGACATACAAAAGGGAGGGTACGATGACACTACATGACCTCTTTCCAGATGGCTCTTTTGCGTCTTATGTAGAGTATCGAAAAACTGGGTAACAATACAATACTACAGAATGTGAACAGCAGCCAGAAGTTGCTGGCAGTCGTTCCCAGTTGAGCCCAGTGAATGAAACCTTGAGGATTGTGGTTGCTGATGTGAACCCCAGAGGGCTGGTGTCCTGGCTATATATAGCGTGTCAAGCTGCTCTGATACCGCCCCAAACACTAAGAAAAGGTGGGAAACAGATCTTAACAGGCCAATAGATTCTCAGTGGCTCCGCTGGTGCTGACTAACCAAGGAAGTATCCCTTAACGCCAGGAATAGGCTCATGCAATTCAAGTTACTAAACCGCCTACATTACACCCCTGCACGAATCGGCAGGTTCAATCCCACGGCTACCGCCAGGTGCGTCAAGTGTGGCGCCGACGTGGCCAACTCTTATCATATGCATTGGGATTGCCCTTGGGTGGCACCGTTCTGGCAAATTGTTGCCAACAGCCTTCATGAATTCACGAGATCCCTCCCACACGATCACCCCTCAAATACCTGTTTGGTGACAATGGCAAGGTGTCTGAAAATACAGCGTTTGTTTAACTTAGGATGCCTGATTGCAAAAAAATAAAAATCATACTAACCCACTAGAAGTCGAAGGTTGCCCTAGGCATTAAAATATGGCTTAAAGAATTAACGTATGCTAACGAGAGGGAGGAGAGCTACGTGTCACTGGTGACTCCCAGCTGCAGGTCAAAGGACATTTGGAAACCATTCCGAGAATATTTGCAGAAACGGAGATCAAACCTGTAATAGCTACGTAATAGAAAGCTCGATATTTTCCAGACCGACCTAACATTGCTTGTCTGTATGTCTATCATTATACTCAAGTTTGGTGGTGATATACTGTACTGCATATGTGTTTCTGGGGATGCATGTCTTTCATTGCACTAAATAAAGTAAACAAACAAAAATTAGAGCAAAGTTCCCACACCAAAGCTGCTCTCCTTAAACAGCTTGTTACTACTGTTATTGTCACATGGCTAGCTCTATATGTACTGCTCCCTCACCTGGGCTGTATATGCCCTATGGGAAAAGATTGGAAAGTAGTCGGTACTAAGTGCACGCTCTGCTCCCTCTTACAATAGCATTGAATGCCACCATATCGCACCGTCTTCCATTGCCCAGATGTCTTATCTTTAAGCTTAATTTGAATGTCACGTTATAACTGGGATTATGATTTTCGTTTTGATCTTGGTTCTCTGCAGTCTCTTTTTCCTTTCATGTTAGTGCCAATTTGTAACCTGGGCAAACGTATATTTGTACAACACGAAAAATGCTGTAATGTTTGTATATGCATGTTATTATAAAAATCAGCAAAATAAAGCATTACAATTTTATTAAACAGCAGTGAAAAAATCCAAAAATCTGCCTAGCAATGAGATTTTGGATGAGCCAGAGTTGATGTATTTGACAGTCGGACCTAGGTATGTGGAATTACAATAGTCGAGGTTATTTAAAACTAAGGCTTTGGTCTGCCCTATTGTTTGTGCCATATGTGGGTATAGCATTACCTTCCGCAAGATGAAATGTTTAATATGTTCTTTGAGTGGCATCTCTTTAATTTATGGTAACAAGGTGTCCTGATCTAGGATGATACCAAGATTCATCAGGAATGTAACCAGGTTTGATGGGGCACCCACAGAGTCTGGGCAACTCTAAGGTAACATACTAGGATTGGGGATGGCACGCAAGAGAATGTCATTTTTTTTTAGCTAAGACATTGATTGTTCAGAGCTAGCCAGTTATGCTTGGAATAAAGTTTAAGATCTTCATACTGTGGGTGTCATCCTCTGCTTAGAGTTGGAGTCTTGGGGAGAACTGGTTCAGTTTGGAAGTCAACTGTCAGATGTAATCATTGAAAAGCATGTCAGAGGGCAATACTCTGTGGGATCCAAGGCTAAAGGCCGACAGACGGTTTATATTTGAACTGATTTTAATGTTGGTGGTGATTTGAAGGAACAAATATTCATTCTTGATGCCCATGTCAGCTTGTTTAAAGCACAAGTGTCAAAGGTCTCATATGCTGTGTGAGGAGTCAGAAATGAAACTCGGACACAAGTTTGCCATGTTTATGGTTAAAGACTTATTGAAAATAAAAGGGGTTGCGAAAAGGCCTCTCTGACCCTGCTCGAAGAGGAATTTCCCTACCCAAACCAAAACTAAGGATCTGTCTGTGTCAGGATGTAAAAACAAAACTGTCCTATGTCCAAAGTTCTAGTCTGACCCTCACACTATAAACTAAACTCTAAAGTGAAAGGGGGAAATGTTTTTAACCATGGAAGATTCATAAAAAAGTGTTCATGATGGAAGTATAAATGGATAAAAAAAGAATTCTTCATTGAAGAAAGTCCTGGCTCCGGAGGGTAGTTCCCTGCCCCTAGATTCTTCTTTACTCCTTGAGTTTATTATTATTATTTTTTTTACACAACAGTTCTTTGGGCCTCTCTTGGCCAACTACCACACTTGCGCACAAAAACGGACTGACTTTATGGTGTTGGTTTCTTTCAGGACACCTGGTATTTCTCTCCCTCGCAGGTGGTGTGGTTTCTTCTTTCTTGTTTAACAGAATCCTTTTCAATTGCCAGGTATACTCCCCTGCCAGGACTTCTGTTCATTCTGGGTCTTTGCCCGCCCCAAAGCCGCTTCCAGTGTACCCGCTGCTTCTGGTTTTGTTTGGCATTGGTTAGTTCTCTTGCGATCTGCAGATGAAGGATGCCCAGTCTACCTCCTTCTCGCGGCATCCTTTCCTTCATTCACCAGTCCTCTGCGGCATTCACTGGACACGCCGGCTTTCCTCTTGGCTTCAGTAAGCGAAACGCGACTTTCTGCGAACACCCAGGGGTCCCTTACCAACCCCTGGGGTTCACGCAGCTTCACTCGGCTCAGCTGCTCGCTCCTTTCTTCCCTGCAGAGGAGTCGCCTGGCTCCACTATGCTGGTCCCCACTCATAAGAGAAGTGCTGCTCTCTGGCAAGGATTCTGGGAACCAAAGTCAATTGTTAACAATTGACTTGTGGAATAGAAAGAAGCATTTTTAAAAGGTTTTGATGGCAAGTCAGTTCTGATTGATTGACCGGTGGAACTGAAAAAAGGTGATTCCATGAGATTGGTAAGGTCGACCAAAGTTGGAAGGTTGGTCCACAGATTTGGTGAAATGGGGTTTCCTTGTTCTTCATAAGAAAAGGAGTAGATGCATGGCAATAGGCAATTAGGGTTTCAGACAAAGGGGAAATTGGGGAATACCATGTCTCACCCAATGGAGCCATGACTTCTCCCCAGAGGCTTTCTCATCCCTCACTCCCCCCCGCCCATGTGGTCCTCCCCCATATAGCCGCCCCCAGGGTCAAGATTAAGTAGTGGCTGCTGTCTCCTTGCCACATGGGCAGAGGTTACCGCTGGGAGATCAGTGATGACTATCAGTTCATGGCAGCTGCTGAAAGAGCTACCAGAATAAGAATAAGCACAGAAGAGTGAAATCTATTGCACTGAGTGTTTCTTCGCTTGTGACGAGAAGGTGATTTCAGGACTTCTGAGGAGTCTGATCTCAGACTCATGTTATAAACCTGCCAACTCACTCAATTTAACTGTACAATGACATTCTTTTCAAGGATTTTGGCCAACAAGGAGATATTCACACTCGGGTGAAAGTTGGATCCTCTGAGTATTATGATGGCTTTATAAGGAGAGGGGTAATCGCTTCTTTGAGCGGTCTAGTGATTGTGCAGGTTTTGATGAAGTTGTTGCAGATACAGAAGATGGATTGTAGTTCTGATGAATTGATGATTTTATGCTGCAAATGGTGCATAGTGTGTTTTGTGATGTATTTATGGATTGTTGTTTATTACTTTTGTCAAAATAAAGCCTATGAACTCGAAGATGGATCTGGAAGGCTGATGTTGTATTCATGAAAAGTAGCTAGACATCCATTCCACTGTGTCGCAGATGCCTTTATGCTTCTCATAACTTGATGCAATCATCAGCAGTATCAGTGTGAAAACAGTCAATCTATAGATGGCCTTAGGTGTTATGATACATGTCCTTAAAGAGCATAATCTTTTAAGTATTTATGCTAGTTTGAATTTCCTGCATTTTCCCAGTAAAGGCTAGAGATCAATTGTCTGCTAATCCCTGGGAGGTGACCATATTTGCATTTATATGGGTGGGTGCACTTGAATTTTTAAAGTCTTTAAATGCTTTTGAGGAGCTGTTGGTGGCTGGACTCCCTCGTTTATGGATATATGTATTCTTCTTGCTTTTAATCAAGGCTATTTATTTTCTGTACCAGATTTTACAAGCAAGTTTTTCAGTGTGAGGGCATGAGCCCCTCCAACTGTTGAAATGTCCTGTTTCTTTCTTTATACATTAGAGTCATTATTGAAGCATAGGTTGGTCAGTTAGTGGGGAGCGAGTTGGGTTTCCTTTTTCCTATTTTTAATTATTAGGGTTCAGGATTCCAGTTATTTGGTCAACTCTAGGTTTAGTGTTTTTAGTAGCTTTCTAGGATCCTGTTTTGCGTAGAGGTGGGTGGACTATGTGTTGGAAATGTGTGGAAGTTGAGATTCGTGACCATTTTAAGAGTTCTAAAGGAGAGGGTTAGATATGGTTTAGACGGTGTGGCTTTTTCTGGAGTTGCTGAGTACTCACCATCATTTGGTGCAAAGATCAGTGCACCAAGATGTATACTGGCATTTCTAGGTGTAAGCTGATGGACATAATGTCTAGTGTGTGACTGTCCCTATGAGAAAGGGCATTGACCCTTGTAGAGAATCCCAGATTCTTAATGATGGACCTAAATTGAGTTGTTGGTCTGTGGAATAATGAAGCCAAAGACGTTTGTTGCCTAGTGTTAGGATCTGGTCTGCGAAGGCAAAAGGAGAAATTAATACGGAGTTGTAGCTACGTGGACAGTATGGCACTAAGCAGGAGATGTCTGTATTATGGCAGATAATGCATTTGCAGGTAAAGGATTCTAAATTAGCATTTTCTGATGGTTTTGAGGATTGAGACAGTTATATTAAACTTTTCAGATGCCAAGGGGATGTTTGCCTCGCCACAGCCGTTAAGGACTGCGCTGAACCTTTAATCTCCACACTCATTAATGTCTTGTTCGCCACCAGTTCAGTGCCAACTACTGTATCGGACGCATGGGTCTTACCATTCCTAAAAAAAGAAACTACCCTAGACCCAGCCATCCCTACAAACTACGGCTCTTATCACCACCGTCCCATTCCTCCTTAAAATCCTGGATTGCGCAGTATACCTTCTGATCCAGTTGTACTTAGAATCCAATAATCTCCTAGGTCATTCGCCAATGCGGGTTTCAACCTAGCCACATCACAGAAACAGCTTTACTTGACCTAAAAAAACAACTGAATGAATTTAAAGATGCATGCAAGGAAGCCCTCCTCCTTTTTCAGGACCTTATCGGCTGCCTTTCATCTTATGGACCATCAAATCCTGTGCCAACACCTTTGTTCTGCAGCTCATTTCTCCACTGAAGCCATCGCTTGGATCACCACTTTTATGACCAACAAATCCATGAGAGGTTTCTCACCCACTGCTTCAGCCCCTCCAGTCCCCATCACCTGCAGTGTCCCTCAAGGTTGTGTGTCTCCCACCCTGTACAATATCTTCACCAAACCCCTCTTTGACCTCCTGGATATCCGAGGCATAGCATACATAAACTATGCTGATGATGTAGAACTACTACTGCCCATCACGGGGAACTATATTACCGATTCAAATACACTGCATTGAGTCTACCAAACCATCCGGGCTTGGATGGCCCCCCACATGCTATGCTTCAATGACAAGACGGAAATCCTTTTGGTCATCTCGCAAACCTTACTAAGTAAACTTGATGGATATTTCATCCCTGTATCGGGCGATGTCAAGGTTCATCCTCTGTGGCTTACACCACAAACTAATTAATGCTGGCAGGCCCTTTCTCTCCACCGATAGCCGGCTCACCATTGCTCGTGCTCTCATTGGATCCACGCTGTCATGAACCACTGCCTGTGCCCATTCTGGACTTCGTGGTCCCTGACCCATAGAGGACTGAATTCCGTGATCCTTCCAACATGGCAGTTTGGTGCTGAACGCAGCTTGCCAGTCTTTAGGCACTACATTCAACATTCTACAAAACAGACACACCCCCGTGGCTCTGCGCGTCTCAATGCTACCGCTCGGAGCAGTCTGACTTGTGTTGCCGAAGTTTGCTCGGAACTTCCTACCGTTTCCCGATTCTTTGAATCTACTTCATCCCTTTCCTTTCCTCGAACTTACCTTTACGTTTCTTCTGGGATCCTCGCCTGCGCTCGAGTCGCGGCGTTCCGTGCCTCCGAGCTCAGACTTTGTCTCCTTCCTAGTTCCTGGTACTGGACATCCGAACACCTGCTGGAGTAGGACCGCTATCCCCACGCTGGAACCCGACGACCAGAACACGGGTCTCTACAAATCCCGGACCGTGCCAAAGAAATCATCAAAGAAGGTCGCAAGCGAGGAAAGACAGGTGAGAAGGGGAGAGACTTGTGACAAACGCCCTATTTGCAGGCATCTCCGGCAAAAACATTTCCCAGCTGCAGTTCATACAAAACAATGTACTCAGAGCTGCTCTGCACATTCCTAGACAAGAGCATATTTCAGCCGCTAGAAGTGCGCATTGGCTTCCGATTCACAAACGCATTGTTTTAAAAACACTAGCCACCACTCAGAAATGCCTCTCGAACACCGTCCCAAAATACCTCTCAAGTGACCAGCAGGGGGCATAGACCAGCATGGCCGCGTAACGACGGAGCTCCACTGTACACCGCCGTTCAGAGTAAGTTAACAGCTTCCCCCTAACACAGAGTGGTGCCCACAGACATAGCGGGAGCAGGAGTAGCTGAGGCACCCTGGGGTAGAGAGGAGCAGCATAACACTCCCCATCGGTACCCGGCACAAGCGTGCTGAGCAGGGCTCCAAGAGCGCGAAGGCAGGAGCCGACATGCGTTGGAGGCGCGGCCGGCTGTACAAGGCCTCTGGCCAAGGGAGAGCGAGACGGGGGACGCCCACCCCCCCAAGATACCGGAGTGCCCTCGGCTGGCGGGGTACCTCCGATGTGGATTGTAAGTGGACTGGCCCTCCCGAGCCAGCCGCAGTGACAGATGGGCTGAAACAGACCTGAGAGGTTTCGGAGCAGGACCCTCAGACAAACAGAGGAGCCTCGGCTGCAGAGAGAGGCCGATCTAGAACGGCCTTGACCGCGGACACCGCTGGGAATTGGCGCATGAGGTGAGGAGTCACCCAGGACCCAAAGGGTGAAATGAGGCTGGGGACTGGCCCCACATTGTAGAAATGGAGCGGGGAAGGGGACCCAGCACCACCCCAGCCCAACAGTGAGCAGAGCCAGGCGAAGAACTCATTGAAACTGCCCAGGGGGCAGGGCATGACGAGGAGTGGCGGGCGCAACAATTGACGGGCTCCCTCTTCCCATACTTGAGGGGCCAACAGCGCCGCAGCACAGAAGCAGACCAGCAGGGTGCACACCATCAGAGAATAGCTTGTGCCTAGCAGGGGTGTTGGCCAGGCTCCAGAGCACAGACGACTGAGGCATATTCCCAATGACTTTGGTTCAGGAGGCCAGCGCTCCCTCTAAGAAGGCAGGCACGAGGGGATATGGAGGACTGCCTCTAAGAACTAGGAAGCAGGGCAGGAGTGTGAGAGAGGCCCCTACGGACTTCATTTACACCCCCTGCACTGGGACATCAGGCTACTACGGAACACTTATCACAGGGTCCTGTATTGTGGGACACAGCGGATCCAGGCCCAGTACTTGGCCCAGGGTGGCCCCTGCATACCCAGCCACACCGGAGAGACCTCAAGACCAGACTCCACACCAGAAGGGCTCTGAACCTGCAATAGTGACCTTGCAGCGTTTTAGGAGACTATTGGAAGCAGACCCGGGTGGCGCCCCAGATAAGGACACCATGGACAAAGGCTGGTTCGAGCTGGCCCTGACCAGAGACAATCTGAAGGACATCTTTCCGGAAATTTGAGCCATCCGGACGGACATCCAAGCTTCCATATGTTACCTCAAATGGGGGAGTCGATAAATTTGAAGATATGATGGAGGGGATGGAAAATAACCACCTGCAGGTCGATCTTCTGGACATGAAGTATGATGCAAGGCTCACAAATCTGGAGTTGATGGAAGAGGACATGTTGCAGAAACTGGACGACCTCAAGAATAGGGAGCATCACAACAACCTACGCATTCTCGGGATAAGAGAACAGAAGGGTGAAATGGCAGCAGACGTGGGACAGAAATTCCAAGGATTGATCAATTCCATCTTCATGGCAGACAGGGGGAAGGAGGTCCAGTTGGAGAGGGCCCACAGAGGCGGCGGTGGAGGCGGCAGGGGCCTGAGGTTCATAGTGGTCTGCTTCTTGAGATACAGGTGGAAAATGGAAATGCTCGAGAAAGCTAAGCGCCTGGGCAGCATTCAATTCGGTCAAGGTGTTTCAAGACCTGTCGGGCCTTACATTGACCAGGCAAAGAAATTGCCATCCCCTGACCCAATGGCTCACGGAGAAGGGTATCAGATACCGTTGGTCCTTCCCCTTCGCAATGACATTCGAAAGAGGAGAAGTGGATTATCGCAACACAAGCAGACAGGAGGCACAACAGTTTCTACATGTCCTAAAGGAGGAGACCATGAATACAGACCTTGAGGGACTGGAGGGACTTACTAATGGGGCAAATCGTGGAAGGGGATCGCAGTGTAAAGAGAAGGATGCCAGGGGGCAGGAAATCTAAGAAGCTAAACACTCCCCTTCAGCGAAATAGGACCACGGTCCTGACAGAGAAATGTAGACTGGATATGAACGGTTGGCCCTGGGTGCCTGTGAAAATTATGGGCAGACGGGGTGAAGGGGGGGAGAACTCAAGGGAGGCAGTGGGCGAGGCATTGGTCACCTCTGATGGCCCGTCACATGGTGGGCGTCTCTCAAGGATGGAAAGGGTCCCAGGGTAAGGGGGACCAGGAGGGAGAAGGGGGGAGGGTGAAAGGGAGGGGGACAGTCGTTAAACAGATGGATTCCAAGGGCTCAAGGAGCATAGAGCAGTCAGGGCATTCATTTAATTCTTAGAATGTCGCAACCTGATGTAGGGGTCAGAGCCAATGCACTTAGGATGGGTACGCTCAATGTCAAGGATATGAACTCCCCCACTAAGCGATTGCTGCTGGGCAGAGTTCCGAAATAGGGGCTTAGATGTGCTGTTGGTCCAAGAGACAAAGCTGATTCGGGGGGAGGAGAGACGCATCCCTGGGGCTCGAGTCAGACAGACATTTTGACCATCAGGACCTAAGAAGGGAGGAGTGGGTATCCTCATTAATCAGAGGACTTGATATAGGTGAGCCACGGGTTTGGAGGAGGGAAGACGGGAGGGCCCTGGTAGTATCTGGGACTATGGAGGGTGTTCAGATGACCATCACCACAGTGTACTGCCCGAACACTGGGCAGACCCAGTTCTTACAGGGAGTCATGGGAGAGATACTCTCCCGAACGGTGGGACTCCTCTTGCTGGGAGGGGACTTAAATATGTATGCAGATCGGCTTCTGGATCACAGTGGGGGTCAGGGTACAGCCAGAAAGGGGGGGGGGGGCATACAAGGGGAGGGAGGGCTCCTTGAATACACGGCCGATCAGGGCTTAATTGACGTTTGGAAGGAATGCCACCCAGCCACAGGAGGCTTTGCTTTCTTTTCCCCGGTCCACGGGTCCAGAACAAGGATAGTTCACTGTGAAATACAAAACTGTGCATCTTTCCGGTTTTCACTCTGCAAGTGCAGCGCCAGTGAAGAACATATGATGCGCTGAGATGCCAACATCGGGGGTGGGGGGGCGGGGGTGACTCATGGCCGTTTATGTCCTAAAAGAGGTGTGGGACTGGCTAGATACCTTACCACATGGAGGGGAGTCACAAAATGAGAATGGGTCGGGGGAGCACAAACTTGAGCGAGAGATGGAGGGTAGCCCAGGGACGACTATGGCAGCAAGCCAGGGATTTAAGGCGGGTGTGGAATATTAGGTTAACTACTGGGTAAGGAGGAGGGAGAGATCTGAACAGGCGGGTGGGAGCAGAGGCAACATGGTACCTCCCCTAGATGACGCCACTGACTGCTAACCCACGAGGCGAGGAGAAGAGGTGGGATATGCCAGTCAAGGGGTCTAGTACATTGGGGTCAGGGGGGCGGCGGTGGAACCCGGAGAGGGGGCACCCAAGGGATACAATTCAGGGACTGGGGGAGGAGTTATGGGGCAGGGGGAGAAGAGGGAGGGGGAGAAGAGGGAGGAGGGAGGGAGTGGCAGGGAGTTGAAGGGGGGAAACCAAGTTGGAGATGGTTAATTCTTGGGGTACAGTTAAGGGGCAGGAAGGGAGTAGGGAAACTGAGGCGAGACCTAACACTGAGATGTATGAGACCGGAAATGAGATCGAGAGAGCAACAGCAGCATAAAAAAGGATGGTGGAATTGCCAGAAGGAGGATGGGTGGGGATAAAGAGGAGGTCCCTGAGGGGAGGGGATCCTGGAGGGAGGGGGGACAAGATATATAAATTAACCTATAAGAATGGTGGAGGCTAGAGGTTTGAAAATCAGAACATGAAAAGAAAGAGTAGGAGAGTTTCTAAAGAGACAAGGGATACAGGTGGCCCTGATACAGGAGACACACCTGGGTAAGGCGGACCTAGTGGAATTGGGGAGAAAAATGGGGCGGACAGGTGATGGGCATGTCTAACACAACACAGGCAGGGGGGGTATTGATCTGGGTGTCGGCAGGGGTGCCACTGCAGGAAAGACTAGGTGGGGAGGACGGTGGTCATGGTGGGGAAATAGGAGGAGCGTTCAATATGTTTAGTGAATTCATACGCACAGAATATTGATAAGGAATACTTCCCCTCGGTGCTACGGAACATTTAGAGATGAAATTATCATATGGGGGGGGGGGGGAATTTCAATTGTCATCTGGATACGTATCTGGATGGACCGGGGGGAGGGGGGGGGGGGGAGCAGGGCCCAGTAAAAAACAAATTACAGCATCACTTCACAAGGTAATGGAGGAGCTAGACCTGGTGGAAATATGGAGGGAAAGGCATGGTGAAGAAAGAGGGTTCCCATATCACTTTGGAGCACATGGTCATACTCCCCCTTGGACTATCTAGGGGAGGGAACATGGTCAGCAATTTGAAGAACCAGAATATTTGGGGCACACTCTCTCGGATCACTCCCCCCCTGGTGCTAATGCTGATGCGGAGGTGTAGGGGACCCCCACGACGGGTGTGGCATATGCAGAGAGAAGCGTTATAAGACGGGGCCTTAAAGAACGCGATACGTAAGGGGATGGACAGCTCCTACGAGTTAAATGAGGGGTCGGTGACATCAGTAGGGGTGCTCTGGGGGGTTTTCAAGGCAAATATAAAAGAGGGGTTTGCCTTTCAATGACGGTGGGGAGGAGGAAGAGACTACAGGAAACGCTATGACAGACGGAGGAGCATGTGGCGGAATTGGACAAGGATGCCGCAAAGGGAAATCTGGTGGGGGACAGACTGGCTCAGAGCCCGGGGCTTTACCACAAGACCCTAACTAATCTGGCACACTTTGACAACAGTAGACGGGATGTTCGGCTACATGGAGAGGGAGATAAAGTGGGGAAACTGTTGGCCTAGCTGATAAATAGGGAAAATCCAAGGCATGTTATAACTCAAATTAGGACCAAATAGGAGGAAATAGTATTTGTATTTATTGAATTAGTAAATAGTGGGTACCCAGGACCGAATTAATAGCGTGTTCGCAGAATTTTATGGGGAATCGTACACAAGCGAAGGAAGTTACGTAGAAGAGGACGTGGAAGAGTTGTTGGAAATTATTCGAACTAGGGGCAGATATGAGGGAAGAATTGGAGGCTCCGATAGAGGAGGGGGATATCCGATGGGCGGCACGTTCCACGAGAAACGGCATGGCGCCTGGTAGCAATGGGTTTCCTATAGAAATGTACTCTGAATATATAGATATCCTAGCCCCATGGCTTAAGAAGGTGTATGACAAGGCTTTTGAGAAGGGGGACCTCCCAGAGTCCATGAGGGAAGCCATCATAAAACAATAATATTGAAGGAGGGGGAAAGATCCACTGGATTGCATGTCGTACCGCCCCATCTCCTTGTAGAATAGTAATGGGAAGATCCTGGGAAAAATCCTGGCAACCAGGATGGCGAGAGTAGCTCCGGTACTGGTTCACCCAGACCAATGTGGGTTCATTGAGGGAGGAACACGACAGGTAATATCAGCCGCCTCCATCACGTGATGGATCATATCAAATCTAAGGAGGACATGGCGATTACCTCCTTTGATGCCATGAAGGCGTTTGACTCGCTGGAATGGAAGTGCTATTTCGGGTGCTGAAAGAGTTCGGGTTCGGGGAAAATATCTCTAAGTGGCTAGGCCTGCTTTACAACAAACCGGTAGCGATGGTAAGGACCAAGGACTGGATCTCGGTGAAATGGGAACTAAGTAGGGGGACAAGACAAGTGTGTGCAGTGTCCCCAATACTATTCGGTTTGGCCCTAGAGCCACTGGCGGGGTTTTTACAACAGGGGATGATAGAAGTAGGGATCAAAGCGGGAGGTATGAGGCATATAGTATCACTATATGGTGATGATCTACTGTTTTATGTAAACAACCCACAGGACAATCTCCCAATGTTGCTGGAGGTGCAAATGTCAGGCTTTCGAATCAACGAGGATAAGTCATTGTTGTTCCCCTTAGGAGGGCTATGTGGATGTCAGGAGAGGGGATTTACCGGCGGTGGAGATAAAATGGGAGATGGAGTCATTCAAATATTTGGGTATACAGATATTCCATGAGATGGAAGAAACCTTTCTACTCAATACAGGGAAGGCATTATCGAGAATAGGGGAATCAGTGCAGTTCTGGAAGGGCTTACCTCTCTTCCTGATGGGAAGAGTGGCATTATGCAAAATGAGGATCCTCCCAAGATTGCTTTACTTCTTCACCAATATACCATATGTGGAAAAAAAGAAGGCCAAGGGTGGAAGGTGGACTGGGCCTAACAGACTATGAGAAATATTTCATAGCAGCGCATTTGCAAATGGTCTTGGAGTGGGTACAGCTGGTGGGGGTGTGGGGGCGGTCCTGAAAGGACTGGTGGGGGTTTTACCATCACATTGAAGAGGGGTTGAACTGCTATGGAACCCGATGGGGAATAAGGGGACTTCAATCGTGTTCGAGGCAATCAGATGGACATGGAGGAAATATGTTCAGAAGAAGGGACACAGGGCTTTACCGAGGGAACATACCCTGGGGGGTAGGCGGAAGCTGCGGCAAGTGATAGGGAGGGCAGGTATACAGAGACTCCATGAAAAGGGGTATGGGGTGGTGGGAGACCTGTGAGGGAGGGAAACTTGATTTTCTCAGAATAGAGCGCAAAGTTTGAATTACCAAAAGGGACTATTCCTGGCATATGGAAAAATTGTTAGGAGACTAGCAGAAATACGGGATGGAATTCCACAGGAGCCGGAAACAAGCCCACTGATGCGGATACTTGTGCAGCAAACCGAGGGGATGGCGAGGGTCTCCCATATTTACAAGGCCCTACAGGAGGAGGAACCTAGAGGGGAATTGAAGGGAAAGGGGAAGTGGGAGGTACATATGGGATACCAGAGAAGGAATGGATAAAAATATGGGAACAAGTCCAGAAGGTGTCACGGAATGCCAGATTCCAATTGGTCCACTTTAATATCATGCATAGGACACATGTGACCCCAACCAGATTGCGAGCAATGAAAATAACCCTAACAGACGTGCGCCCAAAGTGTGGTAGAGGCCCAGTGGGACACTGGTATATGATATGGGAGTGTGGAGTCATAGCGAACTATTGGGATATGGTGATCAAAGGGGTGAATGGATTATTGGGGACAAAAATGGAATGTACCTGAGCACATGCACATGGGTGTTCCTTTTCAGCTGGTCGGACCACGACAAGGTCGGCATGGGGGTAGTTTTGTCGGGCCCTAGACCTATGGAATCACTATGGCGCTACAATGATATCCTATTTAGGGACCTGGCCTTCACTAAGGAAATGGGGGAAGCTATAGAGAAATACTTCTGAATAAACGACACAGGTGACGTAGATCTCTGTACGGTTTGGGAAGCAGCTAAAGCCACATGGAGGGGCCTGCTGATAAGGGAGGGTGCCTCGAAGACGAGGGTGAGGACCCGCGAAGTAGAGATTCTGAGGGGGAAGATCCGGAAGCTGGAAGCCGAGGTAGACGAGGGAGGGGAGAAGGACAGTGACAAATTGAAAATGGCAAGGGAGAAATGAAGCGAGTTGAGGGAGCTCAAAATGGGGAAGGTAGTAACAGGCCTACAGTTTCTCAAACAAAGATACCATGAGAAGGGGAGAAAGGCAGATGCCTTGCTGGCGTCAAGGCTAAGGAGTTAGAGAACAGACAGGTGGGTCTCTGATGTGGTGGACTCAAGGGGACAAATCACACTCCACGACAGAGGAAGTTGCCCAGGAATTTGCCTCATTCTAGGAGCAACTCTATGGAACCGAAAGGGAGGTGGAGCAGGGGGAGCTTGATACAGAGTGAGGTCACCCTACCCACCCTACAGGAAGGTGAGGCTAATGACCTGGAGATAATAATAACACAGGGGGAGGTACTGAGAGCCATTAGCAAACTCAAGGGGGTGGGATTGGGGGGAGGCCCCTGGCAAAGATGGTTATACGGAAGGGTTCTACAAGGTATTTGCGGGTGGCCTGGCAAAGCACATGGCTACATTGTTTAAAATCCCAAATTCGGGGAAGGCACCCCCCTCGTTTGGGAGAGCCCTCATAACAGTTACCCAAAGCTTTGTAAATCAAACCGTCCGATCTCCCTTTTAAATGTTGACATGAAGATCTTTACTAGAATCCTGGCCACGAGAACGGAGGGGCTCATGAAAAGAATGGTTCATTCTGACCAGATGGGGTTGATCCGAGGACAACAGGGGGCCAAAACACTGCACATAACATTAGATTTGATGGAGGCCGCGGGGCGAAAAAAGAGGCCAATCCAGTGCCTGCCACCCTAGATGCTAAGAAAGCTGTTGACCGGGTTAACTGGGACTTCCTTTATGGGGTTCTACGGAAGTACTGGATGTGGGACCGGTTCCTGAAGGGGATACGGGCACTGTACGATTAGCCGGTGGCCCGCGTGACGGTCAATGGGATACTATCGAGGCCCATCAAACTGATGATAGGTACAGGGCAGGGCAGCCCGTACTTACGATGGAGGTGTTAGCTGAGCGGCTGGGTGTTGGGGGGTGGACAAACGGGTGGAAGGGATTAGGGTTGGTGGCAGGGAATTCAAGGTGGGGGTTATATGCGGACAACGTCCTGTTACACCTGGGAAACCCCCAGAGTTCTATCCCAGCGGCCCTAGCAATAATTGAGGAATATGGGCATTACTCAGGCATTAAAGTGAATAAGGATAAATCAGTGGTATTTCCTTTGTGAAAGCATACAATATCTGGGAGTGACCATATTGAGGCCAGGGGAAGATCTAGGCACAGCCAATATTAAATCCCCCCCCCCGCCTCCCACACCTCTATTTAAGACCTTATTCAACGAAATGGCAGGATGGACAAAGGGACCGATCTCATGGATGGGCAGGCTTACTGCCCTAAAAATGAATCTATTGCTGAGGGTCCTGTATATGTTTCAAATGTTGCCAGTCAGGGCCCCTGAGACCCTCTTGAAGGAAACAAAAGTTTGAATGATGTGGTTCGTGTCGGCAGAATCAGAAACCCAGAGTAGGTTACGATAAATTGATAATGCCAAAAGGACAAAGTGGGAGTGGGGCTCCCAGACTTGCCATTATACTATAAGGCTGCCCAGCTTAGGACAGCTGTCCCACATCTGCAGGAGGACCGTGAGAAACAATGTGCCTTTCTGGAAAACCAACACCTGCGCCAAGCTACCATAGGGGAAAGGCTCTGGGTCCCTATGGGCCAGCTCCCTAGTAGACTCAGGGAACACCCGCTTCTGGGGTTTTACTGGGAGGTACTAAATAAGGTAGCCAGGACACAGAATCACCTTGTGGCCTTCCCCAATGAGTCATATTTGGGCCCACCCGCCGTAACGAGATACCAGAGTTGGATACATTCCAAAATTGGTTTGAGGCAGGACTTTCCAGAGTGGGTCAACTGTGGGACCAGGGGAAATTTATAGACCTCCAGGAGTTGGAAATGAGCTTGGGGATAGGAAGGTTGCCAGTGCTACTACACCTCCGTTTGAAAGGTGTTTTCACAGCAGAGAAATTGAAGGCTGAGATACAAAGAGACCTCACCCCCGTTGAAAAAGTCATTGATGGTCACACAGAGATGATGGGTCTCATCTCACAACTCTATGACGCCTAGCTGGAAACGAAGGGGAACACATGGAGGGCCTTCGACAGAAATGGGCACGGGATATGGGCTTGGAATTGGACAGATGTATGTCAACTTTGTCAAGGAGTTCCCCCCTTCTCACCTGGGCCCGTTCTTTGCTGGAGTCCTTGGTCGCTGCCTTCTTGCGGACGGACCTGGTTTTGAACAAGGCTGCCCGAGTCTCTTCCGACTCCAGAGTGCGTTCAGTTTCCGGGATCCAGGACACGGATCCAGGAATCCGGGGAACTAGGTAAGATGCAACTAGCACACAAATCCAGGAAAAGGAGGAAAGGAAGGGGCAAGGAACGGGTAGATAGACAGGTACAATGAAACAATACCGTGAGCTACGGGACACACGTCGGATCGCTACTTTGCAGTAGCATTGAGACGCGCGGACCAGCGCGTGGAGCGAGAAAGGGGTTTCACGCTGGACGACCATGTTGGGAGTATTATGGAGTGCAGGCCCCGTTGTGACAAGGACCAGGAAGTCCAAAAGGGACGTGTTCTGTAGTTCATGACAAACGTATGTGTAGGAGGCTCTCTAAAAACTTCCATATCATGCCAGTCAAACTCCATGGCCCGAAGCTATTACATCGGTGGCAAAACGATCCAGTACGGCTATCCAAAATGTTTCCTACGGTGAATCCCCAATGCTGGCATGGTTGCAGAAGCAGAGCGGATTACTGGCACATGTGGTGGGGTTGTTTGAAGGTCCAGATGTACTGGGCGGAGGTTTTGGGGTGGATCAAGGATGTGGGGGATGGGGGGGGTGGATGGAAGTTGGATCCTATGCTGGTGTTGTTTGGCTTGGATAAGCAGGAGGAGGAATGGCAGCCCCTGCCCTCCATGGTACACTTTCTCCTGTTAGCGGCCAGGGCATGCCAAGTTCGGCATTGGAAGAGGGGAGCTCCCCAGTCTAAAAGAACGTGCAGGCACAACAAAGGACATTTACTTAATGGAAAA
Organism: Ambystoma mexicanum; assembly: GCF_040938575.1. Lineage (NCBI taxonomy): Eukaryota > Metazoa > Chordata > Amphibia > Caudata > Ambystomatidae > Ambystoma > Ambystoma mexicanum. Next base: position 417,783,400 of record NC_090940.1, on the reverse strand, counting down.
GATCACAGCAGCAATTCATGGTGGTAGTGCGGATATGGAGGGGGAATGGCAGCAATTCTGTAAAAGATTTGGGACATGGTGAAGTGGAATCCTTATGGCAAAGACACTTCGGCTCGGACCAGGTAAAGACACAAACAGTTACAGGACTTAGGTGGACTCGGTTGAGAAAGGTGCCCAATCGTCACAGGACTGGATTGTTTAATTTTGGCCTGAAGGTCCACACACAGGTGTTATTATGGTTCAAAGGACTGGAGGGTGGGAACGGGTGGGGAGAGGAGGAAAACGAGCTCTTATGAAAGTTCCAGAGTTGTAAACTTTTTGGGACGGCACATGCCCTCTAGTTGATCTTTATCTTTCAATGTTCCTTCGAAATCAATAAAATTCAATTTACAAAAAAAATAATAATAATAATACCTCTCGCAAATGTTCACAAAAGTACAGTCCGCGAGATTTACCAACATTCACCGCCTCATCACCCCAAGATTTAGACTTCAGAAATCTGGGGCGGGGGTGGGGGTTGGGGGGGGGGGCTGAGCTTCCCAGTCATTGCCTCTAAGAACTGAACGCCTTATCAACAGTTATCAGAGCAGATCAATCACACTGGGCCTTCCGCAACCATCTCAAGACCCTGCTATTCGCCAATGAGGTGTGCAGGGGGGCTTCATCTCTCATAAGAACTCATCACTGTGAGACTTGTATCCTTGATATACTGTTTCTCCAGCTCTTGTAATTAGAGCCTCGATCCCTCCGTATTAGTGTGCTTTAGAATTGAAAAAAATAAATAAAATCTATCTGGGCAGATGAGGGACCACTGCACCTCCCAGTCTGTTGCTTTACTAGTCTCTTTACATTTAAAGACCCAGCACACACTATCTTCCTATAGAGTGCTGGAGGGGTAGCCTAGCTTCGCCTGAGTCAAAACACTCATGTAACAGTCAAATGGTACCCTTTCCTACTTTAAATGACTGGTGGCAGTGGTTAAGATCAAACTAAAATGATTTTTCCTGACCGCGAACAACGGTAGCTAAAAATCGGGTCAGCCATTTTTTCAATATGGCGCCCAAGACCTATCTGTAAAAACAGACTCCAGTCATCTTTTTGCCATTTCTTTTAGGAAAAGTCCTTCTTGTGTTTTTCTCTGTGCGCCAAACCAGGTTTGATCCCTTTGTTCGTTGGCCTTTGGTGGGCTTCTGTGCTGAAGCCCTCCTCTGGCACCTGAGTGTCTGGGGTGGACAGGATGTGAGGGAGGTGCCCTAATCTCCCTGTGCTTAGTCTCCTAGGAGACCTAAATGTACTCTGGCGTGATTGGCCAGCTGGCTGTCCGGCAAGGACAGCCACCCTGTTGTGTGAGTGACAGCCTGGCTGGAATGAACGGGGAAAACTGTTTAAAAGCAGGTCTTTGGGACTTTGAAAGGAGAGTCGACCACTGGAACGAAAGAACCAAAGACGAGCTGAAGGAAGAGGACTGCTGCCACTCCTGGACGGCCGGTGAAGCCCTGCTGCATGTCCGAATTGCCTGAAAATCCATCAACACAGAAGCCCTTCAAGGTTAACTTCTTCCCTTGAGTTTGGTGGGAACAATCAACTCGCAAGCCATCTGGAAACCGTCCCCATCTGGTCGAATTTTCTTCAGAGTGCTGTTGAAAACCAGATAGACTTTACGGCACTCACACCTTAAACCGATGTCTTGCTAAGCTTTTGCCCTCATCCCTGGGCAGTGCAGGAACCTCCCAATGTCCTCCTTCTTGTCCCCACGATTGAAGCTCACGAACAGCGAGAAATGCAGGAACTGCCAGTAACAACTGCCTCAGCTACAGCTTTTCTTCATTAACAAGGTACTGTGCAAACGCGGTCGGGAAATCTTTCGGCCATCGCGAAAGTTCGTGGAACTTTCCTCAACTTCGAACGCTTGTCCTTCCCTAAACATTCGTCAAACTTTTCGCCTAGGCAAATTCTTCTAAACTCTGTGGCAAAGACTTAACCGTTTACTACCAGAACTGTGCTATCCTATACAAAGAATCTGAACCATTGACTTTGGCCCAGGCCTACGAATTGAATTGCTGGTTGTAGTTAACTGAAACCCTTTGCCCTGCCTATGAATGTATTTGGACTGTCTATTTTTATAACCTTGTCTTTTTACCCCTTTATTAAGTATCTGAAGTGCCATTTTGCTCCAACTTCAGGGGAGCTAAACTTGTTCATTTACTTACCAGTTGTGTTTTTGTGGTTTATCAGTGTGTGTTATTGAGCTGCTTGTGCTAGTGTAATGTTTTCAAACTGTCTGAGTAAATAAATGTATATTCTTTTACCAAGAAACCTTGAGTAATTGTTTGTTTGAATCACTGTATTGGTTGGTCCTTTGTGTAATTTGTTCTACTGCTCACTTAAACTCTTGAGATAAGTCTGGCTGCTCAGCCATCGCTACCACTTTATTGTGTAGTACAGGCTTGTACCAAAGGTGAAATTGTGCTTACACTTGTAGTCTTAATGGCATGTAGTGTTCCCAAAGGGTACTGCATGTGATTCTGCCTAACAAGGGGTAATGTGCCACAATGAGTGGTAGAGTTTTTTTTCTTTTTTAACCACATCTTGGTGATACCTAGGCGGTCAATTTGTTTGCGATCAGCAACAATATGGATTTTAGCTGCCGTTATTATGGCTGCCCTTACAGTTCAGGAACCTAGTACAAATTGTTTTACAGTGTGTTACTGCCGTGGGAGGACCCATAAAATAAGGTGACATTCATCTTGATGCGGTTATGCGCTTTTCTCCTACTTACTGGGAATTGTTGACATAGGTAGAGGTTGGTGTGTCCTTGCTGTTCAGAGGTGGGTTATTGGAGATGGTATTGATCATTAGAGGAGAGGGTGGGTGGGGGGATGGGAGGGTTCTATTGGGCCTTGTAGAATTGTTGTCAAAATGGTTGTCCAAGTTAGAGGCCCTTCTGTTAGTAAGCGTAATATCCTAGTTGGTTGATGGTAGAGGTGAGCTGGCTGCTTGACTGTGGTTAGATGGACAGGCTGGAAGTTTGGCTTGAAACATGTTTAATCAATTGGAGTACGTGTTGATGGGCTTCCTGCATATGGTAAAGGGAATGTAGGTTTCCAATCTAAAACCCCCGTTATTAGGGGTTGAATTGTGTATGGAGAAAAAGGCTAAAGGCAACAGTAACATTACACTGGGACTGGGTCCCCGCCGGACTGGTGGGGGTTAGGCATACACAGAGGTGCGAATGTGGGGCCTGGAAAGGGAACCACGGCCCACAACACTGCGGCACCCACAACGCAACAGCAGCGCGGTGCAAAACGGAACACAGGCAGCACTGACAAACAAGCTGAGTCCCTACACTGAAGAACTGGGACCCCCCCCCCATAACCAGCAGCCAGTAACAGGGGAACACAAACCCAAGGACGCCCCAACGGAAAGCCTGGTAGCAAATAAGCCTGAGGGACCCCCCCACCCGGGAGGGGCAAGAACACAATCAAGGCGCACTGTAAAGGCAAACCAGAACTGGAGAAGTGCTGGGCGCTCACGGAGGCACTGACGGGGGTCGGAGCAGGCGAAACAAAACCCACAACGTGGCGAGACCTGCAACGCAACAGCACGCTGATGCATGGGACACGCACAGCGCTGAAAAAAGTGCTGTGACCACCCACAAAAAAGCCAAACCCCCAAAGCTTGTGCCCAGAAACAAGGAAACACAGACCCAAAGACGCTCACATAGGGAATCTGGCAGCAGAGTGCAGAACGGACCCGAGGGACCCCCACATAGGAGGGACAGCTGTGTAAATCAGAAGCGTGCTGCAAAGGCACAACCTGGACTGGGACGGAGCGGGTCGCTCGCAAAGACACTGATTGGGGCTGGAAAAGGCGAAACAAGGCCCACACGCTGCGGCACCTGTATCATAATAATAGCAAGGTGCCGCACGGGACACAACACAGCGCCGACAAGACGCGCTGCGACCCCACACAGAAGAACTGAGACCCTACAACTTGCGGCTAGAACCAAAAGGATCACAGACCCAAGGCGCACAAACAAGGAACCTGACAACAGGGCGCCAGTTAGACTCAAGGGAACCCCCCCACGGGAGGGGCAACAATGAAAATCAAAGGCGCGTCCAGTGCCTGAACCGCACTCATCAATTAGCCAAACACCAGTGAAATATGCTTTCAACGAAACACAGAAAGGACCCTACGATTATGGACTCCTTTAATGCCGCCAAACAAAAAGGGCAACCGCACAACACCCCAGAAGCACAAACTGCACAGCCAGACAAAGAAACCACCACCAAAGAGGACCAAGTATAGGAAGCAATTGCAACCCTAAGATCCTTCATAGATAGCAAGATAGAAGAGGTTAAATCTGGCGTGCAGTTGATGAGGCAAGACATCTGCAACCTCACAGAAATAGTCATAGCGGCAGAAACAGAGTTAAAAGAGAAGACAGTAACCACCACAGAACTAGAAAAGCGGCTGACCGCACTAGAACGGAAAAATGCGGCACTGGAAGCCCGAACGGAGGACACAGAAGGGCGCACCCGGCGCAACAACGTACACTTGCTGGGAGTCCAGGAGGGGATGGAAGGAACCAACCCAACAGACTTCGTGGGAAATGTAATACTACAAGAAAATGGGGCAGAAATACTGTTGCAGGGATTTGTGGTAGAAAGGGCACACAGATCCTTGAAAAAGGAACCGCCACCGGGCTCACATCCTCGGCCCATGATAGCAAAGATACTGAACTTTCGCGACAGGGAAGCCATTTTAAAATTCTCCAGAGAGCGAGGGGAGATCCGCAGGGACAATGCCAACATAGCTATATACCCGGACTACACACCTGCAGTGCAAAGAGCAAGAAATTAATTTGTGCCAATTAAGTTCAAACTCAGGAAATTGAACCTCAAGCGCATGTTGATGTACCCGTCCAGGCTCAAGGTACTCTACAAAGGACAAGCAGTTTTCTTGGAAACGTCGGTGACAATGTAGCTGGAACATAATAACTTGGCTGATGGACAGGAGGCGAACACATGAACGACAGCCGGACCAGGGGAAGAGCAGGGTTCAAGGGGGACATGTAATCAGCAAACCTGCAGGTGAGCGACATGGAACGATAAAGTACTTTGTATTGAAAAACAGCAGGAGCAAGGTGGGAACCACAAAAGGAGCGAACAGACACACCCCACACGCTGGAAGGCGTTGGCCAGTTGCGGACGCATCATAGCCCGCACGCTGAAGCCCGGATGGGCCAAGCAGATGCGGGGTCGCCCGAGCTCCACAGTTGGGAAGTGGCAGTTGAGTGCAGTTTACTAGTTCTGGTTTTGTTTGAAGTTTATAATGGTTTGAATCCTACATGGAGCAAAGTATGTGATAGGAAATGTATGAATGTGGTTTTACACAATTGGACGGGGGCGGGGGCTACCTGGGGAGTAACGCAACTGGAAAAGCCCAAAAAAGCAACTGGAGGTCAACGGGACAGCGGTGCTAGAGGGTGAGGGGGGGCTTGGGGAGGCAATACACTGAAATGGCCAACGAAATCAGAGCATTGACATGGAATGTTTGAGGCCTGGGAACATACAAGCGCAGGAATCGAGCGAAATCCTTTATTAGCAGGAAGAGGGTGGATATTGCGCTGTTACAAGAGACCCACCTGACCCAGAAGGTCACGGAACACTGGGATGGGCAATGTTACGGTGCCCCCTACTCAAAATACACCAGGGGGGGTGCTCATCTGAATAAGTCCAGCAACTCCGTTCAAACGTCTGTTCAAACTACGGTGCTGGAAGGCAGATCCAGAGGGCCGGTACCCAATAGTAAAAGGGTGCATTGAGCTGGTTGACGTCTGCATAATAAATTCGTATTCCCCCAATCATGGGATCCCGAAACACCTAGATGCACTGGGGGCCAAACTAGCACAATGCCGAGATAGCTTTTTTTATATGGGGAGGCGACCTCAACTGCGTTAGAGATTGGGAGCTGGACAGGTCTAAACCGACAGCAACCAGAAACGACACTGCAACAGGGGCGCTAAACGCACTAGTAGAAGCCCTGGACCTAGTAGATGTGTGGAGGGAGCCACACCCTACAGACACAGGTTATTCATATTTCTCATCTCCACTCTAACTGCACACGAGAATCGACTACCTATTTGTGGCCAAAGGCTACCAAACACAAATAGAATCAGCACAGTACTTAGGCAGATCTATATCAGACGACTAACCACTTCTGATGAATTGGAAAACATGAGGTCCTATACCCCCACATACCGCTGTGGCGAATGACATAAGACACCCTGACAGACCCGGCCTTCAGGGAAGAGTTGCGAGATATAATAGAGGAATATGTGGAAAGGAACGTAGGCAGCGTTGAGAGATGGGGCAGTTTGGGAAGCAATGAAGGTAGTGGTGAGGGGCGAGGCCATTGCAGGAGAGAACACAGAGCAGATCTGGAGAAACTGGAAGAGGAGATAAAACACAAAGTCAGATTCAAGGGGGACAAGGGAGGAGGAAAGGGAGCTAGCACGGTTGCGAGGGAGCTGCCAGGAAGCATGGGGAAAGCTCTCCAAGTTTGATTACTCGGTGAAAACCGCAAAAGCACACGCTGAGGGCGACAAGACAGGCAGATTGCTAGCCTGGCTATGTAGGGGGGGGGAACACCCACGATCTCAAATCACGGAAATCCAAGACACAACAGGCACAACACACAAGACAGCAAGGAATCAATGATACATTCCGCGACTTCTATTTTCATCTCTACCGGTGTTGCATGAGGTTTTCCGGGAGGCATACAACTAAGGGGAGCAGCCGGAATCCATGAGGGAAACCCTAGCTATACCAATATCCAAACCCGGGAAGCCATTAGACTAATGCGACTCTTACCGCCCATTAGCGATGCTGAATTATGACGTCAAGATCTTGACCACAATACTGAGCAAGCGTCTGAACAGGATAATGAAGGACCTGATACATAGTGACCAGAATGTGTTTCATACCAGGGCGCAGCACTGCGTTGAACTTAAGCAGACTACAGCACATTCTTGCGCAAACAGACTCCCAAGAACAATACGCTATACTCTCCCTGGACGCCACAAAAGCGTTTGACTCAATATACTGGGAATGGCTGGTGGCGACACTCGGGAATTTGGTTTTGGGGAAGGATTCATCCGATGGGCACGAATCCTATACACAAACTCAAAGGCTAGGGAAAACGGGAAGGTTAGTGTCTGCAATCTGGGATATAAAGAGAGGGACAAGACAGGGATCCCCATTATCCTCCATGCTATATGTGCTGGGCCTAGAAACAATAGCAATATATCTCAGGAAGCAACACCTAGATGCAGGCATCTGGGTAGGAGGAACGGGACACCTGCTGTCACTATACGCGGATGACGTGCTGCTGTACGTGAGAGATCCGCACCTAAATGTCCCAATGATCCTAGACATACTCGACAATTACGCCAAAGTATCAGGGATCCACTTTAGCAAGACCAAATCCGAATGCCACACCAGCTGCACACATATCTGGTGCTCACACGCACCGTTTGACTCTCTCTATTCCCTCCAATGACTTGAACTTCGGTTCCCGAGGGCGTTCAACCTACCAGCGCCTTGAGACCATACCAATGGTACATAAGGCACTATATAAATGCAAAATAACATAACATATTCCCACTGGCTCGGCTACGAGGGAAGGGTGTCAACAAACTGCCTGTGGTGGGACTTACCTGGGAGGTGGACTTGTTCAAATACCTGGGGGTGAGCAACAGACACACACCGGAACAAATGCACAAACACAACACGGCAAAGGTGGTGCAGGGCTTGAAGTCCATGAAATTCTGGTCCAATCTGCCACTGTCACTGTTAGGTAGGGTAGCCATCACCAAGGCATTAATTAGTTTTCAAAAATTGATTAGCAGAATCTGCTAATTAACATTTTCTTGATTAGCAAACAAACTTATTTGATTAGCAATTTTGTACCCTATATTTTCTAAGTCACCAAACATTTTTTGTAGCCAAGACATAAAATTAGCAACAATACAGCATTTTTGAAATAAGACATTAGTGAGAGGAACGTATGTAAAAGGTTAGGTGCATGAATGAACACAGTTATTATAAAAAGGCTTTGAAAAAGTTTTTCGGTGCAAGACTCTGTGCAGCTGGCTGCAGTCAGTGTTGCACAGAGCAGTGTCGTTTATATTGTATGCTTGATCAAAATTTGCTGTGTACGAAGTTTCATAAAACCAAAATGTTCAAGGAAAGTCCTAACCTGAGACTAAGTATGTTGCATGGTTTTGCAGCACACAGACTAATTGTCAACTTCAAGTGAACAAGATGGCTCTTTCCGGTCATTGATATTGTCAGGATTCGTAAATCAGGGAGGCATACTGGCAATCTTTCCTTTCCTACTCGCTTACTTTCCTCATCTGGGGTTCCTTCGCTTTTGTCACGAAGACGCTGCTTCAGAACACGGAAGTTTGCTCAGCCAGTTCGTTCTGTGTTCTTTAAGCAGCGCTGGGCTTTACCATGGAAACGCAGTCACTCTGCGTACTTGAGGTCACGTGTCTTTACACATTGTTAGAACCTCACGTGACTTTTTGGTTTTCGTTCTTATGCCCCGCCTCCCCGCTACTCGCTGCTTCTGAAATTGTTATTTCTCTTGCCGCTTCATATCCGACTTTGCTCCTGTTGAATTTAGTGTTTTGACCCGGACCGCCTACTGGATTCCTGCTTGTGTGCCCCTCTTGTTGTCTCGACCCTCGGAACTGCTATTGGAACTGTTACGGATCACGGACGTCTGCTCGAATTTTGCCCGCTTGGTTTTCGACTCCTGGAACAGTTCACAGATTTTTCCTTGTCAATATTTTGGCTGGTGCTACCATCTACGTCATCCATTCTGCTGCTACTGGAACTTTTCTACGGACTTCCTCGTTTCCCCTTGGAACTGGAGACGTTATAGTAGGCGTCCGCGTGCCGTCGGTTTCAGGTGGACATTGCCGTTTACCGGATTCTTGTTTAGGCGTCCTCGTGCCGGCGGTGGGTAGGTGGATCACTCCTGCTTGCGGATCACTCCTGCTCTTCATTTATTCCTTCAGTTTTTGGACTTCCTTGGAAACTCATCCGGTAAGACTGTTCCTTTCTTTCTAATTCTACTTTTTGGTCCTTGTATGGTTTCCGGTTAGTTACTGGTTATTCTTGTCCCCTTAGAATTCTGACGCCACCTTCCCATTCTGATTTGCCAGTCAGCCGACTATAGTCTATTTTCAGGTACTTGAGGTTGGGTTGTCTGAGCATTGCTATTCAAGTTGTCTTTTGTCACTAATGTACGGTTCCTTTGCAGGTTGACTGGTTCCTGTGACGTCCTCTCATCTTTTGGTCAATTGACTGGTCAGAGAGTTTCTTCTACCTCTCTGTTGGGTACATTGACAAAAAGAATTTGTCCTCTACACGACGAGTTCAAAATCTTGAAGTCAGGATTTTGGTTACTTTGTCAAGGAATATCTCCTGACTTAACAGATATTAACGGTTTTCAATATAGCATTAATTACCACTTTAGGCGGGGAAGTGAGAGGAAGGCAGGGGCGCTACTTGTCCTCAAGCCAGAGTCGGGTAAGCGCAAGCATCCCACCCCTGCATATCTCTGAAAGTGATATTTATTGCTATTAGCTCTTAGAGCTCCCATACGGGGGTTCTAATACATTTTTGTTTTTAAAGGAACTAGGCTTTGCGCAATTCATGCTTCCCTTTTAAAAGAAATTACCTATATATCCTCAATTGGAAATAATTATTTTCCAGGACCTGAATCGTAGGCTAGGTGGTGTGCAGGTTAGTAGGCAGGAGAGGGGGGTGGGGGGGGGGGGTCGAACACTCGAACACTGAGTGGAGGCTTGGCCTGAGGCACTGTCCCCAGGACAGGGTGAATGCTGGGCACAGGCATAGCAATGTGGGCAGCTTCTTGTAGATTCTGCTTGCATTCACAGTCTGACTGACCAGCTCTCTCCCTGCCAATCAGCTCTCTCCCTGCCAACAGGCTCTCTCCCTGCGAACCAGCTCCCTTCCTCCCAATATGTAATGCAATCTTAAAGCAAAGCAAGCTCTGGAGGCAAACTACATTGTATGGTATTGCAGTAGAACTGTATATGTAAAGACTAGATAGAATTATTTATCACTACTTTGCGTAAACCTCTAGTTAAATTTGAGTATTCATTATGTAAGAGGAAAGAAAGTAAGCAACTAAGAAGGGTGGATGGTGTAACAGGCAGAGAAGTTGGCAAACAAGGTGAATATTGTAGTTTTGCCCCCATTTCACTTTCAGGACAGCTGGTATAAAGCAACCAGGTGATGAGATAGACTATCAAGGAGTTTGGGATCAGCTCATGAGTTGAGCACCAGTTGTACAGCAGGTCACTTAACTAGGTTTGCCATTAAAAGCATATGGCTGTGTTATGTACATTTTCAAGTGTTCAATCTTCAATATGATGCACTTTTCCTGACAAAATGAAATTTAGTTTACTTTATGACATTTAGATACAGTAACTTAAACCTTACTGCAAAATATTGAGACAATCCAGTGTTTTACAGTAGCAATACTGTAATTGTGTAACAATTTACATTATTAGGAAGGGAATTACGGCACTGTCTTTTAAAAAAAGAATTACACATACTCGTATTTGCCAGACAAGATAGTGTTAGCTTAAAGGTATCATCCTGATTACTTGAAAAAGAGAACATTTCTTGCCTAGCACTCCCACACCGGCTTTTGCCAATTTAAATATTGGAGGAGATGATTACTGCTGCCTTATCTTCCATTAGCCTCTTTGCACTTGTAGTGAACAGATAAGAGGGTGGAAGGAGCCCCGAGGGCAAGAGAGGAATGCTGGGCGAGCTGTGCTGTCGTTGAGCAAGGTAATTTAAATAGCAAGCTTTGCTACACAAGTGTCAATTTAATTAGCAAACCTACAGAATTGCATAGCAAATTGCTATGCGACACTGCTTATTTTATGCCTTGCATCACCAAAACGATTATTCTCCTGAGGTTCTTGTACTTCAACAATGTGCACTACTACATTAGGGCGTCCTTTTTCTATTCTTTGGAGGTGCTGCTCTGTGAATTCTTATGGGGCGCTAACCGTCATAGACTCTCACTAGCAACACTATATCGACCATTCGACAAAGGAGGGGTGAAATTGCCAAACCTTGAGAGATTACCTGGCAGCCCAGCTCAGCCACATAATGAAATGGCTAGAAGATGAGTCCACCTTAGAAACAGTCTTACTGCAACATTTGGTGGCTCCCATCAGACTAAAAAAAATACTGTGGGTAACACAAGAGGGCCCGAAACACACCCCACTGATGGTGACACTGGGTAAGAAGGTATGGGGAAGGACACAAACCCTGCTGAAATTAACACATCCCTACACATGAGAGGTGCCGATAGCGGCAGATACATGCAAAGACAGCACGGACCTGGCCGTGGTAAGAAAATGGGAAGGGAAAAGGATCTACACATGGGGAGATGTATATGAAGACGGGGTCTTCAGGGAATTCAGCTCAATGCAAGAAAAAGAAGAGCTACCGTGCAGGCAATTTCTCTGGTACCACAGAGTCCGTAACGTGGCCAAGAAAGGAGAGAGGGCTGGCCAGAGGAACCACAAGCGGACCCACTGCTGACCCTGATGTACAACTTAAATGACGTCTGGAGGCCGATTTCTCGACTATACAGCATGCCGATAGATACACCAACCCCAAGAGCAATGGGAGAAAGACCTGTGTGCAGAAATAACAGAGAAAGAATGGGAGGGAGTACTGTGCTTTCCTAAAGCAGTGTCGAGGAACCAGCGCTTCAAACTAATACAACTGAATGCGCTATACCTTACATACATGACCCCACACAGGATAGCTGCGTTCAACAAGGAAGCGAGTTCACAATGCCTGTGGTGCAAAGGTGAGGATGCAGACTTGCTTCACATGTTCTGGGGGTGTGTATGCGTGCAAAGCTTCTGGGCACACAGAGCGAGACTAAAGGGAAGCTGGAATAAAGAGATATGAGTGGTCGATGAAAGAATGCCTGCTTGGTTCTTATCTCAGACTCAGCAAACACAAACATGTGGTTAGGTTTATGGATCTGGCATGCATACTGGCAAAGAGAACTATCGACATGTCCTGAAAAAGTTCTGCGGGACCACAATATGGAAAATTGCATAAGGAATTTGAAAGGTGGGCAGAGGCGGAGACGAAGGTGTGGGAGGCGGGAGCGAACAGGTCGGAACCCGATGGTAACAACAAGTGTGCAGCATGTAAAACGCTGATCTGGGACATGTTCCACCGGTCCGACGACAAACCCCCATGAGTACATCAATTAAGGCAAGAGTAACCCATTATGAACCCAGCCAAACATCCCACAACATCCAATTGAGATTGGTCAACTGGAAGACACGAAGAACACAAATAAAGTGGGACCCCAGACTCGGACCATTTGCCCCCGACCAATGTTATAAATACACATGGCACGTGTAGGAAGTTGTTTGTTAGTTGTTATTTGTTGTTAATATTCTAAATGCAGGAATGAAAATTGGAAGTTGTATTGCACGATTGTAACTAGATTAATGGCAATAAAAACAGTTAAAAATTACATTGAATTGTGTATGGAGAAAATTATTTTTACAGTCAGGATACATTAAGGTAGTTGCTGGATGTATAGTAAAACATTGGTCACCCATTCTTTTACATTGGGAGTCGAGTAGCCGTCAGTGCATGGGATGTTATTTTCATGTAAAATTTGTCTTTTGAGATGTAGCCGAAACTATTGCATGACACGACATCTAGGGATGAAATGGCATATGAAAAGGGGCACAGCCTTTAGGCGTTTGGTTACGTTCCCACCTATTGACTGCCCATGGCAATGTTAATCCCATGGCCATTCCCACCTGTTCTTGCCCCTCCCAAACCAAAACACGCCCTCATGAGGACTCTGAGCCCACTTTATTCAAGCCTTACCATCAAAGCGCCTGCCAGTGTTTTTTCAAAGCAGTCTTCTGGCAGTTAATTAATTGGAGCTGTATCCTGGCTAATGGTGTAATAAAAATGCCTCACCAGGTCTGCCTTCAGCCACTCGATATATAAGCACTCTGCTTGACCTTCACTGAACTCCTGTTAAAAACAAGCATTGGCAAAGCCAAGAGTTTTTGGCTTGTGTATAAGAATTAGGCCTTTGCCAGGCACTGCTATTAGATTCCCAGGCACTCGCACCATTTTACACCTGCTACAATCAATGGGCAGTCAATACCACTACGGCTGTGACTGGCAAGTGCCTTTCCCATTCCTACACAAAAGCCCAAAAGTTGGCATTCGCAGTGCTGTTTTTTCCCCCATTCTTAGCTACAATGCCTGCTGGGATATTAATACAATAGCAGTTGGGTAGTGTTTGTGTGGTGCTCAGGGCCATAGTATCCGAGGATCATCAGGTTCTAGAAGATATCGCAGAATACTAGCTTTAAGGGGTCATTAAGGCAAACTGACTGAGGATACTGAATGTAACATTTTCAAAAATATCAGGGATTGGGCGGTGGTGGTCAGTTCACTTGTAGCAAGACAAGGTTCCATGTGGTTTTTAAAAAAGTACATAGTTGACAAGGCCTATTGGGCCAAACACCATTTTTAAAAGCATAGAATAGACCTATAATGAAAAAAGGGGTGCATATTAGAGCTGCTGTCAGGGATGAACCCCTTAACTTTTATATATTCTACTCAATTATCCTTACTCCCTCAATTATAAAACTGTAGGTCGCTTGATAAGCAGTCTATAAGGGAGATGCCTGGGGAGAAGCGCCACTGAGAACAGACCTTTCTGGGGTTTAAGAATTAAGAGAGTTGATGAATTTAGCAATATGTTTAGTTCTACAGATTCATTGGATTTAGAACAATCAGGCAATTCTAGATCATGCCATTTAACTCAGGTATGAAGCGACTGCAGTGTCTTTAACTTCACCCCACCCATCCCCATGTGGCAGGCCATCCAAGAGAATACTGCTTGCCGGATGAGCTTTGGCACCGGATCTGGTGTGGGGGTACCATAATTCTCAAAACATTGCCGACATGGCAGCCTAGACATTTAATTAGCACCTCGACTATCAGACTTAGCTCACTGCAGGAACTCTAAAGTAAACTTAAATATTTCATTGGATGTAATACATGCATGCTTACTTGGATGTTAGGGCATTATTCATCTGAAGGACTGCAATGTTTCTGACAGATTACTTTATCCCAAATGTCACAAACACTAAAAACAAAGCATGTTTACTGTCCTCATGCCAGTTAACCAACACATATATTGTCAGTGCATGAAGTGTGCAGCTAGATCATCCCCTGCAGCAGAGAGCGGAAGACTCCTCCCTCGCACATTACTCTTACTACATTGCTGTGTGAATATTCCAAAGCAGTGCGTCTCGTACATACAATACAAACTGGGAGTCTGAATGAGTTATGTGGCAGATCAGAAGAAGGGTACAGACACTTGCAGGACGTTTTTACCTGGTCTTTATTAATGAAATAAGAATAAGGCCTATATTTCCCTATCGCAGTGAGGTGCTCTCCCGGTATGCAGTAATTTTAACGAATGAAAAATAATGAAACACATTTTTATGAACAAAAACATCTAAAAAATAAAATAAATTTGTTAAAACTATGTAGTTGGGAATGGGAATAGTAGTTTTGAGGGTGTGGGAAAGTATGAACACAATAAACGGGTGTTTGGGGTGGGGGGGCACCAAAAACAAGGAAAGAAATGTGTTTGTTTTTTTTAAAGATGTTTTTTGTTCATTCAAAATGTATTTGTTGTTTTGTGATTCGTTAAAATCACATTTAACCGGTGCTCCCTACCTACTTTACTAACTTAGGTGCTCATCAGTCTTGAGTGAATGTCCAAAGGAATACATCAGCTGTTCAAAACCAAGATATCTGACCTTACCACTAGTTTAATCAAGTAAGGTCAAGAAAATTACTTGCTTCTCCTGATGGTTGTACTTTTACACCTTCACTTCTTTTAGAGTCCTGGTTATCATACCGTTTTCAAATAGTCTCTGGTTATTCTTTGTATCAGCTCCCCGAGTTGCCTAATGGGACTGATAATCTTTCTCTTCTCTTTTATAGGGGTTTCTTTCCCCTTATTTGGATCCTTTATTCTGGGTAACAGGATTCAGAAAATTCTTGTCTAATGCCTTCTCTTCTGGGGCTTTGGTTTTCTGGATAATTATCATTCTGCTTTTCCTCACAGACTTTCTTTTACAACTTTTATCCTGCAAACTTCTCTGGGTTTTAGTACATCATTATCTCTCTCTATACTTCGACTTCATGTCTTGTAAAAGGTTTTACTTTCCCCTTTTCCCAAAGTAAAGATATAAAATTTCGATTTTTCTCAATCCATGGGAGGTTTATGCTTCTCTTTATCATATTGACACAGTTCAACTTGGTTTTCCCAATTTCATAATAGGTACTGGGGTATGTTTTTCTGATGCTATAACTAGTCACCCATCAGCTTCCTGGTATCCCCGTTATCCCAGTTACCGTCACCTTTGTGGGGGAATGTCTCGGGTGCTGGCAGGTACTTGGGACCCTCTCCTTCCTTCTCGTTGCTTCTTAGTTTGGTTCTTGCGGATTTCTCCCTCCATTTCAGCTTCTCAATGTAAGTACGGTCAACCAGACTGTTCACTGCATCCCTCTGTACGGTGGCGTTTGTGCAGTTGAAAGGGCAGCCTGCCCACAATGATTGGTTTGTGGTCACGCTACCACCCAAGTTTCAGCTCCAGCTGCCTCGGCTTCGTACACGCTAGACTTCCAGTGTCTCCCTCTCCAACTCGAAGCAGTTCTGAATTGCGTCGGCTTCCCACTCCGCTTTAGCTGTTCTCCGCACAGGGGGCCTCCCCTGTATGGGTCTGCCTTTGTCTGTCTCTCTATCCTTCTCTCCCTCCCTCCCTCTCTCTTTGCTTGTTCTCTCTCTTCAACGTACCCATCACAGTTAATTGGAGACTTGTATTTAAAGTGACAACTGTTCTGTCTTTCTGTAATGACATAACTTCACTTTCTCTTCATCCTGTTCTAGGAACTTGCAATTATTTTGTATATTAGTTGGTTCTATATAGGCCATCATGTGTGGGGCATTAGGGAGTTCATCACAGGAATAGGAGTCCATGTCCCCCAAAGGGGGATTCTCTCCCGGTGAGGTCCCACTTGCCTCGACCCCTAGTGAGGGTGTTGCGGAGCAGGCTGACCTCCCTAGCCTTACAGGGAGGGGTTCCCCTTTGGGGAGAAGTGACTAATTCCCTCATTTTTTCACAGTATCGAGTAAGCACGTTTATAAGATCACAGCACTTTTAATTCAGTGGGAATGTCCAGGCATACAAAAACAAGTTACATTTAAAAAGGTCAGAAGTTTCAATCTTCAAATAGATGCATCCCACTCTGAGAACATGAAAAACAGACATCTCCCTCCCCCTCCATCACCCAGACCTGGTAACAGAAAGGAGACTATCAACCGACAATAAACACTCAATGAATAAAAGGCTATTCATAATAAACGATTATTAATTTTTTATTTTATCAGGCATCTTATATATAGGTACCAGATTGCACAAGTGCTTCAATGTACCAAAGTCATCTGGTCGCAGCCAGGATGTAAAAGCAGGTACAGACCACTGATATTTAATTAAGGTTAGTAAGCAAATACTTCCAATGAACAGGAGAGAGAGTATGTTGCAGAATTGCTAAGGAGACATTGAGGGGGGTAGAGGGTAGTGGGTGGGCAGTGTGGTAAGTCAGACAAGAGGTCATGTTTGCATTACACCAAAGGAAATGAGGCCTGTCTGACCCCAACTTCTAAGGTGTTCTATGCTCTAAGGAAAATAAAAAAGGGTGCTCGTCAGTATGTCTCACAACAAAATGTAGTCCTCCGATCAAACCTAATCTACCCTAAGCTGTGTCCCTTAACACGAATACAGGAGTAACATAAATGTAACAAGAAGGGTCTATAAGGGATTTTCTCTCCCCTGGGTGTGGTGGTTGGTTTCTAAGCGCCATCCCAAATGTCTGTGGCTGTTCCCTGGCCATGTGCCAGATTGTACAGTTCAAAACAATGTGTCTTTACTCTTACTTTTTTCTTGGTGGCGGCTGGTTCCCGACTCCCACCCAAGTGTCACTAGATGTTCCATCAGGCCACATGCCCAATTTCACAGTTCAAACTGTCTTCTTACTCTCCCTTTTCTCCTGAAAGAAGTCTCTGAAACTTAGTTGAGCTGTGGTTACTCCTCTTTAGAATCATGGTTTCTCTCAGCCCAAGGGTTTGCATGTTACCCTCCACATCTGGGGCTACTAATTCACTCACCCTGCCTGGGGATATTGTTCGTTCTCCACTTCTTGGAGAATCACCTCTCACAGCCTGCTTGAGAGCATTAACACGCCTTGGAGTTCTGTTTCTTCTACCACTCCGTTACTCTCACCCTGTCCTGGAATCTGTTTTTTCACCTTGCCTTGAAATGTCCTCTCACATCCCTAGTGTGTGGTATCTTGTCTCCCACCCAGTCTTGGGGCCTCTGGTTTGTCCCTCAGGCACTATTGGGCTTTGGCTGGGCCCCCTCATCATCCTACCTGTTACTTGTGACAACCGCATACCTGGTTTTCTCTAGTGGTATTCTTTGGAAGGGTCAGTCTCCTCTGCTGGATCCACACTGCAGTCTGGACACCCATTAGGTTCTCCAGGTCGGTTCGTGGTCTCTCTTCCCGTATTCAACGACTCATCAGCACCAGGAACGGCAGGTGCCCGTTTCACACTTCAGGTGTGGTCGGGGCTTCTCCTCTCTTATGGCCGAAGTGCTCCTGCTCTGCGCTGCGTCAGGAGTGCAGCAAAGTGCACGCTTCGCTGGTCGGCAGCAGTAATGCTTTTAACTAAAACATGGCGCCTGTGTGCAGTGCATTTTGGGTGCGCCCAGAGCCACAATCAACATTTGCTCCAAGCCTCAGTGGAAGCTGCACTTGATGCAAACTTCTCTCATATTATTCCACTGGTAAACATTTTTTCAGCACCGTCTATTGCTTATGTTATTTTGCATGGCTCCAAGGACAAGTTGGAGAGAATATGCACACATAGGCTAGAATGAGCCAGTGCCAGCTGGTACCTGATAATGTTGTAATGGAATTTGCTAAAGCCGAAAACAAGTTATATATTTGTTGGATGCTGCTTTCTTGAGAAACTGAGTTTTGCCTCTTGGGGTTACCATGGGTCACTCCGGCCAGGGGCCCATGAGAACTATCAACAGGTAAAGACTTTGAAAGCCAGACATTTCTGGAAAATACAATCACGCATTTGCGTATGGCTTAAAATGAGTTGAACCAGAGCAGCTAGACAGAAAGCTTCACTGGACGACGGACGCATCGCTCCAGGACCGTTGATGCCAAGATCTCTCTGTCTGACTGGGAGCTTTTGAGGGACTGCTGGCGAGATGAGGGTGTGCCTTGCAGCGGTGTCAACAGCGATATATTTTATTTAGATTTCTTTTCTTCATGTACTCATTTATTATTCTTGCTGCATTTATTCATTTATGTATACTTTTGGTGAATGAAGAGGCTGTATAAGAGCCATTTTATAACCAAGCTGAGTGGATGCTGAAGTGCAAGTATTTACACACAAAGTGTATCATTCAGTGTAATGGGGAGAAAATTAGATCTGTGCACTCTGTGAAAAGCAAAACAGCAGCGTAGCATGCTTCCTGTGTCTGGCTGACTCTGGATCCACCTCCAAGGAGCAGGTTTCCTCCGGAAGCTGACTCTGCAGCACTTCCTCGCTTGGCGGCTGGCTGGGAGTTTCTCTCCTTGTTGCTCGCCCGGCAGATTTAGAATTCAGGCTGAACCGCGATTGGACAGCCTGTACTCAGGTTCATCCAACACAGATTCTTAAAGGATCAGAAACCACACCAGCCATTTCAAAAGGGCTTTGCACTTGATTGCCCTTCTCAATCCCCATACAGCCAAACAAACAAATGGGATTCTGTACTTGAAGGAAGGAGGAGTAAAAACCCTGCTTTGGGATTGCTTGGTTTCTAAGGTGGGAGTCGCCCAAAGCGGGATCCTGCTTGTCCTGTCCCTTACAGGGTGTGAAGCGTAGCAGGGACACCTCCCTACTCTCAAAGAGGGTGGCTCCCCCTTGGGGAGAAGGGCCAAATTCCCTGGATTGGTCACAGCAAGGAAAGGAGCAATGAAGGTAAGGTTGGAACGAAAGGAAGTGCAGTTTATTAAATGGGTAAAAGTGCTATGGGGTCTGAGAGTGCATATCAGGGAAGCGTTAATGGGGTAAAAGTGAGATGGAGGGAGAGAAGGTGTGGCAGGAAAGTGTTAACCATGGTTTAAGGAGGGGGAGTAGAGAGGGGTGTCTAAATGCTTATACAATTGGAAAAGTGTGTCCTTCGGGTCCCTCACTGAAACCCTGCCTAATGTCTCCTCCCACGTGACCTGGGAAAGGCAGATGCTTCCTGATCCTGACCTTGGGGATGGTGTACTGTGGGAGGATCACCTGGGAAGAGACAGGGCCCAGGGTGGTGAGGAGATCCCATGGGTTGAGACAGAGTATTAGTCCTCGGAAAAGTGCCGTTCTGGATTGCCAAAACACATAATGGCATATTGCTAGTATGATGTCCCTCACCCACACAAAATCTGAGAAGCGGGGTACAAGCTCTGTTAAATCTGAGCAATTAACAGAAACATCCTTTGAGAATAAATACCCTCCTTATCCCCCCAAGGTATGATGCAAAAGGATCTAGAGAAAATGCTTTAAACCAATTGTCTAAATACTCAGAGGACTGTTATTTTTTTTTTCAAAATGGACTGTGCCCCTCTAACAATACATTTTACATGAAAGTCCCGTCACCTCTCAGCTACTCCCTATATCGGTCAAAGCACCAAAAGGGCACCCCCCCTCAGGAAATAAACTCAAGAATACGAACCCAACAGGAAACTATGCAGTATTGAATTACAGCAATTGTCATTGAGTATAAACATTAGAACCTCACTACATATTGGCGTAAATAAATGATTCTTTATTACAAAACTTTCACTAAAAACACAATACACATATTATAAATAAGCAGATCATAAATTAATCAAAACTATTCAAAACAATATGTAGAAGAAAACAAGTCTGTAAATCCACAAAACATAGCCCCAAACAGACGACCTCTCCTAAAACAACCAATGTGAAAAGGCAAAACTCAAAAGAAAAAAGGGGAGAAAAACTAAAAAATAAAGCAAAGAAAAGACACATAAATGTTACTAGCACTTTACACATTCTAACATCCTCAGGCCTAGTCTGGAACCCTTTCTATATTCAGTGAGTTCTTCAATTCAACCTATTCAATAGGCTCCTAATGCCTTAGTGTAACTGTGTGAACAATCTTACAGTATCTATTCCGAACATGTTTCGTCCCAGTTGATTGCAAAATGGTGTGGGGAAATTCGTCAGGGGAACCAACAAAGACATTTAACGTGTCCTAAAGCATTGGTTTCTTAACATCTGTCTGTCCAATGTTGGGTTCGCACTCTTAGATACTTCTCGCTGGGTTTTAACTGCTTTTTATTAAACAGTGACCTAGGGAGATAGTAAAAGACTACTATGAATTGTGCTGTTAAATTTACAAACTAAACAGCCACTGCACCACAAAAAAAAGAAAAAAAAATGATTATGATTATGGCGAGGTTTACCACACTTCATTTGTGAAACGCTTGAAAGTGCGCACAGTAGAAATTCTTATAAATAGAAGCCGGATCTAAAAGATAAAGAGTAGTGCCCCATCAGTATCAACCTCAAGCCATATACAAACATATATACAACATGTAGATCTTCCACACTTTAAAACAGCTGCAAATAGCATAAAACACAATAATGGGTTAGTGTTGATTTTACCTAAATCAACTGTTACCTGTCACTAACAAGGGAACCACGCCCCTCTTCCAAAACCGAGGGCTCTAAAATGAGCAATCTGTAGTTACGACGCTGTTCAGCGTCAAAAAAGCCTGAGATCGTACCTTATTACTAGGTAACGGCTCTCTCATGGTGCGCACACAAAACATTATGGAGCAGGAACATCGCTCACCAGTGTGAACAAGTCTCCATTACGCAGTTGATCTAATACATTTTTGGTTTGTTCTTCTACTGACAAAGTTTTAATTCCTCGTTAGTATGCTGTAGCAACCAAAAAACAATTACTCAAAATGTCATTGGCAACACCCCAAAATCTTATATAGCTGCGCATAGGTAATTCTACCTTTATTGCCATCAAATACGAAAGAACCCTGAATACTTGACTAACACAAGATTCTAACTGCATGTTACGCAGAGAAATTTACAATGAAAGGAGGTGCCTTACTTCACCATAATTATCCACAATGTGTACATCTCATAGCGTCAGTCAATTCAGCTGCTAGTGTAAACAGAATAGCATGCGCATGTGCGTATTTCCTGTATAACTTTTATCTAGGAAATCGGGAAGTGGAGGAATTAAAAAAACAACTAGACCTCCTCTGCTAGTGCTCTCCAACTCAAAAGCAAACGCCATGTTGAAATCCTACCATCGTGAGCAGATAATAGTACTAGATCAGATCGACTGCATCTTAGTACTTGATCACCCACCAAGTTCTAACCCTGAATCCCTATTCTCACGTAACATGATAGTATTAGACCTTTTTCTCCACCTCTAAATTCAAAAGTGGTGTTCATCTTCATATTAGGATTGCAAATCTACTATGCGGGACTCAAATTACAAACCCTTGATGCAAAATACGTCAAACTGGTCCCATGTAGTTACTGTGTTCTTATTTGGACAAACGCTCGGGATCAAATCAACAATGTACTGAGGACCAATTCTCGACACTATTGCACACAAAAAAAAAATCTTTGTTCTTCGTTATATAGTCTCTTCTTATTTGCTGCAGTGTCATTTGAAGGTTGGACCTGTGTCAATATAGTCCATGTAAAGGACTCTGGGGTATTTTCCATTGCCAAGAAGTAGCCGACCATCGGCACAGTCACTACTGAGTTTCTAATGCAACTCCTGCGTTCTATGATTCTCTTCTTAACTTTCCTCTATATCATTCCAATATAAATATTTTGTCTTCCTCTGTAACAAATTCGGAACAGTCCATCTTTTGATGAGTTACAGGGAAATAGATCTGCCCTTGTTGAAGGAACCACCTTTGTTGAAGAAGACAACAAGTCCCATAATCCCAGAAGTACTGGGACAAGGAAGAGGGCAGAAGAGACATGGTGTAGCAGTAGTCAGGAAATTAAGCCTAACAGCCCACACCTGAAGGAACCTCAAAGGCATAAAAGGCCTCCCTCGTGTTCATGCAATTAGAAGGAGCAGAAGTAGCTGGATCTGTGACTGCAATGCGAGCTGTAGCAGAAGGAAGAAGGCACAAAGCTGGCAAACCAAGCAGAAGTGGGAGGATAAGTGGGACGCCGGGGTGTCCAGTCAACTCGTCGAAAAAAAACTGGTCGACTGCAATTTGGTCGACGCAATTTGGTCGAAAACCAAATGGTCGAATTTTTTTTTTATTTATATATTTATTTTTCGGGTTTTCGTTTAGTTAAAAAAGGGGTTTTTAGAGAAAAAAAGCGGGTTGGGGGGGGACCCCCCCCCAAAAAAAAAAAAAAAAAGGTTAAAATAAAAAAATAAAAAAATTTGACCATTTGGTTTTCGACCAAATTGGTTCGACCATTTGTCTGGTCGACCAATTTTTTTCGACTAAATTCCTGGCAACCGGACGCCGGAACATGGAGACAGCAGATTGTACCTGCTTATTTTGAGAGGGTCCTGCTCCACCAAACTCTGAAGTGCGGAGGCTGCGCAACGGAAGGTGTGCAGGAGAGCCATCTTTCCCCACATGAGCCCGATTGCCGTGGTTGCCGTACAATGACCATGCTGGAGACCGAGGCGTGGAGCAGGTGTCAAGCCGTGGGTCTCAGGAGTGAGAGGGGCTCCAGAAATGTGTCGCGGGAAAGGAGACACCTTTACAGAGGAAGGGTGTGGGTCCCTAAGGAGCCAGAAGCAGTTGAAGTTGTGGCTGAAGGCATGGAAGCAGTGCAACCAGCAGAGCAAGTGTCAAAGAAGCCAGTGAGTGAAGCA
The DNA here is from genome assembly GCF_040938575.1 of Ambystoma mexicanum. Taxonomy (NCBI): domain Eukaryota; kingdom Metazoa; phylum Chordata; class Amphibia; order Caudata; family Ambystomatidae; genus Ambystoma; species Ambystoma mexicanum. The sequence continues at coordinate 417,760,245 of NC_090940.1, read as the reverse complement.
CAGCGTTCGAACACCTTGTGCAAACATTGCTGGCAACAGTATCCAGTTCCCTGTTAACTGGTGTAAGAAATAAAGCGAGTAGAAGTTGTTTGTTGAAGCTGAAATACCCAAACAATTGCAATAACTTATAATGTGAAAGTCATTTTACTCGCATGAGAAGTTAATGCTGCTGAAATCCTTTGTTCAATCCGTCACTAATTAAGGAGAGCGTACGCTGTAAAGACCATTGCTGAATACCAAACCTTGACAATACCATTGTTGACACCTTTAAACCTTGAAAACTACATCAAGACGTGGTTGCGTGTGCCTAATTGTGATTTCTAAAGAATAACAGAATCTTGACTTAAACACAGCATACCTTTCATATATAAGTTAAAGTGTATAAACTATTGAAGAAGACAAACACGCACTGCCCAAGCCAAGAGTATCCCCATATTAACAATGAAACCGATCTTTCTAAGAGTTAAAGAGCAATCTAACTTTACTGTGAAGTTAGTGACAATTAATTGGCCTACGATATAAGTGTACAATCATTACCTGAAGCTAAGAGTGGCACCAAGACTTCTGGGTAATTACTTGGGCTAATAGCCGGCAGAAAGATGCAGGTGAAGTTGGGGAAGGGAAACTGGCTGCTTGTAAAGACTATTTGTGGTGAAGTCGTGAGGAAGTCTTGAGAGGGCACTCTTGTCTGCATTGAACTACTGCTGAAACTACTGCTGCGCTTCTGCACTGTTTCAAGAGTGGATTGACATGGTTTTCCCTGGTACTACGGCCGCGCTTTGGCATTGTTTCCAAGTGAAATGACCTTATTTTTCTGTACAGAATTGCCGCCCACACACACGGAGACCGCCTACCTCACTTCCTATAACCATCACGACCACGTGCGTTGCGCGCACGCATTCATAAAGTCGTGAGGAAGTCTTGAGGTAGGCTGCTTTGCTGCGACGCGAGCAGCGTGCAGATAACCTCTTCAAGTGTGCTGACTGCTCTCTTTACGGTATCAACTAATTCCTCCCCTCCATTTGTGTTTTTAAATTTGATTAGTCACGGTCCTTGTGTAATCATAAGAACTATTGTGGTGAAATTGGTGCGATTACACACTTACTATGTCGTCAAGGACAGTAGTTACAAGAGCTTCTGCAGTTTTGAAAGGCACGTCCCCGAAAATGACATCAACAAGTTTGTCGGCTCGAAAAGCAAAAAAAGTTAATATACTAAAAATAAAGCCAGCAAATGTTGATGTATGTGAATTTTGCACCATTCATAAAGAAATAAATGCTCATCAATCAGAAAATGTATCTTTTAGTACACCCACTGCTCTAGAGCCACCTATTTTGGACTTTCCCGTCACCAGCTCTACACAAACTGAGGAAAATAGATCCTTGGTGATATTAGAACCCATTACTGATTCTGCTATTTTGGCAGTCACAAATGGCACCATTACATCTGCGACTGACGAAACTGTACCTACTCAAAACGACAATGAAACGACTTTGGCCACGGAAAATGCATTTTTCTATGTTGTATTAAACATTCTCACCAATCCACAGCACTTTCCCAATCCCCTGATAGGTTTGGTACGTCCAAATGCGACTCAGTATTGTCTTCCGTCAACCTACTCCTCGAAGAATGAAGGTTGACAATAGAGCGGCCTCTTTGCTACCTAGTCCAAAAAATGAAATAGCTGTACAACCTTCACTTTTAGAGATTACACTAATGGCCATGCATTCAACTATTCAATCGTTGACAACATTATTCGATAGTATGAATGAAAAGATTTCCAAGCAAGCAGGGCAAATAGATAAAATAGTATTATGGATGTCGAATGTGCAGCAAAATATTATTAGCGAAGAGGTTGACATGACACGATTAAAAAGCGGCCACATTGTTGCTGAGGCGCTGCAGATTTCTCCCGCAGTGGTTTCAAATGGAGCACAATGCTCAGCACAGATAGTTTTGCCTACTATTCTTCAGATTATTTCGGAGGAGGGAGAGTCTTCTGCTGCTCACCTCAATGAAGTAGGAGAAGCTTCAGTGGGGAGGCAATCTCAAGCGCAGAAGGCTGATAATAATGAAGCACAAAAACAAGTGCTAATGCATCATTCGATCTTCACCAAAGTAGGTAAAAATAATACTAAAGTTGACAAAGGAGATTGAATTGAAATAATGCCAGAAAAGAAAAAAACATAAATTAAAGAGCCCTTAAAGTATCAACTTCATCGCAAGTTAAACAATTTGTCTGTAAAATTCTAATTCCCAAAACACAAAGCAAGATTACCAGTGCGGCAGTCATTGCCAAATACAAGTCTATAACAGCGACCAACAAAGAGAAGATTAATTCTAAATCTACAGAAACTCATCAACCATTAGATAATTTAGTAAACTTAATTGAGGACGAACAATTCCAAAATGACCACCTGAGTCACAAGTAAGATCCAAACAAGAAGCAACAGTAAATCAAATGGCTCTCAAAAATGAAAATCCGCCTATATCTACGAAAGATATGTGGCTGCCTGAATTGAGAGCTGAGCTCTGTAAATCAATTGATAAGCATCTACAAACGAAAACCCACCAGTTGAGAACCGGGCAGGACTCCAGCACTACTGCTGTTGAAATAAATCCAAAGTCCCCTGTACAGGGTCATCAACAGCTTGATATTTATTCTGCTAGCAACATTGATTATACAAGTTACGCACAAAAAGATCAGTGCAACTCACAAATAGCAAGCAATGATGCACACAGAGGAAAAGTCCCAAAAACTCATCAAGTGAACCCATGTTATCGGTTGATAATGAAGTGTGGTGCCCGGCACCGTATGCCTCTTATGAATTATGTCATGCTAGCATCTTAAATATCTTCTCTGAAATACAGATTTTAGAAGATCTCTTCATGTGACATTGAGCAGGTCGAGTTTTTACACGAACAAGACCTGTCCATATTAAGGTTGTGGATATGTTCAGGCGTGATAAGGAATACCATATGGCTAGCTAAAATGGATCTGTTTCAGATGGGCTTTATCATTGCAAAAGACCCAACAACATTCAATAGAACTGACAATAGTAAAAGCCAGACTAATGAGAATGTCAGGGCACAAGAACAAAGATTTGTTAACGAATCCCGATGTGGCAATCGGATATACACACATTCAGAAAGGGTTCAATTGATCAATGGAACCAGATTCCCAACTGATAGCTACTGATAAATGAGGCAAGAAAATTGTTAAAGGTTGCTAGTTGTATAGTTGGAACACCAGGGGTTTGCCCACTTGATCATCGAAAGTGTTGAATTGATTGAATCCTTCGACATTGTAATATTGCAAGAAACCTAGTTCTTAGAGCAGCCTGTGTGGCATAATCATAAAATCAACTTAATCTCAGCCCTTAAAAAGGATAAAGGTCGACCGACGTCAGGTATCACGATAGCGATTGAAAATGGTATAGGACTAAAATGACAACCTTCGATGGCTCCTAATAGTCATACACAATTAGTTAAGATAAGTGGCTTTGGTGGTGCTATTGCGTTGGTTAACATATATAGAAATCCCATGGCCATGACGGACAATAGATTCTTTAGATAATTGGAAGATACATTAAACAGTGTTTATACCTCACCGGATATCACTAATGTTGTTACTGCAGGTGACATCAATTTGCAATGTTTCAATGAATCTAAAAGCAAAAGCAATGATGCACAGTTCAGGTGGTCAACTCTCATGCCATGGAAGCACATCAATTGCATATGCTTAATGGTTCAATCAAAGGTGATTGACCTGCAGCTCCAACATGGTCGAGGGGGATAAGTATGTCTATTATAGACTATGTATGTGTGGATTCTAACACTTATGCATGTATTGAAAAATTTGAGATATTTTCGTAAGCTCGTAGTGATCACAACTTGCTTTCTTTTGAGTGGTCTCTGCAAAGAACGCAAGTAAATTTTAAGTGTAATATATATCAGGGTCAACTGCAAGTCAACAATGCAGGAACTCTATTCAAGTGGGATTGTGAGGCATTCTATCGACTGAATGAGAACTTATTTGAAGGTTTATCCCAAGGTTCGAATCAGCGCTTGACACTCAGAGATTACTATGTGAATGCCATGCAGATATTTAAAAACCTTTCACCAAGAGTAATGCAGGCTTCACTTATAAAAATAGACATACTTTTGATGTTGTCATGAACTACAGAACACGTCCCGTTTGGACTTCCTGGTCCTTGTCACAACGGGGCGTGCACTCCATAATACTCCCAACATGGTCGTCCAGCGTGAAACCCCTTTCTCACGCCACGCGCTGGACGTAACGTATTCTATTAATAGACCACGCCTTCCGCGGCTCTGCGCGTCTCAATGCTATTGCAAAGTAGCAATCCGACGTGTGTCCCGTAGCTCGCGGTATTGTTTCCTTGTACCCGTCTATCTCCCCGTTCCTTGCCCCTTCCTTTCCTCCTATTTCCTGGACTCATGTGCTAGTTGCACCTTACCTAGTTTCCCAAATTCCTGGATCCGCGTCCCGGAAACTGAACACACTCCGGAGTCGGAAGAGACTCTGGCAGCCTTGTTCAAAACCAGGTCCGTCCGCAAGAAGGCAGCGACCAAGGACTCCAGCAAAGAACGGACCCAGGTGAGAAGGGGGGAACTCCTTGACAGATGTAGCCATTGGAGACCGGAAAAAGAGTTAAGGTGACAGAGAAAACTGCCATTGCAAAAAACAATGCATCTAAGAGCAGCCCTTTCAAGAACGTTGAAATGTGAACATAATAACTGGATTCAAGCTAGAAGGTTACTACATTATCAAGCAGATGGAGAAGCAATGCTTAGAGCAACATGTGGGAAAAGCTCAGCCCAGATTTGGGGCTTCCTCAATTTAGCAACTCACAATTCCCAGCTCCCCATCCAAATAAATGGATTAACTAATGAAAAGGTGGGTTGAACATTATACCAATTTATATGTACGACCCAAGGCTATTGTGGAAATTAATTGTACAAGCAGTACTCATCATTTTCGGTTATCGATCGACGAGGGAGCTATTTTGTATTATATAAATAAATCAAGCAATTCTCGGGCACCGGGCCCGAATGGTCTTAGTAACAGAATGTTCAAAGACATCCTGAGGCGTGGACCAGAATTTTATATATTTCTCTCCTTGCTTGCCTCTGGTCAGGTTCCGCTATCTTGGCGTCGATCCATAATAATACCCATATTCAAGAAGGGCGATCGGACTTGTCCTTCGAATTACCGGCCGATCACTCTTCTTGATGCGCCGGGGAAGATTTTTTTCAAGAATTGTTTTAGACTAATGTGCTCTTTTGTACATACAATGTAACCAATGCAATAACTTCCAGACTGGGTTTGTGCGAGGTATGGGTACATCCATTAATTTGTTTACTATTACTGCCATTCAGCAATATCACTTTCAGTTTAGATTACCTCTGTATTTAGCCTTTGTGGACTTGAAGTCTGCGTTTGACTATGTCACGTGAAATGCTACTGGCGAAACTTAGAAAAGCTAAGTGTCCAAATCACTTACGTGAGCTGATTGAAGCATTATAATCTAATATGCAGATTAGAATTTGCATCTCTTTACAGGGAGAGCTGACTGAAGAGATTCCGACATTCTTCATTTCGGACATGTCGAGAGATTTTGAAAATGTTATCCATGATGCTCCAAAATTAAATGGTCATCCAATTCCGGCAATATTCTATGCAGATGACCTGGTTTTAACGTCGAAGACTCCACAAGGCCTACAGCGATTATTGAATTCCCTTGCGAAATATGTTGAACAGAATTTACTAGCAATTACCCTGAGTAAAACAAAACTGATGTCATGTAATAAATACAGAAGGACTAAAGGAGTAAAGAAATGGTTTTTGCAGGAAGTCATCTTGGAAAATGTACAACAATACACATACTTAGGGGTAGTGATAAGCAATAATGAAGCTAATAACGAATATTATCTGAATTTAGATATCAAGCTGCAAACTGCAATATCTCAATCAACCATCATCTTAGCGAAATATGGGAAATTCACTCTTGATTCGATTATAACATTCTTTTTACAAAAAACGAGCCCGATTTTGTTATATGGGGCCGAAACCAAGCCCATTTTAAGTGAACAATTGCTGACTAAGTTTGAAGGGCAATACTGGAGGTGCATTCTAAGCAGTGTGGCTTCGATACGAATGTGGTTTGGTTTCATTGTATACCAGATACAAGTGGCAATTGATATTGCTTTTCAGAAAATATTTGTTGGCTCTGGACTTTTTCTAAATACATAATTACGTCAACACACACATTTGTGGGTAAATGGAGAAACATAATTATACAATTTTTATGTGAAACAGAGATAAAAATTAAAATTCTGATAGAAAACCAAATTGTTCGAGCTGGATTGGATAATGACTCGAGAGAAATGTATGAAATATGTAGACTACAGAACAAATCTATTTCAAGTTAAGAGTTTTGGGACCGTAGAAACATATTTGCATAAATCACTTTCAAGTCAACATAGAAATGATTTTATGAGATTCAGATTCAATTTGTCGTCCACGAAAGACATTAAAAAACAGCGCAAAACACTTTAGGACTGTGACAATCTATGCCGATTTTGCAATAATGCTGGATGCGGAGACATTATGAGATCTAGTAGTCACATGTCCCATGCTTAGAGAATTTAGTTTTCTGCACTTTAAGAAACTTTTTGAAAATCAACAAACTGTAAAAGAGGATGATTTGTGGGTAAAGCTGTTTTTGGGTGAAAAACTAATAACACAAATAGCGCTGTTGAATTCCTTACAAGGACTGAAATTGACTTAGATGCTTTGACTATTTTGGTGACTGATGTATATTGGTTGCTTCAATCATGAATTGTGGAATGAAGATCATTCTGTGAATGTTTTAAGAATTGTGAAATTTGTACTTGTGTAATAATGTAGGAACTTATTTAACATTTTAAAAATTGTAAAATGTAAATTAATTGTAACAGGATACATAATTTTGTAAAGTTGATTATTCAGCTGTATCAAATAATAAAAATAAAGGAAAAAAAATACTATTTTGAAGTTGACACAACCTGTAGCGCCAGAGATTTTGGAAGACAGAGAGAAGTGAGTCTTAAGGGCAAGCACAGGTTGTTATAGTGGTAGACAGACAAAAAAAGCAAAGAGACTGCCCCTTTTAAAGAGCGATTCAGAGGAAGATTGCCTTGCCTGCTTGAAGTACGTCTTGTCGAAGCCTGTCTAGAAATACAAATCATTGAAGCTTTGGTGGTATATGGGAGTGTCAACAGATGCAACATTTTAGCAGTCTAAACAAAGTGGAGTACTGTGAGACACAGGGGACTGATCTCCTAGCGAATTAAGTAGAAGTGAAGTTGTTAAAGTGGAAGCAGGAGCACTCAGAAGTCATTCTGACAAACATACCATTGTGAATTCTAAACTGTTAACCATGAACTGTGTATCACTGACAGTTGTGGATATTCCATTTCTTTTTCACTGTGACAAGTCTTCTTGAAGAGGTGACAGAGCATCGTGGCCGGGATTACCACTGGTGCTATTTGGTGGAAGTGGAAAGTGGATATTTCACCAAGCAGAAGAGATTTGCAATTATTGGAACTGTGGTTGACAAAACTTTACATTGACTTTGAAACATCAAGAACAGATTTGAGACATTTCTTTCTTTGGTTGAACACTAACAGACTTGACCTTGAATCCTGGGGAAGTGAAATCACCCGGGGCATTAGAAGGTTATTCAGAGACTGAATGCTGTTCATATTACGACGTTGTATTGCCATATATTTTCTTTGTGTATTTGTTGCTTAGTGTGAGGGCCAGTTACCCTGTAGAGTATTTGCCATTAGCTTCGGTTTGGCAGGGAAATGCTCAGAGTAGGGATAGTGAGGCATTTTGATCATATTTCTTTAAGAATAAAATGGCACATGTTGATAAATCCTCAAACAGTTGTCCCCCTCACATTACTCACCCCTCACATGTGCCCGGATGAAGAGAGGGAGTGGAGTCCTGCGGGTGAAGTGTTAGGTGTGAATCAAAAAATTATTCATACACCTGTGTTCACAAGTGCACATTTCCCTCTACTCTGAAAAAGGGCTTGTCCCATTTGCACATTCATTAAGACCAAGTGGTTGTCCCATGAAAATACTGATGAAAACAAATTCCTGTTGCTGTGTAATAAACTGCTCAGTTTATTCATTTTTTTTGCAAAGTTGCTAATGCCAACACGTGTTTCGACCTAGGCAGTCTCCATCAAGGCTTTAACAGTCATTCAATAAAAAGTCATTTGCCAGATACAGTGCGCATCATAGGACATGCATTACTTACCGTAAAAGCATTTCTGATGATTGTATCTGCTTATATTCACATGCTGTGCATAGTCCAACATCCAGTGGTCACTGCAGAGTATTGCATTTTGTTTTTCGTAGTCGAAAAGGGGACGTCGACATAGGCGTGTCTAATACTATCCCTATAGTGACGTGCAGTGTACCCAAAATGCCTCACGCGTCGAGGTCCCTCGGTTTGTATTTTTTCCTCGCCCTGAGGGAGCCTTCTTAGGCGTGAGTGAGTACAGAAGAGAGAGAAAATAATAAGATGTCTATGTTCCTTCCATCCGAGCGGGGAGGAAGGGTGGGCGCGTGTGAATCTAAGCAGATACAATCATCAGAAATGCTTGTACGATAAGTAATGCATGTCTTCTGATGCTTGTTAATCTGCTTAGAATCACATGCTGTGCATAGACTAGCGAGCAGTACCCGGAGTTGGAGGTGGGTTGTGAGAAGGAACAGTAGAGAAAAGATGTCTTAATACTGCTTGTCCCACCTGGGCATCAGATCTAGAATGGGCATCTAGACAAGTGTTTTGTAAAGGTGTGTACAGAACTCCAGGTTGCCGCTTTGCAAATGGACTCCAGAGGAACATTTGCAATGAATGCTATGGATGCCCCAGTGCCTCGAGTAGAATGTGCTCTAGGCTTAAAGGGCAGTTCTCTCTTAGCAAGAGTGTAACAGAGTGATGCATTGGACAATCCATCTAGATATAGTGGATTTGGAAACTGCATCTCCTTCTCTTCCTGCCGCCACTGAGACAAATAACTGATTAGTCTTTCTCAGTGGTCTAGTTCTTTCCATATAAAACATGACCGCTCTGTGCACATCAAGTGTGTGCAGGCTTTTTTCTCCCAAGTTTGATGGGTTTTGAAAGAACGTTGGTAGTTCTATAGACTGGTTGACATGGAATTTAGTGCTTGTAGTTCACTTACTCTCCTAATGGAGGTGATCGCTATTAAGAAAGCGGTTTTAAGAGTAAGGTTCTTAAGTGTTGCTTTGTGCATGGGTTCGAAGGGGGAGCCCATGAGCCTGGTTAGTACCATGTTTAGATCCCATCCGGGAGCTGGGTTACATATAGGAGGGTGGATCCTTTTTACTCCCTCCATGAAGGCTTTAATAACTGGAACTTTCCACCATGAGACCGTATGTTGAGACGTGGTGTATGCAGAAAGTGCAGCTAGATGAACTTTAAAAGAATTAAAGACTAACCCCGAGTCTAATAAGTGAGTCAGGTAAAGAACAATCTGTGTGGGAGAGCAGTCAAAGGGGTTGATGCTCTTTCCTCTACACCAGATGACGAACCGTTTCCACTTGCTGGAGTAGCAGTAACGAGTGTTCGGTTTCCTTGCTTCTTTAAGGATGTCCATGGATCTTTGAGGGATCTGCAAATGTCCAAATTCTATGACCTCAGGAGCCAGGCTGCTCAGTTCAGGGTCTGTGGGCATGGGTGCAGTGTTTTGCCCCTGTCCTGTGACGGCATGTTGTACGGGCAGGGTAGTTTCACCGGTGGAGACAGTGACATTTCCATCTGGTGAGCGAACCAGGGTTGTCGGGCCCACATAGGGGCCACTAGGATCATGGTAACTGGTTCCTGGTGCATCTTGTGCACTATCTTGTTGAGAAGGGGAGTCGGGAGGGGGGGGGGGGGAAGCGTAAACAAATTTCCCTGACCATGTTATCCAGAGACCATTCCCCTTGGAGCGGTTCTGGGGGTACCTGGAGGCGTAATCTTGGCATTGGGTGTTCTCCAGAGTTGCAAACAGATCTATTTCTGGGAAGCCCCATTGCGTGAAAACGTCTGCGACAATGTCTTCTTGTAATCGCCATTCGTACTCTGTGGGCAGAGGGAAGTCTCTGCTAAGTTCGTCTGCTAGCAGATGGAGTTCCCCTGGTACGTGTTGTGACAACAGGAACATGTTGTGTTTGAGGGCCCACTTCCAGATGTTTTGCGACAGCTTGCACAGTCCTGGAGACAGAGGACCCCCTTGCTTGTTCAGGTAGTACATTGCTGTGGTGCTGTCTGTGAGGACCAGTACTGTCTTCCCTTGCAGGTGAGCCTGGAAAGCTTTCAGTGCTTTGAAGACCGCTAGTAGTTCCAGCAAATGTATGTGTTTGGACGCTACACTCAGAGTCCAAACTCTGTGTGCAGTCTGATGGGATAGGTGAGCTCCCCATCATTTAAGGGATGCGTCTGTGGTTGGAGTGGCTTCAACTGCGGGGGTGGCGAATGATTTCCCTATTACAAGGTTTTCCTTTGACCACCCCCACAGCGAGAGAACCAAGGCCTGCGAGACCACCACTAGATCATCCCATTGTCCGCTGGCCTGACACCACTGGCTGTTGAGCCACTCTTGCATTGGGCGCATGCGCAGCCGCGCGTGAGGTACCAAATATATACATGACGCCATCATTCCCAGTAAACGCATTGCTTTGCGTACCGTCACCTCTTGACCGGCTACATATTGAGGGATCTGAAACAGAATATTTTGGACCCTCTCGTTGGAGGGGAAGACGAGGCCGTCCTTTGTTCGAATTAGAGCCTCTAGGAATTGCTTGACCTGGCTGGGGTCTAGGATGGACGACTTCTCGTTGATGGAGAAGCCCAGTTGGAACAAAAGGTCTACAGTCTTTTGGGTATTTGAGAAGCATGTCTTGTAAGAATCCCCTGATATGAGCCAATCGTCGAGGTAAGGGTATACTGGGATGGACGACCTGCGCAGGTGGGCCACTGCCACTGCTAGTGCTAGTGCTTTCATGAATACCCTCGGCGCTGACGCTATGCCGAAGGGTAGCACTTTGAACTGGTAGTGTTTGCCCTCTATCATGAACCTGAGGTATTTTCTGTGCGCTGGCAACATTAAAATATGAAAGTATGCATCTTTCATGTCCATTGTTGTCATGTAATCTCCCTGTGAAAGCAGGGGGGATTACCTCCTGTAAGGTGACCATGCAAAATTTTTAAGGTTTGACAAATTCGTTCGCTGGGCGCAGATCTAGTACAGGGCGCATGGTTAAGTCCTTTTTGGGTACAAGGAAGTACACTGAATAAATACCCTCCGTTACCTGTGATAGAGGCACGACCTCTATTGCTCCTTTTTCTAGTAGCAGTTGGACTTCTTGAAGAAGGATGTGGAGGTGCTCTGGTGATCAGCTTCTTCCCCTTGGGGGTCTGTACGTAAGGGACTGACTGAATTCTATACAGTACCCGTGGGCTATAGTTGACAATACCTAACGGTGTGTTGTTATACCCTCCCATGCTGGTAGAAAAGATGTTAACCGGCCCCCAACCGGCGATGCATGGGAGGGGGCCCGAACCTTCGGGTCATTTGGTGTTGGTAGCTCGGGAGCCTCTAGGAGTGGGGCTCCGACCTCTTCCCTTGCCACGACGTTGACCCCTCTGAGCATATTTGCTGCTTGTTCCTTGAGTAGAGGACCAGTTGCCTGCTGAGGAGTATTGTTGTTGTTGCTATCATTGGGCTCGAAAGAAGCGCCTGTTGCCGTAACCTTGCTTATTGGGAGGCCTTGAAATCTGGTCTAGAGTTTTTAGGGCATCGAAATCCTTCTTAGCAGTCTCTAGCGCGGCGTCCACCGCTTTACCAAACAGGTTGGAATCCTCTATTGGTTTATTGAGTGACGACTGGATCTCTGGTTTAAAACCCGAGTTCCGGAGCCAGACATGACGCTTGAGAAGTATCCCCTGAACTAAAGACTGGCCAGCCGTCTCCGCAGCATCTAGTGTGTTCTTGATGATGCTTTGGTTAACAAGGGTACCTTCGGTCACAGTGGGTAACAAGCGAATTTGTAATGGTTCAGGGACTTCAAGGTCTTGGCGTAATTTTCCCCATTGGGCATCAGCATAGCTTGCCAGTAAGGTATTGTTATTGGCAATTCTGGTGGAAAAAGCTGCAGAGGCTGTAATCCTGTTTCCCAGGGCGTAAAGCTTCTTTCCTTCTTTGTCTGGGGGTGCTTCGCTAGTAGATAGCCGAACCCCTCCCCTTTTCCTTGTGGTGGTTACTACCAAGGAATCAGGTATTGAGTGACCCTTAATGTATAATGGGTCAGAGGGTGAGGGAGTAAACAGCTTCTCAATTCTAGGGTTGACCCCTCTAACCAACGCAGGTGTTGATAACGATGGAATGAGTCGTCTCTTGACTGAGGCGAGAAGTGGAATGGCCTGGCTAGTAGGTGGTTTCCCCTTGATGATTTTTTCTACAAAATCTTTTTCAAGAGTAATTTCCCCTGTATCAATCTTAAAATGTGGTGCTGCTTTCCGTAGTAGCGCACTGAAAGTAGGTTGGTCATCTATAGGTGACGGGTTTATGACTGGTGTGGTTTGAGGAGAGGACAGGTCCAGAACGTCAGGGTCTGTCGACGCTCCTGGGGACTGCCAGGGCTGTCAGCCACCTCCATCTGGGTCTTCTTCGAAGCCCCCACCACCCATTTCTGGGTTTTCCTCAAAACCTTCTTCTTCTAGGTTTTGTTGATCTTCCACATTAAGGAACTCCTCATCCTCTTGGAAGTGAGATTCTTCTTCAGTGAGGTCATATGTATTAACCCCCTCTTGAAGTGGGTTAAATAGTCTTGGGTATTTAGCCCTGGGGTCTTCAAGAAGTACCTCTCCTGATCTTTTGGGTGTTACATGTGCAGGGGTGGACATGAACCTATCCAGCTTATCCATACATGATTGGAATCTTTCTAAAGTCCATTGGGGTAACCTAGAACGGTCTGGAGGTGAAAAGGGAAGCTCTTCTGCCTGTAGCCGTCTAGCTCTTTCATAGAACGTTGAGGATAAACTCCCTTCGCCTTCTGAGAATCCTTCTCGTGGGCTAGGTCTTTCCTTCGACGTAGGAGGAGGGTCCTGCCTGCCTTCCGGTTGTCTCGGCATCTCCCTGGCCTTGTGAGCGGGGCTCGGCGAATCCTTCGCAGCCAGTCTCTGAGCATCAGTGGAGACTATTCAAGCCAAGCTCTCGACGACTAAACGGTCCGTCGAGGGTTCATCTGGCAACGTGTTGGGAGGTGCCGAGGCCTTGTCTCCGACGGGCGCTCTCTTACGAGGCACGTCGTCTGCCATTTTGGTGGTAGCACCCTTATCTGTGTACAGCCCAGGCGCAGGTCGCAGCTGCGGTTGCGGGGAGGGCTTACAACCCTTACCGTCGGCAGTGGCCGCCGGTAGCCCCGGCATCTCCGTTGGCGCTAGGCCTTTCTTCGACGAAGAAGTGCCATGGGTTGTGTGTTTATCCTTATGTTTCTTGTGTGCGTCAGTGTCGCCGATGTGTACATCTCCATAAGTAGGGCGTAAGCCGAACTTGTCGGGGCGGAAGAGCGGGAGCACTCCCTAGAGAGGTCTACAACCTCCGATACAAAGGTAGTGTTATCACTGTCCTCGTCACATTCGGCAGCGGCAGGTGAGGAATCAGCTCTAGACATAGAGTAGGCTGCCCACCTCTTGACCATGCGGTCCTTTAAAGTCTTTGGGCGAAGAAGTTTACAGGCCGCACATCCGTCCTCTTTGTGGTCGAGGGGTAAGCAGCGGTTACACCGCTTATGCTCATCTTTCCACGTGAATTTGCCCTTACAGCGTGGGCACAATCTAAAGGGAGTCCTCTCCATAGCTGAGGATACAGTTAAAAGTGATAACGACCCCAAAGGAAAGGGGGGGTGAAAGAGAAAGGCATTCGTAGAAAGAAACAGAAGTGTCCCACAACCCCCACTCTCCCTACTGTATAGGCTGGCGAGGCCGGGCCAGGTGTTCGGCAGCGCCGAAGGATCGCCTCGGTCGAAATCACCGCCGAAGATCTTATTCGGTGGTGAAACAGTTTAGCCGTCGAAGGAGGGATTAGGATTTAAAGTAATTATGAAATAAAAACGACCGAGGGTCGGATAAATGTTATTAGCAATTTGTCTCCAACGAGCTCCGCATTAGTGCGACCAGATTCTGGGCGGAAAAAAACAATCTGAGGGACCTCGAAGCGCGAGGGATTTTGGGTACACTGCACGTCACTAAAGGGATAGTATTACAGACACGCCTATGTCGACGTCCCCTTTTCGACTATGAAAAACAAAATGCAATACTCTGCAGTGACCAATGGATGTCGGACTATGCACAGCATGTGATTCTAAGCAGATTAACAAACATCAGAAATATGGGATACATAATAGTTTAACCATACATTGATATATAATCCAAAGCATTTGCAAACAATAGGAATACAATTGTTTTCAAAAGCAATTAAATGTAAAAGTCATTGTGTCAGTCGTTCACGAGCAGGGTTTGAGGCACGATGGAGTTCGGGGGGAACAGAAAGGTTCCGGCAGTCTTGCAAGATCTGTATATGTATAGCATGTGTATTCTCACGAGTCCTGTCTTACCTGTGCAGTCTGTTCAACAAGGCTCATGTTTCCTATGAGGCTTCTATCAGTGATAGCGTGACACTGGCTTGGGTTCTTCCGGTATTTCGTTTTCCTATAAACAGACCATTATTCTCATTTAAAGGCCTGAATTCTGGTAGTTCCAATGCCTTAGTAATTGGGATCTGCATAATCAGTTGTCAGTTGTACTACTTACCTAGGTAAATGTTTATTAGTTGTGCAAAAGCTGCACATGTTGCAGTGATATATTCTTATTTATACATTGACTCGATAGCCATGATACCTGAATCTGTAAAAAGAATCAAATGCCAATTGTTTTGAGGCTACTTCTAGAAATAGTACTACTGATGAAATTTGAAAAACCAAATGTTGGGCTAGGCTAGACCGCAGTGCTACTGGCCTTCATTTGGGTTCAGACTTGTTCTTCTATTCCAGTTGCGTTTTCATAAAATGTACAATTGGGTGTCAGATTCATGTTGGGTTAGTATATGGGGGGCCCATGAGATATTGTATGCTTATGTACTAGAGAAACTTACTGAGGATTATATTCAGAGCTGGTTTGAAAGATAAAGTCATGCGTTTGTAAACCCTCATGCCGAGATGAGGGCATTGAATGCGGGTCTAACAAATGCTTCAGTAGAAAGGATAGGAGACTGCGATCGCTCACCGTCAATATTAAATGACTAGCACTAAGTGTCCCAATCTATTGGGAAGCGCACCTCTAAACAGGTCATATGTGTCAAAGTCAACCTCCGTAGAAACCACTTCCTCCTCGGACTCCAACCCCCCTACCACTTCCTCACCTGTGGTGTCGGTTACCTCGGGTTGTTCAAGTCTCTTCTTCCACCAAGGCGTTTTTTTTTTGTAAGAGGATAGGGCCTAGCCCGGAAGGAAGCCACCCTGGCCTTGTACAAAGAGGTCTAGTGGGGGGCCTCTCTGCCGGAGCAAGCCAATTGGGGGGAAAAAGCCAGATGGCATGGAATAAAACCCTCTCCTCAGTAGTATGTCAGTATGAAGGTCCAGTACGTTGAGTTGAAGCCCAAAACAAAAATAGAAGAAACTTCCAGAGGAGCGGTAGAGCAGGGTAGCAGTGGCAACAAAGGGAGAAAAAAAAAATGATAACAGGGAAAAACAAAATATAGAACTGCAAGCGGGTAAACACGGGAAAGCCCGTAGGGAAATATAGCAAAAAACTATAGGAGGAAAAAAGGACAACCGGGAAGGGAAGATAGGCGAAACAGTACAGAGTGCACACGGAGCAGAGACAACTAAGAGCGTCTCACCCGGAGCCTGACGCGAAAGGGTTGCAAAGCGCAGACTTCCAGGTGGGACAGGCAGAAAAAGCATACCGCGGCGATGCCGCGGAGACAACTAAACTGCTGCTGGGGGTGCGCAGTGAGACGTGAAAGGCAGCTAATGGCTGCCCAGTCTCCACCGCGACCATACACCCCAACGACTGCGGCGCATGACAATATGTGAATATATATTGGAGCTTACCTTTTTAGATAATCAGGTTGCCACGGTCAGCATTAACATCCTGCGTGTTTCTCGCTGTGGTCGCCATTCTAGAAGAAAGTTTATATAGTTGTGTAGTGACTTAACACGTAATAGCTGCAACGTCATCCACTGGCCCATCCATCCTGTCTCCATATGTGTCCCATAGCTACAAATAAGCATGTGGTCTGTTGTAACAGGTCATATCTACGACAGACTGACTAGAGTCTCTGTGTCTACTCGGAGTATCTCAACTAAACATTCGCATTGCGTATTATGCGTAAGCATGGTTTTACATTAAAAGTATTCAAGTGCAGCAACCACCTGCATATGTTGGGGTGAAACATTCGGATATTGAAAAATTGCATATTACATTAATAAATGTCTTGCTGTTTGTCCCCAGGTTGTGATTTCTAATTGCAGCCACCTCTACATCCCAAGAGCCTTCTACATATGCAAACGTTTGGAAATGCTATATCCAATGAGCACAGACAAATGCTTTTCCTGATTCTAAACATTCTCATGATATATATACGAAATGTGTGCACTGACAATTACAGGGACAAAAGTCCTCATTAACATGCATCGGATTGTGCAATCCTGAGACTCTTATTAATAATATATTACAAGGCAAACTTTAACCTATATCCTGATGCTAGCATAAATTCATGTTGAAATAAATACATTATTGTACCATTTTGACATAAAAAAATGCACATTTGCTCCTGTGTGACCATTTGTCATGTGCAGTATATATTCTAAATAAATATCTGTTATTAGTCGTTATTGATATCTTTCTTCTAAATTAGCACCCCGTGAGCGGGAGTCAACCAATCAAGAGGCTAGGAACATGGGCTGACACTGCCGATCTAGCTCACGTTCCAAGCCGCCTAATGGCCAGTTCGCCCACCTGCCATCTTCCCCCTACACCCGTTACCTTTATTTCAATCTTTTCCTCCCCTCTTACCTCATTATGGTGCTCATTCCACTCTTCCCAGTTAGGTTGCCATGGAAATGGAAGAGGGGCTCTGTACGGAGCCCGGTCTTCTTTTTTCATGGTGGCCATGTTTGTATAGTATTTTCTTTCTGTGAACCGGGCCGGGCGAGGCGACCCAGGAAAAGAAAATACTTTCAATTAGCCCCGTCCCAACCTATGGTATGGGTGCTAATAGCGTTAACCACCCGTTTCCAAGAGCTGGAACGGGTGATAATATCCCGGTGGCCTCATTAAATGCCCCGGCTACGCTCAGGCCTTTAACTCAGCCCCAGGCCATTTCCACACATTCCAACCCCTGGAACTGGTAGTTAACGCTTAAGGATAACATGCATTTCGTGTTATGTGTTGAGTCCATCTGATATAGTTCTCATTCTACAAATTAGTCTCGTTTCCATACGTTGTAGTTTGAGCTCGGTCACCGCCTCTCTATCCACATATCAGCTGATGTAATCCTATGAAGTGCACTTTCTCCTTAACTTCCAAGTTGGTGTGATTTCTGCCAATGTGCAGCAAGTGGTAACTTTGGGTCCTGGCTCCTTAGCGTGCTTATATGCTCTTGGATTCTGATCCTCCGCTCTTATCGTGCTACCGATATACATTTTCTGACAGACGCACATTGCAGCATATACAAAATACTTAGTTTTACAGTCATACCTAGCACCCCTGCTGGACCTGCATCCATGGCTCGGCAACTTCAAGGGACACGTTTTGCTAAAAGAACGGCAAGACTGTTCTATACTAAATGGAGACTTTATGATTCCCTACCAGGAAAGCGGCGTCTCCACTACACACGCCGTTAGTCACATGATCAGGATCCATCACGTGACCTCAGGACTGCGTATTTAGCAGCGTTGCAAAATGGACTCGCTGCTTCTGATTGAAGTTAAACGGCAGTTCAGTACTACGTTCTGGAATTTCCCTTAATTTCCATATTCAGGGTTTCCAGCATTCTATTTGCCTCCAGAACGCTTCGTTCCTCTCCGGTCCTTCTTGTTTGTTTATTTTGCTTTGCGCTACAAGCCTCCCTCCTTCTGGATTCCACAGCGGGTGTCGGCTCTGTAGCAATCAGCTCCATCTGAGCCAGCGTTCCATGCGGCAGCTCTCGCGGCGTTCAGTGCTTTCCTGCTGTAACTGACGGGGACTTACTGAATTCAAAACGCTGCGCTGCTACATTTCAGCCTTATCTCCTCCGTGCAGACACAGCGGCTGCTCCAAAACAGCACGCCCAAACCTCACGAACTGAATTTCCTCCTTCAAGAATAACATTGCACTATTCAGTTTCCTAACTTACTATATATTTGCAGACACGGCGGATGCACTGATTAGCTCAATTCCAACCTTTGAACTGCACTTTGTTTTGGTAATCTACCTTAGATAGTGTTATAGTATTTCCTACTTTGTTGGGCAATATAAGGGCAACTATTACTAGAACCGACCAGGTTTCCTTTCGCTCCTTGGATTACATGTGCATTTAACTTCATGGACGCGATTCAGTATTGCACCAACCCGGCACTAGTGTGACCCTTGTGCCACTCGGATTTAGTTTTCCTTACCTTAACCTTCCTTCCCTGTCGTCGTTTCTATTTTGGATTCATTGGTGTTCCTGTGTCAGACTTTACTTCTTCCTCTCAACGCCAACAGGTTAGTTGTATTCATTGGAATTAATAATCTAAGATGACATTATACTTTCATCTTAGATTGAGATGAAACCCCTTTCTCGCTCCACGCGCTGGACGTAACGTATTCTTTTAATAGACCACGCCTTCCGCGGCTCCACGTGTCTCAATGGTATTGCAAAGTAGCGATCCGACGTGTGTCCCGTAGCTCGTGGTATTGTTTCCTTGTACCCGTCTATCTATCCGTTCCTTGCCCCTTCCTTTCCTCCTATTTCCTGGACTCGTGTGCTAGTTGCACCTTACCTAGTTCCCCGGATTCCTGGATCCGCGTCCCGGAAACTGAACGCACTCTGGAGTCGGAAGAGACTCGGGCAGCCTTGTTCAAAACCAGGTCCGTCCGCAAGAAGGCAGCGACCAAGGACTCCAGCAAAGAACGGACCCAGGTGAGAAGGGGGGGGGGGGGGACTCCTTGACAGTTTGAGACGCCACCCGACCGAACTCGATAGCGACATGGAAGCCGCCGTTCAGAACCTGATGCGTCGCATGCAAGAGCCATCAACCGAGGTCCAAAATCTAAAGGTGGAAAACGCCGCACTCAAACAATTGGTCCTATCCCGGGATTCGGCCACAAAAGAAAGCGTCTTGTTGGGCGGCATTGTTGACAAATACGATGGGTCAGCAAAAACCCTTCGTGGATTCAGGATTCAGGTTTGGTCCACTTTACATTTAAGCCTTAAAGCCTCATTACTTTTCGACTCCCAGGGCTAAGGTGGGTTTCATAATGTCCCACCTTTCCGGGAATGCCTTAACCTGGCCTCACCCCTCGTTAACTCCAGCAATGCCCTCCTAGATGACTATGATGGGTTCATACAGGCCCTTAAAAACATGTTTGATCGCCCTGAGCAGGTCTATAGTTCCCAGGAACGTCTGTTAGACTTTAAGCAGGGTTCCCAGGATATGCTCACTTATGTGAGCCGATTCAAACAATTGGC
This sequence comes from Ambystoma mexicanum, assembly GCF_040938575.1. NCBI lineage: Eukaryota > Metazoa > Chordata > Amphibia > Caudata > Ambystomatidae > Ambystoma > Ambystoma mexicanum. The sequence goes on along the minus strand of NC_090940.1, from coordinate 417,740,440 downwards.
CAAGGAAGCGGATTGGTCCTCTGAGGCGAGTTTCACCCTGTTCAGGAGAGGACTGAATGATGAGATTAAGGATGAGTTGGCCAGAGTGGCTCGACCAAACTCATTCCAGGAACTAATGGACCTTGCCATGCAACTAGACTTCCGTATCCAGGAAAGAAAGGCTGAAAAGAAGAAATCCAGGGGAAATCCTTCCAAGGTGTCCTTTGAGAGCACCGTCAGAACGGACACAAACCCAGGCTCAGTCACAGAACCAGAACCCATGCAGATAGGAGCCTTCTGTGGACCCATATCCCCGCAAGAAAGGATGAGAAGGATTCATACGGGGTTGTGTATGTATTGTGCTTCGGACAAACATTTGGTTAGGGAATGTCCTCTAGCCCCCCCCTCAGCGTTCGGGAAACGCCAGCTCCCCATCCTAGATGGAGCAGAGCTTCGGGAGAGAGATGTTTGCTCCACATCAATTCCATCCTTGAACTCTCCTGGACAAAACAAATTGATCATACTACAAGCATTTCTATCACCCTCCAAGAGCAAGACCTATCCCATTTTGGCCTTGGTAGACTGCGGAGCTATGGGAAAGTCACCAGATTCCGTACGAGACACGAAGTACCTTGCAGCCTGTGGAAGCCATCGACGGAAGACCCCTCCCTTCAGGGCCCATAAGCCTGCAGACCAAGGAGATCCAGCTCTCAATAAATCACCATCAAGAGCTGATTAGGTTCGACATCATTAAGTCAGCCCACTACCCCATGGTATTGGGTATGCCCTGGTTACAAAAACACAATCCGTATATTAACTGGACAGCAGGATCACTATTCCTAGGCTCAGAGTTTTGTATGTCTCACTGTCTATTCCTGGAACCTTCATTAACACTCCCTAAGGAACCGCATAAAGACCAAGAAACACCACTCATGGTTTCCAATATCATACAAGTCCCTGAGGCCTACCAAGGATACGCTGATGTGTTTTCGACTGCCATAGTGCGGGCCTTACCCCCACACAGGCCTGAAGACTGTGCAATAGAAACTGAACCCTCAGCAGTGATTCCCTTCGGCAGGATGGTCATCCTTTCTGAACTCGAGAAAAAAACCCTCAAAGAATACCTCGATACTAACCTTGAAAATGGCACCATAAGACCTTAAAAATCACCAGCAGGTGCTTCGTTATTCTTTGTTCCCAAAAAGGATACCCAGGAATCCAGACCATGCCTCGATTATCGTGGCCTAAATCAATGCACCCTCAAAGACCGATACCCACTACCCTTGATTTTGGATATCCGGGAAGCCATAAGAGGCGCGGTAATATTCACCAAGTTGGATCTCCGGGGTGCCTATCATTTGATCTGTATCCAGGAAGGAGACGAGTGGAAAACCGCCTTTAGAACACCCTTTGGCCATTACGAATACCTGGTCATGCCCTTTGGACTAGCCAATGCCCCAGCAGTCTCAACGTTTTATGGATAGGGTGTTCTCCGACATGTTGTTCCTCTTCGTCATTGTATATCTGGATGACATATTGATCTTTTCCAAGGACCCTCAAGGCAGTACTATAAAGACTCTGTGAACACCAACTCTTAGCCAAACCCGATAAATGCTTGTTTCACGTTACCTCTGTTCACTACCTAGGATTTATCCTTAGCCCAAGAGGGAATTGGTATGGACCCTTCAAAGGTAAAGGCTATTCTGGCATGGCCTGCTCCTACATCCGTGAAACAAGTTCAATCCTTCCTGGGGCTTGCCAATTTCTACCGAAAGTTCATATCCACCTTTTCCGAGATTGTTCAACCGATCGTTGCTCTCTTAAAGAAGGACACCCCTTTTATCTGGCCCACACAGCGTTCCAGCGTTTGAAGACTGAGTTTACACAAGCTCCTATCTTAGCCCAACCCGACATAAGCCGACCATTTCTAGTGGAAACGGATGCCTCTAATTACGCCATACGAGCAGTGTTGAAACAGAAATTAGAAGATAAGTTGGAACACCCCATTGCTTATCTTTCACGAACCCTGACTCCGAGTGAAACACACTACTCCGTCCTGGAAAAGGAATGGTTAGCCATCCGCCAAGCCTTCACTGAATGGCGGCATCTACTTCTGGGAGCTAGACATCCAGTCCAAGTCCGTATGGACCATCAGAATCTTCAGATTCTACAGTCATTGGAATGTAGAAATAGTCGTCAGGCGCGTTGGGCCTACTTTTTTGCCCAGTACCAGTTCCATGTTCCCAGATCACAGAACCCGATTGCTGACGCCTTGTCTCGACGTCCTGACTACGTAACCACTGAAGATAAGGCATATCCTAAGATGTTTTCCCCCACAATCTTCGTAGCTCAAGCAGTCAACCTCCTGGAAGAAATCCGAGCACAAACCCAATCCTCTGAGTTATAGAAGGAAAACCAATGGAATCTAAGAGCCAAGGATGGATATTTATTCATAGACAATGCACTGCTCATTCCAACACAGACATTACAACAGAAGATAATAAACCTCTGTCATGACACACTTCACTCCGGGCATCGTGGCATCACCAATAACCTCCGTTTTATACAGAGACAGTTCTAGTGGCCTAAGATGAATACTGACGTACAACAGTACGTCCAAGCTTGCGTTGTCTGTGCTCAAAATAAGCATGATAACAAGAGACCAGCGGGTCTTCTACTGCAACCAACACTGCCAACTAGGCCATGGGAATTCATCGCTACAGACTTCATTGTGGAACTACCACCATCTCGAGGATACACTACTATCATGGTTACCATAGACTTGTTCACTCATATGACTCATTTTACGTCCCTCAATAAACTACCATCCTCCTCTGAACTAGCTGGAATCTTTCTGGAACACATATTCCGCCTGCATGGACTTCCTTCTAAGATCATATCTGATAGAGGACCTCAATACGTCTCACAATTCTGGAAACATCTGTGTCGAGTTCTGGGAAGTCAACGTGCACTCTCTTCAGGGTATCACCCCCAAACCAACGGAGCCACAGAACGTGCGAATCAGACCCTGGAACAGTATCTTCGATGTTTCGCCATCAAGGTCCAGGATAACTGGTCACTCCTGATACCCGTTGCTGAATTCGCCTACAACTCCGAACATTCAGCGCTCAAAACCAGTCCTTTTTATTGTAGTCAAGGGTTCCATCCATCGGTTTTACCCTCTGTTCTTCCTCATTCTACACCAGTACCTACTGTTGACTCCTGGATCGAAACCATTGTCAACATACACCAGGAGGCCAAGGAATACTTAGAGAAGGCCAGAACGCAGACCAAGAGATATGCGGATTCCAAAAGAAGACCAGGCCCCTCTTATGCAGTCGGTGACCAAGTATGGTTGTCATCAAAATTACTACCCCGACATCTACGACCAAACAAATTGGCCCGCCCCCCGGTACTATGGTCCATTTCCCATCAAGGAAATTATTAACCCCGTCTCGTACCGGATCAAACTACCAGACTCCTGGAAGAAAATTCATCCATTTTTTCATACCTCCTTATTGAAACCCTACATTCGATCCTCCTGGAAATCCTGTAGACCACCTCCTCTGCTGGTGGACAACCAACTGGAATATGAGGTATCCCGGATTTGCGATTCCAGGTATAAACGGGCCAGCTTCAATACCTGGTTGAATGGAAAGGATACTGTTGGGCAGAAACCTGTGCAGGTCCCTTAGGGACCACTGCAAAAGATTTAAGACTACAGGTGTTAGCAGTAAACCCACTTGGTAGCAGTCTGTACCACCCAGATTTACCTGGTAGCTGTGGCTGAGCAGTCAGACTTCCCTCAAGAAGAGTTAGGCAGTATGCAAAGTATACTCTATAGGCACTTAGATACAATAATACAAGCAAACACTGACCAGAGCTTTGGTATCAAAGTATATAATTATTTATTTATAAACACACAGTGAAACACTCCAGCACTCTTATTGTAAAATATTCTAAACACAGTTACTATTATGATATATACACCCCTTTTTCCCTTATTAGAAAATCACAGTAAGACACCACTTATTTTCATACAGAGGTGAGCGCTTAACTAGATTGCACTCTACTAAGGTTGTGAAAAAGGGAGGGAAAAAGACAGAATATGCAGGATTACACCACTCTACGATTCAGGAACACTATTAGCAAGACAGAGAGCAAAAAGTCACTGGTGAGCCAAAGTCCAAAGGCTGGGCCCACTCTTAGAGAGAGCAGAGCACAAATGCGCCCAAGATCACACAGTTACACTAGGCTTAGAAAGTCTTGCAGAGGGTTCAGGAAAGAGCTTAGAGAGGCTTAGAAAAGTTTAGCCAGGGTGTCCCAGGCTAACCCAGGTTCGAAAGCCGGGGGCTAAATCTACCCGTACAGTCGGTTGCAAGGGAAGCCAGGCGGGACACGGTACCTTAAGTGGGAAGGATCCTCCAGCGGTGGCAGTTGTTCCTGGTAGTGGTTGCAAGTTGCGGCGTCGTCCAGGGGAAGAGAAGATCTCGACGTGGAGGAAAGATGCAGGTCGTTGCACTACCAGGGCAGAAACCAGCCGCAGAGTTTTCCGGTAAAAGGTGGTACCTTTATCTCGCGGTCGTGGTAAAACGTGGTATCCCGGTTGCCGGGGTGCTTAGCACGGGCAAGGCGGCCACGAGATACGTCGGGAAAGCGAAAAGACGGTGAAACTGGTCATCCCCACCAGTCAAAGGAAGAAGACTCTCCGGCGGGAGATCTCCTCGGTCGTTGGGAAAAGTGGTGAGACGGTCCAGCAGGGCTCCACCGGTCGTGGTGTCGTGGCAGGTCGGCTCAGCTTCTCCCTCGTCGGATTCTTAGGTCCTGTGGCGACTTCTGAAGTTCCAGTCCCCAAAGCCCTGCTTTTATGCAGCAAACCCCCATTCACTCAGCCTAGCTGTCACTCAAACATGCTAAGTGGTGGGCCAATCAGGAAGGAGTGCGACTTGAGTTGCCTAGGCAACTCAGTCCAGGGTGCCTAATTTCCCCTCCACCCCGCCTAAGTACCCCAGACATAGTGGCACCACTTTGGAGGGCTTCTGTGGAGAAGCCCGCCAAAAAGTGGAACAAAGGGCTCGACTTGGGTTGGAGTCACAGAAGAGAACACAAACGCCATTTTAGAATCAAGTTTTGGCAAAAAATACCAACTGGAGAATTAATATTCATTAAATAAACCGGCGGTATGTTCGAGGCTACCTTAAATAATTAAATAAAGACAGTAGCCTTAAACAAAGGGAAATCCCATAGGAAAATATTTGTGGTTGAATATAAAAAGTAGTATCCACTGCCACCAGCCAAAACTCGATCAGGGGGGACGGAGACGTGCCCCCTCGACTAACAGACCCTGGGGCAATCGAATTGCCCCAGCCAGTACGTCCACAATATGATGGTTTGTACTGGTTCTGTTCAGAATTTAAGACTAGTAAAGTCAATGGTGACTTTACATGCCCTGGGAGACAGTAGTCAGTCCCAGGGTATGGAGTCTATACTGGGGGGTCACTATGACACCCCTGTGTTACTGCACGGAGGGTGCTGTGTAACACACATCACAAAAACACATGAAACCCTATGGAGTAAAAGACCCCATAGCCCATTGAACACATCTAGATTCAAAGAAACACTCAAATCATGTCCAAGAGTGAGGGTAAAAGAGTCTCACTCTTGGCAGGAGAAAAAAATAAACCCCAAAAATCCAGCAAAGCTGCTGGGGGACTCACTAGGTTAGGAAATTCAGCCTAAACAGAGAATTCTCCCTAACAGATACCCTCCAAGTGAAAGAACCTGGGAACCAATTTCTAATATCAAGGCCCCTCGGTTGCTCAGAAGATTTCACCTCATGCACCCGGGCAAACCTGGAGGAAAAGGGTCTTCGGGGGAGGGATGCTGTCATGAACTACAGAACAAGTCCCTTTTGGATTTCCTGGTCCTTGTCACAATGGGGCGTGCACTCCATAATACTCCCAACATGGTCGTCCAGCGTGAAACCCCTTTCTCGCTCCACGCGCTGGACGTAACGTATTCTATTAATAGACCACGCCTTCCGCGGCTCCACGCGTCTCAATGCTATTGCAAAGTAGCGATCCGACGTGTGTCCCGTAGCTCGCGGTATTGTTTCCTTGTACCCGTCTATCTACCCGTTCCTTGCCCCTTCCTTTCCTTCTATTTCCTGGACTCGTGTGCTACTTGCACCTTACCTAGTTCCCCAGATTCCTGGATCCGCGTCCCGGAAACTGAAGCACTCTGGAGTCAGAAGAGACTCGGGCAGCCTTCTTCAAAACCAGGTCCGTCTGCAAGAAGGCAGCGACCAAGGTCTCCAGCAAAGAACGGACCCAGGTGAGAAGGGGGGGAGGGGACTCCTTGACACTCACAGGTAGGCGTAACTAATTATGGTTGAGCATTGAGACGTACTGAGAGTTCTTGCATTTCCTTCCGTATCATGAGAATGTCATCAACATATCAGAGCAAAGATATGATCTTATTTTCAAACATGTTGTTACAGAGGGCAAATGTTTGTTCAAATTGCCCCACGAAGCAATTCACAACAAGATGCATATTTTGCACCCATTGCTATACCCCCAATTTGAAAATTAAATATTGATGTCCAATGTGAACTGGAGCATTTCTTTGTCTCCAAACGGGTATAATAGTAGGCTGGATTGTTGGCAAAAGAGTAGTCAAAAGATTTTAGTGCTAGGTCGTGTCTGTGTACAGGGCTGAAAATTGACAGGAGTTAGGAGATAATCAGCTCATAATTCGTTATTTATTTATTTACATTTATAAAGCTTGCAAGGCGGCCCTGGGGCATTGTGGCGCTGTTACAGCAGTGCTTACCTGGTTACAGAGAGAAAGATATGCTCACCTGTCTGTGGTTCTTGGTTACATTGAACCTGATACCAGACAAGTGGCAGTTACATTGAGAAAGCAGCAGCAAGAGTGCAGAGTTACAGGCAAAATACAGAGTTACATGCAAAATGGTACGGTTAACAAACAGAAGGCGAGAAAAGGCAAGGGACCTTCTCTGGGATGAAGGAGTGGGTGGGCGGAAAGAGCAGGGTGTGCTATTTGAACAGCTCAGTTTTGAGTGATTTACGGAATGCAAAGTGAGAGGTCTAGTTTCACATGGTTTTGGGGGGGCATTCCAGTGTTTAGGAGCAAGGAAAGTGAAGCTAACACCTCCTGCGTTGGCCCTTTTGAAGGTGGGGACTTTGGGCTGGTTGGTGTGGTGCGACCTCTTGGGTCTGGACAATGTAGCTCTCGTGATTTTTTTCTGAAAGATAAGGGGGGGCGGACCGTGAGTGAGAGGCATTTGTGCGTGATGTATAGTGTCTTGAAGAGAATCCGTTCTTTGACCGGAAGCCAATGGTAATTTTGTCTAGCGCTGGCAATGTGCTCCCTTTTGGGAATGCGAAGGGCAGCCTTCAGCGCATTATTCTGAATAACTTGAAGTCTGCCGAGATTTTTGGAAGAGTTGCCGGCAAATAGGACATTACAGTATTCTATTTTGGCTCCAATGGTAGCTCTGGCTATGGAGAGACAGTTCGGCGTAGATAGGTATGGTTTGACTGCAATGATAAGTTTGGTCGTGAGGGCAGCCGAGGACGCAATGGTGCCAACTTGGCGTGTCATTGAGAGAGTGGAGTCAATGTACACCCGAGGGTTTTGACTTTTGTACAGACTAGGATTTGGGAGTGGTCTATGATAAAAGGATTTGTACTGTACGTCAAGCTTGTTAAGCGTTTCCTTACAGACTACTATGAGCTTGGTTTTGTCCCCGGTGAGGCATGGTCCATTAGCTGCAATCCATGCTTGGATGGTAGCGTATATTTTGCATAGCTTTTCTGCGTCTCTTTCATAAGAGCCAGTGAGAGGAAGGAGAACTTGAGTATCGTCGGCATAGTTTGTGTATGCTAAGTCCAGATTGTTCAGTGCGTTGAAGAGCGGTAGGGTAAAGTGATTATACAAAGTGGGAGCTGTGCACAAGCCCTGTGGGACTCCACAATGTATGGTGGTGGGCGCTGAGCAGGCATGATCTGAGAATACCTTCATGGCTCTTCCTTCCAGGAAGGAGGTAACCCAGGCAGTGGCTTCTGGGAAGAATTGGGCTGAGTTGATGAGTTGTCTGCAGATGGTCTTGTGATCATCAAGATCAACTGCTGCCGGCAAGTCGAGAAGCGCAGGCTTGCCTTCATCCATTATTTTTCCTAGTTGGTTCTTCAGGTCCAATAGGGCCGTTTCGGCCCCATGACCACGGCAGAAACCGGATTGCCTCTTAGCTAGGATGCTGTTTTTTTCTAGGAAATGATTGTATGCCGCTTTGTCTAGGATTTTTAATAAGAAGGGCACGCTGGTGATGGGTCTGTATTTGTTTGGCAAGGCAGAGTCCAATGATGGTTTCTTCAGGAGTGGGCAGACCCAAACCTCCTTCGGGCAAGGGGTGACAGTGCTCGAGGCGAAGAAGCATTTATGAATGCTGTCAGGAAGGGCATTAGGGTGTCTGCGCAATCTTTGATGAGATTGGCCGGGCACACATCAACCTTACAATTGGATGGTTTTATATTTTTCAGGATGGCAAGTACTTCAGATTCAGACACATCTCTGAAGGCGAAGAGCGTTTTTTAATCTGAGGAGTGGGGGTTTCCAGTTGGTGCGATGGGCAGGTCGGGTTTGGGCAGCCTAGAGAGGTGGGATTTGATTTTGCTCTGTAGGAGTTTATTAAGCATGACTGGATGCTCGAGCACCAGGATTCATCTTTAACGAGCTCTTGGGTGCTCGTGGGTGGGGTGGCTAGTTCCTTAAAAGTGGCAAGCCGTTCTTTTGATTCAGATTTAGCATTAGCAAGTCTGGTGTGGTAAGAAGAGGATGTAGCTGCTGTGATGTCTTGTGTACTGGGCGGCAAGTTCCCTGTGTGCAAGTAAGGTGTTGTCCTGAGGATTAGATTGCCAATTGGTGAGCGCCAAGTGCTTGAGCGAGCGTAGTTCCTCGAGTTCGGTCGTGAAACAGGAATTGGCGTGCACATTTTCTTTTGGCTTTTTTTTCTAGAGGGGCAATAACATCAATTTCATCTTTGATTGTCAAGTTGTAAAGTTCTGCCAGGCCCAAGGGGTCCTTGGAAAGTGGCAGCTCGAGGGCAGAGATCTCTAGGAGAGGTAACATTTTTTGGGTAGTTTACAAACGCTTCTGGCTAGAGCAGGTGGTGACAGGGTGTTAGGTATAGTGGTTTCAATGGTGGTGGGAATGGAGAAATTTATGAGGTTGTGGTCTGTCCAGGGACAAGGGGTGTTGGAGCTGATGTCCACATTACAGTTATGGTCTGCTCCCCAGTCCAAGGTGCATCATTTGGAATGAGTGGGGTTGGAGATTCGTTCGACGTATCCTATGTCCTGAAGCGCTATAGCTAGAATTTTAGCTTGTTTGTCTTTTGGTTCATTGAGACTCAGGTTTAAGTCCAGGGAGGATAGCTCAGGGGCAACGCTCGCCTTGGAAGCAAGACGACACGGAGCAACACAGGTTCGATCCCCGGGTCTGCACTTCGAAACCTCTGGGTATTAAGCGTGTTATAAATAACCAATCATAATCCATAATTCAAGTCACCCAGTAGTAAGGATTTGGTGATGTTTTTCAGGTTGTTGCCTAGTAAATGTAGAAGGTGGCCGGTAGATGATGTGGATGGCAATTGTGCAGTTTGGCGAAAGGGCAAGTTTCACAGTCAGGGCATTCGTATTACCCCCTAATGGGGAGTTAATTTGTCTGATCGACAGGGAGTACTCAACTAGGAAGGCTACTCCCACTCCTTTAGAGAGCAGTCTGTCGTGTCCGAGTACGGTGTAGCCTGGTGGGAGGGGCTACGGAGATGGCTGGCCCCACTGCCTCGTGTAGCCAAGATTCTGTGATAGTGAAAGCATCAAGATCTAAATTAGAGAGTAGGTCACGGATCTCAGAGGCATGTGCAGGGAGCGAGTGTACATTTAAGAGGGGAACTTGGATGGGAGTGGAGTTTCATTAGGGCTTAGGAGATTTAGTCGGTATGGCATGATGTTCTTTGTTGGTGGTACGAGGGCGCATAGGGAGTGGTTGGTGTTATGTGTGGGGGGTTGGAGAGCCTTGTGTTTATTGGCCGCAGCAGGATGAGCTTTACAAAGGCCTAATAGTTGGTTCCTGGTGATGGTAGGACTGGTGCATGTAAGCAGCCCTTTGGGCAGACTACAGTCGTTAAGCAGGGAGAGTCTGTGTGCCGCATTGTCCTTAATGTAAGAAGCGTAGGGTCGTTTCTGGACAAGAGGATTAGTCTGGTAGCTAAGAAGGGAGGGTAGGAAGGGAGTAGGGGGAACATCCTTTGAGTTGGGTGGTATGCAAGCCATCCATGGGTTATAAATGAAGCTAGGCCTAGGAGTTGGAGTTGGGATGCTGAGAGGCATAAACCAGGTGGAACCTAATAATTGGTGCTAAATGGTCACAATAGCAGTAGGGCGTGGTGAGGCTGGATAGCCTAAGGAGTTGAGTTTCCTAGGGTACCCTGTAACCTAGAATCAAGGACCAGGCTGTGTGCTGTGGATAGTTGAGCTGTGAGTAGAGCTCAGTAATTGGAGCAACTAGGTAAGGTGCAACAAATATGAATTTTCATCAGATGGCGAAGGTGCAGCAATCACTTGTTATAGCCAAAGGGAGCGTGGTTAGCTTGAAAACAACAACTACCTGGAGCTTTTTTTGAAATGTTTGCAAGTGGTGGCCTACAAGCATAGCTATGTGATGTTAACGGTGTAGTTTTGGCAATGTGTACTAAAGAGAATAAAGGACACATCTAAATTACATCTAAATTATATAGGATAATATACAATGGCCAAAACATTAGTCTGCATTTTGCGCTAGTCTGCATCTTGCGCATTAGTTAGATTTGATTCACCCTATGTACTATCTCCTGGTTCCCAAATGGTAGCTCCTGCCTAATGAGTGATATCCGATACCCAGGAGCTGCATTTTTCTTCTGGTCAATAAATCCCAATTCCGATCCCAATACTTTCACATCCAACATTACAAGCAGATCATCTGTGTTCCAATTCATTTCCTCGAGGATCTAGAGATGCGTTGAGTCCCCGACATAGGAAGGCAATTATAATACTTTAGTGTTAATGGCAGTGTCTATATATTGAAAGATATTTTGTGGGGCAACCAATGCCACTGACAATCGGCCTTCCGGCAGGTAACTTTTCAAAAGGTTTGTATATTTTTTGGCATAAAATAGGTGTAAGGTTGGATGTTGGGTAACTAAAAAATATTTCCATCATCCGTCAGATGGTCTAATTTGTACCATTTATCAATTAGGTGTATGAAGATTGAAACAGGTGGCGTGTTAGGTTTGGGATTGAAGGTTGGCAACGTACCAGTCTTTAGACTGAGAAATACATCAATTGGAGATCATGCAATGGTCAACCCTGTGAGCCCAGGCTCAGCTATGCCAGGGCAATGTAGATTTAGGGCTAGTTTGGCCGTCTCCACTCCACCCAGGGAAACACAACCTGACACTATCAATTCCCGAAGAGGAAGGGTAACTGCCCAAAGACATAACTGACAAAGTCAGCCTCACACCAGGGGGGCTGCACTCCATAGGGTCTTTAAAGTCAGCAGGCCTGGTAAGGGGGCAGAGATACAGTAGCCAGAGATGAGGGTAAGGATGAAAAGAGGTTTCTCCATCTTGCTTTTCTGTTAGGGCTTTCTTCCTTCCTGTCCCCTCCATTTCCTGCAAGTCAAGGCCCTCTGGGTATCATATCAAAAGGTAAGTGGCACTTGACACACCAACAGGGATTGGTCTCATTACAGCAGGCTTGCTTTGGACCAATCCCATGACAGTTTGCCTCTATAAGGAAGGGGACACTTCTAATGCGTATGATGTTTTCTTGACCTAGATAGGACCCACATTGCTGCTTTTGGCACTTTCAACTTCAAACCGCTTGTTGCATTTCAAACCACACAGACAATGGCTCGACCCATTGCAGCAAACGTATTGAGCAACACAAACTGCAGGCTTGATCTTTGAGGGAGCAAGCAACTCAAGCAATAACTTGCTGACTTGAGCTAGCAGAAGCCATTGTCTTGCTGCCAGCTGGACCACTACTCAAACCGTAAGAAGACTAGGAAACGCTGATTCGAGCCTTCTAACTGATGCCAACTGCCAATAGGATCACATCGATCAAACCAAGTTGACATAGGCTTGCCACAGCAGAAATGCCAACAAGACTGGTTAGATGTCAACCCTCCTAAAGAAATGAACAGGGTACTGGTAAAAGGCCCTGTCCCCATCGTCCACTTTCTGGGATCATTTGTAATTCTAGGTTCCCTTTTCCACCTTGTTTTCAAGCATATCCTTTTGAACAGTGATATTGATGCAATTTTCTGCCCGATCATTCTTGCTCATGTGCTCAAAGTGCCATACAATCTGCATCTGCTGTGTTCACATACAGGATGGGTTTTGCTTGTATTTTAAGATTGTTTAATTACAATTCTATATTTGTATAGAACCTTGATTGGGCAATTTTATTTTGGACTGTTGGAGTTTTTTGAGTTCCTACTCTTATCACCTCATACCCGCCTGCGAATATAGCCTGTCCCCGGCTCACAAGGTGAAGGCAGTGTCTGTTTTACCTTTGAAATACGGATCACTGCTGTTTTGGTAATAGTGTCGTCCTGATAGTGGTTTAGCCATCACGCATCCCTGTACTACATTTCGTCACAGCATTTTTAAGCCACAGAGGGACAAGTAGATTTATCTAAAATCTTGTCCTTTGGACAATTAGATTTAATAAATATTCCACGCTGATGACTAGTGTTTTCTGGGATGCTGCAATTTGCAGTGCTCGGATGCATGTCTCAGTCACTTGCCTCAAGTCTCCCCAACACGCTGTGCAGTGCTGCTTATGTATCAGGGTCAGCCTATTTTGTGACTGCCCTGATCCTGGCCCTTCCAAGGCCAAATGGTGCCATAGAAATAGACCTACGTGACTGAATTCTGTGTGTTTGAGAAAGTAACTAAGGCGCATTTGGACACAGTTATAAAACATTTCAACCATGACTGGTCATAAATAAAAGGACAGCAGGATATAGTTTGCCTCACGTGGACATTTGTTTTGCAGCTCACTATGTACTACCCCCTTGTTCCCAAGAGTCAGCTCCTGTACACTGTGTAATGCCAGATACCCAAGAGCTGCTTCAAGCTCCTGCTCAAAGCATCTTGATTTTAATTCCAAAAATATTTCCTTGATATGATTCCTGATCCTAAGATTAATTCAATAATAAAAATTAAACTGTACTGACACAGAGCTACAGTTCACACATTGACTTTTTTATATATTTTGGCTAGTGACCAAAGATAACTATGCACGGATAGATGATAAACATGAGTAGCTATTTAAAATGACATCAGGGTCCAGTGTTCACAGAAGAAAGAGTCTAAGTGGACCAACTCAAAATACTAATTTAAACAAAAACCTTCCAACATAGTTTTATATGTGCTATTTTCACACACACTGTAGATCGAGTGTGGATTCACTCAAGCGCCCATCGCTTTTGAAGAAAAAAAAAAATGTTGACTTCTGCATCCAACACTATGATGTCTGTTAAAAATGTATAAAGGGCTTAACGGTCCATACTACTGATGTGGCTTATTAGACAAGACAAGACAAATGGGTAGGATATGATTACACAGCAGAGAGGATAATGCTGAATAAGTGATGTCATCAGACTAAGGACTGTACAAAGGAAAAACCGGTTTCCAAATAAAATGAGAATCAGTTACAGGACTGAGCACCATCCTAGCTTGGTTGAAATGTGTCTATTGACCAGCTATTTCTGAAAGTTCGCCTTTAAAACAATAGGTTCAGAAGGCAAAGATTCTTTGAAATATCTTAAAATATTGTGCAACAAACGAAGTTCAAGAGATGAGCATATCAGGAAAATGAAAAGGCTTTTCCGCCTTTCTTTATTGGGAGCAACAAAAACATATACAGTGCATCATCAGAATTCACAGTCGCTCTGACGTTTGGCATGATGCTTGGTACTCTGTCAAAATTCAACAAATGGGTCACAGACTTCCCTAACCCTGTGGCTTTCTCAGGGTGCCAAAGTCATTCCAAAAAGGCTTTCCTCAAACGTTGCATTCACTAGGATTCAGCAACACTATAGTTGGTAATAGGCAGTTTCAGCTCTCCTCATGCTTCTCCATAAGGACTAGGAACAAGAGTTGTTTTGCCTTTTCAATTTAGTGGTGACTAGCCAAGGTGTAGGTTCAATCTCCCGTTTGTAATTCTACAGACAGCAGGTACAGGTTCAGTCTCAGAATCCCAACAAGATCCTGGTCCCTTTGGAACTGCTGGCGACACCAGCAGTGTACGATTCCATTATGCTCCAAGCTGCACTGCTTGATTCAGTGTACTTGTTTTCCTCGATGGCACTGCGTTTTGGCGAGGAGATTAATACGAGTCCGCAGGAACACCAGATTGCGTCACAATACAGGTAATTCAGATCCTGTTTGAAGTTCCCTCTTTTAGTTTTCCTAGTGTCCATTGTTTTTCCTTGCTTCCCTATTTCTCAGTTTGTGCTGTTCCCCCTTGTTGCTCAGCTACTTACCCCTTTGCTGCCCATGTCTTCCTAACCCATTACCTGCTTCTTTACAAGCCTTGCTGAATAATTCGCCTGGAAGGCCCTCCTAACCCAGGCCAACTTGCATGCTTGGTGTCCAGCAGAGGGCTGAATTACCAGGGTGGCTTGTTTCAGTGTTGGCTCCTTCCTTTTCACCCGTCTCCATACTACTAGAATGCCGGTAAATGGAAGAGCAGGGCAAAAAACATTGTCAGACACTTCTAAGGTTGGCAGTCTCCCATTCAAGATTCAACAAAGAGTGAGGGTTCAGTCTCAGTCTCCCAATCAGCAGTCACTGGGTAACCTGAATCGGGCCCTTCCTCCTTGCCCCCCCACCCCGCAGCTTCTTGTGAGGGGAAGAAACCTGGGGGTCATCTTAAACTCCTCTCTCCTTCTCGCCTCATATCGCCAATCTTGCCAAAAAGGTTCACTTTCAGCGTCGCCTCCTCAGAGGCATTCTCACTTTCCTCCCCTTCCCCCCCAAAACTCAATGTCTCTAGAGCTCTGGTTCACTCCAGGCTAGACTACTGCAACAGCCTCTTCCTTAATCTGCCTCTTTGCTCCCCAGCCTCTTCCTTAATCTGCCTCTTTGCTCCCTCCGCCCTCTTCAACTAATCCAGAACAGGACGGCAAGACTTCTCCTTGGCCTAAAATCTATCCACTGGCTCCCGGTGGCTGCTAGGATCAAATTCAAGACCCTCTGCATCATCCACAAGGCTTTCTGGGGCCTGGGACCGCACTACATCCAACTTTCTCTCCCTAAATACCTCGCGGCTAGAGTCCTCTAGCTCTAACTCTGCAGGTCAGACGATTCTCCGAGCAGATAAGGGGAGGTGGGGGGGGGTTAGATCTCCCTCTTCGGCAGGAGCCTTCCTCAGGAATGGCCTCCTTGCCCGCCCGCCCCCCCCCCCCCCCCCCCCCCCCCCCCCAAGTCTTCAGCTGGACCTTCTTACGTTATGGAAGCTTCTCAAGACCTTCCGTTTCTCCTACTCCTTCCCTCTCCCCCTTCCTTGCCAATGCCCTCCTGCTGCTGCGACTGGCTGCCTGGTCTCTTCTGAGTCATACAGTGGCTAGACCCTCCACTGACCAGCCTGCCTCAGCACCCCCTCCCAGCACTTGCCTTCGGGGCCCCTCCCTGACTAAACTACTGAGTCTGGTTCCTCCCCCTCCTTGCACTTATCCAAACCTATCTAGTCTGCCCCGCACTTGCCCTTGGGCTCCCCCCTGGCACTTACCCCCAGCACCCACCTAACTGCTGCTCCCCCTTCCAGCACTTACCTCTGGCATACCCCCTGACTAGACTACTTGTCTGGCTCGCCCTCCTTCCTCGCACCAGCCCATCCTTATTCCGCCCACGCACTTGCACTCCTGGCTTCCGCCCAGCACTTACCCACTCTCCATCACTCACCCATTCCCCTCCCTCCTGCATCCCCCTTCACCCTCCATTAACGAAATTGCTTCCATTTGAAAAATCAGTATACGCGAGTTGATTTGTAGCCATTTTGAAAAGTTAAAAATGTAGCTAGTTGTTTTAATGCTTACAACTCACTTTTTTATTTAAATATTTGTTAGGGGTTACTTAAGATTAATCAAGTAGATAGTTTCATTCAAATATATGTTTCTTATCATGCAAACCTGAACAACTTACAAAGTAGTGAACATAACTCCTAAAATTATTAAACTATCCAGGCTGTTTCGCATTCCAGAGCTACGGTCAAAGGTATGAGAAACCTCAAATCTCCTAGTGTGTCTTTGTAAATTATGTACAGTTTATGATGAAGCTTAAAGTTCACACTGGTTGATAAACTCAGATGTGTTTGTGAAGTATTTTTCAGGCTTTGCCATACACTTTCTAAAAAAAAAAAAAAAAAAAAAAGCTTGCATGCTCCCCCTGGCTCTTGTTGGAAACCCCTGGTATATATGGGATTTATAAAGCATGAACCTAGCTGGGAAGCAAAAGAGTACTATACATGATGGACACACACCGGGAGGGTGGGCTAGAGGCTAGGTAAAGGGATTTCAATGTCAAATGGAAGAGTGCATGGGAGAGCGGCTTCCAAATACAGAGAGGTAGGGTTGAGTGCAGCTATCTGGGATGAGTGATTCTTTGAATAGTTTTGTGATAAATGCTAAGAATTCATCCCTTCTTTCCAGGAGGAAGCCACCACTTTTGAGACTATGGAGGTTAGCCCACTATGCAACACGCTCCCTCTGGGGACAGGGCAAGCAGGATCCCACTGGGGGTGAACCCCCTCTGGGGAAAAGGAATGCCCAAGGAAAAATAAACACCCCACCTTCGCTCTCCCATAAATCTGACAAATGTATTTGTTACAGTGGGAAGTGAGCAGGGCAGTTATGTGCAGGGCACCTTTAATCTGGACAGCTCGGTTTCAGACCTGCATTTGTCATCACCTTCTTGTGGTAGCAAGCAACAATCAAGTTTCTTCTTCCGTTACAGGGAAGAACTTAAAGGCTGTCAAACAAGCAGTAAATTGGAGAGCATCCACTGTAGAGCGAGAACGCAGGCTTGCAGTGCCGTGCGAAGGAGGAGTAGAGTACAAAGCAGATTCTGTGGTGGGTGGAATCCAGAGACGGTGCAGAGAATGCTGTAGCTTCGACAAAAGTGGAACCTTGAGCCAGATCGGGGCTGCTAAAGCAGGAAGCGCCATCACCACCGGAGGTGCTAGGTACCGGAATCCTGGAGCACAGAGGCCAAAGCTCCTGGCAGGATAAAACTGATGGAGGGATGCAAATGGAAGGGACAGCAGAGCCCCTAGGCAGCAAAGGGCCTAACAAAAGCATTGCCCAGGACAGGGTGAATGAAGCCGAACAAACAAAAAGGGGCCAGAGTAGTCCGTAAGCCGGCAAGGGGCCCGCAACGAGTGTACCGCATAAAGGGGTAAACTAAATTGAAGAGCTAACTGGGTCAGATCCGCCCAAAGCCACGCTGGTGCTAACAAAAGCAGCAAACCACTTAAGGCAAAGAAACAGTGAACTAGACCAAGGAAGCCTAGTGTCTACCAAAGGACGTCAGGCGTGAGTCCAGGAACACATTCTTCGGCTTGGGAGTACTGAGACTCATGGTGTAAATCTGTATATCCCTGGCAGAGGGATAAAATCCTACGGTTGGATGAGGACATTGTTTTGAGCACAACAGGAAATTGAGACATTTTCCTTTAACGTTCTTTGATTTTGAGACACAAGAATTCACTGAACTCTGGGAGAATAAGCTCAGAGGCAATGTGCTCGCCTCGGAAGCAAGACGACACGGAGCACCACAGGTTCGATCCCCGGGTCCATGCTTAGAAACCTCTGGGTATTAAGCGTTTTATAAATAACGTATCATATCATGATGGTCAGAAACGCTCTTTCCGAAACGCTGCATGCGATCTGATAACAGCACACCATACAAACTACAATGCCCAAAGAAATTAAAGTTCGAGCATGCATTTTATTGGCCACTAGGCGCGACAGAGACCAGCCAGTCTGTGACGTATGTGTAATACAGCCCAGCCTTTTCATCCGGATATCTTTCTGCCAGTAGGCACATAAGTTACTGCCCCAGTAGTCAATTAACCTAAGTTTTCTGAAATCGTTGTTACACTGTTCGTCCTGTGCCACACTTATATTCTAGTGAGTCACTGCTCTCCTTCAGAGAAACGGGAGCATGGCATACTATCAGTACGCACACTGAATAAAATTAGATTATCTGACATTTTTCGTAATTGACCCATGGTTCAGGATCATACCATTTTTTTTTATTATTGGTTTTCCCAATGAAACTATCTTTGATTAACGCAAGATCTGCCATCAACAAATTAATTTCTACAACTAACTTGGACTTTCTTTTTATAACCGAATTATGGTTCACTTCTAGTTGTACTACATACTTTCATCTCTTAGTACCAGAACATTTCCAAATTAAATGGCTCAATAGGGAGACCCAGAAAGGGAGCAGGGGTTGCTATTTTAGCCAGATCTACTTTTGAGATGTTAAACTTTCACTCTGTTCTGGGACACACCATCCCAGATACAGCCTTGTACCTACCACTTGTCCCCCAATTAATCTTGTAAACTAATTCTATGTTATAGACCGCCAGGTCCAGGAAGCCCCTTTTTTGATACTCTCGATGCCAATCTGGGCACAGAAGCACTCTGCCATTCAAAGATGATTATTTTAGGCGTTTTCAATATATAGTGCAACAATTCCAAAGAAGCAGATTGCTGATATTTTGCAATCACATGATCTTCAACTACTATCTAACTTACTGACTCGCACTGGTGGCCATTGCCTGTACCGTATATTGTTCAAAAGCATACGTTTATGTCATCATGAAAATATTCCAGTGCGTTGGTCTGACCATTTTGTGGTGCGTTACACTATACCTATTAATCAGACACTTTGCACAAAGAGCATGAACATCAAACTCAGAACTGCCCTGCCGAAAAAAGGAACTTGATCGTATTACCAGTGAAGAATTACTACTTTAGTGGGGAAAGCCCCAGAGAGCATGTTGTTATTGACATAATTTGTTATCGTGGAATGTTGCGGGTCTGTGCAGGTCATTGGAGATCCCTGGATGGTGTGAAGGCACCAAATAATTCTCTTTCGAGAACCTTGGGCTGCGAGTCCGGTCTTGTTCCAGGACTATAGGTCTTTTTATGTGCCAGCGACCAAGGGTCCAAAAAGTAGGCCTAGTGGTGGGTTGGTGATATGGCTGGTTTCCACCCGTGAGAGTCGGGGGTGGAGGGGGAAAGAACATCTCTGTATATATGCAGACTTAGAGCTCCTGATAATTCAGATGAAAAGTGGTGAGCATTGATGCCATTTACCATATACAACAGACTATCGGGCCTGCAGAGAAATCAATGGTCAATATGCTATATGACAGCCAGTACACGACTGGGGGGAGGGGAGGGGGACAAAAAGCATCTTTGTCATAGTAGCAGGTGGCCTAAAACATGCCAGTGGAACCGTACTATTAAAAGATCCTGCAGGGGCGTGGCCTAGCTGGATTCTAATGGAGGTGTAATCTCGGAGGCTCCACAGCCCTGCTAGCACCAGCCTACTACATGCCGACATAGCGGATATGAAGCCCTGCTTTTGGTGAATTCCTGGCAGGGAAGCCGTCGCTGAGCTGTAGACTTTATTTGAGGTCCCAGGGTGCCACAAAAACATACGTAATTCGGCCCTGTTCGACTGGAGCCGGCCTGGCAACTGGAGAAAAAAAATGGCTGCTATGGCCCTAGAGGAGGAACATTGCAGGCGCCGGACCGAGGGATGCCTGTATGTGGACAGTGAAAGAACCTCTGCCGGGGTGAGCCTTGTGGCCAGAGTGAAGCCAACCCCACCTGTTATGTGTTATGTTATTGGATTTGTATAGCGCCAAAGCCCTAGGGTATCCAGGCGCTGAAACAGGCAAAGGTGGGAAAGCACAAACCTACAGACCAAGACTTTACATGAACAGTCTGGTCTTTAAAGATTTTCTAAAGGCCAGGTGGTTTTCCTCCCTTCAGTGCTTGAGGTAGCTCATTCCACGCACATGCCACCAGCACTGGAAAGGAGTGTCCATATCCACGAGCTCTCTTAACACGGTCCACTCCGAGAAGTTGGGGAGTGGCGGATCGCAGAACCCTGGTTGGCTGAAGTACAATTACCTTTTCCTTGCGATACCTGGGTGCAAATCCAAAGATACATTTGTGACAAAGTGTCAACAGCTTGAAAGAAATCCTAGCTGACACAGGTAGCCAGTGCAATTCCTTCCTGGCTGCAGAAGTCTGTTCATGTCGTGTCATACCATGGACAATATTTACAGCAGCATTTTTAATTTTCTGCAGCCTACAGATATTTTCCTTGCTAGCGCCACCAAGAAGAGAGAGTTACAATAGTCCAGGCGGGGGAGAATGACCACTCTGACTAGCTTGGCCCGATTGCCTTTGGAGCTCATGGGAGCCACTGGTCTTAAAAAACATTCAAGTACTTTTTACGATGGAATCTACTTGTGCACCTGCGTTCAGGGTGGCCTCCAAGTACATGCCTAAGGTTTTCACTTTGGCAGCTACCGCTATCCGGCTACTCTCGATCTGAAAACTGGCGAAGACCGGATCAAGGTTCTCCCTTGATTGTTTTGACCAATATATCATTTGTTCGGTCTTCCCGGCAATCAAACATAACCAGTTGGTAGTCATCCAATTTTTTATAGTCTGATAAACCTTAGCTTGTCCGGATCCTCCTTATAGTTTCCGGTGATCTCCATGGCCAGCTGGAAGTCATCCACGTAGTTCATGAAAAAAAGGTCTAATCTTTCTAACTCTATGCAAAGGGGTACTATATAAATATTAAAATTTAATGGGGGTAAATTTGCCCCCTAAGGGACACCACAGTCCGCAATTCCAGCCTCCGAGATCTTCTGCCAGATTAGGATATGGCCGCAGTTCCAAAGAGAACACACCCCTTGGCCATCAAAGTGGCGAGAACGCTTCATAATTTGAAATCTTGCAATGGTCGATTCCCTAAAGATCAGCTGGCGAGGAAATTGTTTGTAGGCCCAACTGGTTCTTCACTGATTGATTATATTCTTGTTTCAGGGGAACAATGGGATAATGTTGTTGACTTTGAAATTGGCGATAGATCAGAGAGTGAGCATTATCCCCCTGGCTGCACTTATTCGAATGAGCCCATTGGAACTTGGTCCGTGCAATATAACATCTCAGCATATTATGATATCTGGTCTTGCATAGAACAAGTAAACTGAGTATGGGTAATTGAACAAGGGTTAAAACCTGGTATATATTAATCAATCTTGAGTGAATTGATATCAATTTGTGGAGTGGCGAGTTTATCTACATCTGTTTTGTCCGATTTTGAGAAAATTAAGTCCACCCTTGTCCAATTTGACACAGCATCTTCAGCTGTAATCAGAAGGTCTACTGCAAATTCAAATTGGTATGATAGAAATTGTTACGTAGTTAAAGACAACATTATAACGTGTTAAAACCAGTGTAGGGGCTGTTAAAGACGAACTTCACTCAGAGCAGGCTACAGAGAATTAATCAAATGTTTTTTTTTTAAATGGAGTTTCTCAGTGAAAAATGGTCAGCTATGTATAATGCTCTTGAACGGAGGGGGGGTAATACCCTTTTTTGAAGGATGGTGGCAGGTAAGGAGGTGAATGGAGCCCATGCACTGCATTGTTGCATTTTGGCTGATGAATGGCCGTCTCATTTTTCTAATCTTTACAAGTCCCATCCAGGAGATGATCTGAAGGGGAGTAATGTGGTACTAACAGATGACGTGGATGAACCAAACTTAACTTTGAGTACGTTTGAATTTGGTGTAGCACTGAGATCCATGAAGAATGGCAAGGCTGCAGGCCCGATCAGATTCCTGTTGATCTCTACAGAGAGGAGGAAACTGTGTGGGTTCCAGTTCTATGTAGAGTTTTTAATACTATTCTTTCAACGGGTCCAATTCCTTTCACATGGTGACAGGTGACAGGCAGAAATTAGCCCTCTATATAAAAAGGGGTGTAGAGATCTACCAATTGATCTCACTATTAGCTGCGGCAGGGAAATGTTTGCCAAGACTATTCTTGGCCATTTACAGTACTGATCTGACCCTAATCGTGTAGTAAGCACTATCAGGTGGGTTATTGGCAAAAACAGAGGCACTATGGAGCAATACTTCTATTCCTCTTAATTCCAAAATAAGTTGCTCTATTTAAGATGAAACTATATCTTGCCTTTTTAGATCTCAAGACTGCATTTGACTCAGTGTCAAGGATTATACTTTGGCAGATACTTGAAGCTCCGATTTGGTCAGGGGCAGCTGTACAAAAGCATTTAATGTAAGCAGGGGAGTGAGGCAAGGCTGTGTCCTGGCATCCCCGATTTTCAATATATACATCCAAGAAATGATTGGTGTTTTGTTAAAGGGGTGCCAGGATTAGCCAAAAATGGGATTAGTGAAATACCCAGCTCTTTTTTTATGCCGATGGCACGGCAATTTTATCAACAATCCCAGCAAAAAGGCCCTGTCAACATTTGAGCTCAAACATATAGATATAAAATTGGAGCTAAATGTTGAGAAATCTAAGATCATGGTCTTTTGGCCTTGTTCGTCCAAATGTGGGGCAGCTTCTTTTAGAATTGATAATGCCCCGCTGGAACTTGTTAATTATTGAGATTACCTGGGAATTAGATTCCAGGAATTCAGGAGTTGGGCGCCTCAAATAGTAAAATTGAGTACTCGTATGGAAAAATATAATGGGGATATTTATTCTTTCTTTGTGCACCATGGTAGCGGAGCAGTTTCTCCAGCACTTAATTTACTAAAGAAACAATCATCTGAAGCTGCTTCCTATGGCACAGAGGTATGTAGTTACACTGTTACTAACAATTTACAATCTTGTGAGAGATAATTATTTAAAGTTGTTACTGTTATTTCCCTCGAACCCCCCAGTACCAAGTCCCCCTTAATATTCCTTGAGTTAGGCATTTGACCTGTGGTGATCAAGGTGAAGTTTGATCCAGAAAACTACTGGATCAGATTGTGGAGCCAGTAAGGGTTAACTTCTTACATTGCGGCGTGGATACAATTCTTAAGCCTGGAGGGAGGTAGAAGCTTGATATGGCCTACCCATGTAAAAAAGTGTTTAATCTTAATTTGAGCATTCTCTGGAATGAACCAACCAACCTCCTGTCAGGCAGTAGGAAGAAAGATAGTAAATCTAGCCATTAACAGCCAGTTAAGAAATTACTTAATCTGTGATGCCTCAAAATTGACTGTTGGACCAGACTATATTAGCAGCAGACTGTCTAAAGCTGATATAGTATATATTGATTTAACTAGTACGGCTAATGAAACATCCTTATATTTTCACTTTAGATTAGGTATGCTTGCGGTTGCAAGCGTCACTAACCGTTGGAGATCTCAATAGTCTACGTGCCCGTTGTGTAATATCACCACAGAAGGTGTAATGAATTTTATGCTGCTCTGCCAAACAATTTGATGTCGAGACGCAGACACTTGAGACCAATTGTAATTTCAGCTGGGATTCGAAACACAAGTGAGGCATTGCTATATTTAAGCAACACTCAAAGTGTCTGCATTGTATTTGCCACAGCTCGTTATAATCACAGAGCATGGTTATTGAGGGAAGAACAGTCAACGAATGCATGGTGATAACAGATTGAGTTGAAATAGTTTGTTTAAGGCAAGTGAAATTGTTGTTGGCATTCATCAAGGGTGCGAGTAGGGCTCTCCGTGTGACTTTTTGAAATTATTTTTTTAACAATGTTTAATATGTATTATTGTATATAGTTTTGAGATGCTTTTATGACCAAAATAAAGCTGATCTACAACTAAAATCTTTATGCCTACAAAATCAAATGAAAATCAAGTCAGGATACCTGCAGCACAAAAAACTGTCAAGAAGTTTGAGGTTTTCTTCTTGGAAAAAAATGTACTTGATCAGGAACAATATTGATGCCCAACAGCACAATCCAGTCACAGAGGGAGTACTTTCTGAGATGCAGGCTTCCTCTCCTAAATTTGCCTAACGGTAAGCCTAGAAAGTAGTGCTAATTTGATAAGCAAATTTAAGCCTATTAATTTTAGCTACGATCCTATTCCCGCCTACTTGGCTGAACACCATGCACATGACCTCAGTGAGATTATTCAGGTCCCGGTAAAAAAATCCTATATTACAGCCCTTCTGAAGAATCCAACTTTAGGATCATAACAAACTATCGTCCAATCACTGGTCTCCTGTGGCCTGCTAACATTTTGGGAAATAACGTAACCATGCAGTTACAGAGTGTTTGGGAACAACACAATATCTTGGATTTTTTATCAGTCAGTATTTAGTCCAGGCCATGGCATTGAGAAGGCCCTTAGAGCCATCTGGGGTGACCTGCTCGGGGCGACCGGCGATGGCGACATCGGCATGCTTGTCATGCTCGACTTGTCGGCAGCCTTCAACACTGTCGATTTTAACATTCTCAGGTGAAGACTATCGCTACTGGCACAGGCGTCTGATGACGTCCTAAAATGGTTCACTTCCTTCTTGACAGACCGTTTTCAGCAAGTTAAAGCAGGCCCATACCTGTCCGATTCATTACTAGTAACTTGTGGAGTGCCCCATGGCTCCTCTTTGTCTCCATTGCTGTTTAATGCCTACATTCACCCATTGCTCAACATCTTTTCCCAGTTTGATTTTTGTTATCATTCATATGGCTATGATACTCAAATCTATGTCTTTCTAAAGCAACCACTGGAGACAATGGAGCAAACATGTTACGCTTTTCAGAAAGTCCAGAGATATATTTCTGTTTTCTCCCCAGTACAAATTCTAAATTGGATTATTGCAATGGCTTTCTGATGGGCATACCAAGATACCAACTGCAGAGACTGCAGGTCGCTCAGAACTCAGCAGTGAAGACGATCTTGGTGCTCCCTAAGAAATCCGCCGTCTCACAATGTCGAAAAAGTGTTCACTGGCTTGCAGTGCAGGAGAGGATTTTGCTTAAAAACCAATGCCTGGTTTTTAAAATGTATTCACGGCCTGGCCCCAGTCTGTCATCAAAGATTGTAACTCACTGCTCTAATCGATCCTTGTGATCCATGGGACAAGGTCTCCTGGTGGTCCTCTTCTCTAGGACATCAACCTTGGGGGTGGGGGTAGAAGTCTTTTCCTCACAGGTTCTCGATCATGGAACTCCCTTCCACTGGATTTACGGCAAATAAATCTTTGTCCATTTTCAGAAAAAAAAATTAAAACTTATTTTTCCTGTAACTCTCCATGTCTGACTAAGGCATTTATTTTATGTTTGCGTGACTTATGATTTTTGCTAGCTTTTCACCTGCCCCCGGATCCCCGTGGGATATGCACATTATATGTTTCAAAATCAAACCAGAAACCAGCCAACACCATTTCCCAGGGTGAAGTAACCCTTAACTTAAGATACTTCTTTTCTATAGAATAGAGAAGTGTTAAGTTAGCATAGGTTAGGGACAGTGGACTGATTTTAGTTTGCGAGATATCCTGATGAGCACTTTTTTATTAATTTATAGCATAGGGACTCCTCTTAGAAGCAGGGATTGAACAGGTTTTTCTTTACTTTTCTTAATAAATCAGTGTTGAACTATGCCCTCTGTGTCAGGCCTACTCTGAACTGCCACAGTTTGGTCTTCCGTTTTTTCCTTAAGTATAGGATGGAGATGAGCAGCCTCATCTGTGTTGGACACTTTTTCCAGACACAGGGTAGGATTCAAGAAAATGCTTGTTTTATAAAATTTTCTTCCCCACTCTTACAGTTCTTTGTTTCCAGTCTGCTGGGGTCATTGCTTCGCATGGCGCATTGGCCTCTGGAAAGTGTGAGTTTCTCAGCCAGGTATAGTGGTGTTTTGGTTCTGACTGTTCTAGGTGATGAAAGTTTTCATGAGCATTGTGTGTGCTTGGAAGTGTAACCATACAGCTCTTCGGTGTGTGCTACGGCGTGTGAGACAGCTTTCAGAAAAGTCAATATGGAATCTAAGACTCCTGTGTGTAGGTCACTACCACTGTATGTGCGGGAGATGGCAAATACTTGGACCACTGTTCAGAAACCCAGAGCGGAGTTGAAAGGCCAGTCTTTTCAGAACAGCGTAAACTGGTACCATGCGGTTTGGCTCCTCTTGGTGATGTGCCTTTTCAATGAGAGGTCATAGGATATGGTAAGGATAAGAGATTTTCCACTATGTAAGAGTGAAAGTGTGAATACACCAAGCCTAATTTAAGTTAGCCATTTCTGGACTTTGGCATGCTAAGTAGGGTTTCCTTGAACAAATTGGCTCTTAATCATGTTCTTCGGGTAAGTGCTAGACACAGGCTTGGATGAGGAACAGATAGTGCTAGAGTTAATGGATGTTGTTGATGGAGCAGATCTTTAGGATGTTGGTCTTGACAAGAAGTTCCCCCAGAAGTCCCATGAGGAAGAGAGATTGAAGATGACAGGAGACAGGATGGAGAGCCTTGTGGGAATTGCAGGTGACCGAGTAGAGCAGGGATGTGTTGCGGACCATCTAGACCAGTTATCTCTGCTGGATAGGTGGTAAGCAAACTAATGTAGGACATTTTTGTCGAAACCCATGTGCATAGAGAGGGTTTGAAGAGGGCATTAGGGTCAATTGCATTAAGGTGGCAGAGGGGATGAGAATGACTAGTAAGCATGGCTCCACTTGGACCACAATGAGAGCATTGTTAATAAGTTCATTGGACATAAGGCTGAGTAATCCTGTCATGGAACTGGAAAGGCACATCTTCTAAAATACTTTGCCAAGGGTGGGAAGATGTATGATGGAGTGAGAACCTGTCCCGTTTTCAGTGCATCTAGGAAGGTGCCTTGCATGAGCGATACATTGAGAAGTGGTGGGAGCGTTTCACCTACGATGACCTTCCAAATAGCTTTTTCTTATCTATGAAAACATTTGTGAAGTCTTGAATTATCTAAAATGCATTTATGAAAGTTATACTGTTTTTCCTACTGTGTTAAGTTATAATTAACCAATAAAACAGTAATAAAAAAACATATTATACTCCTGTAAAAGGACCTAGCAGGGATTCTATTTTGGTGCAAATGAATTTTGTTTCCACAAGTTTTAATACACTCGCTCCAGGATTCTTCAATGTTTCCCTTATGTATAAGCTGCCCAGACTGCCATTTTCTTGCATGTTAGTCAGTTTTGGAGCAAAATCCATTTTTGTTATTTAAACCCATTAGGCCTGAAACAGGTCTTGCTTCTCACTGATGTGTTGTGTAGGGAAAATGGGGCTCTGAATTTCGGCAGGGACAGAATGTTAGCAAAATCAGACTCTGACAGCAAGAGGTGTGAGACTCTGGGATGAACCTGGTGCGAGTCACTATTGTGAATGCATGGAAAACATACAAGGTAAGAGAGGGGGGGGGGGGTTGAATTTGGCATTACATAAAAGCAGATTTTATCATTTGTACACCACACCATGGTTCAATATGGTCTGAATTGCAATGTAATATAAGACTGGCAATGTACTTACTCACTAACACCCCTAAATTACTATTCTATCCCCACATTAATGTTAAAGGCAACTCAGCTCATAGCTTTTTGGTGTAAAGTGTTTGTGCGGATCATGGGTACAAATTGGCACACTAAATGAGATGGCAAGCTCAGGCTGTGCAATGCGTTTGGAGAACACAGAAGAAAATAAACATGCTGAATTAAAACTGTTTAAGGAAGATGTGAGCTGAGGAATGTGAAATCAGTTTTGCTCAAAGTAGCTACATTGTTCATTTTCTGCCAGAGGAAACCAGCGCAGAGAACTGTTTCGTCCGTTTTGCTGCCTGAAGCTCTGTGGAAAGGTGCAGGCTGAGCACATGCTTTCTGGATGCTTGACAAAGGGAGCTAGTTATAGATTGGCACTTGGAATTGTAAGAAAATGCCTGCCTCTCACACTTTCTTTTAGGCAAACATACATTTCATGGGCAGATCTCAGAGGTTGGTTTAAAAGGGATGTGAAGTGAAATGGGGTTGTCTTTCTTCCTGGTCTCTTGTAGTGTGCTGCATTTGCTGATGGTGCAGGCAGGCTGGCTCGGAAGACTTGTCAGAGTTCATTCATGCCGAGAGGAGAGAAAATCAGATAAAGAAACTTTCCAGGCAGACAGGGGAGAGAGAATTCATGCCTTGAAGTTTGAGGGCACAAATAACCAAATGTGTTTTAGGTAAGTTCACAAGTCTAAGAGAGGTGTGCAATCTGTGGTTTGTGAGTGCCTTGTTCTACATTTACAAACGTGGTTATTTTTCACCGTCCAAGTAGCAAGCTTCAAATATAACCGAAGGCAATAATTTGCACAAAGCAAATACTATCTTTCAATCCTATGTTTTGAACTGCAACAGAGCAACGGTGTTTGAAGTCCATTGTGAGGAAAAGCTCATTTATTGTGGGGAAGCATTACAAATTAAATGTGCTCACAGTTACATTCATCTTCATTTTTAAATTACAGGGAAAGCCATGTGAAAACTCAGTACATTGCATGTGTTTGTATTTCTCAAATTGGAATTACTTATAAAGCACATAAAAAGAAGTCAGCGAGCCTATGTCTGTTTATTATAGGTCCTAGTTATTTGAGATAGCATACCGACAGGTTTGAAGCTGGTGGAGTATTTTCGTTTTACTGCATGTGGTAAAACGCAATGTAAGACAGGTCACTGTATTTGGGGCATATCAAAGGGCTGATTATACAGATGGCAGTGTTTAGGTGACCTGGTAAGTGTATTATAAAGGCCATAACCAAACAGACACCCAGGACAAAATACCAAATAATAATGCAATTGTGATTTAGTGCGCTCCAGTTCTGGTTTTTGGCTTACCGCTCATGATCCCAATAGAAGAACAACATCAGATAACCCTGTGTATTCAGGGTTCACCACAAATACACTAATGATTGCCTACCTAGGAATCCAGTCACAAACAGTGGTCGCGTTCAGTAAAATATACTAAAACCACTATCAGGAAATTACCCTAATTTTCGAAGATGGCCAAATAATTGTAGCAGAAAGTTCTTGCACTTCCTACAACAACCACTGCTTTTCCTTCCCTCTTCCTTTCCTGCTCCTGCAATTCAGTTGGTCCAGGTCAATACTGTACACAAAGCAGGTTGTCCAATACAGTGAGCAGTTTCCAAAACATTATATAGGATTACCCTTCTGCAACCTGTTAATCTAACTAGCGAAAGTGGTGTGAAATGAGTGGTATATGTGCTGATCATTCCCAAGAGTAGCCCTGCAACTGCCCAAGAGGTGCCAGGTCTCCCAAAAGACCCCAGAAATTCACATAGTTTTGTTGGAAAGGACCAATGACTGCTCAAACAGCCTCACAGCTGTACTCCAAGCAAGGAGCCTACATACTGACAGCCACCCTGATGAGAGTGTCATCTAATTATTCTTACTACATAACTGGTTGTTCATGGCTGGGTGGGCCCTCAAGTGCAGACTGTTGGGTGCACTGATGCTTACATTGTTGCAGCGACACATGGTGTATTTTTTAAACGGTTGGAGAGTAAATCTTTCCCTTAGTTATGCAGGTGTGATTGAGCGTAGCAAGAGAGGTGTAATAAATCCTACGGACTGCTCACTAAACCCCTGCCTACAGTAATTCTCCTCCCAGGTGGCCAGGGAATGTCAGACGCTTTCTGATCCTGAACGGGGAGGGAAGGGGAGGGGCAGGGAAAGGAGGACTCAGCGGGGTGAGACACAGTATTATATCTTCCTCCAAGGAAGACATCTCTTCTAAACCAAAGTCTGTAATGGCTTGCTGGCATAACCATCTTTTTGTTACACAAATAGCACATGTAAATGTGGATAAAAACAATCACAGATGGCTGTGTGAGGTTTTGGCTCTGTCTGCCTGCCGGCTTCACACGGCGCACTCTCTAATTGTGTGCACTGAGACACTTTAAAACTGGTGCTGCGGGAAGGCAAGGCACCGACAACCTACGGCCCCGATTTTCAAATCCTGAGGTGCCTCCCGCCGTGATCCGGCCTGCTCATCTCCAGGACCCTACCCGCCCTTTCCAATTAACGACTCGGGCAGCTGTGGAAGGCTCCACCTGACCCCCACCTTCGCTTCGGAGCAAAGGACTCGCTGCATTGGCCGCTTGCCTCACCATACGTACCCTGGACCGTGCATGCCTCTTCCCTCGGTGCCTGGGGGCGACATCCTTAACTTGCACTGGATTTCATGACTACACTGCGGCTCCGTTGAGCCTCTGCCACTGAGGGACCGGCTGGGTGTTTGGGAACGCAGCCCTTCGGGCCCCGACATTGATGCTGCTCCTGGCCTGACACTGCAATTTCGCCCGCCCGCTCACTTGGTTTTGCCCACGGAACAACCCAGACTGCAATTACTACGGCGCCAGGGCTCCCGTCTACCTGCCTGACACCGCGGGCGGCCAGGTTTCCATTGCCAGTGACTTTGCCCCTGGGTTGTGGCTGCTTGGAACGGGTCACCGGGCCATTCACTGCCTGACTGCTTTGGGCTGGTCTTGTGGTTCCCGCCTCCAGCGCTCTGGGCGAAACACTTGAAAGATAGTCAGTCAGTGAGAGAACACTTTCAAATTGCTTTTAAATTGTTTTAAATTGTTTTAATTATTTTAGTTGTGCATTGTTGAAATTGAATTTGGAAACAGAGTAGCCTGTCAAACTTACTTTTCGATCTAGAAGTTACTCACCATTTCTTTTAGTAAATTTGTATCTTTGCTGCCTTTTCTGCGTGTTGCAACCGAGTCCCTCGGCACACACGGGCAAAGCGGGTGAACAAACTACATTACCCAGAAGTATTGTAGTCACCGCGCGCATTTTTCCCATCCACAGGCGCGAACGTGCCGGCGCAAACGAGACTAGCAGGTCTCTGCGGGTCCATGCGCGTACGGGCGACTTGGCGGTCCACTTTATCACCTTGAGACGATCAGACGCTTTAAGGAGTAGGTTTACTAATATTGATATAACTCATACCATATGGGGGGGAACCTACTGTTTCGCCCAATGGCATATCTTCCAATGTTGGGACTATTGTTGGGACTCATAATACTAAGTAATTTGTTATACCCCATAAACGCAAACAAGATAGCATTGTTGGTGTCAGGAGAAATGTTCGGACCCTCACCAGGCTAACCATTGCCCTTCTAAACACTTGTTCACTGGTTAGGCATGGCATCAAAATACACGACTATATTCAGGAACATAAACCAGATATTATGTGTCTCACGGAGACATGGCTTACAGAAGCACATGAACCAACTACTGGGTACATGTTCTTTGGGAAACAGAGAACAATATTGGGGGTGGAGTGGCCTTAATATGTAAAAAAGAGTTGGGGTTTTATGAGGCTAAAATACAGTGCATGGGTTGTGATATTATCCATGTAAAGTTGACCTCAAACCCCAACTATAGCCTGAACATGGTCTTACTTTATCGTCCACCAGGAGATGGAGGTAATTTTAATGACGATCTAGTTAACCTAGTCACGCCCATGCTGACCACTAATTCTGGGCTAGTTATATTGGGTGATTTTAACCTATGGAAAAATGATAAAACAGATAAAAAGCACTTCAATTAGAGAATATAAACTCATCATATTGTTTATTGTAATACTGAGCCCACCCATATTAAGGGACATATTTTGGATCGGAGGGGGAAATGTCCAATTTGGGCCCATTTCCACTACCCCATGTATCTGGTCTGATCATTATCTCTTGATGTGCTGTTTGGAGCTCCCTGTTAAACCAGTAAGAGTGCACACTTCGGCACACACAGTTAAATCGCGTAATTTTAAGAACATTACCTCAGACATTTTAAAGACTTATGTGGAGTCACTCATAGATAAAACAGGAGAACAGGATAGCCCTGAGAAGCTCACAAAAATCTATAATGAAGTTATGTTGGAAATGTTGGGTAAGTACGCCCCCTTAAAAGACAAAATAGTCAAAGACTTGCCCAACCGCCATAAGTGGTTTACTCCTATTCTAGCTGAACTTAAAGCTAGCAAGAGACAGGCGGAACACACCTGGCATAAAGATAAATCCAATGATAATTTGTTAGTATGGAAACTCATTGAAAAGCAGTACAAGGCGATGATCATAGAGACTAAGAAATCCCATTATGATGATCAAATAAACCAGGCTGGAGATAAGAAAAAGGAACTTTTCCGTCTTTTCAGAACTTGGGAGAAACCTATGGTTTGTAACTCCGATATCAAACCTACTACTGAGGACTGCAATAGAGTTCAGAAGGCCTTTGCAGATAAACTGTTGAAAGCCCAAAAGAAAATTGAACAGGAAACACTGACTCTCCCATTGCTTGATCCTCCTCCTATACCTAAACCTTCAAAAATAGACAATCCAACTAATTCTCTAGGCACCTTCAATTTTACTGAACCCAATTCAGTTGAAATTCTAAAACATGTACCCCACTAATTGCCCAGGGGAAATGTTTCCTTCAAAATACATACTGGAACATCGAGAACCGTTTGCTCCGTTTCTCTGTCGGTTTGTTAGTTCATCTTTCCGTACTTTTTCGATTACTCAATCTATAAAAAGTGTGGCAGTTACTCCTCTGTTGAAAAAACCTGGTCTGGATCTGTTGGATGCAGCCAACTTAAGACCAATTACAAATACCGTTCTTTCTAAAACTAAATTGATAAGGTAGCTACCACACAGCTCCAATCA
This sequence comes from Ambystoma mexicanum, assembly GCF_040938575.1. Lineage (NCBI taxonomy): Eukaryota > Metazoa > Chordata > Amphibia > Caudata > Ambystomatidae > Ambystoma > Ambystoma mexicanum. The sequence goes on along the minus strand of NC_090940.1, from coordinate 417,707,593 downwards.
TACGTATTTAACACCGGTAAGCTACATGTGAAGCAATCAGGCTTCAGGAGTTTTCATGGAACTGAATCTGCGCTTTTGGACTTTCAAACACACATTCTTGGTAAACTGGAGCACAGCAAGTCGGGGCTGCTGATGCTATTAGATCTTTCGGCAGCCTTCGACTTGCTGGATCACAAAATCCTGCTCAAAAGGATGGCGAATGATGGAGGTTTATCCAGCAACACCATCATCTGGCTTAGATCCTTCTTGGAGGGCCACCAGTCTTGTGTTTACTGGGGTGATTGTGTTTCTGAGCCACAAACAATAACATGCGGAGTCCCCCAAGGGGCATGCCTCTCACCTTTATTGTTCAACATTTATACATTACCTCTATGTGTTGAGTTGGAAACTCTGGGGATTTTTTTCTGCAATTATGCAGATGATTTCCAGTTGGTATTGAACATAACTGGGAGCTATGAAGTTGATCAACAAACTTTGACTGTAGCATATCACGTCATTAAACAATGGATGTCAGTGAACTGGCTCTGTTTAAATGCCGCTAAAACGGAGCGGATGCTTTTCAGCTCACAACACGCTCAATCTAAATTGAACCAAAAATACTATTGCTTTTCCATTGAAGGCAATCAAATTAAGACTGTGCAGAAAGTTAAGACCTTGGACACTTAAATGGAGTAAAGTCTTGACAGTGAGGCACATGTCACAGCCGTCTCTACCAATACCAATTACCATTTTAAGGTACTTAGACAAGTTGCCCCGCTGATATCAGTGGAAAACCGTATAAAACTTGTAAGAGCAGACATTCTGCCACGTTTTGACTACTGTAATGCCTTACTAGGAGGAGCCAGTAAGGCAAATGTCCAACAGCTGCAGAAAATAAAAAATGCAGCGGTACGAATCATCTTTCAGATGAAAAGTTTCGAACCTACTAGTGCTGCAAGAAGAAAGCTTCACTGGCACCCGGTGGCAGCTCGTATCCAATTTAAACTGCTTACTACATGCCATAAATATATCTTCGGAAATGCCCCCTCATATTTGAAGGAGAGGATTAATATCCATCATCCGAATAGATGCTTAAGATCAATGGAGGTCTCTGTTGGTACTGCCACGAACAAAAAGATCTCGTGGACTGGGGCGGGCCTTTCATGTCCGGGGTGCACAAGCCTGGAATGCACTACCAACCAGGATACGTAAAATTGAGGATCATCTTCTCTTCCGCAAACAGTTAAAGACTATTCTGTTTAGTTAGGGTCTATTTTAGTTCCTTCACCACTTTTGTCTTTCGGCGCCTGGATGCCTGCGGGCTTTGGCGCATTATAAATATGAATAACATAACTGAATAACAACTTGCTCTTCACTCCAGTGCTCTAGCCTGTCTCACCATCTGCACTGCAGGGCCCTGGGTCGTCGGAGCGGCAGCCTGCACCCTGGTGGAGACCGTAGACAGTTCCTGGGCTCACTGGATGACGGCGGAGCCGCTTCAACCACAGCAAGCGGCTGAGGTGGGGGAGGGGGGGGGGGGGGGGGGGAGTCACAACTATACTGCCTGCTGCCGTGAGTGATGCGTGCGCTGACGGCTCCAGGCTTCCCGCTGCGCTGTCTCTGACTCACCTCCATGATCCTACCTCCACCCGTATCTCAGCCTTCTGATACCCGTCTCCTCAGGTCTAAACTTACAGTAATCGCTCTGCCTGTGCCACTTGAAGCCACGATCTGTGCCTTAATTGTGACTTGCCTCCCTCCACCTGCAGTTGCTCCCTGTGGGCCCCGGCCCTGTGGACTTTATCAGTATGCAATGATTTGTTGCATGGAAGCATGATCCGACAGCTAATTTCCTGAACGCTTGTGGGGAAAGGTTTTGTGCACCATTCGCCCTCACTCCCGGGAAGATCCTTGTCCACCTCACTGTTTCCAACGCCAGCCACCTTACAGCCCCTTGGCACCTACTGCTTCCTTGCTCCGGACCAAGTGGGCGCTGCAGTGACCAATACCTACTACTCGGCTCTGCGGGTCAACTTTGTCATGAGGTCTTCTCACAGGCATACTCCGCACAAGGCCCCACCTGCTCTTCCGGTGTCCCTAGACCCCTGAGCCCATCGGACTGGGCTGTCCTACTGGTTGGTGACTACGGAGGGTCGGTCTTGTTCACTTATTTCTTCCTCCTTACTGGTTCCAACCTCTCACTGAAGCACCCCGCTACAGCTTCATATATAACTTTGTGCTGCCACGACTAAGGGGGCGGCCAGGAAACAGAACATGTTCACCAAGTCAACACTGAGGTCTGCTGAGGCGCAACCAGAAGCCAAAGTCCTCCCTGCAGAGTCAACCAAACCCACAGAACTCCAAAAGATGATGGCAGTACATGCGGGAGGGGTTCACAGCAGTACACACAAAGCTGGACAATATGAGCGGGACTTCAGCTCTATCAACGCACGGATGGAGAAAACGGACACCCGGGAAATGGAGATGGAGTCTAGGGTTACCTTAACAGAGGAGAATATCAGGACACTGCGGTCTGAGGTGGCCTCGCTGTCCAGGAGCTAAAAGAACCAATCATATCAGGCAGGTCCAGGTGGTTAGTAAAAAGAATGAGGATTTGGAGTCCAGGTCGAGGCGCAATAACCTGCGCATAATCGGCGTTCCTGAATATAAAATTGATGGCCCTATGGAGGATTATGTGGAACGCATCCTTCTCTCTCCGCTGGACAGCCATAAGCCCTCACCACAGTTCGCGATTGAACCGGCCCACTGATCCCTAGCAGTGAAACCCAAGCCCAGAGCTCCACCCTGGCCTATCATAGCCAGAGTTTTAAACTATTGTGATAGGGATGGGCTGTTGAGCGTGGCCAGAGCCAAAGGGCGAGTTGCATTTGGCTCCGCCAGGATCCATCTGTATCCAGATTTCTCTGTTGCTATCCAACAGGAGCACAAGACTTTTCTGGCCACCAATAAATGTCTTCAGGAGATAGGAGTTAAATACTCCACGTTATACCCAGCGAAGCGGAGAGTCAAACATGCGGACAAGATCTCCTTTTTCACCATCCCGGAGGAGGCCTCCAGGTGCCTTGATGATCATTTCCCCGGCTAGCTGCTATTCCTCATTGCACCGTGTGGACCCTTCCTGACCCTCCTTAAAATATGGCCTTGCCCATCTGATTTCCGCTTAGGTTACCTGCAGTGTTTGATTCACCCGATATGTGCACCATATTATGCCTTTCTATGTCTCGCATCTGTACTGAAGCCGCCCTTGGTTAACGCACAGCCCCCACCCCCCATGCAGAGCTGCAATTGATGGATGTTCAATTGGGGTTTCACTCCTAATTGGGAGGGATTGGGTGTGGGGCAGGAAGGGACAAAAGTTCCACAAAAAAAACTGCTTGGCTTGCGATTGTGGGGACGAGGTGAAAATTATCTCCAGTTTGGTTATGAATCCACCCTTTCTGGTCCAGCCCAGATCACAGCTGAGATTAGTATTTATGAGCTGGAATACTAGGGGGCTAGGCAACCCCATCAAGATGTGCAAACTACAGCGTTATGCTCAACGACTCAGAGCCGGGTCCTTTTTTTTTTTCAAGAGACACATGCACTGGCAGGTGGCAGCGACAGGTTTGCTAAGTCGTGTGGCACGCAGCACTACCACCTACTCCAACCAAAGTCGCCGTGTGATGACCCTGGTGCCCAAGTCCCTTAGATTCACTCAAGAGTGACACATATAGACCCCCAGGGGCGCCATGTCCTAATACATGGTTTATAGATGGACAGAGAGGTGGGCCTCCTAAATATATATGGCCCAAATATGGATGGTCCAGAATTTTTCTCTCCACTCGTCTCTTTACTGGTCCAATTCCCCTTGGTCCCCCATACTCTGGGGTGGGGACTTCAATACCACAGCCGACCTGGATAGATCCGGCTCCAGATCCAGTCAGCTGACTAGGGCTGCTAAAACCATTCTAGAGGTGCAAGCCTCACTGTACGTGGTTGATGCTTGGAGATTACTTCACCCCTTGACCCGAGAGTTCTTTCAATTTCACTGTACATGATTCTCACACATGGATAGACCAGTGGTTGCTATCTGATACCATTGTGGGCTGGACTGATCAGTCTCGATCCTACCCAGGGCCTTCTCCGATCATTCTCTGGTCACAGTATCTCTGAGCTGGCACGCATTGCTTGACTCAGGTTTTTTAGTCCAAGCTTGCATCAAGTATTGATGACTTTTTTGTGATCAATGCCGGCACTGTTGACTCGCAAGCCACCCTATGGGAAGCCTTTAAAAGCATCCATTCGTGGGGTTGCCCTTGCAAAAGAGTTGGGGATCCACAGGCAATCCGTCAGTCCATCCAGGAAAGTGAGCGCCTGCTTGCGCAGCTGGAATCATTGTATGCCTCATCCCCCTGTACCACTACACTTAGCGAGGCCACCCTGGACACTTTCAGAGGCCATGCGGACCGGGAGCGCAAGTTCCTTGACAGCCCTCAGTCGGCCAGACGATACGGGGAGGGAGAGCGATCAGCAGGTTCCTGGCCAGGATGGTGCGGCAAGAAAGGGGCACGCACCACATTGCCCCGATTGAGAGGACGGATGGAACCCTGGCTCACATGGCACTTGAGATTAACAGGGAGTTTTGCGCCTTCTATGAATCACTATATGCAAATAACGACTGAGGCCCCCCCCCCCCCTCAGATATAAATACACTCCTAGACAACCTCCCAATGTCTATGCTATCTGACGAGGCCAGAGAGTTCCTATGACTACCGAGGAGATACTGGGAGCCATAGATTTGCTCTCGGCGGGGAAGGCCCCCGGTTCCAACGGCTTTACTACTGATTTTTATAAATGCTACAAGGGGCATCTGGCACCTCGTCTCAGAGGAGGCGTGCGTGACTGGGTTACACCCCATCACTTTGTGAGGCAATCATCTCTGTACTGTTAAAGCCTGATAAACCTCCCACTCAATGTGGCTCTTACCGGCCCCTATCACTGACAAATAGCGATTTCAAGATCTTTGCCAAGGTGCTGGCCCTTCGGCTGGCCCCATATAGGACTTATCGTTCAACCGGCTCAAGCTGGGTTTATAGCGGAGCACTCCACAGTACTTAATCTAAAACGCCTTTTCAATATTATGGCCCTGATAGATCCTGGGTCCAGGTAGTGGCTTTGACATTGGACATGCAAAACGCCTTCGATTCTGTTTCCTGGCGGTTCCTGTGGGCCGTAATGGAGAAGAGTAACTTTGGTCCCCGTTTTCTGTCATGGATGAAGCTGTGGTACGCCTCCCCGGTGGTCAGGGTCTGCACAAGCAGCCAATTTGACATTGCTAGGGGTACTAGACAAGGCTGCCCCTTTTCTCCTTTGATATTTTCGGTAGCTATTGAACCCGTGGCTGACAGAATTCACCACAGAGGCGTGAGACTCACAGGAACACCAGAGATCATCTCACTCTATGCGGATGACGCACTGCTTTATGTCTGCTCCCCGGAGGTGAACTTTGCACCAATTATACAGGATGTCCTTCTCTTTGGTAATTTCTGGGCTTGGGGTGAACTGCTCTAAATCCAAGCTATTTCCCCTGACAGACTCTACTGTTGCGCAACGGGATCTCCTTGGGTTTGTTTGGACCCTCCTAAACATTAAATACCTGGGGGTGGTAGTTACGCGCCATCAGTCTTTGCTATAACCCACCACAACTATGGGGGCTATTTAGCAACAGTCAAGCAGAAGCTGATGGGCTGGTCTAGATTACCGATCACAGTGGCGATACGTGTTGCACCCATCAAAATGGTGGTGCTCCCACAGCTCCTATACAGATTCCTTAATGTTCCGCTCTGGCCTGGGACCACATTTTTCAAGCAACTTGGTTGAAGTGAGACACACTGGCGAGACCATACGTCCATAGGGGACTAGCTGCCCCAAACTTTGAGAGGTACTAGTTGGCAGCCCACTAGCCCACATCAAACTGGAGCACCAGGGGGGGCATGGCTTGAGGCTCCGTCGATGCGGACGCCTCACTAAAGAGCTCTGTGGGACGCCCGGCTTACAGTCACAAAATACCGTATTTTTAGCATAATCCTCGGCTTGGAGATAACTTGATCAGCAGCGGAACATCCCGGGAACCTGTGGCCCGACTTTGGAGGAAAATCGGAGCGGGGCAGCCCATGCTAACGGGATTGCTGAAGCGCACCAGACACCCGGACCCAATACCCAAAATGGTGGCCATGTAGAACCAAGAGGCCAAGGGTTTGGAGACGGCCACTAGGACACTGACCCGGGGCTGGGGAGTGCGGCGGCAGACCTGGGGCGCCGGAGCCACTGGCTCCCGAAGCATCCCGCAAGTGAACTCCTGGCAATAACCGGGACACCCCCCCCTCCGACGCCAGCGACGAGCAAAGAGAGGGCGAACGGCCGCGGGCCCCAGCGGTCCATTGCGTGCCAAAACGCCAACTTCCTTCAGAGCGCGGCGGCCCACTGTCTGCAGGCGCGGCCATACACCGGAGGTGGGGCTGGTCCTGGCGCGGATGAGAGCCACCTAAAGACTCCCCTGGGGTGCGACGAGTGCACCGGCTCAATCTCTACACAAAAGGGCCAAGGAGCGGATGCATAACCCTGAGCAGATGTAGGCTGCGGACCAAGGGTCACCTACCACCCGGGGGTGGGGCGTGGGGCCAGGTTGCAGCAGGCGGCACTCACACCAGCTGGGACTCGGAGTGCCTGAAGCGGCCCGCTCCCCGCCCCTGCCCCTACCAACACTGCTGGAGACGAGAAGGACCTCGCACAGACCTGGCCCGAAGGTACGTGCCCAAAACGCTGTGCGGGAGGGACCCGCACTCACCGCCGCTAACCACCCCGGCAGGCCCATCCAGGGAACCCGAGCAGGAGAAGAGGCGGCCCTAGCGTCGAGACCGGGGCACCCGACACCCACACACGGCCACACGAGCAAGGTAAGCAGGGGCAGCCCAGAGCCACAACAACAGGCCATTCCGGGCGACTGGACTCTGAAGTACTCCTGAAACACTTCATACAGCAAGCTAGCGTCCGGCCCAGGTGGGACTTCACACTGACACTGCACACTGCAATAAGAAAACGGCCGCCCCGGGATCACAGCGATCTTCCTCTAGCCCCCGGTGGATCAGACAGCCTGGGCATAAACGAACTGGGCAGCAATCCTACGCCGAGGACCTTTGAACACCCAACCCGCACAGATACCACCTGGGGCCTACGCGTCACCGGACCGGCACTACGCCTCTTGACCTGTAACAGGCCTACAGACCCTGACACCGGCCTGGAGGGCCCCGGGCAGCCCTTCTTGGCCTGCATTCACCCCATTTAAGGCCCCCCCCATGGGGCCCAACCACCCCGATCCCCGTGGACCCAACGGGCTGTCGTGGGGGCTACCCCCCTCCCATACATACATACCATTGTCACAGCGCCAGCCGTATCTCACCACCGCCGCCACACGCCTGCAGCCAACAGGCCCCCGCCACTGCAGGCAGCATGGAGAGAGCCGCCTGGGTGGGCCCCTTCCATTACAAGGGAAGCATGGAGAACAGCAGGAGTCTAGCAACCCAAACGCCAGTGGCGAAGTGGTAGGGAACAGCCCAACCACTGCAGTGAACCTCAACAAACACTAGCCTGTAGAGGCCCCGAAGGGGTCAACGGAACTGACCTGATACCCACACCAACGGTGACATGATAGGCAGCACTGTCTAGGTGCCCTCCCCAAAGGACGCCCTGCGATGATCCATGTGCCCAGCGGGGGCAAGAAGGGAAGAAGGGGGTCATACCCGAAACTGCCCCCCCTCCCTCTCGACGACAGCCTGCAGATACCACTCACCCATTCGGACGACGACCCAGACACCAAAATGTCTAAGCAGAAGGGCCCGAAATCAGTAGATATAGCCAATTTACTCCGTTTGAAGGAGACACGTAAACAGCTGGACCCCCCCCCCCCCGACCCAGCCCTCCTCACCCACAAGAACCCAAGGACAATGGGCGACAAAAGACGATATTCAGACCTCCTTGCAGACATCAAAATGGAATTCCGCAACTGCATGGCAGAGGTTACGAACAAGATAGATGGCCTGGACAACCGCGTTGAGGAGGTGGAACATAGGGTCGGGGATACGGAAGATCAAGTCCTGGAGCACACGGTGCAGATTGCAGAGCTACGACAGAAAATCCAGACCCTAGAGGACAACATGGAAACTATGCACCGCAAGCAGGAGGACCTGGAAAACAGGTCCCGCAGAAACAACATCCGTATCAAAGGGGTTCCCGCCTCGATTCCTGACCAAGCCCTCCCGGCCTACATTGAAGACCACTTCCAGACGCTCATCCTGGTCTGTGACAAGTCACTACTTCTGCTCGATCACACTCAGACTGTGAGGCCACAGGAATACCCCATTGGCGGCTAGCCCAGAAGTGATCACTAGAGTACATTTTTTCTCCACGAAACAGGAGATCGTGAGAGTGAGCCGCGCTCAAGGCGACCTGATATACCAGTGAGCCGCCATACAGCTGTTCCAGGACCTAGCCGCCCCCGCAGTCCAGCGGCGGAGAGCCCTAATCCCTCTAACATCCTTTGTGTAGGATCGGAAAATCAAATACTGCTGGCTCTACCCGGCCTCGCTCCAGTTCACACTCGAAGGCCAAACGTGGATAACTCATGCCCTGGAGGAGGCAGGCAGCATTATGGGAAGCGAGCCCTCGACACCAGAGGAAGCTCTACACCGAAGCCCCAGCATAGCCGCTGGATGAAAGTCCCAAAAGGAGGGAAAACTAGTGGATGGACAGTCACTTCGGCCTGAGGCCCTCAGGGGCCAGTTTGGTTAACCTTTGTTCCTTCCTTTCTTCTCGTTGGGCTGGGGCCCTCCCCAGCCCCCCCAGTTACTGGGGCCTGGTTGGCCCTGAGTTGGACAAAGTTAAAACTCGGTTGCAGCGGAGTCACGCCGACATTGGCTCTCTGATGGACTCCCCCGAGCACAGGCTTATCCCCCCACCACCCACTTCAATCCTAATGGCACCCTGTCGACCCCCCCCTCCCCTCCCCTCCAGCGCACACCAAACTCTGCTACATCTCATTGAATGTCGGGGCCTGAACTCTCCCACAAAACGCAAGTCCATCCTTCGCCACCTGCAGGACCTCCAGGCCTCTGTGGGGTTCCTCCAGGAGACCCACCTCTTAGCAGAGGACTTCACCAGACTGCTGTGCCGAGCTTTCCCAACACAATATCTGGACTCTGGCCCCAACAAGAAAGGGGGCACAGCGATTATGCTAGCAAAAGGCATCCCCTTTAAAGAGAGGGAAACCTTGTGTAGCCCAGATGGCAGATTCATAGCGATCAAGGGAGATCTCTACGGTCAACTCCACACGCAGATTGCAGTCTACGCACCAAACGACGGCCAGGCGGCCTTCTACTCAACCCTGGAGTCCACTCTCCTCCTCTTCCTCGAAGGACAGATGGTCCTAGGCAGGGACTTCAATGGGGTACCCAACCCCCTCTGGACCGGACAGGCGCCCCATCCTCCAGAGACTTTAGGTTGGCGCTGCGCCTCTGCCACCTGTTTAAAACACTAGGCGTGGTAGATACCTGGAGGGTCCTCCACCCGGACACCGCAGACTACTCCTTCTCCCATGTCCACCGCTCCTCATCCCGAATAGACCGGATTCTAGCTAGCCGCAGATCTTGGAGTTCACGGATGATGTGGAAATCGGTGCAAGGGTGCTGTCGGACAATATCCCCAATTCTTTTCACTGCAAGGGTCTTTGACCAGGATATCCCCAGAAAGACGCAGATGGTCCCTATATGAACCAATGCTCCACGATATGGCAGGGCGCGACACCACAGGCAAGGCGATCAGCAATTACTTTAAGGAAAACCCCCCTGACCTCACTTCTACAGCAACGAGATGGCAAGCTATGAAGGCCGTAATCAGAGGGGAACTAATAGCACAGGCTGCCGCATATACGAGGAGGCGAACCATAAACAGAAACCAGCTAGAGAAGGAAATGATGGAGGCAGATACAACCCTAAAAAAGAAGTGGTCGCCCAAAGCAGCCACAATGGTTAGGTTGGCTCGCACGAAGCTAGAAGCTCACTTTGCAGAGGACACAGCCCAGACCCTTCTTCGGACTAAACAGAGCTACTCGTGAATGGCAACAAAGCTAATAAATATCTAGTGAGCAAACTAGCCAAAACCTGCCGACGGAACCACATTGTTGCACTGAGGGACCTGAAAGGCAGAACCCTGTACAGAGAAGGGGCGAAACTACAGGTGGCAGCAGCCCATCTAACCGACACCCTGGCCTTAGCCCCCCCGCCCACAAGCCCTCCAGGAACAATACATAGCAGACGCTAGAGTACCGCACATCTCAGAAACGGACATAACCGCCCTGGAAACCCCAATTACAACCGAAGAGGTGGAAGAAGTACTCAAAAATCTGAAACCCAGGGCTCCAGGCCCAGACGGCTTCCCACCAAAATTTGACAAACTCTTTTGCCCCTTGTTGCTGCGCCCAATGACAGAGCCATTTAAATCTTTTCGGGACAAAGGCACTGTCGCGCCCTCCATCCAAGAGTCTACCACAATTATGCTACTGAAACCCAGCAAGGACCCGAAGGAGTGCTCTTCATATAGGCCGATATCTATGCTCAATGTGGACGCTAAGGTACTGGCGAACAGGTTGGCGCAAATCCTTCCAACTATCAAACCAGGAGCAGGCATGGTTTATCAGGGGGAGAAGCACCATGGACAATATCCGCCGAGCGCTCAATCTCATCGAAGTTGCGACCCAAGAACGACAGGGCCTGGCGGTCTTAACTCTGGACGCCACCAAAGCATTCGACAGGGTGGACTGGAACTTCATGCGCCTCACCCTGGAAGCATTCCGGTTCGGCCCGACATTCCAGAAAATGGTGTTGGCAAACTACAAAGACCTGAGAACATCACTCTGGCTGAATCAGAAGACTCGTCCCCGACCAGGCTCTCTTGCGGAACAAGACAAGGCTGTCCGCTCTCCCCACTGATCTTTGCTCTGGTCATGGAACCATTCGCCCAAAGGACACGAGCCAACAAACACATCACTGGGCTAGAGATAAATGGCAAACAATTCAAGATGCCCTGTACGCAGATGACATGATCTCCATCCCCAACTGCCAACCCTCCTTGCCCGTTACCCTAACTGAGCTGGAGACGTTCAAAGGAGTGGCTGGATTCCAGGTGAACTACTCCAAATCGGAGGCACTGAGCGTCAACCTAGGCGCCTCTCTTGTGGCCAACCTCCAGGCACTCTGCCCCCTAACATGGAACACCTCCTCAATGGCATACCTGGGAACACGCCTCACAGCAGACCCAAAACAGCTCTACAATGCGAATTTCCCCCCGTTGCTCAAGGAACTGGAGGAGGACCTTCAACGATGGGACAACCAAGAGATCTCTCTACTGGGACGGGTCACAGCATGTAAAATTAACCTCCTTCCTAGACTGCTATACCTATGCTTCGCGCTCCCGGTCCACCCCCCCCCCCCCAAAACAGGCCTTGGAACTACAGAGGAAACTGACTAAATTTGTGTGGAGGGGACACAGAGCCAGAATACCTATGAAGGTCATGACCGGAGCCACAAAATGGAGCAGCTTTGGGCTCCCCAACCTGAAGAACTATTTCCTGGCGGCCCAGCTGGCAAGCGCTGCGGCCTGGGCGAGAGTGGACGCCCCCACAAAATGGTCCCACATTGAGCAATCCAGATGCCAGCCACATCTGCATTCCTTGCTACATGTCCCAGGGTCTCACCGAAGCCGTGAACCGCAGATGCTATCGTCTACCAAAGCGACCTTCGAAGCCTGGGCGTGGGCCCAACGGAGAAGGAAGGTTCCCCGGGGGCCGGGCCCGTTCTCCCCAGTCACCTGGAACCCGGACTTCAGGCCAGGAATGGAGGCAGCCCGCTTCACTCAATGGACCACAGGAGGCCTCCGATCCAGCTCACAACTCTATGAAGCCAACAATCCGCTCAGCTTCGAGGAATGCAAAGACCACTTTCAGCTGACGGAAAGTGAGAGGTTTGCTTACGTTCAGCTTCGCCACTGGATCTCGCAGCCCACGGTCCGTATGGGACCAACCCGGGACCCCCACCCGCTTGAACAGGCGATAGGTGAAGACACAGGCCGGGGTCAGATCACTAAACTGTACTGCCTCCTCCAGGAGGATATGCTAAAAGTTAGACCCCCATGCATATCCGGATGGGAGGCGGACCTGGGGCCCCCCATAGAAGATCAAACATGGGTGGAGATATGGTGCAGGATTAACTCAACTTCCAGATGCGTCAAAAACAAGGAATGCGCCCTAAAGCTCCTTCACCGCTGGTACTACTCCCCAGTTCGCTTGCACCGCTGCAACTCTGATATAGACCCGAGCTGCTGGAGACCCTGCAGTGATCAGGGATCTTTTTTTCCACATGTGGTGGGGATGCCCGACAGTACAGACCTTCTGGAGGGAGGTCCTGAGGATCGCTGAAGACATCGCCCAACGCAAACTACCGATGGATCCGGAGGTGATCCTTCTCGGAGTGACGAGCCCAGACTGCTATCCCAAAATAGGATCCGCCAAACTGCTCACACACCTACTGCTCGCGGCCAAGACCACAGTGGCACGGAAGTGGAAAGCTCAGGCGGGTCCTCTTTTGGCCCACTGGTGGATAAAAGTTTGGGAGGTCCTGGTGGCAGAGAAAGTCACAGCGGCTAAGGAGGGGTCCCTCCACCGCTTCACCAACTGCAGGGCCCCGTTTCTGGACTACCACTTCCGATTCCTGGCATTAACATTCCAATCCCGCCTGGTATCGAACTTCCTAGGCCCCCAAAGCTCCGACGGGCCTCCAACCCACCAGAACATAACAGACTAAAGAGATGGTAACGGTGGGACCACAGGGAGGGGGTAACAGCTAAACCGCATGAATATTAAGTGTAAAATGGAGCCACAATATCACATGTAATGCATAGATAACGCTCTAACCGAAATAAAGTTGTTAAAAAAAGAAATTGGAGCGCCAGACGGCTGAGCATCGAGACGTCTGGTCCCTGATCTTTGAATGGAACAGAATCTGGAAGCAGATTGGTGTCCCCCACCCATTTCATGGCGACTTCCCCCTCTGGAACTGCCTGCCAAGCGCCCCCTTAACAGACAAAGCAACCGCAAGCAGTTGAATGGTGGCTGGATTGGGCCTTCTGCGTGATATTTACACCGAGAGGTCCTTCATTGAGTGGCAAGATTTCCGAGAATATGTGAATGTGCCCCCCCTCCCTCCCCCCAAATGGCTGAAATAGGCTGGCCTGCGCCGAAGGCTTAAGTACAACTGGCAGGAATTCCCCTCAATTCCTCCCGACAAACCATTTTTCACGATTATGGGTGCCACTTTGGCGTGCGGGGGGAGTGCAGACTGTATAGACTCATGCAGGAGCATGCATGTCAACCATTCGACAGGCCCCGAGCAGAGACCTGGGAATTGACATAACAGATGAGATCTGGGCATCCATGTGCAGTCGCACTCTTGAAGTGTCGCTGAATTCAAGAATCCGTCTAATCCAATTTAAAGTTTCACATCGATACCACTATACACCTGCTAGATTAAACCGAATGTCAGGGGAATGCTCTTCTAGTTGCCCTAGATGCAACACTGATAACGCAGGGTACATTCACATGCTCTGGTCCTGCCGTAGGGTTGCAGCCTTTTGGAAGGGAGTATGTGATGCAATGTCATTGATGTTGGACTGTACTGTTGAGCTGAATCCTAGGATCTGTTTGTTTCCTCACCTCCGCCGCTGCTGCTGCTGCTACAGGAAGCTAGCAGGCCTTTGCATGTTATTAGCGACTCATTGTAGTCTGCTACTTTGGTTATGCCCAGCAGCCCCCACTGTAGACCAATGGCTTTGTGCAGTAACCTGGGCCTCAGACAGCGAAGAACGCTGGTCGGCTCTTCAGCCATTGTCCAGCAGACCGATCAACATTTGGCCCCCCTTTTCGTTCTTACCTGCATTCACTGATGTCGGATGGCGACAGTAGTAGAGATTCCCCCCTACTCTACTGAACTGCAAGATGGAATTCCCTACGGCCGCTTGGCTTTTACACTCTGTCCAGTAGTTTTCGCTGTATGTGATGCCCGTCTCTGACCCTGTGTGGTCAAAGTGTTGATTTCTAAGATGCAAGATATTGCTCTCTCTCTCTGTATTGCAAAGTCAAGCAAGTTAAATAAAAGGTTTTTTTCTAAAATACAATCACAAATCCCTAGATATTGGCAGAAATAAAAACCTTGGGAACTTGAAGCTAAAAACCTCCACACACACAAAAAAAAAAAAAAAAAAAAAAAAAAAGAAAAGTACAGTGGAAGGAAATCTGCAAATAACAATTTAAACTCTAAAGAACTTTATTCGTCTTTTCAAATCAAGTCTGGTGACTGATCCTTATATTTCTTTAAAGAATATTATGGGGGAACAGAAATGAGTTTAAGAATGAAACATCAAGCCAGAAAATCTAACTTTGCCATTAGGAACTTAATCCCTTAATTCACAAAGTACTGGGTTGAAGAAGAGTGCTAAAGAGGAGAAATGCTACAGGAGTGGTCCTATTGTTAATAGAAAGGACCCACACCTGAGGGAGATTGGGAGGCTTCAAAGGCCCGTCAGGTGCATGCCATTGTCGGGTAGAACAAGCAGGAAGAGCAGTGTGATCCATGTATGCAGAAACCGGAGGTGGGAGAAGACGTCGGTACCACTGTTAAGCAGAAAGCAGTAGCCATTTCTGAGAGGGTATGTGCCTCGCCTTAAGTGCAGTGGTCGCACAGTGGGAAACGAAAATGAGGGAAGCTTTCTTCCCAGAGAGGATGTCTCTGGTAGCTGGCAAGCACCAGAGATCCTCCAGAGCAAAGGAAGCTCCTTTTACAAACGGTGTGGGCAATGGCAGACCAGGAGCAGCAGTTTGCTGGGTTGCGATGAGTAACTGAAGCAGAACACCTGCAAACAGCACGGCGGCTAGACACGCACACCTTACCCTGCGAGTTCACTAGCTGGTCGTGACCCTGGAGCACAGCGGGACCGCTCTCGTGCTGCAGGCAGAAGTTTACCAATTAAACACTTGCATATGAGTGAAAGTAAATCTAAAAGTCACTATGAATACCGAACTATCCGAAAAGAGTGGAAACAGTATTTGTTCAAACCAAATGACTAACTTTTAAGCGTGCAAGTTTGTTGAGTACCCAGCAACACGATGGGGCAATACTATTAAAAGCTATTGCAGACAATTATAGCCCAAGCCAAGAGAAACGAAAAACAAGGCAATTCAGATCCAACTAATATTGCCAAAGGTATAAGGGGACTAATGAGAGGTCCACAAGGTTGTGAAGCTTGTTGCCTGCATTTTGAAAAGCATATAATAGAAGCTGGTATAATCCCACATTGCCAAAGCCAACGAAGAAGCAGAATAAGACCATATCCTTGTCAGTATTGGTTACTTTTACAGTGGGGAAGAGAGAGTGGTGAGAAGGCTGCCCCTCTGGAAAAGGTTATTCAGAAGGAGAGGAGCATAACTTGCAGAGGATTATTAAAGAGAAATAATGGGAGTGTTGTTTACCCTGAAGAGTTGCAAAAAGTGTGATGTTGCCAAATTATGAAGCTGTTGTAAAGCTGTTACACGTTGATCTTAACCACAGAAGCAACTGCTGTTTTTGAATCAGTGTTTGGGCAGGAGAATATACCTGAATCGCAAACCTTTCGTCGTAGTAGGCCTTGCATGGAAGTAAACCAGGTAGAAGTTGATCAAGTGCTGTAAGTGGTCCTGACAAAGACAATTTATGTTTCTTGTGCTGCTGAATACAGAGCTGTATAAAACTGCCATAGATAAGTTATATTTCTTCAGAAATAACCAGTTGTGGTAAGACATCCTGACAAAGAATCATTGTTGCTATTAATGAACTTGAGAAAATATTCCTTGTTTGAAGAGGATAGTTCTGAATTTTACTCTTGTTCAAGGAAGGGAAAGAACCTTCTATTGTCTTGGTGGAATCACTGGAGGGTGGGAGTCATAAAGAACTGTCTTAACTTTGATACAAACCAGGATGTCCTTATTTTTATTTTGGAACTGTGGAGCAGAATCTTGTCATATTGCGAATTCAATTGCTATATTATTTTTCTTGTTTTTGAACTGCAATGCATTACTTCTTTGAGTTATTGTATGTATAAGTGAGAGAGAGAGACCGATATCCTTTGTTAGAGCGTTTCCTTTAGTTTATTGTAGGAAGGGAAATCCTTGTCAGCATAGGGATAGTGAGGCATTTATCCAACCGTTTAAATTTAATAAAATGGCATCTGTTGTAAATTCTTCACAAAGTTGTCCTCCTCACATTTCTGACCCCTCACAGAACCCAAACCAATCAAGGGCATATTTCTCAGATGAGAAAGCTTTAACAAAAAGTAGTCAAAATGGTGCATTTGACAGCACATATTCTGTGAAAAATGTGGTAAAAATCCACACAGTTGTCACTCTGTTTTGGGTGGTAACACATGAACCAACACAATAGATGCAAGTCACAAAGCGCACAGGAGTATTTTCCAAAACATTTTCATGATGCCAATACCCAAAATATAAGCAAGTATAAAAGCATGTTTTTCGTTCTGGCTTCACCAATTTATGACAGTAATCCCAGATACATACAGGTTTGCTTTTCTCAAAATGCAGCAAGAGTACTTTATGAAAACCTGTACAAGCTTTGCCAGTAAAAATGCCCTGCAATAGAAAGAAAACATCTTCAGTCTGGTTTCACCAATGTACGCCAGTATGGGGTGTAAACCAGTATGACTATGTCTGAACAGTTATGCCACATAGGGTAATGCAGGTTTAGTTTTACAGGCATAAATGTCTGATACAGAAGTCTTCTCCTTTCTCCCCCCAACCCAGTATGTTCACAAACCCCTCCAAGTGGCACCTCTTCCCATCAGCGTTTCCCCTCAATTACCCATAGTGATGAGTTGCAATGGAACGGTTCACACCACAGAGGGACAGCGGGGCATCCACCCAATGGGGTGCCCAGACTGGAACTGCAGGACCCGGGAAGGAAGCATCCTCCGCGCTGGAAGTGGGTAGTGAAAAGACGTGGGCAGCGAGACACTACAGGACCTCAGAGGAAAAGCCGTAATCTTTCTCCGGCAACGCCAGCATAAGTCCAGGATGTTTGGAACACCATAGAGCCTATTAGAGGTCCCCGGTTTGAATCCCCATAGAGGAACAGACAGGAATGCAAGGATGCACCAAAATTAATAAAAATAACCTGAGCCAAAGGACAAGACACATTTAAAAGGATAAAAGAATACATAAAAGAAACTAAAGAAAACGAAACTGTGATTAAAACAACAGAACATCAAACTGCCCAATCACGAAAGAGAGCTTAACACAGGCGGACCAGAGCGGAAGCACCCTGCCATACAATCCTGCAAGCAGGGCTTTTCCACCAATCAGCGAACAACAGGATGAGGAGTATGGATATAAAAGTAGAGCCAGCTCACACCAAACTTGGGAGGGAGGTCAATACCCCTGAAAAGAAGACAGGGGCAAAGTCAACTAGAAAAAGAGGAAAACAGAAACCCAACAGGAGGTTGGGGCAACATACCAAACAACCAAGAGAGTGCGCAAAAGAGAGGGATAAATCACCCAGGAATGAGATAAAGAAACAAAGTGCAGGAGTAAGCTGATTCCTCGCCTAGCAGGCCCCGCACCTGGAAGGTCTACAGGTCCCAGTTTGAGTTCTTCACGTAGGCAGCCCTGTTGGTTGTCTACCAGATTAAACCCTAAGAGAAGACCGCTTTGAATTGCAGAATTTTCTTAATTTAGGAGAGGGATTCAAGTTAGATAGTTTACCCTGAACACTTTCTTCCTTGCACCATTTGATTTAGCTATTCTGACAACTCACTTTTAAGGAACATTTGATTCAGGAAACCTTTCTTTAGGTTCGAGGATTAGGTGTGAATTGCAAATTTACCTTAGGGTCGTTAGTACTTTGGGCACTTCATTAGGTAAAGTACACCTTACGTTTGTGTTTTTGATACAGGGATGGACTTTTAAGTCAGTTAAATTTGAACACTTAGGGCCTGGATTCACAGAACATATTCCTATGGGATTGCACCATTATAAAAGACTTCTGTGAATCAGGCCCCAAGTATTATTCCTTAAACCCTGTTTTTATTACACTTGCTTAATAAAGAGTTTACTTTCAAGTGACCCAAAGTCCGATACCCTCCTGTTCACTGTGTCGTAAAACCACCCACATCACATATGTGGAACAGATCACACTCACACTGAGCAACCCATGCATGGACACACATACAAACATGGTACATTTGCCTACTCTCACCGTCAGCTTGCCACTACATGACCCGCCATTCTATTGTGCATAACGGGACACACTAACACTCAGTGCTCCAGATAAGATTTTGAAGTGGGTGTAGTTTAATCCCTATTTTTTTTCCACTTTGATTTTTATTAAGCTTTTTTAATAGAAGGTACCAACAGTTTTAACCTTCAATATTCCATTCCCCCCGCCCAGCACCCCGCCCCATAACCCTCCCCAGCACAAGGGCTACCGCCACAGTTCGTCAATTGGGACATTAAAGCTAATAAACAAGACAACAAGACAACTCATTTCTTTCTGACGCTGGGAATCCTGAGAGTCCTTTCTATACACCTCGGTTGATCCCCCCCCCCCCAAAAACAATCGGCAAAAAAAGCCTCAATCTCGGCCATACCCATCAGGTTAGTAGCTTCAGTGTTCCCATCCCTCCTGCTGTAAAAAGGAGCTCCATTCAATCAAGAAGCTTTCCATAGATCATTAATCATGGCAGACAACTTGTCATATGTGAAGATATCCCACACTTTTAGTTAATCAATCCTTCTTGGGGTAGCGGGGGGGTTGTCTCGTCTTTCCACTTCTGAGCTAGCGCAACTCTACCCGCTCTCAGCATTGCATCGACAATTTTAGGGAACCTAGGGGTATCTGAATCAGCGGGTGGGGAGCTTAACAATATCTTATCTGGAGTGGGCATAGGGAGGGAGCCAATCCGACCAGATCCTTGACCCAATTAAGAACTTCAGACCAATATACTTGTACCTTTGGACACTCCCACTACATGTGGTACCATGTTCCCTGCTGTCCACAGTCACTTGGGCAGAAGGGGGGAGGATCCCTCAACCTCTTTAGTGCCAAGGACGGGATATCTTGTCCTTAGAATAGCATGTGCATTGACAAGGACGAGATAGCTCGTCCTTTTTGGCACCTTGTTTTGAGCGATCCCTGCAAAGCAGGGAATCGCTCAAAACTGTAATCCAGCCCCCGGGCTATGTGAGGGGGAGGTCCCCCCTCACTGCCAGGGGGCTGGATTACCTTCAGTTTCACGTCGGCGTGCGTAAAGCACGTCGGCGTGAAACTCAAAGTAAAATCACTGCAGCAGCCATTTTCGGCTGCTGCAGTGAAGTGTCCTTCTTACTCCCCTTTCCAACGATACCCATTATGTGGCATTTCTGCTCACGGATCGGGCGCGGGGCATCACAGCAATGTCACAATATCAATAGAGATCCGTTTGTGACGCGGGGGGAGGGGGGACTGCTTACTAGGTAAGCAGCCCCCTTGCCCCCGTGGCCCCAAAGCATGGGGCCACAGTGCTGGAGACCCCTGGGGGCAAATGGTCACTGCCCCCAGGGGTGAAAATGAAGAAAAAAAAACATGTAAAAAAATTCGAGGGATGGGGGGAGGTGGAAGGGGGTTTGGGGCCCTGAGGCCCACTAGGCCACCAGGGATATAGGAAAAAGTGGTGTCCTTGGAAAGGGGAAGTTCTCCCCTTTCCAAGGACACCACGTATATGACGTATTGCTGGTCACGGATCAGCGCAGAGTGCTCGATCCGTGACCAGCAGCCCACTGAACCACCATGGAAACGTTTGTGACATGGGGGCTAGGGGGGCTGCTTCAAGTAAGCAGCCCTCTTCCCCCCCCCGGCCCCCAAAGCAAGGGGGCACATATGTGCACAACCCTGGGGCAGATGGCTGATCTGCCCCCAGGGAAGAGGGGCAAAAGAAAAAATAAATAGAACGGGGATGGTGGGTGGGGGTGGGGGGCCTGGGATTATGTTGCCCCCATGAAATGGTTGGTGGCCCTCCCCCTCCCACATCAAGCGGAAATGGGTGGCCACCCCTTGTAGCCCTCCCTGGGACAGATTTATGGCCCCAGGCAGGAGTACATGAGGTGGCCCTCCATACAAATGGGGGGTGGGGGCGAGGGCTACCAGGAATTAGTGTGCAGGCCCCCCAAAGGATGGGGCCTGCAAGTTAGGCCCCCCTGGGGGCAGATGGCTGATCATCTGCTCCCAGGGAAGGGGGCAAAACAAAAACAAAAAAAACAAAAAAATGAAAAGAAAGGGGAATTTTGGGTGGGATGGGGGGGCCCACTACCCATCAGGGATATATTTTACAGAAATGGGGGGTGGCCCTCTCCCCCTCACCCCAAGGGGAAATGGGGGCACCCCTTGTAGCCCTTCCTGGGGGCAGATATCTGCTCCTAGGAAGGGGCATCTGACTCCAGGGAGGGCTGCATGAGATGCCCCCCTCTTTTCTGCCCCCAGGGAGGGCTGAATGAGATGCCCCCCACATTTGGTGTGGTAGAGGGTCACCCCCCAGTACATTAGAAAATTACCTGGCGGTTTAGGGTGCCCCTCAGCCCGCCCTAAAGTGTAGTGTAACTTTTCCATTTTTTTTTTTTGTTTACGAAACTTGCCTTGGCACAGAGGGGCACATTGGTGTGCTAATCTGGCACCTGGGTGCCCAAACCTTACTGCCCCACCCACTGGGGGGCCTGTCCAACCATTTTTTGTGGGCCCTCTCCCCCCACCACAAATGGAGGGGGGCTGTAGCTCACGCAGCCGTTTGTAGGAAGGCCAGGGAGGCCTGCATGAGGTGCCCCCGCCACCCATTTGGGGTGTGGGGGGAGAGGGCCCCCAAAAATGGTGGGACAGGCCCCCCAGTGGGTGGGGCAGTAAGGGTTGGGCACCCCAGGGCCAGATTGGCACACCAATGTGCCCCTCTGCGCCAAGGCAAGTTTCGTAAACAAAGAAAAAAATGGAAAATGGTGGAACGCATTTTAGGGGGGCTGTAGGGCACCCCAAAGGGACGGGGAATTTTCTAATGGGATGGGCCTTGACCCCCTCCCCCAGCCGCAATGGAGTGGGTGCTGTGTCATGCAGCCCTCCCTGGGACCAGATATGTGCTCCTAGGAACGGACGCCTGAGCCCAGGGAGGAGTGTAGGACACCCCCCCTCTTATCTGCCCCTGGGGAGGGCTACATGAGATGGGCCGCCCCTCCAATTTGGCCATGTGTCGATTCCCACGGGTGTCTTCTTTTGGGAAATGCATGGGGTTCCCTGTTTTCGTTGCTGGCTTCGACACCCTAGGCCTAAATCTGTAGGTTGCCCACATGAACAAAATGGTCAGTGGCGAAAGGCTTGGAGTTACCAGTGGGTTACCCTTTTCCATTTGCACCCCCGGTATTTGCACCCACACGTGAGGTACAGTTTTAAAATCAGGACATGTGTGGGGACGTGGGAAGGTAGGCCATGTGTTGTTGGCTGTGTGTTTCGGTGGGTGGCCAGAGCAAAATGTCTGAGAATGGTCTTCATTTCCAGCCAATTTCAGAGACATTTCCCTGTGTACACTCACCAAAACACGTCACCGACAACAGATGTCATACCTTCTCGCATTCCCACAGGTATCCCGATGAAAAAGGTACATCACATGTGTGGCTGCACCTACCGGGGGCGCAAAAGAAAAAGGGTAACCCCCTGGTAACCCCAAGCCTTTTGCCACAGCACAATTTGTTCATGGCGGCAACCTACAGATTTGGGCCTAGGGTGTCGAAGCCAGCAAGGAAAACAGGGAACCCCATGCATTTCCCAAAAGAGGACACCCGTGGGAATGCACAGAGGTTTGACTTGCACGAAGCGGCCCAGAATTTATTACCCAGAACCCCAGACATAGTGAACATTGTGTTTTTTCCCTACCAAATATCACACTTTGTCGGGGATTGTGGCTAATAAAAACTGGGGCAATTTGCGCCCCCGGTAGGTGCACCCACACATGCGAGGTAACGTTTTCATCGGGTCACCCGTGGGAACGCGGGACGGTAGGCCATGTGTTGCTGACGGCGTGTTTCGAAGGGTGAGCTGAGTGAAATGGTCGGAAAATGCGTTTTTTCCCCCCCACATTTTGGACTTTGCGGGGGTGTCTGGGTAATAAATTCTGGGCCGATTTGCGCATATCATACCTCTGCGGATTCCCACGGGTGTCCCGTTTTCGGAAATGCATGGGGTTCCCCGTTTTCCTTGGTGGCTTGAACACCCAAGGCCCATATCTGTATGTTGTGCTTGTCTGGAGAAAGTGTGAAATTCAGGTGTCAAAACAGACTTGGGGTTACTTGCGTTTAGGCTTTCCCCTTGGCGTCCAGGTAGGTGCACCCACACATGTGAGGTATCGTTTTCATCGGGACACCTGTGGGAACGCAGGAAGGTATAACATTTGTTGTGTTTGTGTGGTTTTCATAACATTTTGACCCATGTGCTGGTGCCCTTTGTCACACAACCCTTTCATTTTCCAAATGTGACCTACATTTAGTCGCCACTTTAGGCACCATACACTTTTGTAACCTGCACAAATCACCTACCCTTGAAAAGGTCTGCCTGTGCTCTTTCAAAAAATGTATGCTTGCCATTCCTCACCATATTGGTTTTCAAGATTTATACATGCTAAGTGCGTCTGTTCAGGCCGTGAGCATAAACCTCCTGTGTACCATGGCTCAGTGTTTGGCTTGTGGTACTGCTGGTTTTGTAAAACACTACAAAAAATGTGTGCTTTCGTAACTGCAAGAGTCGGGGGAATGTAGCAGAGAATTGCTTTTCTCAAAATTCATAGAAGCCATTGCCGTACCAAGCCAGCCATGTCCAACACATACATTTCTTTCGGTCATTTTCCCGCTTTTACCCCAATCTATGGCATTTTCCCCTACCTACGCAAATCGCCCCTTCCTAAACTTGGAATTTTGCCTACTTTTCAGAAATATATGCCTTTCTGTCCTCCAATTCGGCTTTCCTACCCTTTTCTTCCATTCCGTCCATGGATGTCCAATTGGCAAAAATGGCCAAAATCGCCTACCTCTCAAAAAACAGTTGATAACCACATCAAGATATTTTTGTTTTGTTTCCGCTCAACCTGTTCTTGAAAGCCAGGAAATCGGGGAATTCAGCACAGCAAACCATTTGTTCCTAGCTCTTAAAAGGAAAAAACCACAGGCTTCTTTGTACATCATTTTATTGGCATTTTTTGAGAGAAAAAAAAAAAACAGCATTTTCGCCCTTTTTGCTTATTTTCTCTCACCCCCCTACAGCAACTTTGAATTCCTGGATGGCGTTACGACCACCTACATGCGGGGAAAAAAAAAAGGAGCCATCCTGTGTAACAAAAAAGTTACAAGGCATTGAATGGCTACATACCGAAATCACCAAAAAAGGCCATGGAACTGGGGGGGGGCAAATACCCATGGCAGTTAAAAGGTTAAACATCTTAGCAAGCCTCGCAGGGAGCAAGGGCCAAGAGTGCCGGATCTTAAAGTTCTGCTCCATGGCTGACGTGTAAAGGTTCCCAGCAAGAGAAACTTATAGATATTTCCACGTGTCATCTGCAATCTCTTCCCCTGCCCTCATCTCCCATGTGAACTTGAAATGTTGCCTCCCCTCCATATCCACCATAACCAGGACCCTATAAATCTTAGAGAGGATACACCCTTCACCGTTGACACTTCACAAAATATTTTCTCCAAGGGGATAAGGGTTCGATAGACGTTGGTTTGACATTTGGGGGTAGTCAGGATACCCTTCCAGTGCAGATATTCAAGTACATTGATAGTGCAGCCTCCCAGGGTGTCATTCAATAAAGGGGTTTTCCCTGAACAATTGGGCTACCCTTTCCAACCCACTACACCCTCCCATCCAACCACTGCTACGTATTCCGGAATCCCTTATTCCCCAAGTCAAATGGGGCTGCCCATAGGGAGCTCAGAGGAGAGTGCCACGAGGAAAGGAGAGAATTTGTTTTGTTATGTTTCCATAGTACCCATAATATTGGTAGGGTCGGGTGGGTCATAACTTGGTGCGCAATCTCGTTGGGGTGGGTCCCCAATAGGGCCCAAACTTTCTACGGATGGGGGTGTGTGTGTATCTTCTATATAAGATCCTCATGTCATCTCTCGGTGCTCCAGCATAACTCAGAGTTGCACTGCTTTGATATATAGCCTGAAGTCCAGGCCCTAGGGAGTGTCAGCGTGGCATACCCAACTCTGGGTCTTTTCCCCCTCCAAATAAACTGGCAGGGGAGAAGAGATGGAAGCAAACAAGTAAAGGAGGCGGGGGCGAATATTCATTTTCACAGAAACCATCCGTCCAAACCAGAAAAGGGTAAGGGGGGGGGGGGGTCCAGCGCAGGAGATCTAATCGTACTTTTTCCAAGATGAGGAGTAGTTTTCTTCTACTAGTCTGGACAAATTACTGGCCAGGTGAATGCCCAAATATGGTGAGGACGAGCTCTCCACTCTCATCCCACAGATTGTTTCACTGCCCCTAGTAACCGACTCCTCTGCCCCTTTCCCTAATAGAAATTGCCACGGGCTCCATGGCCAAGGAATAGACTAAGGGGGAGATAGGGCAGCCTTGCTGTGTTCCTCTAGAGAGGAGGAGTGGGGAGGAGATTGTGCCGCTAACGGCCACCTTTGTCATAGGGCTACTGAACAGCATCAAAATCCACTGCCTAAAATTCGTGCCAGACCCCATTTTCTGCAGAACCCTGCCCATGTACTGCCACTCGACCCGGTCAATCGATATCAAGTGTGCCTCCAGCTCCCTATCCCTCACCTCATGCATCAGTTCAATGGTCTTCCTTATGTTATCTGCCCCCTGGAATCCCCAGATGAATCCCACCTGGTCCCTGTGAACCAACGAGGGCATCTGACGGGCGAGTCTGTTGGCTAGCAATTTAGCCATTATTTTCACATCTGTGTTCAACAGCAAAATGGGCCTATACGACTGGCACTGGGCTGGGTGCTTCCCCTCTTTTGGGATTACCACCATCAAAGCCACCAGCATGGAGTTTGAGAGGATCCCAGTCTCTAGAGCGCAGTTGAATAGTTTGCCCATGAAGGGCGCAAGAGTGGAGTGAAATCTAAGCAAACAGTGAATCTGTCTTCCCGAGGAGTGTCCCTCCCTCCCCACTTTCCCCCTTCATGGAACCGATTGGAACTATCACTTCCTGGGCCGTGATGGGTGCTTCCATGGGTTCGACCTTCTCTGGTGGGAGACGCGGGATCGGTAGGGAGTATAGCAATCTGTCCACCTCTGACCCGTCCCCTTCGTAGTCTGAGGTGAAGAGAGTTTCGCAAGAGGATCGAAACTCCTGCGCTATCTGGTAAGAGCATCACATCCATCCTCCTACTCTGCTCTCTCAATCTTCACACCAATATTTTATCCGCCTTTTCACCTTTTTCCATGTATTTCTGCTTGAAAAATTAGAATTTTCTGTCCATTTGGCCACCCACGAGGGCCCTTAGCTTGGTCTTATATTCTTGTAGTTTTGCCCACTGCCCTAGGAACATTTGGGTCTTCGCTTCCCCATCTGGCTGCATAGATTCAACCCCCCCCCCAAAAGTTCCCCCTCTTTGCAGGCCCTCTCCCTTTTTCTTCTCGCACCCATCAGGACACCCCTTAGCGTGGCCTTAAATGCCTCCCAGACCCCTGCAGTCCCAATCTCCCTATTGTCGTGGATCTTAAAGAATTCTAGAACTGTTTTCAGAAGTGACTGGGCTAGTTCTTTGTCCCGCATTAACTGGTTGTTACATGTCCACATTCCATTATGCTGCACCCTCTGGGGGATTCCTACTTGGACTCTCACGAGGTCGTGGTCGGACCACAGAACTACATCTACCTTGATCTCACACTCATGCGCTCCATTGGGGGGGGTTGGTTGGGTGTGGGGGACCGTAGGGGAGGGGGGGGGGGGGGGGGTTAGTCCACTAGGATTTAGTCAATCCTTGAGAAAGCACTGTGGACCTTAGAGTAAACTGTAAACCGCGAGTAGTGACCATTTCCCCTCCTGTGTGTCTGTCACTCCCTGTTCTGTGTTGACTTTCCGTTGTGCTCTAGTTATAGTATAGAGGCTTACTCTCTATCACTTTCGGGGTGCAAAACCATATTGAAGTCCCCACCTATTATTAGCGATGCTTCAGCGAAGGTTTGAATCCTACCCTTAATCGAGTCCCAAAACTGGCCTTAGGCTTCATTTGGACAATATAGTGAGACCACCATCACGGCATATCCATGGATATCTCCCTTCACCTAACAAACCAACCCTTTGGGTCTTGTAACTGGGCCTTGGGTACAAAGTGAAGCTTACTAGCAGCCAATAGGGTGACTCCCTTTGATATAGTTGAAGCGGACGCATGGAATACCTCCCTTATAGTCCTCGGGTTTAGGGATGGTTCCTTCCCTCTTTTCCAATGGGTTGGGTCTCCTGAAGGAACAAAGTCCAGCTTTAATCTCTTGAATTCTCGAATTGTTAAGGACCTCTTGTGGGGGGGAATTCAGACCTCACACATTGAGCGAACCCATTTTGTAGTGTCCGCCATCGGGGGAAGCGAGGGGGGGGTGTTTAGTATACAATCACATCTCAAATGTTGGTTTTCGGGTACACGATCCCACGGGCCACAGTCTCTGGCAAACTGAAGTAAGGTGCACGGAATGGACGTAGTGATTGGTAGCCTACAAAACTAAAAGAACAGCACTCTTCCGAAATGTCCCCCCCCCATGCCCTCGGCACCTGGGCCACTTGTGACATTTATCCCTTTGCTGGACCAGGCCACTCTTCCCTACCCCTCTCCCGGGCCTGAGTAAAGCAGATTTTCTCCTTTGAGCTTCCCCTCAGACAGCACGGGGTCGACAACCACAATCCCCCCTACCTCCAGAACACCAACCAAGAAAGCAACGACCCCCACCGCAAAGCGTTGGACTCCACCTGGAGAGCATGATTTCTCAGTGAAACTTGCTTTGTTATCCCCCTCCTGGAGCACAAAGTAGCTTGCCTCCTCCTACGGGAAGGGAGGGGGGGAGGGGGAAGAGCGCGAGTCGGGTTTAACGTCTTGAATTTCCTGTGGCTTTGCACTCGACGTCTGTCCACAAATACATTTGCCTTCTGATCTTCACTCAGCGTTTCTCCCCTGGGTTCCGACGAGGTGATTGAGCCCCATCTCCTGAGTCACCCTTTGTATGTCATCTTCTGTCACAAGACTGAATTTGTACCCCCTCGTACTCGAAGGGAGGGAGAAGGGGAATCCCCACCTGTAGAGAACGTCCTCCTTGTGAGTGTGAAGGCAGAGAGATCCTGGAACACAGTTATTTGTGAGTTTTCCCACTCTATCATGCCCCTCTTCCTTGCCAGCTCCAAAATGTTTGACTTCTCAGTGAAGGAATAAAACCTCACTAGGATTGATCGTGGTCCTCTGGGAGCTCCCTCCCACTCTATGCGCTCTATCGCTAGTCGGCATGTTGATGCTCCCATCGTTCAGTCTGCAAGTTATTATTAGCAATGAGGTTGCTGGCAGGGCTGCAGGAAGGGGGAGGGGGGGTTCTTCCTGCCGACCTCACAGGGGCCAGCAACTGGTCAACAGTGGGTCACCGACAGCCTTGAGGTCTCTGACCGCCCCCCTAGTTGACTGAAGGGGTCAGCAGAGAATCACGTGGAGGGAGCAGGGGGATTCCAGATTAATCCGGTGCCCTTCGGGTGCTGCATCAAGCAATAGGGTCGTGTTTGGGACCATTAGAGGTCGGCACCCCTGGATTCAGATACAATGTGGAGTTGGCTGCCCTTGAAGGGCTCTGGGTGAGCCTGGCACCGGGCAACTCCTTCGGAAATCCTGCAAGCAAGACTGATGTCTTTTAGAGAAAGAAAAGACTAGCTGGATGTCAGTAAATAATTAGGAGAAAGTTTGCTGGTCCAGTAGCAAGCAGAGGATGTCGGTTGACACTTCGCCTATGGTACACCATGAAATGCTAGTAACGAAGCAGGAAGAGGCTCCGCGGGGTGCCTGCAATACTGGGTAGCCTTACTATGGTCTCTGCCCTCCTTACCACGGGCTGGTTGCATTCCTCGTTGCCTCCCACTGCGCCCTCAGTATCCCTGGGACATGCCTCTGTAGCACCACTCTGCCTGGGGTCTGTGGGTGCACTCACAACCCCACTACTGATCACCGAGGAGGGTGGGGGGGGGGGGAAACACAGCCCCAGGAGGAGTTTGGCCACTATACCAATCACGTTGGGGCCTGCTGAGGCACTGCTCGCAGCGGCCGTCTCTGTGGAGCACCGCGTCCGGGCTGAAAATGGCAGCCCCATGCCCAGTCACAGGAAGTCACCAAGGCAGCGTAAAGCTCTGTCTCCCCTTCACTTCATGGGCAGGGGCCAGCGGAACCTCCCACCACGGGTGCCGGTGTTCCAGTTGTACCGGCGCAGGGCACAGCAGCATGCCCATGCCCCCAGGGAGTCGAAGCCCGCCCAGCAACCAGGTGTTCCCCACCGCCCACGGGCAGGGAGCCGGAGGGGGAAGCAGGGTCTCGAGCAGCCTCCCGCTCCTCGCAGAAGTCACCAGTCTGAGCGCTCCAAGATCACAGCCTCTGGCTCACGGTATCTCACCTTGCTGTTCCGGATCTCTGAAACCGCTCGAGGACGCGCCACAAGCTTCCGGCAATACCAGAGTGGATTACTCGCATTTCCCAGGGTCTAGGGAGTCACAGGTAAGGCTGGGGGGGTGGGGGGGTGCTTCACTACTTGAGGAACCCCAGGGGGGGGTTCGTGTCCTCGCACGTGGGCCTTCCAGTGGCGGGGGGCTCTGCCAGCTTTTCAGCACTTAAGTGGGGAGACAGAGGGTTCGCATCTTCTGCACCACCTGGTGGCCAATCCTAATCCCTATTTTGTAAAGTTGGCAGTAAAATGATTTTTAGGGAGTAAAAATATAAACCCAATTCCCAATGGGAGTATTTTATATGTGTGTAACAATATGTTTTAACTGGGAAACTGAAAAGGTTTTTGTAATAAATATTCTTTGCACCTAGATATTCATACACATAGTTTACGTCTTCCGATCAGACCGTAACAATAGCAATTTCTTCCTGTGGTACTAGTTTGCACTGCTGGGCCAAACATACCCATAGAGCACAAGGTCATATATGTCAGTTTCCCTTTTTTGTTGTAAGAATTTTCACATTTTTAGGGCTGCTAAGGCTATTGGCACAACGTTAAGAGGCTGGTGGGGCCAGACTTGCTCTTCCCCACTGAGCTTGCAACACTGGTTTGTGTAGAGACAATTAGGCACGACGTAAAATCATCCTGTACTACGGGATGAGTCTTCATGGGATCTGGGGGCCTGGCGTTGCTGAGGAAGTAACAGCTCCCGTTTGCCTCTTAAACTAGCAAGTACAAAGTTCTAAATTGAATGGTCTTGCCCTTCCATACACAAGTGCGTGCAGAGGCTGACGGACACGGCCGGACAGGCAGGCAGGGGAAGACGGAAGTCACAGGCGTGTGAGCTAAGTGTTTTGTCTGTGTGTATGTTGTGAGGGAATGTTTATAGTGTGGAGGCTAGAGGGCAGGTGGGCGAGTAAGTGTGTGTTCCCGTTTGTGTGTGTGTTGACAATTGGTGAGGGGAGTGTGGTGTGATGAATCCTGCAGACTCATCATTGATCCCCTGCCGCTACCTGATCCTAACCCTGGGGGTATTCTGAGGGTGGATCACTTGGGAGGAGATGGCTGTCAAGGGGGAGTGGTGACCCCAGCATGCGAAAAGCAGCGTTTCTTCCTTTCTTGGGAAGAAGATCCCTTAATTCCAGAGTTTTCAATGTGTCATTATTCAGAACCATTTAATTACAAAGATATGGGTTAGTAGTGTTTCTATTAGTTGTGTGCACTTTTATTCTATGTTTAAAAACTTGCTAGGATTTCTTTTTTTTTTTTTTTTTAATTTTAGTACCCCTGTACCATTTTCTAGTGCTGCATCTCTTCCAGCTCACACTCTCATGGAGAGTAAGACTGTCCAGTGACGGTGCAAGAACTAGGCAGCTGCCTATGGTGTTCTACAAAAGAGATGTAAACTAATCTTAAAGTAGCCTGTAAGGAAGGCACACTATCCAAGCAAGACAGACACAAGTGATCACAGTTCAAGGGTGTTTATTAAACTGTAAAATCGGTGAGATAAACGCCTAAATCTAAACCTATATCTAAGATGGGAGCAAGCTATGACCATCAAATAATAATAAAGTCCTAGTGGAGTCTAGTCAAATAAAGAGGGGCCTATACTTAAAAAAATAATAAAATAAAAAAAATATTGCCAGTCCTTACCTCTAAATACAAAATAGTGTGGGGTAATGTTCAGAAAGAAGTGTTCTCAAAAGGAAGAGTCAGGATGTTGTAACCGGGTCTCCCTTCCTCACGTTTGCAGCACGGGACATGGCAGGACTCTTGAGCACAGTACATTTCTAGGCTTCTCCGGCCCGAGTTTACAGTTCCTTTTCCAATATCTGAGTCTTCTGTGCCCAAGTCTCTTTTTGCAAAATCTCTTGCTTCAGAGGGCCCGATATATCACTAACAAAAAAACAAAGGTTCCTTCCGTTTCTTCACATCAGGCGATTACTATTCACCTGAAGATCCCCCTGAGCCGGGCTCTGATCGCTATTACAACCTCAGCCTCCCTCAATTGGGCTCAGACCAACAACCCACTGTGGACATCCCTCAGTCAGGTTCACGCTTGTCACCACAATGCAGTTCACTTAGTGTTTCAATTCACCACGTGTCAAAGACTTGACTGTAAAAGGGGTTTTGACTCAACCCTTGTATGACCACTTTGACTTCTCTTGCTGGCCTCCCCTGGGGCCTCTGGTTCTTGTAGTTGTCTCAGTTCAATATATCCTCTTTGTTCAGGAGCGTGGTATTCGTTACAATATTTCGAATAAGCAGCACCAGACCACTGCAACCCATAATACCTTGGTTGTTCACAAAAGACCTTTGTCTATTATATTCTTTCCTTTACGTAAATGTTGGCACTTCAACCTTGAGCTTAATACAGTTCTGTCTACTATCAGTTTCCTCCGACTCACTGGCTGTGCTGAACTCATTGACTTTTCTTTCGCTGGAGTCGAGGACAAGTGGCAAGCTCTTTTCCCCGCCCTGGCTATAAGTGCGGGAGGGCTCCCCCCACGCCCCCCCATGTACCGTTGACATCTGCCACACCAATCACCAGCTGCAATTCCCGGATTTACTGTTCCTTTATCGAAGGTTTCCCGGGTCTGGGTTGAAAAGGGTAGGGGAAATTCCCTCCTTGTCATCCTTTCGGTTTTCTCCGCTTTTCCCCTTCGTTTGAACTGCTGTCCTGGAATAGCTGCTTCCTTGTGCTTTCATCCTTGCTCCAAGTGTGCTCTGCCTTTTATCCGTATGGGGAAGGGAAAGGGCCGTCAGGTTTGCTTAGTTATCAGCAATTGCCTGACTCTGTTTGACGCTTGTGTTGGGACATGTCAGGTAAAAGGCTGCGGTGTTAGTCCATTGTCTTTCGCGGTGTAAGAAAGTGCTTGTGTAGGAAAAGGGGGTAGAGCTTTTGAATATCCTACTGGGTAGGATGGGGAATAAGGTGATCTAAGAAAGGGGGTACCATGTCTCACTCGGCATCCCACTTCCACAAGACACACCCCCAATCCAGGTGATCCTCCCGCACTGGTCCACCCTCAACAACTGGATCCAATAGCGATGGCCATGTCCTGGCCACCTGGATGACAGATCCCCAGCGACTAGCGGGTGAGGCACCTTCAGGTTTCTCACAAGCCGGATAATTTCTTTCTGCGATTAGAGGGCGCCCGACTGCAAATCGCAATGCTCACATATACAGGAGTCTCTAATATGGCGGTGGAGGCAGGGTCATTGACTAAAACACATGTTTTTATGCAGCACAATTCATAGTGTGGCTCAAATAAAAGCATGGTGACCTAGCAGGAAGACATGGTGATAAAACAACATGGTCAGACCCAGGGCACTCGCACCATGAAAGGCAAGAGTCATGGTAGAAACCTCCTAGAACTTCTGGCAGCAGAGCATGGGCCAGTCAGAGAATGGGCCAGGCGAATTCCACCCCACATATAGGAGCAGGAGGGAGATTGGGCGAGTGTACGGGGATAGGGGGGTCATATAACATTGGCAAAAAGGATGGCCTTCTCCACATAATCTCAGCATAGGTCAAAGTGAGCTTTGCTTGCAGCATATTTACTCAGAAAAATGTTCATTAGCATGAACAAGATGACCCATGACACTTTTTTAAGCAATGCTGGGAGGGCCGACTCAATGTACACAATTGACTTTGCAGTGTTTGCTTTCAAGTGGGAGCAATGCATATTTGTTCATGCAACTTTAAAACTACTTCATGAATAGTTTATTTTGGGCACACGCGTCATTTGAAAGTTGAATTTATTTATATCTGGGTGAATTCACAGCTGCATGCATTATCTAGCATAATTTGCAAATTTCTGTTTTTACTTTCAAAGCAAGACTAACCCGTACTGGTCAAGCCTTGCTGTCTTTGCAAGTATATTTATATCCAGTGCAGTTTATAAATCCAAGATAAGCATGTCTGAGAATATGTGCATGGTACGGGAATGCATACCACTCAACCGGTCAAAGTGCATCTTATAATGTTAACATACTGGTCAAGCGTTAAACTTACTGTGAAAAGTATTAAACAAATTCAACAATTTGTGAGGTCATACTAGCAATTTGATAATGGGAAAAAAGGCCTGACCCTCCAGATTGATGGCACTTAAAAGAAGGTTGCAGCAACTAGTAATCCACTGGGCGTGCTTCTGAATATTGAGGATGCTGGTGGCACTTTGCCTGAAGTGTACTTGCGCGCCAAAAGGGCCACATATGCTCCAACTAAGCTGCACTAAACTGCCTGCAGCCTTAGAGCCTGCTCCCCGGATATCCCCTCCAACCCCCTTGGACAGCCCGATATTGCCTAGTTGGCAGACTTGGGAGTGGAGATTTAGCAACAGCAATGGCTGTGTATGTGTGTTGTGGGGGCCAGCAACAGCTGCCCTTACAACCCCATCTTCTACACCTCACCCATCCACCCACAACCAGGTAAGTCTGGTAATGAGCTATTGGCGAGACTGAGTGCAGAAAGCAGGCAGGTTTTCACAGTGCATCCCCTGTACCTGCCCTACTCTCCAGTCAGAACATGGTCACTGGTAAGAGATGCTGATTGAGTTAGAGGGTGATATAAAAAAAAAAGGAGCTCCCCACGTGCATGGGGGCCAGCGGGTTGCATGCATCTAGAGTTCATGCTGTACCTTTTCTTTGCAAGTGAAACGTGTACTGTCACCATCTATAATGTGCAAGTGTCCATTGATGGAGCTTGCCCAGACTCGGACCATGCAGTACTAGTTTTGGGGGGTGGAACCTGCACTGGCCTTGCGCATACTGTAGCTGTACTAGTGTGTGAGGAAGCTTGCACTGGTCCGGTTTGTGGCAGAAATGTACCAGTTTCAGTGAAGTGTGCACAGACCCTTGCAATCAGTTGCTCTTCCAATGCTGTACTTGTGCATATTTGTAAAGAAAACTTACACTGGCCCCGGCATGCTGTGCAAGTACTTGTTGGCATGGAACTTGCACTGACCCTACCCATGTTGGACCTCCTTGTTAGGGAAGTTTGCAATGACCCTAGTGATGGATCAGAAATGTGAGGCGGTCAACTTTGGGAAGAGTTTTCAAAAGATGCCATTTTATTAAATAAAAGGTTGGATAAACGCCTCACTATGCCTACCCTGATGAGGATTTCCCTGCCTAAAATAAACTAAATGAAACACTAACAAAAGGAGACCTGTCCCTCACACTTATACATACAATAATTCAATGAAGTAATGCATCGCAGTTCAAAAACAATACAAATAATATAACAATTAGAATTCGCAATATGACAGCCTTTCTTTATAATCTGGGCTAAATCCCCTTCCCCAGATTCAAGCAAGATTCTGCTGCACAGTTGCAAAATGAAATAAGGAAATCTGGATTTGAAACAAAAGGTCCAACAGAGTTCTTTATGACTTCCACTTGGCAACAGAAAGTTCCAACACTGCAGTGATTCAACTAAGAAAATAGAAGGTGCTTTCTCTTCCTTGAGCAAGAGTAAATTTCAGAATTATCATCTTAAAGAATAGTTTCTTAGTTCATCAATAGCAACAATGGTTGTCTTTGTCAGGATGTTTTACCACAGCTGGTTATTTCTGAAGATATATAACTCTGGCAGTCTTATACAGTTCTTTCTTCAGCACCACAAGCAACATACAGAAAGTGCTTCAGTGATTAAGGTCAACTATAATAGCTTCATAATGTTCTTTATTTGTCCACATTACACTTTTAGCAACTCTTCAGGGAAAACAAGATTCACATCAGTTCTCTTAAATATGCCTGTACAAGTTATGCTCCTCCCCTTCTGAATAACCTTTTCCAGAAGGGTGGCCTTCTTGCCACTCTCGCTTCCCCACCGTATAAGTAATAAAATACTGACAAGGATATGTATGGTCTTATTCTGATTCTTCCTTGGCTTTGGCAATGTGGTTTTATACCAGCTATCCTTCTCAAAATATGGGCACCAAGTTCACAACCTTTGGACCCCTCATTAGGCCACTTCTTTTCTGCCTTTGGCAATATTTGTTGAATCCGAATTGCCTTGTTTTTGGTTTCTCTTGACATGGGCAAATGTGATTAGCTTTTATAGCGTTACTGTGTGCTCTACAAACTCCCCTGCTTAAAGTTACAGTCATTTGGTTTGAACACATTTTCCACTGTTGACTTATACATTCTAAAAGTCACTTTGAACACCAAACTACTTTCACTCGTATGCGGGTGTTTGTTACTTGGTAAATGCCTGTCTGAAGCACGTGAGCGGTCTCCGAGTGCTCGCAGATCCCGACTAGCTAGTGAACTCACCGGATAAGGTGTACGCGTCCAATCCCTGTGCTGCTCACAAGTGTTCTGCTTCAGTGGCTCCTCGTGGCTCCTCGCAACCCGGCAAACTGATGCTCTTGGTCCACCGTGCCACTTGTAAAATGAGCTTCCTTTGCTCCGGAGGTGGTCTAGTGAACACCAGACACCGGAAAAAGCCTCTTAAGGAGGAAAGATTCCCTCGCTTTCACTTCCTGCTCTGCAGCCTCTGCAAAACAGGTCTGCAGAAGCCATCCCTCTTACATGCATCCTGATGCGCAACCTCTGCACTTAAGACTTCTGGAGGCACAGACCCCCTCAGGGCCAGCTACTGTTTTCTGCTAAACAGTGGTCCTGGCGTCTTCTCCCTCCTCCAGTTACTGCGTCGGCTGCATACACAAACGCACTGCTCTTCCTGCTCGCCAATGGCCTCCACTGGAGGGGCTGTTTAAGCCTTGCAGTCTCCCTCAGGTGTGGGTCCTTTCTATTAACAATCTGACCACTTATGCAGCATGGTTACTCTTTAGCCTTCTTCTTCGTCCCACTATGTCGGGAATTATGGGACTTGAAGCCCCTAAAGACAAAGTTAATTTTTCTGATTTCTGTTTTGCAACAAGCCGTTAGAAGACTGGGATTTCGGGGAAAGTTAAACAAGGGGTTTCCCATTCCTCCTGACATGCCCCCCCCTCATGAGATCCTCCTGCAGAACACTATCCCCAGGGATGGGATCAGAAAGTGTCTGTCTTTCCCTGGCCACATGAGAAGGGTCCTAGGCTAGGTTTTGTGGGGCAATCATTGCCGATTCATCACACCCAGCCCTCCAGATAAGGTCCGTATTAGGCCTTTTTACGCACAGATCTCTTGTCAATACTGCCCTTTTAATTCTTCCTTACGTACCACTTACACAGGCTATTTATAGCAGCACCCCCATAAATCATGGAGCTCACTGGTGACAGCCTGGCTAGCAAATCCACTCTTTACTTTAGTAATTGACACAGTTCCTTGAAAGAAGCAACTGGCACTAGTCCTGGTCCGTTAATTACTCTCCTCTGTTAATGATTCTATCAAGATAATACTTTGAGTAATGTAAACGGGAATCTGTGTTTTGTTCACTTTGTAGGTTACAGTGTTATTAACGCATCTTAAATCATGAACATGCTTTTCGCTTTGCTTTAGAACACAGGTAGTATTGTGTTAAATGAAAATGGTCTTAAACAAGGGATGCATTTCTGTTTAATTGACTTTAATAGAGTCAGTGTATTTGTAGCAGCATGGGCATTTCATACTTTGTTTTCTTTTCATCACAGAGCACACCAATTGCATAGCTAGGCATGTGGTCTGAACTTTAACTCTCTATCCGACCACCCACCGCAAGTAGAAGCACTGCTGTATATTTTTTCAGTGACACAGATAGTACCTGTACCTCTTAACAGGACTGCTAATATATTCAGGCAAAGAAGCCTAATTTATCAATGGAGCTGCTATACCATACGCATGTCATCCCACAATGCCAAATATTCACAGCAGGGCCGATTACATCATGCCCACATTTCTTAGCAGGACTGCAATGTTTTGGGATAGTACCTGAATTTCTTAACAGAGCTGCTGTTAGGAAAGCACAAACATGTGTTGGCATTTTCTGCAGCGAGCTAAAGTACAGAGCAAGAACCGTATCTGAGCTCTTCCCACCAACCTCTGACAGTGTGAGAAGATGGCATTGTGTCATATACTTCAATCCTGTCAACTCGGTTTTGCACTTTTCTAAACTTCTGCTTCTCCCATAACCGATTATGGAGTCCCAAAGCCAAAAATAGAGCATTTTTCATAATGTCCTTACTAATGTAGGATAGTACAAACAGGCGTAGAGGGCTACTATACCTGCGATTGCTCTTCAGCACTGCTATGCTTGTAATGACTCAGAACACACACCTCATCAGGGCTGCTATACCTGCGACATCTCAGAATTAGAAGCTCAGAATTAGAACACGCACATCCTATGAGGATCACTAGTAATGGCTCAGAACATACTGGGCTGCTATACTTGTAATGGCTCAGAATACACACCTCACCAAGGCTGCTATACCTGTAATGGCTCAGAACATACATCTCATATGGGCTCTTGTACTTGTAATGGAATACAGTGTTGGTAAAGCATCTGCATTCAAGCAAATGCTCCATCTGGTCAGACAAACCGCTAACTCTATAATTCCCAACCTAATGGACAAAAGAAGGATCGTACACATCTAAAAAGGAGCACACCATGGTAAAGCTGAACTAGATTTTTAAATAGAAAAGGCATTTTCACCTTTTTGGATATTTATTGGTCCTATGTTAAAAGACAAACAGAAAAACAGGAAAGGAAGAGCAATTCTGAAACTAAGCAATACAGAAGAACACAGGTATGTCTGATTGGAAGGGGGGGGGGCGAAGGGACAGAACATACTAGACACTCCAAAACAGGAATTCAAGCAACAGGAAGAGGGAGCAATGAGTTACATGATAGGGCAACAAAGAAAGTGAGAAGGGAAACAGAGCTAATAATAGGACAAACACACAATGGGGGGTGGGGGGATAGAAACAGAGCAAAAGAGACAGTACAAAACAAAAAACAGCAGGTGGGGAGGGATGGAAATAGAAAAGCAAGATTAGAGAAGGGCATGCCAAAAACAAGAAAGATAAATCAAAGGAGTAGCAACCACAGCCGAGAAAATGAAAAAACAGATATAGCCAGAGTAATGACATGAGAGAGGAAGGTATAGGAGGGAAAAAGCAACAATAGAATGCAAAGATGGGAGAGACAGAGTGAGAGAGAAACGGACCGCAAAATGTGGCATCCCAACACTTATGGGTGAGAGACAGTGTCAGTAAGTGAGAGGGGACAGGGGAAACAAAGTAGCAAAGGGAAGGAGAGAAGGAGCAAAAACATGAAGGGCTGTCAAGCAGGCAGTGCTAGGCAGCAACAGTAGGCCCGAGAGGCAGAGAAGTGATGCTAGTAGAGAGGGACTTGATTTATGA
Organism: Ambystoma mexicanum; assembly: GCF_040938575.1. Taxonomy (NCBI): domain Eukaryota; kingdom Metazoa; phylum Chordata; class Amphibia; order Caudata; family Ambystomatidae; genus Ambystoma; species Ambystoma mexicanum. Next base: position 417,669,461 of record NC_090940.1, on the reverse strand, counting down.
ATCACCCGATGTAACTAGCTGGCATCTGCAGTAACATAACAGAGTTTGTGCCGAAATATCATGAAGATTAAGCTGGGTAGTATGCATCTACAAGGTTCTTGTGTAGGGAAAATGTTTTCCACGGGTTCAATACATGATTTAGAACCACTTTAAAAAGAGCAGTTTTGTCACGCATGTTTACGAACAAAGTTCTAATTTTACGCACAAATTGGATAGTTGTCAGACACCTTCCACTCACTTGTGAAGGAGGAAAATCATTTTTATTCTTGAAATTGGATTTACTCTAGAAAAATACTCTCGCTCCAAAATCCTATCTAGAGCACTGATCATACCCTGCACATACTGTGTCTGCGAAAGAAGCTTGTCTGGCCCCACCTATGCTGTCCACAATCCCATGGACTTATCCATGCTGTACTTGTACCAATTTTTGAGGAAAACATGCACTGGCTGGTCCACTCTAGACATGTACTTTATGAGGGACGCTTGCATTGGCTTTTTGTGAGGCAACTCCACTTGGCCATGCGGAACAGTTTGTGAGAGAAGTTTGCTCTTGCTGTATAAATGCTGTATTTATTGGAGTTAGAATGTTGCACTAGCCTCTTCCATGCTCTATGAATACATGGTTGTTGGGCACCTGGCTATTCTCAGTACATTCCAGGATTCAAGATTCTGTGTATGCAACTCGCACTTTCTATAAACTTTTTGTTATTCCATTTATTTTTTTAACCATGCTGTTGTCAATGTTACACATTCATAATGTTCAAAAAGTTATTTTTCTCCACATTCATATATTTCAAATTTTTTCAAACAATGATCACATATATTGTAAAATTCATAATAACACTGGTGTATATAAACATACATTACATGTATATTTGTGGATTAAAAAAACAGGACTGGATATATTGTATTTCTCCAGCCTAACTTTTCTGATAGGGATGGTTAAGTCTATATTTGTGATTGAATGGACTAGTGTGGTAGTGTATTTTTGCCACTACTCATTTTCTTGGTCTGTCGACACAGGCGTTTCAGCCTCAGATGTAATGTACTCCGCTTTGGGCGGCCTTCATCAGGACGAGGGGGATCATTGGAGGTCCCTTTTGGAAGGTTCTGTGTTCTTTAAAACTGATCTAAACATAGAGACATTTACTATGTACAGTTATAGGGGTGTGTAAAACGGATTTGACAATTCATTAAATGCTAGACTATTCTTGGTTAACCCACTATGGGACACACACCGTGCACGTGTCTTCAAGCATGTGTGTTGAGGAGGATCTCTAGGTTATCCCGTCTCAGTAGTCCCTATCTGGAAACAATTGACCCAAGATGAGTAAGTCTGTCGAGGATTCACAATGGCCTCTTTGTGAGTCAGAAACAATCCCTCCCCTCTAAAGCAATTACCTGTACTCTAGAAAGGAAGACAGAAACTCCCATCTGAAAATTCCAGGGAGGTGTTGTGCGGTCCTCTCCACGTATAGGGTCATCACAGAACTGGGGCTACAGACAGATGTTGAAACATAGGTTCAATGCTCCTGTGTCAGTTCTTCCTCAAATCAAATGTTTCTAAAAAAAAAATGTATAAATAATAAATGGAAGCAAGCTAAATGCGCCGACACGCCAGAGGGTGCCCATTACTGAATACCCATTATGTGGATTCTTGATCAGAACTCCCGAACAGTAGCAGATGCGAGTTTGGGTGCCTGGACCCCTACTTGACCATTAGTGCAAAATGGCATAGAATTATGTGTCTGTGCTTCAATCAGACATTATAACACGCTAGCCCTTGCATGCGTGTATGTGTTATTCCCTGCCCCCCCGCCCCCATGTGCGCTTCCAGTGCTGTTAAGTATTAGCTGCAGGCTAACGGATCGTTAATTTTGTTTTTTGGCTCCCTGATGCGCATCACCCATGTGGCAGAGAGAACTTACACTGGAGCTTCATGTCACTTAACCGTGGTGGATCTATTTGGCGTACAGAGCCGCTCAACTCTCCAGTCTGAATGCGTGCAGCTTTGCCCGTTTAAGTCTTAGTTACTAAGCAACCTTGCCCAAACCAAAGGTTGCGGTTAGTGGCGGCCATTTTTAAACCGTGTGTTGCTTTCGCTGTATCTACATAATTATATCAGGTATAACTTGTTATAATCCCAACCATTTCCATCTGTAAAGTAGTCATTTATACAGCGATGAATTCCCTGCCTGTATAGTATATTTATATATAATTATGGGGGAATTTGTGTCCAAGTATCTTTCATGCCCACCGTTATGGGATATGCCAGATTCTTTTACCCATATTGGACTTATTACAAAACCATTGAACAATTCACAGTTCTAACTTGTACACTTAGCTAATATTGATTACTTAAGTGCAAGAGAAGCAAATATGCAATTAGGTTGCAACATTGCACGTCTGGTCATTTAATCGGTATTCCGATGTGCTCTAGTGTGTGAGCTACATCTCAACATCATGCGAATAGTTAGCACAATCACACAATAGCCTTGTAGCACTGTCATCACCTCGGTTTCATTGGTTACTTAAATGGTCTCATCCTGCACTGTGGTTGTCACATTACCAACTGTAAAATAGAATGGTTTACCTTTAAGAGCCTCTTGTATTAGCAGTAGCTGATGTCAGCGTTGCTGTGATAATTAGTCAAATAGAATATCTTGCTGAGGTCCTCAAGTAGTAGGAATACCTCTCAACTGGTCTTCCTGAATAAAGGATAGGTCTAGTTCAATGCACATGTAGCACTAAATATTTGCATATCTTAAGCGTAGAAATAGCGGTACTTACAAATCCACGAGGCATCCGGACTAAAAGGTAAACCATTCTATTTTACATAACTGGTGAATGGGAAAATCAAATTGAGATCTGAATTTAGACCATCCTTTATCAGTAGGTTATTCACAGGGCACCCGTCGTAATACTGTATTGCTGCTACACAAATGGATTGCGCAGTGAGACTCAATTTTCCCAATTCAGTCAAGAATATTAGGTGAAGTATCATAAAACTACACAGTGTGATAAGAATGAGGTTCCTTTAATTTCCTTTCAAATTTTATTTATAGAACTACATGGTAGAAAACTGAAGAAGTGTTGATCCTTAGCTCCTGAAGAGATTGTTATCTCGAAACACGTAGAGCTCATTCTTTTTAAATTGTTACTTTTTAATGTATTGTTTTCATGATAATGTTTCACGCAAATTTGTATGTACCTATGAATATAAGATATGACTGTTTATCAACAGTACCAGTAAATTAAAGATTGAATTGGTCTTTTCACACAATATGTATCAAATGACCATTTATGAACACAATGGGGGTCATTACAAGGTTGGAGGTAGCCATGGTGCTAAAAGCACCATGGCTACCCCCTTACCGCATACCGGGTCCGGGTTCCTCGAATGAGGAATTACCGGGCCATTCCAACCTTGGAGGAACTGGTAATTCCTCATTCAAGGAACCCGGACCCGGTACCTCCCCAATCCCAATCGAGCCCCCATAGGGCTCAATGGGAATGGGGAGCATGCTAATAACAGGCCTGTTAATAACGGGCCCGTTATTAGCAGGCTTGTCATTTAGCGGCTCCCACTAAGGGCACCTGGTAAAACCAGCCGCCCTTAGCGGGACCCGCTAAAGGATCTCGTAATGCAGAGGCGCCGTTAACCCCTTACCTCCAACCTCGTAATGACCCCAATATACTGACTGAAGCTTTCTTTAGTAAAATAAATGTGCATAGGGTGGGAGAGTCTATAAATCTTGGACACATTTTTTGCTATGGGAGAGCAGGCTAACGGGGATGTAGAGTGGTGAAGCGATGGACCTAGGGGCTACCCTCCTTGCAGTTAACTTTGCCATGGCCTGGGCAGTAGTACCAGTGAGCCTGCTCCAGGGACAGATAAGCCATGCGAAGAGTGAACAGTATGCTGACTTTTCAGAGACTGCATAAAAATGGTGTGGGACTGCTTGTCCATAACAATGAAGAAGCACACAGCTTTGAGGCTGTCTGGCCCGTCCCTGCCCAGGGCACCAGCACAGATTTGAATGGAGTGAAGCGTGCGCAGGAAACCAAATATGAGCAGTGGCAATCATTAACGACCTGCGAGGACTTGGCTCGCACTGTGCTAATAAGGGATCCACAGATAAAAACACCTGCAATTCGGCTGCTGGATAAGGCAAACTTTATAAACTGGGAATCTTACCAGGAGCACACCGACTCAGGTTAATGGCTCAGAAAGCAAGACAGTAAGGGCTTATTAATGTCTGGCTGCACTGGGGTACTGTATTACATGCTAAGCTTCTGTCCAAGCCTCACCCTAAGAACGGAAGGCCAAAACGTTAGAAGGGTAACGAGGGGGATTTGCATCAGTTGTTGGATAGACATCTATGCGTCTAGCTTGTGAACGGCACGTGAAGGACAGATCAGAAGAACTGTCTGCAGAATGCAGAGAATTAGTTGTAGGAGGTGGTAATCCTGCTTGAATTGCCATAGGTAAGCATTTGAGGTTTGCATTGTTCAGTTGAAGAGCAAAGCTCTATACCGGTGGAAGCATGCACCAGGAACTGAAATTCAGAACTGTGGACAGCAGCGCTGGCCTAGCACTGAAAGAAAATATTACGTTTTACGTGCGTCTGCTTTTGTGTCAAACGCAAATTTGATGTTAACGCAAAAATAAGTCGGAGAAGACACCACTTGGTCTCTAGCTTTTAACTCCGGTGCAACTTAAGAAAAATTCGTCCTGTAGGCCCCGGACTGAGGCCTGCATGGTTCTTCTGTAGTAAATGTGCGATCGAGGGAAATAAAGAAAATGCCTTCATCATTGTATCGCCGGTTATCGACATTTAACCTGCTTCCCTACTACTAACTTGATTAAATTGCATTTTGAATTGGGGCGCTTCAAAGAACTTAGTGGCCGCATGTCATCGCCCTTATCATCACACGGTAATTTAGCGTGTAGGTACAGTACATCAATTGCTCCTTTAACGGACAAGGCAATCCTTACAGTTCACCAGGTTCAGTGAATGCCCCGACACAAAGTAACTACAATGTTTGCGCCGGACAAATGTATGCGCTTTGCACTACTGTTTAGGTTAGCCCATTCCAGATTATGTGTCATGCAATAAAGTGGACACACTAACCTACTACCTACCTGAACGTGATATTAATTAGTAGTCTTATTTTCCTTAATAGTTCGGTAAAAATAGCTGGTCAGGCATGCTATACAACAATTAAAGATAGGTTCGATTCACAGCTAAGACCGCACTCTAAAACAAGAGGGATTGGCATGACGCCCTATATAAAATATGATTACGTTAATGTATTTACCTATTCACCACCAAAAAACAAAAAGGACTTAAAAACGTGTGCCTGCACTTTATGACAAAATTCAAAATATTATTAGCAAGACTGAGTGATTACTGGTGTAGTAAGATATGGTTTTGCGTAGCATAGAGCTATCACACAAGTCAGCTCCTATCAATGCAAGCCCGTGTACACACACAAACACACACACAGTGTAAAAACAAATACCGTTTAGGGCTGAGGATACAAAGACCGCAATGGGCCCATGGTGGAACTCTGCATTGAAGATTGGGTGCTTCTTTACCTTCTGTGAATTTCACCTTGTGTAGAAATACTTTACTGTGGTCCGGTGAGTTAAAATACACTCTAAGCGTGTGAAAATATATTTCCGTAGACGGAGGAACATGTCTACGCGGCTCAAGGGATCAAGGCCAGATTAAGGAAGATCAGAATATAAAGAGATCAACAAGTAAAGACGATTTAATAGTTGTCACGCACTAACATTTGCTCTTCTGTGTAATTTTACTGCAGTGGTTCGGAGAAAAAAAGTATAACATTGTTTTCCCCACGACTACATAATAATCTACAGGCAAAGGGTCGTAAAAGAGCGCCCGTTGCGTTCTCTGGTCACCTGTTGTCTCACCAAGACCACAAGTGCCCCAGGCCCCTACCGTACAAAGTACGGCACGATGGAGGGCCTGGGGGGTTAGGCGCAGGGTGGGGGACGAAACGGCGCGAAATGCAAGGGGAGGGGCAGCCAGGCGGCGCCCCCCACCCATGGTGCTGCCAGGAAACAAGCAACACAACAGGAAAAGGTGCGAAGGAAAAGCAACAGGGGGGCCAGGGGAAAAGGAGCAGGGGAGTATAAGTAACCCCACAGAAACCAAGAGAAGGACAAACCAGGAAGGAGCTCACCTCTGACGGGTAAGCTCCCAGGGCCTGGAAAAGGGGGAGAAGGAAACATTTTGCCACCCAACCCACCCTGCAAAAAGGAAGGAAAGGAGAAAGAAGGAGGAACCGGAACGCCGAGTACCTTCTTCGGTACACGGTAGAAGAAAGTCGTAGGCGGTGGCACGTGTCCGGGGTCGGATGCCCAAGGGTAACAAAGACTTGCTGAGGAGAAGGCTGGGCATCTCCTCCGACCCTGGACATGATGTGCCCAAAAGCATCTGGTGTGATGTATTCTATTATGTTATGTTTTGGTGTTATTTTCGGTAGAAAATAAATAAGCCTACGGCCTATAAATTTTCCACACCCAAGTCTGCTTGTCATATTATTTCATAGTCGGGGTACAAGGAACAAGAGCGAAGGGGGGCCCACACTACTCAGCCTATAAAAACAGCCAGACAGGTCAAGAATACCCGATTCTCAAAGAATGGCTAGACCCCTTGCCAAGTGCGAATAGTTAGCCGAGTTTGGTACATTAGTTGGTATTCTGCCATCTGTAGTTATTTATGTAGAAAGGAGGGGGAAAACATAACGGGTCAGGGTGAATCGCTCACGCCGGACATGCACCTGGGGTGCCTACTTTATATGCCCCAATACCTCACGCACTCGCAAGTTCAACACGTATCCGAGGGCAGCACCCGCTGCACGGTGTGTGGGGCGTGTGTACTTACGGTTCCAGTACACCGGGTAGCACTCTCCTCCTGCCACATCCACCTCATAGAGGCCGCTGCGAACACACACCGGCTCGATCTTCAGTAGGTCTATGGCCACTACGTCCAGCGTGAGGCCGCCGCCGTCCCGGGTCTCCGCGTCTTCGTCCCCGGCGGCCACCGGCGCGCCCCCTTCCTCGGGCTCGGGGGCCGCCTTTAGACTCTGCTCGCAGAGCTGCCTGTAAGCCAGCTCTATCCGCAGGGAGTCGTAGCCGATGAACGGCTTCCACGTCTTCTTCTCTTCCCGGTAGAACCACCTCACCTCCTCGGGCCCCAACTCTGTCACGATCTCGTAGCGGTGCCGGGAGCTGCTGGAGCGGGTGCGCTTCCGCTCGGGCAGCGCCAGGGTGCAGCCCTCCTCCAGCGCCGAATCATCCTCCTCCTCCACCTCCACGGGCAGGTACCCGGCACCCCCCGAGCCGCAGGGCTCCGAGGCGAAGTCAAAGGCCGGCTGGCCGAGGCAGAGTTCCAGCGCATGGGTGGCGGCGGACATCGGGTACTGGCAGTAATGCAGCGGGTGTGGGTGGTGGTGATGGCGAGGCAGGGACCTCTCCTCGCCCTGCCTCTCCCGGAGCCGGCCCATGGCATGTTCTCCTTCCTCATAGTCGGAGAAGGGGTAGCCGCGTTCTCCCGGCTTCCAGTCCCCGTTCTTTTCCCCGGGCTCCGGGCCCAGCAGAAAGCTCATACTGCAAGCGGCCGCACTGCCCTTCTTCACCCCGCTCCCGCATCCAGGCCAGCGGGCAGGGTTGCAGGAGCATCCGCTGCTGCTCCGGCGGGAGGGTGGTGGGGGGGATATCCTTACGGCCTCAGTTGTCAGTCTCACCGGTGCTGGCGAGCTGGACTAGGAAGTCTGCGGGCGGAGCGTGGGCACGCTCCTGTCACGCAGGGTGTGTGCGCACGCACCGGACGCACTGTCTATGGTGGCCGTGTTGCCCTGCACGAGCGAGCGCCCGGGAATTGTGCCCAAAAGGTTTCCACTTTTTACGTATGCTCTGTTCCTTGCCATCGTTTTCTGAATCGTGTCTGCCGGATCTAGCTTAAGTAACAGAACAACAAATATAGTATTATTTGCTGATGGGGAAACTGCCAAGAAACCAGCGCTTAAGCCTGCATCCACCCTTGTGATATATCATGTCTGAATACTGTGCGGATAACTGTCACCTCCCACTCCTGCCAGCATGCACCTGAAGCAAGTTTGGCAAGACTACCTTTGGGCACGTTCAAGTGAACAGGATTATGTAGTAAGTGAGAGCGTTTCCATTCACCCATGGGGCGATCATTTGCACCAGTGCTAAGAATTGAGCACACGCTTTGATGATACAGAATCGAGCAACGGGATTTTGTCACAATCCTTATCTAAAAACGCATGCAATAGAGTAAAAAAACGAGCCGGGCTGTTTTTGTACTGTTTTAGCTGCATAACATAAAATGATATCTGTTCACTACGTTTCTTTTCATGTTATTTTTTTTACAATTCTATTTAGTGTGACACTTTACTCAATATTATTAAAAAGCATTGACACGTTCATATATATATATATATATATATATATATATATATATATATATATATTCATCTTATGCAACTATATTACAATTACACATACATACATAAAGAAATGAATCGTTTATAAAATGTGTATGTTCATTTTCATATTAGTTTCCTTCAATCAATAACCACCATTTAATAGTAGCAATCATACGAGCTGAGCTTTTCCCTTTTAAGCAAAAATCCCAAACTAATATGTTCTAATCAACTCAATATTATGCACAAAACTACTAAAATATAGAAGATGATGATGCTTTAGTTTTTCACAAGGTGTTAGTAGTATTCTTGCAAATGTCTACATTTTTCAATGGCTAGTATATTTTCTGCATAATCCCACTGTTTTACTCTAATAATAAGCTCTGTGACGAATCCTATGATGTCTTCCCTTCTCCCCGAGGGGAACACCCTTTCCGTGAGGCCAGGTAGGTGAGGCTGCTACCCGATAGTCCCTCTGGGTGTGGTACTCAGTAGCTGGATCTCATGGGGAGGGATTATCCCTCTGGAATACAGGGAGGACATCATGGGCCAACACAGTATTTCCACCACTCGCCCTCCCTTACTTCCTCTACTCCTACCAACTTCCCGATGTACTTATGTCAATCCTCTAATGTCTATAGTCTGGGATGGGGGCGAACAGAATTGACAATACTCTATATCTCTACCAAAGTACTTTGACAAAGAAGAAACAGGAGCCCAGAACAACTGCTCTGAGAACTGTATTGAACACTCTAGTCATCAGCCCTCCAGCAGCTTAAAGATGTAAGAAGAACTGACAGACTAATCACTCCCTCCCTGGAGGCTCTGCGGATGAGGTCCCAGCACTGCAGTCAGCATGACTGGGAGAGATCCTGCCGAGCGGGACGTGGATGGTGAGAACCCAGCGCTCCTACCTGCTCTGCAGACTGAGACAAGCAGGAGAAGGAAGTCGACAAGCGAGAGAATGCCACGTGATGCAGATGACCAGAGACGCGCAGCCGAGCTCCATGGAAGTGTGGCCGAGCCGTCAGAGGCAGCGCAAGCAGAGAAAAAGGTGAATAAAATCTGCCAGGAAACTTGAAGAAGCCCGAGACCAACGCCACAGACCAGGAGCCCAACAAGATACAGGGGCTGCTTGGATCCATGAAGGGGTCTGGGACCCAAACACAAAAAGGCATATTGAATGGGTCTGGGTCTGGAAAACGGGAAAGCATTTTGTAGGGTTCTGGAACCAAAATATGAGACAGCACATTAAAGGGTTCTGGGCCCAAATACGAGAAACCACATTGAAGTGGTCTTGGACCGAACATGAGAAAGTACATTGAAGGTGTCTGGGGCCGAAGCACAAGAAGATACCATATCGAAGGGATCTGGGACCCAAGCAAGAGAAACCATATTTATGGTTCAATAGATAGTGCTTGTGTATTTTAGTATGATCTTCTATGTTCTTTTTGTTAAGGTTGTAAACAACGAACACAAATAAAATAAAAAAATTTAAAAAATATTCAAGCGGTCGGCGACACGAGCAAAAGAAGCCAAACCAAAGGGGTTTAGGATCCTAGGCAGTACCTGGCATAAAATAAACAGTGTCACGGAGCAATTTGCTATGCAATTCTGTGGGTTTGCTGATTAAATTGGCATTTGGATAGCAAAGTTAGCTATTTAAGTTACCCTGTTAAATGAAAGCACAGCTCACCCTGCATTCTTCTCTTGCCTTCAGAGCTCTCTCCACCCTCTTTTCTCTGTTCACTGGAAGTTCAAAGGGGCGAATGCAGAAAGAGTGCAGCAGTAATCATCCCCTTCACTCATGTGCCAAAAGGCATGTGTGGGAGTGCTACGCATATTTTATTTTTCAAATCATTGCAAACCAGAAATAATTGGGATAATACTATTAAGCTAACTGTATCCTGTCTGCCAAAGATCATCAAAGATCATTATGTGTTAGTTATTTTGTTTAAAAGGCTTTCCGTCATGTGTGGCCGTACCGGCACGATCAAAACACGGGGTCGTAGCCCTTTAAGGACTCTGCAGCCAGGTGCCTGGAAGTTGGCATGGCAACGCTGGCGTCCTCTCTTTTCCTCTCTCGCTCGACGCCGAGCAATACATAGCGTTGTCACATGACCTGCCCTTCATAAGCACCTCCCTCACTCTGCCCGGTGCTTCTGATTGTTATTAGTGGCGCTTTGTACCTTGCACCTTGTTATTCCTGTACCTTGTTCCCTGTTGCCCTTTTCCCCTTCCTTTCCCCTTCCCCTTTGGACTTCAAGACTTCCTGGCTCTTCGACCCGGCCCGCTGATTTGGAACTGCTCTTTGGAATGTTTTGTACTTTGGTTTTGCCTTGACTCGTGTTTTGACCTCAGACCGCTATCGGATTTCCTCGTGCCTTCCCCTTTTGAACTACGTTACCTTGGCTGCTTTTGGACCCCGTCTGCCTGCTGCTTCACATTGTGGGATCGCTTCTGGACTTTGGAATTGTGTGTCATTCTTGTTGAACTACTGGGACTTGGGACTTCTTGTTTGTTCAGTACACGGACTAGAGACTTCCAGTGTGTACTAAGGCGTCCTCGTGCTGTCAGGTCAGGTGGCTGGTTAGGCGTCCTCGTGCCATCAAAATAGGTTGGACCTCTTCTCCTTTGGATTGCTACTTTGGACCTTCCTGTTTCCCACTGCAGGGATTCTGTCCTGGAGAAAGAAACAGGAAAACTACGGTAATCCATTGTGACCTTCATTGAGAGTGTACAAGAAGGGGAGGGAGGATTGGTGATTATTATAGAGTATACCGGCATTCAGGGAAACCCCTATGTGATTGTCTTTATCTTGGTCTGGGCAATTGGCGCTGTTTTCACATAGGTTACCCTGCTACTTGTGTTGTGTTAATAAGATCACTTCACTTGCAGGTTGTTACGACTGTTCTGTGTAACCGAACTGCCGCACACTTAGAGAAATCAATACCGGGAACAGCTATGGCTCAACCCGAAATCGGGACTTTCAATATGGAGGATCTGGAGACGGTAAGCCGCGCTCTAGTTGTTTTCACTCCTCACACCGCGGGACTAGCCCCGCCTCCAAGCTTCCGGAATGGTACTTCCGGCAACAGGATCCTCTGCACTACGCGTTGCTTCTCTACTCAGAGTCGCGCTGCGCATCGTAAGTTTTCGCTATCCTTCGCTAAACTTCCTACCTGAAGTAATTCCGCAGCTACCTCCCCGAGGATCATTCTTCTCTCACCTAACTTCTTTTCTTCTTACCCTTCCGTTTTCTTGGACTCATCAGAATTCAAAGTCTTCTCGAGCACAGCGGATAAACGGAAGTTCACCTACCTGTGTTTCCGACTGTCCTCTCCGGTAGTGTCTTTGTTTCTATCAAACTTTCGTTCATCAAGTCTCTTACTAGGATTCCCTCCTTGATCTAACGTTTCTATTTTATCCATATCAGCCTTTCAGTATCTTTGAGCCACAAGCCTTTCACCTGGCTCTGAACAATCTTTTCCTTGGGCTGTCACCATCCGGTCTAATACCAACCTTACCTCCGACTGACTAGAACTCCTCAGTAGAACATAGGCTTTTCAGGGTAAGATCCTTTCTCTTTCCCTACCACTTACTTACTCCATTTGATATCTTACTCATCTAGATTCTATTCTTCTCTATCAGAAACCACCTTGACAAGATTCCGGAATTCAGCTCAACTAGTGTTTCCCCTCCACCACTCCACCAGCTGCTACAGGAATCCACGCTCTCTAGCAGCTCCTCACGGGGTTTTTCCCTTCGGGGTTTCCCCTGGGGATTTCACCTCAATCTAGCCTTGGGCTGGATTGGGGAGGAGTTTTCAGGTAATTCCCTCTAGCTTCTAGTTTCAAGAATCCCGATCACCACAGAGGTAAGTGTTATTCTCATTTGCCGAAAGATAATTTGTGGCAAGCAATCTTATTTGTATAAAGTTATTACAGTAAGCAACGCCCAGTTGACCTAGAATTCTCTTATCTTCGGCATTTGAGAAAGACGACTTCTGTGATGGATCAACAAATTCAGCAGCTCATAGCTGCAGTACAATCTCTGACTTCAGAGGTACAGAGTCTGAAACAAGAAAACGCCAATCTTCGACAGGCTCAGCATCAGTCTCAGCAACAAACTGCCCAGTTGGCTTCCCAACAGGCAGCAACTAGCAGGGTTCCGCATTGCTCAGAAGTTCCACCTGGTCCCTTACCAGGGGGTCAGTTTGATGGTAATCCACATAAGATAAAGGAATTCCTTGATGCTTGTTCAGTACAATTCGCCTTTAAGGCAGCCTTCTTCCCTACTGATCGTGACAAGGTAGGATATATGATTTCACAGATGGTGGGACCGGCCCTAGCCTGGGCTACTCCCTTGGTCACAACCAATAATGCCATATTAGATTCTCATTCTGCCTTCTGCAATAGCATAAGATCTATGTTCGGTAGGCAGGAGATTCGGATAGCAGCCCAGGAACAACTTCTAGACCTCAGACAGGGAAATCTGGACATTCTGACTTATATTACTAGATTTAAACAGATTGCTAGTGAATCTACTTGGTCGGATGATGCACAGGTTACGTTATTCCGTAGAGGCCTGTCTGAGGATCTCAAGGATGAGGTATCTAGGGTTCCACGTCCCACGTCATTAACAGAATTCATCGCTTTAGTAATGCAAGTGGACTACAGGATAAAAGAGAGGAACAGTGAAAGACGTAAAGGGAAACCCTCTACTCGTACATATCCCTCTACTCCTGTAACACACAGAGGAAACACTAATGAGGAACCTATGCAGTTAGGATCAGCTAGTCGAGGACCTTTATCTCCTGAGGAAAGATCACGCAGACGGACTCAGGGATTGTGCATGTATTGTGGTTCAAATTCTATTACTCCTCCGAGACGATCGGGAAACGCCAGTTCCCGGTCGTAGGAGGAACCGCGTTCCGGGATTCTAAAGTTTCTTTAGGTTCCTCTTTAAACATGCCAGTCTTACAAGGTAACCAGCATTCTCACACACTAATGTTTGTATTACATATTACCCTCTCATTTGACAATCAGAAGATGACAGAGATTCCGGCTTTAGTGGACAGTGGCGCTGCTGGTAATTTCATTGATGAAATTTGGGCTAAACAACATCATCTACCCTTGTTTCATAAAGGTGAAGCCATTCCTGTTGAAAGTGTAGATGGTAGCCCTTTAACATCCGGACCTATCATTAACCAAACCGGGTCTTTAATCATGTCAGTTCTTACTCACGAGGAAGTTATTACCTTAGATGTTATACGAACTGCTCATTACCCTATCATTTTAGGATTACCTTGGCTACGAATGCATAATCCTTACATAAATTGGACGGCAGGTTCTCTCTTCCTGGGATCAGAGTTCTGTCTCAATAATTGTTTGGGGAAAGATAACAGGACTGTTCATTCAAGACCAGAGGAAGACAGACAGGTCTCTATTGTGGGGTCTGTCATTGGCCTTCCTGCGGAGTATCATACATTTTCGGATGTTTTTTCCTCCTCAGAATATTCCTTGCTTCCCCCTCATCGCAGAGATGATTGTGTAATCGATCTTATTCCAGACCAACCGTTACCCTTCGGAAGGATGTATATTCTCTCTTCGTCTGAGAAGATTGCCCTAAGGGAATACTTAGATCTAAATCTAAAGAATGGACTTATAACTGAATCTACGTCTCCAGCGGCGGCTTCATTATTCTTTGTACCCAAGAAGAATTCTTCGGAACTCTGACCCTGCATAGACTTTAGAGGGTTGAACAAGATCACCATTCCAGACCGATACCCGATGCCTTTGATTCCAGATATTTTAGAGGCTGTTAAGGGAGCTCTCATTTATACAAAACTGGATTTAAAGGGAGCTTACCATCTAATCAGGATCAAGAAAGGAGATGAATGGAAGACCGCCTTTCGCACCCCTTTCGGTCATTTTCAATACCAAGTCATGCCATTCGGGTTGTCCAATGCCCCAGCTATTTTCCAGCGATTTATGGATCATCTTTTTTCGGATTTACTATTACACTCTGTTATCGTTTATCTAGACGATATTCTGATCTTTTCAAAAAACATTTCTGAACATCAGTTCCAGGTCCAAGAAGTTTTACACCGACTCCAGAACAATCACCTGTTTTGCAATCTGGAAAAATGCTCTTTTCATCAGCCCCAGGTGACTTACCTGGGTTATATTCTTTCGGCAAAAGGTATTGCAATGGATCCAGACAAGATAATGGCAGTTCAAAATTGGGCTAACCCTCGATCAATCAAGGAAATTCAACGTTTTGTTGGATTTTCTAATTTTTATCGTCGGTTTATCCCCAACTTCTCGGCTCTTACTCAGCCTTTAACCAACCTTCTAAAGAAAGGAGTTCCGTATGTCTGGAATGAGAAGACGCAAAAAGCTTTTGATACTTTGAAGAAGAGATTTACTTCGGCACCCATTCTCATGACTCCTGATCAATCTCGCCGTTTCATTCTCGAAACTGATGCTTCCCAATATGCCTTAGGAGCGGTTCTCCTTCAAGAGGATGACCAAGGTTTAGAACGCCCTATCGCATATCTATCGAAGACTCTCTCTCCGGCAGAATTAAACTACACCGTTCTTGAGAAAGAGTTATTGGCGATTAAGAGGGCTTTTGAGGAGTGGAGACATTTGCTGTTGGGAGCTCAGTTTCCTGTAGAGGTCCGTACAGACCATCAAAACCTAAGGATCCTCCAATACGCTCAGACATGCAACAGCCGACAGGCTAGATGGGCTCACTTTTTCTCCCCTTTCAGAATAATCTTTTCATTTATACCTGGGAGATGTAATTTACAAGCCGATGCCTTGTCACGTAAAGAGATCACTCTTCAATCTTCAGTCAAACCTGAACCGATTTTTCCTCGCTGTGTTCTAAATCTCAAAAAGAAATACAAACCAACGGATTTTTTAAAACGCCTGGAACACAGCTCTGTTCCCTCCATTTTGAAGAGCTTAACTAAGAAAGAGTTGAGTTTCTTGTCCAAAAAGGAAGGGTGTTTTTTCCATGGGAAACAGGTTTTTGTACCTACCAAGGCCTTACAGAAGGAAGTTCTAAATATGTGCCACGACTCTAAATCTGCAGGACATAGAGGTAATGCCAACACCCGTGAATTAGTCTCCCGATATTTTTGGTGGCCGTTAATGCGAAAAGACATTTTAACATACGTAAGATCTTGCCCGGTCTGCCTGCAAAATAAGAGTCCTAGACACTCACCTTTTGGAACTTTGGTCAGAATGCCAATACCCACTCGACCGTGGGAAATCATTTCAACAGACTTTATTGTGGATCTGCCCATTTCCGAAGGATGTTCAACTATAATGGTTGTAATTGATTCATTTACCAAACTGGCTCATTTTCTTCCCTTCTCTGGCCTCCCTTCGGCAGCTCAAATGGCACGAACTTTCATTTCCCGAATTTTTTCTCTTCATGGATTACCTGAGACTATCATCTCCGATAGAGGCTCTCAATACACATCAAAATACTGGAAACAGGTCTGTCAAATTTTGGGTATCACCCGGGCCTTGAGCTCAGGGTATCACCCACAGACCAACGGTCAAACTGAGAGATTAAATCAGACCTTGGAAGCATACTTACGAAGCTACATCTCAGCAGCCCACGACAACTGGTTTAGTCTACTACCAATCGCTGAATATGCCTATAACAATGCGTATCATTCAGCAATTAAGACCTCTCCTTTCTTTTGTTCTTATGGATTTCATCCTGCCTCTTTCCCGGACAAAAGATCTTTGGATGACAAATGTCCAGACGTGAAGTCTCTCTTGGAAGGGATACATCGGGGTCAACAGGTTGCCTCTCAGGCTCTTAAATCTACTCAGGAAAGAACAAAGAAGATGGCAGATCGCCTTAGATCTAAGGCACCCGTAATACGACCTGGAGATCTGGTTTGGTTATCTTCCCGTTTTCTACCCAGACACCTTAGGCCTTCCAAATTCTCTCCTAAATTCATGGGGCCTTTTCGGGTGATCTCGGCCATAGGGGCCGCAGCCTTCAAGCTGAAGTTACCCAAGACATGGACTCGGATACATCCAGTTTTTCACGTTTCTCAGCTGAAGCAAGACATTCGAAGTATTTTCCATCCCATGGTTTTTTCTCGTCCACCACCTATTCTACACCAGTCTGATGCGGAATACGAAGTTTCAGAGTTATGTGACTCTCGCTTTCACCGTGGGAAACTTCAGTATTTGGTAGACTGGAAGGGTTACGCCCCTTCAGACCGGACTTGGGAATCAAAATCCAGTATCCATGCTCCTAAACTAATCAAGAGTTTTCACAAGAGACATCCTGGTAAACCAGGGGATAATGACTTTAAGAGGGGGCATACTGTTACGACTGTTCTGTGTAACCGAACTGCCGCACACTTAGAGAAATCAATACCGGGAACAGCTATGGCTCAACCCGAAATCGGGACTTTCAATATGGAGGATCTGGAGACGGTAAGCCGCGCTCTAGTTGTTTTCACTCCTCACACCGCGGGACTAGCCCCGCCTCCAAGCTTCCGGAATGGTACTTCCGGCAACAGGATCCTCTGCACTACGCGTTGCTTCTCTACTCAGAGTCGCGCTGCGCATCGTAAGTTTTCGCTATCCTTCGCTAAACTTCCTACCTGAAGTAATTCCGCAGCTACCTCCCCGAGGATCATTCTTCTCTCACCTAACTTCTTTTCTTCTTACCCTTCCGTTTTCTTGGACTCATCAGAATTCAAAGTCTTCTCGAGCACAGCGGATAAACGGAAGTTCACCTACCTGTGTTTCCGACTGTCCTCTCCGGTAGTGTCTTTGTTTCTATCAAACTTTCGTTCATCAAGTCTCTTACTAGGATTCCCTCCTTGATCTAACGTTTCTATTTTATCCATATCAGCCTTTCAGTATCTTTGAGCCACAAGCCTTTCACCTGGCTCTGAACAATCTTTTCCTTGGGCTGTCACCATCCGGTCTAATACCAACCTTACCTCCGACTGACTAGAACTCCTCAGTAGAACATAGGCTTTTCAGGGTAAGATCCTTTCTCTTTCCCTACCACTTACTTACTCCATTTGATATCTTACTCATCTAGATTCTATTCTTCTCTATCAGAAACCACCTTGACAAGATTCCGGAATTCAGCTCAACTAGTGTTTCCCCTCCACCACTCCACCAGCTGCTACAGGAATCCACGCTCTCTAGCAGCTCCTCACGGGGTTTTTCCCTTCGGGGTTTCCCCTGGGGATTTCACCTCAATCTAGCCTTGGGCTGGATTGGGGAGGAGTTTTCAGGTAATTCCCTCTAGCTTCTAGTTTCAAGAATCCCGATCACCACAGAGGTAAGTGTTATTCTCATTTGCCGAAAGATAATTTGTGGCAAGCAATCTTATTTGTATAAAGTTATTACACAGGTCCAGCGCCTACACCGGTTGTGTCATCATCCGGTTCGCCCGTATCTTCTCAGCTGGCATCTGGCATCCTCCGCAGCACCTGGGACTCCATTGGCATCCTTTCTTTTATCTGATTGACCGCTCTGGTTTCTTGTTCATACTTAAGCCAGAGGGGTACATCAGGGAGAAGAATTCTTCGGCTACACTACGTGGGCAACCTGACTCCTGACACTTTCAATTCCTTTTTTCTAAAAATGTAATAGGTTACATAATGCATAATTACAGTATTGCTACTGTAAAACACTGCATTGTATCCATGCTTTACAATGAAGTGTATGTAAATCTCAGTGCCAACTGGATTTAATTTTGTTGGGGAAGATGTATCATATTGACGAGTGGACCCTTTTGAAAATGTACATGACCAAACGGCCAAATGCTTTGATGGCAAACCTAGTCCTGTCGCCTGCTAGTTACATACAGCTTGCAACTGGTGTTCAAACCATGAGCGGTTATCATACTCCTTGACATTCTATCTTGCCGTGTTGGCTTATACCCGCTACCCTGAAAGTGAGATGGCTGGAAACTACAATATTTTGCCTAGTTTGCCCAGTTCTCTGCCTGCTATGCCATCCACTCTGCTTAGTCTTTTAAATAATGAATACATAAAGCTAACTTGATATTTACGTAAAGTAGCGAGCAATAGTTTCATCCAGTCTGTACCTCTACAGACCTACTGCAAAACTCTACACTGTAGTTGGCCTCCAGAGCTCACTTTGCTCTATGATTATGATTGCATTATATATTTGCACCTGCAGTAGAGAGAGCTGGCCAAACTTTTTTAGGAGCCTTTTTATGATATCTATTTATTTGTGTCCATTCATGCAGCTAACCTTTTAACAGACACTCATCCAGGGCTCGCAAAGTATTTTCACCCACTCGCATATTAGAGTAGATTTTAAGAAGGGCCATTAACATTTGCAGGGGATATTGGAAACTTTTATTTAAGCTTTACTTTGCAGTAAATGTCAGATAAAAGTTTCACTGTGCATGGCTGGCCTCTCGGTGGCAGCAATGTGCCAAACTAAAGTGGGTCTGTGGTGACATGCACCATTTTTCAGAAAGAATTTGCAAGGCCTGACTTATCTCACTAATGTCTTACTTCAACGGTACACAAAACTGCGTATTGTTGCCCATTTTATATCTTGGGTACAAGTATCTTCTGGTGGCATTAAAAACATTAGTACAAAATTGCTAATGAAATGGGTTTGTTTGCTAATCAAGAAAAATGTAATTAGCAAACTCTGCTAATCAATTTTTGAAAACTAATTTATGCCTTGTACATCAGGACTGCCTACCAAGCCACTGAAAGGGGAAGGAAGACATTCTCCCACCTTTTGTTGAGCTGTCAACAGAAGTGTGATGAATCCGATGGTGTCATTGCTCCTTTCCCAGCGGTGACCTCTCCCCTTGTGGCAATGGGATGGCATCTGTTACCTGAGCCTGACCCTGGGGGTGGCTAAAAAAGGGAGGATCACATGGGGGGAGGTAACATTCAGGGGAGTGGCACGACATAATCGGACGAGACATGGTATCCCCTTTTTCTTTTGAGGATACCCCTCCATTCTCCATGCCTTAATGGCATATTGCCATAACTCCCCTCACCCACCTTTCAAGGCTACTGAGAATACTTCTCCATACTCTGTATACAAGTCATCAAGAACTTCCCTCCCTGAATATGAAAGTACTGTAACGAGTGAGCTGAACCGAGTAGTGAAGATGAAGGCCATAAGCGCAAGCAGCATTCTAGTTGTTGCAATCGCATACTTAATGCCTGGACATTTAAACCGCTGAACCAGCTGACGGGGGTGTAGCCAGCTGGAGAAGTCTTGAATCTCTGTGCTGACTGAGGGACTGTTGGGCTGGTCGAGGTCAGTGATGTGATATGGCTTGCAGGAGAGGCCGAAGAGAGCAGACTGCAGGAAATGGTATGCTGCGAGGACACCAGAATAGGTGCACAGATAAACCCAGAGCTGACGAGCAGGAATCGCAAGGGGCACAGAAGGCACAGAACAGAGGCAGCAAACCCAGAAAGATGGTGCGGTACACTGAAGAGCCACTACAGGCTTACAGCGGAGAACCAACGCATACCATAGAGAGCCGGTGAGTCCACCCAAGGTAAGCAGGGACACCTGTACATTTCGGCAACCCGAATGAAGGCAAATAAAAGTAAATCAAACATATGCGAAAGAACAAGAGATGCAATGTTTCTTAAAGAGACAGAACAGAATAAATATAAGAAACTGTCAAGTTTGCAAGTGTGCGCAATATGTTCATATGAGAAAAGCCCATGCAGGAGAATATACCAGGCAGATTCAAGTTGCAAGTGTATATTATAAAAGCCCTGGAAGGAGAGTATACCAGGCAGATTCAAGTTGCAAGTGTATTGATATGAGAAAAACCCTGGCAGGAGAGTATACCAGGCAAGGTCAAGTTGGACAGTGTGTAAAGTACATCACACAAGGAAATACTGATAAAGATACATCAGGGATAGCTAAGGACTGTGTATCCTACCAAGATTAAGACTAACAGCCAAGTTTTTTTGCCTACCAGTTGTGTTGTTGATCAAAAGAAACTCAAGGAACTGATATTCTTAATAGTATAAAGCAGAAATCCAGCGGAAGGGAACCATCCTCTGGAACTGTGAACTATATCCCTCTGGAACC
Organism: Ambystoma mexicanum; assembly: GCF_040938575.1. Classification (NCBI taxonomy): domain Eukaryota; kingdom Metazoa; phylum Chordata; class Amphibia; order Caudata; family Ambystomatidae; genus Ambystoma; species Ambystoma mexicanum. The sequence continues at coordinate 417,648,864 of NC_090940.1, read as the reverse complement.
TTTGTATTGGAATTACGCATTTCCTTTTTGAACATATGTATACTTCTCAAGGCCAAAGACATTTCCATTTTCATCTTAGAGTTGATGTTTAGAATGTGAGGGCCAGAATAGTACTTTGAACACAGGACATTTTGCTTTGGAAATCTTGACACTGGACAGACACATAGTTTTAGCTTAGGTAGGGAAATATCATATAGAGTTGGGACAGAGAGGCATTTTCCAACCACTTTTGGTCTCAATAAAGGTTTATGGCCAAAACCATGAGACCCCTGTGTCCGCATCTCATTCCTGGTTCATCACAGAAGCCTGGGAAAGGCCAGGGGAAGGTAGACACTGGTGCTATGTCAAAAGACAAACATTTGAGAAAAAACAACTCTGAACCTAAGCAATACAGGAGAAGAAAGTGGGGTGAGGGGAGAGGCCACCAGAACAGAACATATTATACAATCCAGAACAGGAATTCGAGCAGCAGAAAGCAAGAGACCAAAGAGCTACATAAGAGAGCAACAAAGAAAGTGAGAAGGGAAACAGAGGTAAATAACAGGACACACACACAATAGGAATGAGGGATAGAAGCAGAGCAAAAGAGACATATAGAGAAAGTAAAATAAGAAAACACAGATCAACAGCAGACAGGGAGAGCTGGAAATAGAAACTCCAGATTAGACAAAGGCAGGCCTATAACATACGAGGCAGTGTAAAAAGATAACCAAAAGGAGTAGCAACCACAACAGAGAACAAGAAAAACAGATATAGCCATAGTAATGACATGAGAGAGGAAGAGGAGTTATATCAACCAATAGAGCACAATGTAGGAGGGAAACAGCAATAATAGAATGCAGAGAAGGGAGAGGCAGAGTGACAGAGCAAAATACCTCAAAACTTGGCATAGCAACACTTAAGGGTGAGATGCAGAACATCAGAAAGTGAGAGACAGGAGGAAATATAGTAGCAAAGGGAAGGGCAGATGAGGCAAAAACATGGAGTGGCTGTCAAGCGGGTAGTACCAGGCAGCAACAGTAGGCCCTTGAGGCAGAGAAGCGATGCTGGTAGAGTTAGGGCCTTGATTTATGATGTAACTAGCTGGCATCTCTAGCAGTTCTTAACATAGTTTTAGTGTCCAAGTATAATGAAGATGAAGCTGGATAGTACACATCAACAAGTTCTTTGTCACTAATGTTTTCGTACAGAGTTGACATTTTACACACACATTGGATAGTTGTCAGACACTTTCTTTACTCTCTTGCGAACGAAGAAACTAATTTTTACTCTCTTGAAATTGGATTTACTCCCTGATTCTAAAAACTGGGAGTAAAATACACTTAAGGCAAAATCTTATCTGTAGTACTGGTGTCAGGGGTGGGATGTTGAACTGGTTAACACAAACTGGGAACCCATTAACAACATCTTTACTCCCTAATGCAGTTTATTATCCAACAACTAGAGGACAACACTATTCTAAGCTATTCTAAAACTCATTCTGAGGCCAGTAAGTTACTGTACACAGAAGCTTCCAAATTCTACAAAAAAGCTATCATTTCCGCTAAATCCTCCACCTACAATACCTGTATTGCAAATGCCAAATCTAATACCTGTGACATTTTCACCATTCTCAGGGAATTAGAAACTCCCACATCCCTCCTGCCACCTTAACCAAAGATGCCACATGGTTCTTCCAGATCCAAAACGCCATGCACACCAAAACTGAAACTCCTCAAAAGAAAATTGACACCAAACAAGCCCTGATCCAACCTTCACTAGGCTCGTGGACAACCCCTACTGCTTCCACTGACACCCTTCTTGACCCTCTCTTGTTCCTTTTTTCTAATATCTCAGAAGAAGAAGTCAAAACCATCCTTAAAGGTCTAAAACCCACTCGCTGTAACATCGAAATTTGTCCTGCGAACCTCATAAAAGATTGTTCAGACAGACATTCTAGCCCACTTCATTACCACCTTCATCAGTGCATCCTTTCCCACTGGCATAATCCCTACTAGCCTCAAAGAAGCATGGGTTCTCCCCCTTATCAAAAACCCCACACCAGACCCTGCAATGCCTACCAATTACTGCCCAATCACAACTGTCCCCTTCCTAATTAAAATCCTCGACAGAGCAGCCTATCTACAAATCCAGCGACACTGTGAAATCAACCAAATCTTGAGCATGCGCCAATCAGGTTTCCGGCCCAGGCCATGGGACCGAATCAGCTCTTATCAACCTTAAATCCAGATTGGTGAAACTAGGGACGAAGGCAAGCCTGCCCTGCTACTTCTCCTAGATCTATCAGCTGCCTTCTACCTGGTTGACCACAAAATCCTAGGTCACCACCTATCCACCTCTGCCAACTTCTCTTCAGAAGCCTCGGCCTGGATTGCATCCTTTCTAGGGAATAGATCCATGAGGATATTTGCAGAGAATGTCAGCGCACCAGCAGTACCCATCTCATGCGGCGTCCCTCAAGGATCTTGTGTGTCACCAACTTTGTATAAGATATGTACAAAGCCAATATTCGCCCCTCCTGGATTCCATTGGCATATCTTATACAAACTGTGCAGATGAAACACAGATCTGCTCCCCCAGGAAGATTCCTTCTCTCTAAATTCGGTTTAAACGACCATCCAATCATGGATGGCCACGCACCGGTTATGCCTAAAGGATGAGAAGACATAGCTTCTCATAGTGGGAACACCCTTGGTAATAAAAAAATTAAGCCCCCAATATTCATCTTTCAACATTGACAAGATAGTAATCGCAGTCTCCCTGTGGTGAAAACACAATCTAGATGCTTCACTATTACTATCACAACAAGTGAGCGCCATTGCCTCTAGTGTCGCCTATATGACCAAGCTAACCAACGACTATAGCCAGAGCCGCCATAGGATCTAGACTCGACTACTGCAATACCCTTTTCGCTGGGACCATTGACGGCAATATCCAAAAAATGCAGGTTATTCAGAATAACACACTTAGAGCTCCGCTCAACATCCCCAAAGCCGATCAGATCATATCACTGCAGCTAGAAAACTTGCCGACTGGCTCCCGATCCATGAGCGGATCATCTTCAAAACTCATTCCATCCCACACAGATGCCTATCCAAAGTTTCCCCTTCCTACTCATCCCAAATAATTACAAAATGTTCCTCTGACAGACCGACCAGAGCAGCGTACGCCCACCGTATCACCCAGCTGAAATTAAGGCTGGCAAAAGCTGGAGGATCTAGCTTCCCAACATTTGCTGCCAAGCAGTGGAACCAACACCCACCCACTCTCTGGAACTCCCTACCTCTTGCAATCCACTCTAACCCCACCTTCTCCTCATTCCGCACCTCCCTTAAATCTCTCCTTCTCCACTCTCCTCCTTGAAACCCCTTCCCCTTCCTGCCTCCCCTCCCTCCTTTATCTTTCCCCTTGATTATCTCCCTCCCCTTCCTACCCACTCTCACCTTTTCCCCTTCCCTCCTCCTACTCCTCCTCACCCCTCCCCCTCCCACCCAGTCCTACTGCACTACTCTCCCTATTCCCTTCAGTTAATTGCTCTTCTTACTGTTTGTTGACTAATTCATATTGTAATTTGCTTCTACCATTATATTGTTTATGTTTCATGTATTAAGTTGTTCAGTTGTGCAGCGTTTTGGCGTAGAGCGCTTTATAAACCAATAAATACAAATACAAATAAATACAAATACTCTCCGGGCTGAACAATGTTACTGGACCTTTAGGAAAGCGCAAGAAACTCTACTTTTCACCTAACTCTGACTAACATTGTTCCTTCCCTTGCCAGGATATGTCAACAAGAATGTCTGTTGATTCCTAAATTCATGGTATTTGGTCATTCCATCTAATGTCAAACCATCAAATTTTTGTCATCGAAATACCATTCCATCGAATGGCCATTTCATTGAAAAAAATGTGATGGTTCCATCGACATGTAATGGGAAGTATTAGGGTTGGGGTTGGGGCTTGGGTTAGTTTAAGGGTTAAATTAGGGTTAGGGCTCGGGTTAGTGTTAGGGTTGGGGTTGGGGCTTGGGTTAGTTTAAGGGTTAAATTAGGGTTAGGGCTGGGGTTAGGGTTAGGGTTGGGGCTTGGTATAGTTTAAGGGTTAAATTAGGGTTAGGGTTGGGGCTGGGGTTAGGGTTAGTGTTGGGGCTGGGTTTGGGGTTGGGGCTAGGGTTAGTTTAAGGGTTAAATTAGGGTTAGGGTTGGGGCTTGGGTTAGTTTAAGGGTTACATTAGGGTTAGGGTTGGGGCTAGGGATGGGGCTTGGGTTAGGGTTGGGGGGGTAGGCATGGGGTTTGGGGGGACCCCCCCAATAAAAAAAAAATTAAAACGTTACAAGGGGCTGGCCAGTGCTGAAATTTCAGCACTGGACAGTGCCATGTAATGTTTTAAAGTTACACAAAAATGCATGGAAATGCTACTTTTTACATGTAAAAGTGCATCTCCATTGAACCCAGTCCATGTATATTGTCGATGGACTGGTTTCGATGGGATTGCACTTTTGCATATAAAATATAGGTTGTCGATGCTTTGGCGAGGGAATCCCTATAAACCAAATTCATACCATGTTTCTTTGACCTCAATGCTTTTCACATATTAACTGATTTATTTAACAGCGCCTTGATGCCCATGGGTTTAGCGTGTTTTATAAATGGAAAAATAAATACATTAATTAATTAAACAAAAGATCCTGACAAAATTAGCTTTTCCCATAAAGCACCACTCTTTTTCCATGGTCTGCCTCTGCTAGATACCTTCTAGGTGTTAGACTATAATATAAAATACCACAATAAATTAAGTTTGCTGGTGAAAACAGAGATAGACCAAGCCTCCCTACAAGCATCAATCCTAGTCTCAGGAAGATTGCCATAGCCCTGATGAAACAGGAAAAAGGATCAGATCCTATTTCATTACTAGAGATAAGTGTACCAATAGAAGTAGACCCCTCTCCTGAGATAGAAGAAGAGGTATTTCCCTTCCTCGATCAACCAGCTAGAGACCTTGATACAGTTCAAGAGACTCATATTACAAACTTATAGAGAACGGGAGGACTTAGGGAATTTTTGTAAAAATTTTGAACATTTGCCCCAATAATGTTACTAGGCAGATTAATCAAAAACATATTACTTAGCCACTCTACTGAGGGGAAATATTCATAATTCATATCTGGGTGGGTGGACTGAACAGAAGCACTGTCTGAAACAGCTGCATGTTTTAGCATACGGGACGCAGTGTCGACGCAGATCGGCTTGATGGTGTGAGGTCCCTTTTTCTAACAGTATTAAGCATGACCAAGGCCTTGTGTGTGCAGTGAATGCTACAGTGGCTACGGTGGTTATAGTCGTGAGTGAAGAGCCGGTGCCCGGTCCCTGGTTGCTGTAATTTGTATCCAGTGTATGGCACTTAAGGCAAAATGGATTACGCAGGAGGCGGCAGCATAGCTGCATCGCAACTGTAGATTTGAGCCTGTTGTGTTCCTTTGGTGTCTTTTCACTTGCTGGGGTAAGTGAACTCTTTGAATTTTGGTGTTAGGTGCTCAGTACACCCCACCTGCTCCCTGCCCTTGCCTTCGACATTGGAGTGGTGGGGGATTGTCTGCATTTCCCACTGTGCCCGGTAGTGTTTTCTTTGCATCGAGTGGATCGATATTCCATGGTGCCCGAACTCATTGACTACATATTGAAGGTCTATTTCCTGCACCTGGCGGTTAATTGAGGACTGCTTGCTGCACTTATTTTATGATTGTTATCTCTAATATGAGCATTTGCGACAGGAGGACGGGGCTCCTGAGATAAAATGTCCTTTCAATTGAGCAATTCTGATTTTTTAATCTGTTAATCAAGCTGCGCGATTGAGAGGTTGGTGACGGTAGAGCATTTATCAGCTGCTGTTATGTAGCTCTGTAGAGCTAACTTGAGTGTAAAATAATTACAATGCCACCTTTTAGAGAATCAGCTGTTGCTTGTAAGTGGTCTGTGAAGGCATCGTGAAGAAAGACACAGACAACAGATTCAAAGTCAAACTAAAATACTTTCTTAAATCAATTGTCAGGATGATAGAAGGCCTAACTTGCCCTATGCTAAGGTGGGATTTTCCTACCTGAACAAAACTAAGGAAAGTCTGAGTCAAAGAGTTCAACTTAAAAGTCTGTCAGTGTCCACAACCTATCATTGCCCTCACAACTAAAGCTAAACAATGTGTCGGGATGTCAATAATAAAAGAAATGAAGATTAACACAAAGTTATGAGCTTCTTCCAGATCTTAGCTTCATTTTCAGCTCCCCTTCCCCAAGTTCAAGAAAGTTCCACAAAAGTCTCAAGATTACCTTTCTCACGTTCAAAGCAATACCGTTCCACACAATGTTCGGGGTTCCCTTCCCCAAGTTCCAAGCAGCACAATTTAAAAGAAAAGGGTCTTGAGGTTTTGTTCTCAAGACAACACTTGTAGTTCCTCAAGTCTCAGGGTTCCCATCCCCCAAGACTTTAAATCAGCCAGTTGTACTTGTTTCAGTCTTTTCAAAAAGTTCAACACAACTCCTGGCTAACCTGACCCTCCTTCTGAATTACATCAACAGTTCACTTACAGTGCTTCTCCTTGGTTTGTTTCACAATTTCTTTGGTTTTCACAATTCAGGGCTCACTGGTCTAAGCACTGTTGTCAGACCACACGGTCCACCCATCAAAGGTCGTGCATCCAGTATCCCTAAGCTCTTCAGCACACACAAGTTCTTCTGTACTTACCCCTGTATACAGTGTCACATTCACGTAGCTCCTCTTTGTCGGCCTCTAAGCTTTATGTGCAGTTTTATACTCTTCTTGCTTCTCTTGATTAGTCTCTTGGTTTTGCCATAACATCTCACAGACCTCTTGCCAGTCTTTGGCATTGTTGCACTGTATTCATACATTAAGTTCACTTTGTGGTGGTCTTGCTCATGCCCCACCTTGCTATGGCACTCTTTCACACTCGCTTGCTCTCTTTTGCGTAGGTTTCTTTCACATGGGCCATTTCCCTTTGACTGTCATCTGCTATTTGATTTGCCAATAAAGTATTATTCAATTCTGGATTCAATATGCTTAACTTCAAGTTTCCGTTCAGTTCGGTATTCAATATGCATTCAAAATGCTTAATTTCAAGTTTCATTCAATTCGGTACTTCGTTACCTCTGTGCAGCCTGCTATGATATGATATGGCATTTATAACGCGCCTATACGCAAGTGTGGCTTTCCCCGCCACTCACCGTTCCTCCCGGCGGCTCCTGCTGCTTCCTGTCTGCTTCTCAGGTCAGCGGCCCGTCCTCTGCAAGACCCGCTCGCAAGCCGGGTGCTGTTTTGCACACACCGGTACCTCTGCTGCCTCTTATTTCCTGCTCGCTCACGGCTCCAGCTGCTCGTTCTCCCGCATGGAGGCTCCCACACCTGTGACAGCCTAACGGGCCCACTTGCCTTAGCTCCACAGGTCCTCTGGGATGTCAGCCGGCATCCTGGCTCCTCCTCAGGTCCCACCACGACTGCCTCATAAAAAAGGCTTCCTTGGCTCCCATATGGGCTGAGCCATACGCGGATGCTCTGTTAGCACCTCTTCAGCTGCCTGCCGTTCACATCAGCGCTCGGCAACAGCTGTTTTTCGCACGCACTTCTCACTTTTTCTAGAAGCGATCGGGCACACAGCGCGAATGCAGGATGATACCGCTCCCTGCACACTTTGCCTTGACGCCTGCCTACGTCACAACGACGCTAGGCGGGCGCGCGCTTCGTATTTGTTTCTTTAGGCGATCGGTCTCGTCTTTTCATCTACACTCATTTAGAGCTGTACGAAGCCTAGGAGCAGTCGCTTTCTCCAACGGTGCTTCGAGCAGCAACCGCCCACAGGTATTTACAGGGCACCCTGCCCCTTGCTGCTAGTACTCATCAGATGCTTGATGCCTCTTTTCTAAGACATTGCTTTGTCCTATTTCAGCGGTGCCTGCCAGCAATTGATCTGACCTCCTCCAGCACACCAGTTGTGCACTGAGGTAACACTCCTTTGCACTGCCCCTCGAGGGCCCACAGCATGTACCCCTTTGGGAGAGGGCCCCTACACATCCCCAGACCCAGCCCCCCCCACATTTTCCCCCTCACTCTGGATGATGAGTCTAGTTCACTGGTGTCCAGGCACCTTCACTCTCCTGTTAAATTTAGTTGACCATTACTTGGATTTAGTTATCTCACACTCCAGTCGAGGTTTAAGAATGTCCACATCTTTTTTAAGGCCTGATCCCCACAGCCTACACCCGTCTTTAAACCACATGTTCTCTCCCCCCCCCCCCCCTTTTGTGTGCCCCTGCAGGAGATCCCTGACCTAGTTCAGTCATTCTGAACTTTTTTGTATTTGTTCTTTAAATTGAATCTTGGTCCTGATGAAGATGGCATCATTCCTACACGCCATTGAAACTGGTCGACCCCAGTGTTCATGAGTGGTCTCATGACCCAATGCAAATATCTCGAGTATAAGGAAGAAGATATTGTGACTTTAAACCATTCCTGCGCATACTCAGAAGGAAAGAGTGTGTACTTTTTATAAGAGCCTTTCTAAAAACCCCACGGCCCCTTTGCCCTTTTACCTTGCCTGCCATCAGGCTTTTCCACATTTTGATTATAATTATCAACTGTGCAGTGGAGTAAGAACAGCCTGCAATATCGCTCTTATAAGTAGCAAAAAACATGTTTCTTTGACCTCAATGCTTTTCACATATTAACTGATTTATTTAACAGCGCCTTGATGCCCATGGGTTTAGCGTGTTTTATAAATGGAAAAATAAATACATTAATTAATTAAACAAAAGATCCTGACAAAATTAGCTTTTCCCATAAAGCACCACTCTTTTTCCATGGTCTGCCTCTGCTAGATACCTTCTAGGTGTTAGACTATAATATAAAATACCACAATAAATTAAGTTTGCTGGTGAAAACAGAGATAGACCAAGCCTCCCTACAAGCATCAATCCTAGTCTCAGGAAGATTGCCATAGCCCTGATGAAACAGGAAAAAGGATCAGATCCTATTTCATTACTAGAGATAAGTGTACCAATAGAAGTAGACCCCTCTCCTGAGATAGAAGAAGAGGTATTTCCCTTCCTCGATCAACCAGCTAGAGACCTTGATACAGTTCAAGAGACTCATATTACAAACTTATAGAGAACGGGAGGACTTAGGGAATTTTTGTAAAAATTTTGAACATTTGCCCCAATAATGTTACTAGGCAGATTAATCAAAAACATATTACTTAGCCACTCTACTGAGGGGAAATATTCATAATTCATATCTGGGTGGGTGGACTGAACAGAAGCACTGTCTGAAACAGCTGCATGTTTTAGCATACGGGACGCAGTGTCGACGCAGATCGGCTTGATGGTGTGAGGTCCCTTTTTCTAACAGTATTAAGCATGACCAAGGCCTTGTGTGTGCAGTGAATGCTACAGTGGCTACGGTGGTTATAGTCGTGAGTGAAGAGCCGGTGCCCGGTCCCTGGTTGCTGTAATTTGTATCCAGTGTATGGCACTTAAGGCAAAATGGATTACGCAGGAGGCGGCAGCATAGCTGCATCGCAACTGTAGATTTGAGCCTGTTGTGTTCCTTTGGTGTCTTTTCACTTGCTGGGGTAAGTGAACTCTTTGAATTTTGGTGTTAGGTGCTCAGTACACCCCACCTGCTCCCTGCCCTTGCCTTCGACATTGGAGTGGTGGGGGATTGTCTGCATTTCCCACTGTGCCCGGTAGTGTTTTCTTTGCATCGAGTGGATCGATATTCCATGGTGCCCGAACTCATTGACTACATATTGAAGGTCTATTTCCTGCACCTGGCGGTTAATTGAGGACTGCTTGCTGCACTTATTTTATGATTGTTATCTCTAATATGAGCATTTGCGACAGGAGGACGGGGCTCCTGAGATAAAATGTCCTTTCAATTGAGCAATTCTGATTTTTTAATCTGTTAATCAAGCTGCGCGATTGAGAGGTTGGTGACGGTAGAGCATTTATCAGCTGCTGTTATGTAGCTCTGTAGAGCTAACTTGAGTGTAAAATAATTACAATGCCACCTTTTAGAGAATCAGCTGTTGCTTGTAAGTGGTCTGTGAAGGCATCGTGAAGAAAGACACAGACAACAGATTCAAAGTCAAACTAAAATACTTTCTTAAATCAATTGTCAGGATGATAGAAGGCCTAACTTGCCCTATGCTAAGGTGGGATTTTCCTACCTGAACAAAACTAAGGAAAGTCTGAGTCAAAGAGTTCAACTTAAAAGTCTGTCAGTGTCCACAACCTATCATTGCCCTCACAACTAAAGCTAAACAATGTGTCGGGATGTCAATAATAAAAGAAATGAAGATTAACACAAAGTTATGAGCTTCTTCCAGATCTTAGCTTCATTTTCAGCTCCCCTTCCCCAAGTTCAAGAAAGTTCCACAAAAGTCTCAAGATTACCTTTCTCACGTTCAAAGCAATACCGTTCCACACAATGTTCGGGGTTCCCTTCCCCAAGTTCCAAGCAGCACAATTTAAAAGAAAAGGGTCTTGAGGTTTTGTTCTCAAGACAACACTTGTAGTTCCTCAAGTCTCAGGGTTCCCATCCCCCAAGACTTTAAATCAGCCAGTTGTACTTGTTTCAGTCTTTTCAAAAAGTTCAACACAACTCCTGGCTAACCTGACCCTCCTTCTGAATTACATCAACAGTTCACTTACAGTGCTTCTCCTTGGTTTGTTTCACAATTTCTTTGGTTTTCACAATTCAGGGCTCACTGGTCTAAGCACTGTTGTCAGACCACACGGTCCACCCATCAAAGGTCGTGCATCCAGTATCCCTAAGCTCTTCAGCACACACAAGTTCTTCTGTACTTACCCCTGTATACAGTGTCACATTCACGTAGCTCCTCTTTGTCGGCCTCTAAGCTTTATGTGCAGTTTTATACTCTTCTTGCTTCTCTTGATTAGTCTCTTGGTTTTGCCATAACATCTCACAGACCTCTTGCCAGTCTTTGGCATTGTTGCACTGTATTCATACATTAAGTTCACTTTGTGGTGGTCTTGCTCATGCCCCACCTTGCTATGGCACTCTTTCACACTCGCTTGCTCTCTTTTGCGTAGGTTTCTTTCACATGGGCCATTTCCCTTTGACTGTCATCTGCTATTTGATTTGCCAATAAAGTATTATTCAATTCTGGATTCAATATGCTTAACTTCAAGTTTCCGTTCAGTTCGGTATTCAATATGCATTCAAAATGCTTAATTTCAAGTTTCATTCAATTCGGTACTTCGTTACCTCTGTGCAGCCTGCTATGATATGATATGGCATTTATAACGCGCCTATACGCAAGTGTGGCTTTCCCCGCCACTCACCGTTCCTCCCGGCGGCTCCTGCTGCTTCCTGTCTGCTTCTCAGGTCAGCGGCCCGTCCTCTGCAAGACCCGCTCGCAAGCCGGGTGCTGTTTTGCACACACCGGTACCTCTGCTGCCTCTTATTTCCTGCTCGCTCACGGCTCCAGCTGCTCGTTCTCCCGCATGGAGGCTCCCACACCTGTGACAGCCTAACGGGCCCACTTGCCTTAGCTCCACAGGTCCTCTGGGATGTCAGCCGGCATCCTGGCTCCTCCTCAGGTCCCACCACGACTGCCTCATAAAAAAGGCTTCCTTGGCTCCCATATGGGCTGAGCCATACGCGGATGCTCTGTTAGCACCTCTTCAGCTGCCTGCCGTTCACATCAGCGCTCGGCAACAGCTGTTTTTCGCACGCACTTCTCACTTTTTCTAGAAGCGATCGGGCACACAGCGCGAATGCAGGATGATACCGCTCCCTGCACACTTTGCCTTGACGCCTGCCTACGTCACAACGACGCTAGGCGGGCGCGCGCTTCGTATTTGTTTCTTTAGGCGATCGGTCTCGTCTTTTCATCTACACTCATTTAGAGCTGTACGAAGCCTAGGAGCAGTCGCTTTCTCCAACGGTGCTTCGAGCAGCAACCGCCCACAGGTATTTACAGGGCACCCTGCCCCTTGCTGCTAGTACTCATCAGATGCTTGATGCCTCTTTTCTAAGACATTGCTTTGTCCTATTTCAGCGGTGCCTGCCAGCAATTGATCTGACCTCCTCCAGCACACCAGTTGTGCACTGAGGTAACACTCCTTTGCACTGCCCCTCGAGGGCCCACAGCATGTACCCCTTTGGGAGAGGGCCCCTACACATCCCCAGACCCAGCCCCCCCCACATTTTCCCCCTCACTCTGGATGATGAGTCTAGTTCACTGGTGTCCAGGCACCTTCACTCTCCTGTTAAATTTAGTTGACCATTACTTGGATTTAGTTATCTCACACTCCAGTCGAGGTTTAAGAATGTCCACATCTTTTTTAAGGCCTGATCCCCACAGCCTACACCCGTCTTTAAACCACATGTTCTCTCCCCCCCCCCCCCTTTTGTGTGCCCCTGCAGGAGATCCCTGACCTAGTTCAGTCATTCTGAACTTTTTTGTATTTGTTCTTTAAATTGAATCTTGGTCCTGATGAAGATGGCATCATTCCTACACGCCATTGAAACTGGTCGACCCCAGTGTTCATGAGTGGTCTCATGACCCAATGCAAATATCTCGAGTATAAGGAAGAAGATATTGTGACTTTAAACCATTCCTGCGCATACTCAGAAGGAAAGAGTGTGTACTTTTTATAAGAGCCTTTCTAAAAACCCCACGGCCCCTTTGCCCTTTTACCTTGCCTGCCATCAGGCTTTTCCACATTTTGATTATAATTATCAACTGTGCAGTGGAGTAAGAACAGCCTGCAATATCGCTCTTATAAGTAGCAAAAAACAAACTAATAAAATAAAAATAAAAAAAGCTGCAAATCAAAGGAGCTACAGTCGCAGTTATTCAATCTGCTATAGGTCAGGAAAAGATTACTGCCTTTTAAAAACCAATAATAGAGCAGTTAAATCCAGCCATTTCCGGGATCCTGCCAATTGTAGGAAAGCTGCCTCTTGCAGACAACTCAATCCATGCTGAGGCATCAGATTTAGAACCAATTGACAACAATTCTCTGTTGAATGTGTGTCTAGGACTTCAAACTGACTCTGATAGAATGCATGGTGCGGAACAAGAAGAAACTGCCTCGAATTGTATCATTACTGAGATGCCAGCTTTAGATCTTCCTGAAACTAACTTGGCCCGGTCCCGAACTTTGTGAAGATAGCTACTAGTGTTCATGCATCATCGTCAGCTAATAGTTCTTTTTACTGTACTTCGGTATCTTCCAACGACAAACAATTTAAAGACTCTCAAAATGTAAGAATTTTAAAAGCCCTCTTCACTATTTGTAACTCCATGTATAAGGAACAACAGATAATAAAGGAGAGCTTGTTCAGACTGTTTGATGTGGTTATTGAAAATTGCCACAGCGACTAATTCCAAGATGGCCGACATCCACTAAGGACGTGAAATGTCAAGCTCCGTCCTCCCAAAAGCCCAGCTCGGCACTAGCAGCCTCCTAACCACACACCCACGTGGGAAAAGCATGCAAGGTGCACAACTTCCTTTCAGAGGTCTCCCAAGAAGATAATTATCACGCAATCTGCGATCGCAACTCTCTAAAGCAGAAAGGCGCCAGACCTCCACGTAGCAAACTCACTGGGTCTGCGCTGGAGACGGGGAGGAAAGCAGCTACGAAGGGATGACAAGGAGAGACAACCGCTCCCACTCCCCGTCAGGTGAAACATCTTGCTGCGCTCGCCCACATACTCAGAGCCCCAGGACAGGAAGGGCACTATGTCCGCAGCAAGCAGTGAAAGTCATAGCCCGTCCCCCCCCCAGACTTCCAGTGGGGTCATATAACAGCAGACTCAGGCGGAACACTCTGCCGCTCTGACTCCAGGCAGCGAGCCCCTGCCGACACATGGGGCCTCCAAGGAAAGCTCTATAAATCCCAGGTGAGTCCTCCTCTCTCGTGCGCAACCAGCCCACGCGAATCCGGGGGGAGGAACAGGCACTTCAATCATCCCAGCAGGAGAAGGCCCTCCATAGAGGCGCACAAGCTTCTAGCACCCCAGGGAAAGAACGTCCACATTACAAGCACCTCAGAAGAGGCCCCACGAATAATGCCTGTCCCGGGAGGACCCAGATAACGCAGACCTTAGCAAGCACATTAAAAAAAGGAAGCATTGTGACTTGAAACGACAACGGAGAAGAGCAGCCCCATACAATTGGCCACTTGGGTGGGTCCTGCATAATACCACAGCAGAAACCCAATGCAAGCACAGATGCATCAGGGAGGAAAGTCCCGCCAGATTAAGAAGACCCAAAGGCAACCGACCATTGGGACGCCCATCCATACTCGGCAAATTAATCCAGCACCTCACACAAACAGGCTTCCAGTAAACAAAGAGTCCCCCTATGGGGGAGACAGCCAATGCCAGCCACAAGGAGAAAAAAATGCTGCAGAAGCTCACGCAGCTCAAGACCTTAGCCGCCAACCCGATCCAAAGCTGCTGGCTGCGCTCTGCAGGGACGCATCATACCCTAGAAAGCATGCACCATCCCCAGGTGACTGCAGCTGATCCACTGGACTCCAGCATGGCGGCATCAAAAGAAGACATGGAACGCTGCTTCCAGGATTTCCAGGAAAAACTATTCCGCCTCCCTCCAAGCACAGTTTAATACGTTGACAACAGAATTGAGGTCAGCATTATCCAAAATAAGACGGGATGTCGCATCACTGGAAGAAAGGACAGATATGAACGAGAAGGCTCTACATGACGCAGCTCAGGATAACTCAAAAGTAGATGAGCTACTGGATCAGTTGACACAGGCTACAAACAAAATGAAACAGTGCAAGGATCTTGAAAACCGATCCCAGAGATCCAACAGCCGAATCAGAAACCTCCTTCCCGGAAAAAGTCCAAGACCCAAACCTAAAAAGAGTAGTCACAAACATCTTCAAAGATCTCCTGCAGTTCAAAGAGTGGTTCCCAAATGCCAAGATCTGGACTCATGTCCCAGAGACACCTATCACTCTAGCAAACTACCCACAAAAAAGAGATTATTCAACAGCGAGCCAGAAGGACTGCACCAATCACCTGCAATGGCAAAGAAATCCAACTCTATCAGGACCTGTCACAGACGGCACTCCAAAAAAGAAAGGACATGCCCAAACTCCTGGACCACCTAAAATCCAAAAAAATACACTACAGGTGGACCTTTCCTTTCGGTCTCCTATTTGTCTGGCAGGGGAAACAGCATCAGATAACATCAAAAGAAGAAGAGACCGAATAATGCGAATAGACACTGGGCCTCATTATAAGCATGGCAGTCTGGGAATTACGGTACCGGTAAGCATGCCGGTACCGTAGTTCCCGGACCGCCATACTACGAGCTGTGCTCGAGGGCACCTGTCAGCCCGCCAGGTCTGGCCTGGCGGGCAGAGTGGCACCCGCATGCGTAGCATGTCGGATGCACCGGCACCGTTGTTGACGGTTCCGGTGCTTCCGACATCCCCATTCCCTATTTGCGGCTCAAATGGGAATGGGGACTGACAAGCACCGGCACCTGGCAATGCAGGAATTACCAGGTCCAGCAATGTCGGAATTACCCGTTAATTCCTCATTGACAGGTGCTGGAAAAAATGCAACTCCGGCAGCAGCCGTGCCTGTTTTACAGGTACGGCTACCGCCAGGATTATGATGAGGCCCACTGACCCACAACCAGGCCCAATCTCTGTGCGACCGCATGCCCCACGGGGACCCAGGCCTTGGGAATGGTCCCTACCGGAGAGAAGCCACAGGAAAACCAAGAAAGCCCCTTACGGTCAACCCATACTGGACAAGGTAAAATCAGCCGACACCCCAGCTGAGGAACAATGTGGTTGACGCAGGTAACATAAGTCAGAGCTGGGCCACATAAGCAACACAAGCTAAAACCAGACTTGGCTCGCCTTGGAATCCGTACAAAGAGAAGATAAATGGGATTTTAGAATACCCCACACATGCCCCAGGTTTCATTAGTGGTCCATCTCTGAGGACCGAATCCTTGGGAGGAATAGCGAGGGCAGCCCACACCTGGGTGAGGTAACCAGAGATGATGTTAAGTTTGTTTTGGGGGAGTTTGGGGGCAGAGGGCGGTGGGAAGGGAGGCATTCAAGACATACCGGAAACATAAGCTACGAACACAACTAAGTACACAAGGGAAATAACGCAGCAAATAGAAAAGGGTAATCAAACACACGCTATTGGATAAGCTGGACTCTGAAACAATAGGGATACATTCAGATGCC
Source organism: Ambystoma mexicanum (assembly GCF_040938575.1). Lineage (NCBI taxonomy): Eukaryota > Metazoa > Chordata > Amphibia > Caudata > Ambystomatidae > Ambystoma > Ambystoma mexicanum. The sequence goes on along the minus strand of NC_090940.1, from coordinate 417,632,584 downwards.
TAACTCTTAGTGTCAGGGGCTTAAACACCCCAGTCAAGAGGAGGAAGTTAGAACGCCTCCTCAGGACACACCAACCTGACATAATTGCCCTACAAAAAACACACATTCAGCAGCACGACTGCCACAAACTGAAAATCAGAAAATAATGCAAAACTATCCAGGCAAACGCAAAAGGGAAAAGAGCCGAAGTCCTAGCGATAAAAGAAGGTACCCAAGTAGAAATCCTACACACAACAGCTGACAGTGAGGGCCGCTACCTTCTGGTGACCATCCGAAGGGGCTCAAAAACGATCACACTAGCATCTACCTACGCCCCAAACACAGAACAAGAGGGGTGCCAAAAAACAGTCCTGACAGAACTAAATCATTGTAGCAAAGGGGAGATCATTCTGATTGGAGACTTAAACATCGCATGGAATCCAATAGGAGAAAGAAGCTCCACCACAAAATATATTCAATCCCCCCCCCCACACACTAGCCCTTAAAAAGAAATTTGAGCAACTGACACTCAAGGATGCTTGGCCTACTCTGAAAGCAGAGGAAACCACCTTTACACATTACCCCCATGTCCATAAGTCATTCTCTAGAATTGACTATATCTGGAGCTCGGCCACATTAATAGGCCCCATATCGAAACCCACTCTATCATGATATCCGATTACTCTAAATGTGACCTTTCCGAGGCAAGCTCCCAAACTGTGGACATGGAAATTCCTCAATGCGCTCCTGTCAGATCCAGTGGTCAGCAATTACACAGAACTCAAAATCAAAGACTTCTTTACTCTAAACTCCAGGGGAGAAATGAGAGGGGACGTGACCTGGGAGGCATTTAAATCAACATTGCTTGGGGAACTTATCGCGCTTGAAGCACACAGAGAGAAAATCAGAAAGAAAACAGAACTAGACCTTGAATCAGAAGTTGGAGACACAATGAAACGAATTGAGAATGACGTGAGCCCCGACCTTTATCATGAATTTAGGAAAGCAAAAGACAAGCTAGACCTCATACACACCAAACAGGCAGAAAAAAGTTTGCTCTATATGAAGCAAAGACATTACGTTAAAGCGAACCAGGCAGACCGACTGCTAGCCAGAAATCTACAAAAAATGAATGCGTTCCAAACAATGCTGGGGGTAGAGGGGCATAAGGGGATAGGGTGACGACGATAGAAGACATAACGGCACAATTTCACACCTACTTTACTGCTCTCTACGCTTCTTATCATCTGGATCAGGAAAGACACAACTCGGGTATTTACAAACAAGCCAACTGTCCAATATCCCCACCCTGGACTGCGACCAAGTCTTCTCCATCTGTTCCACACAGATTGCTGACGGAACCTGGATGTGACAGTATGCCCCCTTCCAAGGGGAGACCCACCCGGCTTCCCAGAGTGCAGGCGATGAAAATGCAGAACCAAACAAGGGGCATGGACAGAGGAGGCTGGTTCCCAAGTGTGGTCTGTGGAAGAATACCCTTTCCAATCCACCAAGTACTGTAGGCGGCCGCGGAAATAATGAGAGTCACAAATGCCAGAGACTTTCGGAATCGGTAGAGGTGGAAAACGGAGGAGGACGAGAAACAGTATCTCTATGGAACGGGTCTGGGCCATCGGGCTTCAGTTGAGAGACATGAAAGACAGGGTGAATCCGGGCCCATGAAGGAGGATGCTGAAGTTGAAATGCTACAGAACCCTTTGTAGCAGAACCATGAAGGGGCCAAAATATCTGGGGGACAGCTTCGAAGGTACCAGATGACGATGGAGAAATCGGGAGGCCAACCACACCTTGTGCCCAGGAGAAATGATCGGAGCCAGAGACCGATGTCGACCGGCAAAGCGGTTAATCCGATCTTGTGCCATCTGGAGAATCGAATGGCGAGTCGCTGGCCTCGTAAAAAGTTAGACATCCAAGCATCCAGATCTGGAAATCGGGTGGATGAAGGTGTTGTGGGCGGGAAAACAAGCTGGGTGTTAGCCATAGATGCATAAAAAGGGACTGGACTTCAGGGCTTTATGGGAGGCATTATTATAAACAAATTCCACCAAAGGCAACAGATCCATCCAGTTGTCCTGTGCTGCAGAGATTAAACATTGCATCAGATAGAACAGATCTATTGTCAGTAGCAGGATGTTTACTGCAATCCTCTATCTGACCGAACAGTTTCAGGTAAACCATGTCAGAAAAAGATGGTCTCGATAAATATTCTGGCAATGCGAGCTGCTAACGGAATCCCAGACAACGGGAGGAAGTGGGCTAATTTAGTAAAATAGTCTACTGTGACCATCACTGCAGTGAATCCTCTAGACGGAGGTAAGTCCACTATAAAGTTGGTGGAAATCATCTGCCAGGGCATGTCTGGAATGGGCATTTGAACCAATTGTCCCAAGGGATATTTCCTGGGTATCTTAGTTTGTAGAGAGGTCTCACAGGAGGAGAAATTATCTTGTACAACCGTGCATAGAGTAGGCCACCAAAAATATCTTTGTATGAGTTCCGTTGTGTTGGCAATTCCTCGATGTCCGGCAGCCTTAGAATCATGACACAGTCGAAGAACTTCTTGCTGGAGGGTGACGGTAGGTATGTATACCCTGTGGTCACTAAAAAGATAGCCGTCTTCAGGTTGCAAAGCATATTTTTCAACTACAGCCTTACACACGGTCTTCCAGGTTCCGATTTTCCTCCTGACCATTCTGTAATAAATCTGAGATCACTTGAATGAATATTGCCTTAGGGAACACTCGTTCGGTATAGAATCAGGGTACTCCATGGGAGTACTTCCGGCATAAGGCATAGGCTTTTAGATTGACCCTTTCTGGGATGTAGGAAAACATAACATTGTATGGCAAAAAGAAGTGGGCCCTTCGAGCTTGTCTACTATTATGTGTTTCTGCATATTGGAGGCTCTTTAAGTTCTGATGATCTGTTCGGACTTCTACTTGATATTTTGCACTCAGGAGAAGGTGTCTCCATTCTTCGAAGGCCCTTTTGATCGCTGGAAGTTCTTTCTCTAGGACTGAACAATTCTGTTCTGAGGGAGACAACATCTTGGACAGATAAGCCACAGGACATTTCTGACTTTGGTCCGACCGCTGCATAAGAACTGCCCCTAAGGCATAGTGAGAGGCATCGGTTTCAACGATTAAGCCCTTATTCTGATCTGGGGTCAATAATCTGGTAGCCGAGGAAAATAAGGTCTTTAATTTCTCAAAGGCCTGTTGGGCTCAATTAATCCATTGAAAAATAGCTCCTTTCTTCAGCAAGGAGGTAAGGGGAAGAATGATACGGGAAAAATGGGGAACAAATTTACGATAAAAGTTAGCAAATCCCAGAAATCTTTGCAATTCTTTCACCGTTGATGGCAAAGGCCAATCCATGACAGCGGATACCTTGGCAGGGTCCATCGAAGTGCTGTGAGCGGATAGAACATAACCCAGGTACGTAACTTGGTTTTGATTGAATTCACACTTTTCCAACTTGCAGTAGAGGTGATTGTGTTTCAAGCGACTCAACACTACTTGGATGTGTCGTATATGTTCTGTCAGGAGCGTGAAAAAAACAGTATATCATCGAAATAGACAGTAACGCAATGTAATAGAAGATCTGCGAAGACGTGGACCATAAATCGCTGAAATATGGCCAGAGCATTGGAGAGCCCAAAGGGCAACACTCTATATTCATAATGACCAAAGAGTGTACAAAACACTGTCTTCCATTCATCGCCTCCCTTCACACGGATTAGAGATGGTAAGCTCCACAGAGATCGAGTTTGGTATGATATGATATGATAGTTTATTTAAATAGCGCCTATACACAATGGGCCTCATTACGAATGTGCCGGTCAGGTAACAACAGTGCCAGTAAGTGTACCGACACCGTTGATACCAGACCGGCACACTCTGAGTTCTGTGCGTAGCTGCCTCCTGCCCGCCAGGTCAGACCTGGCGGGCGGGATGGCAGCCGCTCACAGACTTTGACTGAAGCAGCGGTACTGTTGCACACAGTGCCAGTGCTTCTGTCCTCCCCATTCCCATTGAGTCCTATGGGAATTGAATGGGAATGGTGAGTTACATTTCCCGGCGCCTGGCTTCACGGATCGCTAGGGTTGTTATGCCCCGGTGATTCCCTAAAGCCGGGTGCCCGGAAAAAAGCACAACTCCGGCGACAGCCTACCGTTTTTACCGGCATGGCTATTGCCGGATTTGTAATGAGGCCCAATGTGTTTCAAAGCACTTCAAGGCAAGGGAGGGAACAAGGAAAAATACAATGACATTCTTATAAGGCCATGAACAACAAGAATGTGAAATAAACTAACGTAGTTGGCAATGCGACATGTCAGATAGTGCAAGAGCTAAAACACAGATAAGGAAGGGAGGGGGTGGGAGGGGGTGGGAGGGAAATGGAAACAGACAGGCATCTGCCGTACTAGGCCTGACGACATTTCTGGTAGAGCCGGAGATTACAAGAAGTGAAGTAGAGGGGGAGAGAAAGGAGGGAGAGGAACAAAACAAGTGACTATCGTACTAGGCCTGATGACATTTCAGATAGTGCTGGAGGGGGAGGGGGTGGAAACAGGTAAGGGAAGGGGGAGGAGACAGACAATTTCTGCTATCATACTAGTTCCAGGGACAATTCTGATAGAATAAGTGCATAGAAAAAAGTAAGGAGGGTGGGAGGAGAGAGGAGGAGAGAACAGAGAATAAAACAGTGAAACCAAGGAGAGCAGAGGGGAGAGCAAATACAGTTGCAGAGGTCAGTAAAACACAAATGTTGCAGAGAAAAGAAAATGTAAGCAAGGATTCAAGACGACGATGGGCACAGCGTGAAACAGGGCCACCATGCATACAAGTTGAGAAGGTGAGCACGAAGAGTCAAAATGTCCAAAAGTTAAATCCAAGCATTGGCAACAGGTCGGTGATGGTGAAACCATGGTAAATCAAGACAACTGCTGCAGTGATGAGGTGTAGGGTGGGGGGGGGGTGGAAGAAGGGGAAGGGGGGAGGGGAGAGCAGGAAAGAAGAGAACAGGAAAGCCGGGAGGGAGTGGTGGGCACAACAGGCAAGAGGACCGGAGGGGGGGCAAAACAGGCATCACAGGGGACCAGGGAAGGTGAGGGGCACTCAACAGACATCACAGGGGACCAGGGATGGGGTGGGGGCACAACAGACATCACGGGGGATCAGGGAGGGGGGGCACAACAGACATCACAGGGGACCAGGGAGGAGGGCACAACAGACATCACAGGGGACCAAGGAGGGTTGGGGGACACAATGGACATCACAGAGGACCAGCGAGGGGGTTGGGGCATAACAGAAATCACGGGGGACTAGGGACAGGGTAGGGGGGCACAAGACCAACCATGGAAAAACAAGCGTTAGCGGGGTACAGCACAAACCGGTAACGAACAGGGAGCAAACAGGGGCCTTGGAAGGTGGGCCCTGGGGAGGAGGGCCGGCATTCACCTGCCGGCGTTCGGACTGGCCATAATCAGAAATTCGAGGGCCAATCACGCTATAGCAGGGGGGACACAAAGGGGAGGATGTTACGTGCCATCATCTGAGGCTGTTCCTTGTATGAGCATTGTGGAAGAAGTGCCCGCCTTTTTATCCCTTGAATTGAAGGGGTATAAACGGAAGCCCCTTTGACGGCTACCAGAATGTCAGGGATTAAGGGCATAGAGTATCGATCTGGAATGGTGATCTAATTTAGACCTCGGAAATCGATGCAAGGGCTTAGCTCCTCCATGTTTTTCTTCGGAATAAAGAAAAGAGAAGCTCTGGCTGGAGATGTAGATTCTGTAATGAGTCGGTTTTTAAGGTTCGACTGTAGGTATTCCTTCAGAACTCTCTTGTCTTTCTCAGAGAGTATGTACATTCTGCCTAATGGAATGGGCTTGTCTGGGAGTAATTTAATAACACAATCAACCCCGGCGATGTGGGGACAGTATAGGACATTGTGGCGTAGAAAAGACCTCTCAGTATTCCTGATAGACGCTCGGAACACCCTATATGTGACTTAGAATGGTGGGATTCTACAGGATATTAGACTGGGGAATGGATGTATGTAAGCCCACCGATCCGTTGTGAGACAGTGTTTCAAACAGTGTTCTGACCCCAAAAACAGAGTAGCCTCTGTCCAATTGATGTAGGGGTTGTGTTGGCGTAACCAAGGGAGGCCTAAAATGATGGGATAATGGGCTGCTTTGATAATGCCAAAAGTGATTCTTTCAATATGTGAGGAGACACCCATACGAAGTGGTAGTGTTTGTTCTCTGATGGGTCTGGATGTCAATGGCCTACCGTCTACACTTTCCACCGGGATGCACACACACTTAACAGTTCTTGGGATGCCCTTGCTATCTGCCTATTGGTCATCTATAAAATAACCAGCAGCTCCACAGTCCACCAGTGCTGGTATGTTGTGGATTTCCATGTCAGAAAGAACAAATGTGACTCTGAGTACCACCATGAGAGTGCTTGTGGGGTCCATACTAGTATCAGGGGAACCAGACTGGTGATCCCGGATTGCGGTTCCGCCTACGATTGTGAATCAGCATTTCACTGTTTCCTAGGAGGGGCCAATGGGCAATCGCGCACCAAATTATCTTTTGAACCACAATACATGCAGAGCCCCACGCCGGCGGGTGCGTTCCTCTGGAGAAAGCGGACCATGGGCCATCCCCAGCTGCATGGGTTCCTCTGAGACTACCATTCTTGTGGGGGGACGTGTCTGTTCCATAGATGTTTTTATAGGTTTGCCCTGTGACGTTCTTGCATCCTGTAGTCTAACTGCATTGCCAGGGTTATCATTTCAGCAAGGTTAACAGAGCAAGGCACTCAGGAAATGTCATCCTTTAGTTCCTCGGTTAGTCCTCTGTGAAATAGAGTGATCAGTGCATCATCGGGCCAAGCTGTATCAGCAGCCATTTGTTTAAACTTGGTTTTATATGTAAGAAGGTGGTGTGAACCTTGTTTGGAATCCAAAAGGTGTCCTTTTGAGGACACTGTGATTTCCTGATGACCAAACATGGCTTTGATACTGTTGACAAAGGCTGGATGTGAATCCAAAATGGGGTTATTTGTGGTGACTAATGGTGTAGCCCATGCTAATGCAGCCCCTGTTAATTGAGAGATCGTATGTCCTACTTAGTCCCTGACTGTAGGAAAGTTTTTTGCCTTAAAGGCATGTACCGGACATGCTTCTTGGAATTCTTTTAGTTTATGCAGATTTCCATCGAATTTGCCTCCTAGGAGGGGACCCAGATGTAACTCATTGCTCATGGGAGGACGGTTGATTTGTTGCCGTAAATAAACATTCTCTTGTTTTAAGCATTGGACCTCCAAGGTCAGACACTGCACAGCCCCCACTTACTGTTTCATCTGGTCCATGGCTGTTTTGTTTTTGGTGTCGCTATCTGTCTTTTACCATAAATCAAGGCTATGAACTATTCATTACAGTCACAAGAAATAACTGACCTGAAATAATGCAACAGCTTGTGGCAAGAGGAAATCCCCCCAAGAATCCTTGGTTTCCATGCAGTCCAAAATGGAACAAACAGTAGAAAGACACGAGCTGCAGGAAAACTCTCTGGGGGACAAAACCAGAAAGACTACATAAAATAACCCCAAACATAGCGAACACCTGCTGGAGGGAATGCAGTGGGGAAGGTAATTGACTACACATCTGGGGTACATGCCCGAAACTGCAACCCTTTTGGCAACAGGTGAAAGTTGACATACGCCAAATGTTTGGGCTTCAAGCAAGAGACTGCTGGGGTGTCATGCGCCGGTCCTGGAGGCTGTGGCAACGTTGGAAATACCTGTAATAGCACTGCAGATCCTCTACTCGCCTTAACGGTCTAGTCTTCCACCAAGATGGCCACCTGGTTATATAGGTGGGCGGGGACATCATTCCCTGCGTTGTATTTGTCTTTTGTGGAATTCGTCAGCTTGTCCTCTGTTGTGGAGTTCCAGCCCTCTCGTTGCTGTTTATACCCTCCGTAGCCTTAGTTTCTTCTATCCGACATTTGGGTCGGTCTTCCCTTTGTGGTTCTACCGCTCTGTTTTGTTCATCCTTTGCCCGTTCTGGGCCTCTGTCCGCTCCCTTGCGGCCTCCTTTCCTTACAGTTTCATTTTCGCCTTTGAGCTTTCACTTTCTCTCTTCTGTCCTCTTACCTACTTTGCTTTTCTTTACTTTTCGTGCACACAGCACGCGGCTTCATCTTTCCTTAGGGCGATAGCTTCTCTCCTGTCATCGTACCTTCCTTGCTGCACTCTGTACGGCCTCACCCTTTCCTCTTGTGTCCTTTCGGCATTGCTCGCAATCTTGCACTTGCGCATCTCGCGCGCTTCTACTGTTAACCTTTCCCTCCAGTTAATTCAGAACTGTCTACAATCTTGCCATCACGCACCTCGTGCATTCCACTTTTACCCTTTCCTTTCGGATATTCGGAACTACTTACTGTCTTGCCCTCGCGCACCTCGCGCACTCCTACTTTTATCCCATCTACTCTGTGGGGTTGTCTAGGTACCTTATTTCCCAGGGTGTTTGTCAAGGTATCCAATCCAGTCTTGTTGTGGCAAGGCTCTATTCGTTTCACTTCATTCCGGAGTGCTATTGGTTTCAGGAGTTTCACATCCATTCCAGAGACTACTACATGTATTGCGCACATCTGATGAGCTGTAGTCTGGGATAAGGACTGCTGTTCTTCTGCCATCCTTCTATACTCGGACATGAGCACCTTTAGGTTCCTCCAGATACCTATACCCCAAGAAAGAACAAGACCATTTACCATCCAGGGTTTTTGTGCCTTCAAAGCTTTTTCCCTGCATTAGGGGTTTGCTCCTCGGGGATCCCCTGGCTCAGAGCTTCTCCTCTGGTCACGGTGGCCTCTGAGGGAGCTCGCCCTTACCTTCACCAAAAGAAGGAAAAGAAATCTAAAGAACCTCGAAAGCCTCGCAAGAAGAAGGATTTGGAAGCCAAGGATAGCCCTATTGAAGAAACAGGTGAGGAGGACAGTCGGGAGGGATCCCCAGGGCTTGACAGAATACAACGCCCAGCTGCACCCATGGCCTCCTTTTGAGCAATACAAGGAACTGTGTGCTGAAAATGTAGTTTTACGGCAGCAGGTGGTAGCCAGAGATGACCACCGAGGTGACCTTCCTGCTACGTTTCCTTTTGGAAAATATGACAGTAACCCCAAACAATTGAAGACATATTTGTCCGCCTGTTTGGTGTATTTTTCATTCAGACAAAGGACATTTGAAACCGGCAGAGCTAGGGTGGGGTTTATGATTTCTAATCTCATGGGAAATGCCCTAGCTTGGGCCACCCCTTTAGTTACCAATTCGGACCCATCTGTGAACGATTTCGAGCAGTTTGTGCAGAACTTCAGGTCCCTTTTTGATAGACCAGAGTTTCAATTTTCTTCTTACGAGGCCATGTTAGACATTCGCCAAGGTTCGCAGGATGTTCAGTCTTATGTCTCTCACTTCCAAAGACTCTCCGTCTACTCTGGCTGGCCAGACTCGCCTCAATACGTTTAATTCCGGCGAGGTTTAAATGAGGAGATTAAGGATGAGTTGGCCAGGGTGGAAAAACCCGACACCTTCCAGGAGCTTGTCACATTGGCACTGCAGATCGAACATCGACTGAATGAGAGACGCCAGGAGCGGAGGAGAGGCCGGAGCTACCCTCCTTTACCCTTTACCTAACCTACCTGCGGCAACCAAGGAAAAAGCAGCTCAAGAAGAGCCAATGCAGATGGGGCAGCCCGGGGTCCTCTGGCCCAGGAAGAAAGGAAGAGACGCAGAGAAATGCATGTACTTTGGGTCATCAAAACAATTGTTGCGCAACTGTCCTGAGGTAACACCCAGATGCCAGGGAAACCCTCAACCCCGTTCCTAAGCAGGGGAGCCAACGGGGAGAGCAGCAAACATCCCTGCAACAATGCCCAACCGGTTACTAAAGACGACTGCCAGCTGATGGTTTTCCAAATCACCTTTTATATCCCTCCCGGTCCTCCTTTAAAGGTCCTGGCAATGCTAGATTGCGGAGCTGTTGGTAACTTTGTGGATGTCACCTGGGCCGAAGAGAACCATATCCAACTACAGCAGAAGCTGAGGTCTATACCTGTGGAGGGTGTAGATGGCAAACCTTTATCCTCTGGGCCCATAAGTGTGGAAATCAACCCTGTCCAGGTTACTTTGGGGGGTCACACCGAAACTTTGGCCTTCGATGTCATTGGAGCAGCCCAGTTCCCGGTGATTCTGGGGATACCGTGGTTGCGTCTACACAACCCCCAAATCGATTGGAAGACCAACAGTTTGTGGTTTGCCTCTGCCCATTGCAACCAACACTGTTAGGAGGTTCAGGAAGCCGAAGCACAGTTCGGTAAATCTATTACCCTACTGCATTGTACCATATCATCGGTACCAGTAGCCTATCAAGCCTTTTTGGAGGTATTTGAGGACAAGATGCCTAAGCTTCTACGTCCTCATCGACCAGAGGATTGCAGTATTGAACTCGAAACCGATTCACCCGTGCCATTTGGTAGGATGTACCCCTTGTCCCTGCCAGAAAAGAAGGTCCTGAGAGAATACCTTGATGCCAACTTACAAAACGGGCTGATACAGGAAACCAAGTCACCAGGTGGGGCTTCTCTTTTTTTGTATCCAAGAAGGGCACATCGGAATTGCGCCGTTGTATAGACTACAGGGGGCTCAACCTAATCACCATACGAGATCGGTACCCCATGCCCCTCATCAGAGATATACTAGAGGCTTTTCAAGGTTCCCTAGTATTCACCAAGCTGGACCTCAGAGGGGCATATCATTTATTAAGAATCAAGAAGGGGGACGAATGGAAGGCGGCCTTTCGGACTCCGCTGGGGCTATTCGAGTACCGAGTCATGCCTTTTGGCCTGGTAAATGCTCCAGTGGTGTTCCAGAGGTTTGTTGACAAATTATTTTCGGATCTCCTCTTTCTCTCCGTAGTCGTCTATTTAGATGATATCCTCATCTTGTCGCCCAACATAAAGGAACATCGTTGTCGTGTTTGCAAGGTACTCCAGTGTCTTAAAGACCATCAGCTGTATGCCAAACCCAAAAAGTGTGTTTTTGAAGCTTCTGAAGTCTCTTATCTTGGGTTCATACTGTCCTCAGAGGGGGTGAAGATGGATAACGACAAGGTCAAGGCTATTCTAAGCTAGCCGGAACCAACTACAGTCAAGGAGGTGAAAAGATTTTTGGGGCTCGCACATTTTTACCACCGGTTCGTCCATGACTTCTCATACACAGTGTTTTTAAAAAAAATGGTTTTTATTATTTTACAAACAACACTCCAAACATTACAACCAATTAGGACATTCGTGATCGATCTTCAAACGTTACATTGTAAAATGCGCTCTTCGGTCCTCCCCCCTCCCACCCCATTAACTTGAGCCATTGTATCCATGTCATCCACCTGAGCATCTGCAGGCGTCTCTATTACCATCGTCTCTTCCGTGTCATCAACTTCGTGGTCGGCCTGGGGGGGGCCACCATTAAGGCCACCAATTGCCTCCAAGCTATCAGGGGGCCCACCTCTTCTTCCCCTCCTCTGGTGACTGCTTCATACAAGGCAGCCATTTCTGCCTCTGCCCATTTCAAGAGGTCTGCCCAGCACATCTCAATTCTAGGCCGATGGGCCGCTTTCCAGCACATTGCAATTCTCCGCTTGGCCAAGATGAAAGCCAAGTCCTTCATCTTACTGACGTGCCTTAGGTTACGTGGCCTGGTAAAGCTCCCAAGCATGCATGCCCAAGCACCACCCCTCTGTCTGCCAATCTTGTTTTCAGTTCTGTCCAGAACCTACTCACTTCCGGGCAAGCCCAGAATATGTGCAGCAACCCGGCTTCCTCCGCCCCGCACCTGGGGCATTTCTGTATAGCCAAGCCACCAAACCTGGCTATTCTATCGTGGGTCAAATATGCTCTATGAGTGACATATAATTGGATCTGCTGAAGTCTCGCATTTCGGGACACCTTCTTATGATACCTTTGGGCTCTATCCCATTGTCCATCTGTCATGGGTTCGCCGGTTCTAAGTTAAAAGTTCGAAAACAAAAGACTTGAATGCCTTTTTTTTCGACAGTAAAATTACAGAAAAAAGGGTCGTTTTTTTTTATGGGGGGGGTTCCCTCCCCAACCCCCCGTTTTCTTTTTATAAAAAAGGTTTGTATATATGCTAAACTAAAAAATATATATAAATAAATAAAAATTCAATCCTTTTTTTCCGGTCATTTTACTTTTGATCAAAAGGTCATTCAACCCTTTGCATTCGAACATTTGACCGGACACCGAGTTCGCCCACCTCCTCCTCCCAGTCATGCCTCAGTTGAAGCAGCTCCTTCCCCGCCCTAGTACTCAGTAACTCGTATATACGAGTTATTTCATGCCCGCCCTTCGAGACATCATACATCGTCTCTATGGTGGCATCAGGTTGTTCCGCTAGTACTGCTTCGGGCCACCTTTCTCTTACCCGCTTCATGATTCTGGAATAAGTAATGTGTTGGCCTTTATGCACCCTGGTATCCTCCATTAATCTCTGAAATCCTAATGCCTCTCCCTCTTGCCATACATCTCCAAGGGTGGCCAGACCCAACGGTTCCCAGTATCTGCGGACCCCTTTTATCAGTTGGGAGTCTCCCCCACATAACGCCACCAGCGGGACCTGCTGAGAGAACGGGACCGGGTCACCCACAGTTTGCCATGCTCTATGCCAGCCCTCCCAGCCCAGCACCAACAATCTCGCCATTTCCAGTACCTTTATTTTAGGCAACCACACTGTTTCTCTGAGGAAGTAGGGAGAAATCACTCTGCAAAAGCTTGGTTTCAGCCGATTCCTCCTTGGACAACCGGTTACCAGACATTTGATGGAAAAAAAGTGGTCGACTGGATAAATGGTCGAACCAATTTGGTCGAAAACCAAATCGTCGAATTTTTTTTATTTTTTATTTTTACCCCTTTTTTTGGGGGGCGGGGGGTCCCCCCAGCCCCCTTTTTTTCTAAAAAACACTTTTTTTCCCTAAACTACAACCTAAAAAAAATATATATAAATTAAACAAAAAATTCGACCATTTGGTTTTCGACGAAATTACGTTGACCAAATATCCTGTCGACTAATTTTTTTCGATGAAATGTCCGGACACCTGGACAACCACCTAGCTACATATAGTAACTGTCCTGCCAATTAATACAACTCAAAATTCGGCAGGTTTATACCCCCCTTGTCACCCTGTTCCTGGAATTGTGCCATATGAAGCCCCTGTACAGGCTATGAAGTTTGACAAAAAAGCGTTTGGGGATCAAGTACGGGATATTCACAAAAAAGTGTAGCAGTCTGGGCAGGACTACCATCTTAAGCAAAGCTGCTCTTTCCATCATGGCTAGGGGCAATCTGGACCAAAACACCATGCTATTTTTAATACCTTCAACTGCTTTCTCCGTATTGTGTTTGTGTTCTGCCTCTATCGTGTGATATATATCTATGCCTAGGTATCGAAACGTCTCGATTCGCCAAGGTATTGGCAAGATGGGCAGTTTTCCTAGTGGGATGCCCTTGTACCTCCCCAGGGGGAACACACTGGACTTCCCGGGGTGTACCATTATGCCCGAGAGGGTGGCATACCGTTCTATCACCTCCAGGACATATTGTAGGTTCTCTTCCGGGAAGCGCAGATACAAAAGCATGTCATCGGCATACAGTGATATTAGATGCGGGCCTCCCGCAGTGCGGACCCCTATCTCCCCATATTGTTGCCTAAGGCAAACTGCCAACGGCTCCAACGCAAGGATATATAACATGGCCGACCAGGGGTATCCCTGTCTGGTTCCCCTACTAAGTTGCCATTTATCTGAGAATATAGCGCCCGTTTTAACCCTTGCAATCGGGGAGCTGTATAATATCTTGACCCATCTCAGATACCCTGGCCCCATCCCATATTCTTTCAAGGTCGCCATCAACCAGGGCCATCTCACTGAATCAAAGGCCTTGACCGCATGCAGCGACACGATGGCCATCTCACCCGGGTCTTTCTCTGTTTGGTCAATAATGTGATGTAATATTTCTGCCAGGGACGTAACCCATTTGGTCCGGGTGTATCAGTCTGCCAATGACTCGCTTAAGCCTATTGGCCAGCACAGCTGTAAGGATTTTGCTGTCCTGGTTGAGCATCGATAAGGGCCTATAAGACCCACAGTCCGTGCTTGGCTTGCCAGGTTTCAAGAGCGGGATGATCACCGCCTCCCGTAGGGACTCTGGCAACCCTCCCCGTTCATAAGCCTCATTAAACATTGCCAGCAGCGGCTGGAGCAGCTCTTGTCTATACGTTTTATAAAATTTGCTGGGTAATCCGTCCGACCTAGGCGCTTTGCACATGGGCAGGTGTTGGATTACTGTCTCCAGTTCATCTGAGGTGATTGGGACATCCAGGTCTGCTCGTTCCAAGTCGTCTAAAGAGGGCAGACCTATGACTTCTAGTGTTTCTTGAATTTCCTGACCCATATTTCCACCCACATCCTCATACAAGCATTTATAATATCTAAGAAACTCTTCATTCACACCCTCTTGGGTATCCCGCATCTGGCCCTCCCCCCCTGACTTCTCTGATCACTGATCGTGGTGTCTCATTTTTATATAACCAGGCCAGCAATCTGCCTGGCTTGCCTCCACCTGCATGCTGCCTTTCTACATATTTCTTATAGCTCAGCTTACATAGTCTATCCCAGAACTTGCTGCTGGCTTGTTGCAGCAACCTAATCCTTACTCCGTCTTCCCGGGTGGTCTCCCCCTACTCATCATATCCTCTAGCTCCCTTTCCGTTTCCTGCAATTCTCGTTCTATACCTCCTTGGAGCCCCCTGGATTTTGATTTAGCTACCTCCCGCACTACCACCTTGAATGCCTCCCATACTGTTCCCGCAGATTGCTGTCATGATGCCCGCTCCCGGGGAGCTGGTTCAAGCCCTGCGTCCCCGAAAGCGGACATCCAGTCCCCAAGGAAGGACCCAGCAACCCCATATAGGGGCCCTTTGGACAGTGTCCTGGCGCCTATGGCGCCAGGCTCATAAAAGACATCAGTCCTGGCGCCATAGGCGCCAGGCTCATTATGGAAGTGCTTGGGTGCACTTACCTGATGCAGACCATGCTGCAGGATCCTGGCCTGCTTGAGGCCTGAAAGGAACTACTTTACCTGTGGGACTAATTTACCATCCGGGCGTGGTCGGGGAAGGATACATACCTGATTGGAGAAAGGATACATACCTGGAACTTCTTCCAAGGCTATTTAAACCCCACCCGAACAGCCACACGTGCTTCGCGTTATTCTGCATCTAGCAGCTGGACGCTCACCGTGTCTGCTCCTGCATCCTGACTTCTGCCACGCCTGCCAGCATCCTGAATCACCTGCAAAGGAAGAGAAGAAGAGAACAGAAGAAGGAAAAGTCCTTACCTGCTAAATCCGCATCCCGGAGACATCTCGCCGACAATCCTGAAAAGGAAGACTTTTATTTAAATGCTCATCGCGTCGATCGCTGCAGCGCCGCATTCCATTCACCTTTACAGGGCGCCTCCATGTTCAGCAGCGATCATCCGGATTCGCAGTCACGCCCCAGCGCCTAGGGAGAAAAAGACCAGAACAAAAGGTGAGAGAGAGAAGGGAATAAGGAAAGCTAAATCTCCATGTTAAGACTTACCTGTTGATTCATTCCCTCTTCATTTCGGGTCCGCGCTGCATCCTGGCATTTCCGGACCCCGGCCCCTAAGGGGAAAATGAGACATCAGCGTTAATGAGCGAATGAAAAGACATTACCAAAAAACGCTCATTAAAGACTTACCTGATTTCTACAAGGATTTCACCTCTCATCTCGGGTCGGTGCCTGTTCCCCGGCATTCCGTACCCCGGCCCCTATGGGGAAAAAGACACTAGCATTAGTACATTAATGCATGGACACAAGGGGAACCTCTTATCAAAAAACTTACCTGGAAGCCAAGCAAGTTTGGTTCTCACCAATCCGAAAATCCAGTGAGGTAACTGGATACCAACGCGCCCCTGCATCAGAAGCAGGATGGAGAGCTCGTCCTTCCAGACCCTAAGGTGAGACGCTACGAGGAATCACAGAAGGGTTTCGAGGAGGGTGAGAGGGGAAAGTGGGAGGCTGATTGCATTACCCCGCAGATAGTTAATCCCCTATTTTCGCCTACAGAAGGATACTTCTGCGAGCCAGACAAGCCAGATTTGGGGGCCCGGTCCAGTCCGTCTTCCGAACCCTGCGCATCACCTTAGAAGAGGTCACAGCAGCGCGAACCAGGCCAGCGCCTCCGTGGGAGTCAGGTGAGCGTTACAATTGCACGCTGCCAGTATTAATGTCGAAGTACTCTGTGATGGCCTCCCCCAGGTCCTCTCGGAATCCTGAGTCCTGCAGGGCCTCAGCTCTGAGCCTCCATGTTGGGATTCGCGCCCTAGGGGGATGGTGTTGCCACTCCAGGACCAAAGGGGAATGGTCCGAAAGCAAGCTGGATTTATATTCCGCACCCACCATTTCTCCTGCTATCTCAGCAGCAGCGAACACATAATCCAGCCTAGTGTGCAGGTCGTGTGGTGCTGTGTAGTGTGAGTATTGCCTATCTGCTGGGTGCAGCCGCCTCCAGACATCTTCAAGTTTGAAATCTGTCAACAGGGCCTGTAACGCCTTAGCAGCCGGAGTGGGTTTTCTTCCCCAGAGGGTTTCTCTGGGGGTTTTGCTCCTTCCCACACTGGCATATTATCATTTCCGGTGAGGGGAGAGTAGAGCTTTCCGGGGGGACTTTCATTTCAGCATTTGCATCCTTCATGGGAAGTCGCTGTCAGATCAGGTTAGTGATACTTTTGAGATTGAATGTTGTTCTAAAGGTAATTAGATAGTTGCCAGAGTTTACGGAAGCTAACAGATAGCGACGCCCTAATTAGGAACTACACTTGAGCTTTCAGCTTTTCCCATGGAGCAACAAATGCAGCAGCTCATGGCTGCGATGCAAGCCATGTCTCTCGAGGTACAGTCTCTTAAACAAGACAACGCCCAACTTAAGCAACAGGTCGCTAGAGCTTTCTCTGAGACTCCTCCAGCAACTTTACAAATAGGCAAATTTGATGGGGATCCTCACAAGTTGAAGGAATTCCTGGATAGTTGTACCATCCAGTTTACCTTCAAGTCTTGGTTTTTTCCCACTGATAAAGACAAGGTGGGGTTCTTAAAATCTCATTTGACCGGACCTGCATTAGCCTGGGCAACCCCATTGGTCACTTCTGGTAATGCCATTCTTGATTCTTATCCAGCCTTTACTAATAGTCTAAAGTCAATGTTTAGCCGACAAGAAGTTGCAGTTACCACTCAGGAAAGACTACTTGATTTGGGACAGGGATCTAAAGACCTCATGTCCTACATCACTCAATTTAAACAATTATCCGCCGAAACGGGATGGCTTGATGATGGTCTTCTCACACTCTTCCGTCGAGGACTGTCTGAGGATCTTAAAGATGAGGTTGCTAAAGTTCCTCGCCCAGCCAATCTGGCAGAGATGATTACTCTCACAATGCAGATAGACTATTGTCTGCACGAACACTCCTATGAGAAAAGGAAGGGAAAGTGTGTCCGGTCAATACAAGAATATCATCCTCCCGCTAACAAGCACTCATCAGGGGATGAACCAATGCAAATCGGATCGGTTCGAGGCCCTCTTTCTGGTATTGAGAGAGAAAGACGAAAGACCCTTGGCCTATGTATGTATTGTGGGTCCTCTTCACACATTCTACGCGATTGCCCCTTAGTACCACCTCGTCGTGCACCGACCCCGGTACCGGGAAACGCCAAGGTCCTGCCGTAGAGGGGAAGATGGCAGGATTACAGACACAGGATTCCCCACAAAAATTCGGATTATCTTTAGAACCACCTTCCGATAACCAGACTATGGTAGTTCTCTCCCTGACCATATTGGTACCAGACAGGAAATTAAGGGGTATACCTGCATTGGTTGATTGCGGGGCAGCAGGGAACTTTTTGGATGATCAGTGGGCTGCAGAAAGAGGGATAGCTAGAGAGACTAAATCTTTCACCACTTCTATTCAAGGGGTAGATGGTAATCCCTTAAGCTCTGGACCCATACGAGAACAGACCAGACCAGTCACCTGCATGATCGCTTCCCACAGAGAGTCTATGGTGTTCGATCTGATCAAGACCGCCCACTTCCCAGTTATATTAGGCCTTCCTTGGCTGCGGGTCCACAACCCATGCATTAATTGGACAGCTGGTACATTATTTTTAGGCTCGGAACATTGTGTAAATAATTGCCTTTCTCAAGATACTGTTGGAGTTCAGATCCCTTCGGAGATGGTTAGTCCTCTCACGGCACCTCTGGTCAGTCAGCTCGGACTTATCCCAGAATGCCATCAAGCCTATCAAACGGTGTTTGCAACACCCGAATATCCAACGCTACCCCCTCATCGGAGAGACGACTGCCATATAGACCTATTATCTGACACTCCTCTACCATTTGGACGCATGTATGTACTATCTCAACGAGAAAAGAAGGCCCTCAAAGAATACCTACATGCCAACATCCAGAATGGACTCATAACGGAATTCAAATCTCCGGCAGGAGCCTCACTATTTTTCATTCCAAAGAAAGAATCTGAAGAACTTAGACCCTGCATCGACTATCGAGGCCTCAATAAGATCACTGTGCCCGATAAATATCCGATGCCATTGATAACTGATATACTAGAAGCAGTTCAGGGGTCTTCTGTCTACACAAAGCTGGATCTCCGAGGTGCGTACCATTTGATACGGATAGCCCCGGGAGACGAGTGGAAAACGGCCTTTCAGACACCGTTTGGTCATTATGAGTATCGAGTTATGCCATTTGGCCTTGTTAACTGATATACTAGAAGCAGTTCAGGGGGCTTCTGTCTACACAAAGCTGGATCTCCGAGGTGCGTACCATTTGATACGGATAGCCCCGGGAGACGAGTGGAAAACGGCCTTTCGGACACCGTTTGGTCATTATGAGTATCGAGTTATGCCATTTGGCCTTGTTAACGCTCCCGCTGTATTCGAGCGCTTCATGGATCATTTGTTTGCTGACATCCTCCTCCATTTTGTCGTCATATATCTGGACGATATTCTGGTCTTTTCATCAAACAAGGAAGAACATATTCGACATGTCAACATAGTTCTAGATCGGCTACAGTCCAACCTCTTATATTGTAAAGCTGAGAAGTGTGCCTTCCATCAAGATAGCGTTACCTATTTAGAATTTGTACTGTCTGCACAAGGAATCTCCATGGATCCCAAGAAAGTTTCTGCTGTATTGGATTGGCCTTCCCTGACCAGTATCAAGGACATACAACGTTTTCTTGGTTTCGCGAACTTCTATCAGAAGTTTATTCCCAATTTCTCCGAGATCATCCTTCCCATCACCAGGCTACTAAAGAAGGGGGTTGTATTTACATGGGATAAACAAGCCCAGCAAGCCTTTGAAAACCTGAAAAATGTATTCACATCGGCATCCGTATTTTTGACTCCAGACCAGTCTTGACAATTCATAGTAGAAACTGATGCCTCTCATCATGCATTAGGGGCCCTTCTACTACAAAGTTCGGATGAAGGAGAGGAAAGACCAGTGGCATACTTATCCAAAACCTTCAATCCTTCGGAAATAATCTACTCGGTTCTTGAGAAGGAACTTTTACCCATAAAAAGGGCTTTTGAAGAATGGAGACACCTTCTCCTAGGCTCTTCCTTTCCGGTTAAGGTACGCACTGATCATCATAACCTCAAAGTTCTTCAGCAAGCCCAGACTACCAATAGCAGACAAGCAAGGTGGGCCCATTTCTTCCTACCATTCCGGATTGAATTCACGTTCCTACCGGGAAGTCAAAATCTACGGGCGGACGCCCTTTCTAGAAAGGACACGCCCACTCACAACTTTTGTTCGGAAAAGTTATTCCCAAAGGCTCAATTCATCGCTGTGCTTACCGAATTTCTTCAAAGGCTACAGCAAGACACAACTGAACACTTGCATTTATGTGAGAATCTGGAAACATCACACCATCTCACAAAGGACCGAGGGTATTACTTCTATGGGGAACAAGTCCTTGTCCCTACACCTTCCCTGCAAAAGGAAGTTCTGCAAATGTGCCATGACTCCCGGGCAGCTGGGCATCGCGGCTATCAAACTACCCTCGATTTGATCAAGCGACATTTCTGATGGCCCACCTTATGCTCTGACGTAAGGGATTATATAGCAGCATGCACAGTATGTATACAATCCAAATCTTCTCGATCCCCACCATTCAGTTTGCTTGTTCGCATGCCTATCCCGGATAAACCCTGGCAAGTGATTTCCACAGATTTTATTGTGGATCTTCCATCTTCCTCTAAATTTTTATTTTTTTAATTTATTTATTTATTATATTTGTTACTCACCCAGACCCTGGGGTATCACGGCGAAAGATACAGAAGGTAGTCAATTATTAAACGATGTTACAGTTACAAAGCAATAATACATTTTATATACAAACGTTACAAGAGAATATGTGGTCATACATCAGATTCCAATTGGTGAGATAGTCCTTACCCTTATGTTCTGGACCTGTTTGCAGCCCATGCGGTTGCCCTGAGCAGTGTAGTTGGTGATGGGAGGGTAGGGCTTGGGCGGTTAATATTTATTGAAATACACTACCATTATGGTCACTATTAACTATTTTTCCAAACTGGCACATTTCACCCCGTTAATAAAGATCCCAGGAGCATCTCTCATGGCCAAGCTGTTTATCAAAGAGGTATTTTCCCGACATGGCTTACCAGACACCATAGTATCAGATTGAGGCCCTCAATACACCTCTCGCTTTTGGAAAGAAGTCTGTCACTCACTGGGAATCAAGAGAGCTCTTAGCTCAGGACAAACCCCCAGACCAACGGACAGACTGAACACCTCAACCAAACTTTAAAGTGTTTTACTTGCAGTGTTTTGTCTCAGCGGCTCAGGACAATTGGGTCGATCTACTTCCATTAGCGGAATTCGCTTACAACAACTCCATCCACTCTGCATTGAAGACTAGCCCCTTCCACTGTTCATATGGTTATCACCCTTCTTTTGTTCCTACAGTTCCCTCGTCCTCTACCAGTTGCCCAGGTGTCGAAGATCTGATATCAAACATACAGAATGGACATCGGATCGCCCGTTTGTCTCTCCAAGCGGCACAAGAACGAGCCTAACGGTTTGCTGATCGTCATCGCCGTGTGATGCCAGAATTAAAGGTGGGGGATTCGGTCTGGCTATCCTCACGGTTCCTCCCAAGACATTTAACTCCATCTAAACTATCTCCAAAATTCTTTGGCCCTTTCAAGGTGAGAGAATTAATAGGAACTGCCGCTGTTCGTCTGGCATTACCCCTATCATGGTTTCTATACATGCAGTCTTTCATATCTCTCAGATCAAGATGTCTGTAAATGACCGTTTTTTACGTTCTAACAAGGCTCATCCTCCCCCGATTATGACAAACACCGGCCCAGACTATGAGGTGGCCAGTATCTGTGATTCCCGTTATTATAGGGGTTGCCTTCAATTTCTGGTAGACTGGAAAGGCTACTCCCCTGCTGAGAGAACATGGGAACCTGCTTCGGGGGTTCATGCCCCTAGACTTATACAGCGATTTTTTTCGGCTCCATCAGGAAAGCCGGGTTCACCCCCTTTGAGGAGGTGTCACACCGCTTCCTAAACCACGGACACACCTTTCCGCTCGCCCCTCCTTGTCTATCCATTCCCGCACTCCCCGACACTCGTGCATTATGCTCCCCACTCACGTCGCACACATCAGGGCACGGCATGGCATGTTTGGGGGAGCGGGTGTTTATCGCCCTTTACGGCGGTGGCAGATCAACTGGAGGCTCCGTCATTTCAGGAACTCACATCCCTTGCGGAGACCGGCGCCTCCCGGCGCTACACGGATCACGTGACCTTGGTTTACCGCAGGTCATCATATCAGACCGTGGGTCACAATTCACGTCCTGTTTCTGGTGCGCTCTCACCAAACTTCTGGGGATCGATGCTCGCTTCTCTTCGGCTTATCACCCCGAAAGCGACGGGCAGACAGAGCGGGTGAATCAGGCTCTGGAGCAGTACTTGCGGTGTTTGTCCCTCCAGTACCAGGACTCCTGGGCCAAACTGCTATATATTGCTGAATTTGCGTATAATAACTCCCGGCATTCGACCACTGGTTTCTCGCCCTTTTATGCTCTATACGGGCAGCACCCATGTGCCCTTCCGCTTCCTGATTTCCCCTCTACTACTCCCGCTGCTAATGCCTGTGTTCGTGATCTGGCCGGTGTCCATGCCCAGACCTTGGTCCATCTCCGTGAGGCCCAAACAGTTATGAAGACAAAGGCTGACCGCAAACGGGCGGCAGTCCCGGAGTATCAGGTGGGCGACCGGGTGTGGCTTTCGACCAGGCATTTGCGGATCCCTGGATGTCGCAAGTTGTTGCCTCGTTTTGTGGGCCCTTATAGGATCTCCAGGGTCTTGAATCCCGTGGCTCTCAAGCTTTCGATTCCCCTTTCTTGGAGGATTCACCCGGTCTTCCATACTTCTCTCCTGAAACCTTACCTTGCTCCTACCCGTGTCCTGGTCCCGCCCGCTCCTGTCTCAGTGGCTTCCCAGGATGTTTATGAGGTCAGTGCCATCCTTGGGTCCCGTTTCCATCGGGGTCGACTTCAATACCTGGTGGACTGGCTGGGCTATGGTCCCGAGGATCGCTCTTGGGTTCTCTCCCGGGATGTCCGGGCTCCGCTTCTGGTTTCTCAGTTTCATAGGGACAATCCTACTAGCCCACGGGGGCGTGGGCCTTTGAGGGGGGATTCTGTCACACCGCTTCCTAGACCACGGACACACCTTTCCGCTCGCCCCTCCTTGTCTATCCATTCCCGCACTCCCCGACACTCGTGCATTATGCTCCCCACTCACGTCGCACACATCAGGGCACGGCATGGCATGTTTGGGGGAGCGGGTGTTTATCGCCCTTTACGGCGGTGGCAGATCAACTGGAGGCTCTGTCATTTCAGGAACTCACATCCCTTGCGGAGACCGGTGCCTCCCGGCGCTACACGGATCACGTGACTTTGGTTGCCTAGCAGCATTGCAACGCTTTCGGTTCGCATTACACGTGACTCTACGTGCGTCCCTTCCAAGGATAAAAGGAGTCTGCGAACCGAAGGCGTTGCTTCACAGCTGTTTAGTTTTGGATCACGTGACGTTCTCTCTTCGGTCTTGGATTTGCCTGTTACTGACCCTCGCTTGCTCCACGGATTGCTCTTGCTTAACCCAACAAGTACTCTTGGATATGCCTGTTACTGACCCTCGCTTGCTCCACGGATTGCTCTTGCTTAACCCATCAAGTACTCTTGGATTTGCCTGTTACTGACCCTCGCTTGCTCCACGGATTGCTCTTGCTCAACCCATCAAGTACTTTTGGATTTTGCCTGTTACCGACCCACGCTTGCTCCACGGATTGCTCTTGCTTAAAGTACTTTTGGATTTTGCCTATTACAACTCTCGCTTGCTCCACGGATTGTTCTTGTTTAACCCTTCACTGGCTAGGACCTCGGTCCTGCAAATAGGTGGTTGCCTGTTCTACCCTACAGCTCGTTCCAGCTACAGCTAGGAGACCCACGCCTTGACCCAGGACTTCACAGGTATTCTGGTATTTTGGGTTTATGCACACGGAGGCAATCGGGCCCTGTTTCTTTACTTAACCACTGTACCTTGCCTTACAGCGCTCAAGGGGTTCTTCCGGCTGTTCCCGCGTCCTGGCTTTCCGGACTTCCACCTGTGGCCTTAATATTCACACTGACAATATATCCATTATCGTCAGGGTGTTTCTTGGGGACAGAGGGGTTGTTCATACTCTACTCGACCAACGAACTTCGTAACAGGAGGGAGCACACTGTCACGCCGTTATGGCACTGGTCTCTTTGGCAGCGCCGCCGTGTGTGCGGAGTAATACGATCCAACCTGTCCAAGATGGCCGCGGATGTCCATACCGTAACTACAGACAACGGTATAGACTCTGCACGCTCCCTAGAGACGCAGATGGCTGCTCACGTGATCCCATTTAGTGAAGGAAGTACGGCTACCTGCCGTATCGCTACTGCTGATTTCGGCGCTCCGTAAGTTTCGCTGCTAGGTTGTCCGCTGATTTATGTGAATTCTTGCTCCCCCTGACCTCTGCCTATTTACTCTCCTTTCTATTTAGACTCTCCTCTCTCGTCTCGGTTTCGTACTGAGCCTCGTTTTTCCCCGGCAAGTCATCCGCTCCCAACATCCATCCATACTGCCCGCACACTCGACATTCCCATCCAAAGTAAGTTAGCATCCTTCCAAACACCCATTCTCCGCATTACCTTTCCCTATTTGCTTTGGCAGAAAGATAATCTCTTTTTCTCTAAGAGTGGGCTGATATTACTTTTTCTGGACCTCAATATTGGAAACCGGTGTTCCTGATCACCTTATAGTCCTCAGTATATTCGGCAACTTCCTCCCGTAAGTGCCAGCCTACTACTCCTCCTGAATTATTCCAGCCTTTTCTTCACTATTGAATTCTTACCTGTCTTGTCTCCACCTATAGAGACTCCATCTCCAATACGAGTTGTCTGTTACACCGAAGACCTCTACTTACCCCAAGACCTCTTTCAGACTACCTGTGAACGACATCGTCCAGGGTTTTCTTCCCCAGAGGGTTTCCCTGGGGATTTTGCTCCTTCCCACACTGGCATATTATCATTTCCGGTGAGGGGAGAGTAGAGCTTTCCGGGGGGACTTTCATTTCAGCATTTGTATCCTTCATGGGAAGTCGCTGTCAGATCAGGTTAGTGATACTTTTGAGATTGAATGTTGTTCTAAAGGTAATTAGATAGTTACCACAGTTTACAGAAGCTAACAATTCACCAGACATTCACAGGGACAGGCCCTGGATAGCAAACTTTTATCCCTACGACAAGGTAATCAGGATCTGCTAACCTATATTGCAACCTTCAATAGGTTGGTGGTAGAAACCGGATGGCCAGAGGAAAAACGAGTTACATTATTTCATCATGGACTTCGGGGTTAACTCAAAGATGTTTTGTCCCAAGTTGTGAACCCACCTCAGGATTGCGCAGAATATATAGACTTAGTAGTCCAGTTAGACCACCGACTTCAGAATAGAAAGGCTGATCAAGCTAAGTTCAAGAATAGGGTATTGGTTAAACCCAATGTTACCCCCAAAGGATCAGATGAATCAGACCCTATGCAAATCAGGGGGGTTAAGGGACCCCTAACTCAAAAGGAAAGAGAAAGGAGACGGCAGATGCAATTGTGTCTGTACTGTGGGGCCTCAGGACATTTTCTACGGGATTGCCCTATAAAACCATCCAAGAAAGTAGTCGGAGTTGCTGTTAGAAATCAAACAGAGCCTGATTCGGGAAACGACCATGCCCGACAAGCGTAGAGGTCCACTTGCCGAGCTTGAAGAAGGACACTCAGACCTCGCACTTAATCATACCAATGGTCCTTATTGACCCAAGGCAGCCATCATGTATGCACGCAGTAAGGGCATACATCGATAGCGGGGCCGTAGGAAACTATATGGACCACAAATTGGCTTCTAGGATGAATCTACCTCTCTGCAAAAAGACCACTTTGGATGTCATCACCACAGTCGACGGAACTGAAATTGCCTCTGGGCCTGTAACTCATTCCACTACAGAGATGACAGTGTTGGGTCAGGATGGGCATCGAGAGACTATTGTGTTTGATTTAATCAAAGCCCCGCAGTTTCAAATAATACTGGGGATACCTTGGTTGGAAACACATAATCCTTGTATTGATTGGCGAGAGAAGAGAATAACCTTCCCGGATTGTGCACACACCTGTTACCCAAAAAAAACCTTGAACAAAGGCCTGGCCACAGTCACTAATCCAGTCGTGCAGTTACCTCAGGAATATCAAGAATTCCAGGACTTTTTCCAAAAAGAACAGGCAAACACCTTACCACCACACAGATCATACGATTGTCAAATCGACCTCATACACGGTGCGCAACCTCCATGCAGCTGTCATGACCCGGCAAAATTGCCCCTTCTGGACCTCATGGTCATTGTCATGAAGGGCTTGTACTCCTTGTTCCTCCCAACATGGCTGTACCAAGCTCCGTGCTACGCACTAGCTTTCACGTCGTGGCACGTACTATAAATTGGTCACGCCCCTGCGGGTCCGCGCGTCTCAACGCTATCTTCGGTAGTGACCCGACGTGTGTTTACTCTCTACATTGGTTTCCTTTGATCCTCTTACTTCCTTCCTTGCCTTTTATCCTGTTCCTGGATTTCCCCCCCTACTTACTCGTTCATCGCTATTCTGGATACCCTGGAACCACAAACTTCCCGGAACTCTGAACGCGTCCTGCAACCTGATGAGGCTCGGGCGAGCCTATTCAAGACCCGAACCATCCACAGGAAGAGTCCTGCGGCCGAACAAGGGAGATCCCGATCACAGGTGAGACGGGGGGAGATTTACGACAGCAGCAGGATCTATTCCCTTACGGAACCCGAAAACCTAAACCTAGGACAATACTTGGATCAATACCTTGCTAATGGCTTCATTCGTCCATCCAAGTCCCCTGCATCCTCAGCTTTATTCTTCGTACCTAAAAAGGAAAGTGACCTCAGAACGTGTATAGACTACCGCGCATTAAATCAGATTACGGTTAAGAACCGATACCCAGTGCCTTTGATCCCCGAATTACTAGACCAAGTAAAGGATGCTTGCATCTACACTAAATTAGATCTCCGAGGGGCATATCAACTGGTACGTGTAAAGAAAGGCGACGAATGGAAGACTGCCTTTCGTACCAAGTACGGATTGTTCGAATATCAGGTGATGCCCTTCGGGTTGTGCAATGCACCAGCAGCCTTCCAGTATTTTATGAACAATGTCCTTCGTAAACTCATTGACGTCTGTGTTGTCGTATACATCGATGATATTCTAGTGTACTCCTCCTCAGAATCAGACCATGTTAAGCACGTTTGTGCAGTCCTCGAGAAACTACGTCAGCACAAGTTATATGCAAAATTGGAAAAATGCGTTTTTCATGCTACAGAAGTTGAATTCCTTGGATTTATCCTGACTCCAAAAGGAGTCCGAATGGACTCTCGAAAGGTGGATGCAATTCTCAAATGGCCATCACCCAGTTCAGTTAAAGGGGTATAAAGCATGCTTGGATTTGCTAATTTCTACCGCAGATTTATTCCAGACTTCTCACATGTTGTACACCCCATCACAGCACTTTTGCGAAAAAACAAATGCTTCTTGTGGACCGAAGAGGCT
This sequence comes from Ambystoma mexicanum, assembly GCF_040938575.1. Taxonomy (NCBI): domain Eukaryota; kingdom Metazoa; phylum Chordata; class Amphibia; order Caudata; family Ambystomatidae; genus Ambystoma; species Ambystoma mexicanum. The sequence goes on along the minus strand of NC_090940.1, from coordinate 417,605,154 downwards.
GAAAAGGCCTTCCAAGACCTGAAATTGAAATTCACGTCGACACCTGTCTTGAAGCATCCATGCCTGAGCTCCCATACGTAGTTGAAACCGATGCATCCAGTTTAGCCATCGGAGCTGTCCTGTCCCAGAAGGATCCTGAAACCGGTCAACTTCATCCAGTAGCATTTTGGTCCAGAAAGTTCTCGGCCCCCGAGTTAAACTATGCGGTTACCGATAAAGAGTTGTTAGCCATCAAATCCGCCTTCCAGGCTTGGCGGCATTATCTTCTCGGTGCCAGGCACACCATTACTGTAATCACCGATCACAGGAACCTGCAGTATTTAAAAACAGCCAAGGCCCAATCATCGCGTCAACTTCGATGGGCATTATTCCTCGCCGAATTTGATTTCGTGATGATCACTTATCGACCAGGTTGCAAGAATGGTAAGGCAGATGCCTTATCCCGAATAGGGATGGGAGAAGCATTCTCGAACCCAGAATCGGTGCCTATAATTCCAGAACAAAGAATCCTTGGCATAACTACTCTACAGACTTTAGAAGATATTCATTTAAAAATCCAACAACTTTTTCGATTCAGCAGCCCTGCAGGACTGGGTGAAAAAGGGCCAAGATTATTCAGTCATCAATGACTTACCTTACTATCAAGGGCGTCTATTTCTATCACACAAAGAACTACAAGAACTAGTAATCTCCAATTTCCATGATGCTCTGATAGAAGGACACCCAGGTATTGCAAAGACTGAAGCTAAAATTACAAGACAATTCTGGTGGCCCACCTGGTGAAAAGACGTAAAGTCATTTGTGCTGTCTTGTGGTATCTGCGCCCAAAACAAAAGTCAGAAGAAAAAAACAGCCGGTCTTTTACAACCTTTGGATATTGCACCCACACCCTGGCACACTTTGTCTTTAGACTTTATTACAGGTCTACCTCTGTGTAATGGGTTTAACACCATTCTAGTTATTGTTGATCTTTTTTCCAAGATGTCCCACTTTATTCCTTTAAAGGGATTACCTTCCGCTTCAATTTTGGCCAAGGAATTTCTCGAAAACATTGTTCGAATACATGGATTTCCTTCTGTATTGGTCTCTGACCGAGGTAGTCAATTCATTTCGCAATTTTGGAAGAAATGTTGTCAATTGGCGCAAATCAACGTGAGGTTATCTATCAGTCACCATCCCCAGACCGATGGTCAGACGGAGAGGACCAACCAGACTCTTGAACAATACCTACGTTGCATGCTACACCAGACCAAAAGCAATTGGAAGGATATTTTATGGATTGCTGAATACGCATACAATAACTCAGTACATTCAGGAACCGGACAAAGCCCCTTTTATACCATATATGGACATCATCCTCGAACCTCAGAACTCGATTCGCCCCAGCACTTAGAAATGCCGGCCGTGACCCATCTGCACTCTACTATTACACAAGTCTTTAAGGAGGCAACTGAAGATTTGAAACAAGCAAAAGAGAAATACAAGAAAAATGCTGATCTACATAGAAGTGACACTCCCCAATACCAGATTGGAGATCTAGTTTGGCTGGCTACAAAACACATACCTCTAAAAGGAACTCGAACTTTTAATCCTAGATATTTGGGACCTTACACCATTAAAGCCATTATCAACCCGGTGGCCGTCAAATTAGAATTACCCGCTAATATGCGGAAACATCCTGTCTTTCATGTTTCACTTCTAAAACCAGTTCAACCCGGAACAAGATTAACCAAACCACCTGACCCCATCCTGATAGATGGAGAACCTGAATTCGAGGTAGAAAATATCCTAGACTCTAAGATGGTTAAATCAAAACTATTTTATTTAATCGATTGGAAGGGTTACGGACCACAAGAAAGGTCATGGGAACCCAGTGACCACGTTCATGCACCTCGGTTGGTGAAGAGATTCCATCGGAACTTCCCAGACAAACCAGGGCCATGGGGAAGAACAACCTTAGGAGGGGCCTTGGGGGGGGAGTGCTGTCATGATGCCTACCCCCTGGCATCTGGACCAAGCCCATCAGCCCCGGAAGCAGGCATCCAGACATTTATTAAAACCTCAGCAGCCCCGGCTAGGGGCTATCTGGGTTCAGTCCTGGCGCCTTAGGCGCCAGGCTCATAATAGAAATCAGTCCTGGCGCCTAAGGCGCCAGGCTCATAGTCATCACTTACCTCAGGCAGACCATGCTGCAAATGAATCCAGGCCAACATGACGCCTGGAAGGGACTATTTTTCTACAGGGACTATTTTTTACTCGGGTGTGGTTCTAGGGACTTCTTACCTGGGACTACTTTTGAGGCTATTTAAACCATGCCCGACCAGCAACACAAGCTTCGCGTTATTCTGCATTCTGCAGTGTAAAGCTCACCGTGCCTGCAAGCCAGCATCCAGTCTTCTGCCACGCCCGCCTCGAACCCGGAGCTCCTAGCAAAAAGGGGAAAGAAGGAGAAAAGGTTAGATCACGGACATTATTTTAATTCCTTACGTGATTCAGGATCTTGAAAGGATATTACTTCAGCACACGTCGCATCACCAGCTGCAGCGCCGCGCCATACTCACCAGTCCACAGCATCTTTTGACTCAGCGCTGCCTCCATCATTTTCTTCGGAGAACTCCAATACCTGGGTGAAAACAAAGGAATAACAAGGTGAGCCTAGAGAGTCGACAAATACAATCACTTTTCCACCAGGCTTACCTGATTTACCACCGGAGGCATTACTCTTCAATACGCCACATCTTCTTATGCCGCATCTATAAAGGGAGAGAAAACAACAAGTTAAACTCACGCAACTTTTACCGGATAGTGTTGGGTAATACAGACTCCTACCTGAACGCCATCAGCAGCCTCCAAACAATATTTTTTAGCTGCAAATCAACAAGGGGATGCAAGAGTGAACATCGGACATATTGAACTCTTTGAACTTTATAAACCTCGGAGTCAATATTCCTCCGGAACTCCAGTACCCCAAACCAGTGAAGTAACTGGTATGTACGCGCCCCTGCATGCCTCGCAGGATGGAGAGCTCATCATTTAAAAACATAAGGTGAGGATACTAATTGGGAATATCGGAGGTGACTAGTGGGGAAAGCGAGAACAGTGGGGAGGGACCATCACTCAAATCCACGGGGCTAAATCCCTTTCTCCACTTGCAGGAGAATACTTCTACGGGTCAAGCAGACGAGATTAGGCGGGCCAGTCCAGACTGTCATCTCTGCACTACGCTTCACGTTGGTGGAGACTGCAGCTGTCTGGGTCCGATCGACGCCCCTGTGGGAACCAGGTGAGCGTAACAGTAGGTGCCTGCAGGTCATGTTATTAGTCATCGTCCATAGGTTCCTCAGAGGGGCTCGCCATTGGAATCTGCGCCTCGATGAACTTAACAGCCTCATCGGGAACCGTAAAGAAGTAGCTCTTATTGCGATGGATGAATTTCAGTCGAGCAGGGAAGAGCATTGAGTATTCAATCTTTCTATCTCTTAGCATTTTCTTAACCCCACTGAATCGGCGTCTTTCCATTTGAACCCCCACCGAAAAATCCGGGAAGATCCTGATGATTTGTGATTCCAGCCACAGTTCCCCTCTCTCTCTGGCCAAGCGGAGTATGTGATCTCTGTCTTTATAGCTTAGCAATTTCACAATTATCGGTCTGGGGAAATCACCTGGTTTAGGCCAGGGTGCCAGAGAGCGATGCGCTCTTTCAACTGTAAAGAATGGAGAGAGCTCGGGGTTGCCAAGGAGATCTTTGATGAGTTGCTCAACCACAAGTTCCATGCGGCCCTTCAATGCAGATTCGGGGACCCCCACTATGCGAATGTTATTCCGCGACGATCTCGATTCGAGGCTATCATTCTTGGCCTTGACCTGTTTCATGTCTCGGACGAGCTCTGTAACTGTGTTTTGTAGGGTATGAATGACATCCTTGTTGGCCCCTATTCTTTGCTCCGTCTCCGTGAGCCTGGTCCCATGTTGGTCAATTTTAGCTCTTAAGGAAGCTACATTCGCATTGATGTCATCCAGCTTTTCATGGAAGGATGCAAAGTTTTTGGCCATGGACTCCATTATTGTGGTTAGGTCCGGTTACGGGGGATCTAGTGGGATCTCGCCATCTTCTTGTGCTGCCGAGAAGGACGCATGGTCCGCCCTAGGCGCCCCCCTGGCAAACTTGTCCAAGGTGCCCACTTTATTAGCACCCTGCGCTCTGTTTGACATTGCTATGGTAGGGATCCCTGCTCAGTTTAGTAGGATTGTTGGTGTTCGGCAGTTGGAGCGTTGCAGGGGGGGCGATGGCAGGTCAGCCGCTGCAACTCGTAGGTATCAAAGGTTCAGAGGTGCTGGTACTGTCCCGAGTGAGTGGGGGAGGCAGATTATGGCGTGGCAGAAAAGGCGGTGTAGCCGTGAGCTGAGGACAGCCAAGGGGTATGTGCAGGGCTGGACCAGCACAGGTTTCGTGGGGGGCGTAGGCCTCACAGATAGGGGGAGCTGAGGGGGGTCCAGCGCATTCCGTGTGAGCAGTGGCACCCTGGTATATGCCCAGGCCCAGGGCGCCGAGCTGCCAGCGAGTCGACCAAGGGGCCTAACACAGCACAAGGGTTTGGTACTGTTCCCCCCCCGTGCTGCCAGAACGAATGGGGCAATCTCCACACCCGCGGCGCCCCGAAGTCTGCCAGTGCTCCACAGGCTACCCCAACACCATAAACCGCAGAGCACAATGCGGCGGGGGGGACAAGGAGGAGGGCGCGCAGCCCGCTGCACCCAGGTCTGCTGCGAATCCGATGGCCAGGTATGTCGCAGTAGATGGGGCACAAGAGTCCAAGCCCCGTGGGAAAGGGGAGTCGGGAGGGAGCCGGGTTCCCTTGCAGGCAGTCACACAGCAGGCGATGCAAGCGCGCCGGTCGTACTATAAACAACTGGGAGAGAGGGGGCTCGCCCCAGGAGGAAGCAGGGGGATATAGTTCGGCCCGCAGCACACACCTCGTAACTTTTAGGGTGGCTGGATCGACGTGTCTTCCGGAAGGCGGCTGTTTCCCCAGTGAGAGCTGATCAGGGGCCAATGGGCCTGGGGGGGCCTCACGCCCAGGCGTATCTCCGGATGATGTCGCTGGCACAGTTCCGTGTAGAGCCGCAGGGGGAACCGCCCGAGTAGAGGAGCCGCCCAAATCCACGGGGCTTCAAACTGCCGCAAGCCCAGCCTGCCAGAACGGTCCGCACAGCCCCGGATCACCAGGCGGGGCCGCATCTATGTACGGGCACGGGGGGGCTCCAGCCTAGCCCGCGGCGCACGGAGCCGGCCGTCGCACCGCACAGCCCCGGCAGCCGACAGGCCAGCAGCGTCGGGACGCCACGCCGCGTTCCCGCGGTCGGGGCAGCCGAGTCCTCAAAGAGCAATCCCCCAGGCTCCAACAAGAGGGGCGTTCCCCCAGGCGAGGAAGCGCCACTGGGGGTCCACGGATAGTTGCGTATCAGGACCAGCCGCGGCAGCACCTCCAGGTGGCGGCCGGCAGCTGGCAGGCGGAGCAGGCGTTCACGAGCAGCCGCGGAAGGCCGCTGCAAGGGCCCACAGGGAGGCCCCGCACCTAAGCCCAATATTCAGGCTCCGGGCACTGATTCCGCCCCAAATTGCAGCCACACACAGAGGGCACTGTCAACAGGACAATCGTGACAGTATCTTCAGATGGCAAGTAGGATTGACACTGATATTGTAAGGATTCAGGTGGGTAGAGACGGAGCTCACCAGCTAAGCAGCCATTTTCCTTGGCTGCTCAACAGCGCCCCCGCCCTTGCCCTTTTCAACTCAGACCCGCGAAGCCTCCAAATGGGTAAGCATAAGACCGGGAGTTACAGCTGGTGTGCGGAGCAGCAGATGTCAATGGTACACAGGGGCCTCCCGCTTTGATAATGCAGGTGGAGAGGGAAGCTGGGCTACTGTGGTACTTTCCTGAGATCAGAGAATCCAATGTTTCAACACAGCCGGTGAGACGGAGGAAGCTGATAGCAAACCAAACTGTGTTGAGCCCATGGTTGCAAGTAACATTTTGAATGCAAGGAATCCGAAAGAGAAAGAACTTGTGTATTGTCATGATCAGAGCCTGGGTTCATAGTCTTGATTCAGATGTTCAGGCCAGGCAGGACTCATTGCTTAGATCAGCGGGTCAAAGGGGGGTGTTAGCTTGGCACACATGGCATTTACACCATTCACTGCATTGAAACACCATAGACTTCTATAGTTTTTCAGTACTCATAAGATGGCCGTCAAGTGGGTCATGGACAAGCAGCAGCATGGTACTAGTCCTTTGTCATAGAGAGTTACTTAAGCTCCGCCCCCGCTGGAACGCACCCTCCGCATTTGCCCCGCTGACAGTGATGTAATGCTACCGGCGCGCTTCAGCTCACATAACCTGAAGAATGAAAGAAAAGAAATATGAATTCATAGAACTGTTAACAGAATATTCACAGACCGCAAACAAGACTTACCAGACTGAAGATTTCTTTTGCTGCAGTTTTTCCCAGTAGAAGAATATTTTTTGTCACAGAGTCTCTTCAGTCCGCAGTCTTCGTTTCACACCCGCAGCTCCTTCCAAAGGTTTTTCCTCAGCATTCAAAGACTTGCAGAAACAAAGGTACATAGTTAAATAACAAACATTACAGAGTTGTAGAGCCAAGATCATTTCTATGCGAATACTTACCTGCAGTTCCACAGAGTTTTTCCTCACAATAGTTAACCGCGCTTCGCAGTAGAAGGTTGCAATCTTTTGGAATAGACAAACTTACGCTATTCAATGTTTTCCTCATCTGCTAACGCGCGCAACCTTTCCGCCATCAAAGTTCTTTTCCTGAATACTGAAATCTCTTCATTGTCAGCATGCTTCTGCTGTAACAAGTGTGCCTAATCTTCACAAGAAATAAAGGGTCCACATTCTTCCCCTTTAAACTTCAAACTTTTCATCGTTCAAGACCCTGCAGGAGAAAGAGGAATAAAGTAGTTAGCTCGAGAGATCTTTCCAATTTAGGAAACTTTAATTCTAAGAAAGACAGCCGTTATTCCTAATTTGATTTTCTTTCATAAGACTCAATCTCTTAAAAGACACCTGCCTTCAGATTCTTCAGAGTACATCAGCATTCCAGTTTTCCGAAACACAATATCAATGCGCCCCTGTGAGACAGCAGGATGGAGAGCGCCATAAAAACAAAACACAGGTGAGGAAAGTGTGTGGTTTTTAGGATTAGAAGGGAGTTTATTTCTGGGTGAAGATAGACATAGGGCCTCATTACGAGGCTGGCGGTAAGGGTTAACGGCTCCGGTAAGGATGCCGGTGCCGTTAACTCCGTACCGCTGCATTCCGAGGTCCATTAGCGGGTCCCACTAAGACCGGCTGGTTTTACCAGCCACCTTTAGCGGGAGCCGGTGCAGGCCCAAGGAACTAATAACGGGCCCGCTAGTTGCGGGCCCGTTATTAGCTCCTTCCCCATTCCCATTGAGCCCTATGGGGGCTTGAATGGGAATGGGGAATGGTTTTCAGAATGGGGACTTACCGGGTTCTCCAAGGTTGGAATGACCCATTAAGTCCCCATTCCGACTACCCGGACCCGGACATGACTTTGGAGGCAGCCATGGTGCTAATACATAGCTCTCAACTCACCCGCTTTTGGCGGGTGTCACCCGCCTTGCAATGGGCTGTCTCACCCGCCAAGCCTCCTGCACGCCCATTCATTCCAATGGGCGTCTCACCCGTCAAAAACAAAATCGGGTGATTTCACCCGCCTTTGCGAGACAAATAGTTGAGAGCTATGGCTAATAGCACCATGGCAACCTCCAAACTCGTAATGAGGCCCATAGACTTTAGGCAGTTCTCACCATTCTCAACACAGTACCTCCATTTGTGTTATCTATCTGTCCTGACAGGGAGAGAATCCAAAAGCTTCAGTGTAGCAGATCCACAGGCAAACAGATCATTACACTACTGAGGAGACCAGGTAAGCATTACATGTATATGTTTGAACTTTAAACAAAGCCCAGTTGAGGTCCAGGTGCAGAGGGTTCCGGCGCCACATGAGCGCTCATTCAAAAGACTCTGACTATGACCTGTTCTTAGAAACTACCAGAACCAGAAGGTCCTAGGAAAGGGTGGCGTGAGGCATCAGAGGGGTCCTACAAGGGTCACATCAAATCCCTTGTACAATCGAAAGTCTTTGACCTGTTGCCAGGGGAAAGCTATGGGAAGGGAACCCTGCTTTCCAATAGGATTGTGAACTGTAGAATAAGGCCAGTGTGAACCCGACAGAGGGATGACGGAAGAAATCTAGGAAAAGGCAACCCTGCTTTCTGATGGAAATTAGTAAAACATGAACTGTGTTAAAAATACTTAAAATGTGTTAAAGAAGGCCATAGTGAACCCAATGGAGGGAGGCCCATTTTTGCAAGGAGGTTATGAGCCCGGCAGAGGGAGATCCAAGGGGCAAAGAGCAATCCCCCAAAGTACAGGAGTAGCGAAGGAACCTTTTTGTTTGTTTATTTGTTACTTTGAATCAGCAAGTCTTCTACGGCAAGAGACTTTTCTAGGAAAGAGACTTAGCCTCTGAAGGTCTTGATAGTGTTGAACTGGAACTGTGAACCTCGTGCTGACAAGGAGTGTGTTGTGCTCGAGAGTCCTGTCTTGTCCTGTGCTTCAAACGTGGGGAAGGGAGACCCAGCCATACCATCCTGACTTATCATTTTGTGAACACTTCTTTCTTTTCTGGTGAATATTATCCCACACTCTTTTTGTAATTTAGTAGTAAGGATTGGTAATCGTTTTTTTTTTATAGTATAGGCTCTTGTTATTTTGATAAGACGCCACTAGGATTGCCTTAATATTATTTGATGGTCATAGCTTGCTCCCATCTTAGATTTAGGTTTAGATTAGGCGTTTATCTCACCCATTATAAAGTTCAATAAACATCTTTGAACTGTGATCACTTGTGTCTGTCTTTACTGTTGCCACCATAAGTTCCTTACATCAGACAGGGGCTCCCAATTTACCTCACATTTTTTAAAGGCTCGAACGTCCTCTTTGCTATCGAGGATAGGTATTCCAGTGCCTACCATCCTCAGATGGACAGACAGACCGAAAGATTAAATGCAACTCTTGAACAATACCTTTGCTGTTTATGCTTAGAATACCAGGGCAGCTGGCTTTCCTTATTAACTTCCACCAAATTTGCATATAACAATTCAGAACACTCATCGGTCGGTTCCTCTCCCTTTTATGCTTTATACAGGCAACACCCCAGGTTGATCCCGTTGGATCTGTCTGTTTCTTCTGAAAGTCTGGCAGCCTGGGCCTGTATTCGAGATCTTACTGTCATGCATGGTGATGTCAAGACTCATCTCGAACAGGTGCAGTCTCGCTCAAAGAAATATGCGGATGCTCATTGATCTCCTGCCCCGGTCTACCAGATTGGTTTGAAAGTTTGGTTTTCCGCCAAGAATATACACATTACGGGAAAGCGCAAACTGCTTTATTGTTATGTTGGTCTCTACTCTGTCCTCTGCATCCTGAATCCTGCCACTGAGCCTCTGGATATCCCTGCTCAGTGGCAGCTACATCCAGTATTCCACTTCTCCTTATTGAAGCCTTGTCCTGCTACTACAAGATTACTGATACGCCCAGTTCCGTTGGGAGGTCATGGGGGTGATGAGTATGAAGTCCATGCCATTTTGGACATGGAATTGCACCTGGGCCAAACGGTACTATTATGTCGACTGGAACGTGTGAGAAACCTGAGGGTGTTCTCCCAAGTCGACCTCAGGAAACCCTTATTGAGGTGGTCAAGGGAGGGCTGGCGCTCTCAGATCCCAACCCTGGGGGTGGATGAGCGAGGGAGGATCACCTGGATAGGGGAACCCGGGGTTATGCTCGGGAGAACGCCAAAGGTTTGACACGGTACTATTCCGAGGAAGAAGGAGAGGCAAATAATATCTCTGCGGCCTTTATAGGCTATAACACATCTGCCTCACCTCCTCCCATTAAATCTCTTCTACCTAGATCCAATGACCCCACCGTACAGAAACAATCCCCTAAGATTTCAAACCTGCTTGCTCTCGAAGATTATTCATCCCAGCATCCCTGTTTGTCTGTTCCCTACCAGAATACTCCTAGTCATTGCCCTTCCCATTCTTCCTCACGTCCCTCTAATTATTATTATTATTATTATTATTATTCCCCAAAAATTCAGTATACTGTATTTACAGAACACTCTGATTCCCACAATCCCCTCTGTTCACTTCACGATCCCAATTACACTCATTTGCTTCACAAACCAAACCAATCCCGTCCCCCTGGTTGTCATCTTTAGAAAACCCCTATCTATGATGACAGAATAGGGCTGTTCCCACAATCCCCTACCATCCTCCTTTTCTACCCTGGACACTTCCTCACTTTGTGACAGACAACAGACTTGTAATGCACCTGTTTACCTGACATGTCCCGAGACCAGGGTCAGGCAAAGTCAGGCAATTAATTTAAATCACACACACCTGACGGCCCTTCCTTTTCCCCACACAAACAAAAGGTGGAGTAAGAGAGCGCAATACGAGCAAGGTGAGCACTGAAGACAGCAGGACGAGACTGCTAACCGGACGCAGCAGTTCAAGAGAAGGAGAAAGGCGGTGGGAAACGAGAGGGTGGCTAGGAGAGAAGCTACCTTGCCCTTTTCGTCACAGGCCCGTGGAACCTTTGAAGAAAAGAGCCTATGGCCGCGAACAGTAGCACAAGTGTCTTGCAGCAGATGTCAACGGTACATGGAGTGTGTCGACACTGATAAGCGGGAGTGAGGGAAACTCCTGCTACAGTGGTACCGGTCTTGACTTTAGTTAAGTTACGAAGAAAGCCAAGCGGTTCATCACAGTGGGTGAGTCGAGGCGTGAGCTGATAAGAGCCGGCTGTGGTGAACGAAAGTCACAAAGTGGCAGGTTGAACTAAGTTAAAGGAACTGTAAAAGTGTCGGGGGGAGACCAGCTGCAGAGGAAACCAGCACCACATGGGTGTTGCTCCAAGAGACTCTGGTAGATCCTCATCTGAGTAAAACTACAGAAACCAGAAGGCCGTAGGAGAACCTCCAGAAGAGGTCAAAGTGGTCATACAAGAGGTCTAGTAAAATCCCTCTACAATCGAAAGACTTTGATCTACAAACCTGAGAAAGTAAGGGAAGTGAATCCTGCATGGTGAAAGTAAAAGGGAAGGGAATCCCGTGAACAATGAGAGTAAATGTGAATGTGAAAGCGGTGAGAGTGAACCCAGAAGAGGGGTGCTAATGAGAAAGGGGAAAAGTCTAAAAGTCCTGAGAAACAGGGTGTTGACAAGGGCAAGGTGGCCAAGGGATGTCCACCAGAACTGTTTAAAAGGACATTGGAGGAAGGCCACCAAGGGGTGCAGGCAAGATGGCTGCCTGAATGTAATGCTTGTCCCCAGCCTTGGAGTCACGGAGGCGGTATGGTGACAAATGGTCCCGATCAGCCCAGAGAAGCAGAGTCCTGAATGGCGGAGGGTGCTGCACCCCAGGGGTAGCAAAGGAGGAGAGCTGGGAATCGGCCAAGATCTGGTGGCATGACGATTTGTGCCTCGGTGCCCAGCGGCCGTGTGCAGCCAAGTCCAGTGCTGTGGTCACCCGCGTCCTGCTCGGTTCTGGGAGGCGTGACGAGCCGAGCCGGGGTGGCGGGTGCACCAGGACTCTCTCGTCGTTCTGGGGTGCACTGGTATGTAGTCGGGGATCATCAACCCCCACAGTGCCCTGACTCCCACCCCCTCGCCCCCCCAACAGAGCAGCAGCCCGCTGGTAAGGCCGACACGGGAGCGCGCCTCGCCGGTGGCGGCCTGCCGAAAAGGCAGCGGACCATATACGGTCCACACACAACACAGTGGGGCAGGTGAGAGACAGCAGGGGAGTCCGGCTGGCCAGAGGGAGTCAGGGGGGTGAATCCCCCCCTGTCGGTGTGAGAGTGGGCGGGTGGAGATCTGGGGTCCACGCAGCCCCAGCAACGGGACCCAGAGGCACAGCATGTGGCGGAACACTGGGGGAAGACCGGGGTCTACTGCCACCCGCTGACGCCCCTTGTGAAGCATTCGAAGGAGGGAGTGCAATCCTGGGAGACAATGGCATAGGGAACTGCTGCATGAGGGGGCTTGGTGCCCGCGATGGGGATGCCCCGATGCCCTCCACCACTTTGAGGACTGACAGATTCCGACGTCAGACATCTAAGGCAACAGACATTGACGGCAAGCACCAGTGTCCAGGAGAAAGACAAGGGCCTTTATGTGCTGACGAGCGAGCTTTCCCATGTCTGGCCCACTCCATAGTTTAAGGGAAAACCTCACGGACGGAGGTATTGTTGTGAGGAGAGGGGTGGGCAGCTCTCCTCTTTGGTCCCTCGCCGCTGGAGGTGGTGTTCCCCTGATAGCACACCTGGAGCAGTACACAATGGTAGCCTGATAATACGAGAGTGCCAGACAAGTGTATAGAGAAGAGAAACCTGTGTGATTGGAGAACCTACTCACTGTGTCTATGTGCTACGGCTCACTTTTGAGGATATCGCTGCCAACACCCTGATAGGAGGAGTTGGGACTTCTCCCCCAGGAGGGGGTGCCTAGTGAGGGTCATGATCTAGAGTGGGACCAGCGGCTGATAGAGAGAGGTTCCTGAAGACTGGAGGAACCTCCATGACCTGGAGAGAGACCCTGGCAAAATTTCAGTTCCATAATCATGACACCACGATGACGACTGGAAGTCCCACCACGGCCCCAGTGGAGGTAGGCTCCAAAACATCGGACATACAGACCATCCTGGAGGAGATCAGGGGTATGAGGAAGGACATGGGGGTGAAGTTGGCAGACCTAACGGCCAAGGTGACCATCCTTGAGTACAGAATGGACAGGGTGGAGGCGAATCAAAAATGTACGGGGCTCTTGGAAGGTCCGCTTTATGGAAATGGAGCGCCGCGAAGAGGAGCTACATCTCAAAGTAGATATTGAGAAGCACGAAAGAAGGAATAACCTTAGGACTTTCTGACTTGTGGAGGAGGAAGGTGAGACCCCAACAGGCCTGGAGCACAACGTACAAGACATAATAAGGATGGTGTCATGAGACAGGGCCGCTGATGGTCTCTTTGGCAGCGCTGGAAGCAAGTTGCTGTACTGTCTCGTTTCTCCCCCAGGATGGGGGCTAGCAGTGTGGATACTGCTCCAGTCTTCCAGGGTCACTGTGTGCATTGGACTCCGCCCCTTGGAGCAGCCAGGATTCAAACAGAGCTACGATCAGGAGCACTTTGTGTAGCTACTCCGCATAGCATGCGCATCGTGAGTTCGCTTCTAGCCTCTTAAAACTGCACACTTGCATCTTCTTACTCTGTTCCTTTAATAACCCATATTTCTCGTTCTAGATCCCATCTGTCGTTTCATGCGGCTCACGTTCCTCCCAGAGGTTCCCTACAGACAGCATAGTTCCGGGTAGGAGTCTGCGTTACCGTTGCCTAGGTTACCCGACTTTATAAGCCTGCCACTAACTTTCTCTCTGTATCTCCCCCTTGACAGCAACACCCCGGCAACATTCAGCCCTCTGCTCAGTTTGTAAATCGCGTTACAGCCCAAGGGCATCGAGGCAATGTTGCAGGCATATGTCTTAGTTACAGGACTTAGACTTAGGCTTGGCTCGTAGAACCTCTCTCTCTCTCTCTCTCTCTCTCTCTCTCTCTCTCTCTCTCTCTCTCTGCAAATACAGTGTTCCCCAAGTAGGTAGGTTCACAGCTTCTTGTACGGTGTGGCTTCCCGCTTCCCTTTTTTCTCTGTTTCTCATAGACTCACACATACTTGTTTTTTACCAGCTTTCCAGAAAGCAGCCTATCCAGTACGTGCCGTACTCAGCTCTCTCCCATTAGCAAACCATGAGGTTAAAACCACAGTAACCAGAACTCTCTCCAGAAGTGATTCAAGGTAATCAGATACATAACTTTGCTCACATCTGGGAAGGGTATAGACTACTGTAACTAAGGCCCTTCTTGTTACAGTTTCCTGGCTCCTTGAGCCCATTGAAGACGGCACCTTGATAGATGACACCCTCCAAACACTCGCAGATCAAGACGTTTGGGACATCGAGACCACAGAGTCAGAGGCTTCACAGGGTTTTAATCCCCACAGGGTTTCCCTTGAAACCCTGTCCCTTCCTAGCTACACTTAGCAGGACGCGCCAGGGCGACCAGGAGAATTCTCAAATCAACTCCTGCTGCATCTGTCCAGGTTAGTGCTGTAACCTTTCGTATTCTATGATCTACAGTTGCTCAAGTATTACAGATGGTGATAGGCTCGGGGGAGGGTATTACAGTTAGCTACACCCTAAAAAAGGAATAAAGATGCAGCCTGCACCATGGATCAGATGCAGCAGTTAATGGCCGCGGCCCAATCCCTCACTTCTGAAGTCCAAGCACTCAAACAAGAGAATGTGGCATTGCGACAACAGATGGTCCAACCTCCACAAAGCTCGGAAATACCTCCCGGGGTCTTACCCTGCAGTAGGTTTGACGGAAACCCCCACAGGCTGAAAGAATGTATTGAAGCCTGCATGATCCAGTTTACGTTTAAAGCAGTGTCATGTACCCCCTGCCTCAGAACTCTCTTGTCCCTACTGCACGCACACCCTCCTCTTCCTCTGCTTGACATTCATGGCAGCAGCAGTCAGATGTCCGTTGGCCTCATTCACAGACTGGGGGCGACTACGATCTGGGAAAGACAAGTTTGCAGCACACAGGGCTTTTACGCCAGTTTTTTCATTGGCAAGTGCCCTGGCGCCTATGTTCGCACAGGACAAGGCATTCGGTTGCTAGGCATTCACGTTCGGCTACGCCTCACGTGACACGGAAGGCCCGCTCACGTGATGTAGTCTCCGTGACAACCAGTTAAATGCCCTTGTCTCATGCTCTCCGGTGCTTCACAGCCGTTTTCTTCAAGCACTGTTTGGCGTTTCACCTACGACTCTCTTGCTGGTTTTTTGGATTCTTGGACTACGTACAACTTACTGCCTTTTGCCTTGCCCTTTGGATTTTTGCCCGGTTTTCTGCTCACCCGTTGCCGCGACCCCTGGACTCGGATTTTGGACTGCCTTTGCTCGCACTGTTGGATTTTGCTACGAGTCGTCTACCAGCCTACCTTGGATTAACCTGATTTTGGATTGTGTCACGGACTGTTCTTGGTTCCTCCATTGTTTTTTCCACGGCGCTTTAAGGAATCTTCTGCCTCCGATTCCCGATCACAGCATCACACACTTGCAGGGGCTTCCAGTGTTAAGGACGTTCCAGTCTGAGGGGGTGAGAGTAGCACCCACATCTCTCTGCTGTCACCCCCACCCTTACACTGAGGATACTGGCCGAACGCCCATCACAGCACTCACAAAGTCCCTGAGGATATCCCAGCCGCTCCTTTCCCACGCATTTGGTAAGCCACTTTGCATCAATCCATACCCAGTCTTGCCTTCTCGTTTTTTTCTTACACTGGTATTCTGATTAATTGCTTGTTTACCTTTGCAGCGGCCTGGGGTTTCCCGCGTTACAGTATCTGCCACCTGTGGCGTCAATGATTGCATAGGGAGTATATTCATATCTCCCTGTGTGGTACTTGGGGACGGAGGTCTTTATAATATACACGACTATCAAGTCTTGACAAACAGCCTTTTTCCCCAACAGACAGGGACACGGTTGGGCATATGATCGCTCACCTCACTGGCGCAGCTTTAGTCACAACAAATAATCCAATACTAGACTCATACCCCGCTTTTGTCAACAGCCTTAAAACAATGTTCGGCAGACAAGAAGTCACAGTGGCTGCTCAAGAGCAGTTATTAGACTTCAGACAGGGATCCCAAGACATCTTGTCGTACATTACTCGGTTTAAACAACTGGCCACTGATACCTCCTGGCCGGATGATGCTTTATTGATGCTGTTCCTCAGAGGGCTCAATGAGGACTTAAAGGATGAGGTCTCTCGAGTTCCCAGACCTCCCATTCTTGCTGAGATGATTGCACTAGTCATGCAGCGGGACTACTGTTTGCATGAAAGACAAGCCGAAAAAAGAAAAGGCAGATCCAACAGACCCTTTTCAGAACCCACATTGTACCCGACAAAGCCCCAAGGAACAGGAAAAACCCTTCCGCTGAAGAACCCATGCAGTCGGGTGTGGAGCGGGGTCCCTTATCTCTCGAGGAACGCACACGTAGGAGAACATTAGGACTCTTTATGTATTGCGGGGCTAGTGATCACTTAGTCTGCGAATGTCCAGTTGTCCCGCTAGTAAATCGGGAAACGTCAGCGCCCGACCGTAGAGGGAACCACGGTTCAGGTTGAATCAGACAGTTCCCCACCTGGCAAGTTAGCGTCTCACAGTACGGAGCTCCCAGAAGCACTAATGGTGGTGGTCTTAGTCACATTTTCCTGGGGAAAGACACAAACCACAGAAGTACCAGCATTCATAGACAGCAGGGCCGCAGGTAATTTTATTGATAACAAATGGGCACACACGCACGGAATCCCCCATTCATATAAGGCAATACTGATTCCCGTGGAAAGTGTTGATGGAAGTCCTTTGACATCTGGTCCTATTTGTGAAAACACATCACCCCTCCTCATGACTATGTCATCTCATACGGATGAGATTGTTTTGGATATCATAAATGCGGCACATTATCCGGTTATTTTAGGGTTACCTTGGTTGAGGGAACACAAGCCTTTCATCAATTGGTGGGCGGTACATTCTTTTTGGGTTCTGAGTATTGTCTAAAACACTGCCTTTCTCAAGGAGCGGTAGGGTTTCATGTTCCTTCCTCTTAAGGCCCCAGGCAATCAGACACCACAGTCATTAATCAAGTACAAGGAATACCTGCTCAATATGCACAACATCAAGAGGTCTTCTCTGTTGCAGAATATTCCGAGCTCACGCCACAACACAGAGACGACTGTGCCGGACCAGCCTATACCCTTTGGCAGGATGTACATCTTGTCTACCAAAGATAAAGAAGTCCTTAAAGAATACCTACAAACCAATCTCAGGAACAGACTTATTACTGAATATACGTCTCCAGCCGGGGCTTCGCTGTTTTTTATCCCCTAGAAAAACACTTCTGAGCTCTGCCCTTGCATATATTTCTGCAGTCTTAACAGGATCACCATCCCGAACAGATACCCAATGCCACTTTTACCTGACATCCTGGAGGCCGTTTAGGGTTCGGTAATTTATACTAAGTTGGATCTACGAGGGGCGTACCACCTCATCAAAATAAGAGCCGGCAATGAGTGGAAAACCGCGTTCCGTACTCCTTTTGGTCACTTCCAATACCGAGTGATGCCTTTCGGTCTTTCCAACGCCCCTGCGGTATTCCAGAGATTCATGGACCACATTATTTTAGATATTCTATTACATTTTGTCATCGTATACCGGGATGATATTCTGGTGTTTTCATCGAATCCTGAGATTCATACCCTTCACGTGCTGGAAGTGTTAAACCGTCTGAAGGTCAACCATCTATTCTGTAAGATTGAAAAGTGTGAATTCAACCAAAGCCAGGTGTCTTATTTAGGTTATGTGCTCTCGAAGGATGTCATATCCATGTACCCATTAAAAGTGGCAGCGGTACTGGACTGGCCTCCCCCAACTTCAGTCAAGGCTATACAGACGTTTCTGGGTTCCGGAAATTTTTTTAGGCGTTTTATTCCTGAATTCTCAGATATCACTAACTCACCTACTCAAAAAAGAGATTCAGTTGGAATGGTCTACCCACACCGAACATGCCTTTAATAAACTAAAAACAGTATTCACCACAGCACCCATTTTACGTTCCTCAGACCAGAACAAAAGATTCATTCGGGAATCCAACGCTTCTCACTTTGCTTTCGGAGCCGTTCTTCTACAAGAAGACAATCACGGGTGGAATGCCCTATCGCCTAACTCTCAAAGACCCTGTCCTCATCCAAGTTCAATTACACGGTCCTAGAGAAGCAACTGCTCGCCATTAAGAGAGCATTCGAGGAGATGAGGCACTGCTACTGGGAGCTAAATATCCAGTAGAGGTGAGAACAGATCATCATAATCTTAAAGCCTTGCAGTATGCACAGACACGTAACAGTCGTCAAGCTCGCTGGGCCCATTTCTTTTCTCCCTACAACATTATTTCCCAGTTCATTCCAGACAAGAATAACCTCAGAGTCAAGATGCGCTATCAAGAAAGGAGCCATCATCCTTGTCCAGGTTCCATCTGGAACCCATCTTTCCCAAAGCACGATTTATTCACATCATACAAGACTTCTTGTTTTTTTTTTTTACTTTTATTTTTCAGAGAGGGTCACATCAGATCATTGCTTCAGGCAGTTGGTAATTTACATTAACAATGTATACACTTACAACAGTTTATACATTCCATTTTGTGCACAGACAATCAGGGTGGGGACAGCGTGTTACTGTCATCTTCAGGTAGCATATTGCATAAATAGAGTCGGAAGAGTGACCAGAGTGACCATATGTCTTTAGGTGGGCACGGCGCCGGTACAGTTATAATAAATTGTTCCTCACATTTGTTTCTCATCGATAAGTCTTTCAAGAAGTCTTCCCTTTCGGGGCTTTCACAGACTTCCAACATTTCTAAATATTTTGTTTTGCAACGACACAAGCGACATTAAACAGTCATCTGGTTGTCTCGGCTGTCTTACCAATATCCCCAAAGAGGTATTTCAGCGGGAAGGGTGTGGCTGAGATCATGGTGATGTCTTCTAGTATTTCCGCCACTTCCCCCAGAATCTCGCCACGGGTGGGCAAGTCCAATACATATGGTACGCATCTGTCTTGGGGGTTTCACATTTGGGGCATTTGCCTGTGTGGCCTTCTACAAACTTAGCTAGTGTGGCAGGGGTGTAATGAAGTTGATTGAGTACCTTAAATTGGATCAGTCTCAACCCAGAGTTCATGGAGACATTTTTTGTGAGTTGGCAGCATCTCAGCCAGCACGCTTCGCCCAGTTCTACTCCCAATCCCGCTCCAAGACTTCTTTAATGTTATTGCTTGTTTTCAAGTGTGTTTGGACCAGATTATAAAGTACGGAGACTCCTTTCCTGAGTCCGCTTGACCCTGTTATTACACTAATGCATTCATGGCTGGGAGGTTCCATCGGGAAAGTGGGCCACTTGGTGCTGAAAGCGGTCTTCATTCTATATAATTGTAATTGTTTAAGGTGCCCCCCACGCCACTGCCTCGGTGAAGTTCCCTAATTCACAAAACTTGCCATCTGGAAACATATCTCTCATCCTGAACTGTTTATTTGGATCCCATGCCTTCTGTATTGCCTTGTCAAATGTGGGCGTTATGCCAGGAAAGTTCCATAGTGATATTTCTGGGTCGTATGGGATTGTGAGCCCTATCCTCTTATATATCTTGAACCACGCTCATGTGGTGGTGCTTACGGGGTCATATTCGCAGGAGTCTTTGCGGTTGGAATCAAACATTACGGATCGCAAGTCAGTCGGGGATATCTCTCCAGAGGGATGTACGTGGCTGTATCCTCTGGGTGGAACAAGTGTCTCCTGAAAAGTGTGCCTGAGATACTAAGTAGTATAGCTCGAAATCCGGTGCCGAGATCCCCCCTTTTGAGAAAGGCTCTGTCATTTTGGACCATTTCAACCTAGCTGTTTTGCCTCTGCATACAAAGGAGGAAGTTAAAGACTTAAGTTTTGCGAAGAATGGTCTTCCTGGCCAAATCGGGATGTTGCAGAAATAGCAAAGTGGTTCGGGGAGCACCACCATCTTGAGAAGTGCTACTCGTCCATATAGCGAGATAGGGAGTTTGGACCAGAGTTGTAGTTTTAAAGATAAAGATTGCAACACTTCCCCATGGTTCTCAGCATATAGTGGGTTTTTATCCCTGTAAACCCTAATTCCAAGATACCGAACGTGTATGGCAGACCATTTAAACCCCTGTATATCAGACATACCCTTGGTGTTGGAGGTTAGTGGGAACAGCTGGGATTTGGTGATATTGATCTTGTACCCCGAGTATTCGGAGAACGTCGTAATGTCTGCCATGATGGGGCCCAGGTTTTCTTTCGGATTTCGGATGTATAGCAGTGTATCGTCTGCGTAGAGGGAGATTATTTGCGGGGTTCCGGTCATTCTGAGACCCCTGTGTGAGTGATGTTGCCGCACATACTCGGCCATAGGTTCTATTGTGAGTGTGATTAGTATGGGGGGAAATGGGCATCCTTGCCTGGTACCTCTATTTAATAGGAACAGGGGTGACATAGTGTGGTTGGTCAGTACTCGAGCACCCGGGTTGGTGTAGAGTAACCGGATGCATTTTACAAAATATTGGCCTAACCCAAATCTCTCGAGCACCAAGAACAGGTACGACCAGGAAACGGAATCGAAGGCCTTCTCGACGTCCAACGCCGCTATGGCTGCATTCGTCTTTGGGTCTATTTGTGCCAATACTCCGAAGAGTCAGCGTAAATTTAGGGCCGTGGACCTAGTTGGGATGAAGCCTGCTTGGTCACGATGTACCAATATAGGCATATAAGGCAGCAATCTGGTCGCCAGAATTTTATCAAAAATGTTTGCATCAGTATTAATAAGCGACAGTGGTCTGTATGAGCCCATATCTTGTGCGGGCTGCCGGGGCTTAAGGAGAACCAATATTACGGCCTCGCGCATGGTGTCCAGCAGTGTTCCCCGTTCCATTTCTTCCACCCATACTTTCAACAGGATCGGGCTATTTTGTCTTAATATTCTTTGTATAGTTCGGCTCCCAGGCCATCTGTTCCCTGGGCTCTACCTGTGGTCAGTGCCCTAATTGCCTCTACAATTTCCTCCAGTGTGATGGGGGTGTCTAGTAACATTCGCGTTTCCGGTGTGAGTGTCGGGAGGTCAAGTGTGTCCAAATAATTTGTTATCTCTTCCTTCGATTTAATGTCTTGGTTGGAATATAATGTCTTGTAGAAGTCAGCAAAGGTGTTATTTATATCTTGCTCACGATTCACCATTTCCCCATTAGGTGTCTGTATGTTGGTAATGGGGCTATGGTGACTCTCAGCCTTGAGCATCTGGGCTAGGTATTTCCCTGCCCTGTCGCTTTCCCCGTATCGCTGAGCCTGGGCTGGGGCGGCTATGTACTGTATCTCCCGCTCAGCTAGGTTGTTAAATTTGCCAAGTGTTGCATGTATATCGGAGAGGGCTTCTTTACTATGTGTAGTGCTGTATTCAAACTCGAGTAGTTCCAGTTTTGCTTCCGCTGTGTCTAATTCTCTCCTGATAGATTTCAGCAGTCCAGTGGATTTAGCCATAATCGCGCCCCGCACCCATACCTTGAATCTTTCCCATACCGTGGCATATTTGTCTACTGATTTCTTGTTTAGTTGAAAGAATTCCTCTATTTCGATGTGTAAGGATTCACACACGTGGGGGTCCCTTAATATAGTGGGGGGCATCCTCCAACGTTTAGTCTTCGCTGCAGTGTTTCGCATGGTTCGAGTGATTGATTTTGGGGAATGATCTGAGAGCGTACGTGGGTACATCTCACAGTTCAATACTGCGTCTGACAGGGTGGAGCTGAGAAGCCAATAGTCTATGCGTGACTCAGAGTCGTGTACTGATGAACACTATGTAAACCGCTTTTCCTGTGGGTGCAGGTTGCGCCATATGTCTACTATAGACATTTGTTGCATTATCTGGTGTATGATTAGAGCAGATTTAGTTGGGGCTCAGGCTGCGGTCGAAGACCAGTCCAGGGTTGTATCGAGTATCGTGTTAAAGCCCCCCCCCATATTACTGCTGAGTCGTCATATGTCATTAACATATTATGTATGTAGTTGTAGAATTCGGGGTCGTCGATGTTGGGGCCATATGTGCTAACTATGGCAACCTGTCTTTCTGCCACCTCCCCCCAGACCAGGACATATCTGCCATGGGTGTCTATCTTGGTATCCCGGAGTCGGACCCCAATTTTGGATGGATTAGTGCGAGTACCCCCCTGGTATGGGTCGAATACTCAGTATAATGCCTTAGCTGGCCCTATTTTGAAAGGAAGCCAGTACAAACCTGATTAGTAGCATGTGTTTCTTGAAGCAATACGATCTGGGGATTATGTCTGGAAATGTACGCTTCAATTTTCCAAGCCTTGATCGGGTTGTTGAGGCCTCGTACATTCCATGAAAGGAGTTTAATATCAATGCCTTTATCACCCTGTGCCATGTTCCTTCCCAATCCCGGGTCTGTGTCCAGCACGGCTATAAGAATCAGTTATTGCAGTTGTATCTGATGTAACCAACCTCTCTACTTTTAAACTTTTAACCTATGTGTCCAAACTCCGCTCCCCGCCCCCACCCTCACCCGCACCATCAACCCCAACACGATGATGTATCCCCTTTTTCATAACTTGTGGAAGTCTTGTGAGGGTTGCTTGTTGCAACCGCATGGCCTGCCTTTGACCGAGGCTCACAATCCCAATATTAACACATATTGCTCGGAGCCATTCAACATTGATAAAGGCATCTGATGTTGTATGGGGACCTCAGCATGCCTCCGATTCAGTCGGCGGGGTCAAGTCTCTCATCTTCCGGTCGTGGTCACAAGTCTTGATCTCGTACTCAGTCTTTAGGAGGGATAGGGATAGAGGCCTCGATGTATGTCATGGCTTCCGAAGGGTTCTCAAAGAAATGTGACCTGCCCCCGTGTTGGATACGCATCTTAGCCAGGAAGATGAGGGCATATGGAACATGGCGGAGCCTGAGTTGCCTCTTGACTGGTTCATAGGACATCCTTTGTGTTTGGACATTAGCCGAGAAATCTGGATAGTGTGAACTCTGTTTTCCTCATAGTTAAAAAAGTACCCTTTTCCCTGGATAGCCTCAGAATTGCATCCCTGTCCCTGTAGTTGAGGAGACAAGTGATTATAGTTTGTGGTGGTGCACCAGGCTTGGGCGGTGGTGCCAGGGTACGGTGAGCCCTTTCTACCAGGAAGTGATCTGAAAAGGATTCTGCCCCCAACAGGGTTTTCAGAAGGGTCTCTACGTGTCTCTCCATCGGGCCTCTGCAGAAAGACTCAGAGACTCCAACAATACGGATATTGTTCCTCCTAGATCTCGATTCGAGGTCCTCGTATTTGGTTTGGGTTTTGCGTAGTTCTCCCTTCAATTGTGCGATGTCTCGGCCGTGTTGGGTTAACGTATCTTCGTTGGTACTGATCCTGTTTTCTGTTTCAGTGATAGAGGCGCTCTCCTTGTCGACCCAAGCTTTCAGAGAGCTGATTTTGGCACAATGTCATCTAATTTTGACATTTACGGCAAGGAAGTCGTTTTGTACCATCGTCATTAGCCTGTCTTCTCTTGCATCGGCTGAAGTGTCAGTCTGGCTGTCTGTCGCTGGCGCCGTGTTTGCGGCTGACCCGTGTGTTTGGGAACTGGCGAAGGAGTCAATTGGGCCGTTTTTTTTGGCACCTGTGCCTTTCTTCTCGTGGCGGCCCATATGCCTTGTATACCAATCTAGGATGGATTGTGTTCTCCCACGTCCCGCAGTTGTGTACAGCAGTAGTTTTGGTATAGTCGTCTGGGCCTTTCGGTTACCTTGCTTGCCTTGCCCACCTCTGTAGGTACTAGCGTTGTTTGGTCTTATGGGTTTCCCCCTCGTAGTTGGCAAGATAGCTTAGTATTTTGTGTCTATGTTTCCCAATTGGGTTGCTCCCCGCAGTGGGAAGGGCCTTGTTGAGTAGCTAGTTGTCCCATGGGCCCAACTTCCGTTTAATTACAGCCTTAAAATGGTTCTTTAAAGTGTCTTGGGAATACTCTCACCTCGTGTAGGCCTGTATCCAGTTACAGCTTTGGTGGTTAGGGTGATTCGTTGCATATTCCCCTGTTTGTGGTAGTTGCCAGCAGTGGAGGATTGCACTGAGTTCTGTTTGTTTTTGCAGGGGGCTCACATTCCCACCCGCGGTATTGGATGGGCACTGTGCGGTGTGTGGTGTGCAGGGATGAATTCGCTGCAGCGGCCTGTTCCAGTTGAGGCTCTGGGCTCAAGAAATTTTGTGCACAGACACTACGTTTCTCACCGCACTCTCGACACGTTACGTTGCGGGTTATGCTGGGACTGCGAGTGTTCTTGTCCCGTTCTGCCATGTCCTCTGGTGCCCTCGATCAGGTCTGTCCAAGTTTCCAGCCCGCCTCAGTATAGGGACCCTTTAAGGTGCCGGCACTCTGGTCTCTTCCCCGGATGGACTGTCTCCTCCAATGTATACCGGGCTCACCTCGCGTAGGCCCGTATCCAGTTACAGCTTTGGCGGTTAGGGTGATTCGCTGCGTATTCCCATCTTTGGTAGTTGCCAGCAGTGGAGGATTGAACCGAGTTTAGTTTGTTTTTGCAGGGGGCTCACGTTCTCACCCGTGGTGTCGGATGGGCACTGTGTGGTGTGCTGGGATGAATTTGCTGCAGCGGCCTGTTCCAGTTGCTGGGCTCAGGAAATGTTGTGGACGGACACTACGTTTCTCACCGCGCTCTCAACGCGCTGCAGGGTGTGCTGGGACTGCAAGTGATCTTGTCCCGTTCTGCCACGTCCTCTGGTGCCATCGATCAGGTCTGTCCAAGTTTCCAGCCCCGCCTCAGTATAGGGACCCTTTAAGGTGCCGGAACTCTGGTCTTTTCCCCAGATGGACTGTCTCCTCCAATGTATACTGGGAGAGTGGGGTCGCGCCTAGGCAGCGCCAGCACTCGCCCGTTATATGGGCCTGTATTTCTTCGTTGTTGGCTTAGACGTGGTCGGCCTGGTGTTACATATCGGCCCCGTCCTGCAGTACCCCCCGTTTCTTGTGGCCACATACCCGGGGAAAGCGCGTTCCAGAACTTCGTTGTGGCTTCGGTATCGGTTGCCATGGCGTCTAGCCGTGCAGCAGAGAACGTTGCATCAGCTGAGACGTCCCGTGCGCAGAGAACGCGTAGGGAGGCTCCGCCCCCCTGCACCATAAAAGCTGAAGGGACTCAGCGGCTTGTTGCTGCTAATTGTGGCGTTACGTTCCTTTGGTTTCATCACGTTCCGGTGCTTATTCCCTTTTTTCTCTTGATTACTTGACTTCCTGGATCTTCGACCCACCTTTATCTACTTGGATTTTCCTTGCTTGTTCCTTCAACCTGAGTTTGAACTCTGTTGCCGACTTCGGATTGTCCTTGGATTGCATTTGCTTTTTCCTCCAGTCTGATCCGTGAACCCTGCTGCCGACCTCGGACTGTCCCTGGATTTCCATTGTGCTTTCGCCCTGTCTGGTGAGATTACTGTTTGTTGCCGCTCTACGCAATTTGAACTATCTTCCTACGCGGAGTACCACGCTGCACGTTACAAGACAATTAAGGTAAAACTCATCCAATTCTCCTGTATTGTTCATTACCTGAAAATCATCAGTCTTTCTCATACGTGCGGATTCCTGGAACTATATCATTCATTCTTGCCTTTTCTACCTTAACCAAGTGCATAGAAGTGACGCTTTCCAGTGAATGCACCAACCCGTCACGCGACCCTCGTGCCGCCCGGGTATATTCTTCCTTACTAACCATCCCATTTGTTGTTTTGTACCTGCCATTATTTTCCTTTCAACTGGTACCCATTTTCCGTAGGAATCCCACTTATCAGGTCTGCTGGGAGTTGTATCAGTCATAGTGAGTTTGTGGTCATCACTTGTGCATAATCATAGTCTTGGGTTTTCTTGTAGGTTCATCAATTAAGGTCCAACACCACCTCAACCACTGTCTAGGTACTTAGAGAAATATCTGATTGTCTAAATAATTCCATATTGCCTGATTGCTTCTAATCATACTGTGTTTTCTTTGCAGCATTGGTTATTGGCGGTGTGTGTTCTCCCGCTCTTTTAGGCGATAGCCAGCTCTGCTGGTTTTTACTCAAACTGCAGAGAGGTACATCGTAGAAAAGAGCCCCTCTTAAAGGAAGCCTGAATCACAGAATTCAGGGGAGTTGGAATTCTGGAGGCTGAACCCGAACCTGTTAAATCCTACCTCCCTCCGCGAGGTTGTCTTACCTAGGCTCCAATCAGCATACGGAGCGGTAAGTAACACCTGTGTATGGACCACTTTTCGGTCTGGTCTTCACTTGCGGTTTTTCCACACAGGACTCCCGCTCTTCAGGGACGTCATTTCACCAAAATGCCAGGGGTAGCGGATGTGACAGCACACAACCCTTGACCCCCCCATGACATCACAGGAAGTGATGTCATTTGACCCCACCCCGAAGTGATATCGCGTGAAGAGATGGAACACGACCTTTCACCCGTTGACAAAACAGAAAGTGGTATCACATAGCATTGTACACTACGGAAAATATGGTTACGATATCACTATAATGTGATGTACATTTCATACAAGAATGGATCGCCATATGTATCGTTAAGATCAGTGTGTATAGGCCCATATTACCAAATTACTGTGAATGCAAGCAGACATCCATGACCAAATAATAATGATGTGTTATTATATAGCACTAACGCTTAAGTGCTTTATATAGAAAAAATATACACCCAATATCACCCAACCTGTGTTGTTACTCATTTATCGACCTCAGAAGGATGAAAGGCTGAGTTGAGGTGTTTAAGAACAGACTGAATCAAGGACACACCCCCTGAAGTGTGCTGAAATAAACCTTTAATGAGACTATCAATTATTGTATAGAATTCCAGAAAGGCACATTATTTGGTATTCCTATTCTTTCTTATTTATGGTCAGTGCTGAAAGTGTTCGACTTGTGCCACATTTCTTCTTTTTTTTAAGGGGCCTGAACAAGAAGGTCAGCCACTCTAGACGTAAAGAGCCACATGGTGCTGGCCACAGCCCAGGAGATTGCAATAAAAAAAAAAACAACAAAAAAAGGTTTTTTTTTCTACTTTTTTTTAGAGGTCGCAAGGAAGTCCACAGAGGTCGCAAGGGAGACCTCAGAGGTTGCAGTTGCGACCTCTGGTGACCCCCAAATGACGTCCCTGCCGCTCTTGCGCCTGTGGTCTGTTGTCCGGAGGTTTACCTCTGCTGGGCTTCACTTATTTTGGTGAGGAGTGCACCTCAGGATTCGGGTGCGTTACGGTGTTCCAGTGTCCCGATATCCCGCAGGGGATTCCGGGCTCACTGCCTTCAGCTCCAGAGTTTGCTTGAGGGCGCAAGTCCCCTCCAGCTAAGTCCTTACACGTTGGGCATCCGAGTGCTCCACCCCCTTTGTGGCCTTACATTAGTCGTGGGGCCGCGGCGTAGCATGGCTTCTCTCTGGTTCCAAGGATCGGCACGGAGCCTGCTGGGCCACCCGCTGCAGCTACGCGTGGCGAATACTCAGCCTTTCCTTTTGCAGTTTCTTTCCAGGTTTGCCCACCGTGGGGTGTAAGTATTAGTACACCTGCCGAACGGAGTTTTAGCACTTTCTGTGGCTCCAAAAAGGATTATTTTAGTTACAGGATGTTCGAGGGAACGGAGCTCTTCAATCAGGCGCCCATCTTCGTTGCGCGCAATAGCACCCCATCATACAAGACTTCTTGAAGAGTATTGAATCAGAATCCAGGCATCTAGATGTTCTAAACTGAATTCATCACTGAGAATGAGTTGGTGAAGGATCAAGGGTGTTCTTTTCGGGGCCAGAAGGTCTTTGTCCCTACTGAGTCTCTTAAAAAGGAAGGGGTTAGACTATGCCATGACTTCCTCGCAGCCGGCCATAGGGGAATGGCCAATACAACCTAATTGATACAAAGGTGCTTTTGGTGGCCCTCACTACTCGCTGCCATCAAGGATTACGTTTCCTCATGTGTGGTTTGTCTTCAAACAAAAAGTCCACACATTCTTCCCCTGGGTGCTCTGGTCAAAAGGCAGCTGCCTGATCCACCGTGGCAGATTATCTCCACTTATTTTATTGTGGATCTGCCACTGTCTCAGGGAGCTACTGCCATCATGGTAACAATTGATATGTTGACTAAGATGGCATGCTTTGTGCAGCTGCCTGGTATACCCACAGCTTCCCGTATAGCACTGGTATTAATTGAACACATCTTTGCCAAGCATGGACTCCCTGACACCATTGTCTCTGACTGGGGCACCCAGTATACCTCCCGATATTGGAAGCTTGTCTGTTCTGTTCTATTCTGAACTGCAAACGTGCGCTCAGTTCAGGTTTTCATCCGCAGACTAACTGACAGACGGAGCAACTCAATCAGACTCTGGAGGGATATCTCTGTTGCTACAATTCAGCGGCCCAGGACAACTGGGTGTAACTTCTTCCTCTGGCAGAATTCGCTTATAATAATGCTTTACATGCTTTGTTAAAGACCAGTCCTTTCTACTGCACCTATGGCTTCCATCCCCATTTCTCGACTATCCGGCCAGCCGCCACTCCTTTGCCTGGTGTTGACTCTCTTATCACTAGTATACAGCAGGGTCATAAGTCAGCTAAAGCATCTCAGGACCGGTTTAAACATTTTGCTGATTAACGTCGGTCCCCGATGGCTGCAATCACCATTGGTGATCGCGTTTGGCTGGCTTCCCGGTTTCTTCCACATCATCTTGTGCCTTCAAAGCTGTCCCCCTGGTATTTTGGATTTTGGTCCTTTCCAGGTTTTGGATACGAGAGGTCAGGTGGCTTTTCGGTTATGGCTTCCCCCCTCTTGGTCTAGGATTCACCCTGTGTTCCATGACTCCCAACTCAAGAACAATGTTTTGGTTCTTTTTCACCAAGGTGACAGGGGTCGTCCTCCCCCGGTGTCGACTGCCTCGGGCCCGAATGTGAAGTTTCCGCCATCTCCGATGCCAGTTATCGCAGGGGTACCCTCCAATACTTGGATGACTGGAAAGGATACTCTCGGAGGGGGCATACTGTCATGAGACAGGGCCGCTGATGGTATCTTTGGCAGCGGTGGAAGCATGTTGCTGTACTGTCTCGTTTCTCCCCCAATTTCTCCCCCAAGATGGCGGCTAGCAGTGTGTATACCGCTCCAGTCTTCGAGGCTCACTGTGTGCATTGGACTCCGCCTCTTGGAGCAGCCAGGATTCAAACAGAGCCACGATCAGGCGTATTTTGCGTAGCTACTACGTATAGCATGCAAATTGTGAGTTTGCTTCTAGCCTCTCAAAACTGTACACTTGCATCTTCTTACTCTGTTCTTTTATGAACCCTTATTTCTCGTTCTAGATCCCACCTGTCGTTTCATACGGCTCACATTCCTCCCAACGGTACCCTACAGACACTGTAGTTCCGGGTTGGAGCATGTGTTACCGTTGCCTAGGTTACCCAACCTTAGAAGCCTGCCATTAACTTTCTCTCCGTATCTCCCCCTTGACAGCAACACCCTGGCAACATTCAGCTCTCCGCTCAGAGCACTATGAGTCCTCTCCCACTCACTTCACAGACAGCACTGCCTCTATCACAGATAAGCTCTCGCACCATAGAACAGCTCTGCCTCTGCAAATACAGTGTTCCCCAGCAACTGGTAGGCTCACAGCTTCTCGTACGGCGCTGCTTCCTGCTTCCCTTTTTTCTCTGTTTCTCATACACTCACACATACTTGTTTTTACCAGCTTTCCAGAAGGCAGCCTATTTACTACATGCCGTACTCAGCTCTCTCCCATTAGCAACCCCTGAGGTTAAAACCACAGTAACCACAGCTCTCTCCAGAAGGGATTTAGGGTAATCAGATACATAACTTTGCTCACACCTGGGAAGGGTATAGACTACTGTAACTAACGCCCTTCTTGTTACAGCCTCCTGTCTCCTTCTGCCCATTGAAGATGGCACCTTGATAGACGACACCCTCCAAACGCTCGCAGATCAAGACGTTTGGGACAGCGAGAACACAGAGTCAGAGGCTTCACAGGGTTTCATTCCCCAGAGGGTTTCCCTGGAGACCCTCTCCCTTCCTAGCTACACTTCGCGGGACGGGGCAGGGTGACCAGGAGAATTCTCAAATCATCTTCTGCTGCATCTGTCCAGGTTAGTGCTGTAATCTTTCTTATTCTATGATCTACAGTTGTTCAAGTATTACAGATGGTGATGGGCTCGGGGGATGGTAAAAAGGTCACGATAGACAGAGTTCACTGCGCCGGAGGGTGAGCCCGGGGACTGAGGTTGGTCATAGCATGCATGCACTACTATAGCGATAAGGTGAAGATCCTTGAGACGGCAAAACGTCAGAGGGAAGTCAATAATGGTGACTCAAGGGTGACCATCTTCCAGGACCTTTCGGCCCACGCCCTGTTGAGGGGCCCTCACCAGATGGCTGCAGGAGAAGGGGGTGAGGTACCGCTGGGGTTACCCCTTCTCGCTGGTATTTGAATGGGAGGGGGAGAGGCATCACTTGGTGGCAGAAGAAGACATACAAAGGGTCCAGGAGGACCTGGTTGGCAATCAAGAGGGCACGCCCTCGGAGCGGGGTGGTCAGGGAATGGATCCCAACCGGGGGCCCTGTGGCCTGGAATCGATGCGTGGAAAGAGGAGGGCGAAAGGAAGTTGAAAATATCAAAAGTTGAATACCCCTCCTTCTCTGAAGGAGAAACCTAGAACCTCATACTGAGCATTTACTTCTTTTATGTACCATCCTGTCTAGGACAGAGAGCCCGTTGTTTGGGGGTGTTTAGTTCATGTTTGCCTCTTACGTGGCTGCCGGAAGAGTGATTCAATGAGTAGCCTGATTAAGTTCTGAGTTTACTAAATGGGAGGAGGTTCTTAGGGGGGATGCAAAGTTGGTGTGGGGGGAACCAGGAGTTGGGGAATTCGGTTTGGGATGTGGTTCAGAGCTAGGAGGAGATGGCATTCCAAAGTTGCTGGGATATGGGGGAGGTAAAATGACCGTTATGCAAGGGATCCAAGGTTGGGGACGAGTCCCTGATGGTTCGACAACCGTGCTCAGCAAGATGGGGGCACGCGTTGGGCGCCTTGATTCAAAGTAGGGAAGAAGGGGGCCGGGGGCAGGGAGGTTAGAGGGTGAGGGGAGGAGGGAGTCGGGCAGTGTGAGCCAGGGGATCAACACATTGGAAGGGCCTAGAGCCTAGTTGGATGCGTGAGGAGTAAAGAGCGTTGGGTGAAGTGGAAAATGGTTGAAGGAGTGGTTGGTACGCTGAATGTAAAGGGTTTGAACTTCCATAACAAAAGATCCCTGACCAGCAACATGTTCCGCAAGCAGAAATTAGTGGTCCTCTTCCTACAAGATACGCACTACTGACAAGGGGTGGAGTCACTGATTAAAGGCAAAGAGATAGGAAGGAACTTCTGGGCCTCTCACAAATCTTCTAAAAAGGAAGGGGTTGGTATACTGCTGGGCAAATCGTTCCATCTGATGGAGATCAAGACCAAGAGGGGCTTTGGGGGTAGATTCTTGGACGTGTGAGGGACGACGGATCACACTCGCCGCCCTTTATGCACCCAATGTGGGGCAGTTGGGATTTCTGCATCAGGTGTTTAGGGTGATGGATGGGTGGGCAGAGGGGGCCAAGATGTTGGCGGAGGTTTCAATTTGATATTGGACCCCAAGCTGGACTGGTGGTCAGCTATGGCGATGGGGATGAGAGGGGCAACAAAGAACAATCTAGCCCTAAGAGACCTTTTGCAGGAGCACTTCTGGGTGGATGTGTGGCGTAGATCATGGCTGGGACCGGGGGGTTATACTTTTTTTCTCCCCCACATCAATCATACACGAGAATTGACCTCCTGCTGACACTGAGGGAAGGGGAAGGAGAGGTTGGAGTGCCAAGGCTGGAGGCCATTACGTGATCAGACCACAAGCTTGTGGTAGTGGATTGGCAGCTACCTAAGGCCCTGTGGAGCTATAGGTGGCAGTGCAACGACACTCTGTTGAGAGACCAAGTGTTCAGGGAGTTTTTGAGGAAGGAGATGCAGGCCTACTTCGAGACTAATGATAACAGGGAGACGAGCATGGTGACGGTTTGGGAGGCAGCCAAGGCCACTTTTCGGGGTCTACTCATTGCGCAGGGTTCCCGTAGGAAACGTGAAAGGCCATTGATTGAAGGCAAGCTCCGAGAGGAACTGAAAGCTATGCAAGCGGTATAGACAGGGAAGCCCTATTGGGGGAAATGAGAGACAAGAGACAGGCACATCATACAGTCCTAATTTGAGAGGTTGTCAAAAAGATTAGATATACCTGACAGAGGTACTATGAGAGGAGAGACACGGTAGGGGCCCTCCTAGCAAATAGGAAGAGGGTTTGTAGGGTGGATAGGAGGGCCAAAGGGGTCTGAGACATAGGGGGGCGGATGCGGAAAGGGGGGTGGATATAATGGACCACTTTGCAAGTTTACACAAGGAGTTATACGCTAGGCAGAAGGAGGAGTTGGTGGAGGACATACGACATTACCTGGCTGGGCAAAAACTCCCTACACGTACGGATGCAGAGAGAGAGGCCCTGGAGCGGGAGATAACTGGGGAGGAGGTCTTGGAAGCCATTAAAAGGTTGAAGACAGGGAAAGCCCTGGGGGATGACGGCTTCACAGCCGATTTCTACAAGCAATACCAAACCTTGCTGGCGAAGCCTCTGGCCAAACTGTTCAATCTAATAGTGGGGCAGGATACAATACCACCAACATTCCTTCAGGCCCTGATTGCGGTTATACCAAAACCGGGGAAAGACCCTGCAGAATGTGCCTCGTACAGGCCCATCTCCCTTCTAAACGTGGATGCAAAGGTCTTTGCTAGCATTCTAGCGATGCGCTTGGAGAAATACCTTCCTCGATTGATTCACCCGGACCATGTGGGGTTTGTGTTAAATAGGCAAGGCTCGGACAGCATGCGGAAAACTCTCCATGTGCTGAGTGCGTGGGCAGACCGGGAAGAGGGAGCGCTCCTGATCTCCTTAGACACTGAGAAGGCGTTTGACCGGGTGAGTTGGGCCTTCATGGGGGAGGTTTCTCGATCCTGGGAATGGGCCCGAGGTGGATGGGTTGGATATCTGCCTTGTATTCTAAGCCCACGGCTAAAGTTGTAGTTAATGGAACCGAATCAGGGCCCTTCCCGCTAGGGAGGGGCACGTGCCAGGGTTGCCCCCTATCCCCGCTCATATATGCGCTGGTGATGGAACAATGGGCGGCATCGTTCCGGGACAATGGGTGGATTAGGGGTGTCATCGCATTGCAAGATAAGCTTATTCATGGATGATGCACTACTCTATATTTCCAGGCCATCCCGATCGGCTCCTTACATGTTGCAAAGTCTGGAACGTTATGGGAAACTGTCAGTCTTCAAGGTCAATCTGGGGAAATCTGTGCTGTTTGTGGCAGTTAAATTAGCCCTACCACCCACTATGCAGATTCATCCTGTGTTTCAAGTATCACTCCTGAAACCGGTACAACCCAGTACTTGGGTTACAACACCCCCAAAACCAGTATTAGTTGACGGAGAACCAGAGTTTGAAGTAAAGGATATCCTAGACTCAAAATACACCAGATCCAAACTATACTACTTAGTTGATTGGAAGGGATACGGCCCTCAAGACAGAACTTGCACCTCGCTTAATTAAAAAGTTCCATCAGAATTACCCAGCCAAACCAGGACCAGGCAGAAGTGCCACCGTGAGAGGGGCCTTGGGGGGGGGGGTGCTGTCATGACCCTTACCCCTGGCCATCACTGGCAAGTCAGCCTTCCAGTTAGGGCCAGGTCAAAGGCCTTAAAACCTCATCCAAGACTCTCTTGGAGTCACTCCTGGCGCCTTTGGTGCCAGGCTCATAACCATCATGAAGACCAACATTAGAATGGGACTATTTACTTGGGACTATTGAACTTGGGGGGGGTTCAGCCAACATGGAGGCACACACATAGCTCAGTTACAAGGAACTGAGCTATGTGGTCTAGTCTTTTGGGTGTGTCAGGCCTGGGACTACTTTACCTGGACTACTTTGGGTGTGGCAGGCCTGGGACTATTTTACCTGGACTACTTTACCTGAGACTATTTAAACCGCACCCAAACAGCAGAACATGCTTTGCGTTATTCTGCGCTGGGCAGCGTAACGCTCACCGTGTCCAGTTCTTTGATGCCAGCTTACCTGAAACCAAGGACCTGCAGAGAGAGAAAGAACACTACGAAACTTACCTGGAACAGTATCCTGTCTTCAATCCATCGCCGACTTCATTTCCACTCACCTGAAGGTACGAACTCCATCATCCGGCACTGCATGCATCCTGGAATAATACCATAACCTGGAAAGAGGAGAAAGAAAGACAGCATTAGTAAGCGTTTACTCACGTTTCCTCCCGAATGAAGAAAGCCACACAATTCTTACCTGGGTAGTCATCTGCTGGTCAGTATCATTGCTGGAACATTACGGTGCTCGGTGAGGAACATCGCAACCTGCAAGGAGAGAAAAGACACAGGTTAG
The DNA here is from genome assembly GCF_040938575.1 of Ambystoma mexicanum. Lineage (NCBI taxonomy): Eukaryota > Metazoa > Chordata > Amphibia > Caudata > Ambystomatidae > Ambystoma > Ambystoma mexicanum. Next base: position 417,570,762 of record NC_090940.1, on the reverse strand, counting down.
CAATATCAAAAGGCGAAACAGTGCCGCGCATCGCTCATTACTCACCGGACAGCATTGCGCACACCGCGCTTTCGCCTACCGGCCCATGCTCATCTTCAAACTGCATGACAACACCAAAAAACCCTTTCCATACCTAAAAGGAAATAAGCAAGCCATTATTATTCGACTAAGAGGAACATAAGAACTGCATATAAATACTGTAGAGCAGCAAACCTACGGAGTCGCAGCAGGCCTGGATTCCCACAGGGGGGCTTGCACCAGTGAAGTAACTTGGTCGCTGCTTGCCCCCCACATCTACGCGCCCCTGCCACGAGTAGCAGGACGGAGAATCCACCTTTTACAATATTAAGGTGAGGAGAGGGCCCAAGGGGGAGGAAGGAGTTGAGGCCAAGGGAGGTGGGAAAACATAAAGACAATCTGGTATTGAATCCAGCTCTCCTATATTGCAGACCCATCTTTAACCAGAGGCCTTACCAAGGGACCGAGAGAGGGTTCGAGAGTGCAAATCATCCAACCAGGGCTGGGTGGCGTCCCCGTGGATACCAGGTGAGCGTACAGGGGGGTTGTCGGATAGAAAGGGGAATTTGTGGCAGGGCTTCCTTTCAAGGTGCAAAGGGATATGTTTTGCTTCTTGGGGATTCAGGGGGCATGATGCCCGAGGGATCTCTTTGCCAGCAATATTCTTCCCCTCTGGTCGGCAGTGAAACGTGACATGGAGAGGTGGGCAGGGTTGGGGTTATCATGGATGGCACGGCTGAACTCTATAAAGATGGTGGTTCTCCCAAAGTTCTTATTCTTGTTCCAAATGCTACCGATACCAGTATCGAGATCATTCCTAACGTGGTGAAGCGAACTATGTTGTAGTTCCTCTGGACGGGGAAGAAACATAGAATCTCCTATGAGATATTAACTAGGCCAAAAGAAGAAGGGGGAATGGGATTCCCCGATCTAGCAACATACTACAAAGCATCCCAGCTGAGAATCCTGGTGGACCATTTTACCCCAGGGTCAGAGAAACAATGGGTGGCAATGGATAATGAGGTACTAGCCCCGGTCACGTTAGACGAGTGGTTTTGGGTTCCCAAAATCTGCATCCTGAAGAGAGTCCTGCTGCACACAGTGTTGTAGGTCCTGTTGTCCATTTGGAAGGAGTGAGTTGATAACAGGTGGCTTGCGACGTGGCCATCTCCCTTGAGCTGTATCTGGGCCCCCCATTTAGGGATGGGATTGAGGAGCCTCTAGCATTCCAACCTTGGTACGAAGCTGGGCTTAGAAGGGCGGAACAGATGTGGGAGGGGGGACCTTTATATCTTTGAAGGAACTGGAGGAGGCCCTTGGGCTGGGCAAATTGTCACCCTTTTGCTTCCTGCAACTGAAGGGGGCACTAACAGAGGATAGATGGGGGGAGAACCTCAGGAGGGGATTGACGGAATTCGAAAGGTTTCTGATCACACAGAAGGGGTCCAAGGGACTGATAGCCAGACTGTACAGACTGCTTCTTTTGGCGGCCCCGAGGGAACCCCCCCTGCAAGAGTGAGGTGGGGACAGGATCTGGGAAGGGACATTGAGAATATGTTGTGAACCTGCATGTGTAGGCAGGCCAATCGCACCACTAAATCGCTTCAATACAGGCACCAAGCCCTGAAACTATTGCACAGGTGGCATTACCCCCAGTGAAAATAGCCCGGATGAGGGAGGGATGTGACCCCCACTGCTGGAAATGTCACAGTGAGAAGGGGGATTATATACACATGTGGTGGAACTGTCCCTGGGTGCAGGCATATTGGGGAGAGGTCCTATCATGGATAAAGGGGATGGATGGGATCCAGAGAGACCTTTCCCCGTGGCTCATCCTCTTTGGTGTGAATACCGAGTGGGAGCCTGAGGCGGAATAGGGCCACATGTTTCATATTATGTTGGTGGCAGTGAGGTGTTGTCTGGCCCAACGATGGAAGACTCCACGAATGCCAAGGGAGAAGAGTGGATCACCAAAATCTGTGCGATATATGACATGGAATACCTAACCCACCTCCAGATCCAATATTGAGGGAATGTGGCTCCCATTCTTTGAGAAAAAATGACGATTTGGCCCAGTGAGGCCAGGAGATAACTGGATGAGGGAATGAACAGAGAATGTCTCTGTAATGTCTGACGGGCCTGTTGCCTACATCGGGGATCCGGGAGAGGGGGGTTCATGCAGGGTCAGACTGGGACAAGAAATACGCCCGGTCACCCAAAAAAAAAGTGGCCCACCCCTCACCTCAAAAAAGTGGCCCACCCCTCGTGAACCTTGACCTCTGATGACGTCACCGGAAGTCATGTCATTTGACCCCACCCCAAAGTGACATCCCAGGAACCGATGAAACACGACCTTTCACCCTTTCACAAAACGGGAAGTGTCATCAAATAGCATTGTTCCTAAGTACACTAAATTACTGTGAATCCAAGCAGACGTCCAAGGCCAAATGATATGTTATTGTATAGCACTTACACTTAAGCTCTTTTTTTATAGAACAAATATGCATACAATATCACCCAACCTGTGTTGGTACTCATTTATCAACATAAGAAGGCTTTTTGAAAAAGAAAAAAAAAATTGGAATTTTTTTTTTCTTTCAAATTTCTGTTTTTTTTTTTTTCTAAACCGGCCCCTGCATCGCCAGAAACTAGCCTCCACTCCCCAGGGACAATTTCGGCCCAACCACGGGGCGAAAGGCCAAGTCTCCAATCCGAACCTGGGTTCATGCGTCCAGTGTTATAGCATCCCCAGAAGGGATACCCTGATTCGGAGAAGAGATATTAAAATGTGTCCAACTGTTGGTGCAGTTCCATTTGAAAGATCCATGACTGGGGGGCAGGGGAGCGCGTTTTATTGTTGGGATTAATGAGTACTGCATAATTGCTATTCTGTGTTGTTATAACCTAAAAGCCAATAAAATTTGATTTAAAAAAAATAAAGGACATTTGAAATTGAGAGGCTTCTGCGGCCAGAAGAGGGGGACCCAGGGGTGAGCCGTTATCGCCCTGATCAAGTGAACCCGAGAAAGAGAGGTTCACAGCTAACTGTTTGAAAGGTCATTGAGAAGTCAAGTGGAGTGAATCCCGCAAAGGAGGAGACAGGAGAAGTGCACTGTTCGGCTGGACGTTTTGGAATCCGAGCCCAACCGAGGGACAAACTAAGAGACACTGTAAAGACAGGAGAAATACACTGTCCCGCTTGTCATATAGGGTCTGAGCCCGGCAGAGGGAGATCCAGGGGTGGAAAACTGACACCCAGAAAATATGTGAAGCCAAACTTTTTGTTTGTTTGTTTGTTGTTAAACCTACCAGGCAATCGGGATCAGGATCCCGCAGCCACAAAGGCCTGGATGTTGATAGGAGCTATTTAAAGGGGTCAGCGCCCAGAAGAGGGAGACCCAGTGGTGAAGTCACCCAACGTGAAAGAGATCTTTGTGTTTGTTTTGTTTATTTAATACCTCAGGCCCTTGAAGGCAAGAGACTTTCAAGAGGAACGAGACTTGGCCATCGACGGTCCTGATTGCTGCCATTAGAACTGTTAACTCGTGCTGGGAAAGCTCAAGTGTGTACTGTTCTCCAAGCTCCCACCTTACTGTGTACACAAAATGCAGGGAATGTCATGACCCGGCGAAATTGCCCTTTCTGGACCTCATGGTCATTGTCACGAAGGGCTTGTACTCCTTGTTCCTCCCAACATGGCCGTACCAAGCTCCGTGCTACGCACTAGCTTTCACGTTGTAGCACGTACTATAAATTGGTCACGCCCCTGCGGGTCCGCGCGTCTCAACGCTATCTTCGATAGTGTCCCGACGTGTGTTTGCTCTCTACATTTGCTTCCTTGATCCTCATACTTCCTTCCTTGCCCTTTTTTCCTGTTCCTGGACTTCCCCCCTACATTGCTTGTTTATCGCTAATCCTGGACACCCTGGAACCACGAACTTCCCGGAACTCTGAACGCGCTCTGCAACCTGACGAGGCTCGGGCAAGCCTATTCAAGACCCGAACCACCCACAGGAAGAGTCCTGCGGCCGAACAAGGGAGATCCCGATCACAGGTGAGACGGGGGGAGATTTATGACAGTTTGAGACACCGAACGAACAATACGGATTCTACCATGGAGAATGCTATTCAGGACCTGATGCGCGGAATGCAAGAACTTTCCACAGAGATGCAGAATATAAAACCCGAGAATGCAGCGCTAAGACAGCTCGTCTTGTCACGCGACTCCGCGAACAAGGACAGCGTATTATTGGGAGGAGTGGTTGATAAATACGACGGTTCAACAAAGACCTTACGTGGATTCCTGGATTCTTGTTTGGTACATTTTACCTTTAAGCCCTACTATTTCACAACTCCTAGGGCTAAGGTGGGCTTCATAATATGCATCTTTCTGGTAATGCCCTTACATGGGCCACTCCATTACTCAATTCAGGGGATGCTCTCCTGGATGATTATGAAGGGTTCATCGCGGATCTCAAGACCATGTTCGAACGACCAGAGCTGGTTCACAGTGCTCAAGAAAAGCTACTTGACTTCCAACAAGGATCCCAAGACATGTTGACCTATGTTACCAGATTCAAACAGCTAGCCAAAGAGGCGGACTGGCCCCTGGAAGCCAGTTTTACTTTGTTTCGTAGAGGTCTAAATGAAGAGATTAAGGACGAGCTAGCCAGGGTGGCACGTCCTAGTTCATTCCAGGCCCTCCTGGACTTGTCTATGCAAATAGACTTTAGAATCCAAGAAAGAAAGGCCGAAAAGAAAAAGAATAAAGTATCAATTCAAAGATACTCCCTAGAGAATACTACAAGGACAGAATCTGCCAAGAGTCCGAGCACTGATTCTGAACCCATGCAACTTGGAGCCTTTCGTGGACCAATTTCCCCGCAGGAAAGGTTAAGAAGAATACACACAGGCTTATGCATGTATTGTGCCTCGGATAAACATCTAGTTAAAGAATGTTCTCTGGCTCCTCCCCGACGCTCGGGAAACGCCAGCTCCCGATCCTAAATGGAGCAAGGTTTCGGGAGAGCGATGTTTGCTCCACATCAATTCCATCCTTGAACTCTCCTGGACAAAACAAATTGGTGATATTACAGGCCTTTTTATCGCCATCCAAGGACAAGGTCTACCCCATACTGGCCTTGGTAGATTGCGGATCAATGGGAGTCTTCATTGATCAAGATTGGGTCAGAAGTCATAACATTCTGTATGAAGCAAGAAGTTTTTCACAGCCAGTGGAAGCGATTGACGGAAGACCTCTTTCCTTAGGACCCATAAGTCTGCAAACAAGGGAGATCCATCTTTCCATAAATCATCATCAAGAAAGAATTGTGTTTGACATTATAAAATCAGCCCATTACCCCTTGGTTTTGGGCATGCCCTGGTTACAAAGGCACAATCCATATATCAACTGGACGGCCGGAACCTTATTCCTGGGCTCGGAGTTCTGTATGAACCATTGTTTAAACCTGGATACCTCAGTCACAGCCCCTAAAAGTCCACCAAGGTGTCCATAGACACCACTCACGCTTTCCAATATTGTACAAGTTCCAGAGATCTATCAAGGGTATGGTGATGTATTCTCTACTGCCATCATTCAAGCCTTACCTCCACATAGACCCGAAGACTGTGCCATAGATACTGAACCCTCAGCAGTGATTCCCTTTGGCAGGATGTTTATCCTTTCAGAAGCAGAAAAGAGAGCCCTCCAGGAATACCCAACTAATCTTGAGAATGGCACCATAAGACCTTCAAAATCACCAGCTGGTGCTTCATTGTTCTTCGTTCCTAAAAAGGATACCAAAGAGCTCAGACCTTGCCTGGACTATCGGGGCCTAAATCAACACACCCTGAAAGACAGATACCCACTACCCCTGATCTCGGATATCCTTGAAGCTGTGAGAGGTGCAGTGATATTCACGAAACTGGATCTCTGAGGTGCTTACCATTTGATCCGTATCCGGGAAGGAGACAAATGGAAAACAGCCTTTAGAACACCCTTTGGTCACTTTGAATACCTAGTCATGCCCTTTGGTCTGACTAATGCTCCCGCAGTCTTCCAGCGTTTTATGGATAGGGTGTTCTCTGACATGTTATTTCTCAATGTTATCGTCTACCTGGATGACATATTGATCTTCTCAAAGGATTCCTTGAAACATGAAGAACATGTAAAGGCAGTACTTCAACGTCTCCGTGAAAATCAACTCTTAGCCAAACCAGAAAAATGTTTGTTTCATGCTACATCAGTTCACTATCTGGGGTTTGTCCTCAGTTCAGAAGGAATTAGTATGGATCCTTCAAAGGTAAAGGCCATACTGGCTTGGCCCGCCCCAACATCTGTAAAGCAAATAAAGTCCTTCCTGGGGCTTGCCAACTTCTACCGGAAATTCATTCCCACCTTTTCCGAGATTGTTCAGCCCATTGTTAATCTCCTGAAGAAAGACGTTCCATTCAACTGGTCTATACCACAAGACAAGGCATTCCAACGCTTGAAAAAAGAATTCACTCAGGCCCCCATCCTGGCCCAACCTGACATAAATCGTCCTTTTCTAGTGGAAACAGATGCCTCCAATTACGCCATAGGAGCAGTTTTAAAACAAGAATCCGATGATAAGTTGGAACATCCCATTGCTTACCTTTCACGGACCCTGACTACCAGTGAGACTCACTACTCAGTTCTGGAGAAGGAGTTATTGGCCATTCGTCATGCCTTCACTGAATGGAGACATCTACTCCTGGGTGCTAAATATCCAGTTCAAGTCTGTACTGATCATCGAAATCTTCAGGTCCTACAATCCATGGAGTGCAGGAACAGTAGACAAGCTCGATGGGCCTACTTCTTTGCTCAATATCAATTTCAAATCTCACATGTTCCTGGACCGCAAAACATGATTGTCGATGCCCTTTCTCGGCGTCCCAACTACGTTCCCTTGGAGGATAAGATCTATCCTAAAATGTTTCCACCTACAATCTTTGTAGCTCAAGCGATCAATCTCCTGGAAGAAATCAGAGTATAGACTCAATCATCTGAACTCTGGAAGGACATATCCGAGAAAAGTCCCTGGCGTTTGACAATCAAGGAAGGATATTTATTCAAGAACAATTCAGTGGTCATTCCGACAAAAGAACTTCAACAGAAGGTAATGAATCTATGCCATGATACTCTTCACTCCGGCCATCGAGGGGTTACCAACACCTTCCGTCTTATACAAAGACAGTTCTGGTGGCCAGGGATGAAGTCCAGTTTAGTTCAATACATCAAGACCTGTGCAATTTGTAGTCAGAACAAATACGATAATCAGAGCCCGGCGGATCTGCTTCTACAACCTACGTTGCCAACCAGACCCTGGAAAGTTATTGCCACTGACTTCATTGTTGAATTACCACCTTCCCGAGGATATACAACCATCATGGTAACCATTGACTTGTTCACTCATCTAGCTCATTTTACACCATTGTATAAACTACCATCTTCCTCAGAACTTGCTGGAATTTTCCTGGAACATATTTTCCGTATTCATGGCCTCCCTTCCAAGATTATTTCGGATCGGGGACCTCAATATATTTCACAATTCTGGAAACATCTCTGTCGTGATCTAGGAATCCAACGTGCCCTTTCTTCAGGCTATCATCCACAAACCAATGGGGCAACGGAACGAGTAAATCAAACCCTGGAACAATATCTTCGTTGTTTTGCCACCAAGGTTCAAGACGATTGGTCTCTCCGTATACCTTTAGCCGAATTCTCCTACAATAACTCAGATCATTCAGCTCTCAAGATCAGCCCTTTCTATTGCAGTCAAGGTTATCATCCGTCTGTTTTACCATCAGTTCTTCCAGAATCTACTCGGGTACCTACCCTTGACTCTTGGATTCAGACGCTGATCGACTTACAAAGAGAGGCCAAGGATCAGTTAGAACAGGCCCAGACTCGAACCAAAAGATATGCAGACTCTAAGAGAAGACCATCACCCTCCTATTCAGTTGGCGATCAAGTCTGGCTAGCCTCGAAACTGTTACCTCGACATCTACGACCAAACAAATTGGCTCCTCGCTATTATGGTCCATTTTCTATAAAGGAGATCATCAATCCTGTCTCCTTCCGACTTAAGCTCCCGGATTCCTGGAAGAAGATACATCCAGTCTTCCATACTTCCCTGTTGAAACCCTACGTTAGTTCTACTCGAAAACCCTTCAAACCCACACCTGTTGTTGTGGACGACCAGTTGGAATATGAGGTGTCCAGGATATGTGATTCCAGGTATAGAAGGGGTCGATTACAATATCTGGTCAAGTGGAAAGGCTACCCCCCTAGCGAGAGAACATGGGAACCAGTTTCTAATTTAAAGACCCCTCGTTTGCTCAGAAGATTCCATCTTATTCACCCAGGCAAGCCTGGAGGAGCCAGTCTTCGGAGGGGGCATGCTGTCATGACCCGGCGAAATTGCCATTTCTGGACCTCATGGTCATTGTCATGAAGGGCTTGTACTCCTTGTTCCTCCCAACATGGCCGTACCAAGCTCCGTGCTACGCACTAGCTTTCACATCGTAGCACGTACTATAAATTGGTCACGCCCCTGCGGGTCCGCGCATCTCAGCGCTATCTTCGATAGTGACCCGACGTGTGTTTGCTCTCTACATTTGCTTCCTTGATCCTCATACTTCCTTCCTTGCCCTTTTTTCCTGTTCCTGGACTTCCCCCCTACATTGCTTGTTTATCGCTAATCCTGGACACCCTGGAACCACGAACTTCCCGGAACTCTGAACGCGCTCTGCAACCTGACAAGGCTCGGGCGAGCCTATTCAAGACCCGAACCACCCACAGGAAGAGTCCTGCGGCTGAACAAGGGAGATCCCGATCACAGGTGAGACGGGGGGAGATTTATGACAGGGAAGGGAGCCCCAGGCTAGCGCGTCCTGACATATTATTTACGAACACTTCTTTATTTTCTTGAAAACTATCCCACACCCTTTTTCATATCAGTTGTGAGGTTTCGCAATAGGTTTCTTAGTATAGGCACTTATTATTTGACACAACGCCACCAGGACTGCCTTATTTTTCATTTGATGGTCAGCGCTTGCTCCCATCTTAGATTTAGGTTTACATTAGGCGTTTTTCCAACCTGCGAACAGTTTAAATAAACACCCTTGAACTGTGATCACTTGCATCTGTCTTAACTGTTGTTACCATGAGTTCCTCACAAAGTGCTATGGTCCAGAAGATAGGTCTTGGGAACCATTAGAGAACATTCATGCTCCCCTTCTTTTGGCACGTTTTCATGCCTCTCAAGGGTGGGTCTGCTTTTGAACGAGGATACTGTCACAGTTCATAGGAGGACGCTTTCCTCCATACGCAAATGGCGTAGTTCCTTTTATTCCCGTCTGCGTTACTAGCGGTTGCCTTGGCGTCTCCACCAATGTCAGGAACGCAGACAGCAAACATAACAGTACGCAATCTATCGCAAACCATGTATAAAATTAAACTCCTTCAGGACGCAGGTGCTTCTAATTGAAGATGGTTCTCATCATTTTGTTTTCGCTTCCTGTTGCCTGAATTCTGTGTTAAAGCGCTCTGCTTCCGTTCACGTACTGGCTTTGGAATCACCTTTAACTTACTCACTGGCAGCAGATTGTTCGATCTCTGCCTCTGTTCACGGACTGCCTTTTGGGATTGCTCTGAATCTGTACTTTGTGCTAACACATTAATTGGCCCCAGCTTCAGTGTTCAAGGATGGGTTTGTGGATGGCTCTGTACCCTGTACTTTTTCCGGATACTCTCTAGGGAATTTACCTGCGACGTGGTGCACAGAACCTTTGAACGCTATGGGTGACTTTACATCAAGTCCACTATTCTACCTCCATTAGTGCGTCCTTGTTTGGCCTGGGGGCAGGTCCCTACTAACCCACTGCTTCCTCATTCGTTTTGAACCATCTTCCTCTCGCCTACATTCTTTTCTGTGGATCATCTTGCCATCTCACTGGGGCCAGATTTATCAGTTCACTGCCATACACATCCTCCATCTATCAAGCTTGTTGCTCTTCATCCCTGTTATAAAGTTTAGTGCACTGTTAATACCGATTTACATACACTATACAGGGATATTAGTTAACACACACTGTTTCCTTTTCCACAGATTGGCACATAACTGGTGGTACCTTGCTATTTCATTTGAACCACTGTGGTGTCCGTCACTAGACATGGACAGCACAGCGTCTCATAGGAAAGGTCGCCTTCATGTGAGGAGACCCTTATCAAGGGTTAGCATTGAGATTATTGGACCATTCTCTGCAGACAATCTCTCGACCAGCACAAGAACTTTGACAACCTGCTTACGTTCTCGTGAGTACAGACAATACCCCTGTATATCACAGTTACCAATTGCCCAAGTTTCTTGAAAACATATTAGTTCAAGCCTTTCAATAAATCTTCTCCAATGCAGATCTACCAGGTGCTTTTAAATGCCAGAAATGTTCCACGAGAGGATTTTAATGTCAATGGAAGGTACAATATTGCATGTAGTCTGGGTCGGGGTGTCAGTAGTCAGTCAACACCATCCATCCCTGGGTCGAGGTGGAATGGTTCATTCGCCAAGACTGACACCTCTTCAACTCTATGTCAAAGTTTATTACTTGGGGATCGAGATCTTAAACTTATCGTGGAACCTCTCCGGAGATACGTGCAGGATTCGATGGAAAGAAGTCCATTGGCCAGGAATTTGTCACGCAGGATCAGATGAATAAAGTCTACCCCTCCTAGGGGGGTTGTCATGGGCCAACTGATCAATAGCTAACCTGATGGCAGTATTATTTTCCGCACCACTTGCCACCGGCTGCTGACTTCTTAGGAAAGTTGTGGGGCATGTTTGTTTTAACAGATGATATTGCCCACCAATTATGGTTTAGCCAGTCGTCGTTGGCCTTGTCTGTCACGCCACTTCTGGGGAGACCGAGGTCCAGTGCGATCGCTTTCCCTTCTCCTTCCTGGCGGATCTACCCGCGCTTTCGCGTCTGGGGAGCCGCCAGGAGGAGAGCTTCAGGAACCGCTGTTGGTGGGCTGCGGCGCATGCGCGGGAGACCGCTGTCTCGGTTCCGCGCATGCGCCGTAGATCGGGCCTGTACATTGGGAAGGGCTTGCCTTCCAAGCCTCGTTTTGGGTCCGCCGGCGCTCGGAGATGAAACGGCTTGCGTTTCAGGCCTCGCGGGTGCCGGCGGCCCATAAAAGGAAACCGCAACAGAAGCTATCGCGTCTCAATGCGGAAGCTTCGTTCGTGTTGCTCGCTCCTGGTTTTCTGTGATTCCAGCTTCCAATTACCCTGTCTTGTCCTCTGCCTGCCTGGGCTGCCTTCAGCCTGCCTGGGTATCCTGTCCTACTTGCCCTGCCTTCAGCCTGCCTGGGTATCCTGCCCTACTTGCCCTGCCTTCAGCCTGCCTGGGTATCCTGTCCTACTTGCCCTGCCTTCAGCCTGCCTGGGTATCCTGTCCTACTTGCCCTGCCTTCAGCCTGCCTGGGTATCCTGTTCTACCTACCTTACCTTCAGTCTACCTAGGGTCCTGTTGCATGCTTACCCTTTTGTCTGCTAGGGAGTCTAGTTAGCTTAGGGTCTTTGGGTCCCCCTTGTTCTGATTTCAGTCTCCTTGGTTCCTGGTTCTTGCCCTGTGGTTCCCTGGTTCTAGGGTTCCCCGCTGATTCCCTGGGGACCTATTGGGCCCTTTCCTGTCTGTTCCCTTCCAATCTGGTTCCCCTTTTTTCAGTCTGATTCCGTCTGGTGCCTGGTGTCCCATCTTCAACCAGCTATCCGAAGTTCGCCTGCAGTTTGGTGCATCGACCTTCACCTCGGACTTCGCCTTGTTTCAACTCTTCAAACTGACTGTTGCCTCTCCTGTCTGTGCTTGCACAGTCCCACCGTCACGTTAATCAGGAGAGTGCCTTCCGTGACGCTGGGAGTCTGTCCATCCTCCACCCTGTACCATTTGGGTGGTGGAGAGGCGGGTTCCCCGAATCACACACTCATCATTCAGCTGACTGCAGTCTGGCGGCCCCAACAAGATCCACATCAAGGAAAACAGGTACGCAGTCTTCACGAACATCTCAGCTTGACATTGTCTGATGACTGGTACAGTCAGGTGCTAAGGAGACGCTACCCCGATTGTGCCCTCCATCACTTACAGCCCTGCAGTAATGAATGAAAAGCAAAACTACTAATACCAGAAGGCAGAGAAACAGATGAACTGCTCACACCTGACTGACATGGCATGAGCGAATGTACATTTCTGCTTCATAACCACCATATATATTAAGAAAGCAGTGCTGGTAAAGAGCTGACTAGTGGTCAGTGTTTACTTTTCAGCCAATGCCAATTTGTATTTAATTTGCGGTACACACATTTGGGAAAAGCTAAACTACAAGCCGCAGAATGCAAACCACTGTTGAATGAACAGCCAGAGCTGGATAGGAGATGTCACCATTTCTCAATACCTGTGATCTACTTTATAACATTGAATGTTTTTTTCAAATGTCTTTCTTTTAAAAGCATTTCAATGCAATTTAATGCAGGGGACACTGTTGCACACTTACCAATGCCCCAGGTCCAGAGTCAGGCTCCTCCTCGGGGCTCGCCTCCGGGGCCGTCCTATTACCTCCCTGATTCGGCCCGTGGGGGTTGCTGGGGCACCACAGGATTCCCTCCCGCATTCCCAGTGCCGTGGGCTATCCTACCACATTTCTGGGACTACACATACACAGCATTCCACACAGCGTGAATGGAAGTTGCTATGGCGCCTCCTAGACGCTCGGCTGTGAGGACGCCGTTCTCTCTCTCACGTGACCCGCACCATTCACATGATTACACAACAAGGAAGCAACCTATAAAAGACCCAGCCAACCTTTTGTTATAGCTTCTCACCATTCCTGTGAGTGGCGTTCTGTTGGTTTTCTTCCTGTGATTCCTGCTTTTGGTGTATTTTTTTTTTCACTTTAGTTTTTACTGAACATTTTTCAGTAGACAATACACTGTATTCCAAGCAAAAACAGCAATTGAAACAAACCCTTGTATCCCCGTCCCTCTTCCCCGTATCTCCCCCGCACATGAGCTACCATAGCTGACCATCCAGTGGGATTATAAGACTATAACCTTCAGCTTATCTGGCATTGTGATTTCCATGAATCATGTCTGTGCACCACAGTTGTTTCATTCGACCCAGGGGACCAGAGGCTGTGCAAAAGATCTGGACCCACCATTCAGATTAGAGCTTAAGGTGCTCACATCCTTCTTTTAGCAAAACAGTGCCCCACTCGGCCAAGAAACTTTCCATCTTACAATTGCTGTCAATTTCTCATATGTAAAAATATCCCACAGTTTAATCATCCATTCCCTGTTAGTTGGTGCAGAATTTTCCATTTCTGGACCAATGCACCATTCCGGCCCGTAACAAGGCTTCCACAATTTTCGGGAAACTGGAACTTTCGGAATCGGGGGACGGGACACTTAGCAAAATCTCAAGGGAGCATAACGCTGGAGAAACTCCGATCAGAACCTTGATCCAGCTCAAGACTTCTACCCAGTAAACCTGAATGGACGGACACTCCCACCATATATGGTACCACATGTCTCTCTGCCCACACTCCCTTGGGCAAAATGGAGAAGATCCTGCAAACATTTTAGATAGCCTTAGCGGGGGTAGGTGCCAGGAGTGGAGAATTTTAAAGTTGTGTTCCATCGCTGATGTTTACAGGGAGTCAGCAAGCATTAAATTGCATACTTTTCCCCAAGTTTCATCCAATATCCCTGCCCCCATCCTTGCCTCCCAGCATTGTCTAAAATTCTGCCTCCCCTCTAGGTCAGCCGTAACCAATACTCTTTAAATCTTTGACAGCACTACCTTCCTTGTAGTGGCTTCGCAGACAGTTTTCTCAAAGGGGGTGAGGGCACAGGAAACATCAGCGCACCATTTATGTTCTGGCAAAATACCCTTCAGGTGAAGATACTCAAAGACAGACAAGGGATTCATTCCCATGACTTTTGATAATGCATCATACTCAATGAAGCTATTCCCTTTGAACAACTGGGGAGCTCTCCCCAAACCCATGTCTAACCCCTGCTGCGTGTCACGGAAGCCCTTGCTACATAGATCCAGCGGGGTACCCCATAACGAACTCTGGGGTGAGGGCCAGGAGGCGAGGAAGGAGTTTGCTTTATTACATTTCCACAGGCCACAGAGCACTGCCAAAGTGGGGTGAGTTCTGACATGGTGCAGGATCTCCTTGGCATGTGTCCATAGGAGGTCCCTTACTTTTTTAGGATGAGTTTGAGTAGCTCCTATGAACTTCCAATAAGTAGCCATGTCGTCTCTCAGGTACTCCAACATTACCCGTAGCTGCGCTGCCTTATAATATAGCCTGAAGTCTGGGAGGCCGAAGCCTCCTAACTCTCTGGGTAGCATCAGTGTTGCATACTTAATTCTAGGACTCTTCCCATTCCATATGAACTGATGCACCGTACCCTCCAATTTTACAAAGAAGGACTCAGGGAGGGGCGAGGGGAGAGCCGTAAATAAATACAAGAGACGGGGGAGGCTATTCATTTTTACACCATTCGGCCAAACCAAGAGATGGTGAGAAGCCCCCAGCGCTGAAGATCTGATTTGATTCTCTCTAGGATAGGAGTATAGTTGGCCTCAACTGATTTTTCCAAGTCTCTAGGGAGGTGAATGCCCTGGTACGGGTAGGACGAGTTCTCGACCCTCATACCACCTACTGTCTTCCTACCTCTGGTCTCTCGGCCATCCCCCCCATGGGCAGAACGCTTGATTTAGAGAGATTTATTTTCAGGCCCGAGAACCTGCCGAAGGATTGTATCTGATTTAGGAGTTCTGGTAGGGATTGCGATAGATTCATCAGGTAACAGAGAATATCGTTGGCAAATAAAGAGAGCTTAAAATCTAATTCCCCCGCATTGGATTCCCGTAATCCCCTGGCTCATTCTAATGGCAATAGCCAAGGGCTCCATGACCAGAGCATACAGCAAGGGGGAGATGGGACAGCCCTTCCTCGTTCCTCTAGTAAACTGCAGAGGAGAGGAGACACTGCCATTGACCACCACTCTTGGACCGTTGTATAAAGCTGCTATCCACCCCCTAAAATTCTCTCTGAGCCCCATCCTTTACAAGACTCTACCCATGTACTGCCACTCAACGTGGTCAAAGGCATTTTTTTAAAAAACTTTATTTAACAAGTTGGCAATGGCATACAAGAGGTTCATTCAGTCTTACAGTACATACTCAATATGCTTCCATTACATACATCACTGTTACATTCAGCTTATGTGTTTATACATTTGTTTTCACTTATACATTTTGGTCTTTATATCCGTTACAGTACTGCTTTCTTAACGTCAATTTCCAGTTGTGTTTTCCATATAAATTCGGTATGGGGTCCACATGTCTTTAGGCGTCAATGTTGTAATCACAATCTGTAAATAGTCCTCCCCATTATCATTCACATTTGCCATTTCAATGAACCATTGTTTTAGGGACAATTAGAACATGTGTATCGTATCTGCTGCTTCTTCGGTTCTGCATTTCGGACAGAGCTGCACATTTTGTGTGTTAAATCTGGTTATATGTTTGTGGGTATAAGGGAGCCTATTCAGCACCTTAAACTGAGTGATACCTCCCTGGTTAAATTGCACATTTTCTGCCATTTGTTTTCGTCAATCACTGACCCTGTATAACTTACCCAATTTCCCCTCAGTGTGTTTGTTAGAGGAGCGCCGTCTTGTATTTTTGAATATAGTCTCGCCAGTAGTCTTTTCTTGTTGTCGCATTGTATCATAATTTCCATATATTCCCTTTGTCTGGCTCTGCAGGAAATGGCGGCCATTTCTGTCTGACAGCCGCTTTCATGTGGTAGTCTTGCAGTAATTTCAAGTTGTCACCCAGTTTATCTTTAAATTCATCTATTGTGACAAATCTGCTGCCGGGGAAGAGATCTCCTAGTTTCATCGTCTTGTCAGGGTCCCTTGCATTTTGGACATCTGCATCCAATGTGGGGGGGGGGGTCAGGGGTATTCCACAATGGGCTGTTTTTACTATAGGGGTTTGTAATTTTTAATCTTGCCATCATACGCCTCCACGCATCTAATGTAGTGCGTAATGGGTCGAATGGGCAGGGGTCCACCTTGTGCATGCATATAAGGTTAGTCTTTTTTTTTAAACAGTTTTTCTTATTTTTTCTTAACCAAACAACAAATCACCATCACGCCCGACATTTTCAGTTACAAGCTTTTAGACATACATTTGCATATTATTTATTACTGTCTTCCCCCCTCCCCCCTCTTTAACTCGAGCTTCCACTTCTGTGCTTCATGTTCCCCTTCTCGCAGGGTTAGTCCCCTTCCTCATTTTCAGACGTGTCATATTCACTGGAGTTAGCTTGGGAGGATCCCGCCAGTGTAGCTACCATTTGTCTCCATGCTATCAGAGGTCCCGCTTCGTTATCCACCCCATAATTGGCTTCTTCGTACCAAACTGCTGTCTCAGCATCTGCACATTTCAGGAGGTCATTCCACCATACCTCTAATCTGGGTCTGTGGGCAGCCTTCCAGCTCATAGCTATCCTTCTTTTGGCTAGGATATGGGCTAGGTCCTTGAGTTTGCACACATGTTTCAGGTTGCGTGGTCTGGTGAATCCTCCCATCATACATGGCCGCATGGATGCCACATCTAGCTTGATTCCCTTTTCAGATAATCGTAGCTTAATTTCCTCACAGAATTTTGCCACCTCTGGGCACGCCCAGAACATATGGGCCTCCACCTCCCCGCATTTAGGGCATTTTTGTACTTCTGTACTTCCAAATCTGGCGATTCTTGGGGGGGGGTCATATATGCCCTGTGAGTGATATATAACTGAATTTGCTGCAGCCTAGCGTTTCTTAATACCTTTTTGTGATATCTTTGGGCTCTTTCCCACTGCCCATCTTGCATGGGTTCCCCGGCTTCCTCCTCCCATCCCGTCTTAATTGGAGCAGCTCCTTGCCTACTCTGGTCATCAGTTCATAGATCCTGGATACTTCATGCCCTCCCTCCGAGATATCGTACATCGTTTATATGACGGTATCAGGTTATTCTGCTAGTGCTATTTCGGACCACGTTTCCTCCACCCGTTTAATTATTCTGGTATATGTGATTGCCCCGAGTGTACCCCCGTTTCTTCAACTAGCGTTTGAAATTGCAGTGCCTTCCCCTCTTGCCATATATCTCCCAAGGTCGCTAGGCCTACTGGCTCCCAGTGTTTGCGGATCCCCTTCCTTAATTGCTCATCCACCCCACGTAGCGCCACGAGTGGCGCCTGCGGGGAGCATGGGGTCGGGTTTCCCACAACTCGGCACGCTTTGCGCCAAATCTCCCAGCCCAGTTCCAGCCGTCTTGGTCCTCCGTGTAGCTCAGGTTTGGGTAACCATATCAGTTCCTTTAGGAAGTAAGGGTCACATTCACCCCTCAGCAGTCTAGATTCCGCTGTCTCGTCTTCCGACAGCCATCTGGCCACATATTGTAACTGCCCTGCCAAGTGGTATATCTCAAAGTTCGGCAGGTTTATGCCCCCTCTGTCATACGTGTTCTGTAGTTTCCATAGGGCTACTCTGTTTCCGGAGTTATGCCACAGGAAACCTCTACATAGGCTCTGGAGTTTATTAAAAAAGTGTTTGGGCAACATGTGAGGGATATTTACAAAAAAACTTCGTAGCCTAGGCAGAACCACCATCTTGAGCAAGGCCGCCCTCCCTACCATGGCCAGGGGGAGCTTAGCCCAGAACCCCATGCAGTTCTTGATGCCCTCTATTGCCCTTTCCGTGTTACGTTTGTGTTTGTATATGATTGTGTGATATATGTTGATCTACAGGTATCTAAATGTTCTGGTCTGCCAGGCTATTTGTAAGATCGTTAAATTCTCACATGGGAATCCCCTGTACCTCCCTAGGGGGAACATGCACGATTTTTTGGGGTTCACCGATATGCCGAAGAGGGTCGTGTAGCACTCCATCACCTCCATGATATATTGCAAATTTTCCTCTGGGTATCGCAGGTATAGCAACATATCGTCTGTGTACAATGATATCAAGTGCGGTCCCCCCCTTAATATAAACCCCAATTTCCTCATACTGCTGTCTCAGATAGATCGCTAGTGGCTCTAGTGCGAGGATATACAACATTGGGGACCATGGGCAGCCCTGTCTTGTGCCTCTGCTGAGTTGCCATTTGTCTGAAATGATCGCTCCCGTTTTGACCCTGGCTATTGGGGAGCTATACACCATTGTCACCCACCGCAGATATCCTGGTCCCATCCCATATTCTTTTAAGGCCGCCATCATCCAGGGCCACCTTACGGAGTCAAGGGCTTTCACTGCATCTAGTGAGATTATTGCTATTTCACTTGGATCGCACTCCGTCTGTTCTTTGATATGGTGGAGCCTCCTGTGGTTATCGGATATGCTTCTGCCTGGAACGTATACTGTCTGAGCGGGGTGGATACGTTTGTTAATTACCCGCTTAAGTCTGTTTGCCAGCACAGCCGTGAGGATTTTACTGTCCTGGTTTAACATAGAGAGTGGTCTGTATGACCCACAGTCTGTGCTTGGCTTGCCGTGTTTGATGAGTGGAATGATTACCACCTCCCTAAGGGATTCCGGCAGTTTCCCTTTCTCGAATGCCTCATTTAGCATTGCCAATAGCGCGAGGAGCACTTCCTCTCTATACGTTTTATAGAATTCACTCGGGAGCCCATCTGTCCCAGAGGCTTTGCTTGTGGGTAGATGTAATACCACTGTCTCTTATTCCTCTTTTGTAATAAGGGCGTCCAGGTTCTCCCTATCTTCCTCACTCACTTTAAGTAGTCCTATGTCTTCAAGCGTCTCCTGAGTCTCCTGCTCCGCCGTCTCAACCACGTCTTCATAGAGGTGTTTGTAAAATCTAAGGAATCCCTCATTGACACTCTCCTGGGTGTTCCAGACTTGGCCAACTTCTCCCGTTATCTCTCTAATGGCTGATCTTGGTGTCTCATTCTTGTATAGCCATGCAAGCAACCTCCCCGGTTTGTCACCCCCTGCGTGTTGTCTTTCAATATATTTTTTGTAATTCAGGTTGCATAACCTCTCCCAGAGCTCACCACATGTCTGTTTTAGTTGGCTCACGTGTTTGGCGTCCTCCTGCGAGGTGCCCCCTCTTTTCATGACCCCTTCTAGTTCCTTTTCTGTTTCCTCTAATTCTCTCACTATACCCCCTTAGAGTCCCCTGGATTTGAATATGCCCGCCCCCCCTTACTACCACCTTAAAGGCTTCCCATAGGGTGCCCTCTGATTCCACGCTTACAGTATTATTTTCGAAGTACCCGATTATCTCTTCCCTTAGGTCCTCTCGGAATACAGTATCCTTCAGTGCCTCGGCTCTGAGCCTCCATGTTGGGATCCTGGCTCTGGGGGGCTTATGTCACCAGCCCAGGACCAGAGGGGAATGGTCCGATAGTATTCTTGCCTTTTAGTCTGAACCCGTCATTTCCCCCACAAGTTCCGGAGTGGCAAATATATAATCCAGCCTCGTATACAGATTCTGTGGGGCGGCGTAATGTGAATAGTGTCTGTCGTACGGGTGCTGCTGCCTCCATATATCTTCCAGCCCAAAGTCTCTCAGCAGGGCTTGTAGCGTTTTTGCTGCAGGGGTGGGCTTGTCTAGTTTCGTGTCTGATCTGTCCATTTTGAGGTTCAGCATGCAATTGAAATCCCCTCCCCATATAACTGTACTTCCCATGTGAGGACTGATTTTGCCAGATAATGTCCTAAAGTAGGCTGCTGTGTCATGGTTAGGGGCATATGTATTTATAATGCATAGTTCTCTGTTCTCTAACAACCCTCGGATTACCACCATCCTCCCATCTGGCTCCACCGTGGCCTGCAGTATCTGGAAGGGCACATGTGGCGCCACCCAGGTGATTACCCCCCTGGCATACGCCAAATATGTAGCCCCTATGGTGGTCCCTCTTTATTTTTTATAACCACTTCTTGTTTCTCCTTGGTGAGGTGGGTTTCTTGCAGTAGGGCTATACCCACCTTCTGCCTTCTGAGGTACATCATTATCTTATTTCTCTTTAGGTAGCTGTTGAGACCTCTAATGTTCCAAGTTACTATTCCAAGGTCTCCCATTATTCCATCTGGTTTCACCTACGGCCTCCCACACGCTTGTCTTGCCCGTTCTGCTCTAATTTTCATCCTCCGCCTGATTCCAGCTATGGCACGTATCTGTGTAAGCTCATTCCCCAAGTAAACGCACTGCAAATCCCCCAACTCCCCTCCCTCCCCCCACCCTACCCGTCCCCAACTGTCGCTGTTCCCTCCGCCCATCTCCCCACCCCTGTTGCTCAACCTCTTCTCCCTTCCCGCCCTCTGTCCTGCCCAACTACAACTCAAACCCCCCTACTGCCCACTCCCCTCCCTCCCCTCACTCCCTATCCCCAACTGATGCTCAGCTCCATCCCTAGATCTCAGGCAACCCCGCATCTAGCCCCTTTCCTGGCCGTTGTCAGTACTCGGGACACAGCGGGTTATCGCCCTACTGACGATTCGACTACTCTGATTACTGGGGATAGGACCGATCTTCCAATGTTCCCTCGTATAAAGCTATGATATGGCGTGCTCTGTTAGCCTATTAGGCGTAGCCATCAACTATATTCCAGTCCAACTTGTCCACATGGTGAATATACACACTACCAAGGTCAGCTCTCTTCCGGGCTGTCCTCCGTTCCCTATATCAACCATCTACATTCGCCCCCGCCTTAATAATCAGTGGTACAGCGATGGTTCACTTATCCTGTCCTTCTCGATCCGACCCAGCTGAGTCCTCTGGGCATCCCTGTGTGTCCAACCATTTCGTCGCATCCTCCGCCTCCTCAAAGAAGAATGCTTTGCCCTTGTGTAGGACCTTGAGCTTTGCAGGATACAGGAGCATGTATTTGAAGCCCGCTGCTCGCAGCCGTCTTTTTACCACCACGTAGCTGAGGCGTTATCTCTGCACCTGCATGGTGTAATCGGGTATCCCGTGACCGTCGCTGATGCTCAGGTTATTGTCCCACCTTTCCGAAAGTGTTCCAGGACCTTTTCCCTGTCTCTGTAGTTCAAGATTTTTGCGATAATCGGCGGGGAGGAGCTCCCGGGTGGGGCTTTCTTGTCAGGGCTCTGTGCGCTCGTTTAATCGCAAATCCCTGGGAGAGCTTGCCCCCTATCTCCTGGAACAGCATGTTCTCCACATAGTTTGTGGGGTCTGTGCCTTCCTCCCCTTCTGGCAGCCCTACTATGCGGATGTTGTTGTGTCATGCCCTTCCTTCCGCTTCCTCCGTTCGATTTTCCAGGTGGCGCACCTGTTGTTTCAAGATATGAACTTCCTTGGCGTTGGCTGTGCCAGCTTCAGTGTTGAGTTTCACGGCGCTCTCCAGGCTGCTTGTACGTTCTGCCAATGCTCTCACATCCTGTCGCAGGAGGTTTACGTCTATTCCCACTGCATCAATCTTGAATTCCAATGCCACCTTTAACTCCGCCATCACGGTTCCCCACGAGGATTTCAATTCCGATATAGCGTCCAGGATCAATCGATCTTCTCGTGGCGGGCTGTTGTTTCTGATGCGCTACTCTTGGCTTGCACTGGCATAGTCGGAGACTGCAATGTTTTAGTGAAGATGTCCATTGTAGGCTGCTTGGCCTTAGCTTTACCACGCTTGAGCGCCATTGACCCCGCAGTTTCCAGTTCGTTTTGCATTTCCTACTCAATATATTGGCAACCTCGTGATGTAAATTCTTATGTTGGCCACCATCTATTCTTCTCACGTGTGTGGGGGTCTTCGTTGCCTGCTGGGCCCCGTTTCTGCACCCCCGGCAATGTTGGCGGTGTTGTGTGTCCTCAGCTCTCTCCTTCTCATTGGGCTTCGCCTTCTGCACTGCGCTATGGTCAGCTTTTCCAGTGGCCGCACTAGTAACAGGGCTTTATATGTAGCCCTCAGCTGCGCATCTTGTGTGTGTAGGGACCACTGTGGCGCACTCCACTACTCACTCGTGTCTCTCAGGGGGCTTGCCAGTGCCTGGTTTGGTGACTTGTACTATTCTTGGTCTCCAGTGGGGTTCACTGCTTCACTGTGGCCAGGGCCTTCCTATTTCTTGGTTGCCATCCGGGCGATGTTACTGCTCTTCTGTTCTCTGGGCAATATAGATTGGCCCCGGCACCCCGCCTGTATGTTGCAGGCTCTGGCAATGGCCGCCATTGTGATTATGTTGCTTCCGTAGCTGCCAGCCTTCGGGCCGCATCAGTTTGAGTGGTCCTCAATCTCCCGGGCACCCCTTTGGTACTTATACATCCTTATTGGTACCTTGGCCATATTGTCACCTCTATATTCGGCGGCTCCTAGAGCCAGAGCCCGGCCCTAGCAGTGCGTTTTATCAGTGCACCCGGGCGCATGCAGATTAACCTGGTGGGGGGGGGGGGGCTTTCCATAGTGCCCCTTCTTGCCTGCCGGGCCGCGGGCCCTCTTCTACCCGACCGCAGCCGGCACAGCTTACAGTATGTGTCCCCTCTCCTCTGTGTGTTGGAATCCGCGGTCTGGCTGCAGATTTTGTACGCTCGGCTGCCCGCCATACGCGGGCAGCGGAGCTTCACCTTGCTTCTGCTGTTTACTCTAGGGGAGCCGCTGCAGCGCGTTCCTCGCGTCCTTTGGCCCCCCGGTCTCTGCAGTGAGCACCGTGCGCTCGCGGTCTCCGGGCAGCTGCAAAGCCCGGCTGAGCTTCGTGTTGCTGTTCTAGCAACAATGTATCACGTTAGGCTTTGTGCGGGATGCAGTGTCTTTTCAGGCATGTAGCTCTCCAGCTCTCCCCAGGTAGCCGGCAGCTCTGCTCTCTGCGAGGGGCCTCCAATTGTTCTAGCTGTCTTCCCCTGCTTCTGGGGGGCTTCTCACCGGGCGACCGCGGGGCCACAGTCCGGTGTCTTCCTTTGTTTGCTGTGGTCCGCCATCTTTAATTCGCCGAATCAGGACTGATGTTTATTTTATGTCCATAACTGCTGCATTCCGGCTCTGTTTTACATTGCTGGGCACACAATCCATACCCCACATGTTCCGACAGCCTTCCAGTCAATTGCGGCTGTTGTTTCCAGCTTTAACACGTAATACACGATAGGATCGCCGACCGATCAACGGGAGCCCACTGAAAGCGCAGCCTAGTCCATGGCTGCCAAGCCACGCCCCCCTATAAGGGTAGTCTTTATGTTATTTAGTGCTGCGGACTGTTTCTCGAGGTCGATATGAGAATATTTATTATCCGGGCTATACCATAGGCCCGCTTAATGGGCTTGAGCAGCCAGATAATACAGCTCAAAATCGGGAGCTGCTAGTCCACCTCTGCTGTATGGTTCAGTAAGGGATTCCCATCTCATCCGGGCAGTATTCCCACCCTATATGAATCCCACAGCAAGTTTCCGAAGTGTATCAAAGAATTGGCGTCCTGGCCAAATCGGTATGGTGTTAAAGAAATATAGGAGTTTTGGGACTACTATTATTTTCAAGACGGCAATCCTGCCTTGTAGTGATAGCGGGAATTTAACCCATAGGTTAAGTTTGTTTTCGAGTGTGTTAAGATAGTCTGCATGATTGCTTTTATATAGGAGCTTGTGCGATCGTGCCACCCTTACCCCCAGGTATTTCACCGATTCCCCTGCCCATTTCATCCCTTGCAGTTTTTTCGGCTTAGTAGTATTGTCGTTGAGTGGGAACAATTCTGATTTCATTATGTTAATTTTGTATCCTGAATATAGTGTAAGTGTATTGACTTCAGCAAGGACGGTGTCTTAGGTATATTAGGGTATCGTCCGCATATAGCAATATTATCTGTGGGGGTCCCCATAAATGTATCCCTCTATGATTATGAAATTCACGAATCTTACTTATGAAAGGTTCCATTGTTAATGCAAAGAGCAAGGGGGAGAATGGACATCCCTGTCAGGTGCCCCTAGCTAGCTTAATTATCTTGGAGTAGTTCTTGTTAGTCTGTATTTTAGCTTTAGGTTCATTATATAGCAGTCTTACACCTTTATTGAATCCCTCCCCCAGTCCCAGGCGTTTTAGGGCCCTGAATAGGAAGTTCCAATACACTGAATCAAAAGCGTTTTCAGCATCCAGCGACATCGCTGCTGCAGGAATCTTTGGGTTTATCTGTGCCATGGTGCCAAACAGTCTTTGTAAATTTAGGGCTGTTCATCTACCTGGGATGAATCCTGCCTGGTCCGGGTTTGGACAAGTAGGGTAAAAGTCTATTAGCCCGTGCTTTCGCGAAAATGTTTGCATCTGCGTTTATTAGAGAGAGTGTACGGTATGAGGACATTTCGTTCGGGGTCTCCCTGGTTTTGCCAGGACTGTTATAACCGCCTTGGTAAGGGAGGGTGGTAGCGCGCCAATGTTGCAAGCCTCCTCCCATACTCTGAGCAGTTTAGGGGCTAGGATGTCTTAGTATACTTTATATAGCTTGATGCCGATGACATCAGGGCCTGGGGCCTTACTGGACGCCAAAGAGGCTATAGCTTCGGCTATTTCTTCCTTTTTTATTGGGCTACTTAGTTTTTCGCTGGATATACAGTCCAATGTGAGTAGTTTAGTGCTTGCCAGGTAGTCCCCCACCTCCTCCTCCGTCACTGTGTCATTGTTTGAATACAATGTATGATAATACTCCCTAAACATGTAATTAATTTTGTCCGGTTTGACGGTGGTAAGCCCGTTGGGTTGATCCCACTAATGTGTTGTGTCTCGCGTTGCCCTTTAATTATCCCTGTCAATAGCCGGCCGGGTCGGTCCCCTTCGCCATACCAGCTGGCCTGCAACCTCTTTGCCATTAACCGGGTTTCTTGATACGCTAAGTCACAGAACTTTAGTCTGTTACCTTTAATTAGCCCTAGTAATGCCCTGTCGTGTGTCTTACCGTTATCGTTTTCAAGGCTCCTAAGGACCTCTTCAGTCTTCCCCAGTTCCCTTCTGGTTGTTTTTAAGATGCCAGATGGCGATGCTATCATCACTCCCCGGAACCATACCTTGAATGTCTCCCACACCGTGAAAAAACTAGTCACTGAACTCTTATTTTCTGCAATGAATGCTTCAATATCGATCCTAAGTGTCTCTACCAGGGAATCGTCCATCAATGCTGCCGGAGCCATTCTCCACTATGATGCTGGTCTAGATGTGAGTGCTTGGCGTGTTTTGAGGACCACTGGTGAGTGATCTCACCATGTGCTTAACAATATTATGGCTTTGCATACATCGTCTGTCCATGATTCCGACATGAGCCAGAGGTCGATTCTGGAGTGGGTATTGTGCACTGTTGAATAGCATGTATATTCCACAGAAGTTGGATGTTCTGTTCTCCAAATGTCTACTAATCCGTATTGGGACATAATGTGCTTTATAGTGAGGGAGGCTTTGGTCATGTTTCTATGTTTGGTGCTTGATCTATCCATGGAAAGGTCAAGTATTGTGTTCAAGTCCCCCTCCCCCACCCAAAGTATTGGGGTATCGGGGGTCTGGCCTATCAGAGTTGCCACTTTAATATAGAATTCAGCGTCATCTGTGTTAGGGCCGTATGTGTTTACCACGGTCAATGCTCTGTTATTGATGGTGCCTGATACTACAACATACCTGCCCTCTGGGTCAATATGTGTTGATCCGGCCCTAAAGTCAATGCTTTTGTGTTGTAGCGTTATCACTCCCGTCGCCTGTGATGATTAGTTTGTGTAGAATCCATTCTTTCCCCATCTCTGTGCCATCGGTCTGTGCATTGTCTCCAGTGCGTGAGTTTCTTGAAGCATTATTATGTTAGGTGCATGTCGTTTGAGGTTGCTCAGATCTTTCTCACTTTTATCGGGTTATTTAGCCCTCTAACATTCCACAAAATCAGCTTAAGGTGATCAGCCATATCATTCTATGACATCCCTTATCCCTGTGCTATCCATTGTTTCATACCCTGTTTATTGTTGAATTTAACCAGTCTTGCCCACCAATTGCCACTACTTTTTTCAACTTTTCTCCCCATAACTACCGGGCTGCTATAGACCCGTTTTGCTTGAACATTTAACAATTGTGTATCCCCCCACCCATCCCTTTAACACCCACCACCCTCACCATCTGCCCCAACTCAATAATGATAAACCCTGGGGTGCTATGTTGATAGCCTTTACCGTCTGTCCAGCTCGATGTGTCCCAGATCTTCATTGTTGTTCCTCGCCACTACTGCGGGTTATTGGAATTTTCTGGGCTCATTTAGTCATCTCTTATCCCTTTTAATAATTTTCATCCCTGTATTCTTTTTCATTGTTATGCGGTACGTTTTGCTCTGGGTGGTGCTGTTGCCGTGGAGGCATGAGTATTGATGCTTTCACAAAGGACAATGCTTGTGGGGGGTTTTCAAAAAAGTAATGCGTCCACTTTCTTTCTCTATCTTCGCTTTCAAGGATCCTATTGTGCCAATGATATCATCTAATTTGACGTTGATAGCCATGAAGCCATTTTGCATGGTTTGCAACAATTGATCATCTTTTGAGTTATCGTCTCCTCCTTCCATTGATGGGGTACTTAAAGGCGGGGGGGTTTCAGATGTTGAAGGTCTTGGGACTGTGAATGAGTCAATTGGGGCCTTCTTCTTGTTGGCCCCTTTTGTCATGGTACTGGCTCTGCCCGGTTCAGATACAGTCACACCACGGGTTTCTTTCTTTAGTACCGGTTATTTATCCTCTCTGTAATGTTAATATTGATTATGGCTCTCTGTCGTCCAGTACAAGTAATATGGATGGTGGGGCCTTCATCGGATTTGCGCCGATATTGAAGATTGTTCCATAGGTTTTGTGCAATGCTGAGCTAACCATATAACCGATACTCAGCTTGCTATATCTGCTCCTCAGCTTTCTTCCTGTTGCCGCATTTAGCGTTCCCAGAGACAGCTAGCATGTCCAGTTAATTTCTAACAGCCTGCAAAGGGTTTAGACAAGTGCTGCGAATTGTGGGGTCGGTCTGCAGCTTCTCCGACATAGGTACAGTATCCTGTCTGGATTTTGCTGTGTGCTCCTTGCGAGTTTGTGCCCCCATTCACATTGATTTATTGGTATCCCTACATATTATCCCCACCAAAAATATTGCTGTACATATGGTCGTTTATCTCGCCATAGGTGATATTTTTGGGGGATAATTTGTGGGAGCGGGGGTTGCGGGGGTATCCCCCGCACATTTAAAAATAATGCAGCGGTTGCAGGGTTGTCCCCCGCAGGTTCAATTTTTCAATATCGCTGCAAAAACATGGCAATATTTTTGTATCGCAATATTTTTGCGGGGATATTAACACATGGAGCCGATTTATTCACAGTGCTCATTGTATTGTGTGGCCGGCTAAGGTTTTCCAGTTCGGACCAGGGGGTACCCGTGTCCCACCTCGTTATGTTCGGGCCTGGGCTGGGGGACCTGAGTTGGTTCAGTCGACTCTATCAAAGACATCTTCCTCTGAGTAGGATCAGTGATTGGCCTGATTAATGGTCCGTTTCACTGAACAATATGGCCAGGGGGCCGTTATTTGTGTGGCTTCAATGAACGTTATGTTATTAAAGTTATGTCTAGGGAGAAGGTAACTCTGAGGCCCTGATTCATGGATTATTTGCGCCGAAAAAAAACGGGATTTGTGCGCCATTCTGCCCGCAAATCCCTGTTTAACAAATGGGGATTTGCGGGCAGAATGGCGCACATATCCTGTTTTTTTCAGCGCAAATAATCCATGAATCAGGGCCTATATGTTTTACCATGCCTCCAAGGTCGGAGTGTGCTGAATTACGCAATTAGTTTAATCGTTTGTTTCCGGAATCAGTGGTCGGAGGCTGCCGCACCTTAACTGTGTTGTTTACTGGTGCGTATGTTTCATGTGTGATCTTTTCCTGGGCCAACGGTATCCTGGTATGCAATCTTGCACCCCATTGCCTTCGGCCGCCTGGCCCGGTCTGCAGTTGGGGTTAGTTCTTTTCAGGCAGAACACCCGCCGGAGCACTATCTTCATCTCTCTCACACCCTCCTCGATGCGGGTGCAGACACCAGCGTATTCTCACTCCGGCGAGGCCACCAGCACGGGTGATGCAGCCGTCAGATTACGCCAGTCCCTCAGAACTGCAGAAGTTAGTGCCGCTCAGGTTCCTGTTTGAGCACGTTGTACGCTCTCTCGGGAGAGGTAATTTTCTGTCCGTTTTCTCTCTACAGCAGATAGCCGGGTGTACTTTGACTAGTAGTAACGTCCCAGAACCCAGCTCATTACTTCACCGAAGGCACGTTGTTGTAGGCAGGCATAGGCACCTACCCCATACGAGCCGTGCGTGTGTTCCTCCAGCGCCGGCTCCAGCAGATCTTTCGGTAGTGATATCTCTCACCACTGCTTATGGTTTCCTACCGTTTTCGGGGGGAGAATGCCCAACAGTCCGCTGCACCTTGTTGGCACATTTGCTTGAAACATTTATGTGCGGTGACAGATATAATCCTTCAGGATTGATAGTGGGGACGGAGCCTCATGTTCAGGCAGCCATCTTGCTTGTCTGCTCAATCTTGAAGCCAAAGGCCTTTTCTGAGTCTATGGATATCAGATATGCCCCCAGCCCCCTACGCCTGGATTCATGCATTAAATCTTCCTTATGTTATCCGCCCACTGGCTACCCGGGATAAATCGCACTTGATCCCCATGAACCAGCGAGGGCATCTGATGTGCCAGTCTGTTGGCCAGCAGCCTTGGCAGCATTTCAACATTAGTGTTCAGCAGGGAGATAGGGTATATAAGATGGGTCTATAAGACTGACACAGGGCAGGATCTTTCCCCGCCTTGGGTATGACTACAATTAGGGCTGCTAGCATGAACTGTGGGAGGGAGCACGTCTCCAGGGCAGAGTTAAACAGCTTTGCCATGAACGGCGCCAGAGTGGAATGAAATTTCTTGTAAAAGGTCACTGTGAAACCATCCTCCCCGGGAGTGGTCCCCCCTTTCATGCTACTAATTATATCTATCACTTCCTGAGCAGTAATGTGCGCTTCCAGGGGATCTGCCTTTTCCGGAGGAGATGCGGAAACGGGAGAGTGTCGAGGAAACTATCCACCTCGGAACCGTCTCCCTTATATTCCGAGGTGTACAGTGTCTCGTAAAATGCTTGAAACTCCTTCGCTATTTGCGGATCCTTAAAGAGCCTTTTACCCTCAACTCCCTGAAACTCCATGCCATTATTTGGTCGCCTTTCTCCCCCTTTTCCATATATTTTTGTTTGAACAAGTCT
Source organism: Ambystoma mexicanum (assembly GCF_040938575.1). Lineage (NCBI taxonomy): Eukaryota > Metazoa > Chordata > Amphibia > Caudata > Ambystomatidae > Ambystoma > Ambystoma mexicanum. The sequence continues at coordinate 417,541,395 of NC_090940.1, read as the reverse complement.
AATTTTCTTCCCGTTTGGCTGACCAAGAGGGCTCTTAATTTAGCTCTGTGTTCTTGCAGTTCGTTCCATTTCTCTGGAAACATTTGGGATTTCAGTATACCCCCCGGCTGGATAGCCTCACAATTTTCTCTCTCAGGACCTTTTCCTCGTGAGCCCTTTCCATTTTTTTCTTGAGCCCATCCCTATCAGCACTCCGCCTTATTGTCATGAACCATCGGACGCGTCCTTTCTGGACTTCCTGGTCCCTGACCCATAGGGTGTTACACTCAGCAGTACTCCCAACATGGCCGCCGAACGCGGAACACTGTTTACCAGTTTCAGTGCCGTACGCATTACGTTCTATAAAGCGGACACGCCCCGCGGCCCTGCGCGTCTCAACGCTACCGCTTGCCGTGGCTAGACATGTGCTGCCGTAGTTCGCTTGTGCTTATCCTTTGATTCCTAGTTCCCGGTTCCCCTAATTCCTCCTCCTTCATTCCCCTTCTTTTTGTCCTCTACTGCATCCCGGATCTCCGTGCACTCGTCTTCCGTGTGCACTCTTCGTGTTTTCCTGGATTTCCTCGGACTTCCCCAGACGTCTGAACGTTCCCAGGAGTCGGAACGCTGAACGCACGCTGGAACCTGAGGACCTACACACAGGGTTATACAAGACCCAAAATGTGCGAAAGAAGACTCCATCGAAGAACTCCAACAAACAACAGACAGGTGAGAAGGGGGAAACCTGTGACACTTATTGTGGCCTTAAATGCCTCTGAGACTCCCGCCGTCCCTACCTCCCTGTTGTCATTAATCTCAAAGAATTCTTTAATCCCCTTGGGTTATCTCTTTGCCTTGTAGCAGCAAGTCATTACATGACCACCTAGCATTGTGTAGGGGCCCCGGGGCACCCCAATAAGGACCCTCACTAGGTCATGGTCTGACCATGGAACTACCTCTACTGCAAATTCGCTCACTCGCTCCAGCAGGGGAGAATCTACCAGGATGTAATCTATTCTCGAGAATGTCCCGTGTACCTTCGAGTAATATGTGAATAAGGGGTCCCAACCCTGTCCCCTCGTGTGAATGTCTGACAACCCAAGCTCTGTGTTAACCTTCCAGAAGCGAGGGTGTCGGAGCAGGGACCCTCTTTCTTTCTGTCACTCTCTGGGTTTTGTGAGGGGAATTCAAACCTTGTACATTTAGTGAACCCAACGCCAGGGTGTGCCTTGTGACATCCATTGGGGGGGGTGCACAAATCTCATATATCCCTCAGGTTTGGAATCTCGATTTCTGCACACCCTCCCAGGCTTGGCATTTCACCTCTCTCTAAATGTTTGAAAGTTCTCCCCTGGACTGGACTGGATATTGGTAGAGTTGAATCTTATGTTAGGTAACAACAAACCCCCCAACTTCCCCCCACCCACTCCCTGAGCATTTGGATTGCCTGCGACATTGGTCTTGTCGCTAGGCCAGGCCACCAACTCTTACACCCCCCCACCGGGCCTAAGTAAAGCACAATATGACCTCTGAGCCCCCCACTTAGACCAACAATGCTAATAAAAACCACCCTTCAGATACAAAACATTCTATAGTGCTCCCATTAAGGAGAGCTAAACAGCACCTAGGAACAGTGGCCCATCTCGGGGACACTTGCCGAGGCCTTAAGAAGCAAACAAAAATAGCAACAGAAGAGCCGGCCGATCCTCAGCAAATCCCTCAATCAACTTTGTTTACTTCGCCTACTCAGGTCAGGTACAAGTTCTTCTGAAATTCCCAGGAGACCCACACAGAACAATACCTCTGTACACTCCCAAGAAGTCATCCACGGGCATCGTTAAGAGACGGGGATGCCGGATTTAATTTCCTGAACTTCCTGTTGCCACGAACGCAACATCTGTCCACAAATCCATTAGCCTTCTGAGATTCAGTCAGCTATCCCCCTCGGGTCTCTGGTTGTTGGCCGGGAGGAGTCGCCCAACAATTCCTGTGTCACCGTCTGTATGTTATTTTCTGTGATTAGACTGAATTCATATCCCTCATGTTCGAAAGAGAGAGAGAATGGGAATCCCCACCTGTAGCAAACCCCTTTAGCCAGGAGCTACTTTGTAAAGGGCCCACACATCCTCCTTCTTGTCAGGGTGAACGCTGAGAGGTCTTGGTAAATTGATATTTGCGAGTTTCCCCACTCTATCAGGCACCTATTCCTTGCCAGATCCAAGATGTTTGACTTCTCAGCAAAGTAGTGGAACCTTGCCAGGACAGACCTTGGTCCACTGGAACTCGCTCCCGCTCTGTGGGCTCTGTCAATGGTAGATTATTTGGTGTTCCCCCTCACCGAAAAGCTTACTGGCCACTGCACGGGTGGCTTTCATGAGGTCGCTTTGGGTTTCACCTTCGTATTCTGTGAAGCCAATGAACCTCAGGTTATTGCGTCGTTCTCGATTTTCCAAATAGTCCATCCTTAGGGGGCACTTTTCCTCTCTCCTCTCCAGCTCTGAAAGCGCATACCGTTTTGGCTTTCCAAAAGGTCTACTGAGGTTCGGTTAGCCTCAAGCTCTTGGATTCGGTCATCCATACTGTCCACTTTTTTATCCAGGCCACCCAACTGCTTGCCAATGTCAGCACGAAAGCCCCTGTTTCCGTCCAATAAGGCTGCAATGCCTTTACTCACTGATTGTGCCTCTTTTGTGTCGGCTGGTGATGTGGCTGGCATGATTGCTTGCGTCAGGGGGAGCTCTGGTTGAGGCAAAATATTTGAAGTGTATCTACCCAACTCATGAATGGTTGTGGAGCAGATGACCTTCCCGGGCTCTACAGTGATGCACTGCAGTGGGAGATCTCTGGAGGCTGGGTGTAAGGGGAGCTGCAGCTACCCCCACGTTCTTTCACAGCCGAGCTGGGGACACCAGACGTTCTTTTGCCTTCTTTCTCTGTGGCCCTCTGGGGTATGGGGGGAACTCCGTCAGAGGATATAGGGTGTGAGGGCAGCTATCTCTCAGCAGGAGCACTCCACACAGGGCTCAAATGGGGCGGGAAGTCAATTACCAGTACTGTAGCAGGGTGGGTGCCCCAAAGGTGGCTGACTCTTGCCCCACAGCCTCCTCAGGTGTTCACTCCTGGCAGGAGTAGGATGTGGGGGGCACAAGAATAGGCAACTGTCCTTCCCTACCGCTGGAGAGCTTATTGAAGATGGCGTATAGCGGGTGCACCCGGCCCAGCACAGGGCCTTGCGCCCACAAGGCACCCTGGAGCTTCGAAATACAATGGATAAGCCCGGATTAAGGAGGTCTCCCGGTTTGCAGAGGTGTCTATTATCTAGCTGTCCATACACCAGCTCTTCCTCAAAGAAATATGTGGATCGGCCCCAAGGGGTGGGCCTGCCCGGGGCTCTTGGTATGCTCACTGTGTCCACACGAGAGTGTGGGAGAACCGGTCTATTTCCTCTGGGGCCCCGGGGGTTGAGAGACGGGCCTCCATAGCGATGGGTTAGTCCGGGGTCTGTTGCTTCCCCCAGGTGATGCACCCTGGGTCTTCCATACCTGGGCGTGAGGTGAGTAGCGGGCTGTCTGCCAATGCTACAGTGCTGAATCCCTAAGCCTAGGGCACATTGAGCTTGGTCCGCCTGGACTGGGCGCTCCCAAGTGAAGTAGTAGGACAGCGCGTGGCCAGCCCCTGCTGGGTTGTCCTGCAGCCTGTAGCAAATCGTGGTGGGCTCCGGCCTGACTAGAGAGGGCTCAGAGGCCGGGATCTCAGGCGTGGATGGAGTTCCTCACATTGGCCGCTCCAAGGGGAGGCAGGGCGGGCCGCGTGTTGGCCTTATCTGGGGCCTGGGACCTTCCTTTGATCCCAGGGGTGTTCCCTGAGGCAGCGTTGGAATGGAGACAATGAGCACTTTCCCCAGGGGCACCCACCTTGTCTGTGCTCAGCTCACTCTCTCCAGGAGTGTAATCCACTGCTCCGCTCTCTTCTGGGCTCCCGGCGTGCTCGGAGAGTAGGAGGGACGGCCTCTCGACCGCTAGGGGGGGGTGGGCCGCAAGGCACAGCACCCAGTCATTCACTGCACCACCTCTACCAAGTCACCCCTGCGTGAATGGGGGAAATGGGCAAGAAGGGGGCAGCGCTCCACTGCTGCAGGCTCACCGCTGCCCCCTGTGCCGGGGGGTGGGGGACATTCGAGCTCAATCACGCTGTCTGGTGCGTAGTTCCCAGTGCGCCAAGATGTGCGCTTCCTTCACCCCCACAGAGCGCTCCAGGGCGAGCAGCACTTGGGGGCTGTCACCTTCCTTCCCGTGGGGGAGCAAGGCTCAGCTCCCCATCTCCAAACTGTGAGAGCGCCACCCAGGCTCCCCGGCAGCTCAAGGGCTTCATGTGGCTGTGTCCGGCTCAGAGTCCTGCCCCCTCTTCACAGCGGTATATCTCTGAGGATATGAGGTCTACGGCTCCCGCTCCTTCACCTAAATGTTGTGCCGGCATTCAACTTGGGCAGTGGGGGTCGGACACGCTCTCTGGGGGCTAACGGGGGGGCTCAAGTCCCTTTTTTAGCCACAGAGGAGGGGAACGACGCAGATGCATTAGCTCATCTCTGCACCCTGTGGTGATCGCTTTTGGTGTATTCTGAGCTTGGCTTCGTTTTCCTGGATTTGCCTTTTGGATTTCCCCCTGGATTTCTCTGGCTTATGTTCTTTACTGGTTTTTGACCCTGGCTTTGCTCTCTTGGATTGTTACTGGATTTCCCCTGTGTTCTGGTGACCTGGACTCTCTTATGATATGATATGATATTTTATTTATAGCATGCCCATACACAAGTGTTTCAAGGCACGATATTTATGGGACTTTAGATTTCTCCCCTGGTACTGACCATTGGGATATTTCCTTTTTGGAACATTGACTTTGAGCATTCTTTATTTTCTTCTTTTTAACTGTGGGATTTACAATGGCAATCCCACATTGGTCAAACCTTAGGTTGTGCTGTCGCCACCGTTTCCAACCTTCCCATTCCCACTGCCCCCTGGGCTTGTAAGGCAACAATATTAGACATCATGGTGATTATCTCAAATTTGAAGAACTCTAGAGCCACAGGACCTGATGGCGTGTGCAATGTATTAATTAAACAACGCCCAGAATGTTGGGCCGCTGCTCTGCACAAACTATTCACCTACATTGGAATAATGGGAGTAATACCACCATCATGGCGAACTAGCCATATATTAACCGTCCACAAAAAAGGAGCATGGGATTGTCCAGGTAATTTTAGGATGCTTGCAATGCTCGATACATCATCGAAAATATTCACTAAAGTCCTATTACAGGAATTAAATGCGTGGATCTCTGAGAAACAAATACTACCCCCTAACCAAATCGGATTTCGTACTAATTCGAGTACAACGCATGGGCTTTTGTTATTATCCACCGCTATCGAACACTCTTGGACTAGGCGTAATTTAGATGCGTATTGTGCCTACATCGATTTCTCTGTGGCGTTTGACACCGTGCAGAGAAATAGGTTATGGCAAAAGTTGACTGATTGGGGCATTCCCCCCGGCCTTTTAAGAATGCTGATGTTGCTGCACTCGGACACCACTGTACGCATTCGTCTGAACACGGCTGGTAGATTGTCGGCGCCGATGAAGACATCCAGTGGTGTCAAACAGGGGTGTATGGTTGCAGCGATCTTATTTAATTTGCATTTGGCAGATATGGTTGAAGTGTTTAGCATTGCTGCTGCAAATCCTGTAAAAAGTTCTGAGGTGATTTTAGTTTGGTTAGCCTACGCTGACGATCTTATTTTGCTTGACTACACACCGGCGGGTCTCCAGTTAATGCTGCATGCTCTAAGTAGTTACTGTACCGTCAACGGCCTATTGATTAATATCGATAAAAGCAAGGTGATGGTATTCACAAAACAACGGTGCCTAAAAAAATACACATGGTCTATGAATGGTAAACCCCTAGAACAAGTCAAATCTTATAAATATCTGGGGATTATCATAGATGATCATATGACATGGTCCGCCCAATGGACCGCCCTACAAGCCCGATGTCAAACAGCCACTAATGCTCTAAGCATATTTATTGGTAAGAACAGTGGCTATTCGGTCTATGCGATATTGGCCATATATACTGCTAAAATAAGATCAATAATATTGTATGCAATTATCATATGGGGACATAAATACATCAAATTGGTTGTGCAACTTGAAGCTTCTTTGCTTTGAAAATTGTTCTGCCTACCTCAATGCGTAAGTGTGGAATATCTATATCTTGAATTTAATCCGACAGGTATCTCTTACGTGTTTATTAACCATTGCATACTAAATTTCGAGAAGTTGTTGCGCCTAAGGACTGAAACCATCACCAGTGCTTATGTGTCTGTTTACCTGCCCTTGGTTAATGGTACAAAGTTTGGAGTAATGGGTGAACTAAAAAAACTTCATAATAAGTGGGCCTGCCAATTGTCTCTAGATGCTTTAATGAGTATTCACTCTGTGAAGGCAATTTTAAAAAATGCTCTAAAAGAGGTCAGCCACGAACAGCAGATAACTGACCTCTCAACAAAAATCAATAGCGGGGTCTATTGTAATGAACTTGTATTATGTAGCCAAACCCCCAGATACATCATTGCCTATCCCAGCCCACGAATAGTGAGGCAATATCTTTTATTGACGTTTAATATCTCTGAGGCACTCGAAATTAAAGGCGCATATATGCGCATCCCACGAGATCGTCGTTATTGTCGCTTGTGTGGCACAAATGTAATTGAGACGCTTCATCATCTTTTAATTGTATGTGAAAGCCTATATGCACTCCGGTATAGACATTAAATCATACAACTATAACTTTAACCCTGATGAAATTGAGAGTCTCTGGCTACTATTTATGAGTGGCAACGACACAAATGTAATGTATTTTATGGTGTTATTTTATATCAAAATTGTACAGATTTTACACTGTATTGAATGACTATGTGAGATTATTGCAGTACATGCCTTTGAATCACCTAAGTTTTAATGAATGGTATAACTTGGCAATGCAATTCCCATGGAAGTTAAATAATAGGTCATTATTGTTTGTTTTTAAATATAAAATTGTAAATGGTCGTTTTTTGACATAATACTATTAATGTGAATGAAATGATATATAAAATATTTGTTTTATTATATGTATATCAATAAACTGAAACTGAAACTGTGGGATTTACTAGTCACAAAACTGTTGTCATCAACTAATCCCTTTTTACCCTCAGGAAAGGTTTTTTTCTCACTACTGGGTGTTTCCTTTCCATCCTTCGATCTACTGCTGGTGCTCTCACTAGGTTGGTTACATGGTTAGTTCCAATACCAATAAGTGTTCTGCAGATTGCTGGTGTATAACCTTGCCTTTTCCTTTTTAGCTACCTGTGGATCCGGTCCTGCAGTTCCAGTCCACCTGTGGTCCCAATAACTGGATTGGGAATTATTTTACCTTCCCTGACTGGTGCCCACACAGGAAACAATGGGCCTCATTCCGAGTCCGGCAGTAACCCTGCCAGTGCTACTGGTAGGTTTCTGCCGGACTCAGAATGAATTACCGGCACCTGACTTCCCGGCGCCACCTGGCTATTCCAAGTCCGGTGGACGGGAAGTCAGGTGCCGGCAATTTCGTTAATCCCCATTCCCATAGAGTCCAAGGACGTTGGGCGAGCCTGGCGGGGCTTGGGTTGGGTTGATTCCCCACCTAGAGCTCTCGCCTGATCATCCCCTCTGGTCAGTGCCTACCCATATCAGAGGCCGGCTAATAGCCCTACTGGATGCCCGCCCACTCCTCTGCTTAAAAAAAAAAGACGTGCTCATGTTGTGCCGACAGCACTTATAGGAAGGAACCTGTCTTCCCGACTTCCGGTCCTAGCCGCCTGACCTCCGGTCCCTCCCCAGCCATTCATTAATCAATCCAAGACAGACATTTTGCGATGCTGTCGGGACAACTACATATCTGGTTTCACCTTTATTAGGGATCATCCCTGCAGTATATATATTTAGATTTGCACAGAAAAATGTATGAAAAGTGTGATTATACGTTACATTTGTTAAATGATTCTAGATAGTTAAAAAGGTTGGAATGAGTGTGTTTGTGTGTTAATATACCCACCCTTTTTTACCGCGAGATAAGGAAATGGCAGACTTTTTAATAGCCTGTAGGGTGCTATGCCAGCACTGCAAACAACAGACATTCTTTGATTTAAACTGTAGGCAGGTCTGGCTTGACATCACTGGATAAATGTTTGTCAGAACCAGTTCAGCTTTCCATTGTTTCAAAGTAAAAATAAATGTATGGTAAATAATTGTGTGAAATGTCATTTCAGGAGAGTAGGAGCTTATAGGAAGAGTGGACCCCCATGCTGATCTGTTCTCTTTAGGTTGGCCAGAGTTCTTCCTGCAGCCTGGTGCTGAGGTCCCAGTGGGACAGAGCTCCTGAAGTCCCAGTGGTTATGAAAGTGGAGAATTGGGTTTGGAACCTCGGTTACAATGGAGCTAGATATGGCGGTTGCCAAGTGGTATAGTAGTACTATGGGTTGGATCTACAATAACTGCTGGACACAGTTGTAAGATTGAGGTTGTTCGATTTAAATGGTGCATTGGCTAGATCACAATAGTTGCCCAGGTTAGGCAGCCAGGATTGTGTACAGTTGCATATACAGCATATGCCATTCGCATGTCAAGAGTGCCAACACGTGTTTTGACCTAAGGTCTTTTTCAAGGCTGTCTATTTATGTGATAGTGACAGTGTGTGCAAGTATCTTGAATGAGTACCGTGAGAGACATATTCTCATGGTGATATTTATACATTTGCATTTGATTATTTGCAATTGCAGAGGTTCATGTAGAAAGTTGGACAGACTGTTGAGAACACATAGGATAGCAGTTATTTGCATGTGGACATTTTTCATTTGATGGTGAAACGTGAGTTGACCGTGAGTCGTAAGCAGTGTCGGAGACATGACCAAAACACAATAATAACAGTAAGCTAAGCATCATATAACAGCAGACTGCATGAGGTTTGCACAAGGAGGGGAGAAAGGAGAAGGGGAGTTAGTAAAGGGGTAGGCATGAGGGCAATCTTATGCTAAGTAGTGACAGTGGGTTCCTACCCTGGATAAGCAGGCCTGGTGAGTCCTGGGTATAGATGGGCTGAGTAGCTTGTGTACAACAAGGAAAGAAGATGAGTTAGGGGCGGGTGGCCTGATGGGGTTCAGGAGAAGTATTACACATATAATAGGGTGAGTGGGCCTGTAGGCGCATCGTGAAGATGGGGCGATGGGCGGGTGATGCAGTGTAAGCGTGGGCTGTGTTAAAATAATAAGGGCACACAATGGCAAGTTAGGTGTGATCAGAGGGTCATCCCCGAATTGGTAGGCCTGCTAGGCCTGTGTAGGGTCCTGGTCTGGGCTGCCGTGTGGTAGGCCAATAATTATGAGCAGCCAGTTGGGAGTACCAGTACCAGTCGGCGAGATGGGGGCCCCCTAGGGGGTCATGTGGCAAAGGAACGCGGGTGGAGTGTCCCTCACGGTGTGCGTTTCTTCTTGGTTAGGAGGCCATAGGTGGGTTTGTAGGCAATGCGGGCTGAGAGCAGCTAATTGTATGGTGGGTATTTGTAATGTGGATATGTGTCAATTGTTGGCGATGCAGTGGAGTGCATTAGGATTAGAGGGTAGGTGCCCGAGAGGCAGGCTTATATCCAGACCCCGTGGGCCCTCAAGGTGGTGACCCCCCAGTGGTTAAGTGGTGGTCGAGTGGAGGGGTGTGGTGCACAATGTGTGTAAAGAGTCCCGGTCAAGTGTGGGCCGGCAGAATGGATGGGGACAGGGTGTTGTGCAACCCTGGTTGTGAGCGACTGCACATGGGTGTAACGTGGATTGGTGAGCGGCTGTGAGCTGCGGGATTAGCAATACTATCAAGGAACACCGGTCGGCGCAGTGATGAGTGGTGCGCCAGGCGCGCCCATGCCATGGATTTCTAAAAAAGAAAAAGGAAGCATCCGAGCCAAAGTAGGGCGCAATGCGGCGTTTGAGACCATGTATCTGCACCGAGAGGTAGTGTGTGTCCATGAATGGATGTCAGTGCAGGAGAGGCCCTGTTAAGGGGGAGAGTCAATGAGTGGAGATGCGCGACAAATGTCAAAAAGGGTGGTAAAACGTACCTAAAGCCCGGCAGGGATGGGTGAAAAGGGCGCAAGCTCACGGCGATCGTCCGAATAGCAATCCCATTCTGCCGCGCGGCCATGACTATTTAAAGTGAGGTCTCATAGGTGGGAGGCAGCGGCCATTGACAAGTGGATGCTGATTGGCTGATAATGCGAGAAGTGCCCGAAGCGTGAAAGAACACTGATCGGTAGTAAAAGAAGGGGCGTGTCATTATTATCTGACGTGGGGTCACGTGATGCTGGGTTAGGGTGGAGTATGTTATGCTTCATGCAAGTGCACTATTGCATATATATTCACCTGGGTTCCTGCAAACTTGATGCAAGGGTCAGGAGATCTGGAGTCGGTCGTCACCTGAGTGTACAGGCAGGCAATTGTGAAAAGCCGCCAATTAAGGGGACTGGCGTTAGCTGCCTGTGAGGAGTGCTAGCTCGCTTTTACAGCGGGTGTATGCCTCATTATTATGGGAATTCCCTAAGGGTTAGGGTGTCCAGTTTAGATGTGATATGCTTGCACAAATGTTCAAATGTGAATTGTCCCCAGCCGGTAGGCTGTAAGTAGCTGCCTGTGGAAAGACATAAATTGCATTGGCTCGATTTGCAGCAGATGTAAACCTTGAGTATTCAAATTGCTCATATCAGAGTGGGTTATAGAAGCCTGCCTGTGGTGTGCATGTAGCTGAGATACAGGGAGATTATAGGATGAGGATCCCTTTCTATGGAGGGAGGCAAGGGTCAGGAGATCCGGAGTCGGTAATCGCCTGAGTGCACAGGCAGGCAATTGTGAAATAGACCCCAATTAAGGGGACTGGAGTTAGCTGCCTGTGAGGAGTGCTAGCTCGCTTTTGCAGCGGGGGGTGCCTCATTATTATGGGAATTCCTCAAGCATTAGGGTGTCCAGTTTAGATGTGATATGCTTGCACAATGGTCATGTGTGACTAGTCCCCAAGCCGAGTGGCTGTAAGTAGCTGCCTGAGATAAGACATACATTGCATTGGTTTGATTTGCAGCAGATGTAAACCTGAGTCTACATCGAGTAGTCAAATTGTCCATATCAGAGTGGGTTGTAGAGAGCTGCCTGTGGTGTGTATGTAGCTGAGATACAGTTAAATTATAGGATGAGTATCCCGTTCTGTGGAGGGGTAGTGGGACAGTGGGAGGCAATATGTGTACCAATACGGCAGTGTGTTCAATTATGAGGCAAAGAGCCTGCTAGAGGGGCCACATGGATAAGGCAGAACCGTTATGGGAGGTCTTGATGGCTATGGGGATGGAAGGGCATGGCGGCCTAGGAATGGTCCAATGGGTCAGTGTCCATTCAGGTCATGGGAGAGGGATAAGATTCATAGAAATACATTGAGCTACATTGAGCTCATGATCTGTGTTTAGACTCAGGCTAACATTCCTATATTTACAAATAAGTTTTGCATTGTGTTGTCGTAGTCGTAGTTCTCTGTCTCCTCATCTGGGTTCCCCCTTGATGAGTTTCAATCCTACAAATTGGATGTCCTCTTTTCGTTCCAATGGTTAATTCTCCTGCCAATGCTGGGCCAGTGGGTATTTTGAGTCCTGTGATTTCAGTAGTCCAAGATGCTCTCTGATCCTTATATGTAACACTCTGATAGTGCTGCTAATATATAGAAGTTTGCAAGTACAGATGATGACATATATTACATATTTGGATTTACAGTTGATGAAGTCTGTGATTTTGTGGTTGTGGTTTACCCTGAATATAACGGAATTGGCATTCAAGGCATGTCTGCACATAGAGCAGTTTCCACATTTGTAGAAGCCAGTTGGTTTGGTAGAGGATAACCAGTTGTCTCTATTGCATGTCTCTGGTGACATGAAGGACGGGCTGAGGAGTGTCCGCAGTGTTGGCGCTTTGCTGTAGGACATCTGTGGTCTCACGGAAATCCATGTTCGAATATCTTCATCGATATTGAGCAGGTGCCAGTGTTTACCCAGGATTTTTTGGATATGGTGGTTATGAATCTGGTGACATACCTAAAAGAGTCGTCCTAAGGTCCAAATTTGGTTCTGGGGGTCAGCAGGTTTTCTCGTGCAGTTTGTTTTGCCAAATTTGTTGCTGAGCCAATTACTGCTTTATTGTAACCTCTCTCATTGAAGCGTTTGCTGAGAAGGTCATAATCAGATTCAAACACTACAGTGTTATTGCAGTTCCTCCGTACCCTGATGAATTCCCCTTTTGGGATGTTGTCTATGACTGATTTGCGGTGACAGCTTGTGGCGAAGAGTACTGAGTTAACTTCAGTCGGTTTTCTGTAGGCAGTGGTTCTCAAAGTCTTATGGTCCCCTGTAATCTTGATATCCAAAAAGTCTGTTCTCTGGCTGCTGTGTGTCCCTGTCAATTCTATGCCAAACTCATTAAAGTTCAGATATTCATTGTAATCGGTGAGTTGTTGTTCAGTTCCTGTCCAAATCATCATCACGTCGTTAATGTACCAGTACCATTTATGTATCTTGTTGGTAAAATCTGTGTTCCCAAATACATGAACCTGCTCATAATGGTTCATAAAGAGGTTTGCAAGTGAAGGGGAATAGGTTGCCCCATAGCGATCCCTTTGGTTTGCTTGAAGTACGTCTGGTTAAATAAGAAGATGGTGTTAGTCAACAAAAATTCCAGAAATTCCTTGGTCAGCTACAGGTGCGAAACAAATTATGCCAGATCTTAGCAAAGGTGTAGTCCACTGCCTTGAGTGCAAGCATGTGATCTATTGATGTGTAGAGGGCCTTGACATCGAGGGTCACAAGCAAATAGTTAGGCTCCCAAATGAGTTCTTGGAGTATGAGTAGTGTGTGCATGCTGTCGCAAAGATAGGTAGATATTTTGGTAACTTCCGGTGCTAAGACACTGTTAATGTACTTGACGAAAGGTTCTGTAACCCACCCAATAACACTGAGGATGTGTCTCCCTTCTGGTATTTTGTTGAAGGCCTTGTGTACTTTGGGCAGAAAGTATATGGTTGGCATCTTCGGGTGTTCGGGTTGCATGTATTTGAGTTCATTATCAGTGATGAGACCACGCTTGTGCCATTTGGTAACCAATTCTCTTGCATGGTTGACAACGGATGTTGTGGGGTTGCTGGCTAAGTGTTCATAGCATCCCGGGGGTTGTAAGATGAGTCATGGCCATGTGGATATAATCTGTTCTGTCTAAGATGACAATATTGCCACCCTTATCAGCTTCTTTGATAATAATACTCTTGTTGTCTTGCAGTGTTGTGAGAGCCTTCCGTTCTTCTGGTGTGAGGTTTCGGCGCTTGTGGTTTCTGTGATGAGACATTCTGTCTTCAAGCAGATGTAAGTCGCGTGCTACCGCCTGATTGAAAATTTCGATTGCGTTATCACCATAGAGGGTTGGCGTGAGCTTAGATTTCTTACGAAGATCAATGTTAAGATCTTTAATTATGTCTTTTTAGTCAGACTGCTGTCTGTGTTATAAGCTTCCAAGTTAACTAGCAGATGAGTGAGGTCAAGGTTTTGCATGTCAATGGAGCTGATGACTGGATACTTGGTGCTGGATGGTTGCCAATAGACCTTTTTAGCGAAAAATGTTTTAAACTTAGGTTTTCTAGTAAATTTGAAAAGCTCGATGTGGGCTTCCACATGGTCAGCGGTGGCTGCGGGCGCAAAAGAGAGTCCCTTGTTGAGTATGTTGTTTTCATTTGTGTTGAGTGGATAGTTGGAAAAGTTAAGCACCAAGTTTAACGTCTGGGGTCCCTTTGTTGCAATTGAGTCTGGGATCTTCTAAGTCTTATTGTGCTTTCGTACTCTAAGCTCATGTTTCTGGCACCCTCCTGTACCTCTCTTGTTGTATCTGTTCTTGGATGCAGACTCTTTTGGTGTTGTTGGACGCTTTGGCCCCTTTCTTGTAGCATCTTATTTCGTCAAAAAAATGGTACCCTTTCTCTCTGTTGGTGTTAGTACTGGTTGCGACTTCACTAATAGACTTCTCGGGCTGGGTTGCGGTCTTTGGTGTTGTCTCATTGTCATTATCAATCTCAGAGCTCGCTGGCAAGCTGTTAGGTGTGCTTTCCCGAGAGTTGGTTCTGTAGTTGTCATCAAATTTGGGCTGGAAGGTGTAAACGCGGTTGTCTTTGTAGTCCCGTTCATCTCGTGCAAACTTGCATTATTTTCTGAGCTTGACCTCATCCTGTTGATGCTGCTGGATATCGTACATGATTTTAAGTTGCGTTCTTTGGTTCTTGTTTGTGCATCACTGGCTTTAATTTCTGACTTGAGGTTATCGATTTCAGTTATCAGTCTGTTGTGTTCTCTTTCCGCGTGTTCAATTCGGAGTTCAACATAGGTTTTGAGCCATGTTCAGGTTTTCATCCCATTTTGTGGCAAGGTCGGCATCCTCAGGGTTATTAAAATCTGGAAAATTGATGATTCTGAGGCCACAAGGAATTTCATCTTGTTCAAGATAAGTTTGTAATGTAAAGATCTCCCAAAATGTATTAATCTCCTTTATGTAACAGCGTCCCAGTTTTATGAGCTTTTGTCGCAGGGTCTCCTGTGTGTTTGGTTTAGGTCGGAGGGCATGGTCTGTGTATCCCCTGAGAGTGAAGAGGTTTTTAACATCATCTTTTCTGCACAGCAAATAAAATGCTATGTTGTTTTGTTTGATCAGTAGCAGCAGAGGTCCTGTCCCTGGCTGAGATAATTGGGAGAGTAGGAGCTTATATGAAGAGTGGATCCCCGCGCTGATTTGTTCTCTCTAGGTTGTCCAGAGTTCTTCCTGCAGCCTGGTGTTGAGGTTCCAGTGGGACAGAGCTCATGAAATTCCAGTGGTTATGAAAGTGGAGAATTGGGTTTCGAATCTTGGTTTCAATGGTGCTGGATATGGCGGTTGCCAAGTGGTATAGTAGTACCATGGGTTGGATCTACAATAACTGCTGGACACAGTTGTAAGATTGAGGTTGGTCGATTTTAATGGTGCATTGGTCAGATCACAATAATTGCCCAGGTTAGGCAGCCAAGATTGTCTACAGTTGCATATATAGCATATGCCATTTGCATGTCAAGAGTGGCAACACGTGTTTCGACCTAGGGTCTTTCTCAAGGCTGTGCATTTATGTGATAGTGACAGTGTGTGCATGTATCATGAATGAGTACTGTGAGACACATATTTTCATGGTGATATTTATACGTTTGCATTTGGTTATTTGCAGTCGCAGAGGTTCATGTAGAAAGTTGGACAGATTGTTGAGAACACATAGGATAGCAGTTATTTGCATGTGGACATTTTTCATTTGATGGTGAAACGTAAGTTGACCGTGAGTCGTGAGCAATGTCAGTGACATGACCAAAACCCAATAATAACAGTAAGCAAAGCATCATATAACAGCAGATTGCATGAGGTTTGCACAAGGAGGGGGAAAAAAGGAGAAGGGGAGTTAGTATTGGGACAGGCATGAGGGCAATCTTATGCTGGGTAGTTACAGTGGGTTCTTACTGTGGATAAGCAGGCCTGGTGGGTCCTGTGTATAGATGGGCTGAGTAGCTTATGTACAACAAGGAAAGGAGATGAGTTAGGGGCAGGTGGCTGGCCTGATGGGTTGAAGGAGAAGAATTACAAAAATGATAGTGTGACTGGGCCTGTAGGCGCATCGTGAAGATGGGGCGATGGGCGGGTGCTGCAGTGTAAGGGTGGGTTGTTGTGTTAAAATAATAAGGGCCCACAATGGCAAGCTAGGTGTGATCAGAGGGTCATCCCCGAATTGCTAGGCCTGTGTAGGGTCCTGGTCTGGGCTGCTGTGTGGTAGGCCAACAATTATGAGCAGCCAGTTGGGGGTAACAGTGCCAGGTCGCGAGACGGAGTCCCCCCGAGTGAGTCATGTGGCAAAGGAAAGGAGGTGGAGTGTCCCTCATGGTGTGAGTTTCTTCCTGGGTAGGAGGCCAATGATGGGGTTGTACGCAATGTGGACTGGGAGCAGCTAATTGGATGGTGGGTCCCTCATGTGTAATATGGACATGTGTCAATTGTTGGCGATGTGGTGGAGTGCATTAGGATTAGAGGGTAGGTGCCAGAGAGGCAGGTATATATCCAGACACTGTGCGCCCTCAAGGTGGTGACCCCCCGGTGGTTAAGTGGTGGTTGAGTGGAGGAGTGTGGTGCGCGATGTGTGTAAAAAGTCCGGGTCAAATGCGGGCCGGCAGAATGGATGTGGGCAGGGGGTTGCGCAACCCTGGTTGTGAATGACTGCTCGTGGGTGTAACATGGTGTGGATGGTCAGGCTGGTGAGTGGCTGTGAGCTGCGGGAATAGCAATGCTATCAAGGAACACCGGTCGGCACAGTGAAGAGTGGTGCGCCGGGTGCGCCCATGCCATGGGTTTCTAAAAAAGAAAAGGAAGCATCCAAGCCCAAGAAGGGTGCAATGCGGCGTGTGACACCATGTATCTGTACCAAGAGGTAGTGTGTGTCAGTGAATGGATATCAGTGCGGGAAAGCCCCTGTTAAGGGGGAGAGTCAATGAGTGGAGATGCGCAACAAATTTCTAAAAGGGGGGTAAAACTTACCTAAAGTCAGTGGGGATGGGTGAAAAGGATGCAGGCTCACAGCGATCGTCCAAATAGCGATCCCGTTCTGCCGCTCGGCCATGGCTATATAAAGTGAGGTCTCATAGGTGGGAGGCAGAGGCCAATGACAAGTGGATGATGATTGACTGATAATGCGAGAAGCGCCCGAAGCGTGAAAGAACACTGATCAGTAGTAAAAGAAGGGGCGTATCATTATTATCTGATGTGGCGTAATGTGCAGCTGGGTTAGGGTGGAGTATGTTATGCTTCATGCAAGTGCACTATTGCATATATATTCGCCGGGGTTCCTGCAAACTTGATGAAAGGGTCAGGAGATCTACAGTCGTTAGTCGCCTGAGTGCACAGGCAGGCAATTGTGAAAAGCCCCCAATTGAGGGGACTGGAGGTAGCTACCTGTTAGGAGTGCTAGCTTGCTTTTACATCGGGTATATGCCTCATTATTATGGGAATTCCCCAAAGGTTAGGGTGTCCAGTATAGATGTGATATGCTTGCACAAATGTTCATGTGTGAATTGTCCCCAGCTGGGGGGCTGTAAGTAGCTGCCTCTGGAAAGACATGAATTGCAATGGCTCGATTTGCAGTGGATGTAAACCTGAGTCTACATCGAGAGTTGTCAAATTGCCCATATCAGAGTGGGTTGTAGAGAGCTGCCTATGGTGTACATGTAGCTGAGATACGGTGAGATTATAGGATGAGAATTCTGTTCTATGTCAAATAATTGACACATGTCCACATTACACGTGAGGGACCCACCATCCAATTAGCTGCTCCCAGCCCACATTTCCTACAAACCCACCTATGGCCTCCTAACCAGGAACAAAGGCACACCATGAAGGACATTCCACCTGCGTTCCTTTTCTACATGACACCCCCGGGGGACCCATCTCGCCAAATGACATTGGTACTCCCAACCGGCTGCTCATAATTGTTGGCCTACCACACGGCAACCCAGACCAGGACCCTACACAGGCATAGCAGGCCTAGCAATTCGGGGATGACCCTCTGATCACACCTAACTTGCCATTGTGCGCCCTTATTTTTTTAACACAACAGCCCACCCTTACACTGCGGCACCCGCCCCTCGCCCCACCTTCACAATGCGCCTACAGGCCCACTCACACTATCATATGTGTAATTCTTCTCCTTAAACCCATCAGGCCACCTGCTCCTAACTCATCTCCTTTCCTTGTTGTACATAAGCTACTCAGCCCATCCCAGGAGCCACCAGGCCTGCTTATCCACGGTAAGAACCCACTGTAACTAACTAGCATAAGATTTCCCTCATGCCTGCCCCATTACTAACTCCCCTTCTCATTTCTCCCCACCTTATGCAAACCTCATGCAATCTGCTGTTATATGATGCTTTGCTTACTGTTATTATTGGGTTTTGGTCATGTCACCGACCCTGCTCCCGACTCACGGCCAACTCACGTTTTACCATCTAATGAAAAATGTCCACATGCAAATAACTGCTATTTTATGTGTTCTTAACAATTTGTCCAACTTTCTACATGAACCTCTGCGACTGCAAATAATCAAATGCAAATGTATAAATATCACCATGAAAATATGTCTCTCACAGTACTCATTCACGATACTTGCACACACTGTCACTATCACATAAATGCACAGCCTTGAGAAAGACCCTACGTCGAAACACATGTTGGCACTCTCGACATGCAAATGGCATATGCTGTATATTCAACTGTACACAATCTTGGCTGCCTAACCTGAGCAATTGTGTGATGTAACCAATGCACCATTAAAATCGACCAACCTCAATCTTACAACTGTGTCCAGCAGTTATTGTAGATCCATCGCATGGTACTACTATACTACATGGCAACCGCCATATCCACCGCCATTGTAACTGAGGTTCCAAACCCAATCCTCCACTTTCATCACCACTGGGACTGCAGGAGCTCTGTTCCACTGGAACCTCAACACCAGGCTACAGGAAGAACTCTGGCCAACCTAGGGAGAACAGATTAGCGCAGGTATCCACTCTTCCTATAAGCTCCTTCTCTCCCAATTATCTCAGCCAGGAACAAGACCATTGCTGCTATTGATCAAACAAAACAGCATGGCAGATTACTTGCTGTACAGAAAAGATGATGTTAAAAACCTTTTCACTCTCAGAGGATCCACAGACCATGCCCTCCCAGCTAAACCAAATGCGCCGGAGACGGTGCGACAAAGGTTTATACAATTGGAACGCTGTTGCATGAAGGAGATTAAAACATTTTGAGAAATCTTTAAATTACAAACTTATCTTGAATAAGATAAAATTCCTCGTGGCCTCAGAATCATAATTTTTCCGTATTTTAATAACCTGAGGATGCGACCTTGCCACAAAATGGGAGGAAAACCTGACACATGACTCAAAAACCTTGTTGAAACTCTTAATTAAATACGCCGAAAGAGAACACAAGAGACTGATAACTGAAATCGATAACCTCAAGTCAGAAATTGAAACCAGCGATGCACAAACAAGCACCAAAGAACGCAACTTTGAAATCATGTACGATATCCTGAAGAATCATCAGGATGAGGTCAAGCTCAGAAAATGCTGCAAGTTTGCACGAGATGAACGGGACTACAGAGACAACCGCGATTACACCTTCCAGCCTAAATTTGATGACCACTACAGAACCAACTCTCCGGAAAGCACACGTCACAGCTCGCCAGCAAACTCTGAGATTGATAGTGACAATGAGACAACACCAAAGACCGCAACCCAGCCCCAGAAGTATACTAGTGTAGCCACAACCAGCACTAACACCAACAGAGAGAAAGGGTACCATTTATTAGACGAAATAAGATGCTACAAGAAAGGTGCCAAAGCCTCCAACAACACCAAAAGAGTCCGCTTCCAAGATGCCCTAGAGGATGTGCATCCAAGAAGAGATACAAAAAGAGAGGTACACGAGGAGGCTCCCAGAAACATGAGCTTAGAGTACGAAAGCGCAACAAGACTTACAAGATCCTAGACACAATTGCAACAAAGGGACCCCAGACGTTAAACGTGGTGCTTATCCTTTCCAGCTATCCACTCAACACAATTGAAAACAACATACTCAACAAGGGACTCTCTTTTGCGCTTACTCGCTGGAATCTTCCTGGAACACATATTTCGACTTCATGGACTCCCTTCCAAGATCATATCAGACAGAGGACCTCAATACATCTCTCAATTTTGGAAACACTTATGCCGTATACTAAGAATCCAACGCGCCCTCTCTTCAGGTTATCATCCACAGACTAACGGAGCTACTGAACGTGTGAACCAAACCATAGAGCAATATCTTCGTTGTTTGTAACGTTCACCTGATATCCACGGGGGCGCCACTCAGCCGGTCCGGACTTCCGACCACTTCGAACCCTTCCCTGGACTTGCTGAACCAAGCACTGGGCCTGAAATACAGTATCATCAGAGGTCAATTCCCTATTGGTCTTGCTTGTCTGGCACCCCTTTTCTTCCCTGGGTCCCAACCTTCCCCCGGACCTCTCCTCACCTTGTTTTTTGATGTGGGGTGCTCTCCGTCCTGCCTTCGATGCAGGGGTGCATTGGGTGATGCAGGCTGGAGGGTGCCTAGTTGCTTCACTGGCACGGTATCAGGCTCGATGTCGGAAAGCGCCTCCCCCGACTCCTCACCTGTGTCGGCAGAACTTGTAGTGGTCTTGCGTCTTCAACGATAGTCCTTTTTGTCATGCAGATAGGGTCTACCCCGGGAGCTCGCCACCGTGAACACTTCCTAATAAGTATTCCGGTGGCGAGACTGCCGGAATAGGCAAAAGGGGGAAAAAGCCAGTAAGGCACAAAAAACCCCTGGGAGTCTTCGCCATGGATGGAAGAAGAGATCCTGAAGGTGTCTGCAATGGTATGGCTCCGAAGATGTCTGCAGTGGTATGGCTCCGGAGACTGACAATAATCCGAAGGGAAGAACGAAGGAGGATCCAGCAAGGGACCGTATCTCAAGGAGGGAGGAGAAACAAAACAGAAAACACTCGGGAGACTGAGCGAAACAGGTAAGAGAGAACAAGAAGGGAAAGGAGGTGGAGAGCGCCTGTCATGATGCCTACCCCCGGAGCACCAGGCCAGGCCCAGCACCCCGGGGAGCAGGCATCACGCCCCCGGGTAAAAGCCCAGCGGCCCTTTATAGGGGCTCTTTGGACTCTGTCCTGGCGCCGTTGGCGCCAGGCTCATGTTGGACATCAGTCCTGGCGCGCCTCGAACCTGGAACACCTGTAAGGGAATAAGAGAAGAGAAAGGTGAAAACCAAGAACATATTCAACCTTCTTACCTGCATCTGGAATCTTCACGCCAGCATTCCTGAAGGAAGACTTCATTTAAAAGCACCGCGTTGCTCGCTGCAGCGCCGCGCTTCACTCACCTGTTCCCGAGACGCCGCCCGGCTCCATCGCGGCTCTCAGCACCGGTCGCCACATCTCTGCACCTAGGGGAGAGAAGAAGAGACAAAAGGTGAGCAAGGGAACACAAGAGGAAAGCCGAACTTTCAGCCATATTACTTACCGGCTTTTCTTGGTGAACCATTCCACATCTCGGGTCGGCGCCGCATCTTTGGCAGGTACCGCACCCCGGCCCCTATGGGGAAAGGACAAAAGACATTACTGGGGAATTATAAAGACATTTAGAGGGGTCGCCCTCATCTCTAACTCACCTGATTTTACCATCAGCAATTTAACCCCTCAACGCATCGCCTTTGTTCTGCACCTGAAATAAAGGACAGAAAAAACAACATAAAAGGAGGCTCACACTTGAACTTTTGCATCTTCATACTTACGGCGTATCGCTCAGAAAAGTCAAGTGGATGTGCCAGCGCCATTCTGAAAACCAGTGAAGTAACTGCGCGCCCCTGCACCAGAAGCAGGATGGAGAGTTCATCCTTCCAAACCATAAGGTGATCTTAAACCGGGGGTTTTGGAGGAAGTCAGAGAAGAACGAAGGGGGAAAGGGGGGAGCAAGCGCACTATTCAGCAGACAGTTAATCCCTTTTCTCATCTGCAGAAGGATATTCCTATGGGCCAGACAAGCAAGATTTGGGGGTCCTGTTCAATCGGTGGTCCGAATTCTGCGCATCACGCTTGAAGAGGCCACAGCAACCCAGACCAGACCAGCGCCTCCGTGGGAGCCAGGTGAGCGTTACAGAACGCGAAGCCTTCCTACAAATTCCCACCCAGGCGCTATGGAAACTTCCGAGACTGACCAGTTGGCCCAACTACTGGGGGAATTACGGGCCGAAGTACACGCCGCTCGTCAAGAGACTAATGCTCTCAGGAGGGAAGTGATTGTAACAAAGGAAAGAGCTGATGACCTGGCTAGACAGCTTTTGCAAGGTCAAGCTGGACAAACTCCTTTACCCGGTTCCGGAGGGAACCCCGCTCCTGTGGTTTCCAGTAACCCTGTGCAGATTAATCTACCTGGAAACATGCCGCTGGCCCCACCCGAACGCTTTGCTGGGGACCCCAAACGATTCGCCGTATTCATGAATCAGTGTTGTTTGCATTTCCTGTGCAGATCTGGGGCCTTCCCTAATGACCAGACCAAGGTAGCCTTTGTATTGTCATATCTCAGCGGCAGTGCTGCCGATTGGTCAGTTCCACTGGTAACTCAAGATGACCCATTCTTCGTGATTTTCAAGGATTTCAAGCAAGCATGGAAAGGTTATTTGCTCGTCACTCCCAGGGGCAGGCTCTAGATGACGAACTTCTATCTCTGCGACAGGGCAATCAAGACCTCCTTTCCTACATTGCAACCTTTAATAGACTAATTGTGGAAACTGGGTGGCCAGAGGATAAAAAAATCACGTTATTTTATCGAGGTCTACGTGGAGAACTTAAAGATGTCCTGGCCCAAGTTGTAAATCCGCCCCAAGAATGCTCAGAATATATAGACTTAGTGGTCCAATTGGATCACAGATTGCAAAACAGAAAAGCAGATCGGTCCAAGTTTGAGACCCGGGTGTTAGTCAAGACCCACGCTAACCACAAGGGGGCTGAAGCCTCTGAGCCAATGCAAATCGGAGGAGTTAAAGGACCTTTAACGCAAAAGGAACGTGAAAGAAGACGGCAGATGCACTTATGTCTTTATTGTGGATCCTCTGGACACTTTCTACGAGATTGCCTGGCAAGGCCGCCCAGGAAGGTGGTAGGAGCCGCTGATAAAATCCATGAAACCTCTGTATCGGGAAACGACCCCGCCCGACAAGCGTAGGGGTCCGCTTGCCGAGCTTGAAAAAGAACTCTCAGACCTCGCATTTCACTGTGCCAATTGTCCTCGTAGATCCGGAACAGCCTAAGCGGTTGCATGCAATAAAGGCATACATCGATAGTGGGGCTATAGGAAACTACGTGAATCGTGAATTGGTCTCCAGGATTAACCTTCCCCTGCGTCCTAAAACCAGCAAAGATGTCATCACCACAGTTGATGGAACCGAAATTGCCTCGGGACCGGTAACACATTCCACAGCTGAGGTGACACTTGTAGGTCCGGACGGCCATCGGGAGGCAGTTGTGTTTGATGTAATCAAGGCTCCACAGTTTCAGGTTATTCTCGGAATCCCTTGGTTAGAGACACATAATCCTCGAATTGATTGGCGAGCGAAGAGAATAACCTTTCCGGAGTGTGCACGAACCTGCTACCCAGAAAATCTGAAGATCAGTCTAGCATCAGTAACCTCTGTCTCCATGCAACTACCTCCGGAATACCAAGACTTTCAGGACGTCTTCCAAAAGGAACAGGCCAACATGTTACCTCCTCACAGATCGTACGATTGCCAAATCGATCTGGTGCCCGGTGCACAACCCCCTTGTAGCAGGATTTATGCCCTTACTGAGCCGGAGAATCTGCATTTGAGACAATATTTAGATCAATACCTAGCCAATGGTTTCATTCGCCCGTCAAAGTCTCTGGCATCCTCGGCTTTGTTCTTCGTGCCAAAATAAGAAGGCGACCTTAGAACTTGTATCGATTACCGCGCATTGAACCAGATAACTGTTAAAAATCGTTACCCTCTGCTTTTGATCCCTGAACTCCTTGACCAGGTGAAGGACGGTTGCATATACACCAAGTTAGATCTCCGGGGGGCTTATCATCTGGTACGAGTAAAAGAAGGCGACGAATGGAAAACGGCCTTCCGTACAAAATATGGACTATTCGAATACCAGGTGATGCCTTTCGGGTTGTGCAACGCACCTGCTGCCTTCCAATTCTTCATGAACGATGTCCTTCGGGAAGTCATCGATGTCTGTGTTGTCGTGTATATCGATGACATTCTGGTGTACTCCTCTTCGGAATCTGATCACAGAAAACATGTCAGGGCCGTCCTTGAGAAATTGCGCCAGCACAAACTGTTTGCAAAGCTGGAAAAATGCGTTTTCCATACCACCGAGGTTGAGTTTCTTGGATTCATCCTGACACCTAAAGGGGTCCGAATGGACTCACGGAAAGTGGATGCCATCCTCAAATGGCCATCACCTAGTTCGGTGAAAGGTGTCCAAAGCATGCTTGGTTTTGCCAATTTTTATCGCAGGTTTATCCCGGAATTTTCACGGGTGGTGCAACCCATCACTGCACTCTGGCGGAAGAATAAACGTTTTGAATGGACCGAGGAAGCTGAACAGGCCTTTCAGGAATTAAAAGCTAAATTTACGTCTGCACCTATTTTGAAACACCCTCGTCCTGATCTCCCATATATAGTTCAAACCGACGCATCCAGCTTAGCCATGGGAGCTGTCCTGTCTCAGAGAAACCCCGAAACCAACCAACTGCACCCCGTAGCATTTTGGTCCAGAAAGTTCTCGCCGCCGGAGATAAATTATGCAATCACCGATAAGGAATTATTAGCCATTAAGTCCGCCTTTAAGGCTTGGCGGCATTATCTTCTGGGCGCCAGGCATACCATCACCGTGATCACTGATCACCGAAATTTACAATATTTCAAAACTGCCAAGGCTCAGTCTTCACGACAGCTCCGATGGGCTTTATTCTTTGCTGAGTTCGATTTTGTAATCACCTACCGTCCCGGCTGTAAGAATGGCAAAGCGGACGCGCTATCTCGAATTGGAATGGGAGAAATGGACACAAACTCAGAACCTGTGCCGATAATTCCCGAACAAAGAATCTTGGGGATAACCACTTTACAAACCCTTGAAGACATTCAAGCACGGGTAAAACTATTCCTGGACTCTTCAGCCTTGGAGGATTGGATCAAAAGGGGGTCTGCCTTTTCAATCAACGATGGCTTACCTTACTTCCAAGGACGTTTATTTTTTACCAGAGAAGGAATTGCAAGAACTGGTTATTTCCCGTCATCACGAGACTCTGATGGAAGGACATCCTGGCATTGCCAAAACAGAGGAAAAAATTAAACGACAATTCTGGTGGCCGTCCTGGCAAAAGGATATCAAATCTTTTGTGATGTCCTGTGGAGTTTGCGCCCAAAACAAAGGTAAAAAAACAAAACCCGCCGGTCTTCTTCAACCCTTAGACATTCCACCAGCACCTTGGCACACCTTGTCACTAGATTTTATCACAGACCTGCCCTCTTGTAATGGATACAATACTATTCTGGTTGTGGTGGATTTATTTTCCAAGATGGCCCATTTTATTCCGTTGAAAGGATTACCTTCAGCTTTTGTTCTTGCCAAGGAATTCCTCGAAAATATAATCCGTCTGCATGGATTCCCGTCCAGATCGGGGAAGCCAGTTTATTTCTCATTTTTGGAAAAAGTGTTGTCAACTGGCACAAATCGACGTAAGACTCTCAACCAGCCACCACCCACAGACTGATGGTCAGACAGAGAGAACGAATCAGACCCTTGAACAATATCTACGATGTATGTTGCACCAATCGGAGGGTAATTGGAAGTATATTTTATGGGTGGCTGAATATGCATACAATAACTCGATACACTCTGGAACTGGTCAGAGCCCCTTTTATACCCTATATGGACATCATCCTCGTACTTCAGACTTGGACTCACCTTTGAGCCTCGAAATGCCCGCAGTGGACCATTTGCATTCTACGATTACTCAAGCCTTCAAGGATGCAACTGCACACTTACAACATGCGAAAGGGAAATACAAAAAGAATGCAGATCTGCATCGAAAGGAGGCGCCTCCATACCAAATAGGGGATCAAGTATGGTTGGCTACCAAACACTTATCGCTCAAGGGACCTCGAACTTTTAATCCAAGGTATTTAGGCCCTTACTCGATCAAAGCTATAATTAACCCAGTGGCAGTCAAGCTAGATCTACCAGCTAACATGCGGATTCACCCCGTTTTTCATGTGTCGCTTTTGAAACCAGTGCAACCAGGAACCAGATTAATAAAGCCACCAGAACCAATCCAGATAGATGGGGAGCCTGAATTCGAGGTGAAGAACATTTTGGACTCTAAGATCTCAAAATCAAAACTTTTCTATCTAATTGATTGGAAGGGGTACGGGCCTCAGGAAAGATCTTGGGAACCCAGCGACCACGTACATGCACCTCAGCTAGTAAAAAGGTTCCATCGGAATTTCCCGAACAAACCGAAACCTCCTGGGGAAACGACCTTGGGAGGGGCCTTGGAGGGGAGTGCTGTCATGATGCCTACCCCCGGAGCACCAGGCCAAGCCCAGCACCCCCGGGAGCAGGCATCACGCCCCCGGGTAAAAGCCCAGCGGCCCTTTATAGGGGCTCTTTGGACTCTGTCCTGGCGCCGTTGGCGCCAGGCTCATGTTGGACATCAGTCCTGGCGCCATAGGCGCCAGGCTCATAAGGGGAAGTGTTTGGTGCACTTACCTGAAGCAGACCATGCTGCACACTCACCTGATGCAGACCATGCTGCATGAAGAACCAAGCCAAATGAGGCTTAGGAGGGACTATTTTTCTGAAGGAACTATGTTGTTACTTGGGTGGGGCTGTGGAAGAATACTCACCTGGAACTTCTTCCAAAGCTATTTAAGCCACGCCCGGACAGCCACACGTGCTTCGCGTTGTTCTGCATCCCAGCAGCTGAACGCTCACCGTGTCTGCTCCTGCACCTGGACTCCAGCCACGCCCGCCTCGAACCTGGAACACCTGTAAGGGAATAAAAGAAGAGAAAGGTGAAAACCAAGAACTTATTCAACCTTCTTACCTGCATCCGGAATCTTCACGCCAGCATTCCTGAAGGAAGACTTCATTTAAAAGCACTGCGTTGCTCGCTGCAGCGCCGCGCTTCACTCACCTGTTCCCGAGACGCCGCCCGGCTCCATCGCGGCTCTCAGCACCGGTCGCCACATCTCTGCACCTAGGGGAGAGAAGAAGAGACAAAAGGTGAGCAAGGGAACACAAGAGGAAAGCCGAACTTTCAGCCATATTACTTACCGGCTTTTCTTGGTGAACCATTCCACATCTCGGGTCGGCGCCGCATCTTTGACAGGTAACGCACCCCGGCCCCTATGGGGAAAGGACAAAAGACATTACTGGGGAATTATAAAGACATTTAGAGGGGTCGCCCTCATCTCTAACTCACCTGATTTTACCACCGGCAATTTAACCCCTCAACGCATCGCCTTTGTTCTGCACCTGAAATAAAGGACAGAAAAAACAACATAAAAGGAGGCTCACACTTGAACTTTTGCATCTTCATACTTACGGCGTATCGCTCAGAAAAGTCAAGTGGATGTGCCAGCGCCATTCTGAAAACCAGTGAAGTAACTGGACGAACGCGCGCCCCTGCACCAGAAGCAGGATGGAGAGTTCATCCTTCCAAACCATAAGGTGAGCTTAAACCGGGGGTTTTGGAGGAAGTCAGAGAAGAACGAAGAGGGAAAGGGGGGAGCAAGCACGCTATTCAGCAGACAGTTAATCCCCTTTCTCATCTGCAGAAGGATATTCCTACGGGCCAGACAAGCAAGATTTGGGGGTCCTGTTCAATCGGTGGTCCGAATTCTGCGCATAACGCTTGAAGAGGCCACAGCAACCCAGACCAGACCAGCGCCTCCGTGGGAGCCAGGTGAGCGTTACAGCGCCGGGCGAAAAGAAAAGAGAAGGGAAACAGAACGCACCGAAGGCGCAGAGAATGCAGAACAGGGAAGGTAAGCGGGAAGAAGGACAGAAAGGGCTCAGCAGAGCCAAGCGGAAATGATACGGCAGCGTAAACCCAAAGCACAGAGTGAAGGGGTTGAAACGCACCGAGCGCCGGTCCCGACTGGATATAACTCTGACTGGCGGCGGCCATGTTGGAAAAGAACTAGACCGCTGAGTACGTTCAAAGGAAAACATGGCGGATCAATAATGGCGTCTCAAGCAAAACCTATTCCATAATTGCCAAGACTGGTGGGTCGTGACAGTATGCCCCCCTCTATCTCCTGGGACACCAGGTTTGCCAGGATGAGTGCGATGAAACTTCCGGACCAGACGTGGGGCTTGAACATTAGAGCTGGGCTCCCAGGAATCTTCAGAGGTAGGGTACCCTTTCCAATGTACCAAATATTCCACCCGGCCTTTGCGAAATCGAGAGTCTCGGATCTGAGAAACCTCAGATTCATCTGAATGGCTCTTCTGATCGGAGGACTTGACAGGCATAGGTCGAGAGGTTATGCTGGAATCGGTCTGGCGGAGTAACGACGAATGGAAGACAGGATGAATCCGACTGAGGCTCGGAGGCAACTTCAGGCGAAAAGCCACTGGGTTGATGCGTGCAGAGATCTTATAAGGACCTATGTATCTGGGAGAGAGTTTGGATGGATGTACCCATCTAGGTAAGTACTTGGTGGAGAGCCAAACCCTGTCTCCTACTGTCAAATGGGGACCAAGCAAACGATTGCGGTCAGCCTGCTTCTTGACAGAATGTTGGGTGTCCTTGAGATTCCTCAGAGCCAGATGGTGGGCTTCCGAGATGGTGGTCAGAAGGGTCTCAAGGCACGGTATGTTCGAAGGAGTGGAATGAAAAGGCAGTAAACTGCGAGGGTGCAGACCATAGGTACAAAAAAAGGGCTCAACTTAGTGGCTGAGTGGACAGAATTATTATACGAGAATTCCGCCGTGGGCAGGAGAGTTACCCAATTGTCCTGTTATGAGTTGACATAACATCGGAGATATTGTTCAAGGGTGCTGTTAAGCCGTTCAGTCTGGCCGTTAGTTTGAGGATAGAAACCAGAGGATAAAGCTCTTTCAATCCCCAACCTGGCACACAGGGCGGTCCAAAATCGGGATGTAAATTGACTCCCTCGATCCGACACCACCTTGTTGGGTAGTCCATGTAGCCGATAAATGTCCCGTACAAATATTCTAGCCGTTTCAGAAGCGGATGGAAGACTTGCCAAAGGGGAAAAATGGGCTAACTTGGTAAAGTAGTCAACTGTGACCATTATGCACGTGCAACCCTCGGAGATGGGTAGTTCCACAATAAAATCGGTAGATACGTGACTCCACGGTCTGGATGGGGGTGAAGCTTGTTCAAGTAGACCGATGGGACGTTGGGTTCGGTATTTGCTTCTGGCACAGACAGTGCAGAAGTCCACGTATTCCCTGATGTCGGAGGACATAGAGGGCCAATAAAAGGAACGAGAAATTAGTTCTGTGGTGCCCTTTACACCTCTGTGACCTGCCGAGATGTGTTCATGGCACCAAGAAAGGACCTTAGAGCGAAGAGTGTGAGTGGGAAGAAAGAGTCTCTTCTTGATAAATATCAATCCCTTTCTTCTTTCAATCTTGGAGAGTAGATGTTTAGGGATAGTTTCTTGGAAGGCTATAGTGGCCTCTTCCACCTCGTTCAGAAAAGAAGATACATGAAGAATGATTCGGTTCCTGGGAAATAGCGGATCTGGAAGCAGGTCCGAAGTAGATGCAGGTGTATCCTTCCGTGAAAGAGCATCTGCCAACACGTTCAGAGTACCCGGAAGGTAGGTGATTTCGAAATTATATTGGGAAAAAAAATGTGCCCATCTGGCCTGTCTAGAATTTACACAGTCCATTTGCTGCAAAGTCTTAAGGTTCTTATGATCCGTTCGTATCACAAAGGGGTAGGGATTGCCCTGGAGGAGATGTCTCCATTCTTCACAGGCCCGCTTCATGGTCAGGAGTTCCTTCTCGATAACTGAGTAGTTACATTCGCTAGGAGTGAGTGTCTAAGATATACAACCTATGCGATGTTCCTTTCCTTCGAATTCTTGCAACAACACGGCCCCAATAGCTCTGGCGGAGGCATTGGACTCAATGATAAACTTCTTTGTCGGATCAGGTTGTCGGAGAATGGGAGCCGTTGTGAACATCTCCTTAAGACGTAAGAAAGCCTTATTGGCCTCAACGGTCCAATAGAACGGACCACTAGATTTCTTCAGCAGTTCCGTCAAAGGTAACATGATTTCAGAGAAGTGAGGTATAAACTTTCGGTAAAAGTTAGCAAACCCCAAAAACCTCTGAATGTCTTTCACTGAAGTAGGGTTTGGCCAGTTGGTGACAGCCTCCACCTTGCGTGGATCCATCATTATGCCTTCCCTTGAAAGGATGAATCCTAGGTAGGGAACGGTGGAGACAGCAAAAGAGCATTTTTTGGGTTTCAGCAACAGTTTGTTATTTTGTAGGCGCGTAAGCACAGCTCGAAGGTGGTTAGAATGTTCACTATTGGAGGCTGAGAAAACAAGGATATCGTCGAGATAGACGATAACTGAATGGAATAACAGGTCGGAAAACAAGCGATCCACAAGCACTGAAAGATGGAGGGACGATGACCAACCCAAACGGCATAACTCGGTACTCAAAATGACTGAAAGGAGTGCGGAAAGCCGTTTTCCGAGTAGATGATAGGCACTCCTTAAGTCGAGTTTGGAAAAAACAGCAGCCCCATGGACGGCTTCCAGGATGTCAGCGATGAGGGGCATGGGGTAGCGATCCCTGACGGTTACCTTGTTGAGTCCTCGGTAGTCGATGCATGGTCTTAACTCGTGGGAGTCCCGTTTAGGAACAAAGAATAGTGAGGCCCCTGCTGGAGATCGAGAGGGCCGAATAAGACCATTCTCCAGGTGAATGTCCAGATAACTTTGAAGGGCATCTTTCTCCACTAAGGACAAGGAGAACATCCTGCTGAAAGGAACCAAAGCATTGGGTACTAGATCAATGGAACAGTCTTCTGGATGATGAGGAGGTAATTCCAAGATCTTGTGGTCAGCATAAACCCGATTGGAACTCCTTCATCTCAGGTGGTAAGCAATGTATGGAGAGGGGGGAGAGACCAGTCATAGTAGTAACCTTTTGATGTCTTGGCTAGGGCAGACAATGCTGTTTGCAGTATGAAGACTGGAAATCGAGGATATTGTTGGACCAATCGATAGAAGGTTTGTGCTTTCGTAGCCACGAAATACCCAGGACGATATGAAAATGAGCCGCTCTGATGATGTCAAAAACGAGTACTTCCGAATGTTGCATGACGTCAACTTGCAAAGAAGTGGTAGAATGTGTATTTGACCCTGAACTAAGAGGGGTCCCGTCAACACCTTCCACCTTCTGATCTTCCTTTTTCTCCAGTAGCTGGATTCCAATCTTTTCGGCCCATATGGTATCCATGAAATTGCCGGCAGCACCACAGTCAATCAAGGCTAACGAGTCAATGCGTTTGTCCTTCAGTTGAATCTGTAAGGCTACAACCATGAGACGCGTGTCTTCTCTTTCTTCAGGTCTGGTTACGGTAGCTGAGAGATAGGGACTCTTCAACAAACCTCGGATACCCGTCCCTTTTAGGTCCGAGGCCGTTCGTTTCCCGACCGCCTCGGGGGTACATCCGGGCAGTCCCTCAGGAGATGAGTCGAAGAACCACAGTAGAGACAGAGACCTCCATCTCTTCTTCTTTTTTGTTCCTCTGGTGTGAGTGGTGCTCTTGTGGTACCGATTTGCATCGGCTCATCTTTGGAAGGCCTGGGACTGGATGGGGTAGGAGTAACAGCAGGAGATGAAAAAGAAAAGGAGGCCTTCCCCTTCTTTCTCTCCGACCGTCTTTCCCACATACGGAAATCAATCTGTAGGGCTGCCGAATATAAATCCGAAAGAGTGGAAGGACGAGGTATGTTCAGGCCAGTCCGCCTCCGTAGCCAAACGCTTAAACTGGGTGATGTATGAGAGCAAATCCGACGACCCCTGTTGAACGTCCAAAAGGTCTTCACAAGCACTATAACTAATCTCTGGGCGTTCGAATGTCTGTTTCATCAAGGTAAGAAAGGCCTTGTAGTCCTGCAAGACCGGGTCGTTCCGGGTAATCAAGGGTGTGGCCCATGCTAAGGCATTGCCGGAAAGATTTGAAATCAAAAACCCGACCCGGGTATGGCTAGTAGTGTAGGTATGAGGATGAAAAGTGAAATGAATGGAACAGGCATCCAGGAATTCCTTCAATCTCTTGGGTGCTCCATCATATTTGCCCACAGAAAGGGGCATAGGCGGTAGTTCAGGTGGGGGACTCTCTCTTCCGATTGACTGCTGACGGAAATTGTTGAATTCGGTCTTGAGATTCTGCACTTCCAAAGTCAGGGTCTGTACAGCAGCTGCCACTTCTTGTAATTGTTCCAGAGTGTCCATACTGAGGATGGGAGTCTCTTGGTGTTTCAAACTATCAGGCTCGATGTCGGAAAGCGCCTCCCCCAACTCCTCACATGTGTCAGCGGAACTTGTGGTGGTCTTGCGTCTTCGACGATAGTCCTTTTTGTCATGCAGATAGGGTCTACCCCGGGAGCTCGCCACCGTGAACACTTCTTAATAAGTGTTCCGGTGGCGAGACTGCCGGAATAGGCAAAAGGGGGAAAAAGCCGGTAAGGCACAAAAAACCCCTGGGAGTCTTCGCCGTGGATGCAAGGAGAGATTCTGAAGATGTCTACAATGGTATGGCTCCAAAGATGTCTGCGAGTGTGATGCTTATTGGCTTCCTTAGCACTAACCAATGTTCTTCTTTTCCGTGTCCTTTTAGGTGGCGCAGTAACCCAGCATGGAAGCGAGCTGAGGAGATGAGCTGCGGTGAGAAAGCGCGATGTGCGGCTCCTCTTAATTGTTTTACGCTAACCTGATGTGTCTTTTCCCCTTTTTCAGATCGGCGGGATGCTCCGGAGCAGAAGTTGTCCGATCGACGGGAGTTCAGGTAAGGATTAAACTCTATTTGCAAATTCGAGAGAGCTAAGTATTGCAGAATGCTTACTAATGTCTTTTCTTCTATTCTTCTCCTCTTTGGTAGGGTCAGCATGCCGAGATGGAGATGACTCTTCCGTAGGAATCCGCAAGACTGGGAAGAGCTGGACAGAAGTTGGATGCTCTTCGAGGTGAGTATTCGTAACAAAGTTCTTATTCTTGCAGGTGCGCTGGCGCTGAAGAAAGAAGTGGGCCTCTTCAGGAGATCCGAGCACGGTGAGTGTCACGCTGCAGGTGCAGAGAAATGCAAAGCATGTTTCTCAGGCCGGGTGTGGTTTAAATAGTCTGTAGGTATCCCAGGTATCCCTGGGCTGAGCCACACCCGAAAGACTAGACCGCTCATCCAGTTCAAGGAACTGCATTACATGGGGGCATCCATTGCCCCATAATACATTGCAAGTCCAATACTAAGTGGATCTCAGGACTGTGTGTGAGCTTGGTGCCAAAGGCGCCAAGTCTGAGTCCAAGTAGGTGCCTGGGGAGATGGAGAGGCCCTTAGGGGCCGACTAGGTGGCCGTGACCTAGCTCCAGCCTGATATGCCGGGGTGCTGGGTACAGGAATCGTGACAGCACTCCTCCGCAAGGCCCCTCTCAAGGTGGCTTTCCCCTCAGGTCCCGGCTTGTTTGGGTGGTTTTGGTGGAACCTCCTAAGCAGACGAGGTGCGTGGATGTATTCACAGGGTTCCCATGTTCTGTCCTGGGGACCGTACCCTTTCCAGTCCACTAGATAGTATAGTTTGGATCTGACATACTTGGAATCCAGGATGTCCTTGACCTCGAATTCTGGCTCTCCTGCGATCTCTATTGGCGTCGGTGCTGGTGTCACACGTGTCCCAGGTTGAACAGGCTTTAAGAGAGACATGTGGAACACAGGATGAATTAGCATATTAGCTGGTAAGGCTAGTTTGACAGCTACTGGATTTATCACAGAGGTGATAGTGTATGGGCCTAGGTATCTTGGACGGAAGGTTTGGATCCCTTTAATGGGTACATGCTTGAATGCCAGCCAGACTTTGTCTCCCACTTGGTAGTTAGGGGCTTTGATTCGGTGTTGGTCTGCAAATTTCTTCTGACGATCCTTAGCTCGGAGTAGGTGTTCTGCTGCCCTTTTAAAGGTTTGTGAAATGGTTGTATGTAAGGTTTTAATTGCTGGCATTTCTAAGGTAGTAGGGGTGTCCAACTCGGAAGTGCGTGGGTGTTGACCATATATGGTATAGAAGGGTGTTTGCCCAGTACTGGTGTGTAGGGAGTTGTTATAGGCATATTCAGCAATCCATAATATATCTGACCAGCTCTCCTCAGCTTGATGGAGCATACAGTGTAGATACTGTTCGAGCGTCTGATTTGTTCGCTCAGTTTGACCATCCGTTTGGGGATGGTGACTGGTGGACAGACGGATGTCAATGTGAGCCAAAGAGCAGCACTTCCTCCAGAAATTGGACACGAACTGAGTACCACGATCTGAAACCAGTACCGAGGGGAAACCATGGAGCCGTACGATGCATTCCAGAAATACTTTTGCTAGAGTGGAAGCGTTTGGGAGCCCCTTTAGAGGGATGAAGTGTGACATTTTTGAAAACAGGTCCACAAGTACTAGAATGGTGTTGAATCCCTGACTGGATGGTAGGTCAGTAATAAAGTCGAGGGATAACGTGTGCCAGGGTGGTGGTGGGATATCCAACGGTTGCAGGAGTCCTGACGTTTTTTGTTTGGATGATTTGTTTTGAGCGCATACTCCACAAGATTGGATAAATTGAACAATGTCTTTACGCCACGTGGGCCACCAATAATTCCGTTTTACTTTGGCTAAAGTTTTTGCGATCCCCGGGTGGCCTTCGATTAAGGAATCATGATAGCTGGACATGACTCGTTCTCGTAGTTCCTGATTTGGTAAGAACAAGCTGTTTCTGAAGTAGGACAACTGGTCCCTTATCGTGTAATATTCCCCTCGCGTGCACCACTCTTGTGATTGCTTAGGACTCATCAAGTTTTGGATTTTTTCATGCAATTCTTTCTGAGTGATGGTTGCTGTAATTCCCAGGAGTTTATCACATGGGATAATAGGTATTGGGTCCGGTGGTTTGTAGTCCTGTTCTTCAATACCCATACGGGAAAGGGTATCGGCCTTCCTGTTTTTGACTCCAGGTCAAAATGTAATCACGTAGTCATATTCAGCGAAGAATAGGGCCCAACGTAACTGTCGTGAAGATGCGCTTGAGCAGTTTTTAGATACTGGAGATTCCGGTGATCTGTTATGACAGTGATGGTGTGTCTTGCACCCAGAAGGTAATGGCGCCAGACCTTAAAGGCAGATTTGATGGCTAGGAGCTCTTTATCTGTGATGGCGTAATTGAGCTCGGGGGGGGGTGTAAATTTACGTGACCAGAAGGCAACCAGGTGTAACTGACCCGTTTCAGGATCCTTTTGCGAGAGGACAGCTCCCACGGCCACGTTTGATGCGTCCATTTCCACCATGTATGGGAGTTCTGGGCGAGGATGGCATAGAATTGGGGCCGAAGTGAATCGAGCCTTAAGTTCCTGGAAAGCTCTTTCTGCTTCCTCTGTCCATTGGCATTTTCTATTGCTCTTTTTTAGTAACAATGTGATGGGATGTACTATCTGTGAGAATTCCGGGATGAACCGGCGGTAGAAGTTTGCGAAACCTAACATGCTCTGTACTCCCTTGAATGAGTTTGGTGATGGCCAGTTTAGGATCACATCTACCTTGTGTACGTCCATACAGATACCCTTCGGACTAAGAATGAAACCAAGGAACTCCACCTCGGAAACATGGAATGAACACTTTTCAAGCTTGGCTGTCACGGTTCGACCGTGGAAACTATGGCAAAAGTGGCGGCTCCACTGAGTCGCAGCGGGATCAGTAGCAACGCTCTAGCTTTTCCTAAGCTTCGGTATTTAGAACGTCCACGCCCCCTTTCCGACGCGCTGCAACTCGTATTGCCGGCTCGCGTCGGACGTTCTGAGTGTTGCTGTGCCCGTGTACTTTTCTGCCTGTGTTCCTGCCTTTAGCCCCCCAGTTCTGCTTCCCGTTTTTGTTTCCTTTCCCTCGGAGTCTGCCTTCTGCTGCCGCCTGGATTTCCGCGCACTCGTCTATCCTTCCCCTGCCGTTGCCGGCGTCTGTATCCTTTTGCTCTGTTTTCCTTTCTGGCTCTCACCTCTTCCCTTTTTGGACCATACCTTCCTTGGTTCGATCCTCTGCCCTTTTTAGTTTGTTCCTTCTACTCTTCGGTCCTTTGGAGACCACTCTTCTCCTTTCCTTCTTTACTTACCTGCTTATCGTCCTGGTCGTGCCTTCCCAGTTCTGTCCAGCTTTCTCCTTTTCTTTGCTCTTGGCCTCTCCTCCCTTCCCATCCTCTTTAGTTAAGGGTGTTCTTCTTTTCCCTTTTCTTCCGGTTTGTCTTTCTGTCTGCATATTTTCTTTACGGTCCTGGACCCGCTGGCCTTCCTTCCACCTTATACTACCAGGGGGGTAGTGCTACATTATTGATTCCAACGGCATCAGTGATCCAGTCAAGGTGTCAACCCATCACTTGAAGACAAGCAACTCTATCCGCCTACTGATCCCGCATAAGACTCTTCAGGGTTTTTTGTGCCTGCATAGGCTTTTTCCCTGGACTTGGGTCGAGCTCCCTTGGGTCCGCTTGACGGTAATTATACTTCAGTCAAGGTGGCCTCAAGTGGAGAGTGTCCCTTTCTCTACGAACGAAAAAAGGGAAAGAAGGTGGAAAAGACAGAAGAGGATCCTAAGCTTTGCAAGAAAGGAAGGAGAAGAGAAGGAGAACCCACCAAGACCCATACTCCGAAAACTCCAGGTGAGGAGACACAGGGGGAGGTATCTACAGACTTTGACAGCTTGCAGCGCCAACAAATACCCATGGCGTCCCTTGAACAATTCCAAGAGATGGTCAACGCCATCCAAGGCCTTCAGGCAGAAGTCCAGAATCTACGTACAGAGAACTAAACCCTAAAGCAACAAATAACCGCAAGAGAAGAAGCTTGTGGAGACTTACCCCCCCCGGTGTTCTCCTTTGGCAAGTAAGATGGAAACCCTAAGACTTTCAAGGAGTTCTTGGACGCTTGCACTGTGTACTTTACTTTTCGCCCCAAGGCTTATGAATCAGACCGAACTAAGGTGGGGTTTTTGGTAACCAACCTTACGGGAAGTGCCTTGGCTTGGGCAACCCCTTTGATTACTCAGAATGAACCAGCCATTAACGACTACCCCCAGTTACTCAGCTTCTGAAGTCCAGATTTGGGAGTCCAGAGGTCCAGTACTCTGCTTATGAGGCTCTTCTGGACATCAGACAAGGGTCACACAACGTCCAAACCTACGCCTCCTCCTTTAGTAGATTGGCTACAGAAGCGGCCTGGCCGGATTCTGCTCAACAGACCCTTTTTCGCCACGGTCTACATGAAGACTTAAAGGACGAGCTAGCGAGAGTAGCTCGACCTGAATCTTTCAGAGACCTGGTCACGCTTACCCTTCAGTTGGAATATCGTTTGCAAGAGCGAAGACAGGAGAGACGAAGGACCAAGATTCCTCTTTCCTCCAGAATGCCGGCTGGGAGTCCTCCTAGAAGCTCTCAACCCGAAGAACGTATACAGATAGGGGCTGCTAGAGGTCCCTTAACGCCAGAAGAATGAAAGCGCCTTAAGGACCAGGGCCTCTGCATGTACTGCAGATCTTCTAAACATCTGCTTCGGATTTGTCCCGAAGTACCACCCAGACGGTCGGGAAACGTATCTCCCCAGTCCTGAGCAGGGAAAGGATCCGGGCAGAGAAGACGAGTCCCTGCAATGTTAGACAACATCACACCCCTCCAGATGACCATCGCCTCATTGTATTTTCAGTCACGCTGGCCTTTGGAACTGAACCTCCGATTGAAACCCTCGCAATGTTAGACTGCGGAGCCGCAGGTAACTTCATTGACACTCACTGGGCACAGGAGCACCGAATCCCACTTCTACAAAAGGACAGCCCCATTCCGGTGGAAGGGGTAGATGGTGCCCCGTTATCCTCAGGTCCCATCACACAAGAAACCGGTGCAGTCAGTATGTCTCTGCTACGACACCAAGAACAACTTTCCTTTGACATCATCAGGGCGGCGCATTTCCCAGTGATATTGGGGATACCATGGTTACGCCGCCACAATCCTCAGATAGACTGGTCAGCGAACACCATCCATTTCGCTTCCTCCTATTGTATTCAGCATTGTCTCCCACTGGCTCACCCCACCTCTGCATCCAGTCTTACAGTACCTGTATCGACTTCAGTGGTATAGTCCATTCCCTCATATTGTCGACAGTTTGCGGACCTTTTTGAAGATAGACTACCTCGATCTTTGCCTCCGCATCGGGCCGAAGACTGCAACATTGATTTGAAGCCGGGAGCTTCAGTACCGTTTGGCCGTATGTACCCCATGTCTCTCCCTGAAAGGAGGGCGCTTAAGGAGTATTTAAAGGCCAACCTGCAAAATGGGCTTATACAGGAATCTCACTCCTCGGTGGGGGCTTCTATGTTTTTCATCCCAAAGAAGGGACCACTGAGTTGAGGCCCTGTATAGACTATCGCGGACTCAATAGCCTGACGATTCGAGACCGCTATCCTATGCCTTTAATAAAGAAGATCCTTGAGGCGGTTGAGGGAGCCAGTATCTTCACAAAACTGGATTTACGTGGGGCTTACCATTTGTTAAGGATCCGAGAGGGCGACGAATGGAAGACGGCTTTCCGCACTCCACTAGGACATTTTGAGTATAGAGTGATGCCGTTTGGCCTGGTAAATGCCCCGGCAGTTTTTCAACGTTTTGTCGACAAGATATTCTCGGATTTGTTGTATTCTTCAGTGGTGGTGTATCTAGACGGTATCTTGATCTTCTCCGCTACACCTTCTGAACACCGAAGACATGTTACGGAGGTGCTACAAAGACTTAGGGACAACATATTGCTAGTGAAGCCGGAGAAATGTGCCTTTGAAGTGTCTTCAATTTCGTATTTGGGCTTTATCCTCTCAAAGGAAGGGATCCAGATGGACCCTGAGAAGGTTAAGGCAGTGTTACAATGGCCTACCCCGAAGAACGTGAAGGACATCCAACGGTTCCTAGGCCTTGCAAAATTCTATCGAAGATTCATTCCCAACTTTTCTGAAATAGTATTACCCATTACTCAGTTGCTGAAGAAAGGGAGTCGATTCGAATGGGATCTGGGGGCGGATCAAGCCTTTCGTTCACTCAAGAAATCCTTTACCACTGCTCCTATTTTGATCCAACCTAACCAGTCCTTACCCTTTATAGTGGAACCAGATGCCTCTGGAGGGGCGATAGGAGCCGTGTTATTACAGGAAGGGAAAGATGGAGAGGAGCATCCGGTGGCGTATTACTCCAGAACACTCACTCCCAGTGAAAGAAACTACTCCGTTTTAGAAAAGGAACTCTTGGCCATTTGCCAAGCCTGCATAGAATGGAGACACTTGCTACAAGGATCAGCCCACCCATTCCTAGTGCGTACAGACCATCGTAACTTAAAGGTATTACAGAAGATGGGATGCTGCAATTCTAGACACGCCCGATGGGCATATTTATTTTCTCAATATGATTTTGAGATCACCTACCTACCAGGGAAAGATAATGTGTTGGCCGATGCGTTATCCCGAAGCTTAGAGGAAGACGAAGTCAAGGTTCCACAGATGTATGATTATATCTTATTGGGGAAAAGAATTATAGGAGCGATCAATTCATTTTTGCAAGAAGTGGAACAGGCCTCTAAAGTTACACCAGATCCATTACTGCAATGACCTGACCTGGAAAGGAGGGGACCGTTCTACTTCTACCAAGGAAGATTGTTCCTACCCACGAAGGACCTGCAGGTACAAGCAATGTCGTGGTGTCACGATCTTCCATCAGCTGGGCATAAGGGTCGTGTATCTACTCTAGACTTACTGTCAAGACAGTTCTGGTGGCCTAACATGCATCAGGATGTCAAAGAGTATGTGGCAAGTTGTCCGGTATGTGCTTCCAATAAATATTCGGTATCAAGGCCATTGGGTCTCCTGCAATAAGAACCATTACCGTCCCAACCTTGGGAGCTAATCTCCACCGACTTTATAGTTGACCTACCGCCCTCTTTGGGATATACGACGATCATGGTTACAATAGACTCATTGAGTAAATTAGCACACTTTTTCCCACTTCCAAGTCTCCCCTCTGCTCCTGAAGCAGCGGCCACATTTCTGAGGAACGTTGTCAGACTGCACGGTCTACCCGGAGTATCATATCAGACAGGGGTTCTCAGTTTACCTCGAAATTCTGGTCCGAAATGTGTAAGTCCCTGGGCATCAAACGAGCGCTCTCCTCGGGCTACCACCCTCAAAGCAATGGGCAGACA
This sequence comes from Ambystoma mexicanum, assembly GCF_040938575.1. Taxonomy (NCBI): domain Eukaryota; kingdom Metazoa; phylum Chordata; class Amphibia; order Caudata; family Ambystomatidae; genus Ambystoma; species Ambystoma mexicanum. The sequence goes on along the minus strand of NC_090940.1, from coordinate 417,501,109 downwards.
GAACGACTAAATGCCACCTTAGAGCAGTATTGTGTTGCCATTGTAGCCAAGAACAAGAGAGATGGGCTTCATTTCTATCCATGGCCGAGTTCGCATATAATAACTCAAAACATTCTGCGATTGGGGTTAGCCCCTTTTTGTTCACCTATGGTTACCATCCTAGACACATTCCTTACTTTGGGTTGCCAGCCACAACCGTACCCTCGGTGGATAAACATCTAGAGGAGCTGCGAAGCCTACAGAGAGATGCCACATCGAAGTTGGAGGTTAGCAGAACCCAATATAAGAGGCATGCAGATAGCAAGAGGTTACCCAATCCCAGATGGTCTCCACTTACCAGAGTATGGTTGTCCACAAAATATCTTCCCCGGTGAACGCATGCTGGAAAGTTCACTGCCAGGTATATAGGCCCCTACCTCATTGAATCCCAAGTCAATCCTGTGGCCTTTCACTTGAAGCTACCACCCTGTCTTAAGAAGATACATCCGGTATTCCATACCTCCCTGCTGAAGGCATACAAACCAGACCCTTATGGCAGTAAGAAAGCCCGACCGGTTTCCGACAAGAACCCACCTCCAGAGGAGTATGACGTGGAGAAACTGGTGGATTCCCGGTATAGGTATGGTACCCTCCAATATTTGGTCCATTGGAAAGGTTATCCAGAAGATGAACGCACCTGGGAGCCAAGAAATCACATCCATGCCCCAAGACTGCTCAGACGTTTTCATCGTCTCCACCGGGTAAACCAGGTGGAGGCCCGATGAGGAGGGGGCATGCTGTCACGGTTCGACCGTGGAAGCTATGGCAAAAATGGCGGCTCCACTGAGTCGCAGCGGGATCAGCAGCAACGCTCTAGCTTTTCCTAAGCTTCGGTATTTAGAGCGGCCACACCCCCTTTCCGACGCGCTGCTACTCGTATTGCCGGCTCGCGTCGGACGTTCTGAGTGTTGTTGTGCCCGTGTACTTTTCTGCCTGTGTTCCTGCCTTTAGCCCCCCAGTTCTGCTTCCCGTTTTTGTTTCCTTTCCCTCGGAGCCTGCCTTCTGCTGCCGCCTGGATTTCCGCGCACTCGTCTATCCTTCCCCTGCCGTTGCCAGCGTCTGTATCCTTTTGCTCTGTATTCCTTTCTGGCTCTCACCTCTTTCTTTTTGGACCATACCTTCCTTGGTTCGATCCTGTGCCCTTTTTAGTTTGTTCCTTCTACTCTTCGGTCCTTTGGAGACCACTCTTCTCCTTTCCTTCTTTACTTACCTGCTTATCATCCTGGTCGTGCCTTCCCAGTTCTGTCCAGCTTTCTCCTTTTCTTTGCTCTTGGCCTCTCCTCCCTTCCCATCCTCTTTAGTTAAGGGTGTTCTTCTTTTCCCTTTTCTTCCAGTTTGTCCTTCTGTCTGCATATTTTCATTACGGTCCTGGACCCGCTGGCCTTCCTTCCACCTTATACTACCAGGGGGGTAGTGCTACATTATTGATTCCAACGGCATCAGTGGTCCAGTCAAGGTGTCAGCCCATCACTTGAAGACAAGCAACTCTATCCGTCTACTGAACCCGCATAAGACTCTTCAGGGTTTTTTGTGCCTCCATAGGCTTTTTCCCTGGACTTGGGTTGAGCTCCCTTGGGTCCGCCTGACAGTAATTATACTTCAGTCAAGGTGGCCTCAAGTGGAGAGCGTCCCTTTCTCTACGAAAGAAAAAAGGGAAAGAAGGTGGAAAAGACAGAAGAGGATCCTAAGCTTTGCAAGAAAGGAAGGAGAAGAGAAGGATAACCCACCAAGACCCACAATCCGAAAACTCCAGGTGAGGAGACACAGGGGGAGGTATCTACAGACTTTGACATTGGCATAGAGCTGATGCTGGCAGAGTTTTGCCAGTACGGATCGAACGTGTTTGACATGGTCTTGTTTTGATGCGGAGTACACTAGGATGTCGTCAATGTATACTAAAGCACAGACATCAATTCATTCCCTTAAAACATTGTTCATGAAATATTGAAATGCAGCTGGTGCGTTGCAAAGACCAAATGGCATTACTTGATATTTGTACAGGCCATACTTGGTACGAAAGGGCGGTTTTCCATTCGTCGCCCTTTTTAACTCGGACAAGGTGATATGCTCCTCTTAGATCTAGTTTTGTGTAGATTTGGGCGTCTTTGACTTGGTCAAGCAGTTCAGTAATCAATGGCAGGGGGTAACGGTTTTTGATGGTAATCTGGTTCAATGCGCGATAGTCGATGCACGTTCTTAGGTCCCCTACCTTTTTCGGTAAGAAGAACAGAGGACTGGCCGCTGAGGACTTCGAGGAATGGATGAACCCGTTTGCCATGTATAGGTCGAAATAGGACTTCAGGTGCTGGTTTTATGGTTCTGTGAGGGCATAGATTCGTCCACAAGGGATCTGGGCGCCGGGTGTCAGGTCAATCTGGCAATCGTATGGTCTGTGTGGAGGTAGGGTATTAGCTTGTTCCTTCTGAAACACTTCTTGAAAATTCTGGCACTCTCTTGGTAGGGTCCCGGCCGCCACTGTTCCCAGCGTAGAGGTTCTGGCGTCGATTGATTGTTTCTCTTGACGATAACACGTTTGAGCACAAGTCTCGGAGAAGGCCAGCTCCTTTGCTCACCAATCTATTAGAGGATTATGAGCTACCAACCAGGGCATCCCTAAGATCAGTCGAAACTGAAGCGCCTTGATGAGGTCGAAAGCGATAGATTCTTGATGCACATCCTGGCACAGAAGGGTTAATGTTGCAGTGCATTGGGATACTAGACCAGAGGCTTATTCCGTGCCATCGACTGTGGATACAGTGTTTGTGGTTAACTTTGGACATAAAGGAAGTCCCATTTTTGCGGCGAGATCTTGGTCTATGTAATTCCCAACAGCTCCACTGTCTATGTACGCTTTTGCTGCGTGCATCCGCGATGGTTGTTGGTGATAGATCAGGATCACAGGTAGTGCAAAATGGGAGGTCTGTAGTTCACTTTCTTCACTCGACAAGTGGACCCCTACACTTGCCGGGCTGGGCAGTTTTCTGACTCTTTGGTGGGGTCTTCCTTGTCCGTAGCTCCTACTATCCTTCTCGGTGGCTTCACTGGGCACTCCTTTAGAAAGTGACCCGATTTTCCACAGTACAAACATAATTGTTGTTGCCTCCTCCTATCTCTTTCCACCTTAGTCAAGGGTGACCTGACGCCTCCAATCTGCATTGGTTCCCCTGAGCCTTCTGTTGATCGAGAAACATTGTCCCTTGAATGCACATAAATAGGGCGAGAGTCGGGTCTGATCCGATCTGCTCTTCTGTCTTGCAATCTTTGATCTAGCTGAAACACCAGGTTAATAAATTCTGCACAGTCTTGAGGGGGGTCCACTACTTGTGCGAGGACATCCTTTAGCTCTCCCCGCAGACCCTTATGAAATAACGTGGTTCTCTTCTCTGCAGGCCATTCAGCTTCAACCACAAGTCTATTGAACGTGGCCATGTATGTCAATAGGTCTTGGTTCCCTTGACAAAGGGATAGAAGTTCTTTGTCTAGAGCCTGTCCATGAGTACGACGGGCGAAATGTTTTTCCATTTCCTGTTGAAAACCCCTGAAATTGCTTAACAGAGGATCGTCTTGAGTCACAAATGGTACTGACCAGTCTACAGCACTTCCGCTCAAATAAGATAGCACAAATGCGAACCGTGATTGGTCATTTGGAAAGGCCCCGGGCCTGCAAAGGAAGTGCAGACAGCACTGGTTCATAAAAGTGGCATATTTCTTAGGATCCCCAGTGAATCGCTCCGGTGGCGCCAAGGGAACTGCCCCAGGAAGGGTTATCTGAACAAGGCTGGCTGATGGTACTGGCATTGTAGGCACGTTTCCCGGCAAAGGTGCATGTCCCGCTTGCGACTGGAGAAGTTGTCGGCTTAGGTCATCTGTTTGTTCCTTAGCAACTATCAACTCCCTCCTCAGGGTGTTGGTCTCCTGCCGGGCTGCGTGTACTTCGGAGCGTAACTGTCCCAACATTTGGGCTAACTGGTCGGTTTCTGATGTTTCCATGACGCCCAGGTGGATTTTTGGTGTGAGGCTTTGCGTTCTGTAACGCTCACCTGATATCCACGGGGACGCCACTCAGCCGGTCCGGACTTCCGACCACTTCGAACCCTTCCCTGGACTTGCTCAAACAAGCACTGGGCCTGAAACACAGTATTATCAGAGGTCAATTCCCTATTGGTCTTGCTTGTCTGGCCCCACTTTTCTTCCCTGGGTCCCAACCTTCCCCCGGACCTCTCCTTACCTTATTTTTTGATGTGGGGTGCTCTCCGTCCTGCCTTCGATGCAGGGGTGCGTTGGGTGATGCGGGCTGGAGGGTGCCTAGTTGCTTCACTGGCATGGGCCCGGTGGACGGGGCTTGCTGCGGCTTGAGCCCGACCAGTAATTGGAATGAGTCTTACAAAATTTCTGATGGCTCTTGTCCCTTTAATACTGTGTCTTTCTTTCCTTAGGTGATGAAGGTCTTGTGGATGGTGATGCGTTGCTGAAGTAAGTAGGAATGCGCAGCGTGATGCTTATTGGCTTCCTTAGCACTAACCAATGTTCATCTTTTCCGATTCCTTTTAGGTGCCGCAGTAACCCAGCATGGAAGCGAGCTGAGGAGATGAGCTGCGGTGAGAAAGCGCGATGTGCGACTCCTCTTAAATGTTTTGCGCTAACCTGATGTGTCTTTTCCCCTTTTTCAGATCGGCGAGATGCTTCGGAGCAGAAGTTGTCCGATCGACGGGAGTTCAGGTAAGGCTTAAACTCTATTTGCAAATTCGAGAGAGCTAAATATTGCAGAATGCTTACTAACGTCTTTTCTTCTATTCTTCTCCCCTTTGGTAGGGCGTGGCGTGCCGAGATGGAGATGACTCTGCCGTAGGAATCCGCGAGACTGGGAAGAGCTGGACAGACATTGGATGCTCTTTGAGGTGAGTATTGGCAACGAAGTTCTTATTCTTGCAGGTGCGCTGGCGCTGAAGAAAGAAGTGGGCCTCTTCAGGAGATCCAAGCACAGTGAGTGTCACGCTGCAGGTGCAGAGAAACGCAAAGCATGTTTCTCAGGCCGGGTGTGGTTTAAATAGTCTGTAGGTATCCCAGGTATCCCTGGGCTGAGCCACACCCGAAAGACTAGACCGCTCATCCAGTTCAAGGAACTGAATTACATGGGGGCATCCATTGCCCCATAATACATTGCAAGTCCAATAATAAGTGGATCTCAGGACTGTGTGTGAGCTAGGTGCCAAAGGCGCCAAGTCTGAGTCCAAGTAGGTGTCTGGGGAGATGGAGAGGCCCTTAGGGGCCGACTAGGTGGCCGTTACCTGGCTCCAGCCTGATATGCCGGGGGGCTGGGGGCAGGAATTGTGACATGTTTCGCCACCAAGGTACAGGATGATTGGTCACTCTTAATACCAGTGGCTGAATTTGCCTACAACAATTCGGATCACTCGGCTGTTAAGACCAGCCCTTTTTTTTTCAGGCAAGGATTCCACCCTTCGGTTCTACCTTCCATTCTCCCACATCCTACACCTGTACCTACAGTCGACTCCTGGATTGAAACTCTCATCAACGTACACAAGGAAGCCAAGGGACACCTAGAAAGGGCCCGAATGAACACCAAGCATTATGCGGACTCCAAAAGAAGACCAGGGCCTTCCTATGCAGTGGGTGATAAGGTCTGGCTATCCTCGAAACTCCTGCCTCAACATTTACGGCCGAATAAGTTGGCTCCCCGGTACTATGGCCCCTTTTCCATAAAGGAGATCATAAACCCAATGGCCTTCCGACTCAAACTACCAGACTCCTGGAAGAGGATCCATCCAGTGTTTCACACGTCTCTAATGAAACCATACGTCCAGTCCTCCCGGACTGCCCCGAGGTCTACCCCTGTAATTGTCGATGACAAGCTGGAATACGAAGTGTCCAGAATATGTGACTCCAGGTACAGACGTGGTCAGCTACAGTACCTGGTTGAGTGGAAAGGGTACCCTCCTAGTGAACGCACCTGGGAACCGATCTCAAACCTAAATGCCCCCAGATTACTCAGAAGGTATCATCTTATACACCCGGGCAAACCCGGAGGGACAGACCTTCGGAGGAGGCATGCTGTCATGAACCATCGGACGCGTCCCTTTTGGACTTCCTGGTCCCTGACACGTAGGGGCTTGCACTCAGCAGTTCTCCCAACATGGCCGTCAAACACGGAACGCTGTTTACCAGCTTCCACGTGGGACGCAGCACGTTCTCTAAAGAAGCCACGCCCCCGCTGCCCCGCACGTCTCAACGCTACCGCTTGCAGTGGCTAGACGTGCGCTATCGTAGTTCGCTCTCGCCAACTTCTTTGATTCCTGGTTCCTGGCCCCTACCTTTCCTCCTCATTCATCCTCTTCCTCTTTATTACCTCTTTCATCCCGGATCTCCGTGTACTCGTCTCCGAGTACACTGTTCATCGTTTTCCAGGACTTCCCGGACATTCTGAACGTTCCAGGAGTCAGATCGCTGAACGCACGCTGGAACCCGAGGACGTACGCACAGGGTTATACAAGACCCGAACTGTGCACAAGAAGACTCCATCAAAGAACTCCAATAAACAACACAGACAGGTGAGAAGGGGGGAAACCTGTGACATTCGGAGCACCCCTGTGAAAGTGATGAGAGACTCCTTTGCCGATCTGTACACAACTGATCCCTGATCGACGTGTCCGGCCAGAGAACAAGGAGGCGAGGATCTAGAAACGAGGCAGAGTGAGTCAAGATACGCAGACACAACGATTTTTGGTTGCGTCAATATACAGACGAATTGCGTCTTGAAACACGACTTGGTTGATCAGGTGAGTCATGCCCCGATTCTAAATAACCCTGATATCGGTTGAGAGTTGCTCTTGCAAGATCAAACGCCCAGGGTAAGGTTAAAACGTGCCTGGGGTATTGTCTTCCTGCTTAGTGGGATTTTTCCACTGCGGTAGACAATCTTTGGAAACTGGCCAGGCTGCACCACCCGTAGGGTCGCCGGCATATGAGATGTACGTAAAATATGGTATAGGGGCGATAATGTTTTGTGTAATTTGGCATAGGCAAACCAGACATGATGAAAATTTACAATGGCCAAACCATGGGAGTTATGAGATTGCGCGAATAGATTATTTGGAATTAATATTGTTGAAGAAGAAAGCACGCCCCGCGACATTTGACGTCATTAGAGACTGGAGGAAGGAAGCTATGCTTTGTTGGAAAGGCAGAGAGAAAAATGCGTTTAGGCACAAGTCAAGAACAGAAAGAGTAAGAGACAGGATGAAAAGGAGTGGGATGTTAATTTAAGAAAGACAGACAGATGTGTTCAGATGGGAGTAGGTAGAATATATCCACAACTAGAATTGCATTCATCAGATGAACTAATTAATAAAATATTAACTAAGAAAAGACAAGAGCGCCCAAAAAAGGAGACTGATAGAATTACATCAATGCCCATTGCCCAAGCCCTCCCTGCTGCCCAGTCCCCATTACAGCCACAGTCTTACAGCCGCAGCAACCACTCCCCCTTGTCATTGTTCCATCCGCCCCATTACCTCCCTCCCAAGACATTCTCCTTCCCCCTCCGCCCATTGAACTTGAATTCACAGTAACCAGAGAAGACGCTACGGGAAGAGAGGGAACGGCACAAAGTGAGTGTACTAGAGTAACCCGTAGTACGGTCAGCAAGGAGAGAAGTAAGGAATTGAAAGAACAGGCAGAGATGTATATAGATGGAAATTATGAGACATTGTCGCTGGATTCGATGTATGATTTCAGGAAGACTAGTGAAAAACAGGTATTGTTGGAGTGCATGGGAGAATATTTAATGGAAAGGTGGAAGCAGTTGATTGGAATGATACCGCCGCAGAAGTTGCGGTATTTGAATGCTTTTGCACGGTTAAGAGAAATAGATGCAGATATAAAGGAACATGTGGACAGGCTTTTTGAATTTAAAACTGAACTTGATGAAGCATATGCGCTGAAATGTTTTCTCTGCCAGGGTATAGAAACATAGACATAAGAAGGGAAAGGAAAGAGGCGGTACCATATGTGCAGCAGCGATTTCTTCCGCCGTCAAGACAGGCTAGTGAGAAAATGAAAATATGTACACAAGAGGCGCTAAAATGGATTACAGATCCTAGTGTTCCCACGATGGAAGTGCACAAAATATTTGATCAATATACATTGCCAATGAAGAGAAAAACACTGCAGGTAATGGTTGAATATTTGCAGGATAAACAAGCTAGCCCTGCCGAATTAATGGCAATATATAAGAGAGCTATTGAACGCGGAACGGGAGAAACAGCCTTATCGCTTGACTTAGCGATAGTATTGCATATGAGGGAGGGAGGAGGAAAAGTAAGTGCGGTATTTCCCATGAGGGAAGTTCCACCTAATTTTGTGCCAAAAGTGGAAATTCCTGCATCAGGTAATCAACCAGCACAGGTAACAGAAGCGCATTGTACAGCACAGTATGTACATGTCCCTTTCTCCAGACAAGAGGTGAATAATATAAAACAAACAATCCCTGATTTGAGGCAAAATCCAGTGAGATTCTATAAAGAAATAGAGTCCTATTTGAGATCGTCCATCTTTACTATGAATGATATTGACCTAATATTCCCAGTAATTTTGCCAGCAGACATATGGAAGCAAATAAGAAAAGTAAATGATCAGGAAAGTTTTGGTGACACATGGGAGAAGTTAGCAGAAGAAGATGCGGACAGGAAAGCAGGCGAGAAACCATCGTCAAATATGGCGGCATTACCAGGACGAATAATACAAAAATTGAAGGAGATAGTTCCAGAAAAAAGAATTGTATGGGACAAACTAACTGCATGTGTTCATGGCAAAGATGAGTTAGCCACAGATTATTTCAATAGATTTGAGGAAGTATTTACAGATTTCAGTCGACAGGATGTAAGCACTGAAGCAGGGAAAAGACTATTTTTTGATAAATATGTGGGGGGATTAATACCTCCAATTCAGAATTTGATAATGACATCTGAAAGTGCATGGCAGGCAAAATCATTGAGTGAAGTATTGCATATGGCCCAGTATTATGAGAATAGAGTGAATACAGAGAAAGAGAAAGAGGCGAAGGATAGGGTAAATTTGAAAACGAGGGTGTTACTTCAGCGGGTAGCGGGCCACAATAGAGGGAGAGGAAATGCGCAAGGGAGGAGTAATTCCAACATGCATGGAGGGCCTCTGAGATTAAATCATTGTGCATATTGTAGGGAAGAGGTTCATTGGCGAGCGCAATGCCCACACTTGCAAAATAAAAATGGGTATGGTCAGAGAAGACAGCACAGGGGACACCCGGGAACAAATGGACAGAATATAAATAATAATATGCAGCAAAACCAGACTAGTCAAGGAATGGCAATCAGAATCAGAGCCAGGAGCAGAGTCAGACTCCTTACAACCAAAATCAAAGTGGGCAAAATAGAGGCAGGAGCGGAAACATTTTTGACACACAACCCAATACATATTATTGTGGAGACTATACATCGGATGATTTATTGTTTCCCCAATAGGACAGCCCAAGACAGGGGTAGGAACCAGTCTCTATTCCCGTGAATCAAAAAGGACCCTACGTAGAAATGAAAGTCGGGAATAGAGAGCACAGCTTTCTCGTAGACACAGGTGTGCAAAACTGCTCAATAGACCACCACTTGGTTCCAGAAATACCGCTGTCAGGGCAAAAGAATATCTCAGTAGGGTTCGCAGGTACGCCAGTAATCAATCCAGTGTCCCAATCAGTACCAGTAACATTAGGCCCATTTACCGAATATTGTCAATTTCTCCTGACAGAAAATTGTGGGGAAAATCTTTTAGGATTAAACTTATTGAAGAAATTGAGTGCAGTTATCAATTTCACTCCTGATGGAGTGTTCTTGACAATATCACCACAGAATGTACCAGTGTCCGAATTTCTGTCCAATCCTTTGCCGGGGGAGTTGAGTGAAGTACCAGCTTGTATATGGGCAATTAATGATAATGATGTGGGATGCTTGAAGATAGAACCAGTGAAAATTGTTTTGAAGGAAGGAATAACATTGCCACGTATTCCTCAGTACAAGATATCGATGGAGGGTGAAAAAGCATTGAAAAGTATTGTTTCGGATTTGGTAAAACTGAAGGTAATTGAAGAGATTACAGGAACACATGTAACAGCCCCATTCTCCCGGTGTATAAGAAAGGAGGGAATGAGATACCGTATCATTTCATAATTGATCTATGCGCATTGAACAAAGTGGTCGATCCCCAATTCCCACTGGTCCCAGACGTCACCACAATTTTGACAATGATACCTGCCTCGGCAGCATATTTTAGCGTGGTAGACCTTAAGAATGCATTTTTCAGCATTCCAGTACACCAGGATAGCAGATATTTATTTGCTTTCACCTTAGGAGGACAGTCATTTACATTCACGCGCATTCCACAAGGCTATACAGAGAGTCTGAGTATTTACAGCAGGGCATTGAAGGAACAGTTAGATTTGTTAGAATTACCGGCAGGTTGTGTATTGTTACAATATATAGATGATTTGTTGATTGCTGCTGATACAGAGGATATTCGTAAAAAGAGTACCGTTTTGTTATTATCACACTTAGCATCACATAGCCATAAAGTGAGTTTGAAGAAATTCCAATATTGTCGAAAGGAGGTGGCTTATTTGGGCTACCTACTTTCGAGAGAGGTGAGAAGACTGACACCAGAAAGGATAAAGAGTATCTCTGGTATGCCTATTCCAAAAACGCAGAAAGGAGTCAGAGCCATAATAGGCATGGCTTCCTATTGCCGACAGTGGATAGCAAACTTTGCAATGATTGTGAAACCGATGATGGAATTGACAAAAAGGGATGCTGTGATGCCTTTGCAATGGAATGAAGAGTGCCAGAAAGCATTTGATCTGCTCGAAACTGTATTGTGTTCCGCCCCAGTTTTGGGCACACCAAACTATGAAAACATTTTCAGATTATTTGTGTATGAGAGTGAAGGCTGCACGTTGGCTGTTTTAACACAGGAACAAGGTGGAAGAAATAGACCATGCGGCTATTTTTCTTCCGCGCTGGACCCTGTGGCATGCGCTCTACCACATTGTTTGCAAGCTGTTGCAGCGGCTGCTGCATCAGTGAAACAAACTGAAGGAATGGTGCTGGGGCACACCTTAATTTTAATGGTGCCACATGCCATAGACGTTCTATTAAATAGAACGCAGACGCAACACCTCACGTCCGCTAGATTGACCAGATATGAAATTGTCCTATTTGCACCACACATTCAAATTATGAGGTGTAGCGCTTTGAATCCTGCAGAATTAATGCCACTGCCCAATGGAGAAATAAGGGAGAATGAATTACCTCCCCATGATTGTCTAATGGTTACTGAGGAAGAAACGAAAGGAAGAGTTGATTTAACAGACACCCCACAGAAAGAGCCAGATGGAGAACTGTTTTGTGACGGCTCCTGCTTCAAATTACCTGATGGCACATCAACTGCCGCCTATGCTATTACGACACAAAAAAGTATTGTAGAAAGCAAAAGAATCCCCTACAACTCTGCACAAGCCACAGAGATAATAGCGTTAACCAGAGCATGTTTAATTTCTGAGAATTTGAGTGTAAACATATATACTGACAGCCAATACGCCTTTGGGGTGGTACATAACTTTGGCCGACTCTGGGCTGAGAGGGGTTTCTTGACATCACATGGAACCAGGATTCAACATGGCCCTTTGATTGTACGATTGGTGTCTGCACTTACATGCCCGAAGCGCCTAGCAATAGTAAAATGCGAGGCGCATAAAAAAGTAACATGTAAAGTGAGGGAGGGGAACGCATTTACAGACAGGATTGCGAAACAAACTGCCACTGATTTGAATGCCAAAATGTTAACATTTCAATCAGAAGAAGTGCCTTGCATGATAGAAAATGGGATTGCTACTGTCAGAGAGATGCAGGCAGAAGCAACTGTTGATGAAATACAAGAATGGGCTGAGCACTCTGCATAATTAGATCTAGAAGGTTGCTAGGTAGACAAGAAGAGTAGAAATTGGATGCTGCCCAATTCCTATGTAACTGCAATGGTTACTATGGCCCACAGTCCCACGCACATTTGTGCAAAGAAAATAATTCAGAATTTAGCTACAGTATGGCAGAACACACACATAAAAAAGAATGCAGAAGGACTGGTACAGAATTGCATAACTGTTACTCACCACTCCGAATAGGCCGAAGATGCAGAGAAAATGACCTTAGAGATGTTGGTGGTATAAGATTCCGAATTCAGCCTTCCATCCCAGCTCCCCTGAGTACAAGACTCAGGCTTCCTCAAAGAGGGGCTCTTTTCCACAATGTACCTCTTTGCTGTTTCAGTTAGAACAGACAGAGATGTCAATTGAGTAAAAGAGCGGGGAGAACACACACCGCCAATACCAATGCTGCAAAAGAATACCAAGATATTAGACAGTGTTGATATTATACAAGTGATTAGAACAGTTGAAATGATTGGAAAACTACCTAGATAGATATTGGAGTGGAGTTGAGTTTCCCCGGGATGATCTACAAAGAATAACACAAATGAGTGGAATTGAACTAAATCAGTATCGGTTCCCACTATAGCTATAGAATTGATAACAACTGACCTGAATAAAGATAATGGAGTAAGAGGAGTCCAGGATACTGAAGACAACGACAGGAGAAAATAACAAACAGGGAAGTTAGTACAGGTAAGTAACCCCGAACGGCACGAGGAACGCACTAGTGCCGGGTTGGTGCAGTTCAGGAGGGCGTTCATATGCACTTAAGAGCAATCTCACAGGAAAGTCACTCAATGTCCCAGAATCCAACAGAAGACAATATCCATGGAAGACAATAGGTATGCACCTGAGTACAGGAGTATAGTTGAGTAACTGTTGAGATGATCCGGATAGTAGACAGCAAATTGATGTGCAGAACGGCAACCAGGAAAGAACCGCAAGACACAGAAGAGAGCCGTATCCAGTAGCGTTCAGAGTCCAACAACCAGACGAGCACGACAGGAATAAAGGAGGAGACGAGGCAATCCAAAAGTCAGGCAAAAGGGCAAAACCAGGAGTTCAGATAAGGATTCGTGTAGGGAGACACGAAGAGGAAACAGACGAAACCGTGTGTAGCTGGTAACGCTAATTAGCAGCAACGAGCCCCTTGGAAGACGGTGGTTTTATAGTTGTAAGAGGGGCGTGGCTTGCTGTACGTCTTCCACGTACAAGACGTGTCAGGTGACCTGGAGTGCGTCGACGTTTGTACAGACGCCATGGTAGCTTGTACCTGGACCATAGAGGAGCCTGTAAAGAAGTTGTATTCTGCAAGGATGCCCGCGGGGAAGCCTGAAGTATAACAATAACGTGCTTGCAACACAATGTTGGAAAAGGAACAGCTACTCCAACAGGTAGCTTTGGCCCCCCCTCTATGCCATTTGAGGTGACCAATTTTAATTTTATAGAAATGGAAAGGTGCCAGAACTTAAAATATGTATTGGTGGTTGTGTGTGCATTCAGTAAATCGGTAGAAGCATATCCACTGAAGGACTGTACCGCCATGAGCACTGCTAAAGTAATGTTAAAGGAGTATTGTTCGCGGTTTGGCTTGCCCCGGGTCATATGGTCAGACAATGGCCCGCACTTTGTTGGCGCAGTAATATTACAGATTTGCGTAGGTCTTCAGATTGATAAACAATTCCATTGCGCCAGACATCCAATGAGTGCTGGGCTTATTGAGCGCCAGAACGGCATATTGAAAGCCAAGATTAGTAAAATCTGTGCAGGAAACAAGTTACGCTGGACGGATGCATTGCCCCTAGCTTTGTTGTGCATGCGCACATCCGTGCAGGCGAGGACTGGGCTCTCCCCGTATGAGATTGTTATGGGGAGGCCTGCTAATGTTTGGTGTGTGCCACAGCCAAGGCGATTGAATGAAGTCGAATACCCTGTGCTCAGTACATACTGTAACCTGTTAATGCAGAAATTGCATTTGATTCATCAGCAGGTACAGGAGGCTCTTCCCATCAGATACACTGGTGCGGGGCATTCTCTGCAACCAGGCGACTGGATCCTGGTAAAGAATTTTGAGAGGAAATCATTGCTTGCATCCAGATGGCGTGGACCCTACCAGGTACTTTTGGCAACACAAACAGCAGTCTGTGTGGATGGTAGGAAGGCGTGCATACATGCCACGCATGCGAAGAAAGTTCCATCGCCATTGAAAGAACTGCCCGTTCCAGACGACCAGAGAGAGACAGCTGCCTCCGAAAAGAAGGAAATTGTTGCCAGTTCTTTGCCACAAAATTTGTCTGATCCTGAAACAAAGCCTGGAAAGATTGCTATAAAGGAGAAAGGGCTAAGAGTGCCCCAACATTGCCCAGCAAAATCTGCATCACTACAGGCTGCACCTCACTGAGGAGGTCCAACAAGGCTGAAACATGTCTGGGGTTGCTTGGTTTTCTGTGCAGAGGGGACCTGGCCTAGCAGTTCGGGCTGGGCTGCTACCTTCGGTGGCGGCAGCTGCTGACTGATTTGCACATGGCTGGTCCCCTTTTGCAATGGCGCAGACGGGCCACAAAACGGTGGTGTGGAAGGTTGCCCAGAGCAATTGCCAGTGGTTTAGATTCATTCAAAACCTTCCACCCATCGCTTTTGTGGTCAGGCTGACATGAAGCCTGCATCGTCACTTTGGCGCCCACCACTTATCGTTGCGCAGCAGGCTGACTCTGAGCCTGAGTCTGGGAGTGCACCCGCACTATTCATTGACGACACTGTACTTGGAGCAAAGCGGTAGAACTTAGGGCCTCGAAACAAGAAGTGATAGATCTTCGTTGTATTCTTCTTTGTTGCCTCTGTTTCCCATCACGGATGAAGTGGGAACCGGGGCATAGGGGAGAGAAGCGTGGGAGTTGTGCAAATCCGACAGCTCAGGAACACGGCTCCCCGGTGCTATTTTTGGAAATCCATGTGTAGATCACCCCTCACGGACAAGAGGGGCTCATATGGTACAAAGGCAATTCATAACTGCTCAGGAGTTCTTTGAGGAATGTGCAGAAGCACGATAATCTTGCCCAATGTATAGCAATCCAGGCTGCTGAGAACTGGCAAAACACTTTGTTGACACTTCCGAACTTACTACTATTCGAACGAGTGCTACGGTAAGAGGTATTCACGACGAACATTGTTGGAGAAGAAGAATCAAGAAAAATGCCTGCAACAGCTCCTGCCCCCTCCTGCACCAATGATGATAATGTGTTAGATATAGAGACTGTAAGATTGACGAAGAAACAGTGCCGAAAGAAATGTATGCTGATCTTAACGATAGTGATGTGTGTTATGAGTATACTAGCACCGACAATGGAAGTACTAGTATTATGGTATCTAGAAGAAATACATCCATTGGAAGTGCTCTTGCCTGTTAGAAATATTTCTGCCACTTAGAGCCCAGTCCATATAATTTCCTATACTTTGTGCCCAATGGAAGGGAGACATAGGGAAGGATATGGAAATAACACATTACTTCTGATAATGAATATGATACACTCCATTCTGAAAAGAAACAATTGTTGGGTGTGTACCCACTTACCACAACATGGTGGTAAGGGAATAGGTTGGTATGTGCAGCCATTGCCATTAAATTCTGCATGTTACGCGTCCCTAAGTGCATTATATTATGGGAAATGGAATAAGAGTGAAACGGGTCAATTAGATAAAACAAATATGGATGAATTTGAAGGAGGTAATAATGAAACCTGTAGGTTGCTCTATATTTCGCAAAGCAAGATTAATAAGACCAGCAGTTACGTCGCAAGATAGATTATATGTGCCATATAAATCATCTGTAATCACGTTTCATATGAACCTAGAAGGAAATAAAGATACAGTGCCCCCCTCCTATGCAGTAAATTACAGTCCACGCTCTGTTCCATTTTGCTTAAAAAAAAGGTTCCTATTCAGTAGGGACATACACCAGGTGTATGAACATTGCAATCCTTGAGAGAGAGGAAGAACCAGTGTATATAGGTGACCCTGTCTATTTCATATGTGGAGAAAAAGCTTATCCCTGGTTGCCTAGAAATTGGGTAGGTACTTGTTACTTGGGGATTCTGTTTCCGGGGGTGTTTCTTTCAAAAACATCAGAGATAGCCAAACTATCTAGATCAAGACCACAACGAGATGAGGAAGGGGGATTAATTGCAGAGGACATAGAAAAATCATTTATACCATTTTGGGGCCAAGCAATAAACTCCTATAATATAAGACAACTGTCCAGAATATTAGAGAAAACGATAAATGGGACAATGGACATATTATACAACATGACGTTGGAGGAAAAAGGGATTAGATTGATGACACTCCAAAATAGGATGGCTCTTGACATAGTTTTGGCTGATCGTGGGGGAGTTTGCAAAATCGTGGGATCATCGTGTTGCGTATTTGTAAGTGACTCCTCCCCTACAATTTTTGAAGCGATAAAAAAGTTGCACGTTTTGAGCTCTGACCTCCATCCCCCAGAAGGGAGTTGGGAATTAAACATAAGCTCCTGGTTCTGGGAAATATTACGCTCATGGGGATGGAAACTAGTTGCAATCCTAGTAGCAGTGCTAGGAATATTTATGACATGTTGTTGTTGCATACACTGTGTACCAATAATTTGCACTGAAGTAAGTGAGGAGTGCGTACACATGGTAACACAAAAGAAAACTCCCAGATTGGATACTAAAATGAATTATGAAATGAAGACAGTAAAAGAATTTATGTCAATTAAAATATTAATGACAATGATGAAGATTATAGTAGTACGCAAAGTTCAGAATCGGATACCTGATCAGTAGAAGATTCAATGTTTGGATGATGCGCTTGGCTTACGGCCAAGAGGAGGGTTTGTGAGTCTACAAATTACCCTCCCATAGCATAGGCGATGTATTTTGTTGGCCGAAAACCAACCACATCATGGTTTGCGGCATCATTAGTACAGACTCATGAGCATGACCAGACAGCGTCCATTTTGTAGGAATAGAATTTGCCATTTTGACTAATTTTCGCTTTTTGCTTTCTGTTCAAACTGCTTTGCTGTAAGCGTATTCTATTCCGTTATTGCTCATGCATAGAGCAAGGCCACATGTTACATGTTGAAACGCAGCTCAGGCATCCCAGACTGCAATGGCCGGTCTCCTCCCTCACAAGTCCTTGGAAGTAAGCAACAAGGCATTTAATCATTACGCAGGTGCCAGCTAGTCTCGCTGATGCGGTAGAAACGGTAGAAACAAACAATTAATGGTTTGAATTATGCTCTCTTTTACTGCCCCCCATTCACTGAGCCCCTGTAGAGCGAGTTGACCTCTAGTACACAAATAGAAACTAGAAGATAGTGAGACCTGGAATTTGTCTCTCCCCTACACGCAGCTTGCTTGTAAGAACAAGAGCATTATGTTTCCTAAAACAAAGAACTGTGTCTGCAAGTCTGCAGATTGCAAACTGTTGCTGAATAAATGTCTGAAGGTGTCACATTTGTCATAATTGTCAATCATCAAAACCATTTCAAAGGAAATACATTATGGGCGGAATTCAATATGTCACTACTGATAATAAGATGTTCGCTTTGTATATATGTAACTGTTGTAGAATTCTCGCTCTCTTGTGTCTCACAGGGTCTGGAGACACACGTCGCGGGACGTGAGACCCAGTCGGCCGACTGAGACTATTTGCTTTGCAATAAACCCTAGATTTTGGGAATTGAACCTCATATCTGGCGTATCAGTTTGTGTGTGGTGATTATTCCTTGTTTCCATATGCGAGGGACCCCTAGGGGCCCCATCAAGTGAGAGAGTGCGAGAATGATAGGCGACAGGATGTTCAAGTCCATCTTTGTCTTTCTGCAGAAGTGCAGCACCAATGGCTTCTCCAGAATCTGCTTTGACAACAAAAGGTAGGGTCTGATCTGGTTGAACCAAAAAGGGGATGTAGTGAAAGCCTGTTTAAGAGTGTGTAAGACTTGATCCGCTTCTGTGCTCCAGTGGAACGGTACTCCTTTTTTCAAAAGAGATGTTATAGGGAGGACCAGCTCAGAAAATCCGGAGATGAAACGCCAGTAAAAATTGGCTAATCCCAGGAAACGTTGAATATCTTCAAGTTTCTGGAGTCGGCCATTGCATGATCACCTTAGTCTTCCCTGGATCCATCCGGATACTGTCTACTAAAAGGATAAATCCCAGATAGGATACTGATGTTAAATCGAATATACATTGTTCTGGCTTGGCGTAGAGATGATTCTTGCATAGCCTATCTAAGACTTCGCGGACGTGTTTGTGATGCTCCAAGAGTGAGGAGGAGAAGACCAAAATGTCATCAAGGTAGACGTCTACAGTTGAAAACAAAAGATCCGAGAATAGCTTGTACATAAATCGCTGGAACATCGCGGGTGCATTAACAAGCCCAAATGGCGTCACTCTGTATTTGAAATGCCCTAGAGGTGTGCAAAAGGCTTTTTTCCACTCGTCCCCAGAGCGGATACGTAGTAAATGATACGCTCTCCTGAAATCCAGCTTAGTGAAGATGGATGAACCCAGAACGGCCTCAAGTATTTCCTTGATTAAGGGCATAGGGTATGAGTTCATGATGGTCAATTGGTTGAGACCGCGATAGCCTATGCAAGGCCTGAGTTCAAGCAAGTCTTTTTTTGGAATGAAAAACAGCGAGGCCCTTGCTGGGGATCTGGATTCCTGAATGAGTCCATGTTGGAGACTGATGTCCAAGTATTCCTTGAGGGTCTTGCATTCGGGAATGGACAGGGGGTACATTCTCCTGAACGGGATGGAAGCATCCGTGATGGTTTCAATAACAAAATCTTAATTTCGATGAGGAGGAAGGGTGTGCGGTTTCTTGTCTTAGAATACTTCAGAGTAATCCTGGTAGTGTCTAGGTATCAGCTGGATCACAGATGCTGACAAAGAGTCTTCTCCATTTGCCAGAAGAGTAGGGTCTTGGTGCCCCAAACAGTTTTGTATACAATGCAGAGAATTGAACAGAACAGTGTTGGCCGACCAATCCATGGCCTGATTATGGCGGCATAGCCAGGGAATACCCAAAATAACAGGGAAGTCAGCAGCTTTGATTAGATCGAACACTGCTTCTTCCTGATGTTGGAACATATGCACCTGAAGAGGTTTGGTTTCATGTACAATGGGGCCAGAAGTCAACAGAGACCCATCCACCCCTTCCACAAGGATAGCCTGGGGTTTTGTTCTTAGGGGTAAACCATTTTCTCATGCCCACATGATGTCCACAAAATTGCCCGCCGCACCGCAGTCGAGCATGGCCAATGTTTCCCAACTAGCAGAAGAGTCTAAGGATAATCTCACTTGGAAGACCATTAGTCGGTTGTCTTCCTTGCTGTTGAGACGTAAAGTGTTGTTGCAGGGATTCCAGCCAGCACCCCTGGACCTATCCCTGTTTAAGTCTGGGGTATAGCGTTTCCCTGTTGACGTGGTGGGACTTCTGGACAATTCCTCAGTAGATGTTTCTGGGACCCCAAATACATACAAAGACCCTGATCTCTTCGTCTCTTGCATTCCTCTGCTGTCAACTGACCCCTTGCAGCCCTGACTTGCATGAGTTTGTCACCCTGTGGATTGGTTGAACGTTCGCCCTGAAAGGATGTGGATGTCAATGGCAAGGGTACTGGTCTGAACCGTCTCTTTTCCTGTCGTCTTTCACTGAATCAAAACTCAATCTGCAAAGAGAGCGTCACTAGCTCTTGGAAGGATTGGGGTCTTGCAGTACAGGCCAGTTCGTCCTTGATGTCATCGTGGAGACCTCTGCGAAAAAGAGTCTGTTGGGCAGAATCAGGCCAACCTGGGTTTGCTGCCAATTGTAGGAAAGCCGAGACATAGGTCTGAAGGTCTTGAGTTCCTTGTCTGAGGTCCAGTATAGTTTCATAAGAGAAAAATTGAACTTCCGGGCGTTCGAACCTGGACCGAAACAGTTTGGTGAAAAAAGCATAGTCATTTGTCGACTGATCCGCTTGAGTGCTCAATGGGTTAGCCCAAGCTAATGCCTTTCCTACTAAATTCGAAACAAGGAAGCCTACACTGGCTCGATCGGATTCGTATGCTCTGGGGCGGAAGGTTTAATACATCAAGCAGGCATCTAGGAATTCCTTGAGGGTCTTCCGATTCCCATCATATTTCCCTAAGTGTAAGGGTAGCGGGGGCAGGTTTCCTCGGCCATCATCACAAACCGCTGTTATCTCAAGGTGACATTCTCAGAACTGAGGGTCTGAACTTCTGTTGTTAATCCCTGTATGGCTGCAACCAGCTCTTGGTACTGTTCTAGGGAAGCCATTGGGGGCTCTTAGCGTTGCAAGCTATCAGACTCTGAGGATTCTTCCCTCCCTTTCTCCTCACCTTGTTCTTCTGTGGAGCTGTCCTGTTTATCTATCTTCCTTCTCCTGGTTTTCTTCTTTTCTCCTCCTTTCTTGTCGTTCTTCTTCTCGTGCAAATAAGGATGGGCTCCTCTGGAAACCACGTTGTTGGGTTGTGTAACGCTCACCTGGTATCCACGGGGACGTCACTCAGCCTGTTCTGACCTCTTACGACCTCGAACCCTTCCTTGGAGTCTACTCGACTGGAGACTGGGCCTTGTTTTCTTGGAAAGTGTGCTCTCCATCCTGCTTTCAGCGCAGGGGCGCATTGATTGATGAAGGCTCGTTGCTGCCTAGTTACTTCACTGGCACGAGTCCGACAGGTAAGTATAATGAGTCTTTTGAACAGTTTTCTAACTTCGTTCCTTTCCTTCCTTAGATGATGGCCGGCGTCCGGGGATGGCGACGTGCTGCTGAGATGAGTAGCGCTGAAGGTGAGTGAGAGCGCGATGCGACCCTTTCATATTTGTATTGAACTGAGTTCATTTCTGTGTCTTTTAGGTGGCGCGACGTTTTCAGCGTGGATGCCGGTTATGAAGAAGAAATGCGATGAGTAAGCGCGGTATGCGGCGCCTCTAGATGTTTCCACGCTAACCTGGAGTGTCTTTTCTCTCTTGCAGATGGATGAGAAGTTCCGGAGACAGAGTTCCCCCAGAGCGGCTGGGATTCAGATAAGCGTTTGAAGCTCGTACAGTCTTTAAAAAATAAGCGAAGATTTGCTGAATGCTTACTAATGCATTTTTTCTGTTGTTTTCCCTTTTCCTTAGGAAGTGGCGTGCCGGGATGGGAATGACACCGCCGAAGATGCCCGCAGAACAGAAGGAGCGATGAATGATGGGCAGAAGCGCCGTAAGGTAAGGCTGTTCCTAACAGTGTTCTTGTTCTTGCAGGAGCTGAGGGCAGAAGAAAGATGCAGGCCTACTGGAGACCGATCCGAACACGGTGAGTGTCACGCTGCAGGTGCAGAAAACACAAAGCATGTTTCTCAGCCTGGGCGTGGCTGAAATAGTCTCTGGGTATCCCAGGTGTCTCTGGACTGAACCACACCCAAAAGACTAGACTGCACATGCAGTTCTGGGAACCGAAATATGTGGGGGAATCCATCTTGTCCCCATCAATGCACTACAAGTCCAATCCCCATTGTTATCCTATGGGAGTAAGTGAGTCTGGTGCCACAAGCGCCAAGTCTGACTCCAAGTAGGTCTTCGGAGGGATGGAGAGGCCCTTGAGGGCCATGTAGGTGATCGTGGCCTGGCTCCAGCCTGACATCTTGGAGGGCTGGGGACATGAGGGGCAGGAATCATGACAGGTTGCAAAACACCTGACACTGTGGATTCCCTGGGAGCTCACCCCAAATCAGGGAAAAAGCCTTCCTGGCTGAAAAAACTCTGTGTAGTCTTAGTGGCTTGATGAGAATGAAGTCCATAATGGAATACGGACTCTAAGTTCAGTAGAGTTGAAAGTCTACTGGAATAGGCTCTCTGTGTCTGTACACAAGAGATCTCTGTAATCTCAAACCCCTGGGAAAAGTTTCTTCTTAAATTCCCACCACAATATAGAGAGATGGGGAAAGCAACGGCTGAGAAAGGGAGAGAGAGCACTAACAGAGCACTGGTCACAGAAAAACCATAACCAGAGGGTGGAGAGACTAGAAAGGAGATAAAGGGGAGAACAGGAAGCCAGGACGAGAACCAGAGATAGCAAAAACAATAGGGGCAGAAGGCGAAGCACCCAAAGGTGAACAGATGACAGGTGAGAAAACAACGAACGCAAAAGCGTGAGCCAGAGAGTATGAAGAACGCCGTACAAAGGCAGAAAGCCTTGAGAAGGCAAAGGCACTGACCGTTAGATCAAAGAGTGAGTACACACACACCAGCGTCTTACCAACTAAATGGACAAAGGTTGCAACGCACCAGAAAGCCACCTAGGATGGAATCGGGAGACGAGGAGAGGGGTGCGGACCTCACTAGCAGGAACCCAGGATCTGTCCTCCGGACCATACCCCAACCAACCCACCAGGTACGGGAACCCAGGATAGCACTAACCTCATATTCGTCAGGGGCACTCAGGGAAACAGGAGAGGGAGGCAGAATTACATGTGTGGATTCAGGACAGGGCTTGAGCAGAGAAGTGTGGAAAACAGGGTGAATACGCCAAGCAGAAGACACTGAGAGGCGGAATGCCACAGGGTTCACGACCTTGGAAATCCTGTATGGACCGACAAAGCGAGGAAGAAGCTTGCGGCATCCAAGCAAACGAAGGTGGCGGGTGAAAGCCAAACCCTGTCCCCAGGGACGTAGGCTGGGGCAGGAGCACATTTCTTGTCCGCCGCGGACTTCATAGCTGCTTGGGCTTCACGGAGGTGGACAAGGGTTTGGATGTGGATCTGAGACAGGTCCCTAACGCAAGCAGTGGCAGCGGGGGTAGGGGACACTGAGTGATCTGGAAACGGAAGTGTGCAGGGGTGCTGGCCGTATATAGAAAAGGAGGGTGAAAAACCAGTGGAAGAATGCAGGGCGTTGTTGTACGCGAATTTTGCTAGATGTAGCATACGATATCAGGACTGTTGGTGTTGTAAGGATATACAACGCAGGTATTGTTCCATGGCTTGATTAACATGCTCGGTCTGTCTGACCGTCTCTGGATGGTATGCAGAGGAGAATCGGATGTCCATGCCAAGCAACTTGGGAGGGGAAAGCCATAATCTGGATGTGAACTGCGAGCTCCTATCAGAAATTAGGACAGAGGGTAGTTCAAACAGACAGAAGACAGACCTGAAAAATAACCCAGCTAGTGCAGGAGCCGAGGGAACACCTGAACAGGGAATGAAACGGGCCATTTATGTGAATGAATACACTACTACCCAAACTGTGTCAAAGCCCTGCACCCCGGGCAAATCGGTGACAAAGTCCATTGTGATCGTGTGCCAGGGTCTAGGAGGTATGGGCATGGGCTGGAGTAAGCCTAAGGGACGTCCCTTTCTGTTTTTGCATTGTGCACATACCGAACAGGTGTTTACGTATGAGTTGACGTCCCCTCTCATCGTGGGCCACCAACACTAGTGTTTTAATGACATCAGGGTGTGTTTCTTGCCAGGGTGTCTGTTAATGGGGTTATCATGTGACCACTCTAATGCTTGAGTATGTGAGTCTGGAGTGGGTAGAACCAGTCTATTCTGTACAAAGGGTAGGCCCTTCTGATAAACAGGATCCCATTGCAACAGTTGTTCTGGATGATGGGTCACCCATTGGCGAATTGAGGACAACAAGGATAGAGGTGGTGCGCAGAGACATACTACATGTTTTTTGTCGAGCAGTGAATCAAGAAAGACAGGGAGGGAGACCACCCTCCCGCCGGGAGAACGGGACAATGCATCAGCCTTCCCGTGTGCAACCCCTGGTCTGTGTTTGATTACAAAGTCATAAGCCGCGAAGAACAGGTGCCAACGCACCTGGCGGCTGTTGACACACTTGAGAGACGCTGTCACATCCCGTTCTTGTTGGAAATTGCCATGGCATTTATATGAGCGCTCTTCAACACACAGAACCCGTTAAAAAACTACAATTCCCATCTTCCTGCTACGTTGGTCACCTGACACGCATGCACCATGTTGCCGTGTCTTCTGAAGACCGTATTTAGTACTGTCTGTTCGAGTGCCCAGCGCTCCTAAACTGTGTTAGTTTCGAGCGTTGTCTCCTGACTCCTGTTTAACCCTGAATCCTGTGCTAACTCCAAACCTTCGCCCCTGCCTTCTCTTCCGTTTTCCAACGCCCGCCCCTCTTCGACTGATTTCCCCGGAATCCTTGAACTCGGCTTGCATCTCGACCTCCACTTGCTAAAGTCCTTTGGCTGTGACGCTTAAAATACTCGAACACGAAAATAAAGGAACTAGCGTGAAGTAACGCTTATTTTCTTTGCCCTTCATTTTGTTTACTTCAAGTCATTCTTTTTTGACACTGTTTATTTTGGACGCTTTGCTGAATCTACAATTGGATTGCTTTGGAGATTTTGGGACGCTTTGCTGAATTTGATTTGGATCACTTTAGGATATTCTTTGGGACGCTTTGCTGAGTCTATTTCGGAACACTGTGGATTTTGATTTGGAACGCTTTGCTGACTCTACTTTGGAACCCTGTGGCTATCTTCTTGGGACGCTTTGCAGCACTGAAGTCCTGAGACACTGGTGTACTCCTCCTTCACCGTTGATATAAGAATCCCCCTTTGTGTCCATTACTAGTAGGTTACTGGTACATTTTGCTACGGAACAGGTAAGAGTGGGTACTTGGGGGGTGTTGTTTGCTGTTGATTCGGCAATACCTGGCTGCATTCTGAACGTCTGCTCTGTTCTTCCCTCCTTTAGCTCTGCTGAGTCTGCTCCTGCCTTTTCACTCAAGCCCTCAGCCTGACAGGTGGAATAGATTCATTGTAGGCTGAGCTCTTGGGAGGGAAGTCTTTGGCATATCACGTTGGAGACTTCGTGTTCGAAGACAGAAGGTTACTTTTCCGGAACTGGGAGAGTAGTATCTGCGGCAACTGGGATACCATACCTAGGTTGTGACAGATTTAGGAGCCTCAATTGTAAACCGTCTCTTGGTTATGGAGGCTGCCTCAGACCCATTGGCAGCCCTCATGCAGGCTTTTTCTGCTCTTCGTACCGATATGGCATCAGCACATGCGACATTACATCAACGCATGGATGTTTTACAGAGCTTTGTGCAGCCCTTACCCCATGACGAGGAATTCGGTGACGCCGCGGCTGCGGCGCCTCCTCCTGTACCACCTCCGGCTCCAGTTCCTGTAGTCCTCCCTGGGCCATTCCCTTTGGCCCCGCCAGAACGCTTTTTGGGTGATCCCAAAACGTACCGGACCTTTGTGAACCAATGTCGCCTTCATTTTCTTTGTCGTCCCTTGGCATTTCCAGATGCTACTACAAAGGCGGCATTTGTTCTTTCCCATCTGGGTGGCACTGCTGCAGCATGGGCTAATCCATTGCTAGAAGCAGATGACCCGGCTCTGTATGATTTCGACAGATTGATCCAAGCCATGAACAGTGTGTTTGATATGAGATATAAAGCACAGTCCTCGGATCTGGAATTCTTGGCTATCAGTCAAGGCAAATCGGATCTCTTGACTTATCTTGCCCGTTTTAATCAATTGGCGGCTGAAACCACATGGCCAGAACAGAAGAAATCGGCTGTGTTTTATAAAGGTCTGTCAGATGACCTGAAAGATGCCCTATCAGTGGTACCTGCTCTTCCTTCTGGCTTCCCTGAATTGCTAGACTTAGTCTTACAAGTCGATGCTCGACTCCGGCAAAGACGAGGCGAACGTCGCTATCCCGATATTCGCAACACCCCTCGATCAGATGGAAGTACCCCTGTTTCCCAGGGGGAAGTTGAACCTATGCAAATCGGGGCGATTAGGGGTCCATTGTCCAAAACTGAACGAGAAAGGCGGGTGGTGAATAATCTATGTTTCTATTGTGGACAGTCAGGCCATTACATCCGTCTGTGTCCTAAAAGACCCGCTAAGTCGTCGGGAAACGCCAGGACTCGCCTGTTCTGACTTGAGTGTCGTGTAGACCGATGAGACCTCCGTCCCCAAGTGACGCACAGGGGAACAAAATAGAAACCCGCTGTGCGACCCTTGAGGCCACAGGTGAAAGATGACTTCCCAGATCCACGGAACCTCTGGAACACCGATGCTGCTGTCAAAAGGGAATGAGGTTAAGTATCAGGCAATCACAGTACAGTCAGTTATACCAAAGAATCTAAAAGGTCTTACCTATCTGGTGTCAGAATAACCCAGGAAACCTAGGAGAGGTTCGAGACTCAGATGATGCGACGGTCCCCGGAATAGTAGAACCGTGAGTTTAGCGTGGACGTGGGATCTGCCACCTGTAAGGCGTGGAGGCGTGATTCGAATCCCCGGGAGGGGAATGGCGTAGAAGTACAGCAAGGTACCAAAAGGGCAGTTCCAAAGAGAAGTCAGGTTACAGTCCAAAATCCGGCAACAGGTAAACAGTTCCAAGCAAAGGTACAAAAGGGGTATCCAAAGGAGTCCGAGGCAGAGTTCCGTGATCACAGGCAACAGTGGAGCAAGGTGTAACGCCAAACAGGGTCTGAAGACAGCTGAGAAGCAATGAGTGGTTCTGTCCCTCAGGCCTTTATACTGTGTGTCTCTGGATCATGTGACGTCTCTGGGTCATGTGACGTCCAACAAGGTCACGTGAGGAACGCCACGCTGGATCACGTGATCGACGTGGAGACGTAACAGCGCCCCTTCTGCTATACGCTCTCCAAGGCAATTGCCAATGCAGAAAGGGTTGCAGTCGAGCCCGTACACCAAAGCTGGTACGGAGTAGTCGGTTCTCTGGGTTCACCGCATCACTTGAGCCTCGAAGCGTGGGTGGGGACGTTGGGGGTATGTGAGCAGTGTTGTGTTGTTTGTCGGACTGGTGTGCAGGGGATCGCCTAACATAGCCCTTGAACCGGGCCTTCCGGACGAGTCAAATGATCCCAGGCCCGGGTGAGTGTTTTCCGTCTTCGCATGTTTACCTTGCCATGTCCTTTGCGGCTCCCGGCGTCATTACCTTTTCCAATCCGGTAATGATAGACTCAGGGGCTAGCGGGAATTATATGGATCTTAAGTTGGCCAAACGTTACGGGCTACCTATATTACCTAAAGAAAGACCTGAGGAAATACATGCGGTAGATGGTTCACGTTTAATATCCGGACATGTGACGGATCAAACAGGACCACTACAAATGTCTACATTACAAGGACATTCGGAATCCATCACTTTCGACCTTATCACGGCCCCTCAATTCGGCATCATTCTGGGGCTTTCTTGGTTGCAAAGTCACAATCCTGTAATTGACTGGGTTGAACAAACCGTACGGTTCTCTTCCTCTTTTTGTATACAGAGGTGCTTTACGTCCCGTAATGTAGCGGTATTGTCCCCTTGTTTGGCGATGGTAGATTGCCTCCCTTCTATCAATGCCACGTCATCTATCCCCGTTTCGGTCCTCCCTTTGGAATACCAGGAATTTTCTGATGTGTTTAACAAAGGTCTTTCGGAAAAACTGCCCCCACACAGATGCTATGACTGCCCCATCGACCTGATACCTGGAGCAGCAATTCCTCATGGTCGAATCTACTCCCTTACTCAGAAGGAGGAAGAACATCTACGGAGCTATATTGACAACGCCTTACGTTTTGGACACATACGTCCGTCCCGTTCACCAGCGGCCTCCCCAATATTTTTTGTGCCAAAGAAAGAAGGGGATCTGCGCCCCTGTGTTGACTACCGCGCCCTTAATAAAGTCACGGTGAAGAACCAGTATCCGTTGCCACTTATTACTGAGCTCCTCGATAAAATGACCTCCTCCACTATCTTCACCAAGTTGGACTTGCGGGGAGCATACAATTTGGTGAGGATGCGAAAGGGAGATGAGTGGAAGACTGCCTTTAAGTCAAAATATGGGCTTTATGAATATTGTGTGATGCCCTTTGGGCTTTGTAATGCCCCGGCGACATTCCAGCATTTTGTAAATGACATCCTCAGGGATATGCTGGATTGCTATGTTGTTGTCTATTTGGATGACATTCTAATCTTTTCAGACACTTTGCCCCAACATATACAGCATGTGCGCTCTGTTTTACTTCGTCTAAGGGAATACTCTCTCTTTGCAAAACTGGAGAAGTGTGTGTTCCATGCATCATCTGTAGAGTTTTTGGGGTTTCAGATTTCCCAAAAAGGAGTACTCATGTGTACCTCCAAGGTTCGGGCAGTTTTGGATTGGCCCGTTCCGAGCTCAGTAAAAGCTCTTCAATCCTTCTTGGGTTTTGCCAATTTTTATAGGCGTTTCATTGCCTCATTTTCTGAAATAGTAGCCCCATTAACTCGATTGACTAGTCCTAATGTTCCTTTTTTGTGGGATGAAGAAGCGCAAACGGCATTCCGGAACCTGAAGGACGCATTTACCACCGCTCCTGTATTACAGCACCCCAATACAGCTCTCCCATTCATCGTGGAAGCGGATGCTTCAGCCATTGCAGTAGGGGCCATCCTTTCGCAGGTTTGCCTCGCTACTCAACGCCTACACCCAGTGGCTTTCCACTCTCGAAAACTTACCCCAGCTGAACGTAATTATACGATTATGGAAAGAGAACTCCTTGCAATCAAGGTGGCGTTCAAGGAGTGGAGGCATCATCTCTTAGGCGCAAGACACCCGACAACTGTGTATACAGATCATCGAAATCTTCAGGCCTTGTCGCACGTGAAATGCACCAACGCCAGACAGATACGTTGGCATTTGTTTTTTACCATGTTTGATTTCACGGTGACATATCGCCCTGGTCCATTACATGGAAAGGCAGATGCCCTATCCCGCATTGGTACTGACACGGAAACTGTCAAAGATTCCACCCCGGTATTACCATCAGGGGCTGTTATATGTGTTTGTTCGGTCTCTCCCACAATTGTAGTCAGTTTACGGAGATGGGCCAAGGATCATGTTTCTGTCCTGAAGGAAATGGACGCTGAACTGATCTCCGGACTTCCTTATGTTAAAGGTCTGCTATACCTACCTGACAACCAAACCAGACGGAAGGCCCTTGAATGGTCCCATGACCTCCCGTTAGCAGCCCATCCTGGCCAGGCAAAAACCTACGATCTTTTGCACCGTTGGTGCTGGTGGCCTGGAATGAAGAAAGATACCGAACAATACGTCCGTAGGTGTGCCGTTTGTACACAATGCAAAAGACCACCTGGTAAACCTGTTGGTCTTCTAATGTGTATGCCTTTACCACCGCACCCATGGCACACAGTGACCCTGGATTTTGTGGTAGAACTCCCCTGTATCGGGGGTATGTCCACAATTCTTGTGGTAGTGGACGTCTTTACCAAGATGGCTCGGTTCATACCATGTTCGGGAATACCAACTGCTCCCACATTAGCTAACTTATTCTTTGACCATGTGGTACGCTTTTTTGGTCTACCTACGATTCTAATTTCCGACCGGGGGTCTCAGTTTACCTCGCGCTTTTGGCGCGTTCTCACTTCCTCATTGGGTGTTGATGCCCGCTTGTCCTCGGCCTACCACCCCCAAACGGACGGCCAGACTGAACGTACCAATGGCACCATGGAACAGTTCCTTCGATGTCTGTGTCTACAGCATCAATCAAATTGGCTGTCGGTTTTAGGTGCCGCGGAATTTGCCTATAACAACTCCCTGCACTCATCGGTTGGCTGTTCTCCGTTCTATGCATTATATGGGTTGCATCCAAGGACCCTTCCACCTGTTTTGCCTTCCCTACGGCAAGTTCCTGCAGTCAATGCAGTTAGGGATTCATTGGTTGCCATCCGTAAATCTGTATTGGCACATCTACAAGCTGCACAACATCGCACCAAGATACAGGCGGACAAGCGGCGTGCTCCGTCTCCTCCTTATTCCTGTGGGGACCGTGTATGGCTCTCAACAAAGCACCTGGCCATTCGGGGTAAACGGAAGCTTTTACCATGTTTTGTGGGTCCTTACACGATCCTGCGGTGTCTCAACCCCGTTGCTGTTCGTCTGGACATCCCAGCACATTGGAGAGTGCACCCGATCTTTCATGTTTCCTTGCTTCGGCCATTTGTACCTGGCACCCGATTGCCTCCCATCCCGGCCCCACTTACCGTCCGTGGTGAGGAGGAATACGAGGTGCGTGCCATTCTGGACACCCGCCTCTGTCGGGGGGTTCGGTCCTATTTGGTTGACTGGGTGGGGTATGGCCCAGAGGACAGGTCCTGGGAGCCAGCCTCTAATCTGAGTGCACCCCGTTTGTTGCGTGCTTTCTGGTTACATCGCTTGCGTGGGCACAGGAGTAATCACCCTTTGTGGAGGGGTACTGTCACATCCCGTTCTTGTTGGAAATTGCCATGGCATTTATATGAGCGCTCTTCAACACACAGAACCCGTTAAAAAACTACAATTCCCATCTTCCTGCTACGTTGGTCACCTGACACGCACGCACCACATTGCTGTGTCTTCTGAAGACCGTATTTAGTACTGTCTGTTCGAGTGCCCAGCGCTCCTAAACTGTGTTAGTTTCGAGCGTTGTCTCCTGACTCCTGTTTAACCCTGAATCCTGTGCTAACTCCAAACCTTCGCCCCTGCCTTCTCTTCCGTTTTCCAACGCCCGCCCCTCTTCGACTGATTTCCCCGGAATCCTTGAACTCGGCTTGCATCTCGACCTCCACTTGCTAAAGTCCTTTGGCTGTGACGCTTAAAATACTCGAACACAAAAATAAAGGAACTAGCGTGAAGTAACGCTTATTTTCTTTGCCCTTCATTTTGTTTACTTCAAGTCATTCTTTTTTGACACTGTTTATTTTGGACGCTTTGCTGAATTTACAATTGGATTGCTTTGGACATTTTGGGACGCTTTGCTGAATTTGATTTGGATCACTTTAGGATATTCTTTGGGACGCTTTGCTGAGTCTATTTCGGAACACTGTGGATTTTGATTTGGAACGCTTTGCTGACTCTACTTTGGAACCCTGTGGCTATCTTCTTGGGACGCTTTGCAGCACTGAAGTCCTGAGACACTGGTGTACTCCTCCTTCACCGTTGATATAAGAATCCCCCTTTGTGTCCATTACTAGTAGGTTACTGGTACATTTTGCTACGGAACAGGTAAGAGTGGGTACTTGGGGGGTGTTGTTTGCTGTTGATTCGGCAATACCTGGCTGCATTCTGAACGTCTGCTCTGTTCTTCCCTCCTTTAGCTCTGCTGAGTCTGCTCCTGCCTTTTCACTCAAGCCCTCAGCCTGACAGGTGGAATAGATTCATTGTAGGCTGAGCTCTTGGGAGGGAAGTCTTTGGCATATCACGTTGGAGACTTCGTGTTCGAAGACAGAAGGTTACTTTTCCGGAACTGGGAGAGTAGTATCTGCGGCAACTGGGATACCATACCTAGGTTGTGACAGACGCCAGGTCTTGCAGGTTATGGTGGTCGGTGCAAACAATGGTCTAATATTTGGCCCCCAGGAGGTGAGGTCTCCAAACCTGGAAGGCGTCTTTTACCGCCAGGAGTTCTTTTTCAGTAACGATGTAATGTGCTTCTGCGGTCGTGAATTTACAGGAGTGGAAGGCCACAGGATGTAAACGGCCTGATGATGCACATGTCTGTGACAGTACAGCCCCCAAAGCAAAGGAGGAGGTGTCCGCTTCTACTATGAACGGGAGTTCTGGGTTGAGATGTTGGCGAACCGGGGCTGTGGTGAAAGCGGATTTGAGTGCCTCAAAGGCTCTTTGCTGTTCTGATGACCAAGTGAACGGAGTAAGGGGGCTGGTCAGTGCTGTGAGCGGGGCGACAATAGAGGAAAAGCCAGAGATGAAACGCCTATAAAATTGGCGAAACCAAGAAAAGACTGAAGGGATTTAAGGGTTGTCGGAACTGGCCATTCTAGGACTGCTCGGACCTTGGAAAGATTCATGGACAAACCCCCAGGCGAAATATGGAACCCCAAGAACTCAGCCTCATTAAAGTGGAACAGACATTTTTTGGGTTTAGCAAAAAGGGAATCATTCCTGAGTCGAGAAAGTACCTCCTGAACGTGTGGGACATGTTCCTGTAGAGTTGGAGAGAAAACAAGAATGTCGTCCAGATAGACGATGACAAACGTGTCCAGGATGTCACTGAAGACCTCGTTCATGAACCGTTGGAACGTGGTTGGTGCAATGCATAATCCAAACGGCATGACTTTATACTGAAAAAGCCTGTGTCGAGTACAGTACGCAGTCTTCCAGTCATCACCCTCACGTACTCGTACCAGGTTGCACGCCCCCCTCAGATCTAACTTGGTATAAATGGATGCAAGTGTCAGCCGGTCGGGTAAAGGAGAGATGACCGGTATGGGATAGCGATTCTTTATTGTGATGGAATTTAGTCGCCTATAATCCACACAGGGGCAAAGATCGTCCTCCCTCCTCGGGACAAAGAATATCGGATTGACAGCTGGTGATATGGAGGGTTGAATGTGGCCTAGACGTAGAGATTTCTGAATGAATCCCTTCAAAGCCTGGTCTGCTGAAGAGGACAAGGAATAGACACGTCCTCTAGGTATCGTGGAACCGGGGACAAGATCAATGGGACAGTCGTAGGACCGATGCGGAGGGAGGTTCTCCACACAACCTTCATCAAACACCTCTAAGAAATCGTGATAGACCTCGGGGATGCCAGATATGACATACCCAACCACATGCAGAGCTGGTTCTCAATCCATGGCTGTGGGTCGTTCAATGTGAGATGAGCGATAGCTCCCAATGCCTGAGATGGTGTTACCATATTGTCTGGTAGCGTGAGACACTCGCTCTGACAGAAAGCGGACTCGAAATAGACGCGACCTGACATCCACTCTATGATTGGATTGTGCACCCTTAGCCATGGGATCCCCAGGATGAGGCCGAACTGTGGCGTAGATATTAGGTCAAAGGAAAGGGTTTCCCTATGTGTTTCTTCAACAATCAAAGTGAGAGGTGCTATTTGCTGTTTGATGGGCCCTGACACTAGAGATGTGCCGTCTACGGCTTGTACAGGTTATGGGTGGCTCTTGTTTTGTAGCAGCAAATTGAGTGAAACAGCCAGAGAGATGTGGATGTAGTTGCCGGTGGCCCCTGAATCGATAACAATATGGACTGGATGTGTGATGTCGGGTGTAGGTATCAAAACAGCCTGTACGACCACAGGCTCCCAAAATTGGGGGAAACAAGTGAGTGCTTGTCCGTGCCCCCATGTCTAGGGACGAGCTTTCTGAAAACCCGGGTTCTTGGGTTTTGGGCAACGTGGACACTCCTTAACGTAGTGTCCATTTAAGCTGCAATAAAAACATGCATTAGCCGATCTCCGGCGTTCCCTCTCTGCGGTGGTAATAGGACTACAGACCCCCCCAACCTGCATAGGTTCACCAGATGAGTCGGGGGCAAGGAAAAAGAGAGAGAGGTGGAAAGGCCTGTTTCAGACTTCCGCTCTGCCCGTCGAGCGTTGACCTGTAGTGTCAGGTCCACTAGTTCCGGATACTGTGGCGGTAGTGACGGAACAATGGTCAGAGCGTCTTTCATGTGGTTGTTCAATCCTCAGTAGAAAACCACGGCTTTCTTGTTCTCGGGCCAAGAAGTTTCAACCGACAATTGGTTGAAGCAAGTGATATACTCGATGAGTGGGTTTTTTCCCTGGACTAGATCAAGCAATTCCAGGTCTCGTGACTGAACCTTATGTCTTGTATCAAACACCTGGGTCATTTCGGCCACGAGCAGGTCAAAATCATACAAGACCAGTCTATCGCCCTCCAATAGAGGGTTAGCCAGGTGGCGGCAATGCTGGTCAAGTGGGAAAAGGTAAATGCAGCCTTAGTGGATGAGTCAGGAAAAGCCTGTGGTCTACATAGAAAGTGCAACTTGCACAGATTCAGGAAGGTACGGAACTTTCTACGGTCTCCCTGGAATTTTTCGGGTGCAGCTAATGGAAAGGAGTGGCAATAAAGACGGGGGTCGGAGGAGTACTGTTGGAAACAATGGGTTGTGGTGGAGGAGATCTGAACTCGGGGTCAGCAGGCAGAGCATGGCGCTCGCTTTGTATGGTGTCAAGGCGTAGGTGTATAGCAGTGGTGGCGGCTGCCATATCAGCCCGCAATACAGTAATGGCTTGGACCAGAGCAGCAACCGGGTATCCATAATCCAAGCGACAATGGCTCCACAGTCTGTCAAAACTTGATAGTCGCGAGGATTAAATCTACCTCCATCCCCAAGTAACACACAGAGAGATATAAGACAACTCCCTGTGCAATCTTTGAGACCACAGGTGGCAGGTACCGGAGCTGCAAGGTAAACAAGCAATTACGTAAAGCAACAGTGTCGGGTAGGACAAGGCAACAATGAAAAGGGCTTGTAACAAGAAAACTGTCTTACCAAAGGGTTGGGGAAGGATGGTCCTAGAGAAGCCAAGGAAGTAAGACTTGATTCTGCATCCTTGTAAGGCGTTACCTTGTACCCTCAGTGAAATGTGTGAGCGGCAGCAAGAGGAGTTTGCGGCAGCCGCTTCTGGCAGGTGGTACTGTTCACTGGATGCCCGAGTTTGAAAAAGCGGTGCGGCCAAGCACCTGCCAAGGAGGCAAAACGTTAAGTTCAATATGTGATGCAGGTCCATAAACCGTGTAACCATACAACGTAGCAAAAAACAGGATCCAAAAAGCAGTCCGTGATTCAATGCCGAGTCGAGCAAAACCGATGTTCGTTGGGTTGTAGCTAACGATGCCAGAGGTAAAGACAGAAGCAGTCCAATATCCGTGGTCAAAGTACCAAACAATGGAGGTTCATAGAGCAAAACGCCAAACAGTGCTTGAAAAACAGCTGTGAAGCACAGAGTAGCGTGAAGCAGAGCTATTTAAGTGGTTGCCATGAGACCCACGTCACGTGACCGCCATCTGCGCGTCACATGAGTAGCAGTAGTACGTGGGAGCCTAGCAACACAACGCCTCGCCCGGCACGGCGTTAAGCGCCAAGGCAGTTGCCAATGCAGGAATGGGCGCAATCGCCCAAAGCGATGTTGCTTTGTCCATGACGTCCAGGAGCGCATTCCTGCCCGCGGCGGAGCCGAGCAGACATCCCCCTGCTGCCGTAGTGATAAGGAACGAGAGGTACGGGAGGGTGTGTTTTGGTGTAAAGCAGGGGCATGCTGGGACATGGAGTGCTGTGGTAAAGAGTGCGTGACAGAGTGCGTGACAAAATCTCATGCAATCTGCTGTTATATGATGCCTTGCTTACTGTTATTATTGTGTTTGGTCATGTCACCAACTGTTGAGTTGTCAATGATACTGGGGGGCATTGTCATAATTACAGCAGCCAATCATTCATCAGGCAATATATCAAGCATTGAATAAGTCAAAGAGACAATGCGGGTGCGTCCGAATGTGTCTTTATTCAGGCGCGAACTAACTATGGAGCTGACGACGGAAAAATCAGCTCAAAATGGAGGAGGCAGCAGGTTAACCCCTGCGGTGTCATGCCGCCAGGACCTGGAACCATCCCCTGGGGGTCAAAAGGCGAGGGGCGGAAAGGCGCCAAAGGCCTAATGGCCCAAAAGCCCGCGAAGGGCAGAACAAAAGAAAATGGGCGGGGACATCAGGATTTAAGCAGGCGGGACCGGGGTGCCAGGCATCTCGCTCCTGCACTGGGACCCGGTCGCCGCCTCGCAGATGGAAGAAATTTCGTTTTGACCAGGGGTTGGAGCTCAGGGGTAGAGCGCAAGAATCCATAATCTCGTTGGGGGGGTTAGTGATCAGATTCTTATAGGAATACGAGGGGAGGCGCATTCAGAGAAGTAGGATACAGGATGGCATGTGGTTTTATTGGGTCATTTTTCTCATGCAGCGCAAACATGCGAAAAGGGTGGTACAGGGCGTCCATCGGGCAGGGCGTGGCCGGAAGTGTGGAGCTGAAATCAGTAGGGTGCAACACCCCTCTCAGCACATCCGGTTGGGGAAGGAGGTGAAGGAGGATCTCAGGAGGTGAGACACCTTATTGGCGGAGTCCAATGGGGGGGCAATCTGGAGGGAGGACTGGGCGAGCAGGCGGTGGCTCGAACTGCTTCATATTCCTCGGTGTCCCTGGGTTTTGACGCAATCCTGAGAGACCGGTGGTGTGGCAAAGCATGGCCACTGGAATGGCACACGGATGGATCACAAAGGACATTACCCTGTTGGAGGGGACAAGTCAGATGGTGGGGGTCGGGAACAGCACCCCATCAACCTGGGTCAGCTGTGGGCAGGCAGGCTGCGGGGTCGATGACGGGAGAGCTTTGGCCGGCTGAAGGAAGGGAAAGGTCCCATCTGCAGAGGATTAAGAAGGGGGAAATGGGCCGGACATGTCAAGGGAAGGGGAAACCTCCCATTTTTAAGTATCAGTTGACTATATCAAGAACAAAGCCCGGGCAACCCGTTGAGGGGTAGGGGCCAGGGGAATGGGGCCAACACGATAAGGAATATGGAAAGGTAGAGCCTTCCTTTAAGGAAAGGAAGGGATAAGAGTAAGAAAAGGGGCAATGGAGGCAGGGTGGTGTTGAAAATCAAGCATAAGGAATTCAGCTCAACCTCACCCGCCAGGAATGGCCCTCTCCTAACATGGGAACTCCTGCAAAGGCAGGCAGAGCAAGGTTAAATTGATTGGGAAGCTTTGGCTGAATAATAGTGGTGAGGAGCCTATTGCGGGTGCAGTAGGAGGAGCAAGGTGGAAAGGTGGCAGGGGCAGGAGGGTCCAGGAACAGGCCCACCCTGGTTAAGGCAGAGCAAGACGGAAGGGTGGCAGGGGCAGGGAAGTGTCCCGGAGCAGGACAGCCACGCGGCTAAGGCGGAGAGAGGGGGCAGGGGCAGAAGTGTCCCAGAGCAGGCCCTCCCTGGTTAAAGCAGAGCAGGATGGTAAGGAGGCGGGCGGCAGGGGCCGGAGTGTCCCGGAGCAGGCCCACCCTGGTTAAGGTGGAGCAAGATGGAAAGATGGTAGGGGCGGAAGGGTCCCGGAGCAGGCTCGCCCTGGTTAAGGCGGAGCAAGTTGAAAGGTGGCAGGGGCAGAGGTGTCCCAGAGCTGGCCCACCCTGGTTAAGGTGGAGCAAGAAGGAAAGGTGGTAGGGGCAGAAATGTCCCAGAGCAGGCACGCCCTGGTTAAGGCGGAGCGAGTTGGAAAGGCGGCGGGGGCAGAGGTGTCCCAGAGCTGGCCCACCTTGGTAAGGTGGAGCAAAGGGGGAAAGGTGGGAGGGACAGAAGTGTCCCAGAGCAGGCCCGCCCTGGTTAAGGCGGAGCAAGTTGGAAAGGTGGCAGGGGCAGAGGTGTCCCAGAGCTGGCCCACCCTGGTTAAGGTGGAGCAAGATGGAAAGGTGGTAGGGGCAGAAGCGTCCCTGAGCAGGCATGGCCGGAAGACATCAAAAGTTGGGGAGATGGTCTTCAGGATGTTACAAACGATATATCAGGCACGCAAAATATAAGTTAACCATGCCGTTCCCTCCTTTTGTCATTTCACAGCAGCACAAGGAAGGAGGAAACGTATTGTGTAGGTAGTGGGGCGCGCATGCAGCTCAAAGGCTAAGGCGAGATGGACTCAGCAGCAGGAGGCGCTGACGGCCGGCGAGTCAAGAGGGAGTGGCACGGGGTGCCAGGGATGAAGTTGGCTCACCTAGAGGGGCAGCTAGGGAAATTGCTGAGTAGGCGGCAGAAGCCGGAGGGTTGGTAATACTCTTGGGAGGGAACGACCTGACCAGCCTGGGGAGAGGTGTCCAGCTGAGGGACATTACGAACTCATTGCAGGAAATAGCAGCACAGTTGGGCGAAACTGAAATTAGAGGGTCGGAAGGGATTCCCCCGGCGCAAGGGAAGGGGGCAGAGAGCCAGGCAGCAGTTGAGAAGGGAAGAAGGAAGCTGAGCGGGGCCGTTGCAAAACGACAAGGGCAGGGGTTTCCATCAGAATAGGCATGGCTTTAGTGATGGGAAAACACCCGAGTACTTCCTATCGGTCGGTGGAAAACTTGTCCACGAACGAAACGGAGCTCTTTTTCGGGGACATCTCTACCAAATTACTGGAAGGGGAGAAGGAGACAGGAAGAAGGGGAGCCACAGTGGGCGAGAACCCACTCAGTGGCGTGGCGGTGTTTGGGCAACCAAGCACAAATGATAGACTCCGGACGAGCCAGAAGGAAACGGAATGGGTCTTCGCTCTTCCGGACCAGCGCCTCTTGGGGGCCTAAACGGCGGGGGCGTCTGGTAGGGACAAATAAGGCTCAGCTTCCCCCAAAAACAAACGGCGCTCTCCCCACCCACGGACACCTGCACGGGCAGGATTGGAACAGGTACAATGGGTCGGGGGAGTTGGGGGCCTACTATACCAAGTATAGGGGGAAGCAAAGGAAATCCGGCAAGCAAGCGCCACACGGACAGAATGAAGTTCACAAATGTGTACAAATAATTCTGTTGTCATGGAAATAAAACTGCGGCCAAGATTGCCATTTGAAATTCTGTGTCATGCCAATTTGTGGGGATAAGGTTTAAGGCATTGGGGTGCATGCGCAAAGAATAATTGGCAGGAAAGGCAAATGTACGGCTGCAGGGGTTATGGAGCTGACGACGGAAAAATCAGCTCAAAATGGAGGAGGCAGCAGGTTAACCCCTGCGGTGTCATGCCGCCAGGACCTGGAACCATCCCCTGGGGGTCAAAAGGCGAGGGGCGGAAAGGCGCCAAAGGCCTAATGGCCCAAAAGCCCGCGAAGGGCAGAACAAAAGAAAATGGGCGGGGACATCAGGATTTAAGCAGGCGGGACCGGGGTGCCAGGCATCTCGCTCCTGCACTGGGACCCGGTCGCCGCCTCGCAGATGGAAGAAATTTCGTTTTCCACCCACCCACCCACGAAATACAAGCAAAAGAGCAAGAGACCTGGGGTGTTGCTGTCGCAGGACACCCAGGCCAGGATTTGACAAGTTGGCGGTGTTTGGGCAACCAAGCACAAATGATAGACTCCGGACGAGCCAGAAGGAAACGGAATGGGTCTTCGCTCTTCCGGACCAGCGCCTCTTGGGGGCCTAAACGGCGGGGGCGTCTGGTAGGGACAAATAAGGCTCAGCTTCCCCCAAAAACAAACGGCGCTCTCCCCACCCACGGACACCTGCACGGGCAGGATTGGAACAGGTACAATGGGTCGGGGGAGTTGGGGGCCTACTATACCAAGTATAGGGGGAAGCAAAGGAAATCCGGCAAGCAAGCGCCACACGGACAGAATGAAGTTCACAAATGTGTACAAATAATTCTGTTGTCATGGAAATAAAACTGCGGCCAAGATTGCCATTTGAAATTCTGTGTCATGCCAATTTGTGGGGATAAGGTTTAAGGCATTGGGGTGCATGCGCAA
The DNA here is from genome assembly GCF_040938575.1 of Ambystoma mexicanum. NCBI lineage: Eukaryota > Metazoa > Chordata > Amphibia > Caudata > Ambystomatidae > Ambystoma > Ambystoma mexicanum. The sequence continues at coordinate 417,461,711 of NC_090940.1, read as the reverse complement.
AGAATAATTGGCAGGAAAGGCAAATGTACGGCTGGAGGGGTTATCCCGGCGGTAACCCCGCCTCCCTAAACACGTGGGTCGCAGCCCACTTATTGACTGCAATAAACAGAGTACTGTTCCTCTAAATAAACAACAACAACAAAGAAGGATATTACACCAACACTGCTCACAACTCACGGTCAACTCACGTTTCACCCTCAAATGAAAAATGTCCACATGCAAATAACTGCTATCCTGTGTGTTCTCAACAATCTGTCCAACGTTCTACATGAACCTTAGCGACTGCAAATAACCAAATGCAAAAGTATAAATATCACCATGAAAATATGTCTCACAGTACTCATTCATGATACTTGCACACACTATCACATAAATGCACAGCCTTGAGAAAGACCCTAGGTCGAAACAGGTGTTGCCACTCTTGACATGCAAATGGCATATGCTATATATGCAACTGTAGACAATCTTGGCTGCCTAACCTGGCCAACTATAGTGATCCGACCAATGCACCATTAAAATCGTCCAACCACAATCTTATAACTGTGTCCAGCAGTTATTGTAGATCCAACCCATGGTATTACTACCACTTGGCAACCGCCATATTCAGCGCCATTGTAACCGAAATTCCAAACCCAATTCTCCACTTAAATGTCATTTCAGCCTTACATATTTATTTATTTTAACAATGCAGATTGCTTTAAAAAAAAGAATATAGCTCTGTTAAAAAAATAACGGATTTTGTGTCTCTCCCCTGCACATGTACTAAATCTATGAAAGGGGTGTGTTAAGAGGCGGGGCTTCTCAAATGTGGGTGGTGGGGCTTCAAGTCTGGTTTGTGCTTCAAACAAAGGTGTCCACCCAACAGTCCATGGCCAGTGCCAAATAACTTTGTTAATTAGTGCCCCTTGTCGGCTGGGGCGGCTCCTGAATGGTAGACGTCCCAATTAGCTCGTACACGGACGGTCACTGATATGTAGGTGTCAGGCGCGAGGGTACTAAAGCTCTTGAAATCGCAAAGTGTGGTCTAATCATACCACACGTTCCTCCAGCCCTGTAACTGTGACACTCTTACTCCGGAAGCACAAAGACCTGAAGCCGGGAGCGCGCAGCCGCGCGTGTCCGTCCGTTAAATAGGAACAGCATGGCGGCTGAATTAGAAGTACTGGCAGCTTTAGTGCTGGATCACAAGAAACTGTCATCTGTTATACCGAAATAACCAGCTGGCTGGCCGAAGTCGCCTTCCCTCCCAATTGTTCACGCCAGTCACGGCTAGAATATGGATGACGTGAAGCTGGAGTTTCCTCCGCTGCCGCGTTTTAAAGAGGACTCAGAGGTAAATAGCTGCAGGGGTACAAACTAATAAGATGTGCTGCGGTGTGCAAGTACTGGTTCGTATTGTGAGTAACCTGAACCCGTTGGCACGATGGTCTGCTATGACACACCAGAGCACCCTTATCCAAGACCGTCAGTCATGCGATACACTAGCTTGTAGGCACATGGTGTTCTCTGAGAGCTCTATCCACAGCTGTGTGCGAGTGTGTGGGGTCCCGAACTTCTGAGGCGTGGCGACAGTTTCCCTGGGCAATGAGATGTATTTCGAGTACTTGTTAAGTAGCCCAGACTTTAAGACACTGGTTCGCAATGACCGCAACCTCCGAGATGCGCTGTGCTGGGTAGTACTGACTTGCCAGCATTGCTATGGTTTGTGAGTACCAATCACCCCCACGCATCTATGTGTACTGACAATACCTGTGATCAGCAATTACCGAGTTTTGTAGTGAGTAACTGATAATGTGTGGTGAAGTTAAGCAACGGGGACAATAATCCTTTTCCCTACTGTTCTCATAAGTCTTGTGTTTGGAACACATTACAAGACTGTTTTGTGTGAAATGTATTGCCGCTAAGGAAAAAAGATCCAAGTGCCTCATACTGTCCCAATATTGTCTCTGCTCCCTTGGTTTTTACACAAGGCCCAGAGGGTATAAGGTAAGCAAAAAAGGGGATTGGCGATGGCGCGGGGGGGGGGGGGAGGGTAGGGGCAATAAACGTTAATTTTCATACGATTTCCCGAAATAAGTCTATAGAGGAATTAATTTTCCAAGGAGATCTAGGTACTTTACCTCTGTCAGTTGACACTGTTGGTGCTCACTGAGCCGTTGGCTGATCAGCCACAACTTTTTTGCATCTTGCAGGATTGAGTTCTTCTTGCCTGAATGCCCCCCATCCCCCACATTTATTTTTAAACTGATGACGGGAATACGCTTTTGTTGTTTCTGATTACTCGGAGTGAATGGGCAAGTGGGGCGGTGCCTCTACAGCTGATGTACATTCTTTTAATTCAATGCCCATATGAACGGACATTCACTTGGTCTTTACTTCATTAGGAAAACTGTGAAAACATTTGTGAGGAACCTAAAGAACAGTCAGGCTATTTGAGTAATATCACTTTGTGAATGATTACCCTCAAAGGCGGCTATGGTTACTGTCCAAAATAATCAGAGAATTAAGGATCTTGTTATTGTGGAGCAATGTGGCCTCCAACTTAAGTTTCACTGTCCTTGGTAGACGTAAGGTGGAACCTTTTGAGTGTGCCCCTGAAGGAGATGGATCAAATAACCTGCCAAACAAAGAAGATGGCTAAAAAAGACGAAGAAGAAACCAAGCCAAGTGTCTAAATCATCAAGGACATTTTAATGCAAGGTTGTCTTTTCCTATGGCAGAGGAAGCAAGTCTACCAGAGCCTTGTGATGGGCACATTTTGGCTACATCAGTGGATGTGCAAGAACAGTTATGTAATCCTATAGTAGTAGCACATTAATATAAGAAGACAATGGTGGTCATTCCGAGTGTGGCGCAAATAATCTGGTGTTACCGTGATGGCGGTGGTACCGGTTCCACCACTGTGGGTGCCAGAAACAAGGAAGGAATCCGCCTGGTCGCCGTGCATCCCCCCTATCTGCGGAACCGGTGCTACCGGCATCACGGTAACACTGGTAGAGACGAATGTACCGCCACCAATGTTGGCGCTGCCTCTGCTGCATGTACGCCGGACGTAGCGACACCTGAGCACGGAGCCGGAAACGCTGCATCTGGAAATAACGTGATTGCTGGAACCGGAAAGAGCCCGGCGGCCATTACAAAAATCACATTCCACTGCGTCTCCCTGTGACTGAAGCCATCCAGCCTTTCTGACAGCCAGAACCTATCTAGAGACATGTCATCCAGGATTCCCCAAACCCGCCAGCGAAAACCACGCTTGAGGCCGAGCTGTACAAGCTGGTCGACCACATTGTTAACAATGCTGAGGAGCAGCGGACCAGCGCCGCAGCATGCTGTGGGGGTGACCGCACGCATCTGCGCCTGAGGGTGTGCAACCTTCTTGCTGCACTGCAGGCACTGCACAGCGACAGGCGGTGGACCACCGTCACCCATCAAGCTGCTGCGCTGGCAGGAGAAGTACAGCCGTGTGCTGCATTTGGAGGGCATTGAGGGAGACGGTGCATTGGAGGCGGGATCTGGGACACCTGTTGAGGCTGGTGAGTACACAAACTGCACAATTATCAAGCTCCCACCTGCCCACCCTGCCCCCATACCATCACTGCACACAAATGACCATATCATTGGCCACATCACCCTGACCAAACCCAGCACTCCCATGCCCCCCCAAGTAAATGTTGCACAAAGCAAGTCACATGCCCTACCCCCATGCATGCCCCATACCCAACCACATGACAAGGCACCACACATGACTGTGTGAACCGCAACAAGGGTGCCTTTAAGTTGACCGGCACACACATGATGCCCTAATACAGTGGCTGCCAGTGCTGCACCGCCCAAAAGGCCTGTCTGTAGCGGTTGCTGCAGTCCGGGCATGCTGAGTTGCCATGGAAGCACCAGCACCATTGCCGCTGCTTCTGCCTAGCCACTCCCCATAGATCCCTATGGGACTCCATGGGAATGTGTATCGAACATTTCTGCCGCCTGACTTCCCGGCACCTGGACTTGTAATAGGCCAGTGGCACCGGGAAGTCAGGAAATGGTAATTGTTAATGGGTCTGGCAGCAACCCGCCGGTAGCACTGGCAGGGTTCACACCGGATCCATAATGAGGCCCAGTGTCACCTGCACACTGCATTACACACACACCCCTGCAGGGACAGCCATGCACATCACATGTAAATACCCCAAAAGGCAAGAACAAACTCTCATTGCATTCAATAGTTTTACCATCCAAAACTTTTTCATAAAATCAACTTCAATTGATTGTCACAATTTTATAAAGTACATAGGAACATACAAAGACAATGTTTGCAAAAAGTACATAGAAACAGCTAAGCTATGATACAACAATACATATTAACCATATCAACACACGCAACATAAAATGATCTGCCATTCTAACTAATCCACATCAAAAACATTAATTCCCATACTATGCAAAAAACACAATAAAATCAATTTATTGAAAGAAATGGGTCACACCACTTGACCTTGCGTGCAAAAGATTGTTTTGTAACCATCAATGCACCAGTAATTTACAATTATGGCATGTGTCACTCTATAATTTGGATACAATAATTTCCCACAAGCTTTGTATAACTGTCCAAATTGTTATCCAAATGGAGTTTAAACTAGTACAATGTCGACTCTAGTTTCGACTGGGCATTCAAGATGGTTTTCATGCCACAGCCATCCTCCGGACATTAAAAAAAAAAAAAAAAAAAAAAAAAAATCAATTTCTGTTAACATGTGTGTTGACAGTTTGATCGGATTCTGTCTGCCTTGTCTGTGTTTCCTGCATTACCACCACAGATAGAAGAGAAGAGTGAAAAACATCCCAAAGAGAAAAATTGAGCGGTGGAAATCTGTAACAATACTACACTTTTTTCATTAATATTTGATTGCAGACATTAAATGCTGGATTTTACCTTCATTCATGTCTTTTGTCCCATGTAAACAAACAGTGATCACTCCGCACCATAATTGATTACATCAGATTTATAGGTCATGAAAAAATTCAAAACTTTAAAAAACGTAAGTCCCCAACTCTGAGATGCTGTCTCTCGCAGATATTGTCCACATTAGAGTTCCTCTGCAGATCTGTACACAGAACCTTTTCCTTTTTTGTCAGTCGGTTTGTATATCCCAACACCAATTTGAACAACTATCCAATCCCGTCTAGTATCCACTCAATATTCGAAAATCTGTTATTCTAGAATACAGGGGTCCCACCCAGTTATAATGTTCAAAAAAGGCCCCATGGCACTGGTTACAACAGGTGCATGCAGAGCCCCCATTGTGCAATTGCACAAGTAGTTAGGCACAATATTCCTCAACGGTCAACACAAACGCCTACTCGCCCGGGGTATCAACCCACCTAATTCTTGGATGTTCAGCAATCGATGTGCACAATCCCAACCGTGCCAGTTTGGTGCTAATGGCTGCCCCAGCAGGGAGTGCAGTTTTTATTTAATGATGCAGCAGTTTCCCCATTTGGTAAATTTCTGTTCCTTGGCCGCATCTATTTCTGCTTCTTGTCGACTGCATATTGATCTGCAAAGGTGTAATAAGCAGTGTTACATGCGGCACATCAGTCCATACATCTCAAGTGACACCCATGCACACCTGCATGTACAACATGGTTACGGCATAGACCACGCACCCAGGACCCCCCCCCCCGCACCTGAGAACACTGATGAACAACTCATAGGCAGCCTCAACTGATAATAGAAAGAGACAGAATCCACAATGCAGACACAGTGCATCCTGGCCAGGAGTACTGCATGCGTGTCTGCCATACTGCCACTGCCACCACAGCACAACACTGATAGTCCCCCACCTGCTTGTACACATGGGCACCCACCCACCCAATGGGAAGTGCATGTCCCGTACAGGACCATGACAGCCCTACCACGAAAACCCTGCATACATCCTGGGCATGCAACCAGGTCACACAATTTTGATATGCATTGTTGTAGAACTTATAGCCTACTGAATAAATGATGTATTTTATATTCATTTGTGTGCCTCATTATAGATTTATTCAAATATAATCTATGATAGCTAAGCACTCTAGTAGGGGTGTGGCTCCATGGAATTTAACTTTGAATGTGTTCATTGTGGGGATCCCCCTTTTTGTGTGATAGCTTTATTGCTCATTTGTCCCTTCTGTGCTCTTGAGTCTTTCCCTTGTGTTTGGCACACATGGACTCCAGGCACGCACCCCTCCCAACAACCCCCGTAACACATCCCAAATACCTGCACAGGGGCAGATTGGCATGGCACTACCTACAGCCAAACGCGGGTGTACATGGCAGCAGTCCCAGCACAGCTGTCGCATGTGCCACCTACACAGTGCCTGATATGATATGATGTGTATAGGCGCGTTACAAATGCCATATCATAAGTGTTTCAAGGCGCGACGAGGCAGGGAGGGGGGAACAAAGGGAAGACAGACAACGATCCTACTAGGCCAGGTGTCATTCAGACCGCGCAAGTGCAGGGGTAGGGGGAAGGGAAAAAGTGCAAGGGGAAAGGGGGAGGGAGGAGTGCAGTACAAATAGTAGAATAGAAATAAAATAATAAATAAATAGGGCCAGCTGGCAAGTGCAAGGTAAGTGCAGACAAGTGCTAGGGGGGGGGTGGGGGGGCTGTAGTGATACAGAGACAGTCCCGCAGTGCAGGGGTTGCCAGGGAGGCAGTGCAAGTGAAGAGTGACTGGGTCCAGGACCGAGGTCGGTGAGAGTGGCCCAGTTGCAGAATCAGTGCAGTATTGGTGAAGAATTTAGCAGGGTAGAGGGAGAGAGAAAGCAGAAGTGAAGAGGAAGGTTTTGAGGTGCTTCCGGAACCGGAGATGGTTCTCCTCAAGTTTCAGGGAGGCAGGAAGGCTGTTCCAGAGGGAGGCACCTGCCGCAGAGAGAGATCTACCCCCAGCTCGTTGCTTCGAGAAACGGCTGACCCTGAGGGAGTTGGAGACGGATGAGCGTAGGGCTCAGGAAGGAAGATATTTAGGAAGAGAGAGTTGAAGGTATTTAGGCCCCAGGCCCCAGAAGGCCTTGTGGACAATGCAGAGGGTTTTGAACTTAATCCTCGCAGCCACTGGGAGCCAGTGTAGAGATTTCAGTCCTGGAGAGATACGGTCCCTGGGCTTGAGGCCAAGGACAAGTCTCGCAGTTCTGTTCTGGATGCGTTGCAGAGGGCGGAGAGTGGAGGCAGGCAGATTAAGATAGAGGCTGTTACAGTAGTCCAGCTTCGAGAGAACCAGGGCTCGGGAGACAGTGAGCTGCTGGGGGAAGGAGAGGAAGGGAAGAATACCTCTGAGGAGGTGTAGCTGGTAATGTGACTTCTTAGAGACGTCAGATATATGAGGAGAGAAGGAGAGTGTGGAGTCGAAGATGACCCCGAGGTTTTTTGCCTTGCAGGAAGAGGGCCAAGAGAGGCCGGCCAGAGAGCTGCAGGGAAGGAGGGAGTTGGTGTGCCGATGAGTAGGATCTCAGTCTTACTAGCATTAAGGCAGAGGTCATTGGCAGCACACCAATCCTGGATAGCAGACAGGATAGCCTGCAGTTGAGTCTACACAACACATGCATGAGTTAGATATACCATGCAGCACTGCATGCCCCCATAATGTAATATTGCACGATCACCATGTTGCATGTAAATGTACAATTGTTAGCCAGGCAGGTCTCTAACATCATGCCTTTCATTCACCAACGGGAACATCATCTGACATGGACGACGGCCAACCTGAGCCATCGAGAGCCAGCGGACGTGCAAGGGGCACATTGCAATGTCTGTCAACATCCCATGCAAGCACATCTGGCATTGTGCAAGTGACAACTGCTACTGAACTCTAGGCAGCCCCTGTGCCTGCACCCCCAGTTTTGACGGACCACCTGGCAGTACCAGAGGTATACACAAGTGGAATGCCACGGGGACGTGCACCACCCCCACCCCAGCAGCCTGACTTGCGTGCCACAGACAGCTGTGATGGGGATGCAGCTGTCTAGGTGGGCGTTAACACCGGCGATGACACAGATCACTCCCTGGGTATGTTGGCCACATTCAGCCCCATGAGCCCGAAAAGTCCACAGTGCCCGCACTACCCCTCAGTACGTGAGATGAATGTGCGGCTATAACGCATGGAGGAGCGTTGGGAAACACTCACTGCCCTGGTGCAGCAGCACTTGGAGAAGTCCTGTCTCATGAGGAAGAGTAATCAGGCAATTGGGCGGTCAGCTTGTGCCACCAAACTTTTGGCTAGGAGGGTCCATGAGGACAATAGCATACAGTCCAATATTGCAGAGACAATGGCACTAGTCCTTCAGATATGCATGCCATTGCCCTCCACCAGCTCCATGCCTACAAGCTCCCAGGCAGCCAGCCCTAGGAGTAGGTCCATGCGCCTCTCTGGCTCCTCACACATGCCACCAAGCATGGCCGCAAGTAGTGTGGAACCTTAGACACTTGCTCCACGTGTGACTAGTTTGGGAGTGGGAGGGGGGAGGGTAAGTTTGGGAGGGAGGGGTTCATAGTTGGATGAGATAGTTGGAGGGTAAGTTTGGGCGGGTATTGATGTTGCCCCTGTTTTTCAAATGTCTAGGGAGTGACAGAATGGGGATTTCATGTTTGTGGTATCAATCTCATGTCATTGATGTGAGCATGTACATATTTCAAACATTTAATTAGCATAAGATGTAGCATATGCCACAGACAACCCTATTGATTTTTGCAATTTTACATGTAATGCCAGGACCATATTCAAATGTTTGGTCACTCATTAGTTCTGAGACTTTTTGGCCTGCTCACTGTCTGCAGTCATGATATGGCCTTCCATGCTACTTGTTTTTTGGCTTGTATGGAAACAAAGGTGCATGGCTGCCTACTAGGAGCCTTCTATCTTGCACAGTGCTAACAATCTGCCTACTGCATCCACAACGCACAACAGGCCAGACACTGCTGTGCGCAGCTGGCCCGGTAGGCAGTGTACTCACAGGAGCACCAGCTACTTTCTCACTGGGACAATACTCCCATATACATATCCCCATTGTGTACTGTGGCACTCCTTGGTTATGGGGACTTGCATTTTACCGGCACCTGGATTTCTGTGCCACAGAAACTTGTAATGGCCCTGTGGCACCAGTAAGCCAGGTGCATGTATGTGTGGTATCCGGCACAACCCCAACAGGGGCAAGCTTGCGCTTTACAGATGTGGCCCATGTGTGTGTTGGTATTGATGTCGCTCGCATATGATGCCCAATCCCACTGCATTATTCTTTCATGTTGTGTGTTTTGCCTGCTTCACCATGCTAATCAACATCTTCAGAGGGCTTGTATGTCAATTTGAGGTGGATTTATGACCTGTACTGAGCACTGGTGCTTGCTAACCAGTTGTATAGGCATGTGTACTGGATACCTAGTGTGGGGTTCAATGCTTGGTGTGTAGGTTTGCATTATTTGGACTTGTCTGTGAAGCAGGCGGTGGGGGATGTGCACATATGTAGGTTGTCTGATGCATTCTGATACATAGTAGTTTTGTGTTGCCGCTTTTGACTTTCTATTGATAGGTATTGGGTGTGATCCATATGCCCGTTTGGTACATGTTGCATGCCTTGGGACTAATGGATACAATGTATTTGTGTTGGGTGGCTTTTGCCCCATGCTCTGCTGACTGTGCTTCTATCACCCCCCACCCCTGCCCAAGGTCATTTATTGGTCACTCTACTCACCCAACAGCCAGGTGACTATTCACCCCACCCCCCCCCCCCACTACACAGAGGCCATGCATTGGTCATTCTACTAGCCCAACAGCCAAGTACACTCTCAGATGTGCCGTGCCATGTACCCTGGCAGCGTGGAGTTCCGCAAGACCACTGAGTCGTGTGTGGATCCCGGCAACCATGCACAGCAATGGATGATGAGGTGTTCTGCATTATAGACCATCTGTACATTGAGGGAGTGGAATTGTTAGCAGTTTCTATACACTGCCTCAATGGCATGCCTGGGCACCAACTCCACATGTATGCAATCTAATGCACCAATACAATTGGGCATGCCTGCCAAGGCATGGAAGGCCACTTTGGGGGCATTAACCTGGGCACGGGTTGGGATAGGGCGATGTGGTCCCTGGACAAGACCCTTGAATAACAGGGTTGTGGCAGCCCATTCAGCTCACCCACGGTGTGTTGGTACGTGCCGGTCGCAAGGATGTGCAGTACAGACACTACCTTCAGCATGGAGGGATTGCAGTGTGTATATCCGGCTGCTGATGTCATGAATGAGGGTGACTATTGATGTTCTGGTCTCCCTGTCAAGCTGGTACAACATGTGGATTTGGCTTGGGGTCAGGTTCCAGGGCGAGACCCTGATGGCGGCTATTGGGGGCTGCCTGTGGCGTGCTACCTGCTGGACATTGATGTTGGGCATGGCCAGCTGGTTCCTCCTGCGCCACCGTCACCTCCTCTGCCTCTCAGCCACTTCATCCTCAATCTCTCCTTGCAGGTTCCCCAGCTCAATTGCTGATACAGCGACTGCCAGCATGGTTGTGTTGGGAGGTGAATTGGGTGTGGGTGTTGTCCTTTTGTACATTCCCAGTGGTCAATGGTGTGCAGCTGGCCTTATTGTGTACACTGGTGGCCTGTTTGCCAGCATGGTTGGGTTGGGAGTGGTGTTTGGTATGGGTATGACCCTTTTCTGCATTCAGTGGTCAATGGTGTGCAGCTGTGGTGGTTTTGGACACCTGGGGCCTGTTGCTGCTCACCTGGCACTGTTTAATGCCTGGTCCGCCGTGCCGGTATTACAGGCGCAGCATTTACGGTGCCACCAGCATTTTTATGGTGGTGTTTTTGCGTAGTTGGTACTCTGTGCCCGCACTACCGCTGTGCTGGTAATTCGGGCTTGTCTGGCTATTCTTTCCGCAGTTTACAGCCACGGTGCTATGGGGTGACACTTTGCGGTAACAGTGTTTGCGCACTTGCGGCTCTGAATGTGCTGGTCTGGAAAACGGTGCCGGTACGGTGCCACCGGCACCGCTCTTTCCGGACTGGCATACTTGTAATGAGGCCCAGTGTCTCAACTTTAATGGTAGGGTTAGTTGTTGAATGTGTACAACAGAGTAAGCTGGTTGATGAACTCTCTTGTACAGGTTTGGTCAAGGAAAGGGGTGCTCTCGTTACTTGTGGCTTAATTCTATTAGGGAGCAGTGGAAGGGTCCTCCTTTATTTGATATGTTCTGTCATCCTTCTGTATTATCTCCTCTATTGATGCAGGGTTTGATAGAAGTGAGTAAGTAGAGTCAGACCTAAGTAATTATGCTTCATGATCAGTTTAGGGATGTGGGGAGGGGGTTTAGTGTACCTAATGATACGACAGAGTTTGTGCGGACCAGGTGCAGTGGCAAAGCAAGATGTACAGTGCCTTTTAATTGATTTGAATAACAAATCTGTAACTGATGCTGCCAGCATGACAGTTTCTAGACAGGAGGTTGGGCGAATGCAGACTTTGACTACCTGTGGTATGCATGATTTGATGTTGGAATAGGTTTGACAGAGGGGGTCCTGGTATACATTGATCCTGTGTTTCGACACTTTTTAACGTTCGATTAACCACTAATCGTGATATAGACCTGGTGGAGTTTGTGGGTTCCATAAGGCTAGTTTGAGTTAGACTGGCTATACCCTCAAGAATGGTATGAGCTTCTCCTGAAGGAAGCATCACGCCATGTAAATTGTGTTATGATTTTTAAACCCATGCTGGGAGGTAGGTGTACAGACCAATGAAGGGGTTTGGTGGCGGATGGGTGGTTTGAGCCAGTGAGCCCCAGCAGGGTGAATGGGGTAACTTGTGAAGGGACACTCAAGGGACGGGAGACTAATAGGATTGAGGATGGTGAATGGAGCTGGTTGGCTCTATCATTAAAGGAGTCCATCACACAATTGGAGTAGAAACTTCATCTTTAGCTCAGAACAGGGTGTCTCATGTATTTCATGGAATAAAGGGGCATTTCTGCCCTTCAGACTAATTTTGTTATTTGAATTTGTAGAGCGCACAAACACCCGAAGGCACCATGGCGCTAACACGTGAGCAGAATTAATTTTTTCAGCAAAACCTAGAACGCAAATATTTTCAAAAGACGTTGAAACGCAATTTTTAATTGCATACGATATCCTTTCAGTCAACCTAGAGGAAAAGGGGTAGACCTTCGGAGGGTTGATTGTAGCAGTATTAAATAATTTAAGGTTTGCAATGATTCAACCAGACAAGGTGGTGAAAGGTGTGTTAGCGGTTGGTTTTTGGAAAAGGATGAGCCGGGGGTTTCGATATATTTATTTTGGTAAACATATTTTGGCTGCATCTAAATGGGGATATTGTGGAGACCATGGATGCCCTTCATGTTTATTTGAGGACTGGTTTTTAATTTACCCTGGCGGACAGGTGATGCTGGTGGCGGATTTGAACGCTGACTGTGGACAAGGTTCGGAATCCTTGATAGGTTGCAGAGGTGTACATGTTAGTAAGGATGAGCTGAGTAAAGTACAACAGGGTGCACTTTGGAGATAGATTGTGGAGGATTGGGGACTTGGTAGTTGAATTAATTTAGGGGTGATATGAATAGCCATCAGACATGGCACAGGGGAAACTCCTCATCGGTATTAGTTTGTTTGTGAGTAAGGAGTTTCGTGACTGTTGTGCGGAATTTAGGATTAAGCTATCGTAACATGTTGGTTGAGGTATTTAAGATTAAATTGAAAGGCAATATTATATGTGGTGTGAATGCTGGCCGCTTTGATTTTAAAATGGCATTATAAGAACATAGACCACCTTAAGGAAATACCTAAGTGTAAAGGTTTCCCTGACTCTGCGGTCTGCCCGGTGTGTGTGGCCACTCTCGCGAGGATCTATCCTATCTGCTGTTTTTTTTTAATAGGGTATGTGGGTATTCGGAAAATGACTTTGATTCCTGCCCTTAAGAAGACAGTGATACGTTCTCATAGGGCTGCTCTTGTGTTTCTTTTGAGTGCGGAAACCGTATTTACAGCTTGGGCTCTTTTGATGTTTCTGAAAAGAGCGATGTATTTCAGAAATAGTATATTGAAACTGCAAGGCGGTGAAAGCTAGTGTTGGGAACTATATCATCTTTGGCAATGGGCTAACTGTGTGATTACCGCTTGTTGTATGATTTTATTCAATTTTAATGTGGCCATTTTATATGAAATTATGTGATTGCTTATTCTATATGCATGTTATTTTCTGTAATGTGGTGATATGTATATAATTGTATTTTTGTCGTTTAATGGATATTTATAATAACTTGTTTTATTGAGACCACTTTAATGTGATATGGATCATATGTTTCTGCGTTGCCCATGAATACTTTTTCTGCAAGTAATAAACCAGCCAATTCAGAGGGCCGCATAAGGGCCGAGTAAACCACATCAACACAGGTTTGACTCCTGTGTTCAGGAAAATAAGCAAGCAAGCTGTAGAACTTTATGTATGATAGTACATTGAATATTGAAGATGCTGTCTCTCTATATTAAGAAAGACAGAAGTTGAAGAATTGGGTTAAAGATTATCTGCACCAACTGTTTAAACAGGATGGGGAGGTAAGGCTTGTTATAATAGCAGGAAGCTAATTTTTGGTCGTTAGTAAATGTGGTTCAACTTAGTAGTGGTACAGTCTAACCCCATTACGGAAGAGGTGTGGGTGAACTATTTCTCTCATCTGTTTAGTAAACAGGATTGTGAGGCTAGCCAGTGGGTAACCTTGGTCACAGATAAACAGAGTTTGGACTTTTTCGATTGAAGATATTGAAAGGCTTATTGCACAAGCTAGTTCTCTTGCTGGGGCTGGAGGGGATCAAATCACTTGTCTAACAACATTTTCATGCGGCTTCCTGCTCTAACATCTTCCTGCTCTAACATCTTGTTTATTCTGTTGAAGGATAAAGTTGACACTGTTGACCCCCTCCTTGTGGAAGACCACATTTGTAATAGGCATCATTTTGTTGCCCTTTTTATAGATGAGTATCAACCCATTACCTTAATAGATGCTGTTTCTAAGCCATTTGTGGCTCTTTAGAGAATATGGAGGAGTGTATTGATGTATCTTTGATACATTTCAAACAGTATTTAGATGGCATATAGGCACAGATTGTGGGGGCTTTTTAATGTCTGGTATTCAAAAGTTAGCATGCGGCATACATTCTGTTACTATGTACGCTGTGTCAATAGATCTAGATCTATCTATGGGTACTGTGTCCAAGATGGGGGTTACTGATGGGCCTGTTATAAATGTTGGTGTATATGTATGAAGGAACATTGGTTCAAGTTAGGTTGAACAATGAATGTGTTATATCCAGACTGATTATAACAAGGAATGGGCTTTGGCAAGGGTACATTTTAGCACCCTGCCTTTTCAATCTGTCTATGGCAGACGTTTGAAAATCCTTTATAAATGCTTCACTTATAGTGCCAAAATTGAGGGAAGTTTGTCTGTCATGGTTGGCTAACGTTGATGATTTTATTTTGTTTGACTGTACGCACATCGGTCTGCAGCGATTTAATACTTTTGTGCAATTTATTGAGGAGAATAAACAAAAAAAATCCCTCAAAAACAAAGGTGGTAAAATTCTGCAAAAATAAGAGAAATTGTGCCTGGTTTATAGATGAGTAGTTTATTTTACATATGATGTATCTGGGATATCCAATTTTAGCTCACCCTAGTTAAACTTTTTATCGCAACCTTTTAAAACCTAAATGGAGACAATAGGCCTCATTACGAGTTTGGAGGTAGCCATGCCGCTGTTTGGACCAGCGGAGGAGCAGCTTAAGGGTACACTCACGGTTTGTGATGCAGAATGAGGAAGAGTGGTTTCTAGTCCATTTCCCAGGTATGATCCTCCAGTGAGTGCCCCAGGTCTGTTTCCAATTGTGTCATTTAAAGGGGCCTAAGGGTAAGCATGTCCTCTTGCAATAGTTTCTAGAGGCTGGAGATCTTAACTCTTGCTGGTGCCCCCTGCAAGGTAAGTTCAATAGGGCTAAGATTTCGGGTGGCTTCATGCCATACCAGAGGGTGAGTGCACCAATGACAGAGTTGGGAATAAGAGAACCTGTCTGTTTTGGCTAGCTGGAAAGTTGTTTTACAGTTTTCAAAAGTACAAGGTTGGCCGTTCTCAAAGTTGCGCTAGGGATTCTAGCCCTCCTCTTACCAAGTTTTGTAAATTGTGGGGTGGGATCCGGGAGTGAAGGCTGGATTGTGAAAAATCGGGGGTCTTTGGGCCCAGGCCGCATGTGATACCTTTGGACTTGAGTGCCCAGTCGCACATATGGAGAGTGCTTTTGGTGGTTGTAAGTATACCTGGCCAGGTCCTCCGCAGCGGGGGTTGGGGAGGGGAATATACGGGAGAAAGCAGAGGGGGAGTGGCAGTCTAGACTGCTCAAGTTTCACCCATTTTGGTGGCCCCGTTGCTGGGAGTCAGGCTTGAAAGCACGCCAGTTGTGACGCCAATAGGCATTTACTCGGGTTGGAAACCCCTAGGCCCTCCAGACGAGAACTACCCATCATAACTTTTTGAAGAATTCTGTGTCTTCCCTCTGCATATAAAACGCAGCATCTCTTATAAGTGTAGGGGGGGGGGTAATGGGATTGGGGCGGCAGGGAGGAGCAGAAGTAGAGGCATTGCAAGAGAAGATTTATTTTACAGGCTGTGATCCGACCTAGGAGCAATATTTCCTGGAAAGTCCAATGCTCAAGGTCTTTCTCTAGTTCTTCAAAGGGGGGGGGGGGAGTTTGTTGAGTATGGGTCTCTCTGGCGGACTGGGATCTGGACCCTCAAGTAGTTTATGGCTTTCCCATTCCATTGGATGGCGCAAAGAGGTTTTAGGGCTTCCAACTCTTCGGACGTCAGACCCACCCCTAGGGCTCAGGATTTTTCATA